>NC_142654.1:42005000-43400833 GCF_055504915.1 Nelumbo nucifera
GCTTCTTTGTATGGCGTGGGACCCAAGCATTGATCTACACACCAGCCACATGGGTTCGACCCAGCCTTTACTACAAGGCCTAGCCGAATTCACTGAGAAGCCCAGTGAACCCCTGAGCCCATCACATGGACCCTATGGGCCCAACACTTACATTAAGTGGTCCCTGGGCCAAGCCATCTTATAAAAACCCAGGGACTGTGGGCAGGTGCAAGATTAGCCCATTAGGTACTATCCTAAATGGCCTTACACTTAACCTCTCAGCCCATAATGATCAAGCACTACCCGACAAGAGAGGACCTCTTCCTCGACTACAAGGAACAGTGCTGCACTCTCCACTCGCATGGATCCCGGGATTTAAAAACATTTGCAAACATTTCGAAACCGTACAAATATATATGTATATATATAAATTTTACAAAACAAAATTCCAACAACTGAAATCAACTACCGGCAGTTTGGTTTCCATCAGAGAGAGTGCATTCCCGATCATTACCTTTGTCCGACAAAAGGGGCTGATCCTGTCACTATGATCACCCACTTAGATGAATTCTCAGATTTCCCCAACATGCCCAGGTTTTGACCCCCGCTAAGGATCTCACTGATTGGAATATCAAAGACAGCCCGATCTGACACCTAGTGAAGTGTCATAATTGAGTGTAGGGGTCAGATGTAACTTTCCAGTTTTGCCCATCTGTCTCCAAGGTCCAGGGCAATACTGGAAATCTGGTCCGGTTCAAGGATTCAAGTAATCCCATATTGCATGTGCCTTGGGTCTTACCCTGGTGGCCGAGACAGGCCATCCCAACACTTGGCGGCACACCAGTATCAGCCTTGGCAGGATAAATCTCCCAAGACTTATCCAATGGCTGTGAACAGTTAAAACTAACATGAGTCTCAATAAGTGTCCAGTTTTAGGGTCTTACACAGAATTATACCAAACAACATGAATCAAACATGCACTTTATTTATTTACACTAAATATCAAAAGTACATCAAATCAGATTGAAGCTAAGGGCATACAAAACTGTCCAACAAGATTCGAACTGCATCGAGGTCAAAATCAGGCCCAAATTCACTACGACTGCACTGGTGACGTGTTGAAGACATTCCTTAGCCTTGAAGCTTTCATCCGCGATTTCACCATTCTCCCACTCACACAAGAACTTTGTTTTATCTTATTTTTGAGTCTTTTCTGGATAAGTCAGACTTGTAGATTGACCTAGAGGAATTTTAGGAGACTTTGTAGGCTTCTCTTGGGGGGAAGTAGATAAGAGGAGAAAACCCTAGAGAGAAAGGAAGCAGATTGGGAGCAGCTGAACCTCTCTTCTCTTCTCTTCTCTTCTCTTCTCTTCTCTTCTCTCCACCCCTCTCTTCTTCATTCTCTGATTTTCTTGGAGTTTTCACCATGACCATGCGTGGCTAAACTCTTGTACTTGATCGAAGGGAGCAGAAGCCTCAGAATCCACTAAACTGTGAGATCTAATTTGGTTTTTATTGTTTAATTCATGCTTTGGATATCGAATGTTTTTCTATGTTTATTTCTATGATTGTTTTGTTTGGTTGCTAGGAAGGCCTACTAGTTTATTATTCGTTACAATTTATTGCTAGATTAGATATCAAATCTGTAATTGTTTGATCCCTCTAATCTGTGAAGCAACTAGGGTTTAATGATTTGCTACGTCAGAAATTGTTAGATCTTAGGAAGAACACTCGACTAAATTAAATGCAACTGCTTGTGCTTGTGTTGTTTAGCTTCATCGATCTCTAATGCTTAATGCTATTTCTGGATTAAATCTTTAACGCTTGTGTAAGGGTTGTTCAGTAGTAAGAGTTAAGAGGATCGCTTGTTTTCCGATTAACTGATATTAGGAAGATGCAGGAAAGTAATTCCTACGATGAATATTCGAAGTCTGAATTGATTTATTTTTGCATCGATGAGCAGTAGTGAAATTCTGATGGTGGATGTTATCCTAGACCAAGATTCGTTCTTTTGATTAATTTCAGCACTCTAATTTGCCTAGTTTTCCATTTAAATTTTGTTCTCTTTAATTCTGATTTTCTTTCTTTCAAATCTGGTTTTCGTTACACACACCTCCTCTCCATCTTTGATTCACGTAGCACATAATTCAGGTTAGATACTCTCTGTGGGAATGATCCTTTCTTGATATTCCCTCCTATAGGCCTCAGAAGCCCTATCACTCGGACGATCCGAAGCAGGGTTCCTAGCAACTTTGTCCAATTTCTCGGACGTCATAACCAACATAAGGTTACGAAACCAGTCAACGTAATTTGGGCCCTTGAGCTTATTATCGTCCAACAGTTTGGCGAATTGTCCGTTTGCCATTTCTAATAAAAGGAAAAGCAAATATTAGTTCACAACCTGATTTGATTCATGTTATCTACATAGATATGGTTTTTAAACTATGTTCCATTTCCATTTGTTCATCTATGAGATTTCCCTCTTATCTCAGTGACGGAGACTATGAATTATGTCTCTAGAAATGTGGGAAATCAGATATAGTGCAGGGAACCAACTGTTTTAGTTGCATAACCCCACCACCTTCTGTGAAGGATCACATACACTCATCTCATGAGCTTTCCCTTTGGCCTCTGCCAGACAAGGTTCATTGCAATTTTAGGTTAAACATTTTTGTCTAGTAAGTGCTTACCCATCATATTCGTGAATGCCAATGTACATGAGAGAGTCTTCCATTTTAGGATAGGCTCCTCCCACATCGATCTATGACGCCCCTATCATCTTATGAAACAATCCAACAGATCCAACGGCAAATGGATAGTCCAATTTTATGGTGCACCTCCTCATTATTAAATGACCCATCTTCAAGCTAATGATGGAAGGCCTTTAGAGAGTTCATCATATGAATCCCCCTATCACATGCACTTATATTTTAGTGGAGGGAACAAAATATTATGCCCTAGTTTTATTTAGGTCAAAGCAGAGTAGCTCTCACTAGCTTTCTTAAAGCCAGATTTAAATGGGCCCTAAACAGCTAGGGTTCCGCACGGTTCATCTTGGGGAGGAAGCTGATGTGGGACCCACAAAATGGGAAAGATCATCCAATGATCTTATGAACACCATGGCAATGATGTGCATTCAGCCATGGTGTACGAAAGAACCACTATCGAAATAATCATGGGCCAAGTACTTATGGCCCATGTACGTAGCACATCATACATCCATACATCATATGCATGAAACAAATTGATCCAATCAATTAAAATATATGTAAAACCCTTAATTAATTATATTAAATCTGTATTAGCCCAACATAGCCCATAATGTTATCATATAACATTATCTAGGTACATGGGTTGTACTACAAAAAGAGCAGTTCGACCCATGTAGCTAAATCAAGGTTGATTCAGTTTTATCATATTAAAGTTAGGTTTTTACAGAGGTGGGCTGAATTAAAACTTGAAATGGACTATCAACCCTCTGTCCTAAATCGAATTAGGGTTAGAAAAACCAACCCCATCAAACCAACAATTTGGTCCAACCATTTTGGACCAAATTTGGTGTAAATTGGCCTAAGTTTTGGTGTCCAATTCAAGATTTAATTCAAGAATAATGATCTGAAAAATAAATTAATGAGATATAATCAAATTATCAACAAACAAAAATCAGAGGGCTGCACTGTGATTTTCTTGGATATCCTGCAAACCTGCAAAGAACAGTTAATCGTAGATTACAGAATTGATATCTGCAAAATCACAGATCGTAGAACTCCTTTCGATGAAATCTTCTTCTCCTCTGTTGCGCACTTCAGCAATCTTCATATGGAAATAAAATAGAAAAACCTATTTTTTCTATTATTACATCACATCAAATTTGTCAACTGTCCGCAAGAGTACGGAGTCATGCAAGTAATATAGTAAGGAGTTCAGAATCGTTCCCATGAGGAATGAATTATTTAGCCACCTATTAATTTCTTCTCAACTTGTTTAAAGCAATAATCAATTTGGTTTGTGATTTAGGAATTCAAACTAGCGCTACTGATTAAGGAAATTAAATGACAAAAACAAGTACCTTGAACAAAGTCAATAACAAAGTTGCTAGGGAATAATCATATCACAATCATCAAGGTTCAACATCAATAAAATCTCACAAGGGTTGTCATATTCCAAGGTGTTTCCTAAAAGTACTAGTCGATCTTTCTCAAGAGTCGATTAGCTAAACCTATGTTCAATTAAATGGAATTACGATCAATGAATTCTCATTCTTTTAATCGAAATTCCCTTTGCATAAACACAAGCTGTCAATACACCTATACGGAAATCCTACCAACAATTGATATCTCTACCTAATTATTGGCCGAATAAGTGTTATTAGTTCCACCTCAATTATCATCTCTCAATGAATAATCTTGATCAAGGAACGATTCATTGGTGATCACCCAATGACACGTAATCAGCACAAATAACACAATATAACAAGAACCTCATCGGTTTTATTAATGAATGAAATTCAATGCATGATCAAGTATTTGTCCCTAACAATAAAAACCTAGCCCCTCATGATAAAATTAAGAACAAGAAAACTACCCTAATTACCTACGGATCAAACCACTCTTAATGATAAGAAGAGTCACTGGATACAAGAATTGACAGAACCAATTCAGCAATCAAATCTTTAAGCTATCTGACTGAGGTGAAGTCAGTCTTGGGTTGAAGAAACCCTAATTTATGAGCAGCCTCTCTCGAGCGCAGCCCACCCTATCTCTGAATGACAAATCCTATATCTCTATCAGGATTTTACTCACCAAAGATGCATTACGAACAAAGAATTCGTAGGTCATCAATTTAGGTATGACTGATTGCCAAACGAACCATGCAATTTATCTCTAAGATGCATTCAGTCCGTTCCGTGATTAGATAATCTGATTACCTAACTCTTTCTCAAGCAATTCAAGTAATCACAGATGCAAGAACAATTCAGCCAAGATTGTTCTATAAATCAAAACCCTAATCAAGAATCCCAAGAACAAAACATACTCAGTCGGATCTGCCTAAGATTAATTACAAATCAGGATTAAAGCTCATCATGGTTCGCATAAAAAGGAAGAAAGAAGAAAGATTCAATAGAGAAACCTCAAGAACCCTAATCGAATCTAGGTTACCAAATTGCAGAACCAAAGAGGAAGACACTTAAGATCTTTGTGTCAGTCTTCGATCTCCTTGCTGTGATTCTCCTTCAATTCGCATTCAGCAGCCTCCTCCTCTCCTTAGAAGTGTTCTTCTTCAATTTTCTTTCAGGGGTTCGAATCCTAATCTCCTCTTTTTCTTTTCTTTTAATATTCTTCTCCTTAGCCTCCAAGGGAAGCCTACAAAATCTCCTAAAATTTCTCTAGATAACAGTCTCCAAATCTGACTCATCAAGAAAGAGTTCAAAAACCATGTTCTCGTGTAAGTGGGAGAGTGGTGAATTCCCGAATGAAAACTTGCAGGCTAAGGAATGGCTCCAGCACGTCAGCAGTGCGGTTGCAGATAATTCGGGCCCCATTTTGACCTCGATTCAGTCCGTTTCTATAAAAAATCAAAATATGAAAGTTTTAGAAATTTTCCATATCTTTCCAACGCATCTTGAATCATCTCAATCGAAGTCCGGATGAGAGAGTTATGCCCAAATTATGACACGGTACCGAAACTGTTCAGAATTACCCGATTAGCCTTGCTTTTCACTGAACACCTCCTTTCGTGTCCTAAATCAAAATATAAGAATAATGAATCCATTTAGGCACTAAATAATTATAAAAGACTAAATATTAAGGGATAAAAATTTGATAATTTTCATTCTCATCATATCCCCCCACACTTGAATTGTTACTTGTCCCCAAGTAACAAAGACACAAATCAAGCAAAATCTTTGCAAAATATTCAAATTAAACACAACTATGCTCTCACTAATGCATTGCCCATGTTTTAATTAAGGTCACACAAGTCAACTAAATCTAGGATAAATCACCAACTCATAAAGTAAGTTCAAGAAAATTCAAGAGACATCAATATGAGTATATGAACACTTTATAAACACTTCATAATAGCATGAGTAGCATTCTTTCATTGACTCTCAAAAAGATTAACACTATTAGTACCGAGCATAGTTCACACAATTTCTGCAAAAAAATTGCTTTGCCTAGAACAGAGAAATTCAAAAGAAAAGACTACTGCAATTAATAAAGAAAAGGACTGCTGCTATTAATGAAACAACACACCTAATCCCCCCCCCCCCCCACTTATGCATGGCATTGTCCCTAATGACAAAATAAACAATCAGAAATGGAAACTCCCCCTATGTGACAGCATCAAACCAGCTCAATAAGGCACACTGTCTCCCTTTATCTAAGCACTTCACCCTAAAAGTATGGCTTGCAACGATGACCATTCACCTTAAAACGCTTTCCTTTCGAGTTTTCTAATTCAAGAGCACCATGAGAAAATGTCTGAGTGACTGTGAATGATCTGCTCCTTCTCGACTTCAGATTTCCTAGAAACAATTTCAAACGAGAGTTAAACAACAAAACCAAATTACCTACCTAGAAGTCCTTCCGAACATTAGGCGCATCATGCCATCTCTTTGTCTTCTCCTTGTATAGCTTGGCATTCTCGTATGCTTGCAGTCTAATCTCATCTAACTCATTAAGCTGTAACATTCTCTTTTCACCTGCAATCTTCATATCGAAGTTCAGTGCCTTAATTGCCCAAAAGGCCCGGTGTTCCAACTCAACAGGAAGGTGACACGCCTTGCCATAAATCAACCTATAAGGGGACATACCAATAGGGGTTTTGTACGCAGTCCGATACGCCCATAAATCATCATCAAGCTTTGCAGCTCAGTCTTTCCTTGACCCATTGACAGTCTTCTCCAAAATCTTCTTAAGTTCCCTATTAGATACCTCGACTTGCCCACTAGTCTGGGGTGATAGGGTGTAGCAACCCTATGATAGACATTATATTTCTTGAGGAGAGAATCAAACTGTTTGTTGCAAAAGTGGGCTCCCCCATCACTAATGATAGCTCTAGGAACTCCAAACCTCGAAAAAAGCTTCTTCAAGAATTTAATCACTACCTTAGCATCAGTGGTGGGGGATGCAGCCGCTTCAACCCACTTGGAGACATAATCCACTCCCACCAAAATGTAACGGTTCCCCTGTGAGGATGGGAAAGGACCCATGAAGTTGACTCCCCACCCATCAAAAAGTTCGATCTCCTGAATAGAAGTCAATGGCATCTCATTTCTCTTGGAGACATTTCCCACTCACTGGCAGCGATCACATCTAGCAACAAACCCTCTAGAGTCCTGAAATAATGTAGGCCAGAAAAAACCACTCTCTAGAACCTTGGCAACTGTCTTTTTGCACCAAAATGACCACCATATGCTGAGTCATGGCAATGAGTAAGAATGTCAAGCATTTCTTCCTCAGGCACACATCTCCTAATGATATTGTCACCACAAATCTTGTAAAGGTAAGGATCCTCCCATAAGTAATGCTTGGCTTCTGACAAAAACTGATTTTTCTGCTAATAAGAAAAATCTGGTGGCAGGATATCACAAGCTAAATAATTTGCCAAATCGGCATACCATGATGCACTCAAATGTTGGATAGCTAGAAGGAGTTTATCTGGGAAGTTCTCATTGATCTTAGGCTCATCCTCTCTCTTCTCAACACCCTCTAACCTAGACAAGTGATCAACTACTACATTCTCTGATCCTTTCTTATCTCTGATCTCAATATCAAATTCTTGGAGGAGTAAAATCCAGCGAATGAGTCACGGCTCTGCATCCTTCTTGGCAAAAAGGTACCTGAGGGTAGCATGGTCAGTATAAATTATTACCTTAGAGCCAAGCAAATATGATCTGAATTTATCCACTGCAAACACCACTGCTAACATCTCCTTCTCAGTGGTTGTGTAATTAAGCTGGGCATCCGCCAAAGTTCTGCTTACGTAATACACAACATGCATCCTCTTATCCTTCCTTTGCCCTAACACAACTCCAATAGCCTGATCACTGGCATCGCACATAATCTCAAAAGGCAGAGACCAGTCTGGTGGTGAGATGATTGGCGCAGATACCAAAGCTGATTTTAACCGATGTAGGAGGTGGCAACTTTTCAATGATCTCTATTTTAGCTCTATCAACCTCTATACCTTTGTTGGAAATTTTGTGGACCAAAACTATGCCTTCCTTCACCATAAGGTGGAACTTCTCCCAGTTTATAACAAGGTTAGTCTCCTCACATCTTTTAAGAACCCTGCCAAAGTTAGCCAAACACAGATCAAATGAATCACCAAAAACAGAAAAGTCATAGTATGTTTTTCACAGCAGTCCAATGCTCTTGCCCTGGGTTGGCATGAAATCTGCTTACTACACTCACTGCCTGAGCTATGTCAGGACGAGTGCACAGCATGGCATACATGATGCTCCCTATGGCTGAGGCATAAGGAACGTCTTTCATGCTATAAATCTCCTCAAAAGTCTTGGGAGACATCTTCTTGGAGAGAGTGACTCCGTGCCTGAAAGGAACATTTCCTTTCTTGGAGTTTTCCATGCTGTATCTCTTGACTATTTTATCAATGTAAGCAGATTGGGATAATCCTATTATCCGCTTCGATCTATCTCTATAGAGTCGAAGACCCAGTATATAGGAGGCTTCTCCAAGATCTTTCATGGAGAATTGCTATGAAAGCCATACTTTCACCGTAGTTAACATTCCTACATCATTCCCAATGAGTAGAATGTCATCTACATACAGAACCAAGAAGGTAACCTTATCCCCACTGTACTTCCTGTAGACACAGGGTTCATCCGGATTCTGCTCAAAGTCAAACGATTTGACAACAGAGTTAAAACGGATGTTCCAACTTCTAGAAGCTTGCTTAAGTCCATAAATGGATCTGTTAAGTTTACATACCATGTTTTCTTGACCTGCAGCAATGAAGCCTTGCGGCTGCTGCATATAGATATCTTCAGTAAGATCTCCATTCAGGAATGCAGTTTTGACATCCATCTGCCAAATCTCATAATCATGGTATGCTGCTACAGCTAGCAGGATCCTAATGGATTTAAGCATGGCCACAGGCGAAAAGGTTTCCTCATAATCGATGCCCTCTTTCTGAGTGTACCCTTTCGCCACCAAACGAGCCTTGAAGGTCTCAACCTTACCATCGGGGCCCTTCTTCCTCTTGTAAATCCATTTGCAACCAATTGTCTTTACCCCAGAGGGCGGATCTACTAGAGTCCAGACTCCATTGGTCTCCATTGAGTCCCTCATGGCCTCCACCCACTTCTAGGAATCTATGTCCAACATAGCTTTCGCGTAAGTCACAGGATCCTCTTCACTAGTCAAGGTTTCCACCAGGTAACTATCCTGGTCATAACCATAACGGACCGGTGGCCTGGATACCCGAGTGGATCTTCTAGGTTGGTCACTACCTAGAA
This sequence comes from Nelumbo nucifera, assembly GCF_055504915.1. NCBI lineage: Eukaryota > Viridiplantae > Streptophyta > Magnoliopsida > Proteales > Nelumbonaceae > Nelumbo > Nelumbo nucifera. The sequence continues at coordinate 42,014,461 of NC_142654.1, forward strand.
CTTGTGGGACATCTCCCACTGCTCCTGAGCTCTCCTCATCAAGAACAACTTCCTGACGATGGGTGTCCAGGATATAATCGGTTTCCAAGAATTGTGCATTTCGACTGCAGAACACTTTCTGCTCACTTGGGTCATAGAATAGATAACCTATAGAGCCTTTTGGGTAGCCTATAAATAGGCAATGGCTGGTTTTGGATTCCAACTTGTCTGCACTCGTTCTTTTAACGTATGCTGGACAACCCCAAATCTTCAAGTGTCTGACACTTGGTTTCTTTCCGGTCCAAAGTTCATATGGAGTATTCGGAACCGATTTGGTTGAAACCCGATTCAGGACATAAGTCGCAGTCTCTAATGCGTAACCCCAAAAGGATGCGGGTAACTCTGAGTGTATGAGAAGCGACCGGACCATATCCAATAAGGCCCTATTCCTCCTCTCTGAAACACCGTTAAGTTGTGATGTAGCAGGAGGAGTTAATTGCGATACTATCCCATTGTCCTTTAAGTAGTCCCTGAATTCGTCAGAGAGATACTCGCCACCTCGATCTGATCGAAGGGCTTTAATTTCTCTCCCTAACTGTTTCTCGACCTCTTGTCTAAACTCTTTGAACTTTTCAAAGGATTCAGACTTGTGTCTCATTAGGTACACGTAACCATATCGTGAAAAATCATCTGTGAAGGTGATGAAATACACGTGTTGATTTCGTGTCCTAACACTCAGGGGACCACATACATCAGTATGTATTAGGTCAAGTGTGCCTATACATCTTTCAGGCTTACCGTTAAATGGCCGTTTCGTCATCTTGCCTTGTAGGCAAGGCTCACAAGTAGGAAGATCTCCTACAGTTAGGAAATCCAAAGGACCATCCTTTACCAATCTTGTGACTTGGTCAACACCGATGTGGCCAAGTCGGTAATGCCACAGACAGGTGGGATTAACTGTATCACGGGCTCTCTTCTTGGGGATTTCAGCCGACGTAGTTTCAGTTACGTTAGTTTCTAGAGAAGGATGTAGAACATAGAGACCGTTCTCTAGTTCCCCGTATGCGATGAATCTGTTGTTTCTCTTAATGGTAATCATATTACTAAAGAAGACAAAATAACCATCTGCACATAGTTTTGAGATAGAAATCAAATTTCTCCTTAAATTTTGTACATAAAGACAATCTTTCAGTACAATTATTCCTTCTCTAAAAAATAATTCCATGGTTCCTATGGCCGCGGCTGCAACAGTTGCAGTAGTCCCCAAGTAGAGTGTGACTTCTCCTTCACTCAGCCTTCTGCTTATGTTGAACCCCTGCAGTGAGTTACACGCATGAGTTGAAGCCCCAGAGTCAATACACCAGGACATAGAGGCTACCAACAAATTGGTTTCTATAACACAAGTTTCGAAGTTACCTTTCTTGGATTCCAGGTAGGCAGGACAATTCCTATTCCAGTGGCCGATCTTCTTGCAGAAGTGACAGGCATCCGATGCTTTGTCTTTCTTCTGCTTCTTGCTCTTAGCGGCTTTCTTCTGAGGCTTCTTTGCCTTCCTCTTTCTCTTGCTTGTCTTGCCAGCTTCAACAAGCATGGCTACAGGCTCATCCTTTCTAATCAGTTCTTCAGCTCTTTGCAACATATTGTTGAGCTCTTGCAAGCTGACATTCAGCTTGTTCATGTTATAGTTCATGATGAACGGATTAAAGGAAGGAGGCAAAGAGTTAAGGATAGCATCTATCTGGGTTGCAAGGTCCAGCCCGGATCCAAGAGCCTCCAGTTCGTTGATGTATCCCATCATCCGAAGACAATGGTCATGAACTTGTTGACCCTTAGACATTTGTGCGGTCATGAACTGTTTCAAGAACTTTTGTCGAGTAGAACGATTTTGCTCTTCATACATTGTCCTGAGACTGTCCAATATGTCTTTGGCAAGTTCGATCTGATCGAACTGCCTCTGTATTGGGTTGTCCAAGGAGGCAATGATGTAACACCGGGCAAGGGAGTTTTTCTCCTCTCATTCTTGATAGTCTCTCCTTCGGGCCTCAGAAGCCCTATCACCCGGACGCTCCGGGGCAGGATTCTTTGCCACTTTGTCCAGCTTTTCAGAAGCTAGGACCAGCATAAGGTTCCTGTACCAGTCAGCATAGTTTGGGCCCTTCAACTTGTTGTCATCAAGCAGTTTTGCAAATGATTCGTTTGCCATTTTCTGATAAAAGAGCAAACATCAGTCCACAACGTAATTTGATTCATGTTCATTTCATAGATATGGATTTTAATCTACGATCCATTTCCATTTATTCGCCTCTGAGATTTCCCTCCTTTCTCAGTGACGGAGACTACGGGTTGTCTCTGGAAATGTGGGAAATCACATAGGGTGCATGGAGCCAACTGTTTCAGCTGCATAACCCCACCACTTTTCTGTGAAGGATCATATCCACTCATCATATGAGTTTTCCCTTTGGCCTCTGTCAGACAAGGTTCAGAGCCGTTTTCAGGTAAACCTTTCTGTCCAGTGAGTGCTTACCCATCATATTCGTGAATGCCAATGTACCGTGAGAGAGTTCCCATTTTCTAGTGAAGCCCCTCCCACATTGGTCTATGACGCCCCTATCATCTTATGAAACACTCAGACAAGCCCAACAGCAAATGGGTAGCCCATTTTCTGGTGCGTTTCCTCATTACTAAAGGACCCATCCTCATGCTAATGACGGAAGGCTTTTAGAGAGTTCATCATATGAATCTCCCTATCACATGCATTAATATTAGCCGGAGGGAACGGTTAATTACGCCCTAGTTCTTACTTTAGGTCAAACCAAAGTGGCTCCCACTGACTTTCATAAAGCCAGATTTCGGTGGGCCTAAATCGGCTAGGGTTCCGCATGCAACCTCTTGATGAGGTGTGGGGCCCACCACTGAGGGAGGTCATCCAATGACCAAAAGGGACACCATGGCAATGATGTGCATTCAGCCATGGTGTGCGCAAGATCCACTATCGATTGAGCATGGGCCAAGTACTTATGGCCCATGTACGTAGCACATCACACATCCATACATCACATGCAGGGAGAAATTAATCCAATCAATTAATCATCTGTAAGACCAATTTGAAGCCCATTTTAAATCCATAATATTAACCATTAATATTATCTAGGTATGTTGGCCGAATGGTTCAGCCCACATAACTTTAAATGTTAAGTGGGTTTTTAGCAGTTTTAACCTTTTAAAATTGGGCCTTTACAGGTTGGGCCGAATTAACTATTTAATTAAACACCAATCCTTAGGCCCATTAGTGGGAAAAATAGGGCTGACTTTCAGCCTTGATTAAACCCTAGATTTGGTTCAAACTATTTGAACCAATCTTGGTTCGAATGGGTCTAGGGTTTGATCTTTAATCAAATCTTTAATTCAAGAAAATAATCTGAAATTAAATACTAATAAAAGAAAAACAAGAATCAGTCAATCAGGGTTGTTCGCACAATCCACCCTACAAAACAGAGGTTAGATCACAGTTTGCAGTTTCATAAACTACAAATCGCAGATTGCAGTTCTCCCATCTGCGAAATCTTCCTTTCTGCGCTGCCATCTTCGATCCAAAAATAAAAATAAATAGAAATCCTATTTCTATTAATAATTACATCAGATCGAATACCTATACATTGAGTCTAGAAAATAAAAAAAATTATTTACAGACTAAGAATAATTCAAGAACTGCAAAAACGCAGGTTCCCTGCGCAAATCAAGATTTCGATGTCCCTTTGTACAAACAGCCCATAAATCAAGAATATCATAAAGAACAATTCTATATAATAATCAAGAATATCATAAACCCATATCTGCGCAAATCGGGTAGAACACCTTTTTCCCATTTGCGCAGGTTCAGATCTGAAACAAGATGGTTCAAGATTTGAACCTGGCTCTGATACCACTGAAGGGATGAGAGATCCATCCCATGGACGCCCAAAGATTGCGGAATAAGGGGCGAATTTCAAAATTTTTCTCTCCCTTCAACTGGGAATCATATTCCCTATTTAGAAAGTCATACTTTCAAGGATCATTCTTGAACCTTAAACTGAATCAGATCTGAACCAAAAGGAATATGAGAGATTTATACCTGATATGGAGAAGTAATATCTCCCAATGGAGGTGTTCACACCCAAGGAAGGATCCAAAATCTGCTCCCACTGAAGATGGCGCAGTGAAGGGTGGAGCAGAATCAGCAACGTTCTTCAAAAGAACTTGACCCTTCGCAAGAATCAACTGGATGGCTAGTGGGTACAGCTCCAACCAACCTTTTCCCAAAAGATTGGAATCAAGATCAAATCTTGATTTCTCCCAAGAACTGGAGATCGAACTAAAGGGAATGGCAATGACAGGAAGGAGGCGGCAGGAGAGAATTCGCAGTATGCAGGAAATCTCCCTTTTCCTTTTTTTTTTTTCTTTTGAGAAAACATGTTGTGTGTTTTTCAAAAGGCTGCCGCCCCCTTCTTTTGTTAACCTAAAAGATCAGCTCCTAATCCAATTAGGAGCTGCTTATCCAAATCATATTTGGATAAGATCTCTCTTTAGGTGATAAGGATAAACCCTTATCTTATCTGCAGATCAGATTAGCCATCTCCTAATCTAGTTAGGAGGTTTCCAGATCTAAATCTCATTTAGATCTTGGACTCTCTAAGTGGATAGGGTCTAAGCCCAATCCTATTAGCTGATCCACTTCAGAATTCGCCCCCTTTAATTGACTGATCAAATCAGCCCAGTTCGAAATGGGCTTAAGGCCCATTTAAGGTTATGTACTCAAAAAGCCTTCCAAACTGCTGCCCAGTTGGGTTTCCTTGTATGGCATGGGACCCAAACATTGATCTACACATCAGCCACATGGGTTCAGCCCAGCCTTTGTTACAAGGCCTGGCCGAATACACTGTTATGGACAGTGCACCCCCTGAATCCCATCGAATGGGCTCTATGGGCCCAACACTTACCCTAAGTGGTCCCTGGGCCAAGCCACCTTGTAACACCCAGGGAGTGTGGGCAGATGCAAGATTAGCCCATCAGGTATTATCCTCAATGGTCTTACACTTAACCTCTCAGCCCATAATGATCATACACTGCCCGACAAGAGAGGACCTCTCCCTCGGCTGCAAGGAACAGTGTCGCACTCTCCACTTGTGTGGATCCTGGGAATTAAAACCTTTTGCAAACATTTTAGAAACCATAATATATACACTTTTATATCTCATATAAAATATACTTTGCAAAAACAAATCTCAACGGTTGAAATCGGCTGTCGGCAGTCTTGGTTTCCATCAGTGAGAGTGCATCCTCGATCATTACATTTGTCCGACAAAGGGTCTGATCCTTTCACTATGATCACCCACTCAGATGAATTCTCGGATTGTCCCAACATACCCAGGTTTTGACCCTTGCTGAGGATCTCATTGATTGGTACATCAAAGACAGCCCGATCCGACACCTAGTGCAGTATCATAATCGAGTCTAGGGGTCGGGTGTAACTTTCCAGTTTTGCCCATCAATCTCCAAGGTCCAGGGCAATACTGGAAATCTGGTCCAGTTCATAGATTCAATTGATCCTACACTGTATGTGCCTAGGGTCTCACCCTGGCAGCTGAGACAGGCCACCCCAACCGACTTGGTGGCACCACAGTGTCAGCCTTGTCAGGATAGGTCTCCTCAAACCGACCCACTGGCTGTGAACATTCTAAACTAACACGAGTCTCATTAGGTGTCCAGTTTAAGGTATTACACAGAAACATACAAAGGGAACATGAATCAATTATGTACCTTTATTCATTTACAATAAACTCATAAAGTACATCATTCTGATTGAAGCTAAGGGCATACAAAACTGTCTAACAAAGAATATACTCAAATACCTTCGAAGGGTAGTTCACTACAAGTTCTAGGGTATACCGATGCCGATTTCCAGTCGGATCCAGATGATAGAAAGTCTATGTCTGGGTATGTTTTCACGATAGGATCGTGTGTTGTTTGCTAGAAAAGCAACAGATAGGGGTCCACTATAGATTCCACAACCGAGGCCGAGTACATTGCCGCAAGTGAAGCTGCCAAGGAAGCCATGTGGATGAAGAAATTCATACACGAATTGGGAGTGATACCGTCCAGCACATCACCCATCCCGTTGTTGTGTGACAACAATGGAGCGATCGCCCAAGCTAAAGAGCCTCGGGCCCACTCGAGGTCAAAGCACATCGAGAGAAAGTACCACGTACTGTGGGAGATCGTTGGTAGAGGGGACGTCCTAATTCAGAAGGTAGCATCAGCGGATAATGTGGAAGACCCATTGACTAAGCCACTGACACAGAAGGTGTTTGAGAAACATGTGGAAAGTATGGGACTCCAACTTGTACCAGATTGGACCTAAGTGCAAGTGGGAGCTGTTAGACAGTTTTGTATGCCCTTAGCTTCAATCCGATTTGCTGTACTTTTGTTATTTAGTGGAAATAAATAAAGTGCATGTTTGATTCATGTTGTTTGGTATAATTCTGTGTAAGATCCTAAAACTGGACACTTATAGAGACTCATGTTAGTTTTAAATGTTCACAGCCATTGGATAAGTCTGGGGAGATTTATCCTGCCAAGGCTGATACTGGTGTACCACCAAGTGTTGGGATGGCCTGTCTCGGCCACCAGCGTGAGACCCAAGGCACATGCAGTATGGGATTACTTAAATCCCTGAACCAGACCAGATTTCCAGTATTTCCCTGGACCTTGGAGATAGATGGGCAAAACTGGAAAGTTACAACTGACCCCTAAACTCGATTATGACACTTCACTAGGTGTCAGATCGGGCTGTCTTTGATATGCCAATCAGTGAGATCTTTAGATGGGGATCAAAACCTGGGTATGTTGGGACAGTCTGAGAATTCATCTGAGTAGGTGATCATAGTGACAGGATCAGCCCCTTTGTCGGACAAAGGGTAATGATCGGGAATGCACTCTCTCTGATGGAAACCAAACTGCCAGCAGTTGATTTCAATCGTTGGAATTTTGTTTTGCAAAATTAATATATATATATATATGTACGGTTTCGAAATGTTTGCAAATGGTTTTAATTCCCGGGATCCATGTGAGTGGAGAGTGCGGCACTGTTCCTTGCAGCTGAGGGAGAGGTCCTCTCTTGTCGGGCAGTGCTTGATCATTAAGGGCTGAGAGGTTAAGTGTAAGACCATTTAGGATAGTACCTGATGGGCTAATCTTGCACCTGCCCACAGTCCCTGGGTTTTTATAAGATGGCTTGGTCCAGGGACCACTTAATGTAAGTGTTGGTCCCATAGGGTCCATGTGATGGGCTCAGGGAGTTAATGAGTTTTTCTGTGAATTCGGCTGGGCCGAACCCATGTGGCTGGTGTGTAGGTCAATGCTGGGGTCCCACGCCATACAAAGAAGCCCAACTGGGTAGCAGATTGAAGACTAGTTAAACATTGAACACTTAATGGACCAAAAGCCCATTTCGAGCTGGGCTGTTATGATCACCCATCAATGGGGCGAATCTGAGATTAATGTTAGTAAAAGGATAGAGCCTTTAACCTTATCCACTCTGGGAGACCAAATTCAAAACAGATTTGAATCTGGTAACCTCCTGATAAGATCAAGAGTAAGTTCACTTAATCTGCAGATAGGATTAAGATAATCCCATATCCAAATACTGATTTGGATTGGGATAACTCCAAAATAGGAGGTTTCTTAATCAAGAAGAAAAAGAGGAGAAACCCTAAGAGAAATATATCAGATTTCGAACCAAGGGTTTGTGGTGCAAGAAATTATCCTGCAAACAGAGATTAGATCTCATACAGACTGTAGAGAGAAGAGAAGCAGTTCAGCCATCTTCGTCCTACGAGTTCTCCAACCACCGCCATTTCCCTCTTGCAAGATCTGATCTTTGCAGCAATAGGGAGTCAAGAAATCAGTTCTTGACATTAGTCTTGCGAAAAAGACTGAGATAGATTCAGTGTTCAGAGTTTCCAGAGGATTCTTGCGAAGGATCCAGTGTGTAGGATGCACCCTACTGGTTCCGTTCCATCCACAGCTGTGTCATCTTCAGCAGGAGCGGATCTTGGTTTCTTCTTTGGGCGTGAACACCAACTTTGGGAGATATTGTTTCTCCGGATCAGGTATATTCCTCCCTTTTGCTTTTTTGATTCAGATCTAATTCGATTATGGTTCAAGTAGGATCCTTGAATATAGTATTCTAAATTTAGGGAATATGATTCCCAGTTGGAAGAAGGTAGGAAAAATTTTGAAATTCGCCCACCCATTCCGCAACCTTATTGACACCCATTAGATGGATCCTACCATTCTTTCCAGGAGTTGATGGTTAATTGCAAGATGCAATTCGGCCCACATCTGAAAAACCTAGTTTCGGATTGTTAAAATTGCATTAGCCTAGTTCAACATAAATGTTACATAGATAATATTATGGGCTTTAAAAGGGCTGAAAAGGTTTTAAATTTAATTATGAGTTTTACAGATATTTAATTGATTGGACCAATTATGCATTTCATGCATGTGATATATGTGATGTGATGTGCTGCGTACATGGGCCATAAGTGCTTGGCCCATGCTAAGTCGATAGTGGCTCTTTCAAACACCATGGAAGAATGCAAATCATTGCCATTGTGCCCTTAAGATCATTGGATGATCTCCCTTCTCAGTGGGGCCCACTTCAGTTTCTCCCCAAGGGGAACACCCCGGAACCCTAGCCGTTTTTGGGCCCACTTTGAATCTGGCTTTTGAAAGTCAGTGGGAGCCACTTTGGTTTGACCTAAATCAGATCTAGGGGGTTTTCATTCCCTCCATTAATAATAAGTGCATGTGATAGGGAATTTCATGTGATGAATTCTCTAAAGGCCTTCCATCATTACTATGAAGGTTGGTTGTATTGGTGGGTGGAGATGCAGCATAAAATTGGGTTATCCATCTACTAATGCAATTGGATGGATTGCTTCATGAGATGATAGGGGCATCATAGACCAATGTGAGAGGGGTCTATCCTAAAATGGAAGCCTCTCTCACGGTACCTTGGCATTCACGAACATGATGGGTGAGCACTTACTGGATAGAAAGGTTTATCCTAAAATGGGCTATGAACCTTGTCTGACAGAGGCCAAAGAGAAAGCTCAAAAGATGAGAGGATGAGAACCTTCACAGAAGGTGGTGGGGTTTTGTAGCTGAAACAGTTGGCTCTATGCATCCCTTGTGGTTTCCCACATTTCCAAAGACACAACTGTCTTCGTCACTAAGATTGGATGGAATCTCAGAGATGCCCAAAATGGAAATGGAACATAGATTAAAATCCCTTTCTCTGTGATGACATGAATCAATTAGGTTGTTGACTTATAAATCTGCCTTGCCTTTACCAGAAATGGTAAATGGAAACTTCACCAAATTGATTCATGGTAACAAACTCAAGGGTCCTAATTATGTTGACTAGTTCCGAAACCTTATGTTGGTTCTAATGTCCGAGAAATTGGACAAAATTGCTAAGAACCCTACTCCGGATCATTCGGGTGACAGGGCTTCTAAGGCCTGAAGAAGAGAGTATCAAGAATGGGAAGAGAAAAATTCTCTTAACCGGTGTTATATTATAGCCTCTTTAGACAATCTAATATAGTGACAATTCGATAAGATCCAAGTATCCAAAGATATATTGGATAGTCTGAAGACTATGTACGAAGAGAAGAACCATTCTACTTAACAAAAGGTCTTAAAACTATTTATAACCGCACAGATAACCGAGAACCAACAGGTTCATGACCATTATCTAAAGATGATGGGTTGTATCAATGAATTGGAGGCTCTCAGGTCAATGCTTGATCATGACACCAAAATTGATGTTGTCCTCAATTCCTTGCCTCCATCCTTCAATCAGTTTATCATGAATTACAAAATGAATAAGCTAATCGTTAGGCTTCAAGAACACAGCAATATATTGCAGAGGGCTGAAGAACTGATCAAGAAGGATAAGCCATAGCCATGCTTGTTGAAGGTGGAAAATCGGGCAAGAAAAAGCAAAAGGATCAAAAGAAGGGTAGAAAAACTAAAAAGTAGAAAAAAGATAAGGCATCGGATTCCTGTCACTTCTGCAAGCAGACCGACCACTGGAAGAGGAATTGTCCTAAACACATTGAGACTAAGAAACAATGTATGTTTGATTCTTTCATCATAGAGAACAATCTATTTATTCACTTCTGCTCCTGGTGTATTAACTCTGGAGCTTCGACTCATGCTTATAACTCACTACAGGAGTTCAAGATAAGAAAAAAATTGAGTGATGGAGAAGTGATAATTTATTTGGGGACTTCTGCAACTGTTGCAGCTACGACCATAGGCACTGAAGAATTAGTTTTCAGAGAAGGAATTATTGTTCTAAAAGATTGTCTTTTTGTACCTAATTTAAGAAGAAATTTGATTTCTGTCTCAAAATTTTGCATGGATGGTTATTGTATTTTGTTTAGTAATGTGATTACTATTAAACGGAATAACAAATTCCTAGCATATGGGGAACTTGAGAATGGTCTTTATGTTCTCCATCCCTCCCTAGAAACCAACATTACTGAAACTACGTTGGAAATAATCCCCAAGAAAAGAATCTATGATACAGTTAGTCCCATGTGCCTGTGGCATTACCGATTTCTAACTATAAAATATCTTCCAACCTGTGAACCTTGCCTTCAGGGTAAGATGCCTAAGCGGCCATTTGACGGTAAGCCTAAAAGATCTATAGGTACACTTGACCTTATACATACTGATGTATGTGGTCCCCTGAATGTTAGGACACATAATCAGCACGTTTTATTTTATAACCTTTACCGATGATTATTCTCAGTATGGTTACGTGTACCTAGTGAAACATAAGTCTGAATCCTTTGAAAAGATCAAGGAGTTGACAAAAAGTCAAGAAACAGTTAGGGAGAAAAATTAAAGCCCTTCGAACAAATTGAGGTGGTTTGTATCTGTCTAACAAATTTAGGGACTACTTAAAGGACAATGGGATAGTATCACAATTAGCCCCTCTCGCTACACCACAATTAAACAGTGAGTCAGAAAGAAGGAATTGGACCTTATTGGATATGGTGCAATCACTTCTCGTCCACTCAGAATTACCTACATCCTTTTGGGGATACACATTGGAGATTGCAATTTACATGCTGAATCGGATTCCAACCAAATCCGTTCAGAAGACTCCCTATGAGCTTTGGACCGGTAAGAAACCAAGTGTGAGACACTTGAAGATTTGGGGTTGTCCGGCACATGTTAAAAGAACTAGTGTTGACAAATTGGAATCTAAGACCAGTCGTTGCCTATTTGTAGGTTACCTCAAAGGTTTCTAGGTTACCTATTCTATGATCCAAAAGAACAAAAGGTGTTTTGCACTCGAAATGCCTATTTCTTAGAAGAATATTACATCCTAGAGAATTTTCGACGAGAAGTTATTCTTGATGAGGAGAGCACAGGAGTAGTGGGAGATGTTCCACAAGCTCCAGATACTCAACCTAGAAGGTCTACCTGGACAAGGTTACGTTGGACACAGATGGTGGAAGCCACAACAAGTGAGGATGATTCCACGACTTATGCGAAGGCTATGTTGGACACAGATTCCCCGAAGTGGGTAGATGCCATGAAAGCCGAGGTGGACTTGATGGAGTCCAACAAGGTATGGACTCTTGTGGACCCACCCTTTGGAGTGAAAGCAATTGGTTTCAAGTGGATTTACAAGAGGAAGAAGGGCCCAGATGGTAATATTGAGACCAATAAAGCACGTCTTGTGGTAAAAGGGTACACTCAGAAAGAGAGAATCGACTATGAGGAAACTTTTTCGCCGATGGCTATGCTGAAGTCTATTAGGATCTTGCTAGCTCTAGCAGCATACCATAACTACGAGATTTGGCAAATGGATGTCAAAACCGCATTCCTGAATGGAGATCTTATTGAAGATATCTAATGCAGCAACCATAAGGATTCATTGTTGCAGGTCAGGAACACATGGTATGCAAACTTAACCAATCCATATATGGATTGAAGTAAGCTTCTAGGTGTTGGAACATCCGGTTTGACTCTATTGTCAAACAGTTTGATTTTGAGCAAAATCTGGATGAGCCATGTGTTTACAAGAAGGCCAGTGGGGATAAGGTTACGTTCTTGGTTCTGTATGTAGATGACAATCTACTCATTTGGAATGATGTAGAAATGTTAACTACGGTGAAAGTATGGCTTTCACAGCAATTCTCCATGAAAAATCTTGGAGAAGCCAACTATATCTTGGGACATTTACTCTATAGAGATAGATCGAAGAGAATAATAGGATTATCCCAATCTACTTACATTAACAAAATAGTAAAGAGATACAGTATGGAGAACTCCAAGAAAGGAAATATTCCTTTCAGGCACGGACTCACTCCCTCCTAGGGTATGTCTCCCAAGACTCCTGAGGATATTGAGGGCATTAAGGAGATTCCCTATGCCTTAGCCTTAGGGAGCATCATGTATGCCATGCTGTGCATTCATCCTGACAAAGCTCAAGCAGTGAGTGTGTTAAGATGATACAAGTCTAACCCAGGACAGGAACACTAGAAAACTGTGAAAAACATACTGAAATTCCTTCCGAGGACAAAAGAGTTTTGTCTAGTATCTGATGTTAAGTTCACTATAGATCTAAGGGTATACTGATGCCAATTTCTAGTTAGATCCAGATGATAGAAAGACTACATCTGGGTACATCTTTACGATGGGGGCTTGTGCAATTAGTTGCAAAAGCAGCAAACAAGGTTCCACCGCAGATTCCACAACTGAAGTAGAATACATTGCTGCAAGTGAAGCTGATAAAAAAGCCATATGGATGAAGATGTTCATTTAGGAATTAGGAGTAGTTTTGTCCAGCACATCACCCATTCCACTGTTGTGTGACAACAATGGAGCTATAGCTCAGGCTAAAGAGCTACGAGCCCACTCGAAGTCAAAGCACATCAAGAGGAAGTACCATGTACTGCAGAAGATAGTTGGTAGAGGGGACGTCCTAATTCAGAAAGTAGCGTCAGCGGAGAATGTAGCAGACCCATTAACTAAGCCACTTATAGAGAAAGTGTTTGAAAAACACATGGAAAGTATGGGACTCCAGCTTGTATCGGACTGGACCTAAGTGCAAGGGGGAGCTGTTAGACAATTATGCCCTTAGCTCCAATCAGATTGATGTATCTTTTGACATTTACTGTAAATGAATAAAGTACATAATTGATTCATGTCACTGTGGTGTGTTTCTGTGTAATACCCTTAAACTGGACACTTATGAGACTCGTATTAGTTTAGAATCTTCATAGCCGTTGGATAGATCTGGGGAGATTTACATTGCCAAGGCTGACACTGGTGTGCCGCCAAGTTGGTTGGGGTGGCTTGTCTCAGATGCCAGGGTGAGACCTGAGGTACATGTAGTGTGGGTATTTTTGAAACCCTGAAGCAGATCAAAATTCTAGTATTGCCTTGGACCTTGGAGATAGATGGGAAAAATTGGAATGTTACACTTGACCCCTAGACTTGATTGAGGTACTTCACTAGGTGTCAGACTGGGATCTCTTTGATATAACAATCAATAAGATCTTTAGAGGGGGCCAAAACCTGGGTATGTTGGGACAGTCCGAGAATTCATCTGAGTATGTGATCATAGTCACAGGATCAGCCCCTTTGTTGAACAAAGTGAATGATCGGGGTTTCACTCTCTCTAATGGAAACCTAAACTGTTAGCAGTTGATTTCAACCGTTGAAATTTGTTTTTGCAAAATATATTTATATAGAGATATACATATATATTATGTTTTCAAAATGTTTGCAAAAGGTTTTAATTCCCAGGATCCTTGTGAGTAGATAGTGTAGAACTGTTCCTTGCAGCCAAGGGAGAGGTCGTCTCTTGTTGGGTAGTGTTTGATCATTATGGGCTGAGAGGTTAAGTGTAAGACCATTGAGTGTAATACCTAATGGGCTAATCTTGCATCTGCCCACAGTCCTTAGGTTTTCATAAGGTGGCTGGACCTAAGGACTGTTTAGTGTAAATGTTGGGCCCATTAAGAGCCCATGGTGATGGATTCAGGGGTTCATTATCTCCTACAGTGAATTCGGCTAGGCCTTGTAACAAAGGCTGGGATGAACTCATGTAGCTGATGTGTAGATCAATGTTTGGGTCCCACGCCATACAAAGAGAGCCAACTGGGTAGCAGGTTAAGAGGATAAGTGAGCACATAAACTTAGTGGGCCTATTCGAACTGGGCTTAAGTTAGTTAATTAAAAGGAGGCAAGATAGGATTTATAATCTAATTAGGATTAGCTGAAGGATAAGATAAGTCTTATCCGTTCAAGAGCCCAAATCCAAATATCAGGTTTGGATTAAGGAACTCTCTCCTATTTAGATTAGGAGGTTGATCCTGAGAAGGCTATAAATGAAGGGGGTGAATTCCTTAGTGGCACAACACAGCAACCTGCAAAATTCTCTCCTATTCTTGCCATCCTTACCCAGTTCGATCTCCTCTTGAGGAATTGATAAAGAAAGGTTCTTGATATTGTTTCTTGGTTGATGAAACAATTTGAAGTCATGCTCACCAGCCCTTGTTTGATTCTCACTGAAGGATCCTGCTTCTTGCTGAAGATTCGTCCTGATGATCTTGCTTCATTACACTCTATATCATCTTCAAAGGAAGCAGGTTTTGGTATTCTCGATGGGAGAGAGAGAAATTTTTGAAATTTTGCCCAACCTTCCTGTAGGGTTCGGCCATCCATATGATGGATCTCTCATCCCTTCACCCAACATTTACACTAAATGGTTCTTGGATCTAGCCACCTTATGAAAACCCAAGAACTGTGGGCAGATGCAAGATTGACCCATAAGGTATTACTCTCAGTGGTCTTACACTTAACCTCTAAGCCCATAATGATCAAACACTACCCGACAAAAGAGGACCTCTCCCTCAGTTGCAAGGTACAATGTTGTACTCTCTACTCACATGGATCCTAAGAATTAAAACCTTTTGCAAACAATTTTTGAAAACATAATATATAAGTATATCTCTATATAAATATATTTTGCAAAACCAAATTTCAAACACATTTGAAATTCACTGCCGGTAGTTTAGGATTCCATCGGAGAGAGTGCCTTTCACCAATCATTCACTTTGTCCGACAAAGGGGTTGATCCTATCACTATGATTACCCACATAGATGAATTCTAAGACTATCTCAACATACCTAGGTTTTGACAAGCCACCCCAACCAACTTGGCAGCACATCAGTGTTAGCCTTGGTAGGATAAATCAACCCAGATCTATCCAATGGTTGTGAAGATTCTAAACTAACACGAGTCTCATGAATCAATTATGTACTTTATTCATTTACAATAAATGTCAAAAGATACATCAATCTGATTTTAGCTAAGGGCATAGCTGTCTAATAGTGGTTGGATGCAAGGACCATTTAGTGTAAATGTTGGGCCCATTAAGAGCCCCTACTGATGGACTTAGGGGTTCATTGTGTTTTGTAGTGAAATCGGTCAGGCCTTGTAACAAATGCTGGTCTGAACCCATGTGGCTGATGTATAGATCAATGTTAGGGTCCAACGCCATACAAAGAGAGCCAAACTAGACATCATTTAAAGGGTAAAGTGAGAAGTGTGACTTTATGGGCCTAAGGCCCATTTCGAATTGGGCTTAAGTGTTTTAATTAAATGGGCGAATTTGGGTTTATGATCTGATTAGGATTAGTAGTTGGATAAAATAGACTTATCCACTTGAGGGTCCAGATCCAAATATTAGATTTGTATCAAGAAACTCATTCCTAATTGGATTAGGAAGCTGATCCAAAGAAGGTTACAAATAGGGGGCAAATTCTACAAAAAGAACACATCTTTTTTGCAATCCTGTTCTCCCTCTGCTCTAGCTGCCCTACCTAGTTCAATCTCCAGCTCTTGGAGTGATCAAGAACTGTTCTTGATATTGTTTCTTGGTGAAGAGACAATCTGAAGTCGTGCTCACACAACCCTACACGATTCTTGCTGAAGAATCATAGGTACTTGGTGAAGAACCCTTCTTGCTGATCCTACCTCAACATTCGTTGTGTCATCTTCAGTGGAGGTGGATTTAGTAACCTCTTTGGCCATGAACACCTACACCTACGTTGGGAGGAGCTTTTTGCGTCGATTCCATATCTGGCATTCCTCTCCCAAATCTTGGATTCAGATTTGGTCCAGTTTGTTTCAAGAACAAACATTGAAAAATGCAATTTTTCTAAATTAGGGAAAAGGATTCCCAGATGGGAGAAAGAAATTTTTGAAAATTTGCCCAGCCACCCGACATGGTTCAGCCATCCATATGATGGATCACCCATCCCTTCAGGGAAAGAATGCCTCGTGGTAGAAGAGGCAAACTAGAGAAGTATGTACATTAACTACTTGGAGGACAACATGTTATCAGTTGACCCAGTGACGAGGATATGACTTTTATCAAGGACCAAGAGGTTCTATCTTCAGGAAGGAGTGTTGCACAGGAAATCTCTCATTGGAAAGCCTCTATGATGCCTAGCTGGTGAAGAGATAGAAGAAGCACTAGAAGTGACCCAAAGCTCTAAACCGCCCCACACTAAGGACTAGTGGCTTTGTACAATCACATCTTGCATCTAGGTTTCTATTGGCCCACCATGGTAGAAGACACCTAGAAACATGTGCACAGATGGCATATGTGCTAGATACATGCTGAGTGTAGGTAGGGTAAAGGCTAGGTTGGGGAAGTGGTCTCTTCAAAAGATAAAGAAAGACTGAGGGTTTAAGGGGATTGGATCTCAAGGGTCTTAAGTACGAGTAGTAGAATTGGGAGTCAATGATAAGGGTGTTTGATTGCTAAAGGAATTTCACTATGAGGAGGATCTCTATTTATTGGGGAGATCTTGAGATCCTGAAAGGAAGGAGCAAGAGGTGCTCATTTCCTACTAGGAAAGGGGATATTGGATTTGTTGTCAGTCATTAAGGTATTACTGGGGTTTCACCACGTGTCCCTATGGGAACCTTTCTGAGGATCGACTTTCCTTTCACTCAGAGATCCTCATAGTTCACATATGCTACTAACTTTTGTGTGCCCTACTTAACTAATGTGGCTTTAGTAACGTCACCGTCTGGTGGATGACGTCTTATTAGACTTACGTGGCACCTCGTCACTTTCGTCCCTTCGACATTACGCATGTAGGTAGCATCTAGGCGCAGTTCTTAGCGAACTGGGATGCCATGACGATTGAGGGTTTATCACAGTGCCGCATGTATGCGAACCTCATAGTGAGTTCAACCCTAGTTTGCTTTGGCTCAAGCTAACAATGGGCTTGTCAAGGGTGTGCGATGAACCATAGGTTTATTGCGGTCTTGTGATCTGCACTATGGGTTCATTGTAGGACTATGATGAACCTTGATGAGACCAAAAAGAACCCTATTTTTATCCCCTAATATTCACTCTTTTACATTCATTTATCACTTAAATGGACTCATTACTCTTGTATTTCGATTAAGGGCAATAAAAAAGGCAATTGGAAGAAAACAGGGCAAATCGGGTGATTTTGAACAGTTTCGGCAATAGTCAGTAATTGGGGCCTAACTCTCAATTCCGGACTCCGAATTGGACAATTCAAGAAGCCTTAAGAAGATAAATGAAAGCCCCACAACTTTTATGTTCTGGGTTTTGACAGATTCGGCCCGAATCAAATACGAAAATGATCCCGAAGTCAGAGCAAGTTCGCAGCCAGGCCCATTTCACAACTTAATCCCAACTCGCAGAAGTACCTTGAAGTAGCTCAAATCGAATTCAAGAGTCAAGAGTCCAAATCTCGAATGTAATCTCCAAAGAGAGAGTCTTATCAGATCTAAAGTCTTGAATGTAATCCTAGAGAGATAAGAAGATTGAGATTAGATCATTAGATAAAAGATAGGCTAGGATTAGTTCAAAGAAGATCAAGACTCCCTAAACATAAGATGATCTCCTAGAAGGAGTTGGAAAACAGTCCACTCCTTTGGCTATATAAAGAGGGGGGCGAACCAGCTCTAGCATCACTCACTCGTAGATCCAAGAGATCATAAAGAAGACCAAGAAGCTCAAGCAAGCAGTTCGGCTATGGAGAAGCAAAGCATGGAGATTGTGCATATCATGAGCAACTAAGCTTCTTTTTCTGGTTCAAGGGGGGAGGTTCGATTGTGTCATTGTGAGGTTCTGTAGTTAATTTATTTTCTTGCCTTTTAATTCAAGTATTCATTGATTGTTGAGCATATTTTTTATTGGATGTTAATGTTAATTAGTCTGACAAACTGAATTAATGTTGATTTTCCTACTACTATCCATGATTTCGGTGATCCATAATTGTCACGAATAGTGGTACAAGTAGCAATTAGGTTAATATCTTTTCTAAGTCAATTGTTTATGACAACCTTTGACCAATGTATTGACCTGGTTTAACCTAAATGGAATCGATGGAATAAGATTCAATAATTGCAACTATCTCAATTATTGTTGTTTTGGTTTAACTGTTTTCACAAATCTTAATGCTATCACTGTTTAACATGGAACGCTATCGTACCCAGTTGAGTGGTGATAAGTGTTGATCGAATGCTGGGTTTGGTCAACTGAATTACCTAGGATAAAACAAGGTTTATTATGGCTATCCTAATAAATCTAAGGTTAAATGCTTGAATTGCAAGAATGCTGAAATGTACCTAGGATCGATGGCCAATCGATTCAACCCGAACCCTTGAACCAAAATTCGGTAAGACTGATTTTCTCTTGTTTGTTTAGTTTGTTATTCTTTTAATTTTAGTTATTAAATTTTCCCACTCAATCACTTTATCCATTTGGCTAAGAAATTACTAAATTGATCCCTGTGGGATTCGACCTAGTACCACTTTTTACTACAATTATTTAATTGTGGAACTAGTACTAATTTTGAGGGCTTCGACAACCCATCAAAATTTTTGCATCGTTGTCGGGGAGTAAAACCCTGTGATTCTTGTGTAAAAAAAATTAGAAAATAAAATCGTGATTAATGTGAGATGGAGCATAAAATGCACTCACATCTAGAAACGAAAGCAAGTGTGAGATGGAGCATAAAATGCACTCACATCTTGAAAAGAAGGCAAGGGTGAGATGGAGCATAAAATACACTCACCCTAGAACCCCAACCCCATTCTCACCTTCAGATCCTAGGAATTCATACTAAGTGGTTGAGATGTGATACATAGCAAGCTTATGGCAATAAACACACCTTGTTTTGGCTTAAGAAACAAAGAAAGGTAAGTGAATCTAGCTGTATTGCTTCGTTAAAAGCAATGAGTACCCGTTCAGCCAGGGAGTTTCAGCTGAGAAGGTTTGTCTCCTTGACTGTCAATTTAACCTGGGACCATGAGGAAGAGTGATTTGCGATCACTCTTGGATGAGAAGAAGGGGAGAAAGAGATGGAAGAGGGAAGGTTACCAAGTCTGAACTAAAGCATGCAATGAACCAGGCCTCATGTAGAGAAAAAGAAAGATTGAAAATCAGTAGTTGGTTTCTTTTGTGTTACTTGAGTTTTTGCCTTGCCCGAGGATGGGCAAAGTTTAAGTGTGGGGGGATTTGATAAGACCAAAAAGAACCCTATTTTTATCCCCTAATATTCACTCTTTACATTTATTTAGCAGTTAAATTGACTCATTACTCTTGTATTTCTATTCAGGGCAATAAAAAAGGCAATTGGAAGAAAACAGGGCAAATCGGGTGATTTTACACAGTTTCGGCGACAGTCAGTAATCTGAGCGTAACTCTCAATTCCGGACTCCGAATTGGACAATTCAAGAAGCATTAGAAAGATGAAAGGAACACCCACAACGTTTATGTTCTGGGTTTTGACAGATTCGGCCCGAATCGAGTACGAAAATGAGCCCGAAATTGGAGCAAGTTTGTAGCCAGACCCATTTCAAAACTTAAGCCCAACTCGCAGAAGTACCTTGAAGCAGCCCAACTCGAATTCAAGAGTCAAGAGTCAAGAGTCCAAATCTCGAATATAATCTCTAAGGAGAGAGTGTTATCAGATCTAAAGTCTTGAATGTAATCCTAGAGAGATAAGAAGATTGAGATTAAATCATTAGATAAGAGATAGGATAGGATTAGTTCAAAGAAGATCAAGACTCCCTAAAGATAAGATGATCTCCTATAAGGAGTTAGAAAACACCCCACTCCTTTGGCTATATAAAGAGGGGGGCGAACCAGCTCTAGCATCACTCACTCCCAAATCCAAGAGATCATCTAGAAGACCAAGAAGCTCAAGCAAGCAGTTCGGCTATGGAGAAGCAAAGCATGGAGATTGCGCATGTCATGAGCAGCTATGCTTCTTTTTCTGGTTCAAGGGGGGAGGTTCGATTGTGTCACTGTGAGGTTCTGTAGTTAATTTATTTTCTTGCTTTTTAATTCAAGTATTCATTGATTCTTGAGCATATTTTTTATTGGATGTTAATGTTAATTAGTCTGACAAACTGAGTTAATGTTGATTTTCCTACTGCTATCCATGATTTCGGTGATCCATAATTGTCACATATAGTGGTACAAGTAGCAATTAGGTTAATATCTTTCTGGGTCAATTGTTCATGACAGCCTTTGACCAATGTATTGACCTGATTTAACCTAAAAGGAATCGATGGAACAAGATTCAATAATTGCAGCTATCTCAATTATTGTTGTTTTTGTTTAACTGTTTTCACAAATCTTAATGCTATCACTGTTTAACATGGAACGCTATCATACCCATTTGAGTGGTGATAAGTGTTGATCGAATGCTGGATTTGGTCAATTGAATTAGGAAAACACAAGGTTTATTATGGCTATCCTAATAAATCTAATGTTAAATGCTTGAATTGCTAGAATGGTGAAATGTACCTAGGATCGATGGCTAATCGATTCAATCGAGCCCTTGAACCAGAATTCGGTAAGACTGATTTTCTCTTGTTTGTTTAGTTTGTTATTCTTTTAATTTTAGTTATTAAATTTTCCCATTCAATTAATTTATCCATTCGGTTAAGAGATTACTGAATTGCTCCCTGTGGGATTCGACCTAGTACCACTTTTTACTACAATTATTTGATTGTGGAACTAGTAGTAATTTTGAGGGCTTCGACAACCCATCAAACCTCAAGTTCATTGCAGAGGGAAAGTTACTTGTAGGCTGATCACAAGGTTCCATGTGGTATCAATTCGGTATTTACTGTGCTCTAAAGGTCTGAGTGAGCACTATGTACATACATTAGCCCCCCTGCTTATTGGTAAGTGGGAGCTTATCGATAAGCACTTTGCTATCAAATTTTCTTTTAGGTCTTGCTGTGGGTTCGTTTACAAGCATTGGGTTTGTAATTTTGGGTTTTATCTGCCCTTACTTAATTGTGCATTTGTGATTTCAGGCATATATCGGGTATCTGATCTTCAATGGGGTTTCCTGCATTCCATGGCTTAGCCCCCCTGTCTTTTAATGATTTCCTTTCTGTTTGTGGTCAATGTTATGCTTCGTTTGTGTGTTTCTGCCCCCTTGACCATTGAATGGAAGGGAATTAGCAAAAGATACTAGGAATTGTACTGTAGACTATCCCCTATCTACCAATGGGTAAGTTTATGTTGAGTTTGTGAATTTCAGCCCCCCTGGCCATTGGTGTAAAGGTGTCAAGCAAAGATACTTGGATATTTTTGTTAAATATCTACTTGGTGTAGGTGTTAGACAGTTATGCCCTTAGCTCCAATTAGATTGATGTATCTTTTGACATTTATTGTAAATAAATAAAGTACATAGTTGATTCATTCATTGTGGTGTTTTTCTATGTAATACTCTTAAACTGGACACTTATGAGACTCGTGTTACTTTAGAATCTTCACAGCCATTGGATAGATTTGGGGAGATTTATCCTGCCAAGGCTGACACTGGTTGGGATGGCTTGTCTTAGCTACCAGGGTGAGACTTGAGGTACATGTAGTGTGGGTTTTCTTAAAACCCCGAATCGGACCAAATTCCAATATTGCCCTGGACATTGGAGATAGATGGAAAAAGCTGGAATGTTACACCTGACCCCTAGAATCGATTGTGGTACTACACTAGGTGTCGAATTGGGCTGTCTTCGATTTGCCAATCAGTGAGATCCTTAGAGGGGGTCAAAACCTACGTATGTTGGGACAGTCCGAGAATTTATCTGAGTGGGTGATCATAGTGACAGGATCAACCCCTTTGTTAGACAAAGTGAATGATCGGGGAATGCACTCTCTCCGACGGAAATTTAAACTACCGGTAGTTGATTTCAAACATTGAAATTTGTTTTTGCAAAATATATTTATATATAGAGATACATATATATATATAAATATATATATATATATATATATATATATATATTATGGTTTCAAAATGTTAGCAAAAGGTTTTAATTTCAGGATCCATGTGAGTAGAGAGTGTAGCATGGTTCCTTGCAACTGAGGGAGAGGTCCTCTCTTGTCGGGCAGTGTTTGATCATTATGGGCTGAGAGGTTAAGTGTAAGACCATTGAGGGTAATACCTGAAGGGCTAATCTTGCATCTGCCCACAGTCCTAGGGTTTTTATGAGGTGGATGGACCCAATGACCATTTAGTGTAAATGTTGGGCCCATCAAGAGCCCATGGTGATGGACTCAGGGGTTCACTATCTCCAATAGTGAATTCGGCCAAGCCTTGTAACAAAGGCTGGGCTGAACCCATGTGGCTGATGTGTAGATCATCGTTTGGGTCCAGATCCAAATATCAGATTTGGATCAAGAAACTCTATCCTAATTAGATTAGGAGGTTGATCCAAAGAAGACTATAAATAGGGGCCAAATTCCTTAGTTTTAACACACAACAACCTGTAGAATTCTCTCCTATTCTTGTCATCCCTACCCTGTTCGATCTCCTCTTGTGAAATTGATAAAGAAAGGTTCTTGATTTTGTTTCTTTGCTGAAGAAACAATCTGAAGTCGTTCTCACCAGCCCCTGTTCAATTCTTGCTGAAGATTCCTAGTTCTTGCTGAAGAGCCATCCTGCTGATCTTTCTTCATCACACACTCTGTCATCTTTAGTGGAAGTCGGTTTTGGTCTTCTCCTTGGGCATGAACACCTTCATTGGGAGTTAATGATACTTTGTATCAGGTATATCCCTCTCCTCCTTTTTGGTTTCAGATCTGGTCCGGTTTTGGGTTCAAGATTGATCTTTGAAAATGCAGTTTTCTAAAACAGGGAATGCGATTCACAGATGGGAGAGAGGCATTTTTGAAATTTCGCCCAACCTTCCTACAGGGTTTAGCCATCCATATGATGGATCTCTCATCCCTTCAGTGGTATCAGAGACAGGTTCAAATCATGAACCGAATTAAACCGGATCCTGGATCTGTGCAAATCGGCAGAAGGCGTTTTACCCAATTTGTGTAGTTAACAATTTTTCTAGGAAATCAGTTCCTAGTTTTGGGCGAATGATCTGAAAATAAATCTTTATTATTCTATTATATATTTAGAATTGTTCTATTTATATTTCTTGAATTTTGGGTTGTTCGTATGGAGGAGATCAAAATCTTTCTATGGCGCAAGAAATCTGTGCATCTACGTTTTTACTATTAATTCTTGGTTTGTAATTAATTTTTATATTTTTTTTAATTTTAGACGGAATGTATAGGAATTCGATTCAGATGTAATATTAATAGAAAATTAGGTTTTCTATTTTATTTCATTGAAGATGAAGCTGGAAGCGTAATGGAGAAAATTTTGCACATTTGGGTTCGACAATCTGTATCTACAGTTTTTGAAACTGCAAACTACATACTAACTTTTGTTTTGCAGGGTTGCTGCCTTACGAACAACCCTCTTGTTGTTTACTAATTCTTGATTGTCATGTATCAATTTCTTTAATTTCAGATCATGTTTCTTGAATTGGATCTTGAATTAAACATCAAACCCTAGACCCATTCGAACCAGATTGGACCAAACTGGATGGACCGAATCTGTGGTTCGATGGGGGTTGTTCTCAGCCCTAAAATTTCCTTCATGGGCTGAGGGGTTGATGGTTAATTGCAAGATGCAATTTAACCTACATCTGTAAAACTTGGTTTTGATTTACTTGAACTACTTTAGCCCAATTCAGCATAAATGCTATATGGGTCAAACTGCTCTTTACAGTTCTGCCCATATACCTAGATAATATTATGGGCTTTAAATGGGCTGAAAAGTTTTTTAAATTTTAATTATGGGTTTTACAGTTATTTAATTGATTGGATCAATTATGGATTTCATCCATGTGATGTATGTAATGTGATGTGCTGCGTACATGGGCCATGAGTGTTTGGCCCATGTTAATTCGATAGTGGCTCTTTTGGACACCATGGCTGAATGCACATCATTGCCATGGTGCCCTTAAGATCATTGGATGATCTCCCTTTCTTAGTAGGGCCCACCTTAGTTTCTCCCCAAGAGGAACACCTCAGAACCCTGCCGTTTTGGGTCCACTTTGAATAAGGCTTTATGAAAGTCAGTGAGAGCCACTTTGGTTTGACCTAAATAAGATTTATGGGGTTTTCGTTCCCTCCACTAAATATAAGTGCATGTCATAGGGAATTTCATGTGATGAATTCTCTAAAGGCCTTCCATCATTAGTATGAAGGTTGGCTGTATTGGTGGGTGGAGATGCACCATAAAATTGGGCTATCCATCTACTAATGCAGTTGGTTGGGTTGCTTCATGAGATGATAGGGGCATCATAGACCGATATTGGAGGGGCCTATCATAAATGGAAGACTCTCTCACGGTACCTTGGCGTTCACGAACATGATGGGTGAGCACTTACTAGACAGAAAGGTTTAACCTAAAATGGCCATGAACCTTGTCTGATATAGGCCAAAGGTAAAGCTCATAAGATGAGTGGATAAGATCGTTGACAGAAGGTGGTTGGGTTTTGCAGCTGAAACAGTTGGCTCCATGCACCCTATGTGGTTTCCCACATTTCCAGAGACACAACTGTGTTTGTCAATGAGATTGGAGGGAATCTTAGAGATGCTCAAAATGGAAATGTTACATCGATTAAAAGCCCTTTCTGTGTGATGACATGAATCAATTGGGTTGTGGACTTATCTGATTTGCTTTTACTAGGAATGGAAAATGGAAACTTCACCAAGTTGTTGGACAAAATTGCTAAGAACCCTACTCCGGATCATCTGGGTGATAGGGCTTCTGAGGCCCAAAGAAGAGAGTATCAAGAATGGGAAGAGAAAAATCCTCTTGCCTAATATTATATTATAGCCTCTTTAGACAATCCAATACAACAACAATTTGATAAGATTGAAGTGTCCAAGGAAATATTGGATAGTCTAAAGACTATGTATGAAGAGCAGAACCGTTCTATCGACAAAAGGTCTTAAAATTGTTTATGACTACACAAATGACTGAGAACCAACAGGTTCATGACCATTGTCTAAAGATGATGGGTTATATCAATGAAATGGAGGATCTCAGGTCAGGGCTAGATCATGACACCAAAATTGATGCTGTCCTCAATTCCTTGCCTTCATCCTTCAATCAGTTTATCATGAACTACAACATGAATAAGCTAAACATTAGCCTTCAGGAACTCAGCAATATGTTGCAGAGGGCTAAAGAACTCAGCAATATCAGCAATATGTTGCCGATAGCCATGCTTGTTTAAGGTGGCAAATCGAGCAAGAAAAAGCGGAAGGCTAAAAGGAAGGCTCAGAAGAAGGGTAGCAAAACCAAAAGGCAGAAGAAAAACAAGGCATCAGATTCCTGTCACTTATACAAGTAGACCGACCACTGGAAGAGGAATTGTCCTCAATACCTAGAGACTAAGAAACAAGGTGTGTTTGAGTCTTTCACCATGGAGACCAATTTGTTGGTCACTTCTGCTTCTTGGTATATTGACTCTGGGGATTTGACTCATGTGTGTAACTCTCTGCAGGGGTTCAAGATAAGCATAAGACTGAGTGATGGAGAAGTGACACTTTACTTGGGGACTTCTACAACTGTTGCAGCTATAGCCATATGCACTATAGAATTAGTTTTTAGAGAAGGGATTATTGTATTGAAAGATTGTCTTTTCATACCTAATTTAAGAAGAAATTTGATTTCTATCTCAAAATTGTGCATGGATGGTTATTCTATTTTGTTTAGTAATGTGATTACTATTAAACGAAATAAAAAATTCCTAGCATATGGGGAACTTGAGAATGGTCTCTATGTTCTCCATCCCTCTCTGGAAACCAACATTACCGAAACTATGTCATAAATAATCCTCATGAAAAGAATCCATGATACAATTAGTCATACATGACTGTGGCATTACCGACATGGCCATATTAATATAGATAGTATCACAAGGTTGGTAAAGGATAGTCTTTTGAATTTTTTAACCGTAAAATACCTTCCAACCTATGAACCTTGCCTTCAGGGTAAGATGACGAAGCGGCCATTTAACGATAAGCCTAAAAGATCTACAGACACACTTGACCTTATAGATACTGATGTATGTGGTCCCCTGAATGTTAGGACACGTAATTAGTACATTTATTTTATAACCTTTATCGATGATTATTCTCGGTATGGTTACGTGTACCTAATGAGACATAGTATGAATACTTTGAAAAGTTCAAGGAGTTCAGACAAGAAGTCGAGAAACAGTTAGGGAGAGAAATTAAAGTTCTTCGATCAGATTGAGGTGGTGAGTATCTCTCTGACAAATTCAGGGGCTACTTTAAAGGAGAATGGGATAGTATCACAATTAGCCCCTCCCGCTACACCACAGTTAAATGATGTGTCGGAGAGGAGAAACCGAACCCTATTGGATATGGTTCGATCACTTCTCATTCACTCAGAATTACCTACATTCTTTTGGGGATATGCATTGGAGACTACGATTTACATGCTGAACCAGGTTCCAACCAAATCCGTTCCGAAGACTCCCTATGAGCTGTGGACCAGGAAGAAACCAAGTGTAAGACACATGAAGATTTGGGGTTGTCTGGCACATGTTAAAAGAACTAGTGCTGACCAATTAGAATCTAAGACCAGTCGTTGCCTATTTGTAGGTTACCCCAAAGGCTCTGTAGGTTACCTATTCTATGATCTGAAAGAAAATTGATGTTTTGCAGTCGAAATGCTTGTTTCTTAGAAGAAGATTACATCTTGGAGAATCACCAGCAAGAAGTTGTTCATGATGAGGAAAGCCTAGGAGTAGTGGGAGATGTCCCATAAGCTCTAGATACTCAGCCTAGAAGGTCTACCCACGTATCCAAGCCTCCAGTTCGTTACTACTATGGCAAAGAAAGTTACTTGGTGGAAGGTACGACAAGTGAGGAGGATCCCACGACTTATGTGGAAGCTATGTTGGACATAAATTCCCTAAAGTGGGTAGATGCCATGAAAGCCGAGATGGACTCGATGGAGACCAACAAGGTCTGAACTGTTGTAGACTCACCCACTGGGGTGAAAGCAATTAGTTGCAAGTGGATTTAAAATTGAAGGAAGGGCCTAGATGGTAACATTGAAACCTATAAAGCTCGTCTTGTGACGAAAAGATACACTCAGAAAGAGGGAATTGACTATGAGGAGACCTTTTCGCCGGTGGCTATGCTAAAGTCTATTAGGATCTTGCTAGTTGTAGCAGCATACCATAACTACGAGATTTGGCAAATGGATGTCAAAATCACGTTCCTAAATGGAGTTCTTACTGAAGATATCTATATGCAGCAACCGCAAGGATTCCTTGCTGCAGGTTAATAACACATGGTATGCAAACTTAACCGATCCATATATGGACTAAAATAGGCTTCTAGGAGTTTGAACATCCAGTTTGACTCTACTATCAAACAGTTTGACTTTGAGGAAAATCTGAATGAACCCTATATTTACAGGAAGACCAGTGGAATAAGGTTAGGTTCTTGGTTCTATATGTAGATGACATTCTACTCGTTGGGAATGAGGTAGGAATGTTAACTATGGTGAAAGCGTGGCTTTAACAGCAATTCTCCATGGAAGATATTGGAGATGCCACCTATATCTTGGGACTTTGATTCTATAGAGATAGATCGAAGAAGATATTTGGATTATCCCAGTCTACTTACATTGACAAAATTGTCAAGAGATACAGTATGGAGAACTACAAGAAAGGAAATGTTCCTTTCAGGAACGGTGTCACTCTCTCTAAGGGTATGTCTCCCAAGATTCTCGAGGAGATTGAGGGCATGAAGGAGATTTCCTATGCCTTAGCCGTAGGGAGCGCCATGTATGCCATGTTGTGCACTTGTCTTGACATTGCTCAGGCAGTGAGTGTGGTAAGTAGATACCAATCTAACCCAGGAGAAGAACATTGGACTGTTGTGAAAACAGACTAATATGCCTTTAAAGGACAAATAGAGTTTTGTCTAGTTTTCGATGGTACTTCACTATGGATCCAAGGGTATATTGATGCCAATTTTCAGTTAGATCCAGATGATATAAGGTTTATATCTGGTTACATCTTTACAATGGGGTCCTGAGTAGTAAGACTAACAGTCCACAACCCAAGCCAAACACATTGCCGTAAGTGAAGCTGCCTAATGAATGAAGGTGTTCATTATGGAATTTGGAATAAAGCACATCACCCATTCCAATGTTGTGTGACAACACTGGATCTACGGGAGATTGATGTTAAAAGGTAGCATTAGCGGAGAATGTTGCAGACCCATTGAGTAAGCCACTGACATAGAAAGTGTTTGACAAACACGTGGAAAGTATGGGACTCCGGTTTGTACCCGATTGGACCAAAGTTCAAGTGGGAGTTGTTAGATAGTTATGCCCTTAGCTCTAATCAGATTGATTTAACTTTTGACATTTATTATAAATGAATAAAGTACATAATTGATTCATGTCATTGTGGTGTGTTTTTGTGTAATACCCTTAAACTGGACACTTATGAGACTTGTGTTAGTTTAGTATCTTTATAGTCGTTGATTGGGGTGGCTTGTCTCAGCTACCAGGTGAGACCTGAGGTACATGCAGTGTGGGTTTTCTTGAAACCCTAAATTGGACCAAAGTCCAGTATTGCCCTAGATGTCAGAGACAAATGTGCAAAACTAGAATGTTACACCTGACCCCTAGACTCGAATATGGTATTGCAAATCTTTTAGGAGATTCCTAATCCAAATCTTTTATTTGGATCTTGACTCTTTAAGTGAAAAGGATAATCCCTTATCTTATCTGCAAATAAAAATCAGCCTTCCTAATCAAATTAGGCCCATTAAGCTTTTAGGCTCACTTCCTATTTAATGTTGGCTAGCTTTGCACTCTTTGTATGGCGTGGGACCTTATTATTGATCTACACATCAGCCATATGGGTTTAGCATAGCCTCTGTTACAAGGCTTGGTCGAATTTACTACTGAATACAGTGAACCCCTAAGTCCATCACTATGAGCTCTTAATGGGCCCAACATTTACATTAAATGGTCCTTGAGTCCAGCCATCTTATGAAGGCCCAAGGATGGTGGGCAGATGTAAGATTAGCCCATCAGGTATAATCCCCAATGGTCTTACAATTAACCTCTCAACCCATAATGATTAAACACTGCCGGACAAGAGAGGACATCTCCCTTGACTGCAAGGTACAGTGTTGCACTCTCTACTCACATGGATCCTGAGAATTAAAACCTTTTGCAAACATTTTGAAACCATAATCTGTATATATATATATATATATATATATATATATGTATATCTCTATATAAATATATTTTGCAAAAACAAATTTCAACTGTTGAAATCAACTACCGGCAATTTAGGTTTCCATTAGAGAAAGTGCATCCCCGATCATTCACTTTGTCTGACAAATGGGCTGATCCTATCACTATGATCACCCACTCAGATGAATTCTCGGATTGTCCCAACATACCCAGGTTTTGACCCCTTCTAAGGATCTCACTAATTGGCATATCAAAGACAGCCTAATCTGACACCTAGTATAGTATCATAATCGAGTTTAGGGGTCAGGTGTAACATTCCAGTTTTGCCCATCTATCTACAAGGTCCAGGGCAATACTAGAATTTTGATCCAGTTTAGGGATTCAAGAAAACCCACACTACATGTACCTCAGGTCTCACCCTGGTAGCTGAGACAAACCACCCCAACCAACTTGGCAGTACACGAATGTCAGCCTTGGCAGGATAAATCTCCCCAGACCTATCCAACGGCTGTGAAGATTCTAAACTAACACGAGTCTCATATATGTCTTGTTTAAGGGTATTACACAGAAACACACCATAATAACATGAATCAAATATGTACTTTATTCATTTACAATAAATGTCATAATGTACATCATGCTGATTGGAGCTAAGGGCATACACTGTCTAACAACTCCCACTTGCACTTAGGTCCAATCAGGTATAAGCCAGAGTCTCATACTTTCCACGTGTTTCTCAAACACTTTCTGCGTTAGTGGCTTAGTCAATGGGTCTGCTACATTTTCCACTGATGCTACCTTCTGAATTAGGATGTTCCCTCTTCCAACTATCTCTCGTAGTACATGGTACTTCCTCTCAATGTGCTTTGACTTCGAGTGGGCTCGTGGCTCCTTAGCCTAAGCAATGGCTCCAGTGTTGTAACACAACAATGGAATGGGTGATGTGCTGGATGGAACTACTCCTAACTCCTGATTGAACTTCTTCATCCATACAACTTCTTTGGTAGCTTCACTTGCGGCAATGTACTCGGCCTCGATTGTAGAATCTGTAGTGGACCCTTGTTTGCTGCTTTTCCAGCTAATTGCACAAGACCCCACCATAAAGATGTATCCAGATGTAGACTTTCTATCATCTAGATCTGACTAAAAATCGACATCAGTATACCCAACAATCTGTAGTGAACTACCATTGAATATCATACAAAACTCTTTTGTCCTTCGAAGGTATTTCAGTATGTTTTTCACAGTGGTCAAATGCTCTTGTTCTAGGTTAGACTGGTATCTACTTACCACACTCACGGCCTAAGCAATGTTTGGCCGACTGCACAACATGGAATACATGATTCTCCCTAAGGCAGAGGCATAGGGAACTTCCTTCATGCCCTCAATCTCCTCAGGTGTCTTGGGAGACATACTCTTAGAGAGAGTGACTCCATGCTTGAAAGGAACATTTCCTTTCTTGGTGATGAGAGTAGAATTTATCACATTTTTATCCCAAAATATTATTTCTTTCATAATTAATTAGCACTTAATTGGACTCATATTCCTTGTATTTCGGTTCAGGGCATGAAAGAAGGAATCAGGAGCAAAGAAAGGCAAATCGGATGATTTTTCACAGTTTCGGCACCGTTCAGTAATCTGGGCCTAACACGCGTATCCAAACTCCGATTGGGATGATTCAAAATCCACAGGAAAGATAAGAGAAAAAGTCACAACTTTCGTGTTTTGGGCTTTCGCTGATTTGGCCTGCATCGAAGTCAAATCCGGGCCTAAAGTCGCGGCAAATTCGCAAGAAAGGCCCAATCCGCAGCTGAAGCCCAACTTACAGAAAAGCCTGGCAGCAGCCCAATTCGCAGAGGGGGTCTAATACAAATCCAAGAACAAGAAACTGAGAAGAATCCTTCTAGATCTAAATTCTTGATGTAATCTTAGAAGGATAAAGGGATTGATTTCACTAGATAAAGAGATAAAAGTAGGATTAGACTAGGACTTTCTATTTTTGCAAGATAAACTTCAAGAGGAAGTAGGAGACTACCCCCTCCCCTTTAAGCTATATAAAGGGGGGGGGGGGGGTGGACTAGCTTGAGGCATCACTTAATCTCTGGAGGGAATCAAGAAGAAAATGAGCAATCAGTCAAGAAAGGAGAAACAAATCAAGAAACTGAGGGAAGGTGATCAAGAATTCAATAAACATCAAGAAGAAGGTGGCGGCAAGAAGAGGAGATCAAGAGTTGTTTCTTTCCCTTTGCTTGCTTTAATTCTTTATTCATGAACTGATTTATTTCTTGTTAGGGCTGTGGAAAGCCTAACCATGTTAATGAATATATTTTTATCTTTATGATTTATCCAAGATTGTGATTTCCATATAGTCTATGAATTATTATGCTTAATGCAATTAAGAGCTTGGCCACCTCTTAATTGATTTGAGTTATGTGAATGAATCGAGAGAGGAATTTACATAATCGACTCAATAATTCATAGTGTGAATTGAATAGTATATAGAGATATATATACATGATTCATCTGAATTTAATGATTTTTCTTGGACTTAATGCACTTCTAGCTTTAGAGCTCTACTCGAGAGATCAAAGAGTTACCTGATGGGCGTAGGTTTAGTATATCTCGAGAGAGAATATTAAATAAAATTGGGAAGACCTCAGCTTATGGGAATGACAAATAATCTTGGTTAATCGAACCCATCAATATTCATTACATTGGTTAGGTGGACCAAAAGTCCTAGCGATTTCATCGATTGCATATTTAGTTAGTGATCACCTTTGTTTCTATTTTTTCTTTCTAGTTTTTATTTTCAGTAGTCCTTGCTCAAATTTGAATTTCGATTGTCAAGATAATTAGGGAAGACGGAGGTTCTAATACTTGTTTTGTTAAATCCCCGTGGGAACGATATTATTATACTACTTGATAACTAGTGCACTTGCTAGGGTTATATATTTATAGCTACCACTTGGAGTTCTCCATACTGTATCTTTTGATTATCTTGTCAATGTAAGTAGATTGGGATAATCCTATTGTCCTCTTCGATCAATCTCTATAGAGTCGAAGTTCCAAGATATAAGAGGGTTCTCCAAGATCTTTCATGAAGAATTGTTGTGAAAGCCATACTTTCACTGTAGTCAACATTTCTACATCATTCCCAATGAGTAGAATGTCATCTACATACAAAACCAAGAACGTAACCTTATCCCTACTGGTCTTCCTATAAACACAAGGCTCATCTAGATTCAACTCAAAGTCAAACTGTTTGACAGTAGAGTAACCGGATGTTCCAACTCCTAGAAGCTTGCTTAAGTCCATATATGGATCGATTAAGTTTACATACCATGTGTTCCTGACCTGCAGCTATGAAACCTTGCGGTTGCTGCATATAGATCTCTTCAGTAAGATCTCCATTCAGGAATGCGGTTTTGACATTCATTTGCCAAATATCATAGTCATGGTATGTTGCTACAACTAGCAGAATCCTAATGGATTTAAGCATGGCCACGGGTGAAAATGTTTCCTCATAATCGATTCCTTCTTTCTGAGTGTACTTTTTCATCACAAGACGAGCCTTGTAGGTCTCAACCTTACCATCGGGGCCCTTCTTCCTCTTATAGATCCATTTGTAACCAATTGCTTTTACCCTAGGGGGAGGATCTACCAGAGTCTAGACTCCATTGGCCTCCATTGAGTCCATCTCAGCTCTCATGGCATCTACCCATTTCAAGGAATCTATGTCCAACATAACTTTTGTATAAGTCACGAGATCCTCCTCACTAGTCGTGGCTTCCACCAAGTATCTTTCTTGGTCATAGCCATAATGAACTAGAGGCCTAGATTTCCAGGTAGATCTCCTAGGTTGGTTATTAACTGGAGCTTGTGGGACATCTCCCACTACTCCTGAGCTCTCCTCATCAAGAACAACTTCCTTGGATGATTGTTCAAGATGTAATCTTCCTCCAAGAAATGGGCATTTCGACTATAGAACACCTTCTGTTCTCTTGGGTCATAGAATAAATACCCTACAGAGCCTTTTGGGTAACCTATAAATAGGCAACGACTGGTTTTATATTCCAATTTGTTAGTACTTGTTCTTTTAACATGTGCCAAACAACCCCAAATCTTCAAGTGTCTCACACTTGGTTTCTTACAGGTCCAAAGCTCATAGGGAGTCTTTGGAACGGATTTGGTTGGAACCCAGTTCAGCACGTATATCGCAATCTCTAATGCGTAACCCCAAAAGGATGTGGGTAATTCCGAGTGTACAAGAAGTGATCAGACCATATCCAATAAAGTCCGATTCCTCCTTTCTGATACACCGTTTAATTGTGGTGTAGTAGGAGGAGCTAGTTATGATACTATCCCATTTTTCTTTAAGTAGTCCCTAAATTCGTTAGAGAGATATTCGCCTCCTCGATCTGATCGAAGGGCATTAATGTGTCTCCCCAATTGTTTCTCGACCTCTTGACTGAACTCTTTGAACTTTTCAAAGGATTCAAACTTGTGTCTCATTAGGTACATGTAACCATACCGAGAGTGATCATCGGTGAATGTTATAAAATAAACATGTCTATCAGGGGACCACATACATCAGTATGTATAAGGTCAAGTGTGCCTGTTGATCTTTTAGGCTTACCATTAAATGGCTGTTTTGTCATCTTACCCTGAAGGCAAGGTTCACAGGTTGGAAGATCTTCTACAGTTAGAAAATCCAAAGGACCATCATTTACCAACCTTGTGATACTATTTATGTTAATGTAGCCAAGTCGGTAATGCCACAGGCACGTGGGATTAACTGTATCACAGGTTCTTTTGTTGGGGTTATTATCTGACATAGTTTCGGTTATATTTGTTTCCAGAGAAGGATGGAGAACATAGAGACCATTCTCAAATTCTCCGTATGCGAGGAATTTGTTATTTCTTTTGATAGTAATCATATTACTAAAGAGAACAGAATATCCATCTGCACACAGTTTTGAAACAGAAATCAAATTTCTTCTCAAATTGGGTACATAAAGATAGTCTTTTAATGTAATTATTCCTTCTCTGAAATACGTCTCTTTAGTTTCTATGGTTGTAGCTGCAATGCTTGCAGAAGTCCCCAAGTAAAGAAACACTTCACCGTCACTCAGCCTTCTGCTTGTCCTAAACCCCTGCAATGTGTTACATGCATGAGTAGAAGCCCCAGAGTCAATACACTACGAAGCAGAAGTCACCAACATGTTGCTTTCTATGAAAAAAGATTCGAAATTACCTTGTTTCTTGGTCTCTAGATACTGAGGACAGTTCCTCTTCCAGTAGTCGGCCTGTTTGCAGAAGTGACAAGCATTTGATTGCTTGTCCTTCTTCTGCCTTTTAGGCTTGCTAGTTTTCTTTTGAGGTTTCTTCTTTGCCTTCCTCTTCTTCTTGCCTGATTTTCCACCTTCAACAAGCATGGCAATGGGTTCATTCTTCTTTATCAGTTCTTCGGCCCTCTGCAACATACTGCTGAGTTCTTGAAAGCAAACATTTCGCTTGTTCATATTGTAATTCATTATGAACTGATTGAAGGAAGAAGGCAAAGAGTTCAGGATGGCATCAACTTTGGTGACATTATCTAGCCCAGATCCAAGAGCCTCTAGTTCATTGATGTACCCCATCATCTTAAGACAATGGTCATGAACTAGCTGATTCTTTGACATTTGTGTGGTCATAAACTGTTTTAGGACCTTCTGATGAGTAGAATGATTTTGCTCCTCATACAATGTCCTTAGACTATCCAAGATATATTTGGACACTTTGATCTGATCGAATTGTCGTTGTATCTAATTTTCTAAGGAGGCTATGATATAGCATCGGGCAAAAGAGTTTTTCTCCTCCCATTCTTGATATTCCCTCCTACGGGCCTCAGAAGCCCTATCACCCGGATGATCCGGAGTAGGGTTCTTAGCAATCTTGTCCAATTTCTCGAACGTCAGGACCAGCATAAGGTTATAATACCAGTTAGTGTAATTTGGGCCCTTAAGCTTATTATCATGCAACAGTTTGGCGAATTGTCCGTTTGCCATTTCTGATAAAAGGCAAAGCAAATATTAGTCCACAACCTGATTTGATTCATGTTGCATTTCCTCATTACTGAAGGACCCATCTTCATGTTAATGATGGAAGGCCTTTAGAGAGTTCATCATATGAATCTCCCTATCACATGCACTCATATTTTAGTGGAGCAAACGAAATATTATGCCCTAGTTTTATTTAGGTCAAACCAAAGTGGCTCTCATTGACTTTCTCAAAGCCAGATTTAAATGGGCCCTAAACGGCTAGGGTTCCACACGGTTCCTCTTGAGGAGGAAGCTGATGTAGGGCCCACCAAATGGGGAGATCATCCAATGATCTTATGGACACCATGGCAATGATGTGTATTCAGCCATGGTGTGCGAAAGAGCCACTATCGAAATAATCATGGGCCAAGTACTTATGGTCCATGTATGTAGCACATCACACATTCATACATCACATGCATGAAATAAATTGATCTAATCAATTAGAATATTTGTAAAAACCTTAATTAATCAGATTAATTTAGTATCAGCCCAATAGAGCCCATAATGTTATCACATAACATTATCTAGGTACATGGGTTGTACTGCAAAAAGTAGTTCGGCCCATGTAGATAATTTAGGGCTGATTCAATTATTATCATATTAAAATTAGGTTTTATAGAGATGGGCCGAATTAAAGATTGAAGTGGGCCATCAACTCTCTGGCCTGAATCGAATTAGGGTTAGAAAAACCAACCCCATTGAACCAATAATTCAGTCCAATCAGTTTGGACCAAATCTGGTGTAAATCGACCCATGTTTTGGTGTCCAGTTCAAGATTTAATTCAATAATAATGATCTGAAAATAAATTAATTCAAGATAATCAAATTATCAAGAAACTAAAATAAGAGGGCTGCACTGTGATTTTCTTGGATATTCTGCAAACCTATAAAGAACAGTTAATCGCAGATTGTAGAATCGCGCAGAACTTGTTTCTGCAAAAATTTCTTCTTCTCTGTTGCGCGCTCCAGTGATCTCTAGATGGAATTAAAATAGAAAAACCTAATTTTTCTATTATTACATCACATCAATATCCTATACAATTTGTCTAAAAATAAAAAAAAATATTTTAAAACCAGAATTCAATAGAAGAGAAATCACAGGGTGTGCCAATCTTGGCACCATAAAGATTTTATCTCCATCACATGTGCAGCCCAAAAAATCAAGAAAAATTCACAGAACTATTCTATAAATTTCAGAGAATAATAAAGATTTATTTTCCAGATCATCTACCCATAATCTGGGAACCAATTCCCAGAAAAAGCGCTACCTGCGCAAATCGGGTAGAACGCCTTCTGCCCATTTGCACAGGTTCAGATCTGTTCTATTTTGGTTTAAGACTTGAACTTGGCTCTAATATCATTGAAGGGATGAGAGATCCATCATATGGATGGCCGAACCCTACAAGAAGGTTGGGCACAATTTCAAAAATTTCTTTACTCCCATCCGAGAATCCTATTTCCAATTTAGAAAACTGCATTTTCAAGGTTCGTTCTTGTAATCAAACTAGACCAAATCTGAAACCAAATTAAGGGAGGGATATACCTGATACAGAATCCATGCAAGAATGCTCCTCCCAAAGTAGGTGTTCACGCCCAAAGAGAGTAGCAAATCCTCTCTCAACTGAAGATGACACTGCTTAGGGTGAGGCAGGATCAGCAAGTAGTTCTTCACCAAGAACTAGTGATTCTTCAACAAGAATCGAATGGGACAGTGAGCACAACTTCTAGATTGTTTCTTCTAAAAAGAAACAATATCAAGATCAAATCTTGATCCAATCCAAGAACTGGAGATCAAACAGGGTGGGGCGACAAGAGTAGGAAGAAAAAGAGCAGAAGACAAGAGCAGTCTAACTGTGTTGTCTTCTCTCTGTATTCAGCAAATGTCTCTTTGGAGGTTTTCCCTACTCTCTTATTTATAGCCTTAAAGAGAAAATTTCCTAATCCCATTAGGAGTTTCCTAATCCAAATCTTTTATTTGGATTTAGACTCTTTAAGTGATAAGAATAATCCCTTATCGTATCTATAGATAAAGATCAGCCTTCCTAATCAAATTAGGAGTTCTATTGATCCAAATCTTTATTTGGATCTGGACTCTTTAAGTGGATAAGAATAATCCCTTATCTTATCTGCTGATCCAAATCCCAAATCCACCCCTATTCAATTAATCTAATTAGCCCAGTTCGAAATGAGCTTTTAGGCCCATTAAGCTTTTAGGCTCACTTCCTATTTAATGTTGGCTAGCTTGGCTCTCTTTGTATGGCGTGGGACCCTATCATTGATCTACACATCAACCACATGGGTTCAGCCTAACCTCTATTACAAGGCTTGGCCGAATTCACTGTTGAACACAATGAACCCCTGAGTCCATCACTATGGGCTCTTAATGGGCCCAAATATGTACTTTATTCATTTATAATAAATGTCATAATGTACATCATGCTGATTGGAGCTAAGGGCATACACTGTCTAATAGTTCCTTGCAGATGAGGGAGAGGTCCTCTCTTATCGGATAGTGTTTGATCATAATCGGCTGAGAGGTTAAGTGGTCATACCTGATGGGTTAATCTTGCATCTGCCCACAGTCCTTGGGTTTTGATAAGGTGGCTGGACCCAAGGACCATTTAGTGTAAATGTTGGGCCCATTAAGAGCCCATGGTGATGGACTGAAGGGTTCACTGTCTCCTACAGTGAATTCGGCCAGGCCTTGTAAGAAAGGCTGGGTTGAATCCATGTGGCTGAT
Source organism: Nelumbo nucifera (assembly GCF_055504915.1). Taxonomy (NCBI): domain Eukaryota; kingdom Viridiplantae; phylum Streptophyta; class Magnoliopsida; order Proteales; family Nelumbonaceae; genus Nelumbo; species Nelumbo nucifera. Next base: position 42,053,029 of record NC_142654.1, read on the forward strand.
GTGTAGATCAATATTTGGGTCCCACGCTATACATTGAGGGCCAACTGGGCACTAGGTTAAAGGGTAAGTGAGCACATAAGCTTAATGGGCCTAAAGCCCAATTCAAACTAGGCTTAAATTGTTAATTAAAAGGAGGCAAGTTTTGGTTTATAATCTGATTAAGATTAGCTGAAAGGATAAGATAAATCTTATCCATTTAAGAGTCCAGGTCCAAATGTCAGATTTGGATCAAGAAACTCTCTCCTAATTAGATTATGAGGTTGATCCATAGAAGAATGTAAATAGGAGGCAAAATTTGATTTATAATTTGATTAGGATTAGCTAAAAGAATAAGATAAGTCTTATCCATTTAAGAATCCAGATCCAAATATCAGATTTGGATCAAGAAACTCTATCCTAATTAGATTAGGAGGTTGATCCAAAGAAGACTATAAATAGGGGGCGAATTCCTCTGTTTTAACAGACAACAACCTATAGAATTCTCTCCTATTCTTGCCATCTTTACCCAGTTCGATCTACTCTTGTGGAATTGATCAAGAAAGGTTCTTGATATTGTTTCTTGGCTGAAGAAATAATATGAAGTCATGCTCACCAACCCCTGTTTAATTCTTGATGAAGAGCCATCTTGCTGATCCTGCTTTATCACACACTCTGTCATCTTCAATGAAAGCGGGTTTTGGTCTTCTCCTTGGGCGTGAACACCTTCATTAGGAGTTACTGCTACTCCGTATCAGGTATATCTCTCTCCTCCATTTTGGTTTCAGATCTAGTCTGGCTTTGGGTTCAAGATTAATCCTTGAAAATGCAATTTTCTAAAATAGGGAATGCGATTCCCAGTTGGGAGAGAGAGAAATTTTTGAAATTTTGCCCAACCTTCCTGTAGGGTTCAGCCATCCATATGATGTATCTCTCATCCCTTTAGCAGGAGGGGGTAAGGCTAGGTTGGGGAGCAGTCTCTTTGAATGATGGAGAAGGGTCCGTGAGCGGGAAAGTGAAGATCTCTAGGTTAAGGGTGCAGAATGGGAGAATTTCCGCGTACTCGGGAGTATTGGGTGACAAATACTTGGAATCCGATGAATTCCAATACGAGGAGGATCCCTATTTATGAAGGAGATCCCGAGATCCTAAAAGGTAGAAAATAAAGGCATTTGTGACGTATCGGAAAAGGGAATATTTGATTCATTGCCAATTATTGGGTGCACTACTAAGGTTTTGCCATGTGTCTCATGAAGATCTCCTTGAGGATCGGCTTATCCTTAAGATCCCCCAATACTCATGTGTGTTACTGCCTTTTTGCACATCGTAACTAATCCTGCATGGCATTGGTGACGTCACTGCTTGACGAGCGACGCTTAGCTGACCCCACGTGGAGATTCGCTACGTTGTTAATTGTTGTAGACTCCACATGTCTTCGGGTATACACGAGCCTTGCTATGGGCTTGGCCTAGGTCCCTCTTGACCCATCGCCACGAGCACATTTGAGGGTTGTGGGATCATCGCATGCTTTAGTGGGTGTGGCTTCATTGCACATTATCGAGAGCTTGGAAGAGGAATACTTAATTTAGAAAAACTGCATTTTTCAAGGTTCGTTCTTGAAATAAATCAGACCAAATCTAAAACCAAGACTAGGGAGAGAAATACCTAATACGGAACCCACACAAAAAGCTCCTCCCAACATAGGTGTTCACACACAAAGAGAGTACAAAATCCTCCCTCCACTAAAGATGACACAGCTTAGGGTGAGGTAGGATCAACAAGTGGTTCTTCACCAAGAACCTCAGATTCTTCATCAAGAATCGCACAAGGTAGTGAGCACAGCTTCAAAATTGTTTCTTCCACAAAGAAACAATATCAAGATCGAATCTTGATCATTCCAAGGAATGGAGATCGAATAGGGTAGGGCAGCAAGAGTAAAGAGAGAGAGCTGGAACTAGAAAGCAATCAAACTATAGATTACTTTTTCAGTTCACCCTCCCTTTTATATATAACCCTTAAAGAGTCAATCTCCTAATCTGATTAGGAGTTTCTTGATCCAAATCTTTGTTTGGATCTAAACTCTTTAGGTGATAAGGATAATCCCTTATCTTATCTGCAGATCAAGACCAATCACTCCTAATCAAATTAGAAGTTTCTTGATCCAAATCTCTATTTGGATCTGGACTCTTTAAGTGGATAAGAATTATCCTCTTATCGTTATTTGCTGATCCATACCTAGATTTGCCCTTATTTAATTAATCCAATTAACTTAATCCAGATCGAAATGGGCTTTAGGCCCATTAAGCTTTCAGGCTCACTTCCATTTTAATGTTGGCTAGCTTGGCTCTCTTTGTATGGTGTGGGACCTTATCATTGATCTCCACATCATCCACATGGGTTCAACCTAGCCTCTGTTACAAGGTCTGGCCGAATTCACTACTGAATACAGTGAACCCCCTGAGTCTAGCAGTATGGGCTCTTAATGGGCCCAACATTTACACTAAATGGTCCTTGGGTCCAGCCATCTTATGAAGGGCCAAGGACTGCAGGCAAATGTGAGACTAGCCCATCAGGTTTATTATCCCTAAATGGTTTTATAGTTAACCTCTCAGCTCTTATTGATCACACACTGCTCGACAAGAGAGGACCTCTCCCTTGGCTGCAAAGTACAATGCTGCACTCTCTACTTACATGGATCCTGAGAATTAAAACCTTTTACAAACATTTTGTGAAACCTTAATATATATATATATATATATCTATATATATATATATATATATATCTCCATATAAATATATTTTGCAAAACAAATTTTAACACTTTGAAATCAACTGCCAGCAATTTAGGTTTCCATCAGAGAGAGTGCATTGCCCGATCATTCAGTTTGTCCGACAAAGGGGCTGATCCTATCACTATGATCACCCACTCAAGTAAATTCTTAGACTACCTCAACACACCCAGGTTTTGACCCCCTCTAAGGATCTCAGTGATTGGCAAATCAAAGATAGCCCAATCCATTACCTCGTGTAGTACCATAATCGAGTCTAGGGATCAGGTGTAACATTCTAGTTTTGCCCATTTATTTCCAAGGTTCAGGGCAATACTAGAATTTGGTCCGGTCCAGGGTTTCAAGCAAATCCACACTACATGTACCTCAGGTCTCACACTGGCAGCTGAGACAAGTCACCCTAACCAACTTGGTGGCACATCAGTGTCTGCCTTGGCAGGATAAATCTCCCAGATCTATCCAACGGCTATGAAGATTCTAAACTAACATGAGTCTCATAAGTGTCTAGTTTAAGGGTATTACACAGAAACACACCAATATAACATGAATCAAATATGTACTTTATTCATTTACAATATCCTATAGAATAAATATCCTACAAATAGGCAACGACTGGTCTTGGATTTCTATTTGTCAGCACTTATTCTTTTAACATGTGCTGGACAACCCCAAATCTTCAAGTGCCTTACACTTGGTTTCTTATCGGTTCATAGTTCATATGGAGTCTTAGGAATGGATTTGGTTGAAACCCAGTTCAATACATATATCGCAGTCTCTAATGCATACCCCCAAAAGGATGTAGGTAGTTCTAAGTGTACAAGAAGTGATCTGATCAAATCCAATAAAGTTCGGTTCCTCTTCTCTGACACAAGATTTAATTGTGGCATACTAGGAGGAGCTAACTGTGAAACAATTATCCCTTAAGTAGTCCCTAAATTCGTTAGAGAGATATTACCTCCTTGATTTGATCGAAGGGCTTTGATCTGTCTCCTCAATTGTTTTTTGACCTCTTTCCTGAACTCATTGAACATTTCAAAGGATTCAGACTTATGTCTCATTAGGTACACATAACCATACCATGAGTGATCATCGGTAAATGTTATGAAATAAACTTGCTAGTACATGTCCTAACATTCAGGGGACCAAATACATCAGTATGTATCAGGTCAATTGTGCCTATAGATCTTTCAGGCTTACCTCTAAATGGTTGTTTCATCATCTTACCCTGAAGGCAAGGTTCACAGGTTGGATTATCTTCTACAGTTAGAAAATCCAAAGGACCATCCTTTACCAACCTTGTGATACAATGTATGTTAATGCGGCCAAGTCGGTAATGCCACATGCACGTGGGATTAACTGTTTCCCATGTTCTCTTCTTGGTGATTATTTCCGACGTAGTTTAGGTTATGTTTGTTTTTCAAAGAAGGATGGAGAACATAGAGACCATTCTCAAGTTCTCCGTAAGTAAGGAATTTCTATTTCGTTTCATAGTAATCACATTATTAAATAAAATGGAATAACCTATCAAACTTAAATTTGTGATATAAATCAAATTTCTTTTCAAGTTTGGTATATAAAGACAATCTTTAAGTACAATAATTCCTTCTTTGAAAATTAATTCTACAGTTCCTATAGTTGTAGCTACAATTGTTGTAGAAGTCCCCAAGTAGAGCCTAACTTCTCCATTACTCAACCTTCTGCTTGTCTTGAACCCTTGCAATGTGTTACATGCATGAGTTGAAGCCCCAGAGTCAATACACTAAGAAGTAGAAGTAACCAGCAAATTGGTCTCTATGACAAAAGATTCGAAATTACCTTGTTTCTTGGTCTCTAGGTACTGAGGACAATTCCTCTTCCAGTGGGTGGTCTGTTTGGAGAAGTTGCAGGCATCTGATGTCTTATCCTTCTTCTGTGTTTTAGGTTTGCTAACCTTTCTCTAAGGCTTCTTCTTTGCCCTCCTCTTTTTCTTGCCCGAGTTGTCACCTTCAACAAGCATGGCTATGGGCTTATCCTTCTTTATTAGCTCTTCATCCCTCTGCAACATATTGCTGAGTTCCTGAAAGCTAACATTTGGCTTATTCATGTTGTAATTCATGATAAACTGATTGAAGGAGGGAGGCAAAGAGTTTAGGATGACATAAACTTTGGTGACATGATCAAGCCTTGACCTGAGTGCTTCCAGTTCATTAATGTAACCCATCATCTTAAGACAATGGTCATGAACCATCTGGCTCTCGGTCATTTTAGCAGTCATAAAAGTTTTAAGACCTTTTGTCGAGTAGAACGATTCTGCTCTTCGTACATCATCCTTAGACTATCTAGGATATCCTTGGACACTTCGATCTGATCAAATTGTCTCTGTATCGGATTGTCAAGGGAGGCTATGATGTAGTACTGGGCAAGAGAGTTCTTCTCTTCCCATTCTTGATACTCTTTCCTACGTGTCTCAGAAGCCATATCACCTAGACGATCCGAAGTAGGGTTCTTGGCAATCTTGTCCAATTTCTCAGACGTTAATACCAGCATAAGGTTACGGAACCAATCAGCATAGTTTGGGCCCATAAGCTTATTATCGTCCAACAAATTGGTGAATTGTCCATTTGCCATTTTTGATAAAAGGCAAGGTAGATTATTAGTTTACAACCTGATTTGATTCATGTTATCTACATAGAAATGACTTTTAATCTATGTTCCATTCCCATTTTGTTCATGTCTGAGATTTTTCCCTCTGATCTTAGTGACAAAGACTGCGGTTATGTCTCTGGAAATGTGGAAAATCACATATAGTGCATGGAGCCAACTGTCTCAGCTGCATAACCCCACCACCTTCTATGAAGGATTATATCCATTCATCTTATGAGCTTTCCCTTTGACCTTTGTCAGACAAGGTTCATTGCCATTTTAGGTTAAACCTTTCTGTCCAGTAAATGCTTACCCATTATATTCATGAATGCCAAGGTACCGTGAGAGAGTCTTCCATTTTAGGATAGGCCCCTCCCACATCAGTCTATGACTTCCCTCTCATCTTATGAAACAATTCAACAGACCTAACAGCAAATGGATAACCCAATTTTATGGTGCATCTCCTCATTACTGAAAGACCCATCTTCATGCTAATGATGGAAGGCCTTTAGAGAGTTCATCAAATGAATCTTCCTATCACATGCACTTATATTTTGCCAGAGGGAACGAATAATTATGCCCTAGTTCTTATTTAGGCCAAACCAAAGTGGCTCTGCTGTGTCCGAAAGCGTGTCGCTAAGTACTTCTTTACACCAGTTTAATATTTATAAAATTTTTCCAATTTTCAAACAATTACAAACGCAGTAAATGGTTAGAATGGATCGTATCCACAGGGAGGCAAGGGAAAAATTACTACGTACTTAAATCCGGGAATGAGAACACAATTGAGAGTTGAAGAAACACCGAATTAAATTAATTAAATTGAAAAAGAATTCAAATATTGCTAAAAGTTAAAAGTGTAGAAAAATAAATAAATAGAGAAATAAATAAACAAAAGCAACAAAATAAAAAAAAAAATCTATAATCCGATTAGAGGTAGCAATCTCCGGATCTCTCCTTTGACCCTCAAACTTCTCAAGCTAGGCCTTCCGTCTTACCTGGCCGAATTCCAGATCTGCAAAAAGGGAAACGAAAATCAAACTAAATGAAAGTAGATCCGGTGGTGGTAGCTGTAGATCGGCTAGACAGCTTACAGAAACCCCTCTTGACAAGAACCGGGCGTTCGTCCTTTCTACAACCCTCGAACCCCTCGAGACACCTTAGCCTTGAACTGGACAAATTCAAAAGATTGCAGAAAAAAAATAAAAAAAAGAAAAGAATGATTGATCGGATCCAGTGGCGGTAGTTGTAGATTGGTTGAGCAGTTTGCAGGAACCCCAACTGACAAGAATTAGGCATCCTCCCCATCTACAACCATTGAACTCCTCAAGAAACCTTAGCCTTGTGAACTGGGTGAATTGACCAACCCCTTCTACAGGGCCCCTGGGGTCCTTTTTGTAGAGCAGGGTGGACACAACTAGGAATAGAGAGAAAGAGGGGGGTGGCAGTTGGGTTTTAGCAAAAATATAGGTGCCCTAGGGGTTAGAATGAAAGGTTAGGATGGTTCTAGGGTGATCCTAAGGCTGAGAAGAAAAGGAGAAGGCACCTAATATTATGTAAGACTGGGATTTAATGGCTAAAGGCTGAATGGTGAAGATTTGAAGTTAAACACTCCAGAACACCAGTTTAAACATTTATAATTTTTACTGTTTCTCAAACAACTACTAACGTAGTAAATGGGTGAGATCTGGTCATATCCACAGGGAAGCAAGTGAAAAATTAATATATAGTTATATCTGGGCAAGAGAATGCAATCAGGAATGCCAAAAAATACGAAAATAAACTCTATTATTGCTGAAATTAAATGTTTTGAATTTAAACAAGACAATAAATAAAAATTGGAATTTAATAAATTATGGGAATCAACAAAGGAAATAAAAGATAAAAAAATGATCCAAAATTTGTACCTAGTTGTGGTAACTGCAGATCGACCAGACAGCTTGCAAAAACCCCTCTTGACTAAAACCGGGTGTCCGTCCTTTCTTCAACCCTCGAACCCCTCGAGACACCTTAGCCTTGAACCGAATGAATTCAAATCCGCAAAACAAAGAAACAAAAAAGAATTAAATCTAAAAGATTGCAAAAATAAAAATAACAGAAAAGAAAATAAAGAAAAGAAAAGAATGGTTGATCAGATCCAATGGCGGTAGTTACAGATTAGTTGAACAACTTGCAGGAACCTTTCCTGACAAGAACTAGGCATCCTCCCCTTCTACAACCCTTGAACTCCTCAAGAAACCTTAGCCTTGTGAACTGGGTGAATTGACCAACCCCTTCAACAGGGCCCCTGGGTTCCACTTTGTAGAGAAAGGTGGACACAACTGGGAATAGAGAGAAAGAGGGGGGTGACAATTGGGTTTTAGCAAAAATATAGGTGCCCTAGGGTTTCAAATGAAAGGTTAGGATGGTTCTAGGGTGATCTTAAGGCTGAGAAGAAAAGGAGAACGCACCTAATATTATGTAAGGTTGAGATTTAATTGCTAAAGGCTGAATGGTGAAGATTAGAAGTTATGTGGCTCCTAGGGTTAGAATGCTAAAAAGAGAGTGCTGAAGAATGGATGGTGGAGATTAAAAGGGATGAAAGGTGATGATTTAGCAGTTAGGGATGGCTAGGGTTTGTTAAGAGTGAAAAGAATGGGTTAAAAGGCGTCCTAGGTTTTGCTAAGGCATAGGGAGCATGCTAGTACAGTAGGAGGGGCGCCAAACTGGGTTTAGCAGCAAGGAGGCGCCCTCCTACTTTCAGTTTTTCATAAAAACAACCCCTCTCTCAACTAGACTTCACACCAACTTCCCAAAATCTGCATTTCAGCCATTAAAACTTCCCAGTTTTCCCTAGAATTTGCACAGAGACCCTTAGAGGCCACAACATTGCATTTAACTGGGAAAAGGGCACATCTTAACTATTCTATGGCCGAAAATACCCCTGAATTGATGCCCTTAAGGCATCAAAATGCAGAGTTATGAGTTTGGCACCCCGGGAGGATATTCAGAGAAGGGCACCTCCAATGCAGTCACATATCAACAATCAATCACAACGGCCCTGGCCATGGGTCAAATAATAAACAAACAACAAAGAACAAAACACGTAACTCACACACCTCTTCCCCTGGTTCGGTAACCCCTGTGACATCCTCGTTGGATTGCGCTTCATCGCAACCCATATGCTTCAAAACAAGAGACTGTTCAATTGTCAGCCACCATGGTAAGCAATAAGCATAACATTCCCAAGTAGATGCAACCATTAAGTACTCACCAAACCCGCCTAGATAGAGGAGTTGACCAGGACCTCCATTATCTGCTCTAGAGGAACCACCGGAACCTTTGTGTCTACATGATTGCCATCATTCTCTGTAGACTGCAAAAGTGAAAGGAAAAATAGCATTAACACAACCTAGGAAGGAAAGGTAGAGCGCAAATTAAAGAAACTTTTTTTATTTATTTCTTTTATTTCCTTAGTTGATTCCCTTAATTTATTAAATTCTGATTTTTAATTATTGTCTTGTTTAAATTTGAAACATTTAATTTCAGCAATAATAGATTTTATTTTCGTATTTTCTGCCATTCCCGATTGTATTCTCTTTCCCGGATCTAAGTATATATTAAATTTTCACTTGCTTCCCTATGGATACAACCCGTTCTCACCCATTTACTACTTTAGTAGTTGTTTGAGAATCAGTAAAAATTATAAATGTTTAAACTGGTGTTCTGGAGTGTTTAACGATGCACTTCCAGACACACCAAGTTTTTGGCGTCATTGTCGGGAAAGCAATGAAGAATATTTTTTATTTACTTTTTTTGGATCTATTTCATTATTTTTTCCTTTTGTTTTTATTACTTAATCCGTTATCTCAGTTTAATTCTTGTTTCTCTTTGATTCTACAGGACAGAATAGCGAAAGGTGGGGAACCAGAGCGTTGCGGGACTACGGGGCGGAAGAGAAGAGAAGAGAAATTGGATTGCGTTTCAAGTGTAGTTGTTCCATTTTACTTTTGGTTTTTTGTTTTTATTTTCGAACTCTTTCTCTTCAGTTGAATAGTGATTTTTGAATTTTTAATTATTTCTTCCTAGATCCGATTTTTTTAGTATTATTTTTTTCTTCAGTTTTGTTTCTAGATATATTTTTCTTTCTTTATTTTAATTTCTTGTTCAAATTTTTGTCTTCTTAGGTTTGTGTTTTTCTTTTACCTCAGATAAAAAAACAAAACAAATTCGTTTATTTTATTTTATTTTATTTATCACCACATAATTTTCTTTTGTTTATTTTATTTTCGGTTTAATTATTAGAATAACAATTTTCTTGTTAGAATTTATTTTGGTAGTTGTTAATCTTTTTAGCATAATTTATTCTTTTATTTTCTGTTTGTTATATATATTTGTTGTCTTATTTAATTCTTTTTTTAGTTATTTAATTGAATAATTAATCGTTCAATAAGCAATTGTTTAAATTTTTGAATTTGAGTTTAAATTTAAATTTTAATTCGAATCTGAATTTGAATTCCCAATTTCGAAATTTAAATTTCAAATTTCAAATTAAAAAAAGTAAAATAAAATAAAAAATATAAAAAAATATAAAAAAAAATTAATTAATATTTTAAAAGTTTTGCATTTGCACTCCAACATTTAGGGTGTGATATTCTAGAGCATGCATCATATAGGTTTATTTAATTGCTGAAATTATCATTGTTAGTTGTAAATGTGTTAGTTTTACTTTTTATTATTTTAATTGTTCCTTTTGCTTAATTAGTTTGCTTTATTATTTTATGTTATATTGCTGAATCACATTTTAGAAATAATTGTTCATGCATTATAGTTAGTTGAATTTGCTTAGTTTGTTAGGTTTTCCGTTAATCCATTTTAAGGGCATCCAACTTAAATAAGATAAGGTGGGGATTTCATCACCCTTCCTTGGCCCAAAAATCACCACCCATCAAGTGCGGTTCACCTAACCCTAATTTAAAATTTTAATAGCAAGATCCTTTAGGGAAGCCTCACACTTGGTTCAAAGGTGTGCTGAATTTTAGGAAAGCTTGTAATTACTTTCCATAACCGATGGTTGGTGTCTAAGGAAAGAGGTTAAACGGCTATGCCAAAGCAAGTTTTGTGGTTACTTAATTAGGTCCTTGCGAGAGCAAGGGGAGCCTCCCACATCCCCACCTCTTACCTGGCTAACCAAAGGAAGTGGTGTAATTCCAAGTGAGCCTAAAAGAATTCACATCGGTTGAACCACTAGTTTAGGAAACCCTAGGTCAGCCCGAGGTCGTGTGGTTGATTTGCTTGCATTTTTTCTAATTTTAAAAATTCAAATTTGAATTTAAATTTCAGGAATTTAAATTTTAAAATCTGAATTTGAATTTAAATTTCAAAAATTTAAATTTTGAATTAAAAAAAAGAAAATAAAAAATAATAAAAAAGAAAATTTTCAAATTTGAGTTAAATTTCAGAATTTAAATTTTAAAATATAAATTTGAAATTAAAATTCAAAATTTAAATTCATGTTTAAAAAAATTAAAAGAAAAAGGGGGTTAAAATAGAATGAATTGAATGGTCGGAGTTTGTGGAATGAGAAACTACTTCCAACTTGAGCCATAGATAGATTGGAACAATGTGTCTCGACAACTGGACAAGATTAATGGGATGGCCCACAGAATTGACCAAGTCCTCGCATATCGTCAACAAAGTGGCCCATACCCAACCTTGTCATCCTATCTATCATGTTCCATATGTGCAAACCCGACCCATCATGTTAGCCAGTGCCCTGTAGTGGGCCCATGTCAACTAGTCATTCCAAACCATATACATGCGGCCAATAGATCTTTACAACCCAATTCTAACCCATTCTTTAGCCCATACAACCCTAGGTGGGAAAATCAGCCCAACTTCACTTATAGGGCCCAAAACCAAGAAACCCCTTGCCAGAGAGGCACTCCCAATGGTTTGAAGCCCAAACCCACTAGGAGTACAATGATTACAATGGGACTCAATCAACTCAACCATGTCAACCCTACATACAGTTCTAGCAATACCACCCATCTAACTCCATGGCCTAGCAATTTCAGAGGCCACAAGTACAAAGTTCATTCTAGTAGGTGTACCCTAGGAATCAACTGATCCAACCATATCAGGCTTACCCTCAACCTCCTCAGACCCATACAGTAGATGATCAATTAATGCAGCTTCAGTAGAGATCCTAAATCAATAGCAGTCTATTGATAGATTAGAAAGCCTAATAGGACAACTAGCCAAAGCCAAGAAGAGGAGAGGAGTAGGGCAACTACCGAGTCAACCGGTTGCGAGTCCTAGAAATCAGCCACCGGGTTTTCCTCCACAGCAGATTCAACCACCTCCTAAGAACCCTCAGCTTGAAAATACCTTAAGGAATGGGAAGATTTTAGAGGGCCCATGTGAGAAAATGAAAGTAGAAGAAGAAGATAAGGAGCAAGAAGACTATAAGTTGGGGGGACAAGAAAAAGGAAAGAAAATTTAGAAGAAGAAACTATAGTGAACCAACCTGTAGTTCCCTTTCCAATTGCACTCACAGCCGGACCGGAGCAAAAAGAGACTCACAACGAGAGTTGAGAAGTCCATATTAACTTCCCTTTCCTTAACGCGATCCAGCATGTCCTGGCCTATGTCAAATTCTTAAAAGAGCTGTGTACTCAAATGATGGAGCCACGATCAAACCCACAAAGAATGATGCTCTCGGTAAATATTAGTGCAGCTTTCCTTAACCAACTTCCTTGAACAATGAAAGACCCTGATGCTCCTCTTATAAGCTATGTCATCTCTGGAATCACCTTCGACCGGGCCTATTGGATCTCGGGGCCAGTGTAAACCTATTTCCATCCATCATTTGCAAAAGGTTTAGGATCGACGAGTTGAGACCTACCACGGTAATTTTGCAACTTGCTGATTGGTTAGTCAAGCCTCCTCGAAGTGTTATTGAGGACGTCATTATTAGGGTAGAAGGTTGTCATTTCCCCTTGGATAATATCATCCTAGACATGACCCTAACCGAGGAACTGAACCATATCCTGATAATGTTAAGATGTTTGTTTCTAGCTACGGACAATACAAACACTAACTGTAAATCGGGGGTAATGGGCATTTCATTTAGGGAGCAAGAGGTCCAGTTAAATGTTTTTAGTGCTTCCAAGTATCCAGACCTAGGGAGAGATGGATTCATGGTAGATATAGTGGATGACTTTTTAGATGACCTGTCTACCCCTTTGGTTTGCCTAGTCTGAGCCCTATTTGTATGAAGATGAAAGTGAGTCGAAGAGTTTAGATGAAGAAAGCGCGTGAATGTGTTTGGCTGAAGACATTAAACTTAGCACTGGTTGGGACGCAACCCAACATAATTTTTAGTTTTTCTTCTTTTAGGATTTTAGCTTTTTCTTTTCTTGATTCGGGACCAGGTGGCAAACCTTAAACCCCTCAGGAAAACCTATTAATTGTTTCCTTTGGCCCAAGCCCTTTTTACATCAGTCTAGTTATGCCATTGGGGACAATGGCATTTAAGTTGGGGGGTTAGGAAAGAGAGAGAAAAGTTATATATATATATATATATATATATATATATATATATTGAAAAAAATTGAAAAGCTAAGCCTTTAAATATGTAGAATTAAAATTTCACTAAAAATTTTAAAATTTTCCATTAAAAAAGATTCCCAAACAGAAAAAGTGAAGGAAACTGATGAAGGAACATTGAATTTTGTAGAAATTGGTAGCAAGTGATAGGAGTCAAAATTTGTCCTATTTGAATGTTGTTGAAATCCTTTAGAAATTTGAAAATACTCCCAAGTTTTCCCTTGGCAAAATAAGAAGAGAAAGATTGAGAAATTAGACAAAAATTCTTCAAATTATTAGAGACAGTGAACTACCTTGAATAGTGATGCAAAAAAAAAAAGAGAGAGAAAAAGGTCAATGGACACCCTAGACTTAGTAACCGGGTCTCTTCACCTAAGTCAAGTGTCGAGATTCGCGTCAAACGGTGGAAGGTAACAAAAAATGCATATCAAGTTCAGGGGTAGAAATCCACTATAAAAAAAATGATAAGAAGAATATATGTCTAATTTTAAAATCAATCTCAAATTATCAAGACAGTCTACAAATGTAAGGGTAAATAAGATTTTTAAGCCAAGTTTCTGTAATATTCAAAGAAAGACGATTTTACCCCTTAAGCCCCATACCGAACTATACAGAGTTTGAGAATGCTGGAATTAGGATGCTTGACTAATTTTGTTAGGGAGGATCTTGAGATGGGAAAGATCTCTATGATTAGTATAATTTTAAGGCTGCATTGCTAAGGGATTAGCAATGTTTAAGTTGGGGGGTGTGATAACTGTGCATTTTAATGCCTTAAGGGCATCAATTCAGGGGTACTTTCGGCCTTAGAATAGTCAAGATGTGCCCTTTTTCCCAGTTAAATACAATGTTGTGGCCTCTAAGGGTCTTTGTGCAAATTCTGGGGAAAATTAGGATGTTTTCATGACTGAAATACAGATTTTGGGAAGCTAGTGTGAAGTCTAGTTGAGAGAGGGGGTGTTTTTGTAAAAAACTAAAAGTAGGAGGGCGCCTCCTAGCTTCTAAATCCAGTTTGGCACCCCTCCTACTGTACTATCATGCTCCCCATGGCTTAGCAAACCCTAGGACACCTTTTAACCCATTCTTTTCACTCTTAACAAACCCTAGCCACCCCTAACTGCTAAATCCTCACCTTACATCCCTTCTAATCTCCACCATCCATTCTAGGGCACTCTCTTTTTAGCATTTTAACCCTAGGAGCTACCTAACTTCTAATCTTCACCATTCATTCTTTAGTCATTAAATCTCAGCCTTACATAATATTGGGTGCGTTCTCCTTTTCTTCTCAGCCTTAGGAGCACCCTAGAACCATCCTAACCCTTCATTTTAAACCTAGGGCACCCATATTTTTGCTCAAACCCAATTGCCGCCCCCCTCTTTCTCTCTATTCCTAGTTGTGTCCACCCTTCTCTATAAAAAGGATCCCTGGGGCCTTGTAGAAGGGGTTGGTCAATTAACCCAGTTCACATGGCTAAGGTTTCTTGAGGAGTTCAAGGGTTGTAGAAGGAGAGGATGCCCAGTTCTTGTCAGGAGGGGTTCCTGCAAGCTGTTCAACCAATCTGCAACTACCGCCACTGAATCTGATCAACTATTCTTTTTTTCCCTTTCTTTTCGTTTTTGTTATTTTTATTTCTACAATCTTTTAGGATTATTTCTTGTTTGTTTCTCTGTTTTGCAGATCTGAATTCGTTTGGTTCAAGGCTAAGGTGTCTCGAGGGGTTCGAGGGTTGTAGAAAGGATGGACTCCCGGTTCTTGTCAGGAGGTGTTTCTACAAGCTGTCTGGTCGATCTACAGCTACCGCCACCGGATCTGGATTCTAGATCATTTTTTTATTTGTTTCTTTTATTTCCTTTGTTGATTTCCATACTTTATTAAATTCTGACTTTTATTTATTGTCTTGTTTAAATTTGAAACATTTAATTTCAGCAATGATAATTTTATTTTCTTATTTTCTGCCATTCTCGATTGCACTCTCTTGCTTGGATAATTTTTCACTTGCTTCCCTATGGATATGACCCGTTCTCACCCATTTACTATTTTAGTAGTTGTTTGAGAAATGGTAAAAATTATAAATGTTTAAATCGGTGTTCTGGAGTGTTTAACGACGTGCTTCCAGACACACCATAGACACTTTTCTTCAAGCATCTGGTTGAGGAATTGAGGGTGATGCAACCCCTAGTTGTGATTCCATAGTAGTTAAGGACATTGGAGGTAGCGATGTCAGTCCTAATATTGTGGCTCAGGAGGCGGGTTAGGAAACTACCACTATCGACGCAGTGGCTCGTTGTGAGGACCAAACTATCGCTACCACTGTCGGCCCTGAGGCTCCTCTAAATGTTGCACTTCAGGCTTTGATTGAGCGGGAATCTCTTGCCATGGAATTCGAGGCCCTTGAAGACATGGGCAACCAGTCCAAGCATTTTGATGTAGAGCCTGGGATGGTTTTTCCATCAGAAGAGTTGTCATATGAGGAGGAGTTAGCCCAGATTTATTGGGAGTTAAGGGAATATTGCGACAATCATGCCATCTCTCCCTTGGGTTACCAGACGGAAGATCCTATAGAAGTCTAGGGCAGTTGCGAGGGTGAGAGGTATTCTGTTTCTCGCTCAGTGGCAACATTTGCTTCGATATTCGTACGACATGGGTGGCTCCCCCAAGCGAATTTCCATCCAGTGGTCCTTGCGCCTACATTGAACACGGTTGGCACAATGATGGAGCGTATAATGAACACACCTACCAAAGAGCTCTTGTGGTCTACCTTTCCCTATTGGTTGGAAGCATGCAGAAGTTTTGATGCGATGGGCTTCAATATGTCTGACATCGAGTGCTGACTCGTGGTGTTGGCACATGCATTTTGGAAGGCTGGCATAAATGTCTCACACCAAGTGTTGTTTCGTTCGATGAAAGATGTGCGTTTTTGTCAGAAGGTGGTCGAGGCCAGCATTGCCAGGGTTTCAGGTAAATTGGAGGAGCTCAAAGCTGAGAAATCTAAGCAGTAGAGGATCCTTGCTGACTATGAGGCAGAGTTAGAAAACCTAAAGAGCTTTGAAGCGTGCTGCCAAGTACTGGAATCCATTGTGGAGATAAGGCAAGGTTGGGCTCGCTCATAATTGTAAAACATTTCTAGAACAAAAAAATGTAAAGAAGGATTTTTTGCTAAATTTGTCGTTCGATATTTTTTTTTGTGTTTTCATTGTTTTGTCTCTGTTACGATTGTGAGAAGAATAGTTTTTATCATGATTACCTGTATTTGATTTCCTTACACGGAGATGTTCTTCGGTCCAATCAGATGACTACTTTATCACAAATAAGACTTAACCCATGGGATGCTATCATAGATGGGAGAATGGTCTGTTTGTCTCTTAGCATAAAATGGTGCATGAAGTGTCCAAAGTTATGCATTTTGTGTGTTCTATTGGAAACTAATGCTGTGAAGTGGAAATTAATTGTGGCTGGAAATTGTTGTGTCTATAAGCAGATGTACATATTAGTGGGAATGATGCCACCCATGTACTCTATCCTGGATGCTAAATTCATCGCTAAAAAAATGTGATTGCTTGTTTTCCATTGGGGAGTGTGTTAGCTATTATTAGTGTTGGCATAGGAAACCTTATCGCAGTGTCGGCGATGCGACTCTACCATGCATATAGGTGGGAATTACTTAATGTCACAATGTTTGTTGTGTCTTAAGTCTCTGGGGGCCCTTAATGGGTGAAACGGTTGATCATAGTGCAAATGTAAGGGAGAACTTGTATGTAGCACATTACTTTTTGTGCTTATGATCTTCACATGAAGGGGTTGCATCTGTTAGTGTTGGTTAACAAGCCCCTCGTTGGGTTTCATCATGATCGAGTATCTCTGTTTGATCTGCACCTAGGGTTGCTAGGGCCTTCACATGGAGCATGCAGTATATAGTGTGCAGGGCTATCGGGGCTTTGAGCTGCGTCTGGGGTTGCCAGGGCCTTTGCATGGAGCATGCGGTATAGAGTGCCCGGGTTTGCTAGGGCTTTGAGCTGTGCATGGGGTTTCCAAGGACTTCACATGGAACATGCGATATAGAGTATCCAAGGTTGCCAAGGCTTTGAACTGCGCCTAGGGTTGCTAGGGCCTTTGCATGGAGCATGCGGTATAGAGTACCTGGGGTTGCTAGGGCTTTGAGAGCATAGTAAGATAGATTGTATTATTACAATCAAGATATGTATGTAAGCAAGTATGTGGCACATATTGGGACTACTTTCAAAGTGTACAAATGCATGTAATCTTAATTAAAGGGTGAAAAAGGAAAACAACTTCATTGCAGTCAGAATTCTTTATGGAGGGAAATAGACTTTATCGCAGAGCAAATTGTGACTAATAAAGAGTCATGCGAAACATTGTAAATTTATTCATAAAACATGTACATGTATTTGTGTGATTACAGGAATGCAGAGTCAATCAAAGTAAGGTTTCAACCAGTAACCATTTATGGTTTCATTCTCTTCGTCCGTGTCCCCAATTTTTAATACATGGTAACCAGAACTATGGGCTTCTTTTATTAAGTACAGTCCTTCCCATGTTGGTGCAAACTTTCTCGCAGACTTGCCTTGCCGAATGTTGAGAGCCGTCTTTAGTACTTTATCGCCCTTCTTGAAATTCCTGGGTTTTAGGTGTTTATTGAGGTTATTGGTTAGGGCTAGTTTGTACTTGCTCTACCTCTATGAGGCTGTGTCTCTAACTTCATCAACTACCTCAAGTTTGTTTTCAAGTAGTAAATCTAAGTCCTCTAGCTTGACCTTCTTACCCATAGTGAAAGCTACCCTAGTGGATACAGCTTTTATCTCTGCTGGGAGCACTGCTTCTTGACTGTAGACTAAGGAGTAGGGCATCGCTTCTGTACTCTTTCTGATAGATGTGCAATAAGCCCAAATAATTTTTGACAACTTATCTGCCCAATCCTTTTGATTATCGGCCACTGTTTTGCTCAACATCCTTAGTAAAGTCTTTTTTGTGGCCTCTGCTTGACCATTTCCCTAGGGGTAATATGTTGTTGATGTTCCTAGTCTTGTACCGTACTGCCCTAGGAGGTCACAGACTTCTTGATTTTTGATGGACAGGCTATTGTCTGTTAGCATCCACATCGGTACTCTGAATCTGTGAACTATGTTTTGTCTCAAAAATTTTGCTATGTTGGCTGCACAGATTCGTCGTAGGGGGATGGCTTCTGCCCATTTAGTGAAATAATCAGTGGCTACAATGATGAAGTAGTACCCCCTAGAGAGTGGGTATATTTTTCCTATTAGGTCTAACCTCTAAGTGTGGAATGGCTAGGGTGTGATGACTAGGTGAAGGCTATTGGCAGATTTACGGATGTTTTCTCCGTGGGTTGGCACTTGTGACATCTATGTACATGTTGCTGCATATCTTCCATCACTGTCAGCTAGTAGAATCTTATGTGTAGTATGTGATTGTGTAGTGCCAGTTTCCCTTGATGGGCTACAAGTTCAAATCTATGGTTTGCTTCCAGCACTCCATCGATCTCATCGCCAGCCAAGCATCGCAAAGGTTTTACTATATGCAATTTCGTATAGAGTACTCCGTCTTGGAGGTAGAATCGCTTGACTTTAGACAATAGTTTCCTCCTCAATGCGATGTCAGTGGGCAACGTGTGCTCCTACAGATATTCTATATACATTCTCCTCTAGTATTCTTCACAGACTGGTAGACATTCTTTGTCATCCGTCTATGGGATGCATTTATCACATTCTCTTTATACCTTGGTAGAATCCTGCTTCATTGCAGGCCAGTAATATCCTAACCTCTATAGTCGATAGAATAGTGTAATTGTGGCATCTCCATAGCTGTCCTTGTGGACATCATTCAATACTTCTTTGGCTTCTGATTTTCCCAGGCACCTTACCCTTACGTCGTTTGATTCTCTACAGTACAACACCCCGCACACTAGTTGGAACTTTTCGATTAACTTGATGTCTTGTGTCCCTATGGTTTGGCTCTTTAGTTTCTATATTATTTCATATCTCTAATCATCCTTTGTTACTTTGTGCTCTTCTTCCACCCGATTTCTCAGGGTAAAAATCGATTGTTTATCGACTAATTGGATGGTGATTTTTATTGGTTTTGTGCTAGCATGAATCTTGGACCCTAAGGTAGCTAATGCATCAGTGAACTTGTTTTTAGCTCTATTTTGATGTTTGAAGTTTACGTCCAGGTTATGGATTAGCTTCTGGATCAGTGTGCTATACGGTAGGATAGTTAGTTCTTTCACTACCGTGCTTCCGTCGAGCTGTCCGATCACTAGTTTAGCATCGCCAATCACCTCAATCTTCTTTGCACCAACTTCTATTGCTTTGATAAGACCAAGGACCAGTGCTTCATATTCTTTTATGTTGTGAGAACAGGGGAACTGAAGCTTGAAAGAGTAGGTGGAGGTCTGTCCATCAGGTGAGGTTAGGGTTACTCTAGCACCGACTGTGGTGCTTGTGCTACTCCCATCAAAGGTTAGGACCCACTCTCTACTTTTGGCTAGGGCAACCATTGGTGTATCTCCAGGAACCTCATTTGATATTGAAAAATTAGTGTTCGATGGAAATGTGGCCAATAGATTTGCTATTGCCTGACATTTGATGGCTTAGGTTAGTGTGTACTCTATCACATACTCACTAAGCTACATCTTCCATTTGTCAAGTATGCCAGAAAGGGGAGGTCTATCCATGAAGAACTTGATTGGGTCGTTCCATGCGGTAAGCCTCACCTTTTGCCCTAGGATGTAGTGTCTAAACTTTGGTGTAGCGAAGACCAGCGCCAGGCACTATTGCTCCATCTGGGAATAATTCTTCTCCGCTGGTTTGAGAGTTCTGTTAGCATAATAAATAGGGAGTTCCACTTTACTTTCGTCGTCCTATGCAATTGGCATCCTATGGCCTCTATGCCTATTGGGATGTATATTCTGAATTCTTGCTTATCTTTGGGTGGTGACATCATTGGTGCCTTAGCCAGTGTTGTCTTTAACTACTCAAAGGTTTCTTGATGTTCATGAGTCCATTTGAATTCAATAGATTTCTTGACCAACTTCATTAGTGGTAGAGCTATGTGCTTGAGGCTGGGGATGAACCTTCTTAAGTATGAAACTTTCCCTAGGAACATTTTTAACTAGGATTCATTTACTGGTGGAAAGAGGTCAGGATGGCTTTAACTTTGTTTTCGTCTGGATGTATCCCCGTCTGATTTACCTGGTAGCCTAGAAACTTTCCCGACTACACCCTGAAAACACATTTTAGTGGGTTCAACCTCAGCTTGAACTCTTTGCGTCTTGTGAACACTTTCCTCAAAACTCGGAGTGATCCTCTTTCTTTCTTGCCTTGACTACTTTATCATCCACATAGCACTCGATTTCCTTATGGATCATGTTGTGGAAGACGCTAGTCATCACTCTTTGGTATGTAGAACCTGCATTCTTTAGTCTAAAGGGCATCACCTTGTCATAAAAGTTCCCTATAAGTGTTTTGAAGGTTGTATGGGGTGCACACCATCTGCGGGATTCATGAAGATATGATTATACCCATTGTAAGCATCTAGGAACGAGAAGAGTTCATGACCTACAGTTGAGTCTATCAACACCTCCATGTTGGGTAGAGGGAACTCATCTTTTGGGCAGGCCTTGTTTAGATCCCTAAAGTCAACGCAACATCTGCGGTAAGGTGGAATTAGTGTTTGGGTGCTGTGATATTGCTAAGAAGCTTGGTGGGAAAGGTACTAACCTCAGCTGTCCGTTCTTTTCCTTCACTGGGACTACATTGGCAAGCCACTGAGGATGTGCTATAGGTTTGATGAAGCCCACTTTCAAAAGCCGCTCTATTTCCTTTTCAATCTTTAGGGTTATCTCCGGCTTAAAAATCCTCTACGGCTGCTTCACTGGCCGAAATTTTGGATCTATGAACAGGGAATGGTGGACAAGCTCTAAATCTAACCCTAGCATCTGGTTGTATGACTAGGAAAATGTGTCCTAAAATTCTGTGAGAGAAATGTAGGTTAGACCGGTTTTGGGTTCTAAGGTTTTTTGCGATAAGGATACTTCCTTACCTTTTAGAAGTGCGATGAGTTTTCCTTTGTCCTCAGCTGCTAGCTTGGCAGATATGTATTAAGGTCTTTTGTTTATTCCATTAGTCGCTAGGTTGATCTCTTCTAATGGTTCCTCGACCGTGTCAATGGAATCCATCATGCACCTCGGAGGTGCTTTGACTTCATCGCAGTATTCCAAGGTATCTTCTTTCGGCTCCTGAAATTGTTCACTTTATTAAGTGTTCTTCTAATTATTTATTTATGTTTAGAGGGCTATGGTTAAATATTTTACCTTTGTGTCATGCCCAACGGTGGGATTTTTGTGTTATGGTAAGATTGTTGCGATGTCATTTTGCGATGTTGTGAAATAGTACTAGTTGAAACATTACGCATGATTCTTATCAAAAAACTGAAATGACTAGATAAGCATGTATTTGATACGAGAAGAATTGATCATACATTAGGTGTAGGTTGTCTTTCTTTTGAAAAAAACAAGGTCTTTTTTGTTTTGCTATTATTGCATACTATGATTAGAATATACTAAATAAATTATATCATAAAGTCATACCTTAGGTATCGCCTTCTTGATTGTTGGTGGTTTGTCGTCTTTGTCATCCTTGATCTTAGTGTAATAATCCTTCCCTCCCTTCCAGTCATTCAGACACACCTGCTTCTCTATTTACATTCTGAGTGTAATAATCCTCGTCTCGCCGTCCTCTGCCAACTCAGTGAAATAGATGGCATCCTGTAAGTGTGTCTTTGACTTGTCGAATGGGGCTTTGGTGGTCGGGATCCTTACCGATCTCCCTTGGTATTTGGCTTTGATGCACTGATGCTATGTTAAGGGGACGAGGGCCAAGTTGTGTATCAATGGATTCCCTAAGAGAGCATGATAGGAAGTCCTTCCCGGGATTACCTGGAATTCTTGCGTGATGCTAAATGGCCCAATCGCTACTTGCAGCTCGATGGATCCTTCGATGATAGACGGGTTCCTGCTGAAGTTTGTTACTTCTAATGGCAGTCCCTTGATGTCCTCCTTCAAAACGTTCATCAATTCTAGCATATGGACAGAAATGAGATTAACATAACTTCCTGGGTCGACCATCGATCTTCTAATATCAAAATCCCCTATTTTTGCCATGATGTATAGGGGTCTATTGTGATGGGGATCAGTGGCCAACATGTCGTCCACTGTGAGCTGTATGCTGCTACGGTTATGACTGTAGGGCTGTAATGGGTATCGGAATACCTCTGCCAATGCTCTGATGGCCAGTTTTTGTGTTGTCGTGTTGGCCCCATGTTCGGTGAAGAACTTTTGTAGTTCTTCACTCTGCTCTAGTTTCTCTATCAGAGCATCAAATTGGTACTAGCTGGATGCCCCGACCACGTTAATGCTACCTCCCTGGATATGGGCTGGGAGAGGGTCGGTTTCCAGATGAGCTGGGTCTTTCTTCACGAACTGGTCCTGCTTTACCTTTTGCACGAACAACCTTCTTAAAGTGAAGAAGTCCATCAGGTCATGGTGTGGTGCTTGGTGGTAATTGCACCATCTTCCATCACGCTTGCCTTTCTCTGGATCTACTCCTAGTGGTGGTGGTGGCAGGTTAATGACCTTGTCCTCAACTAGCTTGTTCATTATCATTATTACCTCCTCCCTTGTGCAATGGAAGGGGGGAGGTGGTGGTGTGTTTCTCTTGCCTTGGGCATTATCCCGTTGATATGGCCCTTGTCTAGCACCTCCGTTATTCCTAGGTCTTCTATCGACCACATCTGCCTCGTTTTTGTTGTATGGGGAGGTATCCTTGATGGTTCGCACTATCCTTTTTGTGCACCTCCAGAGTTGATTGAAGGATTCGACTTCAATGTTTTCGATGCTGATCCTGAAGGTGGTGCCATACCTTGTACACACTATTCAATGAAGCTTTTCTCAGTGGCATGTTCATCGAAAACTGAGTGTGTGAATTCCTGGAATCTCATAACATAGGCAAAAAGATCCTCCCTTAGACCTTGCTCCACGTTTCATAAGATTGCCATTGTCAACTTCCTTTCCAGGGTGAACCACTTTGATAGGAATTTCTTAGCTAGCTCACCCCATGAATCGATGCTTCTGGGGGTGAGGTTTATGAACCACGTGTAGGTTGGACCGGTTAGTGATTTCGAGAACTCCTACACCATGAGATCTCCATCGAGAGCGAATGAGCCGAGGATGTCTTCGAACTTACTATTGTGCTCTTGCAGGCTGCCTCTCTAACCATTTGATGGCCCATCTGGATTAGGGTCGGGTTGGCCCTATTAGGTTGTTCAGGGATGGGGGAAGTTGGGTTGGAAGCATGGCGGCTTGGATTAAGGTTTGAGTTAGGGGCATGGGGGAGAGTGGTGGCGGGGGTCTATTCGGCTTGGACTGAATAGTTGAGCAAAATTTGGAGGGGTGCTTCTTGTTTCCTCCTGCATCTGTTCTAGCCTCCTGAATCATTCTTCGAAGAGTGCTTCGAACCCATAAACCTTATTCAATAGTATCTCGATGTCAGCTTGGATTGGTGTTTCCATTTCGAGCTGGTTTTTCCACCCAGAGGTTGGCGTTCTCTTGAGTGTTGGTCTACTCCTTGGGGATGGTGGTGTGGTTAATCCTTCTCGAGGCCATTCTTTGTGATCAAAGATGAACCAGAAATTCTACTGTAGGAGGGGTAATGCTAGGTTGGGGAGTGGTCTCTTTGAAAGACGGAGAAGGGTCCGTGATTGGGTAAGTGAAGATCTCTAGGTTAAGGGCACATAATGGGAGAATTCTATCATACTCGGGAGTATTGGGTGAGAAATACTTGGAATCCGATGAATTCCAATACAGGGAGGATCCCTATTTATGGAGATCCCAAAATCCTAAATGGTAGAAAATAAAGGCATTTCTAACATATTGGGAAAGGGAATATTTGATTCACTGTCAATTATTGGATGCACTACTAGGGTTTCGCCACATGTCTCATGAGGATCTCCTTGAGGATCAACTTTCCTTATCCTTAAGATCCCTCATTACTCATGTGTGTTACTGCCTTTTTACGCATCGTAACTAATCTTGTATGGCATTGGTGACATCACTGCTTGATGGGTGACGCTTAGCTAACCCCATGTGGTGGCTCGCTGCGTCCTTAATTGTCAGGGACTCCATGTGTCTCCGGGCATGTGCGGGCCTTGTTATGGGCTCGACCTGGGTCCCTCCTGACCCGCCACCATGAGCACGTTCGTGGTCTATGGGTTCATTGCACATTCTCGAGAGCTTGGGACTCTCAGATGGGTTCGGCTGTGGTTTCTTTGGGTTCTAATGCTAACTTTACTCAGTGACCCACGGGTTTATCACGATTATTGCAATACATATTTTGAGTTCATCGCAGGGATGTTGGTGTGCTGGTCCATCGTAGTGTGGGGGTTGGTTGTGAGCTATTCACGTGTACTTTATGGTGTTGATCTTGATGTTTAATGTTCTCTGAGGGTTTGAGTGAGCATTACATACCTACACCTAGATGTCAAGCCCCCCTAACTGCTAGCGACAGAAAGGGAGTTGGCAAAAGATGATGTCGTTAGTTCTTTAGTAGGGGCGTAGCGCCCTGTTTGGTAGTGCAAGAGCCTGTGTTCGATGCATGGTATTGGTTGATGGTGGGTGATTCAATGGCATATCATATTATGTTATTGATGGAGGTTAGGAGAGCCATTGGGTGATTTCTGGTTTTGTCACCCTTGCAGTCTGTGGAGAGCAATGACATTCCGTCGAGTGTGGAGGTCCTAGTAGCATCTTTTGAGAATACTAGTTTGGTAAGTGAGATTTTATTTTTAGAAGCGTTTAGTTTACTCTTTTTTTTGTTTTTGCTATCGTGGTTGTGTTGCTATCATTGCTAAACTACGTCTAGTCCTTCATTTCGATGTGTATGGAAGCTGATGAAACTCATCCCCGCTCGAAGGCGTCGGGAGCCCCTATTGTGGGCAGATAGATATGCATAGGTTTATTATAAATTTTGTATTGTTATATTGTGATATCACGTTGAGGCTTATCTTGTTGACTGCTTGTATGTTACCTCATTATAGGCCCTATTCGATGCGGGTCCTACCACCGTGCCGGTCATGCCTACTATAGGAAGGGGGTAAGGCTTGGTTGAGGAGTGGTCTCTTTGAAAGACGAAGAAAACCCTCCAAGGGGAGTGAAGGTCTTTCGTTAAAAGGGTTTAAGAGATGAGAAGGTCGTGGGAACTAGAGGGTATCAGCAACAAATGCTTGGGATCCAATGATATCTAACATAAGGAGGACCCCCTATTTATGAAGAAGGTCCCGAGATCCTAAAAGGTAGGAGATGAAGATATTTGCTCCGTATCGAGGAAGGAATATTTTGTTCACTGGCGATCATTGGATGTGCTACTAGGGTATCATCACATGTCTCAGGAAAATCTTCTCAAGGATCAGCTTTCCTTATCCTTAAGGCTCCTCATTACTCACGTGTCCTACTACCTTTTGGTGCAACATGACTAGTCCTATGTGGTGACGATGATGTTACCATTCGGAGGCCAGTATTTCGTCAATGCTTCATGGTGATTCAAGAAATGCTTTGCTTTCATGGGTTTGCATGTGTCTGGGCATACGCAGGCCGAGTCCATCCTCTTCGGCCCGTTATCCAAAGCGGGTTTGCAGGCTGTGGGTTTATCACATGTCATGGCGGGTGTGACTTCATCACATACTCAAGTGTACTTGGGTCTTTTGGACGAGTCTTTCTGAGGCTTGTTTAGGTTTAGGCATTGACTAGACATGGTGGGCTACGGGTTTATTGCGGTTTTGCTTAACATGTTGTGGGTTCATCATGGAGATGGCGATGAACCGTAAGTTCATCATAGCGTGGGAGTTGATTGTAAGCTGCTCATAAGTGCTTCTGTGGTGTTACTCTTGGTATCTGAGTGTTCTTTGAGGGTCTGAGTGAGCTATAAATACCTACATTAGCCCCCATGCTTATTGATAAGCATATTGCCCTTTTATGTCTTTGAGTTTTGTGGTGGTTTTGCCTTTGTGCATTGTGTCTGGTGTTTCTGCCTGCTTTGTAGTTTTGTGTAAATTGCATGTACCTTGTGTTCATGCTTGATGGCTCATTATGATATAAGGCTTAGCCCCTGTCTTTTGGTGATTTATTTCCTGGCAGTAGTTAGTGTTGTCCATTTAAAGTGTGTTCTAGCCCCCCTGACTGTTGTTAGGAAGGAAATCGCCAAAAGACAATGTGGATTGTAGTGGCGAATACAACCTTTTGACTATGGGCATGGGAGGTGATTGATAACTAAGTTGTGGCTGCGGTCATCATTTCCCTTATACCAGTGTAAGAGGTGTCGTGTGTGTTGATTGGGTTTTTGGTGTTTAAGTGATGGCGCTAGATGTATCATTATGTCTGGGTAAGTGTTTCATGGTACCCCATTTTCTTGCGGGTGTATTAAGTAGCCATTCTACATTGCCCTTCGTGACGATCCATGTGGGTGTGCTTGTTTAGTTCCCTCTTGCCGGGTCGTAGATTGTTTATAAAAGAGTGCGGTGTGTCTTGTTTCGTATCATTGTCTGTGTTCGATTTGTCTGTCCTGTTTTGGAGTGCCTTTTCCTTTTGTGATTTACGGTTAGGGATGGCTCTTAATCAAAATGATGCACAGATGGATATCAATGAGTCTATGGATTCTAATTTACCATCTCTAGCAAGGACAATGCTGTTTCTGGAGTATGCCCTGGTTTGTCAGCTGCTTAGGTAGCACTATGAGGAGAATGCTATAGCCCCCTTGGGGTATGAAGCTGTCGATGGGGTTCCTGTCCGGGGCGTTCATCCAGGTGACAGGTTTTTAGTAGCAGGGGAAGTAGTGAGTTTTGCAGAGGCAATTATTCATTTTGGCTGGCTGCCTCCAGTCGAGGTGCCCTTTGTCATCATCGGTCCAGTGCTGAATATGCTCGCAACAGTGATGTCTAAGGTTATGAACCTCCCTCATGACCAAATGTTGTGGCCAGTCCTCGCGTAGTGGTTGAGGACTTGCGAGAGTTTTTCTGCGGTCGGTTTTCATGTTGTAGAGATTGAGGAACACGTCATTCTATTGGTGCACATATTCTAGAGGGCCGGTCTTGGGGAATCACCATTAGTCTATGAGCGGTCTCTAGTGGATGTTCACCATCTTGTGGAGGTAGCAGAAGCATGGCTGTTCGAAGCTACAAGGATCTTTGTGGACCTTGAGGCACAGTGCGCTCGTTATGCTGCATGGTAGCAGAGTGCGAGAAGGAAATAGCTGAGCTTACAGCGTATGAGGCTCAGGGACCTCGTTTGTGGACATTGAAGCAATGAGAGATGAGTGGACTGCTTTGTAAATACTGTATTTTGTTTTTAATGATGTAATGCAATTTTGAATGAAAACAGAGAGTTTATTCTGTGTTCCAGTGTTCTTAATCGATTGTCTTTCGTATCTTATACTTTTGTGAGTTGTTGGTGAGCAGCTTTAGTACGGATTTGATCGGTTTCTGTGTTCTCAGCTTTGCTAGCCAGACTGTATATGGTTATTAAGCCATTAGTCCTTATCGGACTATTAGCATATCAAGGCAGAAATAGCATGTAAGCGATGGTCTTCCGTGTTTGATAGCCAAACTGGTACTATGTTTTACCTACCTATCGAGGGTACCTGATTTGGTTGGGCGTCGGCGTTTGGTATTCGTTAGGACTGAGGGGTTTGTTTTTGGGGCATCCATGTGGCACTCGTTGGTGGTAGCCTGTCAATTGTCGTCCCAAAATCATTACAGTTCAGTCACACGTGATCGGTGGTGGTTACTGACATGGCGATTCATTTGAATTAAATGCACATTACTGGTCCCGCTCTGGATAGGGTATGCAGGTTAATTTATATGCTTTCTTATCTATTAAGCATCATTTTAGGTATTGCACAAATGTCTCATCGTCTTCTCCAACACCGTTTGGTCTTCTGCGCATGTAGAAGTGGGAGGTTGCTATAAAACAAGAGAAGAGTGACAACTTTTGTTTTTCTTTAACTCTTGTTATTGTCTCTGCTTTTAATCCTTGAGGTTCTTTCGAAAGATTCTTTTCCTTCCTTCTCGTTGTCTACTTCGTCTGTCTCCATGGCCGCTCGTCAGGGAAATCTAGACTCCTTCTTTACTGATTTCGTCAGGCAAGTTGGCACCACATCATTATTGGTGGAGAGGGAGGCGGCCATGGCCATTGATAGTGGGAGGAGCTTCTGGCCTCTTGTGCCTATGTCTCAAGGTGACTGCCTATACGGAATTGATGTGCCTATACGATGCTACAGAGGTTTCCATGTCCTACAAGTGTCAGGAGCCCCAGATTATGGTTTTCACACCGTCCTGATCCCCCCAGCCATCCTTGCTGCTAGCGGGCATCAACTTCTGTTGGCGTCAATGTTCCTTAGGTATTTTATACGAGAAGCTAGAAGACACTGTACAACAACTTAATGACCCCACCTGCAGGAGGCGCAAAAGCTATATTTTCTTGCCTTTTATTTGGATGTCTATCTGTGAGAGGTTTTAGCTAAACGTGAAGCCATAGACTCTGCGTCCTCTCCTTCTACATGTTGCTACTCTCAATGGTGATGAGTTAGAGGAAAGGTTTGTGAGGTCTATAGGGGGAAGCGATGGTTTCAAGAAAAAAGGCACAGAATTTTTAAAATGAGTGAGATTAGGATGAAGTTGGCCTCCTTGGATGGTTACATGTGGAAGTCGTATGCTCAGACAGTGCGCTACTCTGTTCCATTCTGCATCGGCATGCCTGTCCCCGAAGGCGGGGATAATCAGTGTGCTCTTGACATGGGAAGTGCTGTCATGAGTATGGTGCGGTTAATTTTGTGGCCTGCATTATTGGTTATTTGGATTGCTTAGGTGAGGCACAACTCTCTGTCTACCGTCTGAATCGGGTGCTCCGGCAATTCGGGTATAATGACATGGGTGCCCAATTTTTGAGGATTTTCGTTGAGGACGTGATCTGGGTCCGGTGCCATAATTGTGCTTTCCCTGGGTGAGCTCGGTTTCTACTGGCTGGGTACGGCAAGGTGCAGGTGTGTAGGTCTCTCCATTTCTCATACCTCTACACATTGTTCGGGGAGTTCCAAGAGTTGTTGTGGACGAACCCTAATCCACGCCATGTGTCAGCCCCTCCCGAAGGCCACACTGACAGCCAGAGGGGGGATGGAGTTTCTGGTCACCCCAACCCACCGAAGAGGCCACCGTCCAAGCGTGCCGAAAAGTGACCGGCTGCCAATGAAGGGGAGTGTAGCCATCCCCCTCTAATGAAGAGATCTAGGTCTGTAAGGTTGCCCCGCGCTTGATATTCTATCAGGGTGCCTCAGCACCTGGTTGTGGCTCCATTGCGAATTCGTGAGGGTGGTCAGGGGTCTCTGGCTTCGACTGCTATGGGTGGGCCTGCAGATGGCTAGGGGGTCCCAGCAGTAGCCCCTGTGGAGGGGGCCATTCTAGTTGTGAAGCCAGTAGAGCTAGCTATTGCACCATCTTCTCCCAGGGGTGCCATAGTTTGATTTTTGAGTGCGCAGATGAAAAGGAAGGCTCCTCCTCGCCCGAAGCGAATTTTCGGGGATGACGATTCGGTAAGCTTCTTGTAAGTTATGCTTTGTGTTGCGTTTTGGCTATGATGAAGCGAAACTATGCTAACTTTGCTTGTCTTTTGGTTCTGTCGTAGCCTGTCGGGAGTGAAGGCAATCAGGCCATCGCAAGTGTTCTGGCAACTCCTCTGGAACAGTTGGCGGAGGCTACGGCAACGACTTCGGTCGGGACAAGTTTGGTGAATATGTGAGCTTGTGTCCTGATTTTATTCTGCTATGTCTATTATATACTACAAGGGCTAACTATGGAACAGTCCTTTATTCTGAGGCGGGTTGATCGCGATGAAGCTCAACCCGATGAAGATGTTTTAGGAATAGATGGGGCAGATCTAGAGATGAGTCATGGTTATATTTCGTTGTCTGTTTGTTCTGTGGCACATAACTAGTCTTGGTATTCTGACTGCTTGTGTATGGCTTCATAGAAGGCCCTCTTCCTCGGGTTTCCGGTTAGGGTGCCAGACACACCCTTCTTCAGTCATCTAGCTGAGGAGTTGAGGGCGATGCAGCCCCCCACGGCCAAACCTGTGGTGGCTAGGGACGCTAAGGGTAGCTACGATGCATGTCGCTCCGATGTCCGGGAGGTACACCAGGTTAGTCAATCAGGATTGGGATCGGAGGCAGTGACACAACGCGTGGAACCTGCCATTGATGTGGATGCTTTTGGGGATGCAGGGGGATGGTCTCTGTTCTCGATCATCTGATGCGATTAGCAATGCTCCCAGGGATAACCATCTACATCCTGAAGTTGTGGTGCCTGAAGCCTCGGGTGAATTGGAACACCACTCGAGGAACGGAGACATGGAGCCCAAGTTTACCATTCCTCCGGAGGAGTTATCTTATAAGGAGGAGCTGGGCCAAATACAGTGAGAGTTATTGGAGTACTACGATAATCAGAACCTCCCACCATTACACTTCCCAGTGGTGGATCCTTTGCGCGTTCAGGGTAGAGGAGTGTAGTACAATGTCTCTAGCGTGGTCGCTGAGTTTGCCTCGACTGTGATTTGTGGTGAGTGGTTGCCGGAGGGAAGACTTCATCCATACATTGTGGGTCCTGCCCTTAACACCGTTGCTACCCTGATGAGTTGTGTTATGCGTCATCCGCCAGAGAAGCTATCATGGGATAACTTCGCCTGCTGGTTGGAAGCATGTCGGGCGTTTTCATCGATAGATTTCTTCATGGAACAGGTTGAATGATGAGTCATGATATTAGTGCATGCCTTTTGGAAGGCAAGCCGAGACATTCCACAAAATGACTTGTTCCACTCCATGAAGGATGTTCGTAGTCGCCGAAAGATTATCGAGGCAGGCATCGCCAGGGTGACAGGAAAGCTCAAGGATCTAAAGGAGGAGTGTGCGCGATAGGAGAGGATCCTTAATGACTACAAGGTGGATTTAGAGAGTTTGAAGTAATTTGAAGAGACTAGCCATGTGTTAGAAACCATATCCGCGATTTGGGAAAAGTGGGCCGAATGACTGTTGTGCTTTGTAATGTAAAAGACGATTCTGGGGTTGTCCCGAATACTATATTGTATAGTAAAAATTTTGTTTGGTATTAGCCTTGTGTGTTTGGTATCAACCTTGTATTGTAGGAAGCTCTTTCAGTTTTCCGTCGTTTGATCATCAAGCACATTGTGTGTTTCTATTCCTCATGGTTGGTCTCTTATCGCAACCATGTTCGGAGGAACAAAGCATTGTTTGCTAGCGAAGCTTCATTGTCGATGTAGAGATAGATGGGAATTGTTTCCATTAGTTCATCGCGATTAGCCAGAGCGCTTGTATGCACTGGGCAGAAATCACCTCTTTGCCAGGGTTCGCCAGAACTTTAGTTGTGCTTGCAACTGCTAGGATTTTGTCTATGCTAGGGGTTGCCAGGATTTTTGTCTTTGCTTGGCGTTGCCAGGGCTTTGTTTGTGCTTGGGGTTGGCAGGGCTTTTTTTATACCTGGGGTTGCTAGGGCTTTCTCTGTGCCTAGGGTGTCGGGGCTTATTGATGTACTCGGGGTGTCTAAAGCTTTGTATGGATGCCTGAGGTGCCGGGGCTTACTGGGATGCCCGGGGTGTCCAGGGCTTTGTATGTGTGCCCGAGGTGCTAGATTGTCTGGGGTGTCGGGGCTTACTAAGATGCCCAAGGTGTCTAGGGCTTTGTATGTGTGCCTGGGGTGCCAAATTTCTTGGGGTGTTTGGGGTTTTGTATGGATGCCTGGGGTGTCGGGGCTTACTAAGATGCCCAAGGTGTTCAGGGCTTTGTATGTGTGCCCAGGATGCCAGATTGCCTGCGGTGTCTAGGGCTTTGTATGGATGCTTGGGGTGCCGGGGCTTACTGAGATGCCAAGGGTGTCCATGGATTTGTATGTGTGCCTAGGGTACCAGATTTCTTGGGGTGTCCGGGGCTTTGTATGGATGCCTAGGGTGCTAGGGCTTAATGAGATGCCCGAGGTGTCCAGGGCATTGCATGTGTGCTCGGGGTGCCAGATTGCTTGGGGTGTTCGGGGCTTTGTATGTGTGCCCGGGGTGCCAGATTGCCTAGGGTGTCTGGAGCTTTAAGAGTGTGATAAACAAGATTTATATATATAAGCAGGTGTATAGCATGTATGACAACAAGGAAGTGTATATATTCTTAATTGAAAGAAAGAAAACGCCTTTATCACTATCATAATGTGAGGCCGTATTGCAAATCACTAAAATGGTTTAAAGAAACTAGTCATGGATTTATTCATAGAAAGATGCACATTTGAATGATAACAGAGATACATAACTAATCAAAGTAAGGTTTCAACCAGTAACCATTTATGGTTTCATCGTCTTCGCCTATGTCTACAGTTTTTAATACATAATAACCCGAGTGGTGGGCTTCCTTTATCAAGTAGGGCCCCTTCCATGTTGGTGCGAACTTTCCTGCAGATTCGGCTTGCTTGACACTTAGAGCTGTCTTCAATACTTTATCTCCTTCTTTAAAGCTTCTAGGCCTTAAGTGTTTGTTGAAGTTTTTAACTAGGGCCTGTTTGTATTTACTTTGCTTTTCTGCAGCCCTATCTCTAATTTTGTCCACTTCCTCGAGCTTCTTTGCAAGTAATGTATTTCAGTCCTCCGGCCTGATCTTCTTAAACATTAAGAAGGCTATCCTGGTGGATACAACTTTTATTTTCACTAGTAATACTGCTTCTTGACCATAAACTATGGAATAGGGCGTCGCCTGTGTGCTCTTCTTGATAGATGTGTGATAAGCCCATAGTGTTTCTGATAGTTTATCTACCCACTCTTTTTGATTATCAACCACTATTTTGCTCAGCATCCTTAATAGTGTCTTTTTTGTGGCCCCACTTGACCGTTGCTCTGGGGGAAATATGTTGTAGATGTCCCAACTTTACCCTGTACTACCCTAGAAGGTTACAGGCTTTCTGATTTTTGATGGATAGGCTGTTATTGGTCAATATCCACATTGATACCCCGAATCTGTGGACTATGTTCTATCTCAGGAAGATTGCTATGTTGGCTACATAGATTCGTCGCAAGGGAATGGCTTCTGCGCACTTAGTGAAGTAGTCTATTGCTACAATGATGAAACAGTACCCGCTAGAGGGTAGATGTATCTTACCTATGAGGTCTAACTCCCAAGTGTGAAAGGGCCAGGGTGTGATAACTGGATACAGGAAGTTGGCGGGCTTGTGGTTCCTTTCGCCATGGGTTTGGCACCTGTGACACCGGCATACATGCCATTGCGTATCTTCCATCATAGACGGCCAATAGAAACTGAGGTGTAGGATGTGGTTATTTAGGGTAAGCTGGCCTTGGTGGGCTGCAAACCACTAAGCATTTTCTGCTGTCTATCTGTGGGACACATTTATCACATTCTCTTTGTACCTTAGTGTAGTCCCACTTCATCGTAGGCCAGTAATATCCCAACCATTGTAGTTTACGGAATAGGGTACTTGTGACAACTCCTTAATTGGCTTTATGAACTTTGTCCAGTACTGCTTTCGCCTCCTACTTGCCTAGGCACCTTGTTCTTACACTGTCTAACTCTCTGTGATATAGTACCCCATGCACCAGTTGGAACTTTGCAATCAACCTGATGTTCTGTGTTCCTATGGTCTGGCATTTCAACTTCTGTATCACTTTGTACCTCCAATCGTCAGCCACTATTTGTCCCTCATCTTCCACTCAGTCTTTTAGGGTGATAGTTGATTGTCTATTGACCATCTAGATAGTAATCTCTATTGGCTCCAGGCTGGCTTGGATTGAATGTACCTGTTCTTGGCTCTATTCTGATGTTCGAAGTCTACATCCAAGTCATGGTCTAGCTTTTGGATCAGGGTCTTATAGGGTAGGATGGTTAGCTCCTTCACTGTCGTACTTTCGTCAAGCTGCCTAATTACCAGCTTGGCATCACCGATCACTTTTATCTTCTTTGTGTAGACTTATATCGCTTTTATTTGGCCGAGGACTAGTGCTTCATACTCTGCTATATTGTGGGAAAAGGGGAACTAAAGCTTAAATGAATACGTAGAGGTTTGTCCATTAGGGGAAGTTAGGGTCACTCCACCGCCGGTCGAGGTGTTCGTGCTACTCCCATCGAAGGTTAGAATCCATTCGCTACTATCCACTAGAGCAACCATGGGTATGTTTCTGAGGACCTCCTCTGATATAGGGAAGTCGAAGCCTGATGGAAAGGTGGCCAATAAGTCCATTGCTACCTGACACTTAATGAGCCTACCGGAGAGGGGAGGGCTATCCATGAAGAACTTATTGGCCACCTTTCCATCAGGTAGCAATGGACTTATTGGCCTACCGGAGAGGGGAGGGCTATCCATGAAGAACATGATTGGGTCACTTCACGCGATGAGATGCACCCTTTGCCCTAGAATATAGTGCCTAAATTTTTGTTGCTCCGTGTGAGAATAGTTCTTCTCTGCTGCCTTGAGGGTTCTGTTGGTGTAATATATGGGGATTTCCACTTCGCTCTCGTCCTCTTGTGCCAATAGGCATCCTATGGCCTCTGTCCCTATTGTGATGTATATCCTAAATTCTCACTCGTCTTTGGGCGGCGACATCACAAGCGCCTTAGCCAATGCTTGCTTCAACCGCTCAAAGTTGTCCTAATGCTCCTGGATCCATCTGAACTCGACAGCTTTCTTGACTAATTTCACCAATGGTAGGGATGCATGCACAAGACCGGGAACAAACCTCCTCAAAAAGGAGACTTTACCAAGGAATGTCTTTAACTGGGACTCAGTTACTGGCGGTGGCAAATCTAAAATGGCCCTAACCTTACTTTCATTTGGATGTATTCAAGTCTGATCTACTCTGTAGCCTAAGAACTTGCCTGACTGCATTCCAAATGCACATTTTAGTGGATTTAGTCTCATCTTGAATTTCTTGCATCGGGTAAAGATCTTCCTTAAGAATTTGGAGTGCTCCTCTCTCTTCTTGGCTTTTATGATTTTGTCATCCATGTAGTACTCTATTTGTTTGTGAATCATGTCATGGAAAACATTAGTTATGGCTCTCCGATATGTGGCTCTAGCATTTTTCAACCCAAAGGGCATCATTTTATAATAAAAATTCCCTATGGGCATTCTAAAGGCCATGTGGGGTGCATCCGCAGGGTCCATAAAGATTTTATTGTATCCATTATAGGCATCTTGGAAAGAGAAGAGTTCATGTCCCACGGTCGAGTCTATCAATACCTCCATATTTGGAAGAGGAAACTCGTCTTTCGAGTAGGCCTTGTTTAGGTCCCTAAAGTCAACACAACATTTCAGCTGTCCATTCTTCTTCCTCACTGGAACTATATTGGCTAACTACTGAGATGTGCTATAGGTTTAATGAAGCCTACTTTCAGAAGCTGCTCTACTTCCTCTTTGATCTTTAATGTTATTTCCAGCCTAAAGATCCTCTACGGCTACTTCACCAGCCAGAATTTTGGGTCTATGCAAAGAGAATGGCGGACAAGTTCTAGGTCGAGTCCTAGCATCTGGTCGTATGACCAGGAAAATACATCCTGAAAATCTTTTAGAAGTGTGATGAGTTTTTCCTTGTCCTCGGTCACTAATTTGGCAGATATGTATAAGGGTCTTTTGTCAGATCCGTCAGCTACTAAGTCGAT
The DNA here is from genome assembly GCF_055504915.1 of Nelumbo nucifera. Taxonomy (NCBI): domain Eukaryota; kingdom Viridiplantae; phylum Streptophyta; class Magnoliopsida; order Proteales; family Nelumbonaceae; genus Nelumbo; species Nelumbo nucifera. Next base: position 42,088,791 of record NC_142654.1, read on the forward strand.
CTCTTCTAATGGTTCCTCAACTGTGTCGATGGAATGTGTCATGCACTTTGGGGGTACTCTAACCTCATTGAAATATTCCAGTGCATTCTCTTTCGAATCCTGAAGTTGTTTAAATTATTATTTGTCTAGAGTCTTGGGGATTTTATGTTTATATAGATCTGGGGTTTGAATGTTGTACCTTTGTGCCCAATCCAATGGTTGAATCATCGCTCGATGGTATGATCATAGCAATATCAGTTTGTGATGTAGTGAAATAGTGCTGGTTAAAACATTACTTAGAGTCTTCAGTTAGAAAAATGTAATGATTTTTGTAGCAAATATACATGTCTTATTTGAAAAACATCGGTGATAGATGGGGGTTAAAAACCGTTTTTGAAAAATAAATTTCGCTCTCGGTACATGCTACGATAAGGGTACACTAAGAAACCTATAAAATCATACCTCAGGGATGACCTTTTTAGCTGCGAGGCATTCATCGCTCTCATGGTCCTTGACAATGGTATAGTATTCATTTCTATCATCCCTTGTCACCCACATCTGCTTCTCTTTAGGCGTTCCGACGTTCCACTCTCTGGTGGGTGTGGCAGTTTTGTCCCCTCAACTTTGGCTATCCTTGTTTCTCCGTCCTCTGCCAACTCTATGAAGTAGATGGCATCTTGGAGGTGTATTTCGGACTTGTCGAATGGTGCCCTGGTGGTCGGGATCCTTATCGACCTCCCCTAGTATTTGGCCTTGACACATTGGTGGTATGTTGAAGGGACAAGGGCCAAATCATGTATCAGTGGTCACTCCAAGAGTATGTGATAGGAAGTCCTTCCTTGGACTACCTAGAACTATTGCATTATATTGAATGAACTGATCGCAACCAGCAGCTCTATGGACCCCTCGGTGACCGATGGATTACCATTGAAATCCATTACCTCTAATGGAAGCCCTTTGATGTCCTCCTTTTGGACATTCATCAACTCCAATGTGTGGACCAGAATGAGGTTTACAGAACTTCTCAGGTTGACCGTCAATCTATGCATGTCATACCCCCAATCTTTGCCATGATATACAAAGGCCGGTTGTGAAGGGGATCAGTAGCTAGCATGTCGTCTATCGTGAATTCCACACTACTACGACCACGGTTGTAAGGCTACAAGGGGTACTGGAATACTTCTACCAACCAGGGGTGGAGCTAGGGGTGGTAGAGGGGGAACATGGCCCCCCTATGCCTTGAAAATCCCTACAATACCTGATGCTGCACGATCTGGGCACTCCTAGCTAGCTGTGACTTGGCTTCTAGCTGGAATGGACAACACCTGAGAGGAAGGAGAAGGTGAAGGGTTCTCGGGGGGTTTTCCTGGTGGGAACACTCCGATGGCTAAGTTAGAACTGGAGAAATCTCAAGGAAAGAATAGAGAATAAGAGCGCTGAAAGTGCTTAAGCTTCAATACCTCTACTTCGTGAAAGTTAGAGTTCTTTTATGTCGAAGCTCAGTCATACCTGGCATAACCGCCACTACCCTAGCCGTTACTGCCAGGGCAGGCATGGCAGGTGCAGGTTGCTGCTACAGATTACTATCGCCATGTACGGACTTGACTGATGTGCCATGCTTTTCAAAGACGGCAAACAGAACGCTGCCTGGCAAGGGATCAGAGCCTTGCCACCGGGTCCTGCAGGTACGGACGTCAGGTAGGCCTCCCCACAGCCTACCGAGCTACTATACACCGGACTACTTGGGGTAGGTTTGTCTCAATACCGAGGTGCCGAGGTGCCTATGTTGGAGGCGGTGCTGCCCCGAGGTGCTTCTCCCTCGAGACACTTAGCCAAAAACTGGGGTGCTCCCTTCTTAGGAAGGGAGAGCTCAAAGCCCTTTAGGAAGAGCTTGGGCCTCAAGGGGAGCATGGGCCCTGGGAGGAGCTCGGGACCTCCCACACTTGATGGGAGTCAAGGTGGGCCAGGTGTTAGTCATCGGCGAGTCGCTTAACCCGCCGAGTGGCCAGCGTTGGACTCGGCGTGTCTCTCCCGTCGAGTCGCGGTTGTGCTGTCAGGCTGAGCTGTTCTTTGCGCTAACTCACGCACACGTGTCCCCGTGCTACGAGGTCGGGCCAAATCACTCTCCATCAATTGCTCCCCACTCCCCGTGCTGGGGGTGTTGACCCTACGCGGGGAGTTCACGGTGCGCCGGGTGGATTTGGCTCGATTCTTATGCCACCCTGTCGGGTGACCCGTTGGCCTAACCGGTCTAGTGTTCGGTTCACTCGGGAGGAAAACCTGGGTGGCGTACGACTTACGCGTGGACGTCACGCGATCTGGACTACGCGGATGCCAAAAAATGCGCTAAACTGATTTCACCTCGAGAGTCTCGCAGCCGGTTTTCTTGAGGGCCGTCAGATTGCTTCGATCTTGGTCGTCGGTGTCCGGGCCCATCGGCTATAAATAATGGGGGGACCTTGGTCATTTTCTTTCGCCGCTAAGTATCTTCTATCTTGAGCTCGCGTTAGGAGTCTTCAACTCGGGTCTTCTAGTTCGTCCAGTTCTATTCCAGTTGTGTTTTTTCTTGGTGAGTCCCCGAGCTTCCCTTTTTTCTTTCTTTAATTCGTTTCATTCCATGTCTAGTGGGGATAGTCTTTTAGACGAACCTGAGGTGGGTACCTCGGGTCCAGTTGACTCTACTATCGCCCAGCCTTCTCACGAGGCACGGGTGACCTCGGGGAGGTTGGCGTCCACCTCCCGTCGAGGTCGGGCGCCAGATCAATTCGGTCCATCTACTATGACGCCGGATCAGTTCATCCAGCAATTCAAATTGCCTCAGGAGTATTCGTATAGTCTTCCCACCGGCAACTTCCCTTGGGAGCACGGTCCAGATGAGATCGTGATCTTTAGGGAGCAACTTGTTGGCGGGCTTCGTCTCCCTCTTCACCACTTTATTCCCGAGGTGTTGAGACGCTTTAGCATTACGCTGGACCAGCTCCACCCCAATTCTATTCGGAATGTGGTCGGGACCATCTCCCTTTGTTCCGAATATAACATTCCCTTAGACGCAGATATCCTTTGTTCCATTCTGTTAATAAAAAAGAGTGCCTCGGGCACTACCCCCAAGCAAGGGTGGACCTACTATCTGTCCCCCCGCTCGGGCTTCAAAATGCTACATAAACTCCCCAGCAAGGTCCCGGCCTGGAAGAGGGACTATTTTGTAATCTGGAGCAGCACGAGGTGGCCCTACCTTACCAGCTGGAGGGTGGCTACTCAAGCCCCCATCATTACTCTTAACCGGAAGACGAGGGAAACCTTTCACTCATGGTTTCGGGTCGGGTTCGATCACACGGATTACATTGCAGAAGGGAAGCTCATTCAGGCCGGTTTGAGACCGGGTAGGTCTATTTCCACTTTAGTGTCTTGCTTAATCAGCCAAGTGTTTTCGAGCTTACTGATGCCGAGCTCTATTGCAGGTCCCATGGAGGAAGAGAGGATTACTAGTCCGAGGCTCCGTCACCAGATGAAGAAGAGGAAGAAGCGAGTTGCCAAGAAGGCGTGCGTGGAATCCCTAAGGACCCCCACCCCTGAACCCGACCCTCCGCAGGTTCCCTCTTCGGGGTCCGATCTCCCACAGGCTCCCGTTTCGGAGCCTGGGCTCCCTAATGCCCCTCCAGTGATAGATTTGGAGGAGAACTTACCAACTCGGGAGCCTAAAATGGCGGCAGAGCCGGTCACCGAGCCAGCTAGGGCTGCCGCCGAAGTTCCTAAACCTACCGTGGTTGCTGCTGAGGCTTCCGAAGGATCGGCTCATCATGCTGCAGAGATGGCGGCGTCCAGCTCGGGGAGCCAGGAGGAGGAGGAGAGCATCCTGAACACCCAGGTCAGCCTCAAAAGAAGTAGAGGGGCTGTCATCACCGTAGAGGTTATAGACTGGGCTGAACTCACCCCTGGTCAGCTCGGGGCTCGCGCTGCAACCCATGCTATGGTGGTGAATTCGCACTCTAAGGGTCACCGTTTTCCCTTTCTTTTGTTCTTTCCTCTCGGTACTGACCGACCTCCTTTAGCCAAGTGAACACTGTTGTGCACGCGTTGGCCTTTCAGCCTGACAAATACCTGAGGCACACTTTGGCTACGGAGGAGTCATCTCGCACAGCTCATACTGACCTGGGTGCAGCTCGGTGCAAGATTCATCAGTTGGAGAGTGACGCTGCAGCTCAGAAGAGCTTCATTGAGGCTCTGCTGTCAGAGAAGGAGGAGCTAGCTCGCGAGAGGGATAGGTTGAAGGCCGAGGTCAACGGGCTTAAAGCAGGCCAGGAAGCCCTGAAGCTCGAGGTGGAGAGCCTCAAGGTGGGTCAGAAGGCCTCGCAGCTCGAGGTGCAGGGACTTAAGGAGGTCAAGGCGGCCTTGGAGCATGAGGTGGAGTACCTTAAAGCCGACATCAAGGAGAAGACCGAGATCTTTGACGAAACTCTCGGAGAGGCGAAGGCCCAGGCCGTCATTGACTATGTCAAATCGTCTAGGTTTGACGACGTAATGTCGCAGGCCTACCATAAGGGGTTTAAGCTCGGAAGGTGGTGGATAAGGCACGCATACCCTGACCTCAACATAAGTGCCTTCACCACCTGGAAAATCGCAGATGACATGGCCCGTCAGGCCGTCGATGACCTAGACTCCGAAGACGAGGGTGGCAATGAGGAGGTAGGTGCTACTGACCTGGCTGACACCTCTGATGAGGCCCCCGAAGAGGCTCTGAGTAATGTTGACAAGCCCTCAGGGTAGTTGCGTGCTCCTTGTATTTCGGGCCTACGGGCTTAGTTTTATTTTCTCTTTTTCTTGATTCTTTGTACTGGGGTTTCTGTAATGAAAGCACACTTATGTAATGAGAGTACATATTTTGTTAAGTGTCTGTGTAGTTCTCTTCTGCCGAAGTGCCTATCTTATCCGAGCTGTTGAGTTAGTGAATTTAGCTCTTGAGGTGGGTGACCCTTTACCGCTGTCACCCCGAACTGTTTTCTTGTACTTAGTAGGGGTGATCATAAGATTTTAGCAACGCATGCCGAGGTAGGCATAGTAAGGCGCGTGCCTGACCTGCCTACTTGGCCATTTAGGTTGGTGTTTACCCCTAGCAGCGTATACCGAGGTAGGCTAAGAGTTAGAGAGTCCATACTCTAGACGCCTTTAATCCTTGGTATGCTAAGCCTATGTTGGCGAGGCGGTAAAGTTATGCATAGCGCCGAGGTCTTTAGTTAACCCGGCGTGTTGGCCCTTAGGCTATAGGGAGTGACTCGTGATTCATTTTCCTAGTGTCTGCCCTTTCCGAGGGGGTGACCGGATCTCATGTTGCTGAGGTTGTCGCTAGCTCGACGAATTGGCCCTTTGGCTTTAGGAGCGACTCGTGGTCTACTCAGTTCGGTGATTTATGGGTAATATTGTCTTAGTTTGATAATATTCCATGCCCGAGGTACTTGTTTCCCTTCTAAGGTTTTGAGTTCGTATGTTCCTTCCCCGAGTATTCACTTTACTCGGTAGGGTCCTTTCTAGTTCGGGCCGAGCTTGCCAACGTCGGGCTTAGGCACCATAACCTTGCAGAGAACCAGGTCGCCAACGCAGAGAGTCCGCCTTTTGACCCTGGCATTATAGTACCGAGCTATCCTTTTCTAATAGGCCGCGGTCCTAATGTATGCGAGGTCCCGTGCTTCGTCTAGCAGGTCGAGGTTGGTACGTAGCTCGTCTTCATTTGCTCTATCTTCATATGCTTTTAATCTTAGCAAGGGGACTTCAATCTCGGCTGAGATGACTGCTTCGGTGCCGTATGTAAGGTTAAAAGGGGTTTCTCCTGTGGCAGTCCTTAAAGTGGTATGGTAGGCCCATAGTACACTGGGCAGCTCATCTGTCCACAGCCCCTTAGCTCGGTCCAGGCGCGCTTTCAGTCCTTGATGGATAGCTCTGTGCGTAACTTCTGTTTGGACGTTCGCTTGAGGGTGCGCCACCGAGGTGAAGTTCTGTTGAATTCCCATGTCTCGGCACCAGTTTTGGAACTTGATGTCTTTGAACTGCTTACCATTGTCGGAGATCAGTACCCGGGGTAATCCAAAATGACACACTATGTTCTTCCAAAAGAAGTTCTGCACGTTCCGAACTATGATTGTCACGAGAGGTTCAGCTTCGACCCACTTTATGAAATAGTCCACTGCCACCACTAGGATCCTTTTTTGTCCTGTTGCTGGCGGGAATGGCCTGAGTAGGTCAATCCCCCATTGTGCAAATGGCCATGGGCTAGTGAAGTATTTCAGGTCGGCTGCAGGTCGGTGGTGGATGTTAGCGTGCTTCTGGCACATGTCGCATTTTTTGACAAGTTTGGTCACATCTGCTTTCATGGTTGGCCAGTAATACCCCTATCATAGTGCTTTCTGAGCGAGGGCCCTGCCCCCCAAGTGTCCACCGCACATGCCTTCATGAGTGTCGCAGAGGACGAGCTCGGCTTCCGTGGGTTGCAGGCAACGCAGGTAGGGGAGCATGTAGGATCTTCGGTACAACCGTCCATCTATCATGACGTATTTGGCTGCTTGGCGCTCTACCCTCCTGGCGGCATTACGATCTGTGGGGAGGTCCCCGTGTAGCAGAAAGCTTGTGAGTGGATCAATCCAGTTCGGCTCTGCTTGAATGACGGAAGCGACCTCCTCTGCCCCCCTGAGAATGCTAGGCCGAGGTAAGTTTTCTATATACACAGTCCTCATGGTGTTATCTCCCGTGCTGGCTAACCGCGATAGGGCATCGGCCTCAACATTCTCTGATCTCGGGATTTGCTGGATGAAGTGTGACCGGAAGTTGAGCAAAGTCTCTCTTACTTTGGCTAAGTATACTACCATAGTTGGTGATGAGACCAAAAAGAACCCTATTTTTTATCCCCTAATATTCACTCTTTTACATTTATTTAGCACTTAAATGGACTCTTACTCTTGTATTTCGATTCAGGGCAATAAAGAAGGCAATTGGAAGAAAATAGGGCAAATCGGGTGATTTTGCACAGTTTTGGTGATAGTCAGTAATCTGGGCCTAACTCTCAATTCCGGACTCCGAATTAGACAATTCAAGAAGAATTAGAAAGATGAAAGTAAGGCCCACAACTTTTATGTTTTGGGTTTTGATAGATTCGGCCCGCATCGAGTACGAAAATGAGCCCGAAGTTGGAGCAAGTTCGCAGCCAGGCCCATTTCACAACTTAAGCCCAACTCACAGAAGTACCTTGAAGCAACCCAAGTTTTAAAGCAGCCCAACTCGAATTCAAGAGTCAAGAGTCCAAATCTCAAATATAATCTCCAAAGAGAGAGTCTTATCAGATCTAAAGTCTTGAATGTAATCCTAGAGAGATAAGAAGATTCAGATTAGATCATTAGATAAGAGATAGGATAGGATTAGTTCAAAGAAGATCAAGACTCCCTAAAGATAAGATGATCTCCTAGAAGTTGTTGGAAAACAACCCTCTCCTTTGGCTATATAAAGAGGGGGGTGAACCAGCTCTAGCATCACTCACTCCAAGATCCAAGAGATCACCAAGCAACTCAAGAAACTCAAGAGAGCAGTTCGGCCATGAAGAAGCAGAGCATGGAGGTTTCGCAGATCATGAATAGCTAAGCTTCTTTTTCTGGTTCAAGGGGGGAGGTTCGATTATGTCATTGTGAGGTTCTGTAGTTAATTTATTTTCTTGCTTTTTAATTCAAGTATTCATTGGTTCTTGTGCACATTTTTTTTGGATGTTAATGTTAATTAGTCTAACAAACTGAATTAATGTTGATTTTCCTACTGCTATCCATGATTTCGGTGATCTGTAATTGTCATGAATAGTGGTACAAGTAGCAATTAGGTTAATATCTTTTTGGGTCAATTGTTCGTGACAGCCTTTGATCAATGTATTGACATGGTTTAACCTAAAAGGGGATCGATGGAACAAAATTCGATAATTGCAGCTATCTCAATTATTGTTATTTTGGTTTAACTGTTTTTACAAATCTTAATGCTATCACTGTTTAACATGGAACGCTATCGTACCTAGTTGAGTGGTGATAAGTGTTGATCGAATGCTAGGTTTGGTCAACTAAATTAGGAAAACACAAGGTTTATTATGGCTATCCTAATAAATCTAAGGTTAAATGCTTGAATTGCAAGAATGCTGAAATTTACATAGGATCGATGGCCAATCGATTCAACCCCAACCATTGAACTAGAATTCGGTAAGACTGATTTTCTCTTGTTTGTTTAGTTTGTTATTGCTTTCTTATTCTTTAAATTTTAGTTATTAAATCTTCCCACTCAATTATCCATTCGGCTAGAGATTATTGTTTAGCTCCCTGTGGGATTCGACCTAGTACCACTTTTACTACAAATATTTTATTGTGGAACTGGCATTAATTTTGAGGACTTTGACAACCCGTCAGTTGGTTCGCGAGCTTCGTACTCACCCAGAACCTGATTTACCATGAGCTGGGAGTCACTGCAGACGACGATGTGCTTGGCTTTCACTTCCTTTGTGAGGTCTAACCCGGCTAGCAGCGCCTCGTATTCTGCTTCATTGTTGGATGCCGCGAACTCAAAGCGTAGCGCATACTCCAGTTTCACACCGCTTGGTCCATACAGAACGATCCCAGCTCCGCTGCCCTGCCGATTTGACGAGCCATCAACATGAAGGATCCAGGGTTCTTCATCCCAGTTCGGGCTTAGCCTAACTAGGAGAGATGTCACACTGGTTGCTACTTCACGGCGCCCGAGTTCAACCAGCCCGGGAACTCTGAGCTCTCCCGTACTGGGGGCCTCGTGTTCTACCGGCCTGGGACTTTGGAGGTAAAGGTGCATTCTGTGATGAAATCTGCCAAGGCTTGGGCCTTGATAGCAGTTCACGGTTTATACTAGAGTTCATACTTGCCGAGCTCGATGGTCCACTTTGTCAACATTCCCAAGACCTCGGGTTTGAGCAAAACTTGCCTCAGAGGTTTATTGGTAAGGACAACGATGGTGTGAGCTTGGAAGTATGGGCGGAGCTTTCGGGCTGCTATAACCAGTGCATAGGCTAACTTTTCTATCTTCGGGTACGTCGTCTCTGCTCCCTACAACACTTTACTAACATAATAGATGGGTCGTTGGACCCGATTTACTTCTCTTATTAGTACCAAGCTGACCACCTCGTCAATTTCCGAGAGGTATAACTCTAAAACATCACCCACTTCGGGTCGGGTTAAGACTGGGATGCTGGCGAGGTGCCTTTTGAGCCAACAAGTGGCTCGAACAATTTATTTACAAGTCTTTGAAAAGTAGCCCCAGCGTTCTTCATCCCGAAGTGCATGACCTTGTAGCAGTACAGGCCGAACTCGGTTATGAAGGCAGTTTTCTCCTCATCAGCTAGGTCCATTTTGATTTGGTTATAGCCCGAGTTGGCATCCAAGAAGCTCAGCAACTCGTGCCCCGAGGTCGCGTCAACTAGATGGTCGATCCTGGGAAGTGGGAAGCAATCCTTTGGGCAAGCTCGATTTAGGTCAGTGTAGTTGACGCACATGCACCACTTACCGTTAGCCTTTTTCACCAGAATGAGGTTGGCCACCCAGCTCGGGTAATGGACTTCCCTAATAAAATCGGCTGCAAGGAGTTTCCCGATCACCTCGTCGACTTCCCTCCATCGCTCCGGGGCTATGTTGCGTTTCTTCTGTCTAACGGACCTGACTACAGGATTAGTATTAAGTTTATGAGTGATAATGTTAGGGTCTATGCCAGGCATTTCCGCCGCTGACCATGCAAAAATGTCTAAATTCTCAAGTAAGAAGCTTAACAGTTGAGACCGCAGGGGTTCCTCAATAGAAGCGCCGATCTGAAGTACTCGAGCTAGATCATCTGCCGAAGTTGGGATGGGGATGGTCTGCTCGGTGAGTGTAGCTCGCTCTGCGAACTGCTCTACAGGTCGTCCCAGCTCGAGGTCGTCAGCTACCTTGGCCTTTCCCTTGAGGGCGGCTACGTAACACTTGCGGGACTCGAGTTGATCGCCTCGTGCCACTCCGACTCCAAAGTCTGTTGGGAACTTCATCGCCAGGTGGTAGGTGGAGACTACTGCTCGCAGGGCGTCGGTGATGGGCCGACCTACTATCGCGTTTTATGGAGAGGGGGTTGCGACCACCAGGAACTCGTGATTGAGCCTTACCACACTGGGCCAGGTACCGACCTCCACCGGCATAGTGACTTTCCCCAAAGGCCTGACCTCTTCACCGCTGAACCCCACCAGTGGAGTTCTTGCGGGCTTCATGTCGCTTTCTGGGAGTTGAAGCTGATCGAAGGCTGCCTTGAAAAGGATATCCGCCGAACTGCCCAAGTCTACTAGGACACGCTTGACTTCGAAGTCGTTGATTCTAATCTTGATGACGAGCGTGTCATCGTGGGGGTAGTGGACCCCTCGCGCATCGTCTTCAGTGAAGAAGATTGGTTCCTCCACCCTTGGCTGCTTTGGGGGGTTTAGCTGTTCCCTGGAAGTTTCGCGGGCTGACGACCGAACTACTGCCGAAGTGCAGCCCGCGACAATCGATCCTCTGACGATTATGTGGATGGTTCCCCGTACTGGCCTCTCATTTAGAGGCTGCCTCTGCGGCTGCTCTGCCTGTCTGATGGACTCGGGGGCTTTTTTATTCTGCTCTCCGTGCTGACCTGTCTTATTATTATTGCTATGCTGTACAAAATTCCTCAAATATCCGTGACGGATGAGTTCTTCTATCTCATCGCGGAGATTTTTACAACTTTTGGTACTATGACCATGATCTCTATGGAAACTACAATACAAGTTTTTGTTCCTTAGGATCGGCCTTGAGCCGAGGTGGCCACTTTACATACGGGCGTCCTTGATCGTCATGAGGATCTCAGCATGTTTTGTGTTGTGGGGCGTAAACGCCCTTTCTGCTGCTGGAGCTCGGAAAGGCTGGACTGGCTTTGTCCCCCGAGCTTGGTCCTTCTTCTTCTTGTAGTCACTTTGAGCCGGGGGTTCCGGCTCCCTTTTTCTTTTCTCAAGGGCATGCTCGCCCTTCTGGTTGATCTCCTCCTCTATCCCTATGAACCGATCTGCGAGCTTGAGGAACTTGGTCACGGTCTTGGGTTGGTTGACGACCACGTGCCATTTAAACTCTTTGTGAGTGATGCCCCGTTTGGCCGCGGTGAGCCAAACTGCAAGGTCTGGGTCGGGTATCTGCAAGCAAGCGTCATTAAACCACTTGATTAGTTCTGGATGGACTCCCCGTCCCTCTGGACTATGCCGAGGAGGCTTTCTTGAGTCCTCGGGCACCTCTTACTGGTGACAAAGTGGGAGGTGAAGACCTGCACGAACTGTGCCCAGCTCCTTATTGAGTCCGGCGAGAGGTTTCAGTACCAGGTGTGGGCTACTCCTTTGAATGTAGTGGAGAAGGCCATGCACATGCAAGATTCACTCGCCCTGGCCAGATGCATCTGGGATTAGTAGGCATCGACGTGGTCATTGGGGTCAAAGGATCCGTCGTACTTGTCCAATGGTGGGAACTTGAAGTCCCTGGGCATGGGGATTGCGAGGAGCTCCAGAGACAGAGGAGAGGGGACTGAGATTAGTGGCGTAGCTCTTACCTCTCCCGAACTTATTTCTATCTTGCCCTTGAGCTCGGGGAGGTTGTGGGAGGAGGTAGTTCGGCGAGCCCGGCGACGCCTCCGCTGCTTCTTGGCTAGCTTGGCATTGGTGCTGCTGGCCTCAGTGTTGTTGAGCTCGATGGGCCTAGGGGGAGGCAGGGATGGTTGTCGGTAGCTGCAGACAGAAGGACCTTGTTCCAGGTCGACGGCTAGCACTTCAAACCTGTTCCCTGCAAGCAGAGGCTCGAACTGCGAGTGTTGAGGTGACGTCGGCCTAACCGGCTGGGAAACCCCCGACCTGACTGCGGGCCTTGTGGCGGGGGTAGGGAGTCTTCCCTTCCTTCCAGGAGATGATGCCGAAGTCTCTCCATGGCGGGATGGGAGTTCACTGCGGCGAGGAGGCTTAGTTGGCTGTGCGGCTGGATGCCGGGGAGGGAGTGACGGGAATTGTTGCTGATATTGATAATGGGATACTTGGTGCAGCACTTGCTGTTGGTGGAACTGAAGTTGTTGAAACTGCTGCATCTGGGCCTGCATGGCCCACATGCACTACATCAGGTCTTCAAGTTGACCTTGGCCGGCCAACGGTGGGGGGATGGCGGGTTCGGCGAAGGTCGTCCCGACTGCAGGGGGCAGCGGAACAGCCACGGGTGTTACCACTACAGGCATGTTCACGCTAGGAACTCCGTCCGTAGAGAGGGGGAAGGTGAACTACCCGATGTAGACGGTGGGCAGTTGGAGTTGCTCCTCTGGGGTGTGGTTCCGACATCCAGAGTTGCTAGAAGAAGCCATGGGTGTCAGTGTTGATAAGTTAAAGAGAGGGAAGTTTCATAGAAGTTAGAGCGAGGATTTTTGAAGCGTATTCCCACAGATGGCGCCAAATGATGCTGCACGATCTGGGCACTCCTAGCTGCTGACTGTGACTTCGCTTCTAGCTGGAACGGATAGCACCTGAAAGGAAGGAGAAGGTGAAGGGTTCCCGGGGGGTTTTCCCGATGGGAACACTCCGATGGCTAAGTTAGAACTGGAGCAATCTCAAGGAAAGAATAGAGAATAATAGTGTTGAAAGTGCTTAAGCTTCAATACCTCTGCTTCATGAGAGTTAGAGTTCTTTTATGTCGGAGCTCGGTCATACCTGGCATAACCGCCACTTCCCTAGCCATTACTGCCAGGACAGGCGTCGCAGGTGCAGGTTGCTGCTACAGATTACTATCGCCAGGTACAGACTTGACTGACGTGCCATGCTTTTCAGAGACGGCAAATAGAATGCCGCCGGGCAGGCGGAATGCCACCTGGCAAGGGATCAGAGCCCTGCCACCGGGTCTGGCAGGTACGGATGTCAGGCAGGCCTCCCCACAGCCTACCGAGCTACTGTACTCCGTAATACCTGGGGCAGGTTTGTCTCGGTACTGAGGTGCTGAGGTGCTTGCGTTGGAGGTGGTGCTGCCCCGAGGTGCTTCTCCCTCGGGACACTTAGCCGAAAACCGGGGTGCTCCCTTCTTAGGAAGGGAGAGCTCAGAGTTCCTTAGGAAGAGCACGGGCCTCAAGGGGAGCTTGGGCCCTAGTGATAGCTATATATATATAACTCTAGCAAGTGCACTAGTTATCAAGTAGTATAATAATATCGTTCCCACGGGGATTTTAAAATAAGTATTAGAATCACAGTCTTCCCTAATTATTTGGACAGTCGAAATTTAGATTTAAGGAAACAAGAACTACTGAAAATAAAAACTGGAACAAAGAGAAAATGGAAACAAAGGTGATCACTAATTGAATATGCAATGATGAAATCGCTAGGACTTTTGGTCCACCTAACCAATGTAATGAATATTGATGGGTCCAATTATCCAAGACTAATTGTTATTCCCATAAGCTGAGATTTTCACAAATTTATTTAATATTCTCTCTCGAGATATACTAAACCTACGCCCATCAGGTAACCCTTCAATCTCTCGAGTAGAGCTCTCAAGATGGAAGTGCATTAGGTCCAAGAAAACCATTAAATTCAGATGAATCATGTATATATATCTCTTTATACCATTCAATTCACACTATGAATTATTCTGTCAATTATGTGAATTTCTCTCTCAATTCATTCACATAACCCGAATCAATTAAGAGGTGGCCAAGCTCTTAATTGCATTAAGCACAATATTTCATAAACTATATGGAAATCACAATTTTGGATAAATCAAGAAGATAAAAATATATTCATTAACATGGTTAGGCTTTCCACAGCCCTAGAAAGAAACAAATCAGTTCATAATGGAAGAATTAAAACAAACAAAGGGGAAGAAAGAACTCTTGAATTCGCCCATGGTGCTGTGATCTCCTCTTCTTGAAGTTTCTTGAATTCTTGAACCTTTCTTGAACCCTTCTTGACTGATTGCTCCTTGCTCCTTAATTCAAATCAGAAGTTGAATGATTGAATGATTCAGTGATCAAGTGATCCTAAAGCTGGTCTGCCCCCTCCTTTATATAGATTAAAGGGGAGGGGGTGGTCTCCTACTTTCTCTTGAAGTTGATCTTTACACGAAATAGAAATTCCTATCCTAATTCTAATCCTATCTCTTTATCTCTTGAGCTCAATCCTTTTATCACATCAAGAATTTAAATCTAGAAGGATTCTTCTTAGTTTCTTGTTCTTGGATTCGTAATAGACCTCCTCTGCGAATTGGGCTTTAGCCAGGCTTTTCTACGAGTTGGGCTTCAGCTGTGGATTGGGCCTTTCTACGAAAATGCCCCGACTTCGGGCCCGGATTTGACTTCGATGCAGGCCGAATCTGCGAAAGCCCAAAACATGAAAGGTGTCTTCACCACTGATTTTATGAGTAAGTAGACCTTTTCGCACATCAATTAAAGCATCACTAGTAGCAAGAAAGGGTCTCCCTAAAATTAATGGCATCGATCTATCCTCCTTCATATCCAACACAATGAAATCAACAGGGATGATGAAATTCCCTACTTTAACTAAGACATCTTCCACTATTCCCCTAGGGTATTTAATGCTTCAATCGGCCAACTGTAGGGTAATAGTGGTTGATGTTAGTTCATGCAATCCCAGCCTTTTAAAAATAGAGTAGGGCATTAAATTTATACTAGCACCAAGATCACATAAAGCTTTTTCAAATTCAATTCTCCCTATGGTGCAAGGTATAGAAAAACTCCCTGGATCCTGAAGCTTTGGGGGCAATTTATTTTGGAGGATGGCTGAGCATTCTTCGTTCAAATTTACCATCTCACATTCCTCCCATTTCCTTTTATTTGACATCACCTCCTTCAAGAATTTGGCATATTTCGGCATCTGTGACAATACATCAAGAAAGGGAAGGTTAATATGGATCTTTTTAAACACTTCCAAAAATTTCTCAAATTGTCTATCTAAGTTAGCTTTCAAAATTCTTCCAGGGTAGGGGATAGGGAGTTTAATTTCATGTAAATTCAGTTTAGGTGTACTTCCCTCATCCTCCTTTTGCAGATTGGCCACATCAGCTTTCTTGTCTTCTTTTTGGATTTCGCCAGCTGCCTTCCCGCTTCTTATGGCTATGGCGTTCACATGCTCTCTGGGATTCTTTTTTGTGTTGCTGGGCAGCCTTCCTTCTTTCCTCTCTGATAACATGCTCACCACCTGCCCCATTTGAACTTCTAAGTTCTTAATCGATGCTTCATGGCTTTGGAATCTTGCTTCAGTAGCATTGATGAACTTAGAAATTATCTCTTCCAAATTACTTTTTTTTCTTGTGGGGGCGGCTGTGGTTGGAATCCCATGGGTGCCTTTTGCTGATTGTTGCTCCATGAAAAGTTTGGATGACTCCTCCACCCTGGGTTGTATGTATTTGAATATGGGTTGTAGTTTGACCTGCCAGCATGAGAGATAAAATTAGCATTCTCATGGAAAATAAAAGGACTGTTTAATTGACAATCAGAATTAATATGTCCTATTTGACCACATAAATTGCATGAGATGCTAGATGGTGTATTCATGGCTGCAATACTAAAATTATCCAGTCTCTTATTTAAGTTGGCAATTTGCGCAGATAGGGATGCAAAGGAATCAATGCGGTGTACTCCCCTCTGATTGGTTCGATCATTGCTCCACTGGTAGCTGTTTGATGCCATCTCCTCCACTAAGTCATATGCTTCCTCTGGAGTTTTCCTCATGATTGTACCACCTGCGGCTGCATCAATAATGGATCTATTAGAGGGGGTAATACCATTATAAAAAGTCTGTATTTGCCATCAAATTGATATCCCATGGTGAGGACACCTCCTAAGCATCTCCTTGAATCTTTCCCATGCTTCATACCAGGATTCCCTCTCAAATTTAGCAAAAGTAGTAATATCATTAATTAATTTTGCTATTTTGGAGGGTGGGAAATATTTAGCAAAAACTTTCTGGGTTAAATCATTCCAAGTGGTGATGCTTCCTGCAGGGAGTGAGTTGAGCCAATCTTTAGCTCCATCACGTAGTGAAAAAGGAAATAATCTAAGCCTAATTGCATCATCACTAACTCCATTGTGTTTAAATGTATCACATATTTCAAGGAATTTAACAATGTGTGCATTAGGGTCATCACTTGGTAACCCACTAAAATGAATGCTTGTTTGGATCATTTGAATTATTGCAGGCTTTATTTCAAAATTGTTTGCATGGATGGTGGGCTTGCAAATGCTGGATGTCGCCCCATCAATGTTTGGATAAGCATAATCCAAGAGGGTGCGATTTCCTTCTGCCATCTCTCCTTTTATCTCTATGGCTGGTTCGCAGATGACAACCTCTTCTCTTTCTTTTCCTTTGTTGGCCCTTTGCATCAAACGAAGGGTCCTTTCAATCTCAGGGTCGAATTAAGCTAATCCTTCATGTCTACTGCGTGTCATGCACTAGTAATTCTGAGCTAACAAGAATTCGAACAAACAAATAAAAATAAAAATAATAACAGAAAAAAGAATTAAAAGGAAAATAGAATAATAATAAAAAAACAGAAATAAAATGTCCAAATTAATCAATGTTAACAAATTCTAATATTATTTTAGGATTAAATCCCCGGCAACGGCGCCAAAAACTTGATAGCTATAAATATATAACTCTAGCAAGTGCACTAGTTATCAAGTAGTATAATAATATCGTTCCCACGGGGATTTAACAAAATAAGTATTAGAATCACAGTCTTCCCTAATTATTTGGACAGTCGAAATTTAGATTTAAGGAAACAAGAACTACTGAAAATAAATACTAGAACAAAGAGAAAATGGAAACAAAGGTGATCACTAACCGAATATGCAATGATAAAATCGCTAGGACCTTTGGTCCACCTAACCAATGTAATGAATATTGATGGGTCCAATTATTCAAGACTAATTGTTATTCCCATAAGCTAAGATTTTCACAAATTTATTTAATATTCTCTTTCGAGATATACTAAACCTACGCCCATCAGGTAACCCTTCGATCTCTCGAGTAGAGCTCTCAAGAAGGAAGTGCATTAGTTCCAAGAATACCATTAAATTCAGATGAATCATGTATATATATCTCTATATACCATTCAATTCACACTATGAATTATTCTGTCAATTATGTGAATTTCTCTCTCAATTCATTCACATAACCCAAATCAATTAAGAGGTGGCCAAGCTCTTAATTGCATTAAGCACAATAATTCATAGACTATATGGAAATCATAATTTTGGATAAATCAAGAAGATAAAAATATATTCATTAACATGGTTAGGCTTTCCACAGCCCTAGCAAGAAACAAATCAGTTCATAATGGAAGAATTAAAACGAACGAAGGGGAAGTAAGAACTCTTGAATTCGCCCATGGTGCTGAGATCTCCTCTTCTTGAAGTTTCTTGAATTCTTGAACCTTTCTTGAACCCTTCTTGACTGATTGCTCCTTGCTCCTTTACAAGGATTCTTCTTGAACCCTTCTTGCTGAGATCTCCTACTTTCTCTTGAAATTGATCTTTACAAGAAATAGAAAGTCCTATCCTAATTCTAATCCTATATCTTTATCTCTTGAACTCAATCCTTTTATCACATCAAGAATTTAAATCTAGAAGGATTCTTCTTAGTTTCTTGTTCTTGGATTCGTAATAGACCTCCTCTGCGAATTGGGCTTCAGCCAGGCTTTTCTACGAGTTGGGCTTCAGCTGCGGATTGGGCCTTCCTACGAAATTGCCCCGACTTCGGACCCGGATTTGACTTCGATGCAGGCAGAATATGCAAAAGCCCAAAACATGAAAGTTGTGGCTTTTTCTCTTATCGTTCTAGTGGATCATGAATCAGCCCATTCGGAGTTCGGAGACGCGAGTTAGGCCCAGATCACTGAACGATGTCGAAACTATGAAAAATCATCCGATTTGTCTTTCTTTGCTCTTGATGCCTTCTTTCATACCCTGGACCAAAATACAAGAGATATGAGTCCAATTAGATGCTAATTTAGTATAAAACACAGAATAATTGGGGATAAAAATATGATAAATTCTACTCTCATCACCGAGGAGGAGCTCGGGACCTCCCACACTTGGTGGGAGTTAAGGTGGGCCAGGTGTTAGTCCTCGGCGAGTCGCTTAACCCGTCGAGTGGCCAACGTTGAACTCAGCATGTCTCTCCCGTCGAGTCGCAGTTGTGCTGTCAGGATGAGTTGTTCTTTGAGCCAGGTCACGCACACGTGTCCCCATGCTACGAGGTCGGGCCAAATCACCCTCCATCAATACCCATTTTGACTTTACCTATATTTTGGCTCCTTTACTTATATTTATTAACTTTTGGTCCCCCCATCCATGTTTATTACATTTTGGCCCCCCAAAAGAAAATCCTAGCTCCGCCCCTGCTGCCAATGCCCTGATGGCCATCTTTTATGTTGTCATGTTGGCTCCCTATTTAGTGAAGAATTGGTGTAGTTCTTCACTCTATTCTAGCTTTTCTATCAGACATCAGCTTGGTATTGCCTAGTTGCCCCAACTACATTAACGCTACCTCCCTAGGTGTGGGCTGGTAGGGGGTCAGTTTCTACTCGAATCGGTTCCTTTGTCACGAACTGATCCAACTTTACCTTCTATGGAAATATCCTTCTAAGGGTGAAACAATCCATCAGCTCATGGTGCGGTGTCTAGTGGTAATTGCACCATCTACCACTATGCTTATCCTTTTCCGGGTTTGCTCCTGGTGGTGGCAGTCGTAGGCTGATGACTCTATCTTCTACTAACTTGTTCATAATCACAATTACTTCTTCTCTAGTACAAGGGAAGGGAGGAGGGTGGCGGTGCATCTCTTTTTCCTTGTTTTACCTCTCTGGTATGGTCCCTACTTGGTTCCTCCATTGTTTCTAGGTCTCCTATCAACTGCATACATTTCATTTCTATTGTATGGGGATGTGTCCTTGACAGTTCATGACGTCCTCTTTGCGCATCTCCAGAGATGGCTGAAGGTTTCGACTTCAATGTTTTTGATGTTGATTCTGTACCTTGGACGCAATGCTCAACAAAGCTCTTTTCATTGGCATGCTCATCGAAGACAGAATGAGTGAGCTTATGGAATCTCATGACGTAGGCTAGGAGATCTTCTCCTGGTCCCTGCTCCACGTTCCAAAAATCGGTCATCGTCAGTTTCCTTTCCAGGGTGAACCATTTCAATAGGAACTTCTTGGCTAGCTCACCTCACGAATTGATACTCCTGGGGTTGAGACTCACGAACCATGTGTATGCCGGGCCAGTCCCTGAGTGTACTGCGGCTTTCAATTACCAATCCCTGAATGTACTCCCTCAACTCGTATTTGTTGAGAGGGGCCTCCGATATCGAGTTGGCATAGGGGAAAGTACGGAACTGGTGGGCAGGTACAGAGCCTACTTGGGATGGGACCAGGTTGGCCCTGTGGGGATTGATGAACATACAATTTATCTATAATTTATGAGGTCTTTGCATGGATTATTAAGCCGGTTTTATTTAATATTGCCCTAATTTAGCTTAATGCAAAGAAAAGATTTCAGGGGTAATTAATCCAAGAAAAAGAAGGCAAAAGGTAAGAAAAGAAGGTCCAAAAAGACCAAATTCAGCCCAGCCCGGTTATGGAAGCAAGAGAGCACACTTCGGCCCAAGAAGTACAAGTTGATTACTTGAAAAAATCCAAGAAAAGAAAGCCTAGCAAAGAGTAAAATTCGGCCCAGCAGAGAAGGCCCATTCTCATCCCAAAAGAGTAGCCTAGAGTGTAGCTATCATGTGCTAAGAGGGAGCCAAAGAGTAGCCCAAATAGCAGCCTAGAGTGTAGCTATCATGTGCCAAGAGGGAGCCAAAGAGTAGTCCAAATAGCAGCCCAAAGAGTTAGGGGCGGCAACCCTTAGAAGGCTTTCAAGAGAACTCTAGAAAGTTCAAGAAGGGGGTGTAATACACCCCATTCTAGAGGCTTCAAGAAGGGGCAAGAGCCTCCTTGAAAATCTATATAAGGAGGCCTCTAGAAGGGGGAAAGGTGTTCAATTGCTGGAGATCAAGGTTCTCCCACTCCTAGAGGTTCGAACACCTTGAAGAGAAGAGAAGAGAAGAAGGGTTAGGCGCAAGGAGGAGAAGAAGAAGGGCTAAAGGAGTTCAAGTCAAGCTAGAAAAAAGAGAAGGTGAGTTCAAAATTGGGGGTTTTTGATTTAGAGAACTATTGTAATAATTCCATTCTAGTTTAATTTTCCTTTGATTCGAATTCAGCTTCCTTGTCGTAATTTTTTTTCTTTCTCCCTCTTTCATTCTTTCTTGATGTAATTAAGTTTGCAAAATTTCAGATCAGCAATCAATTTCTTTTTGATTAATTTGAATGGGTGTGAATTGTTCTTGAAGTTTCTTGAATAGGGGTTAACTGTACATCAATTCAGCCAATTAAACTTTCAAAACTCAGATCTGAATTCTCATATCTGAGATTGCAAGATCTGAATTGCTTGGAAGAGAATTCAGATATGCTATTTTCAGATTGGCCGATTTCATCTAAAGCTTGGAATTCTTAGAGTGCTTGAGAAAGACCCTAGGAATTCAGATCTACTATTCAAGAACTGAATTGCATGCAAGGTTAGAGATAACTTGCACAATTCAATTGGTGATTAATTCAGATTTGAATTGATGCCTTAGATGTGTTTGAAGAAATGCATGCATGAATGATTAGATTCTTGCTAGAGATAGAGAAACCGTCACTCATGCATAGGATGAACATGCGATTGAGAGAGGTTGTTCATGACCTTGGGGTTATACCAAACGAAGGCTCAATCACAATCTATTCGAATGATTCAATTTGATTGATTGCTGAATTCTGAGATTAACATTTACTGCTTACTCTTCTATCCTGAATTGAAGGCAATTGGGCCAATAATTTAGATAGATTTTAGTTTAGGATTTTTAGCTCTTGAATAAAGTTTTGATTTATTGTTGATCAGATAAGAAGTGCCCAATTTAGTATTGGTAATTGTTTCCTAAATCCTCATGGGAACGATACTTTATTCACTACTTTACTACTTGAACGGATAGTGCACTTGCTAATGCCACAATGATCCGGCAGGGCTGTTCCGGGATGGTATGCATGGTGTTGGAAGTATGACGACTAGGGTTAGGGTTAGGATTCAGGATGCTAGGGATAGTGGTGCAGGGGTCTACTCAGCTTGGGCTGATCGATTGAGCAGGATCTGGAGAGCGCTCCTTATTTCCTCCATGCTCTTCTCAATTTTTCTGAACCGCTCTTCGAAAAGTGGAAGAGAAGCATCAAACTTGTAGACCTTTTTTGACAAGATCTCGATATCAGCTTAGATGGGTGTTTCCATCTCAGGCTGATTTTCGTCCCCGGGGTTGGTATTTTCCTGAACATTGCTCTGTTCCTCGAGGATGGTAGTGAGGTTGATTCTTCTCGAGGCCATTCTCCGTGATCAAAGATGAACCAAACATTCTACTATAGGAAGGAGGTAAGGCTCGATTGAGGAGTGGTCTCTTTGAAAGACGAAGAAAAGCCTCCAAGGGGAGTGAAGGTCTTTCGGTAAAAGGGTTTAAGAGATGAGAGGGTCATGGGAACTCGAGGGTATTAGTAACAAATGCTTGGGATCCAATGATGTTTAATGTGAGGAGGACCCCGTATTTATGAAGAAGGTTCCAAGATCCTGAAAGGTAGGAGATGAGGATATTCGATCCATATCGGGGAAGGAATATTTTGTTTGCTAGCGATCATTGGATGCGCTACTGGGGTATCGCCACGTGTCTCATGAAGATCTTTTCAATGATCGACTTTCCTTATCCTTAAGGCTCCTCATTACTCACGTGTGCTACTACCTGTTTGCAAAACATGACTAGTCCTACGTGGCAATGATGACATCACCATTCAAAGGACGGTATTTCGTCAATGCTTCGTGGCGATTTACGAAATGTTTTTCTGTCATGGGTTCACGTGTGTCTGGGCACACGCAGGCCGATCCCACTATCCACTCCGACCCATTATCTGAAGCGGGTTCACAGGTTGTGGGTTTATCGCACATCATGGTGAGTGTGACTTCATCACACACAAGTGTGCTTGGGTCTTTTGGACGAGTTTTTCTGAACCTTGTTTAAGTTTGGGAGTTGACTAGACTTGGTGGGCTGCGGGTTTATTGCAGTTTTGCTTAACATGTTGTGGGTTCATCGTAGAAATGGAAATGAACCGTAAGTTCATTGCAGCATGGGGGTTGATTGTAAGATGCTCGTAAGTGCTTCTGTGGTGTTACTATTGGTTTTTGAGTGTTCTTTGAGTGTCTGAGTGAGCTATACATACCTACACCTACTATTAGGTGATTAGTGAAGGAACTAAGGCCATCGCAGCCCCCCAGTTAGGTTCCTGAAGCTACTAAAAGCATTGGTGTTGGTTATACTGCTCCTGATGCTGCGAGGCAAGAAGAGGAAGACCCAGCGGAGCCAGAATCAGCTGTGTGTCGCGAGGTGGCTTCAGTTCCTGATGTGGTCATTGATTCCGGGGTCCCTAGGAACTCAAAGGTCAAGGCTCCTATTGAACCAAAAACCTCTATTGAGGGAGTCAGGCGGTACCGTAGACATGGAATGCAGGGGTGTAGAGGCAGGGTTCGTGTCATCGGTGAAAGAGTTATCTTATGAAGAGGAGCTTGCACAAATACGATGTCCCTCCTTTGCATTATGTGGCCATAGACATTGTTCAAGTCTAGGGGCATCATAGGGGTGATAAGTACTCAGTTTCTGGTCTGGTGACAAAGTTTGCTTCAACTGTCATACGAGCTAGATGGTCGCTAGTGATGAACTTGCATCCAATGGTTGTGAGGCCTGCTCTAAATACCATTGCAACCATGATGGATCACATAATGAACCATCCTGTGGAAGAGCTGTCGTTGTCAGATTTTGCTCGCTAGTTGGAGGCTTGCAGATCTTTCTCTGTCATGGGCTTCAACATGGCTCAGATTGAGGAGCGTGTTGTCATGCTGGCCCATGCGTTCTAGAGGGCCAGCCTCAAGGTGTTGCAGTCCATTTTATTTTGTTCGATGAAGGACACATGCCTTCGCCAAAGAGTAGTCGAGGCTAGTATTGCAAGGGTGACAAGGAAGCTCGAAGATCTGATGGATGTATGTGCTAGGCAGAAGAAGGTCCTCGCTGAATATGAAGCGGAATTGGAGGACATTGTTGCCATGAGGAAAGAGTGGGCCAACGCATGAAACTTGTATTTATTTATAGAGATTTTTAAATTGATACTAAATGGAATACAAATTTTGCTTTATGTTGTTCTTTCTCATACTGTAGTCACTTCATTTCCAGTGGTGGTTCCTTGCAAAAAATAGTTCACTGTGATTTTGTCATATTGAGTCTTATTGTAAATAAGCATTAGAGAGCATTATCGCGAGGTTTAGGTGTCTTCAGTTATGAGGAGCTAACCGATATCCTTTAAGATCTAATCATAGATGAAAGGTATTAATGAAATTCTAAGATTCCGTGGGATATGGTGTTTACACTTACTCATAGTCTAGGCTTAGGAAAGAAATTGTTGCGACGTTGTGTGTTCAAAACTTAATTGTAGAGAGAAAGGAACCGGTTCCCAAAATGTGCAATATGTATGTTGACATCGGGCTGTGCTGTCAAAACATTATCATGTCGTAAATACTTAACAGACATATTGGGTGAGCTTTTGAGTTGAAGTCTCAGTGCGATTGTTTAAGTAGCATGTTGGGAGTGTTTGCAATCATGTATTTTATCGCAAGCTGCATTTGTAGGTACCAGATAAAACATCAATTAATCGCGTGTTTTTGCTTGTTTCCCAATGATCATAATTGGTTTCCAATAACAATTTGTTTAGAGGGAAAAGAAAAGAAAAAGAAGTGTGGTTCATTTTCCTGGGACAACGCTGAGTGCAATAAGCTTATCTTCTGTGTGATGTGGATGTGACAAATGCATAGAGAAAATGAGTCTTAGTGTGAGCGATGTGGTTAGTGCTCAAGATAGTCCTTTGTTGCCTTTTGCGATGAGTTTTTGTCTTGACTTAGGGAAACAATCTGATCGGATGTTGTTTTTAGCAAGGAGTGATCATCTTCGTCATAAATTATTGCATTTATAAATTGAACTAAGTACCCATATTAGGCAGAGAACATACCTGTTGTTGCTGGAGTGTCCCCGGGATTGCCAAAGGGTGTGAGTGCCCCAAAGGGGGAATAAGAGTGCAGTCCTGAGGTTTCTAGGAGATAAGAGCACACCTAGGGTTGCTAGGGCCTTCTCGGGGTTGCTAGGGAATTTGGATGCAATCCTAGGGTTGCCAGGAGATAAGAGTGCACCTGGGGTTGTCGAGGCCTTCCCTAGGTTGTCGATGAATTTGAGTGCAATCCCGGGGTTGCTAGGAGATAATAGTATATATATGGAAGACATATCCAAGGGTTAGTACACAAGTTTTATTCAAAAGAAGGAATTATAAATTTGTCACATAATCAAAATACATGGATACATCAAGGCTTTATCGTAGAAATTGTGAAAGAAACTTAATGGCAAAATGTGAACTATTGACGTATGTACTAGGAGTTTACAACATTTATTTATAAGCAAAGTACAATCATTTAAGAATGCTTAGTAGAAAGGTAGAGAAACTAGGACAATATCTTTGGTACATTCATTTCTAAAGTAAATACATGCAGTAGTGAACTTACATCTTAGACTATTCTACTCCTGTATCTACATATTTCAATACATAATAGCCTGATGCATGAGCTTCTTTGATCATATACGGCCCTTCCCATGTTGGTGCGAATTTTCCGGTGGACTTTCCTTGTTGAACATATAGCATTGTCTTGAGTACCTTATCTCCTTTGAAGTTTCTGGGTTTTAACAATTTGTTGAAATTTGTAGTTAGGGCTTGCTTGTATTTGATTTGTCTCTATGGTTTCCATTTTATCTGCGAGTACATGATACATGTCTTGAAGTCTGAACCTTTTTTCCCATTGTGAAAGCTACACGAGCGGACATAGCCCATATTTCTACCGGCAACACTACTACTTGGCCATATACTAATGAGTAAGGTGCCACCTATGTGCTTTTCATAATGGTTGTGCGATAATCCTAGAGGGTTTCAGACATCTTCTCTGACCAATCCTTTTGGTTATCAGCCACCCTTTTACTCAACATTCTCATTAGGGTCTTATTGGTGGCTTTTGCTTGCCCATTTCCTTGTGGGTAGTATGCTGTCGATGTCCCAAGTCTTGCCCCATATTGCCCTAGGAGGTCATTAATAACTCTGCATTTTGATGCCTTAAGGGCATAAATTCAAGAGAATTTTCAGCCTTAGAAAAGTCAAAATGTGCCCTTTTCGTAGTTAAATGCAATGTTGTGACCTCTAAGGGTCTCTGTGCAAATTATGGGGAAAACTGTAAAGTTTTCATGGCTAAAATGCAGATTTTGGGAAGCTGGTGTGAAGTCCAGCTGAGAGAGTGGGTGTTTTTATGAAAAACTGAAAACAGGAGGGCGCCTCCAAAAAACTAAACCCAGTTTGGGGCTCCTCCTACTATATTAGCATGCTCCCCACACCTTAGCCCTAGGGCGCCTTTTAAGCCATTCTTTTCACTCTTAACAAATCCTAGCCGCCCCTAACTGCTAAATCCTCCCCTTCCATCCCTTCTAATCTCCACCATCCATTCTAGGGCACTCTCATTTTTAGCATTCTAACCCTAGGAGCCACCTAACTTCTAATCTTCACCATTGCCTTTAGCCATTAATCTTAGACTTAAATAATATTGGGTGCCTTCCCCTTTTCTTCTCAGCCTTAGGATCACCCTAGAACCATCCTAACTGTTCATTCTAAACCCTAGGGCACCCATATTTTTGGTAAAACCTAGTTGCCACCCCCCTCTTTCTCTCTAATTCTAGTTATATCCACCCTTCTCTATAAAAAGGACCATAGGGGCCCTGGAGAAGGGGTTGGTCAATTCACCCAATAAACAAGGCTAAGGTTTCTTGAGGAGTTCAAGGGTTGTAGAAGGGGAGGACGCCTAGATCTTGTCAAGCGGGGTTCTTTTCTCTTATTTTTATTTCTACAATCTTTTGGATTTAATTCTTGTTCATTTCTCTATTTTGCAAATCTAAATTCGTTCGGTTCAAGGCTAAGGAGTCTCGAGGGGTTCGAGGGTTGTAGAAAGGACGGACGCCTGGTTCTTGTCAAGAGGGGTTTCTACAAGCTGTTAGGCCGATCTACAGCTATTGCCACTGGATCCAGATTCTAGATTGGTTTTTTTATTTGTTTCTCTTATTTCCTTTGTTGATTCCCATACTTTATTAAATTTTAATTTTTATTTATTGTCTTGTTTAAATTCAAAACATTTAATTTCAGCAAGAATAAACTTTATTTTCGTATTTTAATTTTTCACTTGCTTCCCTGTGGATACGACCCATTCTCACCCAGTTACTACGTTAGTAGTTGTTTGAGAAATGGTAAAAATTATAAATATTAAACTAGTGTTTCGAAGTGGTTAATGACATGCTTCCGGACACACCAAGTTTTTGGCACCTTAGTGCTCCTCTCATAAGTTGTGTCATCTCTGGAATCACCTTCGATCGGGCGTTATTGGATCTAGGGGTCAGTATAAATATGCTACCGTCCATGTTAGACAGTCGTATGCCCTTAGCTCCAATCAGATTGATGTACTTATGACATTTATTGCAAATGAATTAAGTACATATTTGATTCATGTTATAGTGGTGTGTTTCTGTGTAATACCCTTAAACTGGACACTTAATGAGAATCGTGTTAGTTTAGAATGTTCACAGCCATTGGATAAGTCTGGGGAGATTTATCCGGCTAAGGTTGACACTGATGTGCCTCCAAGTGTTAGGGTGGCTTGTCTCAACTGCCACGGTGAGACTCGAGGTACATGTAGTGTAGGTTTGCTTAAAACCCTGAATCGGACTAGATTTCTAGTATTGCCCTGGACCTTGGTGATTAGTGGGCAAAACTGGAAAGTTACACCTGACCCCTAGACTCAATTATGATACCACACTAGGTGTCGGATTGGGCTGTCTTTGATATGCCAATCAGTGAGATCCTTAGTGGGGGTCAAAACCTAGGTATGTTGGGACAGTCTAAGAATTCATTTGAGTGGGTGATCATAGTGACATGATCAGCCCCTTTGTCGGACAAAGTTAATGATCGGGGATGCACTCTCTCTGATGGAAACCAAGACTGCTGGCAACCGATTTCAATCGTTGAAATATGTTTTGCAAAATATATTTTATATACGGATATAAATATATATATATATATATATATATTATGGTTTCAAATCGTTTGCAAAAAAGTTTTAATTCCCGGGATCCATGTGAGTAGAGAGTGCAACACTGTTCCTTGCAGCCGAGGGAGAGGTCCTCTCTTGTCGGGTAGTGTTTGATCATTATGGGCTGAGAGGTTAAGTGTAAGACCATTGAGGGTAATACCTGATGGGCTAATCTTGCATCTGCCCACAGTCCCTGGGTTTTTATAAGGTGGTTTGGCCCAGGGACAACTTAGTGTAAGTGTTGGGCCCATCAGGAGCCCATGTGATGGGCTCAGGTGGTGCACTGTCCATAACAGTGTATTCGGCCAGGCCTTGTAACAGAGGCTGGGCTGAACCCATGTGGCTGATGTGTAGATCAATGTTTGGGTCCCACACCATACAAAGAAGCCCAACTGGGCAGCAGTTTGGAAGCATATTGAGCACTAAGACTTCATGGGCCTAAGCCCATTTCGATCTGGGCTGATATGATCAGTTAAATAAAGGGGTGGATCTGAGATCAGATTAACAGATAGGATAGGGTCTTACCCTATCCACTCAGGGAACCCAAATCTGAATACAGATTCAGATCTGGAAACCTCCTAATAAGATTAGGAGATGGCTGATCTAATCTGCAGATAAGATAAGGGTCTATTCTTATCACTTAAAGGGAATTCAGATCCAAATATGATTTGGATCAGCAACTCCTAATGGGATTAGGAGCTGATCCCTTTAAGGTTATGAAAAAAGAAAGGGGCAGCAACCTTTAAGAAGATCACTTTCTCACCTATAGAGAAAAGATTACAGAAGAGAGAAAACAACTTCCAGTAAGACTGCGCTGATTTCTCCCTGCCGCCTCCTTCCTGACACTGCCGCCATTGCCAGTGCATCTCCACGACAATAGGAGTGATCAAGAACGGTTCTTGATATTAGTCCTTTGTGAAGGGGCTGATTGGAAGTCGTGCTCACATGTCATCCAGCTGATTCTTGTGAAGGATCTGGTTCTTTGGAAGAACACTATTGATTCGGGTCCATCCTACACTACGCCATCTTTAGTGGGAGTAGTCTTTGGTTCCTTCCTTGGGCGTGAATACCTCTATTGGGAGATATTGTTTCTCCATATCAGGTATATCCCTCTCCTGGTTCTGGTTTCAGATCTGGTTCGGTTTATGGTTCAAGATTGATCCTTGAAAATGAAGATTTTCTAAAACAAGGAATGTGATTCCTAGATGAGGGGAGAGGAAGTTATTTTTTGAAATTTCGCCCAACCTACCTATAGGGTTTGGCCATCCATATGATGGAACTCTCATTCCTTCAGTCCATTCATGACAGGTTCAGAATCGGCGAGTTAGAACCTACCCCGATAATTCTGCAACTCACTGATTGGTCAGTCAGGACGCCTCGAAGTGTCATGGAGGATGTCATTGTCAGGGTAGAGGGTTTTCACTTCCCATTGGATTTTATCATCACAGACATGACCCCAACTGAGGAACTGAACCACATCTTGATAATCTTAAGATGCTTGTTTCTAGCAAGGGCCAAAACAAACACTAACTATAAATTGGGAGAAATGGACATTTCATTAGGGCAGTAGAAAGTCCGGTTAAACGTTTTTAGTGCTTCTAAGTATCCAAACCTAGGGGAAGATGAGTGCAAGATAGATGTAGTTGATGACCTTTTAGATGTCATGTCTGCCCCTTGGTTAGCCCAGTATGAGCCCTATTTGTATGAAGATGAAAGTGAGCTGGAGAGTGTAGATGGAAGAAGTAAAGTGAATGTGTCCGCCTGAAGATGTTAAACTTAGCGTTGGTTGGGAGGCAATTCAACATAGTTTTTAGTGTTTCTGCTGTTAGGATTTGAGTTTTTTTTTCTTCATTTGATACCAGGTGGCAGACCTTGAACCCCTTAGGAAAACCCTATTGGTTGTTCCCTTTGGCCCAAATCCTTTTTGCATCATTCTATTCATTCCATTAGGGCAAGGGCGTTTATGTTGGGGGATAAGGAAAGAGAGAGAGAAAAATGAAAAAAAAAATTGATAAGCTAAGCCTTCAAATATGTAGAATTAAAATTTCACTGAAAGTTGTTTCCATTAAAAGAGATTCCCAAACAGAAAAAGTTGAGGAAATAGATAAAAGAATATTGAATTTTGTAGAAATGGGTAGCAAGTGATATGAGTCAAAATTGGTCTCCTTTGAATATTGTCGAAACTGTTTAGAAATTGGAAAATACTCCTAAGTTTTCCCCTGCCAAGATAAGAAGAGAAAGATTGAGAAAATAGACAAAAAATTTTCAAATTGTTAGAAACAGTTGACTGCCTTGAACAGTGTTGCAAAAAAGAAAAGAAAAAAAAAAGAATAAAAGGTCAATGGACACCCTAGACTTAGTAACCGGGT
This sequence comes from Nelumbo nucifera, assembly GCF_055504915.1. Lineage (NCBI taxonomy): Eukaryota > Viridiplantae > Streptophyta > Magnoliopsida > Proteales > Nelumbonaceae > Nelumbo > Nelumbo nucifera. The sequence goes on from NC_142654.1 coordinate 42,118,496, forward strand.
TTCTTCACCTAAGTCAAGTGTTGAGATTTACGTCAAAGGGAAAAGGGAATGCCAAAGACACTTGCCTAACACATAGTAACTGGATCTCTTCACCTAAGGCAAGTGTTGAGAGTCACATCAAACGGTGGAAGGCCACAATAGAAACAAGTATGCGAATCAAGTTCAGGATTTGAAATCCACTTTCAAAAATTGATAAGAAGAATATATGTCTAATTTTAAAATCAATCTCAAATTATCAAGACAGTCTGCAAATGGAAGGGTAAAAAAGATTTTTAAGCAAAGTTTCTATAATATTCAAAGAAAGATGATTTTACCCCTTAAGCCCAATACCGATCTATACAAAGTTTAAGAAGGTTGGAATCGGGATGCTTGACAAATTCTATCAAGGAGGATCTTGAGATGGGATAGATCTCTATGATCAGTGTAATTTTAAGGCTGCATTGCTAAGGGACTAGCAATGTTTAAGTTGGGGGGTGTGATAACTCTGCATTTTGATGACTTAAGGTCATCAATTCAGGGGTATTTTCAGCCTTAGAATAGTCAAGATGTGCCATTTTCCCAATTAAATGCAATGTTGTGGCCTTTAAGGGTCTCTGTGAAATTCTGGGTAAAACTGGGAAGTTTTCATGCCTGAAATGCAGATTTTGGGAAGCTGGTGTGAAGTCCAGTTGAGAGAGGGGGTGTTTTTGTAAAAGACTAAAAGCAGGAGGGCGCCTCCTAGCTGCTAAACCCAATTTGGCATTGTTAGACAGTTTTTGTATACCCTTAGCTTCAATCAGAATGATGTACATTATGAGTTTATTGTAAATGAATAAAGTACATATTTGATTCATGTTCCTTTGGTGTGTTTCTGTGCAATACCCTTAAACTGGACACTTAATGAGACTTGTGTTACTTTAGAATGTTCACATCCAGTGGGTCGGTCTGGGGAGACCTATCCTAATAAGGTTGACACTGATGTGCCACCAAGTCGGTTGGGGTGGCCTGTCTCAGCCCGACAGGGTAAGACCCTAGGCACACACAGTGTAGGATTAATTGAATCTTTGAACCGGACCAGATTTCCAGTATTGCCCTGGACCTTGGAGATTAATGGGCAAAATTGGAAAGTTACACCTGACCCCTAGACTCGATTATGATACTGCACTAGGTGTCGGATTGGGCTATCTTTGATGTACCAATCAGTAATCCTTAGCGGGGGTCAAAACCTAGGTATGTTGGGACAATCTGAGAATTCATCTGAGTGGGTAATCATAGTGACAGGATCAGCCCCTTTGTCGGACAAAGGTAATGATCGGGGATGCACTCTCACCGATGGAAACCAAGACTGCCGGCAGCCAATTTCAATCATTGAGATTTGTTTTGCAAAATGTTTGCAAAGGTTTTAATTCCCGGGATCCATATAAGCAGAGAGTGCAACACTGTTCCTTGCAGTCGAGGGAGAGGTCCTCTCTTGTCAGGCAGTGTTTGATCATTATGGCCTGAGAGGTTAAGTGTAAGACCATTGAAGTTAATGCCTGATCGGCTAATCTTGCATCTGCCCACAGTCCCTGGATGTTACAAGGTGGCTTGGCCCAGGGACCACTTAGGGTAAGTGTTGGGCTCATAGAGCCCATGTGATGGGTTTCAGGGGGTGCACTATCCATAGCAGTGCATTCGGCCAGGCCTTGTAACAAAGGCTAGGCTGAACCCATGTGACTGATGTGTAGATCAATGTTTGGGTCCCACACCATATAAGGAAGCCCAACTGGGCAACAGTTTGGAAGGCTAGGTGAGCACACAACCTTAATGGGCCTAAAGCCCATTTCGAACTGGGCTGATTTGATCAGTTTAAACGAGGGGCGGATCTGGGATTAAATCAGTTGATAGGATTGGGTCTTGACCCTATCCACTGAGAGAGTCCAAGATCTAAATAAGATTTAGATCTAGGAGCCTCCTAATGCGATTAGGAGAGGGCTGATCTAATCTACAGATAAGATAAGGGTTCCCCCTTATCACTTAAAGGGACTTCTGATCCAAATATGATTTGGATCAGCAACTCCTAATGGGATTAGGAGCTGATCCCTTTAAGCCCATAAAAGGAGGAGGGGGCGGCAGCCTTTAGACACAACACTAAGATCTCTAGTCTTAAGAGCTGAAATCACAGAAGAAAGATTTCTGCAATCTCTGCGAAATTCTTTCTTGCCACCGCCAGACCTCCAGTTCGATCTCCAACTTTGTAGGAGAAATCAAGATTCGATCTTGATATCAGCCCCTTTGTGAAAGGACTGATTGGAAATAGTGCTCACGTGCCATCCAGCCATTCTTACGAAGGATCAGGTTCTTGGAGAACGCTGCTGATTCTGCTCCATCTTGCACTGCGCCATCTTCAGCGGGAGCAGTCTTTGGATCATTCCTTGGGCGTTAACACCTCCATTGAGAGATAATATTTCTCTGTATCAGGTATACCTCTCTCCTACTCCTTTTTGGTTCAGATCTTGTTCAATTTATGGTTCAAGATTGTTCATTGAAAATATGATTTTCTAAATAGGGAATGCGATTCCCAGTTGAAGGGAGAGAAATTTTTTGAAATTCGCCCACCTTATTCCGCAAGATTTGGGCGTCCATACGATGGATCTCTCATACCTTTAGGCGCCCCTCATACTATATTAGCATGCTACCCACGCCTTACCAAACCCTAGGGCGCCTTTTAACCCATTCTTTTCACTCTTAACAAACCCTAACCACCCCTAACTGCTAAATCCTCCCCTTCCATCCCTTCTAATTTCCACCACCCATTTTAGGGCACTCTTTTTTTAGCATTCTACCCTAGGAGCCACCTAACTTCTAATCTTCACCATTCAGACTTTAGCCATTAAATTTGTGCCTTATATAATAATGGATGCCTTCTCCTTTTCTTCTCAACCTTATGATCACCATAGAACGATCCTAACCCTTCACTCAAAATCCTAGGGCATCCATTTTTTTTGCAAAAACCCAGTTGTCGCTCCCCTCGTTCTCTCTAATTCTAGTTATATCCACCCTTCTCTATAAAAAGGACCCAAGGACCCTAGAGAAGGGGTTGATCAATTCATCCAGTTAACAAGGCTAAAGTTTCTTGAGGAGTTCAAGGGTTGTAGAAGGGGAGGACGCCTAGATCTTGTTAGGAGGGTTCCTGCAAGCTGTTCAACCATTATACAACTACAGCCACTAGATCTAATTAACCATTCTTTTCTTTTCTATTATTTTTATTTCTGCAATCTTTTAGATTTAATTCTTGTTTGTTTCTCTGTTTTGCATATCTGAATTCGTTTGGTTCAAAGGCTAAGGTGTCTCGAGGGGATCAAGAGTTGTAGAAAGGATGGATGGCCGGTTCTTGTCAAGAAGAGTTTCTACAACCTGTCTAGCCAATCTGTAGCTACCACCCCTGGATACAAATTCTATATCAGTATTTTTATTTATTTCTTTTATTTACTTTGTTGATTCCCATACGTTAATATATTCTGATTTTTATTTAATGTCTTGTTCAAAATCGAAACATTTAATGTCAAATTATCAAGCCAGTCTGCAAATGGAAGGGTAAATACGATTTTTAAGCCAAGTTTTTATAATATTCAAAGAAAGACAATTTTAACCCTTAAGCCCAAAACCGATGTATATAGAGTTTGAGAATGTTGGAATCAGGGTGCTTGACTAATTTTATCAAGGAGGATATTGAGATGGGAATGATCTCTATTATCAGTGTAATTTTAAGGCTGCATTGCTAAGGGACTAGCAATGTCTAAGATGGGGGGTGTGATAGCTCTACATTTTGATGCCTTAAGGGCATCAATTCAGAGGTATTTTCGACCTTAGAATAGTTAAGATGTGCCCTTTTCCCAGTTAAATGCAATGTTGTGGCCTTTAATCGTCTCTATGTAAATTCTGGGTAAAACTAAAAAGTTTTCATGGATGAAATGTAGATTTTGGGAAGCTGGTGTGAAGTCCAATTGAGAGATGGGGTGTTTTTGTGAAAAACTAAAAGTAGGAGGGCACCTCCTAGCTGCTAAACCCAGTTTGGCGCCCCTCCTACTATTAGCATGCTCCCCACGCCTTACCAAACACTAGGTCACCTTTTAACCCATTCTTTTCACTCTTAAGAAACCCTTGCCACCCCTAACTGCTAAATCCTCACCTTCCATCCCTTCTAATCTACACCACCCATTCTAGGGCACTCTTTTTTTAGCATTCTACCCCTAGGAGCCACCTAACTTCTAATCTTCACCATTTAGACTTTAGCCATTAAGTTTGTGCCTTATATAATAATGGATACCTTCTCTTTTTCTTCTCAACCTTATGATCACCCTAGAACCATCCTAACCCTTCATTCTAAATCCTAGGGCATCCATTTTTTTGCTAAAACCCAGCTGTCGCCCCCCTCTTTCTCTCTAAATCCAGTTATATCCACCCTTCTCTCTAAAAAGGACACATGGGCCCTATAGAAGGGGTTGGTCAATTCATCCAGTTAACAAGGCTAAATTTTCTTGAGGAGTTAAAGGGTTGTAGAAGGGAAGGATGCCCAGATCTTGTTAGGAGGGGTTCCTGCAAGCTGTTCAACCATTCTACAACAACCGCCATTGGATTTGATCAATCATTCTTTTCTTTTATATTACTTTTATTTCTGCAATCTTTTAGATTTAATTCTTGTTTATTTCTCTGTTTTGCAAATCTGAATTTGTTTGGTTCAATGACTAAGGTGTCTCGAGGGGTTCAAGGGTTGTAGAAAGGATGGATGCCCAGTTCTTGTCAAGAGGGGTTTTTGCAAGCTATCTGGCCAATCTGCAGCTACCGCCACTGGATCCAAATTCTAATTGGTTTTTTTATTTATTTCTTTTTTTTACTTTGTTGATTCCCATACTTTATTAAATTCTGATTTTTATTTAATGTCTTGTTCAAATTCGAAACATTTAATTTCAGCAATAATAGATTTTATTTTCATATTTTTTGCCATTCCCGATTGCATTTTCTTGTCCAGACCTAAGTATATATTATTTTTTCACTTGCTTCCCTATGGATACGACCCATTCTCACCCATTTACTAAGTTAGTAGTTGTTTGACAAACAGTAAAAATTATAAATATTAAACTGGTGTTCCGAAGTGGTTAACGACATGTTTCCGGACACACCAAGTTTTTGGCACCTTAGTGCTCCTCTCATAAGCTATGTCATCTCTGGAATCACTTTCGGTCGGGCCTTATTGGATCTAGGGGTCAGTATAAATATGCTTTCGTCAATTCATGACAGCTTCAGGATCGGCGAGTTAGAACCTACCCTGGAAATTTTGCAACTCACTGATTGATCAGTCAAGACTCCTCGAAGTGTAATTGAGGATGTCATTGTCATGGTAGAGGGTTGTCACATCTCAATGGATTTTATCATCCCAGACATGACCCCAACTGAGGAACTAAACTACTTTCCAATAATCTTAAGATGTTCGTTTCTAGCAACGACCAATGCAAACACTAACTGTAAATCAGGAGAAATGGACATTTCTATAGGGGAGCAGAAAATCCGGTTAAACGTTTTTGGTGCCTCTATGCATCCAAAGCTAGGGGAAGATGAGAGCAAGATAGATGTAGTTGATGACCTTTTAGATATCTTGTCTGCCTCTTAGTAAGCCTAGTTTGAGCACTGCTTGTATGAAGATGAAAGTGAGTCGAAGAGTGTAGATGGAAAACCAAATTTGAGACCAGGTGGCAGACCTTGAACTCCTCAGGAAAACCCAATTGGTTGTTCCCTTTAGCCCAAATCCTTTTTGCGTCATTCTAGTCATGCCATTAGGGCAATGGCATATAAGTTGGGGGGTAAGGAAAGAGTGAAAGAAAAATGATGAAAAAATAGAGAAGCTAAGCCTTTAAATATGTAGAATTAAAATTTCACTGAAAATTTTTTCCTCTAAAAGAGATTCCCAAATAGAAAAAGTTGAGGGGATTGATAAAATAAAATTGAATTTTGTAGAAATTGGTAGCAAGTGATTGGAGTCAAAATTGGTCTCATTTGAATATTGTCAAAACCGTTTAAAATTGGAAAATAGTCCCAAGTTTGCCCCTACCAAGATAAGAAGAGAAAGCTTTAGAAATTAGACAAAAAATTTTCAAATTGTTAGAAACAGTTGACTGCCAAGAATAGTGTTGCAAAAAAGAAAAGAAAAAAAATGAATAAAAGGTTAATGGACACCCTAGACTTAGTAACCGGGTCTCCTCACCTAAGTCAAGTGTTGAGATTTTCGTCAAACGGAAAAGGGAATGCCAAGCCACTTGCCTAACTCTTAGTAACCGGACCTCCTCACCTAAGGCAAGTGTTGAGATTCTCATCAAACGGTGGACGGCAACAATAGAAATAAGTGTGAATATCATGTTTAGTGGTAGAAATCGACTATCATAAATTGATAAGATAAATGTCTAATTTTAAAATCAATCTCAGATTACCAAGACAATCTGCAAATGGAAGGGTAAAGAAGATTTTTAAGGAAAGTTTTTGTAATATTCAAGGAAAGACGATTTCACCCCTTAAGCCCAATACCGATCTATACAAAGTTTCAAAATGTTGGAATCAGGATGCTTGACTAATTCTATCAAGGAGGATCTTGAGATGGGAAAGATCTCTATGATCATTGTAATTTTAAGGCTGCATTGCTAAGGGACTAGCAAAGTTTAAGTTGGGGGTTGTGATATTTTTGCATTTTGATGCCTTAAGGGCATCAGTTTAGGGGTATTTTTGGCCTTAGAATAGTCAAGATGTGCCCTTTCCAAGTTAAATGCAACATTGTGGCCTCTAAGGGTCTCTGTACAAATTATAGGGAAAACTGATAAGTCATCATGGCTGAAATGTAGATTTTGGGAAGCTGGTGGGAAGTCCAGCTGAGAGAGGAGGTGTTTTTGTGAATAACTAAAAGCCGGCGGGTGCCTCCTAGCTGCTAAACCCAGTTTGGCGCCCCTCCTACTATATTAGCATGCTTCCCATGCCTTACAAAACCCTAGGGCACCTTTTAACACATTATTTTCACTCATAACAAACCCTAACCACCCCTAACTACTAAATCCTCACCTTCCATCCCTTCTAATCTCCACCATCCATTCTAGGGTAGTCTGTTTTTAGCATTCTAACCCGAGGAGCTACCTAACTTTTAATCTTCACCATTCATTCTTTAGCCTTCAAATTTTTCCTTATATAATATTGGGTGCCTTTTGCTTTTCTTCTCAGCCTTTGGATCACCCTAGAACCATCCTATCCCTTCATTCTAAACACTAGGGCACCCATATTTTATGCTAAAGCCCAGCTGTTGCCCCCCTCTTTCTCTTTAATTCCAGTTATATCCACCCTTCTCTATATAAAGGATGCAGGGGCCCTGGAGAAGGGGTTGGTCAATTCATCCAATTAACAAGGCTAAGGTATCCTGAGGAGTTCAAGGGTTGTAGAATGGGAGGATGCCAAGATCTTGTTAGGAGGGGTTCCTGCAAGCTCTTCAACCATTCTACAACAACCGCCACTGGATCTGATCAAACATTCTTTTCTTTTCTATTATTTTTATTTCTGCATTCTTCTAGATTTACTTCTTGTTTGTTTCTCTGTTTTGCAGATCTAAATTTGTTCGGTTCAAAGATAAGGTGTCTCGAGGGGTTCAAGGGTTGTAGAAAGGATGGACACCCGGTTCTTGTCAAGAGGGGTTTCTACAAGCTGTTTGGGAATCTACAGCTACTGCCACTAGATCCAAATAGTAGATCGGTATTTTTATTTATTTCTTTTATTTTCATTGTTGATTCCCATACTTTATTAAATTCTGATTTTTATTTATTGTCTTCTTTGAATTCGAAACATTTAATTTCAACAATAATAGATTTTATTTTCATATTTTCTGCCATTCCCGATTGCAATCTCTTGTCCGAACCTATGTATATATTAATTTTTCACTTGCTTTCCAGTGGACACGACCCATTATCACCCATTTACTATGTTAGTAGTTGTTTGAGAAACGGTAAAAATTATGAATATTAAACTAGTGTTCCGAAGTGGTTAACAACACGCTTCCGGACACACCAAGTTTTTGGCACCTTAGTGCTCCTCTCAGAAGTTGTGTCATCTCCAGAATCACCTTCGATCAGGCCATATTGGATCTAGGGGTCACTATAAATATGCTTCCGTCCATTCATGACAGGTTTAGGATCGGCGAGTTAGAACTTACCGTGGTAATTTTGTAACTTGTTGATATGTCAGTCATGACTCCTCGAAGTGTCATTGAGGATGTCATTATCTGGGTAGAGGGTTGTCACTTTCCAGTGGATTTTATCGTCCTAGACATGACCCCAACTGAGGAACTGTACCACATCCCGATAATCTTAAGATGTCCGTTTCTAGCAACGACCAATGCAAATACTAACTGTAAATCAAGAGAAATGGACATTTCATTAGGGGAGCAGAATGTCCGGTTAAATGTTTTTAGCGCCTCTAGGAATCCAAAGGTAGGGGAAGATGAGTGCAAGATAGATGTAGTTGATGACGTTTTAGATGTCTTGTCTGCCCCTTCGTTAGCGCAATTTGAGCCCTGTTTGTATGATGATGAAAGTGAGCCGGAGAGTGTAGATGGAAGAGGTGTGTGAATGTGTCTAGTTGAAGACGTTAAACATAGTGCTAGTTGGGAGGCAACACAACGTAGTTCTTAGTGTTTCTGCTGTTAGGATTTGAGTTTTCTTTTTCTTGATTTGAGACCAAGTGGTAGACCTTGAACTCCTCAAGAAAACCCAATTGGTTGTTCCCTTTAGCCCAAATCCTTTTTGCGTCATTCTAGTCATGCCATTAGGGCAATGGCATATAAGTTGGGGGGTAAGGAAAGAGAGAGAGAAAAATGATGAAAAATTTGAGAAGCTAAGCCTTTAAATATGTAGAACTAAAAATTCACTGAAAATTTTTTCCATTAAAAGAGATTTCTAAACAGAAAAAGATGAGGAAATTGATAAAAGATTATTGAATTTTGTAGAAATTGGTAGCAAGTGATTGGAGTCAAAATTGGACTCCTTTGAATATTGTCGAAACCATTTAGAAATTGGAAAATACTCCCAAGTTTTCCCCTGCCAAGATAAGAAGAGAAAGATTGAGAAATTAGACAAAAAAATTTCAAATTGTTAGAAACATTTGACTGCCCTTAACAGTATTACAAAAAATAAAAGAAAAAAAAAGAATAAAAGGTTAATGGACACCCTAGACTTAGTAACCGGGTATCCTCACCTAAATCAAGTGTTGAGATTTTCGTCAAATAGAAAAGGGAATGCCAAAGACTCTTGCCTAACAGTTAGTAACTGGATCTCTTCACCTAAGGCAAGTGTTGTGATTCGCATCAATCGGTGGAAGGCAACAATAGAAATAAGTGTGCAAATAAAGTTTAGGGGTAGAAATCCAATATCAAAAATTGAAAAGAAGAATATATGTCTAATTTTAAAATCAATCTCAGATTATCAAGCCAGTCTGCAAATGGAAGGTAAATAAGATTTTTAACCCAAGTTTTTGTAATATTCAAAGAAAGACGATTTTACCCCTTAAAGCGCAATACCGATCTGTACAGGGTTTTAGAATGCAGGAATCAGGATGCTTGACTAATTCTGTCAATGATGATCTTGAGATGGGAAAGATCTCTGTGATCATTGTAATTTTAAGGCTGCATTGCTAAGGCACTAGCAATGTTTAAGTTGGGGGGTGTGGTATCTCTGCATTTTGATACCTTAAGGGCATCAATCAAGGGGTATTTTCGGCCTTAGAATAGTCAAGATGTGCCATTTTCCCAGTTAAATGCAATGTTATGGCCTCTAAGGGTCTCTGTGCAAATTCTGGGTAAAACTGGGAAGTTTTTATGGCTGAAGTGCAGATTTTGGGAAGCTGGTGTGAAGTCCAATTGAGAGAGGGGGTGTTTTTGTGAAAAACTAAAAGCAGGAGGGAACCTCCTACCTGCTAAACCCAATTTAGCGCCCCTCCTACTATATTAGCATGCTCTCAATGCCTTACGAAACCCTAGGGTGCCTTTTAACCCATTCTTTTCACTCTTAACAAACCCCAGTCACCCCTATCAGCTAAATCCTTACCTTCTTTCCCTTCTAATCTCCACCATCCATTCTTGGGTGCTCTCTTTTACCATTCTATCCCTATGAGCCACCTAACTTTTAATCTTCACCATTCAGCATTTAGCCATTAAATTTCAATATTATATAATATTGGGTGCCTTCTCCTTTTCTTCCCAGCCTTAGGATCACCCTTTAACCATGCTAACCCTTCATTCTAAATGCTAGGGCACCCATATTTTTTGCTGAAACACAACTGTCGCCTCCCTCTTTCTCTCTAATTCTAGTTATATCCATCCTTCTCTATATAAAGGACCCAGGTGCCCTAGAGAAGGGGTTGGTCAATTCATCCAGTTAACAAGGATAAGATTTCCTAAGGAGTTCAAGGGTTGTAGAAGTGAAGGATGCCCAGATCTTGTTAGGAGGGGTTCCTGCAAGTTGTTCAACCATTCTACAACTACCACCCCTGGATCTGATCAAACATTCTTTTCTTTTCTATTATTTTTATTTCTGCAATCTTTTAGATTTAATGCTTGTTTGTTTCTTTGTTTTGTAGATCTGAATTCGTTCTGTTCAAGGCTAAGGTGTCTCGAGGGGTTCGAGGGTTGTTCAAAGGATGGATGCTCGGTTCTTGTCAAGAGGGGTTTTTGCAAGATGTCTGGCAATCTGCAGCTACCGCCACTGGATCCAAATTCTAGGTTGGTTTTTTATTTATTTCTTCTATTTCCATTGTTGATTCCCATGCTTTATTAAATTCTGATTTTTATTTATTGTCTTCTTTAAATTCAAAACATTTAATTTCAGCAATAATAGATTTTATTTTCGTATTTTCTTCCATTCCCGATTATAATCTATTGTTCAGACCTATGTATATATTAATTTTTCACTTCGTTCCCTGTGGATACGACTCGTTCTCACCCATTTACTATGTTAGTAGTTGTTTGAGAAACAGTAAAAATTATGAATATTAAATTGGTGTTCCAAAGTGGTTAACGACACGCTTCCAGACACACCATGTTTTTGGCACCTTAGTGCTCCTCTCATAAGTTGTGTCATCTCTGGAATCACCTTCGATCGGGCCTTACTAGATCTAGGGGTCAGTATAAATATGCTTCCGTCCATTCATGACAGGTTCAGGATCGACGTGTTAGAACCTACCCCGGTAATTCTACAACTCGCTGATTGGTTAGTCAAGACTCCTCGAAGTGTCATTGAGGATGCCATTGTTAGGGTAGAGGGTTGTATCTTCCTAGTGAATTTTATTGTCCCAGACATGACCCCAATTGAAGAACTGAACCACATCCCGATAATCTTAAGATGTTCGTTTCTAGCAACGGCCAATGCAAGCACTAACTGTAAATCGGGAGAAATGGACATTTCATTAGGGGAGCAGAAACTCCAGTTAAACATTTTTAGTGTCTCTAAGTATCCAAACCTAGGGGAAGATGAGTGCAAGATAGATGTAGTTGATGACCTTTTAGATGTCCTGTATGCCCCTTGGTTAGCCTAGTCTAAGCCCAGTTTGAACAAATATGAAAGTGAGCCGGAGAGTGTAGATGGAAGAAGTGCGTGAATGTGTCCGGCTGAAGACGTTAAACTTAGCGCTGGTTGGGAGGCAACCTAATGTAGTTTTTAGTGTTTCTATTGTTAGGATTTCAGTTTTTTTTCTTAATTTGAGACCTGGTGGCAGACCTTGAACCCCTTAGGAAAACCCTATTGGTTGTTCCCTTTGGCCCAAATCCTTTTTGAATCATTCTAGTCAAGCCATTCGGGAAATGGCATTTATGTTGGGGTGTAAGGAAAGAGAGAGAGAAAAATGAAAAAAAATTGAGAAGCTAAGCCTTTAAATATGTAGAATTAAAATTTCACTAAAAATTTTTTCCTTTAAAAGAGATTTCCAAAGAGAAAAAGTTAACGAAATTGATAAAAGCATATCGAATTTTGTAGAAATTGGTAACAAGTGATTGGAGTCAAAATTGGTCTCATTTGAATATTGTCGAAACCGTATAGAAATTGGAATATACTCCCAAGTTTGCCCTTGCCAATTTAAACATTTATAATTGTTAAGCACTCCAAAATTGATCTCATGTGATCCGGAGTGAGTTGTTAAACACTCCGGAACACCAGTTTAAACATTTATAATTTTTTACCGTTTCTCAAACAACTACTAATGTAGTAAATGGGTGAGAACGGGTCGTATCCATAGGGAAGCAAGTAAAACATTAATATATACTTAGATCCGAACAAGAGTATGCAATCTATGGCTCAGGTTGGAAGCAGTTTCTCATTCCACAAACTCTGGCCATTGATTTCATTTTGTTGTAACCCCCTTTTTTTATTGAAATTTGAATTTTAAATTTTGAATTTTAATTCAAATTTGGATTTTGAAATTTAAACTCAAATTTGGATTTTGAAATTTAAACTCAAATTTGAAATTTTTTCTTTCTTTTTTTATGTTTTATTATTTTTTATTTTCTTTTTTTTAAATAAGAAATTTAAATTTTTGAAATTTAAGTTCAAATTTGAAATTTTTTAATTTTTTTTTTAAATGCAAACAAATCAACCACACGACCTAGGGCTAACCTAGGGTTTCCTAAACTAGTGGTTTAACCAATGTGAACCCTTTTAGGTACTCTTGGAATTACACCACTTCCTTTTGATGGCCAGGTAAGAGGTGGGGATGTGGAAGGCTCCCCTTGCTCTCGCAAGGACCTAAATAAGTAACTACAAACCCACTTAGGCGTAGCCGTTTAACCTCTTTCCTTAGACAGCAACTACCGGTTATGGAAAGTAATTACAAGCTTTCCTAAAATTCAGCACACCTTTGAACCAAGTGGGAGGCTTCTCTAAAGAATCTTGCTATCTAAATTTTAAATTAGGGTTAGGGTGAACCGCACGTGAAAGATGGTGATTTTTCAGCCAAGGGAGAGTGATGAAATCCCCACCTTACATTATTTAGGTTGGATGCCCTTAAGTTGATTAATGGAAAAACAAAATAAACACAACAAATACATCTAATTACAATGCATGAACAAGTATTTCTAATATGAAATTTAGCAATATAACATAAAAGAATAAAATAAACTAAGCAAGAGAAACAATTAAAATGATAAAAAGAAATCCTAACACATTCACAACTAGCAATAAATTTTTTTGGGATGCAGAAATTAAATTTTTTTTTTATTTTTTTTTTTATTTTTATTATTATTTTTTAATTTTTTTTGAAATTCGAAATTTTAAATTTAAATTTCACAATTTGAAATTCAAATTCAAATTCAAATTCAGATTTGAATTAAAATTAAAATTTGAAATTTAAATTCAAATTCGAAAGTTTAAACAATTTCCTCTTTAACAATAAATTATTCAATTAAAGCACTAATAAAAAGGAAATTAAACAAGGCAACAAATAATTTTAACAAGCAGAAAATAAAAGAAATAATTATGCTAAAAGTATTTACAACTACCAAAATAAATTCTAACAAAAAATTGCTAATCTAAAAATTAAACCGAAAAAAATAAAATAAACAAAAGAAAATTATGTAGCAATAAATAAAATAAAATAAACGATTTTTTTTTAAATAAAAGAAAAACACAAACCTAATAAAATAGAAATTCTCACAAGAAATTAAAATGAAGAAAGAAAAATAGATCTAGAAACAAAACTGAAGAAAAATAATACTAAAAGAAAATAAATTGGATTTAGGGAAAAAATAACTAAAAAAATTCAAAAATTACTATCCTACCAAAAAAGAGTTTGAAAATAAAAACAAAAAATTAAAAATAAAATGGGATGACTACACTTAAAATGCAATCCAATTTCTCTTCTCTTCTCTTCCGTCCCGCAGTCCTACAACGCTCCGGTACACCACCTTTCGCTATTCCATCCTGCAAAATCAAAAAGAAATAAGAATTAAATTGAGATAACAGATCAAGTAATGAAACAAAAATAAAAAAATAATGAAACATATTCGGATAAAGCAAATAAAAAATTTTCTCCATTGCTTCCCCAATAATGGCACCAAAAACTTGGAATGATCCGGAGTGCGTCGTTAAACACTCTGGAACACCAGTTTAAACATTTATAATTTTTTATCGTTTCTCAAACAACTACTAATGTAGTAAATGGGTGAGAATGGGTCGTATCCACAGGGAAGCAAGTGAAAAATTAATATTAATTTAGATCCGAACAAGAGAAGGCAATCGGGAATGGTAGAAAATACGAAAATAAAATCTATTATTGCTAAAATTAAATATTTCGAATTTAAACAAGACAATAAATAAAAATCATAATTTAATAAAGTATGGGAATCAACAAAGGAAATAAAAGAAATAAATAAAAAAATGATCCAAAATCTGGATCCAATGGCGATAACTGCAGATCGGCCAAATAGCTTGTAGAAACCCCTCCTAACAAGAACTAGGCGTCTATCCTTTCTACAACCCTCGAACCCCTCGAGACACCTTAGCCTTGAACCAAACGAATTTAGATCTGCAAAACAGAGAAACAAACAAGAATTAAATCCAAAAGATTACAGAAATTAAAATAACAGAAAAGAAAAGAATGGTTGATCAAATCCAGTGGCGGTAGTTGTAGAATGGTTGAACAGCTTGCAGGAATCCCTCTAGACAAGATCTGGGCGTCCTCCCCTTCTAGAACCCTTGAACTCCTCAAGAAACCTTAGCCTTGTTAACTGGGTGAATTGACCAACCCCTTCTCCAGGGCCCCTTGGGTCCATTTTATAGATAAGTGTGGATATAACTGGAACTAGAGAGAAAGAGGGGGGCGACAGCTGGGTTTTAGTAAAAGTATGGGTGCCCTAGGGTTTTGAATGAAGGGTTAGGATGGTTCTAGGGTGATCCTAAGGCTGAGAAGAAAAGGAGAAGGCACCCAATATTATGTAAGGCTGATATTTAATGGCTGAAAAGCCTTTTGTACATATTTTCATACCTATAACTTGATGGTTTTGGTAATAATGTTTTTGGAATTAGCATGGTATTGTACTAATTATGATGAAATTGTATTTCAATGTAATTTGGAGCTTAATTGTGAAATTTTAAGAGGAGCTTGATTTAATTGATTAAGATAATCACAGAGGAAGGACCATGCAGCAATGATGCTCCATGATGTAGCCATGAAGGAGAGAATCCATTGAAATTAGATTTGATATGTATGCACAAAAATCAGGAAATTTCCTGTTTTGATATAGTTCCCGTATTTTGGGCATAACTTTCTGTCTATAACTTAGATTGAGGTGATTAAAATGGCTAATTAAAATTAATCGATAGGGCTACAACTCTTATGTTTATCACTCACCCTAATTCCGCCGCCAACCAAGTGCAATCCGAGCTACAAGTTTCGGGTCTGACAGTTAGCAGTGCAGAAGTGATAGAAATTCAATTGAGATAAAGACTAAGGGACCTAATTTGTGTTGAATTAGGAGTCTGCATTGAGAAGCAATTGAGGGGAGGTTGCACTATAAAAAGGACCATATACTCAAGGCAAGGGGGCACATCCTTAGAGAGAATTCAGTAGAGAAGAGAAGAGGAAGCAGTCTCAGCACACCAGAAGAGAAGAGGAAGCAATTTCAGCATGCCAGAGAAGGAGAGGAAGAATCTGAATTCAAGAGAGAGAAAGCTTAGTTGCTGCACTTGTCTTCTACCTTCAAAGGCTAAAGTTTTCTTGTTATTCTATTCATTCATTGATGTGTTTTTGTTGTGTTTCTTCTTTAATTTTCTTGAGTGTGTTGAATTTAATTATGTCTAGCTAAATTCTCTTAGCTAGGGTTTAGATGGATTTTGATCTTAAGATTATATAGTTACTTGCTTAATTCAATTCAAGACCTTTATTATTTGCATGAGGAATTTTTTTTTGTTGTGCTTAATGCTTTAAAAGAATTGGCCAATCTTTTAATGAATTGATGATTCATGCATAACTAACCAAAGGATTGTTATGAATTAGATCCCTAGGCAATAAATATCGCATTATAGACTATGATATCGAAAGATGATTAGCTCATGTGTGGGAATCAAAGAAGCTTAGTGAGTCAATTCCCCTTCTACGATTAGAGGTTTCCAAATAATTTAATGCTTATTTTTTCTTTTAATAACCACTTAGAAATTTGATGGTAGAATTGGATTAATAAAGGACTAACATGACTTGAGAAATATTATTAATTAATTTAGAGAAATCCACCATCACATGCAAATAACTTTAATATACCTTAATGTAATTTCGGTTTTGAGTTGGATTAAATAGGTAATTATATAACCTTGAGTTAATGAAATTTAACCCTAGCTACATTCATCCATCGATTCAGTTTTTGTTAAGTTCTTGGATTTGCATTAATTCTTTTAGTTTTTATTCATTCAATTGATTCACGAGTTCAACTTAGGTTAGTTTAAAATTGATTTGGTACTGTGATCTAGTCTCTGTGGGATCGACACTTTTCTCATCATTATATGCACATTTGACTAAGGTACACTTGCCTGAATTAACTGTGCATAAAACACACAACAATGGCTAAGGGCTGAATGGTGAAGATTAGAAGTTAGGTGGCTACTAGGGTTACAATGGTAAAAAGAGAGTGCCCTAGAATGGATGGTGGAGATTAGAAGGGATGGAAGGTGAGGATTTAGTAGTTAAGGGCGGCTAGGGTTTGTTAAGAGTGAAAAGAATGGGTTAAAAAGCGCCCTAGGGTTTGCTAAGGCATGGGGAGCACGCTAATACCGTAGGAGGGGCGCCAAACTGGGTTTACCAGCTAGGAGGCACCCTCTTGCTTTCAGTTTTTCACAAAAACACCCCTCTCTCATCTGGAATTCATACCAGCTTCCCAAAATTTGCATTTCAGCCATGAAAACTTCCCAGTTTTCCCCAGAAATTGCACAGAGACCCTTAGAGGCCACAACATTGCATTTAACTGGGAAAAGGTCACATCTTGACTATTCTAAGGCCGAAAATACCCCTAAAATGACGACCTTAAGGCATCAAAATGCAGTATTATCAATGAACACCTTTCTCAAAACCTCAGGGTGGTCATCCCACTTCTTTGCTTTGACCACTATGTCATCCACATAGCATTTAATTTCCTTGTGTAACATGTCATGGAAGACACTAGTCATCGCTCTTTGGTACGTGGCCCCAGCATTTTTTAGGCCGTAGGGCATCATCTTATAATAGAAGTTCCCTATCGATGTCCTAAAGAAAGTGTGGAATGCATTTGTGGGATCCATGAAAATCTTATTGTACCCATTGTAAGCATCTAGGAAGGAGAAAAGTTCATTTCCCACAGTTGAGTCTATTAGAACTTCCATGTTAGGTAAAGGGAACTCATCCTTGGCGCATGCCTTATTTAGTTCTCTAAAGTCGACACAACACCTGCGATAAGGTGAGGTTAGTTTTCTGGTGGAGTATTAGCGCTAAATAACTAAGCTAGAAACACTAACTTGAGTTGCCCATTCTTCTTTATTACTGGTACTATGTTGGCCAGCCACTGAGGGTGTGCTATAAGCTTGACGAATCCTACTTTCAAGAGTCGCTCAACTTCATCCTTGACCTTTAGAGTTACTTCAGGTTTGAAAATCCTTTGCGGTTGCTTTACTGGTCTGAACTTAGGATCTATGCAAAGTGAGTGTCTGATAAGATATAGGTCTAGGTGTGGCATCTGGTCGTACAACCAGGCAAAAACATCTTGGAATTCTATGAAAATAGACACAAAATAGGCTCTTTTAACGTGTCTTAGTGTTTTGTGATAAGGAAAGGTCTTACCTTTCAGTTTTTCTTTATCTTCGGGTCCTAACCTAGCTCATATGTATAGCGGCCTATTTTTTGTTCCTTCTACTACTAGGTTTGTCTTCTCTTAGGGCTCTTCCACCACGTCGATGGAATCCATCATTCACTTGGGAGGTGCTTGAATTTCACCAGAATATTCTAGGGTGTCTTCTCTCATTTCTTATCATTGTATGTGGCACTTGATGTTTGATTTTTTTTATGTATTGTATTCATTGTACTTTTAATTCATTTCAATACCATACTTTTACTTCATGTGCGGGGTGTGGTTTATGGTCTGGTGCTACAATTACAGCAATGTCAATTTGCAGAAATGATTCGACGAAGTAGGGCTGGTTGAAACATTACTTAGAGTTTTGTTAATTTAGGAATTATGATTACTCCTAATAGAAAAGAGATGCATGAATTTCTGTAAATGATCTCACAAATATGTTTCAAGAAGAAAGTCCTAGTTTACAATGAGCTTCTTTTGGAGGACAACTTAGTAAGCGATTTTTGAGACTACGCAGTAGAAATCAGAACGCACAAGAAACAATTCATACCTCAAGGATGGCCTTTTTGCTTGCGGGTGGTTCTTCATTATTGTAGGCCATAACAATGGTATAATAGCTCTTTCCATCATTGTTGGTCACCCGTATGCATCTGGTTCTCTTCTTCCTTTCTATAACTATCATGGATTTGTCCAGTGCCAGGTCTGGCAGCTTTGTCCCTTATACCTTAGCTATCCTTGTCTCCCCTTCTTCTACTAACTCTGTATAGTAAATCACATCCTACAGATGTGTCTTTGATTTGTCAAAGGGGACTCTTGTAGCTAGGATTCTAATTACATGTCCCTTGTGCTTGGCTTTAATGCACTGGTGATATGTCGAAGGAACGAGGGCCAGACTATGTATTAGGAGTCATCCTAAGAGGACATGGTAAACCGTCTTCCCTGAGATTACCTGGAATTCCTGTGTAATGAAGAACGGCCCAATTGCCACTTATAGTTTGATGGACCCTTCCATGACAGAAGCATTCCCGTTAAAGTTTGTGACTTCCATTGGCAGTCCCTTGACCGTCTCCCTTTGTATGTTCATTAGTTTCAGCATGTGGACCATGATCATGTTGATAGAGCTTCCTGGGTTGATCACTGATCTTCTCATCTCAAAGCCCCCCACCCTTGTGGAGATGTACAAGGGCCTATTGTGGTGGGGGTCAGCAGCTAACATATCTTCTGCTTTGAACTCTACACTATTGCGATCAGGTTGGTAAGATTCTAACGGGTGTTTGAAAACTTCCACCAATGCTTTGATAGCTAGCTTTTGCATGGACGTGTTTGCTCCCTACTTGCTGAAAAACTGTTGTAGTTCTTTGCTCTATTCAAGTCTTGCCTGAACATTTTCACTTCCATGTTTTCGATGCCAATCCAATAGGTAGGTCACATACCTTGCACACATTTCTCAACAAAACTTTTCTCCATGGCATGCTCATCGAAGATGGAGTGTGTCAGCTTCTAGAACCTCATGGCATACTCCAAGAGGTCCTTCCCTGATCCTTGCTCTATATTCCTTAGATTGGCCATCGTTAGCTTCCATTCCAGGGTGAACCATTCAACAAGAACTTCTTGGAAAGTTCACCCCATGAGTCAATGCTTCCAGCGGTGAGACCGACGAACCATGTGTAAGCCGAGCCAGTTAGAGACTTTGAAAATTCACGAACTTTGAGGTCCCCATCTAGAGTGAAGGAACCGAGGGTGTCCTCGAACTTGCTTATATGCTCTTGTGGACTACCTTCCTAGCCGTCGTACTGCGGCCACTATTGTGAAGGAACATATCCGGTGAGGTAGGGCATGTACAATATTCAGTCGAAGTAAGGTTTCTTTAGGACCACAGAATCATGTACATTATAGCTTTCCACCACCAATCCTTGAACATATTCTCTCAACTCGTTTTTGCTGAGTGGAGTTTTTGTCAACAGGTTTGTGTGAGGAAAGGTTTGGGTTGTCAGGCTGCTGGCTTGTTCGCGTTGCCACAGGGTCGGCTCTATTGGGTTGCTCTAGGATGGCGGGGATCGGGTTGAAGGCACGGTGGCTGATAAGGATGCCGGTGAGAGCGGCAACTGGGGTGAAGGGAAATTGTTCAGCCGGTGATGTCCATTAGAGGAGGATCTGAAGTGTGTTCCTTGTTTCCTCCTATGCCCGTTTTAGCTTTTTGAAGCAAGCGTCGAATTCGTACACTTTATTCAAGAGTATCTTGATATTAATTTGATAGGGTGCTTCTATTTTGATCTGATCCTCCACCCCTAGGTTGGTGTTTTTTGGGGCGTTGCTTTATTCCTCGGGATGGGTTTAAGGTTGATCTTGTGGGCAGCCATTCTCTATGATCAAAGATGAACCAGAGATTCTACTGTAGGTAGGGTAAAGGCTAGGTTGGGGAAGTGGTCTCTTCGAATGACAGAGAAAGACTGAGGGTTAGAGGGGATTGGATCTCAAGGGTCTCAAGCACGAGTAGTAGAGTTGGGAGTCAATGATAAGGGTGTTTGATTGCTGAATGAATTTCACGATGAGGAGGATCTCTATTTATGGGGGAGATCCCAAGATCCTGAAAAAAAGGAGCTAGAGGTGCTCATTTCCTACTAGAAAAGGGGATACTGGATTTGCTATTAGTCATTAATGGAACTGCTGGGGTTTCACCATGTGTCTCTACGGGAATCTTTTCGAGGATCGGCTTTCCTTTCACTCGGAGATCCTTATAACTCACGTATGCTACTACCTTTTGTGTGCCCTACTTAACTGACATGGCTCTAGTGATATCACCATCTAGTGGACGACGTCTTATTAGCGGATTGAGGTGCCGCGGCAATTGAGGGTTTATCGCAGGGCTGCGTCTATGGGAACCTCATCACGAGTTCAACCCCAGTTTGATTTGGCTCAAGATAACAATGGGCTCCTCGAGGGCATGCGATTAACCATGGGTTTATCATGGTCTTGCGATGTGTGCTATGGGTTCGTCGCAGGCCTGCGAGGAACCTCGAGTTCATCGCAAAGGGCAAGTTAGCTGTAGACTAATCGCAAGCGTTCATGTGGTGTCAATACGGTGCTTACTATGTTCTGAGGGAATAAGTGAGCACAATGTATCTACATCGAGAGGATACAACGACTTGTTAATGACCTCCACCCCATCATCACATCCAGGCCTTTTCATACTTGAGGAGTAGACCTCATAGGAAAAATCAACCCACCTTCCAGGGGATGTTGTTTCATCATAGTGGCCATAGATTATTTCACCAAGTGGGTGGATGTTGTACCTTTACAAAGAATCTGGACGGAAAACATAGCAAACTTCCTCAAGCAACATGTAGTTCATCGATTCGGAGTTCCAATGAGGATTTTGATAGACAATAGCTTGCTCATTAAGAATCAAGAAGTTTGAGACTTTTTGGGGCAGTACAGGGCGAGATTAGGCACATCTACAACGTATTACCTGCAGGGGAATGGGCAAGGAAAAGCCACTAACAAGACTTTACTAAGAATGTTGAGCAAGATGGCTAATAATCAGAAGGACTGGTCATAAAAGTTATCAGAAACCCTTTATGCTTACCGGACAACAATTAGAAAGGGCATGCAGGCAACACCTTATTCCCTGGTATATGGTCAAGAAGCAGCGCTACTGGTAGAAATACAAATGGTCTCTGCCCATGTAGCCTTCACAATGGGGAAGAGATTCAAAACAAAGGACATGCATTAGCTGCTTAGAGAAAAGCTAGAATATATTGATGAGGAAAGGGAGAAGGCGTTACAAAGAAAAATCAAGTACAAACAAGCCTTAGCCGCAAACTTTAACAAACTAGTGAAGCCTAGCGAATTTAGAGAAGGACACAAAGTCCTTAAGAAAGAACTCCACGTTAGACAAGGCAAATCTGTCAAAAAATTTGCTCCTACATGGGATGGACCGTACGTGATCAAAGAAGCTCACCCATCTAGCTATTATTAACTCTGCATTTTGATGCCTTAAGGGCATCATTTCAGGGGTACTTTTGGCCTAATGATAGTCAAATTATGCCCTTTTCCTAGTTAAATTCATTGTTGTGACCACTAAGGGTTTCTGTGAAAATTCTGGGGGTGTTTTTGTAAAGTCCAGTTGAGAGAGGGGGTGTTTTTGTGAAAAATTGAAAGGAGGGTGCCTCCAAGATACTAAACTCAGTTTGGCGCCCCTCCTACTGTATTAGAATGCTCCCCACGCCTTAGCAAACCCTAGGGCGCCTTTTAACCCATTCTTTTCACTCTTAACAAACCCTAACTGGCCCTAACTTCTAAATCCTCACCTTTAATCCCTTATAATCTTCACCATCCATTCTAGGGCACTCTCTTTTTAGCATTCTAATCCTAAGAGCCACTTAACTTCTAATCTTCACCATTCAGCCTTTAGTCATTAAATCTCAGCCTTACATAACATTGGGTGCTTTCTCCTTTTCTTCTCAACCTTAGGATCACCCTAGAACCATCCTAACCCTTCATTCTAAACCTTAGGATCACCCTATTCCCAGTTGTGTCTACCCTTCTCTACAAAAAGGACCCCAGGGGCCTTGTAGAAGTGGTTGGTCAATTCACCTAGTTACAAGGCTAAGGTTTCTTGAGGAGTTCAAGGGTTGTAGAAGGGGAGGACGCCTAGATCTTGTCAGGAGGGGTTTCTACAAGTTGTTCAACCATTCTGTAGCTACTGCCACTGGATATGATCAACCATTCTTTTCTTTTCTTTATTTTCTTTTATGTTATTTTTATTTCTACAATCTTTTAGATTTATTTCCTTTTTATTTCTCTATTTTGTAGATCTAAATTCATTCGGTTCAAGGCTAAGGTGTCTCGAGGGGTTCGAGGGTTGTAGAAAGGACAGATGCCCAGTTCTTGTCAGGAGGTATTTCTTCAAGCTTTCTGGCCGATCTGCAGCTACCGCCACCAGATCCGGATTCTAGGTCATTTGTTTTATTTCTTTCTTTTATTTCATTTGTTGATTCCCATACTTTATTAAATTCTGATTTTTATTTATTGTCTTCTTTAAATTCGAAACATTTAATTTCAGCAATAATAGATTTTATTTTCATATTTTCTACCATTCTCGATTGCATTCTCTTGTTCGGATCTAAGTATATATTAATTTTTCACTTGCTTCCCTATGGATGTGAACTGTTCTCACCAATTTACTACATTAGTAGTTGTTTGCGAAGTGTTTAACGACGCACTTTCGGACACACCGGTTATTATGTGCTAAAAACCACATATAATGGGAGGAAGATGAGATGGTAAATGGCAACTCGTTTAAGCCCTATTTTGAATAAAATTGTATAAGATATGTTATGACTGTCACATGTATTTCCTTTAAAGATGAATGTATTGAATATATCACCCACTCCTTTTGGAAAATCTTACAAGATCTTGTGCGATTATATCTAACATGCTTATCTTGTGAATAAAGTGCAACAAATTCTTGATGCATATGCTAATAATTCACATTTTGTGATGAGATATCTTTATCGATGAACTCTGAATTCTTGCGATAAAGTTTTGTTGTACCCATATATTTTGAAAATGCAATAAAGTTATAATTCTTTGTCAATTCATGTTTTGTTCCATACAATTTGTGTGCTAAATCTGGGATATGTCTCTCATATATACATATATACATATACATATATGCTCATATTCCCAGGCAACCCTAGGAAGGCCCTGGCAACCCCAAGCGTGCTCACATATTTCTTGGCAACCCCAAGCACACTAACCTATTCCCTAGAAACCCCAGGAAGGCCCTGAAAATCCCAAGTGTGCTCACATATTCCCAGACAACCCCAGGCGCATTCATATTCCCTAGAAACCCCAGGAAGGACTTGGCAATCCCAAGGCGCTCACATATTCCCTGGAAACCCTAGGAGCACCCATATTCCCAAACAACCCCTGGAAGGCCTTAGCAACCCCAGGCGCACTCATATTCCTTGGAAACCCTAGGGCGTTAATATTCCCTGGAAACCCCAGGAAGGCCCTAGAAACCCCAGTCGCACTCATATTCCCTAGCAACCAAAAGAAGGCCTTAGCAACCCCAGGTGCGCTCATATTCCCTAACAACCACAGGCGCACTCATATTCCCTGGTAACCCCAAGAAGGGCTTGGCAACCACAGGCACACTCATATTCCCTGGTAGCCCTAGGACAACTTTGGTGACATAGGTATGATCTTTGTCTAACTTATAAATATAGGTACTTTGTCTAACTTATAAATGCAATGGTCTAAGGGAGAAAAAACTTAACCCATCCCATGCAAGGACTGTTAGGCAGTGTATGCCCTTAGCTCCAATCAGCTTGATGTACATTATGACATTTGTTGTAAATGAATAAAGTACATATTTGGTTCATGTTATATTGGTGTGCATCTGTGTAATACCCTTAAATTGCACATTATGAGACTCGTGTTAGTTTAGAATCTTCACAGTCGTTGGATAGATCTAGGGAGATTTATCCTGCCAAGGCTTACATTGATGTGCCACCAAGTGGGTTGGGGTGGCTTGTCTCAGCTGCCAGGGTGAGACCTAAGGTACATACATTGTGGGTTTACTTGAAACCCTGAATTGGACCAAATTCTAGTATTGCCCTAGACCTTGGAGACAGATGGGAAAAACTGGAATGTTACACCTGACCCCTAGACTTGATTATGGTATTGCACTAGGTGTTGGATTGAGCTTTCTTTGATATGCCAATCAGTGAGATCCTTAGAGGGGGTCGAAACCTGGGTATGTTGGGACAGTCCGAGAATTCACCTGAGTGGGTGACCATAGTGATAGGACGGTCCCTTTGTCGAACAAAGTGAATAATCGGGGAATGCACTCTCTCTAATGGAAACCTAAACTACCAGCAGTTGATTTCAAACTTGTTGAAATTTGTTTTGCAAAATATATTTATGTAGAAATATACATATATATTATGGTTTCACAAAATGTTTGCAAAAGGTTTTAATTCCCGGGATCCATGTGAGTAGAGAGTTAGCACTGTACCTTGCAGCCGAGGGAGAGGTCCTCTCTTGTCGAGCAGTGTATGAGCATTAAGGGTTGAGAGGTTAAGTGTAAGACCATTTAGGGATAATAAATCTGATGAGCTAATCTCACATCTGCCCACAGTCCTTGGGTCTTCATAAGATGGCTAGACCCAAGGACCATTTAGTGTAAATGTTGGGCCCTTTAAGAGCACATACTGATGGACTCAGGGGGTCATTGTATTCAGTAGTGAATTCGGCCAGGCCTTGTAAAAGAGGCTAGGTTGTACCCATGTGGCTAATGTGGAGATCAATGATAGGGTCTCACATCATACAAAAGAGAGCAAAGCTAGCCAGTATTAAAAGAAAGTGAGGCTAAAAGCTTAATGGGCCTAAAGCCCTTTTCGGACTGGGTTAATCCGATTAATTAAATAGGGGGCAAATCTGGGTATGAATCAACAGATAAGGATAAGAGGATAACTCTTATCCTCTTAAAGAGTCCAAATCCAAATAGAGATTTGGATCAAGAAACTTATAATTTGATTAGGAGTAGTTGATCTTGATCTGCAGATTTGTAAATAAGATAAGGGATTATCCTTATCACTTAAAGAGTTCAAATCCAAATAAAGATTTGGATCAAGAAACTCCTAATCAAATTAGGAGATTAACTCTTTAAGGTCTATATAAAGGAGGAGGGAAAACTGGAAAAACACACACACGGTTCTATTGCTTTCTGCTTCCAGTTCTCTCTTTATTGTTGCCACCCTACCTTGTTCGATCTCCACCTCTGGGAGTGAAACAATCTTGAAGCTATGCTCACTACCCTATTCGATTCTTGCTGAAGAACTACTAGCTAATCCTACAACACCCTAAGTTGTGTCATTTTTAGTGGAGAAAGGATTTGGCACCCTCTTTGAGCGTGAACACCTATGTTGGGAGGAGCTTTTTGCGTGGATTCTGTATTAGGTATTCCTCTCCCTACTCTTGATTTCAGATTTGGTCCGGTTTGTTTCAGGAACGAACTTTGAAAAATGCAGTTTTTCTAAATTAGGGAATAGGATTCTTGGATGGGAGAAAGAAACTTTTGAAATTTCACCCAGCACCTTGCATGGTTCGACCATCCATATGAAGGATCTCCCATCCCTTCAGTGGTATCAGAGCTAGGTTCAAGTCTTGAACCAAATCTGGACCAGATCTGAACCTGTGCAAATCGGCAAAAACTGTTCTACCTGATTTGCACAAGTTTACTATTTTCTGAGAAATCGGTTCCCAGTAATGGGCACGTAGATCTGAAATTAATTATTTATTATTTTTTAATGATTATGGAATGGTTCTGTAATTGTTTCTTAAATTCTTGGGTTGTCGTGTAATGGAGATCAAATTCTTTAAAGGTGGCAAGATTTGCGCACCCTGCAATTTTTTCATTCTATTCATTTTGATCTATAAATAATATATTTTTTTTTGTTTTTAGACAAAATGTATAGGATTTGATATGATGTAATTAATAGAAAATTAGGTTTTTCTATTTTTTTATGTTTGAAGACTTGTTGGAATGCATAGAGGAAGAGAAAACCTTTTGCAGTTTGAGAAACTGCAATCTGCGATTTACAGATAATGATTTCACTATCTGTGATTAACCCTTTGATATGTATTTTGCTAATTCTTGATTGTCTTTAATTGATAGTAATTAATTTCATATCACAAGATAGGAAGAAAAAGATTGAGAAATTAGACAAAATTCTTCAAATTGTTAAGAGACAGTGGACTACCCTGAACAATGTTGCAAAAAAAAAAAAGAAAAAAAAAACAAGAAAAAAAAGAGAGAGAATAAAAGGTCAATGGACACCCTAGACTTAGTAACTAGGTCTCTTCACCTAAGTCAAGTGTCAAGATTCACGTCAAACGGGAAAAGGAATGCCAGAGACAATCACCTAACACTTAGTAATTGGGTCTCTTCACCTAAGGCAAGTGTCGAGATTCACGTAAAACAATGGAATGTAGCAATAAAAATAAGTGTGCATATCAAGTTCTGGGGTAGAAATCCACTGTAAGAAATGATAAGAAGAATACACGACTGATTTTAAAAATCAATCTCAGATTATCAAAACAGTTTGCAAATGGAATGGTAAATAAGATATTTAAGCCAAGTTTCTATAATATTCAAAGTAAGACAGTTTTACCCCTTAATCCCAATACTGATCTATATAGAGTTTGAGAATTCTGGAATTAGGATGCTTGACTAATTCTGTTTGGGATGATCTTGAGATGGAAAGGATTTATATGCTTAGTGTAATTTTAAGGTTGCATTGCTAAGGGACTAGCAATGGTTAAGTTGGGGAGTGTGATAACCATGCATTTTGATGCCTTAAGGGCATCAATTCAGGGGTATTTTTGGCCTTAGAATATTCAAAGTGCACCCTTTTCCTAGTTAAAATCAATTATGTGACCTACGAGGGTCTCTGTGCAAATTATGTAGAAAATTGGGAAGTTTTCATGGCTGAAATGTAGTTTTTGCAAAGCTGGTGTGAAGTCCAGCTGAAAGAGGGGGTGTTTTTGTAAATAACTGAGAACAGGAGGGCGCCTCCTATCTGCTAAACCCAGTTGGCGCCCATCCTACTGTATTGCCATGCTGCCCTCTCATTAGGAAACCCTAGGGAGCCTTTTAACCTAATCTTTCCCTCCTTAGATAACCCTATCCACCCCAGATGTGAAATCTCCATCATCCACTCCTTCTAATCTCCACCATCCATTTTAGGGCTCTGCTTTGTAGCTTCTAAACCCTAGGGTGCCACCTATTCTGCTAATCCTCATCATTCAGCTCCTCGACCATTAAGTCTCAGCCACTCCCTCCATCTTATATCCCACCCATTCAATATAGGGCGCAACCTATTCTTTTAATCTTAACCCTTCAACCCTAAATGTTCTAATCTACACCCTCCATTTCTGGGTGTTCAAATCTCAACCCTGCATAATATTGGGTGCCCTCTCCTTCCATTTTCACCCGTAGGATCACCCCAAAACCAACTTAGCCATTCATTAGAAACCCTAGGGCATCCCTAACTTTGTTAAATCCCAGTTGCCGCCCCCATCTTTCTCCCTATTTCCAGTTGTGTCCACCCTTCTCTATAAAAAGGGTCCCAGGGCCCTGTAGAAGGGGTTGGTCAATTCACCCAGGTAAGAAGGAATGCTGATCTTGAGAAGTTCAATGGTAGAGGAAGAGGAGGACGCCCAAGCAAGAGAAGGGGTTCCTACTTGCAGTTCGCCAACACCACTACTGCCACCTCTGGAATCGGATCCCAACTAGTCTCTTTAGTTTTAGTTTTAATTTCTGTTCTTGCATTTCTAGTTCCATTTCTTTCTTTTTGCAATTTATTTTCATTCTATTTGATCTTTGCTTTCTTTTCTATAGATCTAGAATTCGGCCAAGTAAGACAGAAGGCCTAGCTCAAGAAGTTTGAGGGTCGAAGTTTGTGTTCTCTTGTCCGGATTTGAGTGTATAATTATTTTTCCCTTGCTTCCCTATGGATACGACCCATTCTCATCACTTTGCTATGTTAGTAGCTATTTGAGAATCAGAATAAAATTATAAATGTTTAAACTGGTATTCTGAAGTGTTTAACGATGCACTTCCGGACACATCAGTCTCCGTCACTGAGATGGGAGGGAAATCTCAGAGATGAATAAATGAAAATGGAACATAGATTAAAAGCCATATCTATGTAAGATAACATGAATCAAATCAGGTTCTGAACTAATAATTTTCTTTTCCCTTGATCAGAAATGGCAAACAAACAATTCGCCAAATTGTTTGACGATAATAAGCTTAAGGGCCCAAACTATGCTGACTGGTTTTGTAATCTTGTGCTAGTTTTAACATTCGAGAAATTGGACAAGGTTTCTAAAAATCCTGCTCCAAATCGTCCAAGTGATAGGGC
This sequence comes from Nelumbo nucifera, assembly GCF_055504915.1. Taxonomy (NCBI): domain Eukaryota; kingdom Viridiplantae; phylum Streptophyta; class Magnoliopsida; order Proteales; family Nelumbonaceae; genus Nelumbo; species Nelumbo nucifera. The sequence goes on from NC_142654.1 coordinate 42,147,272, forward strand.
TTCTGAGACCCATAGGAAGAAATATCAAGAATGGGAAGAGAAGAACTCTCTTGCCCGGTGTTACATCATAGCCTCCCTAGACAATCCGATACAAAGACAATTCGATCAGATTGAAGTGTCCAAGGATATCTTGAATGTCTGAGGACAGTGTATGAAGAGTAGAATCATTCTACTCGGCAAAAGGTCTTAAAGCTATTTATGACCGCTAAAATGATCATTGTCTAAAGATGATGGGCTACATCAATGAACTAGAGGCTCTTAGGTCAGGGCTTGATCATGTCACCAAAGTTGATGCCATTCTAAACTCTTTGCCCCCCTCCTTCCATCAGTTTATCATGAATTATAACATGAATAAGCTAAATGTTAGACTTCAGGAAGTCAAAAATATGTTGTAGGGGACTAAAGAACTGATAAAGAAGGATAAGCCCATAGCCATGCTTGTTGAAGGTGGCACGTCGGGCAAGAAGAAGAGGAAGGCAAAGAAAAATCCTTAGAAAAAGGTTGGCAAGCCTAAAAGGCAGAAGAATGCTAAGACATGAGTTACCTGCCACTTCTGCAAATAGACCGGCCACTGGAAGAGGAATTGTCCTCAACACTTGAAGGCCAAGAAACAAGGTAATTACGAATCTTTTGTCATAGAGACCAATTTGTTGGTTACTTCTGCTTCTTGGTGTATTGACTCCAGGACTCCTACTCATGCATGTAATACATTGCAGGGGTTCAAGACATGTAGAAGACTGAGTGACGGAGAAGTTGCGTTCAACTTGGGGACTTCTGCAATAGTTGCAGCTATAGCCATAGGAACTATAGAATTAGTTTTCAAAGAAGGAATCATTGTACTTAAAGATTATCTTTATCTACAAAACTTAAGAAGAAATTTGATTTCTATATCAAAATTGTATTTGGATGGTTATTCTATTTTATTCAGTAATGTGATTACTATTAAACGGAATAACAAATTCCTCACTTACGGAGAACTGAAGAATGGTCTCCATGTTCTCCATTCTTCACTGGAAACAAACTTAACCAAAACTATGTTTGAAATAATCCCTAGGAAGAGAACATGTGAAAAAGTTAATCCCACATGCCTATGGCATTACCGACATGGCTACATTAACATAGATCGTATCACAAAGTTGGTAAAGGATGGTCCTTTGGATTTTCTAACTATAGAAGATCGTCCAACCTGTGAATCTAGCCTTCGAGGTAAGATGACGAAGCGACCATTTATGGGAAAGCTTGAAATATCTACAAACATGCTTGACCTATTACATACTGATGTATATGGTCCCTTGAATGTTAAGACATGTAACCAGCAAATTTATTTTATATCATTTACCGATGATCATTCACGGTATGCTTACATGTACCATACGAGGCAAAAGTCTGATGAAGGGATGAGAGATCCATCCTATGGACGTCCAAATCTTACGGAATAAGGTGGGCGAATTTCAAAAAAATTTCTCTCCCTTCAACTGGGAATCTCATTCCCTATTTAGAAAATCATATTTTCAAGGATCAATCTTGAACCATAAATCTAACCAGATCTGAACAAAAGCAATATTAGAGAATTATACCTGATACGGAAAAATAATATCTCCCAACGAAGGTGTTCATGCCCACGGAAGGATCCAAAGACTGCTCCCACTGAAGATGGCACAGTGTAGGATCGAGCAGAATCAGCAGTGTTCTTCTCCAAGAACCTAGTCCTTCGCAAGAAATAGCAGGATGGCACGTGAACACAGCTTCCTATCAGTCCCTTCACAAAGAACGGATGTCAAAGTCGAATCTTGATTTCTCTCACTGAACTAGAGATCGAACTAGCAGAGTAGGCGGCAACAGCAAGTAGGCGGCAAGAAAGAATTTCACAGGGTTGCTTAATTCTTCCTTTTATGATTTCAGCTCTCAAGAGGATGTGATTATATGTCTTCTAAAGGCTGCCACCCCCTCCTTGTTTTGTAACTTTAAAGGATCAGCTCCTAATCCCATTAGGGGTTCCTGATCCAAATCATATTTGGATCAGACATCCCTTTCGGTGATAAGGATAAACCCTTATCTTATCTACAAATTAGATCAGCCTTCTCCAAATCTCATTAGGAGGTTTCCAGATCAGGATCACATTCGGATCTGAACTTTCTGAGTGGATATGGTTAAGACCCTATCCTATTTGCTAATCCATCTCAGAATTCGCCCCATATTTAACTCATTAAAATAGCCCAGTTCGAAATGGGCTTTAGGCCCATTAAGGTTATGTGCTCACTTAGCCTTCCTAACTGCTGCCTAGTTGGGATTCCTTGTACGGCGTAGGACTCAAACATTGATCTACACATCAGCCACAAGGGTTCAGCCCAGCCTTTGTTACAAGGCCTGGCTGAATACACTATTATGGACAGTGCACCCCCTGAAACCCATCACATTGTATCTATGGGCCCAACACTTACCCTAAGGGGTCACTGGGCCAAGCCACCTTTTAACACCCAAGGACTGTAGGCAGATGCAAGATTAGCCCATCAGGTATTATCCTCAATGGTCTTACACTTAACCTCTCAGCCCATAATCATCAAACACTGCCCGACAAGAGAGGACCTCTCCCTCGGCTACAAGGAACAGTGTTGCACTCTTTGCTTATATGGATCCCGGGAATTAAAACATTTGCAAACATTTTAGAAACCATATATATATATATACTTTTATATCTCATAAAATATATTTTGCAAAACAAATCTCAACGATTGAAATCGGCTGCCGGCAGTCTTGGTTTCTATCAGTGAGAGTGCATCCCCGATCATTACCTTTGTCCGACAAAGGGGCTGATCCTGTCACTATGATCACCCACTCAGATGAATTCTCAGACTGTCCCAACAAACCCAGGTTTTCACCCCTGCTAAGGATCTCACTAACTGGTACATCAAAGACAGCCCAATCCGACATCTCCCCAGACCAACCCACTGGCTGTGAACATTCTAAACTAACACGAGTCTCATTATGTGTCCAGTTTAAGGGTATTGCACAGAAACACACCAAAGGAACATGAATCAAATATGTACTTTATTCATTTACAATAAACTCATAATGTACATCATTCTGATTAAAGCTAAGGGCATACAAAAACTGTCTAACACCTCCCACTTGCACTTAGGTTCAATCTGGTACAAGCCGGAGTCCCATGCTTTCCACGTGTTTTTCAAACACTTTCTGTGATAGTGGCTTCGTAAATGGGTCTGCTACATTTTCCGCTGACGCTACCTTCTGAATCAGGACATCCTCTTTACCAACAATCTCATGCAGTACGTGGTAATTCCTCTCGATGTGCTTTGACTTCGAGTGGGCTCGTGGCTCCTTAGTCTGAGCAATGGCTCCATTGTTGTCACACAACAACGGGATGGGTGATGTACTGGATGGAACTACTCCCATCTCATGAACAAACTTCTTCATCCACACGGCTTCTTTGGCAGCCTCACTTGCGGCAATGTACTCGGATTCGGTCGTGGAGTCTGCAGTCGACCCCTGTTTGCTGCTTTTCCAGCAAACAACACACAATCCTATCGTGAAAACATATCCAGATGTAGACTTCTGTCATCTGGATCCGATTGGAAATCGACATCAGTATACCCCAGGATCTGTAGAGAGCTACCATCGAATACCAGACAAAACTCTTTTGTCCTTCGAAGGTACTTAAGTATGTTTTTCATAGCAGTCTAGTGCTCCTGCCCTGGGTTGGATTGGAATCTGCTTACCATACTCATTGCCTGCGCAATATCAGGACGAGTGCACAGCATGGCATACATGATGCTCCCTACGGCAGAGGCATAGGGAACGTCCTTCATGCCCTCAATCTCCTCAGAGGTCTTGGGAGACATCTTCTTGGAGAGAGTGACTCCATGCCTGAAAGGAACATTTCCTTTCTTAGAGTTCTCCATGTTGTATCTTTTGACTATTTTGTCAATGTAAGCATATTGGGATAATCCTATTATCCGCTTCGATCTATCTCTATAGAGTCGAACACCTAGTATATAGGAGGCTTCTCCAAGAGTAGAAAGCCATACTTTCACCATAGTTAACATTTCTACATCAGTCCCAATGAGTAGAATGTCATCTACATACAAAACCAGGAAGGTAACCTTATCCCCACTGGATTTCCTATAATCACAGGGCTCATTCGGATTCTGCTTGAAGTCAAACGATTTGACAAAAGAGTCAAAACGGATGTTCCAACTCCTAGAAGCTTGCTTAAATCCATAAATGGATCTATTAAGTTTACAAACCATGTTTTCCTGACCAACAGCAATGAAGCCTTGCGGCTGCTGCATATAGATATCTTCAGTAAGATCTCCATTTAGGAATGCAGTTTTGACATCCATTTGCCAAATCTCATAATCATGGTATGCTGCTATAGCTAGCAGGATCCTAATGGATTTAAGCATGGTCACAGGCAAGAAGGTTTCCTCATAATCGATGCCCTCTTTCTGAGTGTACCCTTTCGCCACCAGACGAGCTTTGAAGGTCTCAACCAGCACGTTTATTTTATAGCATTTACCGTTGATCATTCATGGTATGGTTACGTGTACCTGATGAGGCATAAGTCTGATGAAGGGATGAGAGATTCATCGTATGGACGCTCAAATCTTGCAGAATAATGTGGGTGAATTTAAAAAAAAATTCCTTCCCTTCAATTGGGAATCACATTCCCTATTTAGAAAATTATATTTTCAAGGATCAATCTTGAACCATAAACTGAACCAGATCAGAACAAAAGCAGTAGGAGAGGATTATACCTGATATAGAGAAATAATATCTCCCAACGAACGTATTCACGCCCAAGGAAGGATCCAAAGACTGCTCCCACTGAAGATGGCACAGTGCAGTATGGAGTAGAATCAGCAGAGTTCTTCTCCAAGAACCTAGTCCTTCACAAGAAATAGCAGGATGGCGCGTGAGCATAGCTTCCTATCAGTCCCTCCACAAGGTACTGATGTCAAGATCGAATCTTGATTTCCCCCACTGAACTGGAGATCGAACTTGCAGAGTAGGCGACAGCAAGGAGGCGGCAAAAAGAATTTCACAGGGTTGCTTAATTCTTCCTTCTATGATTTTAGCTCTCAAGAGGAGGTGATTATGTGTCTTCTAAAGGCTGCCGCCCCCTCCTTGTTTTGTAACCTTAAAGGATCAGCTCCTAATCCCATTAGGAGTTCCTGATCCAAATCATATTTGGATCAGACATCCCTTTAGGTAATAAGGATAAACCCTTATCTTATCTGCAGATTAGACCAGCCTTCTCCTAATCTCATTAGGAGGTTTCCAGATTTGAATCACATTCAGATCTGGACTCTCTGAGTGGATAGGGTTAAGACCCTATCCTATCTGCCAATCCATCTCAGATTTCGCCCCATATTTAACTCATTAAAATAGCCCAGTTTGAAATGGGCTTTAGGCCCATTAAGGTTATGTTCTCACTTAGCCATCTTAACTGCTGCCCAGTTGGGCTTCCTTGTATGGCGGGGGACCCAAACATTGATCTACACATCAGCCACATGGGTTCCGCCCAGCCTTTGTTACAAGGCCTGGCCGAATACTCTGTTATGGATAGTGCACCCCCTGAAACCCATCACATGGTTTCTATAGGCCCAACACTTACCCTAAGTGGTCCCTGGGCCAAGCCACCTTGTAACACCTAGGGAGTGTGGGCAGATGCAAGATTAGCCCATCAGGTATTATCCTCAATGGTCTTACACTTAACCTCTTAGCCCATAATGATCAAACACTGCCCGACAAGAGAGGACATCTCCCTCGGCTGCAAGGAACAGTGTTGCACTCTCTGCTTATATGGATCCCAGGAATTAAAACCTTTGCAAACATTTTAGAAACCATATATATATATATATATATACTTTTATATCTCATAAAATATATTTTGCAAAACAAATCTCAACAATTGAAATTGGCTGCCGGCAATCTTGGTTTCCATTAGTGAGAGTGCATCCCCGATCATTACCTTTGTCTGACAAAGGGGCTGATCCTGTCACTATGATCACCCACTCAGATGAATTCTCAGACTGTCCCAACATACCCAGGTTTTGACCCCTGCTAAGGATCTCAATGATTGATACATCAAAGATAGCCCAATCCGACATCTAGTGCAGTATCATAATTGAGTCTAGGGGTCGGGTGTAACTTTCCAATTTTGCCCATTAATCTCCAAGGTCCAAGGCAATACTGGAAATCTGGTCCGGTTCTTTGATTCAATTAATCCTACACTGTATGTGCCTTGGGTCTCACCCTGGCGGCTGAGACAGGCCACCCCAACAGATTTGGTGGCACATCAGTGTCAGCCTTATCAGGATTGGTCTCCCCAAACCAACCCACTGGCGGTGAACATTCTAAACTAACACGAGTCTCATTATGTGTCCAGTTTAAGGGTATTGCACAGAAACACACCAAAGGAACATGAATCAAATATGTACTTTGTTCATTTACAATAAACTCATAATGTACATCATTCTGATTGAAGCTAAGGGCATACGAAAACTGTATAACACCTCCCACTTGCACTTAGGTCTAATCTGGTATAAGTCGGAGTCCCATGCATTCCACGTGTTTCTCAAACACTTTCTGTGATAGTGGCTTCGTCAATGGGTCTGTTACATTTTCCGCTGACGCTACCTTCTGAATCAGGACATCCCCTCTACCAACAATCTCCCGCAGTACGTGGTACTTCCTCTCGATGTTCTTTGACTTCGAGTGGGCTCGTGGCTCCTTAGCCTGAGCAATGGCTCCATTGTTGTCACAAAACAACGGGATGGGTGATGTATTGGATGGAACTACTCCCAACTCGTGAACGAACTTCTTCATCCACACGGCTTCTTTGGAAGCCCCACTTGCGGCAATGTACTAGGCTTCGGTCGTGGAGTCTGCAGTCGACCCCTGTTTGCTGCTTTTCCAGCAAACAGCACATGATCCTATCGTGAAAACATATCCAGATGTAGACTTTCTGTCTTCTGGATCCGACTGAAAATCGGCATCAGTATACCCCTAGATCTGTAGAGAGCTACCATCGAATACCAGACAGAACTCTTTTGTCCTTCGAAGGTACTTAAGTATGTTTTTCACAGCAGTCCACTGCTCCTGCCCTGGGTTGACTTGGATTCTACTTACCACACTCACTGCCTGCGCAATGTTAGGATGAGTGCATAGCATGGCATACATGATGCTCCCTACGGCAGAGACATAGGGAATGTTCTTCATGCCCTCAATCTCCTCAGAGGTCTTGGGAGACATCTTCTTGGAGAGAGTGACTCCATGCTTGAAAGGAACATTTCCTTTCTTGGAGTTCTTCATGCTGTATCTTTTGACTATTTTGTCAATGTAAGCAGATAGGGATAATCCTATTATCCGCTTCCATCTATCTCTATAGAGTCGAAGACCTAGTATATAAGAGGCTTCTCCAAGATCTTTCATGGAGAATTACTGTGAAAGCCATACTTTCACCGTAGTTAACATTCCTACATCATTCCCAATGAGTAGAATGTCATCTACATTCAGAACCAGGAAGGTAACCTTATCCCCACTAGATTTCCTGTAAACACAGGGCTCATCCGGATTCTGCTTGAAGTCAAACGATTTGACAACAGAGTCAAAACAGATGTTCCAACTCCTAAAAGCTTGCTTAAGTCCATAAATGGATCTATTATGTTTACATACCATGTTCTCCTGACCAGCAGCAATGAAGCCTTGCGGCTACTGCATATTGATATCTTCAATAAGATCTCCATTCCGGAATGCAGTTTTGACATCAATTTGCCAAATCTCATAATCATGGTATGCTGCTACAGCTAGCAGGATCCTAATGGATTTAAGCATGGCCACAAGCGAAAAGGTTTCCTCATAATCGATGCCCTCTTTCTGAGTGTACCCTTTCGCCACCAGACGAGCTTTGAAGGTCTCAACCCTACCATCAGGGCCCTTCTTCCTCTTGTAAATCCATTTACAGCCAATTGCTTTTACCCGGAGGGCGAATCTACTAGAGTCCAGACTCCATTGGTTTCCATTGAGTCCATCTCAGCTCTCATGGCCTCCACGCATTTCTAGGAATCTATGTCCAACATAGCTTCCGCATATGTCACGGGATCCTCCTCACTAGTCAAAGTTTCCACCAGGTAACTATCCTGGTCAAAACCATAATGGACTGGTGGTCTGGATATCCGAGTGGATCTTCTAGGTTGGTCACTACCTGAAACTTGTGGGACATCTCCCACTGCTCCCGAACTCTCCTCATCAAGGACTATTTCCTGATGATGGGTGTCCAGGATATAATCGATTTCCAAGAATTGTGCATTTTAGCTACAGAACACCTTCTGCTCACTTGGGTCATAGAATAGGCAACCCACAGAGCCTTTTGGGTAGCCTACAAATACGCAACGGCTGGTCTTGGATTCCAACTTGTTTGCACTCGTTCTTTTAACGTGTGCTGGACAACCCCAAATCTCCAAGTGTCTGACACTTGGTTTCTTTCCGGTCCAAAGTGCATATAGAGTGTTCGGAACCGATTTGGTTGGAACCCGATTCAGCACATAAATCGCAGTCTCTAATGCGTAACCCCAAAAGCATGTGGGTAACTCTGAGTGTATGAGAAGTGACCGGACCATATCCAATAAGGTCCTATTCCTCCCCTCTGAAACACCGTTAAGCTGTGGTGTAGCAGGAGGAGCTAATTGTGATACTATCCCATTGTCCTTTAAGTAGTCCCTGAATTCATTAGAGAGATACTCGCCAGCTCGATCTGATCGAATGGCTTTAATTTCTCTCCCCAACTGTTTCTCGACCTCTTGTCTGAACTCTTTGAACTTTTCAAAGGATTCAGACTTGTGTCTCATTAGGTACACGTAACCATATCGTGAGAAATCATCTATAAAGGTGATGAAATACACATGTTGATTCTATGTCCTAACACTCAGGGGACCACATACATCACTATGTATAAGGTCAAGCATGCCTATACATCTTTCAGGCTTACCGTTAAATGGCCGTTTCATCATCTTACCTTGTAGGCAAGGCTCACAAGTGGGAAGATCTTCTACAGTTAGAAAATCCAAAGGACCATCCTTTACCAACCTTGTGATTCGGTCAACACCGATGTGGCCAAGTCGGTAATGCCACAGACACGTGAGATTAACGGTATCACAAACTCTTTTCCTGGGGATCTCAGCCGACATAGTTTCAGTTATGTTAGTTTCTAGAGAAGGATGTAGAACATAGAGACCGTTCTCCAGTTCCCCGTACGCGATGAATCTGTTATTTCTTTTAATAGTAATCGTATTACTAAAAAAAATAGAATAACCATCTGCACAGTTTTGAGACAGAAATCAAATTCCTTCTTAAATTTTGTACATAAAGACAACCTTTCAGTACAATAGTTCCTTCTCTAAAAGTTAACTCCACGGTTCCTATGGTTGCGGCTGCAACACTTGCAGAAGTCCCCAAGTAGAGCGTAACTTCTCCATCACTCAGCCTTCTGCTTACCTTGAACCCCTGCAGTGAGTTACACGCATGAGTTGATGCCCCGGAGTCAATACACCAGGACGCAGAAGCTACCAATAGATTGGTTTCTATAACACAAGATTTGAAATTACCTTTCTTGGATTCCAAGTAGGCAGGACAGTTCCTTTTCTAGTGGTCGGTCTTCTTGCAGAAGTGACAGGCATCCGATGCTTTGTCTTTCTTCTGCTTCTTACCCTTAGTGGCTTTCTTCTGAGGCTTCTTTGCCTTCCTCTTTCTCTTGCCTGTCTTGCTAGCTTCAACAAGCATTGCTACTGGCTCATCCTTTTTAATCAGTTCTTCCGCTCGTTGCAACATATTGCTGAGCTCTTGTACGCTGACATTCAGCTTATTAATGTTGTAGTTCATGATGAATGGAATAAAGGAAGGAGGCAAAGAATTAAGGATAGCGTCTATCTGGATCGCAAGGTCCAGCCCAAATCCAATAGCCTCCAGTTCATTGATGTAACCCATCATCCGAAGACAATGGTCGTGAACTTGTTGCCCCTTGGACATCTGCGCGGTCATGAACTGTTTCAAGACCTTCTGCCGTGTAGAACGATTCTGCTCTTCGTACATTGTCCTGAGACTATCCAATATGTCCTTGGCAAGTTCGATCTGATCGAGATGCCTCTGTATTGGGTTGTCCAATGAGGCAATGATATAGCAGCGGGCAAGGGAGTTTTTCTCCTCCCAATCCTGATAGTCTCTCCTTCGAGCCTCAGAAGCCCTATCACCCGGACGCTCCGGGGTAGGATGTTTAGCCACTTTGTCCAACTTTTTTGAAGTTAGGACCAGCATAAGGTTCTTGTACCAGTCGGCATAGTTTGGGCCCTTTAGCTTGTTGTCATCGAGAAGCTTTGCAAATTGTCTGTTTGCCATTTTCTAATAAAAAAGCAAACATCAGTCCACAACCTAATTTGATTCATGTTCATTATATAGATATGGATTTTAATCTACATTCCATTCCCATTTATTCATCTCTGAGATTTCCCTCCTCTCTCAGTGACGGATACTACGAGTTGTCTCTAGAAATGTGGGAAATCACATAGGGTGCATGGAGCCAACTGTTTCAGTTGCATAACCCCACCACCTTTCTGTAAAGGATCATATCCACTCATCATATGAACTTTCCCTTTGGCCTCTGTCAGACAAGGTTCAGAGTCGTTTTCGGGTAAACCTTTCTGTCCAGTGGGTGCTTACCCATCATATTCGTGAACGCCAAGGTTCCGTGAGAGAGTTCCCATTTTCTAGTGATGCCCCTCCCACATCGGTCTATGACGCCCCTATCATCTTATGAAACACTCAGGCAAGCCCAATTGCAAATGGATAGCCCATTTTCTGGTGCGTTTCCTCATTACTGAAGGACCCATCCTCATGCTAATGATGGAAGGCCTTTAGAGAGTTCACCATATGAATCTCCCTATCACTTGCACTCATTTTAGTTGGAGGGAACAGACGATTACGCCCTAGTTTGATCTAGGTCAAACCAAAGTGGCTCCCACTGACTTTTATAAAGCCAGATTTTGGTGGGCCCAAATCGACTAGGGTTCCGCACGAAACCTCTCCATGAGGTGTGGGGCCCACCAATGAGGGAGGTCATCCAATGACCAAAAGGGACAACATGGCAATGATGTGCATTCAGCCATGGTGTGCGCAAGAGCCATTGTCGATTGAGCATAGACCATTTACTTATGGCCCATGTACGTAGCACACACACATCCATACATCACATGCAAGGATAAATTAATCCAATCAATTAAATATATGTAAAGCTAATTTGAAGCCCATTTTAAATCCATAATATTAACCATTAATATTATCTAGGTACATGGGCCAAATTAGGGTTGATTGCTTCGGCCCATATAGCTTTATCTACAAAGTGGGCTTTTAGCAGTTTTAACTACTTAAAATTGGGCCTTTACAGGTTGGGCCGAATTAAACATTTAATTAATTATCAATCCTCAGGCCCATTAGTAGGAAAATTTAGGGCTGACATTCAGCCATGATCGAACCCTAGATTCGGTCCAAACAATTTCAACCAATCTTGGTTCGAATGGGTCTAGTGTTTGATCTTTAATTAAATCTTTAATTCAAGAAAATAATCTGAAATTAAATACTGATAAAAGAAGAATCAAGAATCAGTCACGTAGGGCTGTTCGCACAATCCATCCTGCAAAGTAGAGGTTAGATCACAGGTTTCAATTTCACAAACTACAAATCGCAGATAGCGGTTCTCCCATCTGCGAAATCTCCTTCCTTGCGCCGCAATCGTCGACCCAAAAATAAAATAAATAGAAATCCTAATTTCTATTAATATTACATCAGATAGAATACCTATACATTCAGTCTAAAAAATAAAAAAAAAAATTATTTTACAGACCAAAATTAATAAATTAATCCATAAACTGCAAAATCGCAGGTTCCCTGCGCAAATCAAGATTTCGATTTCCTTTTGTACAAACAGCCCATAAATCAAGAAAATCATAAAGAACTACTAAAAACAATAATCAGATTTATATAAAAATTAATTTCAGATTATTCACCCATAATTTTGGGAACGATTTCCCAAAACCCGTTATCTACGCAAATCGGGTAGAACGCCTTCTGCCCATTTGCGCAGGTTCAGATCTGAAAAAAATTGGTTCAAGATTTGAACCATGGCTTTGATACCACTGAAGGGATGAGAGATCCATCGTATGGACGCCCAAATCTTGCGGAATAAGGTGGGCCAATTTCAAAAAAATTTCTCCCCCTTCAACTAGGAATCACATTCCCTATTTAGAAAATCATATTTTCAAGGATCAATCATGAACCATAAACTGAACCAGATCTAAACAAAAGCAGTAGAAGAGGATTATACCTGATACGAAGAAATAATATCTCCCAACGAAGGTGTTCATGCCCAAGGAAGGATCCAAAGACTACTCCCACTAAAGATGGTGCAGTGTAGGATGGAGCAGAATCAGCAGTGTTCTTCTCCAAGAACCTAGTCCTTCGCAAAAAATAGTAGGATGGCACATGAGCATAGCTTCCTATCAGTCCTTTCATAAGGAGCTGATGTCAAGATCGAATCTTGATTTCTCCCACTGAACTGGAGATCGAATTGACAAAGTAGGCGGCAACAGCAAGGAGGCAGCAAGAAACAATTTCACGGGGTTGCTTAATTCTTCCTTCTGTGATTTCAGCTCTCAAGAGGATGTGATTATGTGTCTTCTAAAGGCTGCCACCCCCTCCTTGTTTTGTAACCTTAAAGGATCAGCTCCTAATCCCATTAGGAGTTCCTGATCCAAATCATATTTGGATCAGACATCCCTTTAGGTGATAAGGATAAACCCTTATCTTATCTGCAGATTAGATCAGCCTTCTCCTAATCTCATTAGGAGGTTTTTAGATCTGAATCACATTCAGATCTGGACTCTCTGAGTGGATAGGGTTAAGACCCTATCCTATCTACTAATCCATCTCAGAATATGCCCTATTTAACTCATTAAATTAGCCCAGTTCAAAATGGGCTTTAAGTCCATTAAGGTTATGTGCTCACTTAGCCTTCCTAACTGCTGCCTAGTTGGGCTTCCTTGTATGGCGTGGGACCCAAACATTGATCCACACATCAGACACATGGGTTCAGCCCAGCCTTTGTTACAAGGCCTGGCCGAATACACTGTTATGGACAGTGCACCCCCTGAAACCCATCACATGGTTTCTGTGGGACCAACACTTACCCTAAGTGGTCCCTGGGCCAAGCCACCTTATAACACCTAGGGACTGTGGGCAGATGTAAGAATAGCCCATTAGGTATTATCCTCAATGGTCTTACACTTAACCTCTCAGCCCATAATGATCAAACACTGCCCGACAAGAGAGGACCTCTCCCTCGGCTGCAAGGAACAGTGTTGCACTCTGCTTATATGGATCCCTAGAATTAAAACCTTTGCAAACATTTTAGAAACCATATATATATATATACATACTTTTATATCTCATAAAATATATTTTGCAAAACAAATCTCAATGATTAAAATTGGCTGCCGGCAGTCTTGGTTTCCATCAATGAGAGTGCATCCCCGACCATTACCTTTGTTTGACAAAGGGGCTGATCCTATCACTATGATCACCCTCTCAGATGAATTCTCAGACTGTCCCAACATACCCAGGTTTTGACCCCCGCAAAGGATCTCACTGATTGGTACATCAAAGACAGCCCAATCCAACATCTAGTGCAGTATCATAATCGAGTCTAGGGGTCGGGTGTAACTTTTTAGTTTTGGCCATTAATTTCCAAGGTCTAGGGCAATACTGGAAATCTGGTCTGATTAAAAGATTCAATTAATCCTACATTGTATGTGCCTTGGGTCTCACCCTGGCGGCTGAGACAGGCCACCCCAACCGACTTGGAGGCACATCAGTGTCAGCCTTCTTAGGATAGGTCTCCCCAGACCGACCCACTGCCTGTGAACATTCTAAACTAACACGAGTCTCATTTTGTGTCTAGTTTAAGGGTATTGCACAAAAACACACCAAAGGAACATGAATCAAATATGTACTTTATTCATTTACAATAAACTCATAATGTACATCATTCTGATTGAAGCTAAGGACATACAAAAACTGTCTAACAGCTCCCACTTGGTGAAAGGGTACACTCAAAAGGAGGGAGTTGACTACGAGGAAACTTTTTTGCCCGTGGCCATAATTAAATCTATTAGGATCCTGCTATCTGTAGCAGCACACCATGATTACGAGATTTGTAAAATGGATGTCAAAACTGCATTCCTGAATGGAGATCTTACTAAAGATATCTATATGTAGCAACCACAAGGATTCATTGCTGCAGGTTAGGAACGCATGGTGTGTAAACTTAATCGATCCATATATGGACTTAAGCAAGCTTCTAAGAGCTGGAACATCCAGTTTGACTCTACTGTTAAATAGTTTGACTTTGAGCAGAATCCGAATGAGCCCTATGTTTACAGGAAGACAGTAGGAGATAAGGTTATGTTCCTGGTTCTATATGTAGATGACATTCTACTCATTGGGAATGATGTAGGGATGTTAACTGCGGTGAAAGTGTGGCTTTCACAGCAATTCTCCATGAAAAATTTTGGAGAAGTCTCCTTGGGTCTTTGACTCTATAGACATAGATCGAAGAGGATAATAGGAATATCCTAGTCTACTTACATTGACAAAATTGTCAAAAGATATAACATAGAGAACTCTAAGAAAGGAAATGTTCCTTTCTGGCACAGAGTTACTCTCTCTAAGGGTATGTCTCCCAAGACTCCTAAGGAGATTGAGGGCATGAGAGAGGTATCCTATGCCTCAGTTGTAGGGAGCATTGGATAGTTGGAGAGAGGTATCCTCGGCCTAACATTGCTCAGGCAGTGAGTGTGGTAAGTAGGTTTCAATCTAACCCAGGTCAGGAGCATTGGATAGTTGTGAAAAACATACTCAAGTACCTTCGAAGGACAAAAGAATTTTTTCTGGTATTCAATGGTAGTTCACTACAGATCCAGGGGTATACTGATGCCGATTTCCAGTTAAACCCAGATGATAAAAATTCTACATCCGACTACATCTTTATGGTGGGGTCTTGTGCAGTTAGTTGGAAGAGCAGCAAACAGGGATTTGTAGCAAATTCCATAACCGAGGCTGAGTACATTGCCACAAGTAGCCAAGGAAGTCATTTGGATGAAGAAGTTCATTCAAGAAATAGGATTAGTTTCATCCAACACATCACTCATTCCACTGTTGTGTGACAACGCTGGAGCCATTGCTTAGGCTAAGGAGCCATGAGCCTACTCGAAGTCGAAGCACATCGAGAGGAAGTACCATGTATTGTGGGAGGTTGTTGGTAGAGGGGATATCCAAATTCAGAAGGTAGCATCAGCAAAAAATGTAGCAGACTCATTGACTAAGCCACTGACATAGAAAGTGTTTAAGAAACATGTGGAAAGTATGAGACTCTAGCTTATACCCGATTAGACCTAAATGCAAGTGGGAGCTATTAGACAATGTATGCCCTTAGCTCCAATCAACTTGATGTACATTATGACATTTATTATAAATAAATAAAGTACATATTTGATTCATGTTATATTGGTGGGTTTCTGTATAACACCCTTAAACTGGACACTTATGAGACTCGTGTTTGTTTAGAATCTTCATAGTTGTTGGATAGATCTAGGGAGATTAATACTGCCAAGGTTGACACTGATGTGCTGCCAAGTGGGTTGGGGTGGCTTGTCTCAGTTGGCAAGGTGAGTCCTGAGGTACACGTAGTGTGGGTTTTTTTGAAACCCTAAACCAGACCAAATTCCAATATTTCCCTAGACCTTGGAGACAGATGGGCAAACTGGAATGTTGCACTTGAGACATAGACTCGATTATGGTACTCCACTACGTGTCAGATTGGGTTGTCTTTGATATGCCAATTAGTGAGATCCTTAGAGGGGGTCAAAACCTAGGTATGATGGAACAGTCCGAGAATTCACCTGAGTGGGTGATCATAGTGACAGGATCGGACCCTTTGTCAGACAAAGTGAATGATCAGGGAATGCACTCTCTCTGATGGAAACCTAAACTACCGGTAGTTGATTTCAAACTTATTGAAATTTGTTTTGCAAAATATGTTTATATTAGAGATATACATATATACTATGGTTTCACAAAATGTTTGCAAAAGATTTTAATTCCCGGGATCTGTGTGACTAGAGAGTGCAACACTATACCTTGCAGCTGAGGGAGAGGACCTCTCTTATCAAGAAGTGTATGATCATTAAGGGCTGAGAGGTTAAGTGTAAGACCATTTAGGGGTAATAAACCTGATGGGCTAATCTCACATCTTCCCACAGTCCTTGGGCCTTCATAAGATGGCTGGACCCAAGGACCATTTAGAGTAAATGTTGGGCCCATTAATAGCCTGACAACTCTGCATTTTGATGCCTTAAGGGCATCAGTTCAAGGGTATTTTTGGCCTTAGAGTAGTCAAATTGTGTCCTTTTCCCAATTAATTTCAATGTTGCGACCTCTGAGGGTATCTGTGCAAATTTTGTACAAAACTGGGAAGTTTTCATGGCTGAAATGCAGCTTTTGGGAATCTAGTGTGAAGTCCAACTGAGATGAGGTGTTTTTTGGAAAACTAAGAGCACGAGGGCACCTCCTATCTGCTAAACCTAGTTTGGCACCCCTCCGACTGTATTAGCATGCTCCCCATGCCTTAGCAAACCCTAGGGCACCTTTTAACCCATTCTTTTCACTCTTAGAAAACCCTAGCCGCCCCTAGGTGTTTAATCTCCACCCTCCACCTCTTTTAATCTCAACCACTCATTCTAGGGCACTCCTTTTGCAGCTCTTAAACCGTAGGGCGCCACCTAACTACTAATCCTCACCATTCAGCCCCTAGCCACTAGATCTCAGCCCTCCACTCCATCTTATATCTCAGCGATCCACTCTAGGGTGTCATCCACCTCTTTTAATCTCCACCTTTCAACCTTAGGCGCCTCAATCTCCTCCATTCATTTCTGGGCACCCAAATCTCAACCCTACAGAATATTGGGCACCCTCTTCTCTTTCTCAGCCTTTGAGTCATCCCAAAACCATCTTAACCCTTCATTAGAAACCCTAGGGTGCCCATAACTTTGCTAAAACCCAGTTGTCGCCCTCTTCTTTCTCTCTAATTCCAATTGTATCCACCCTTCTCTGTAAAAAGGACCCAAGAGCTCCTAAGAAAGGGTTGGATTCTGCCCCCAGGTAAGACGGAAGGCTGATCTTGAGAAGTTCAAGGGTAGAGGAAGAGGAAACACCCAGGCAAGAGGAGGGGTTCCTACTTGCAGTTCACCAATACCACTACTGCCACCTTTGGAATCGGATCACAACCACTTTTACTTTATTTTAGTTTGAATTTTTGTTCTTTCAATTCCAGTTTCATTATTTCCTTCTTGTAATTTATTTTCATTTCGTTTGATCTTCGTTTTCTTTTCTGCAGATCTGGAATTCGGCCAGGTAAGACAGAAGGCCTAGCTCGAGAAGTTCAAGGGTCAAAGGAGAGATCTGGAGACTGCTACCTTTGATCGGATTATAGATTTTTATTTCATTTATTTATTTATGTTTCTACACTTTTAACTTTCAATACTACTCGAATTCTATATTTTCCTGAATTTAATTAATTAACTTTTATATTTCTACACTTCCCTCTTATGTTCTCTTGTCCAAATTTGAATATGTATTAATTTTTCCCTCGCTTCCCTATAGATACGACCCGTTCTCACCCATTTACTATGTTAGTATTTGTTTGAGAATAAAAAAAAATTATAAATGTTTAAACTGGTGTTCCGAAGTGGTTAATGACATGCTTTTGGATCACACCAGAGCCCATACTGATGGACTCAGGGGGTCACTGTACTCAGCAATGAATTCGGCCAGGCCTTGTAACAGAGGTTAGGCTGAACCTGTGTGGCTTATGTGGATATCAATGATAGGGCCCCATGCCATACAAAGAGAGCCAATCTAGCTAGCATTAAAAGGAAGTGAGCCTAAAAGCTTAATGGGCCTAAAGCCCATTTCGGACTGGGTTAATCAGATTAATTAAATAGGGGGCAAATCTGGGTATGGATCAGTAGATAAAGATAAGAGGATAACTCTTATCCATTTAAAGAGTCTAGATCCAAATAGAGATTTGGATCAAGAAACTTCTTATTTGATTAGGAGTAGCTGATCTTGATCTGCAGATAAGGGATTATCCTTATCACTTAAAGAGTTCAGATCCAAATAAAGATTTGGATCAAGAAACTCCTAGTCAGATTAGGAGATTAACTCTTTATGGTCTATATAAAGGAGGAGGGCAAACTGCCCTGTTTGATCTGCTCTTGCCACCCTACCCTGTTCGATCTCCACCTCTTGGAGTGATCAAGATTGAATCTTGATATTGTTTCTTGATGGAAGAAACAATCTTGAAGTTGTGCTCACTACCCTGTTCGATTCTTGTTGAAGAATATGAGGTTCTTACTGAAGAACAACTAGTTAATCCTGCCTCACCCTAAGCTGTGTCATCTTCAGTGGAGGAAGGATTCGGCACCCTCTTTGGGCGTGAACACCTACGTTGGAAGGAGCTTTTTGCATGGATTCCATATCACGTATTCCATTCCTTAATCTTGGTTTCAGATTTGATCCAGTTTATTTCAATAACAAACCTTGAAAAATGTAGTTTTTCTAAATTAGGGAATAGGATTCCTGGATAGGAGAAAGAAACTTTTGAAATTTTGCCCAATCACCCTGCATGGCTCAACCATCCATATGATGGATCTCCCATCCCTTCATGTACAATAACACTTTGCTAAGAACAACACTGATCTTGACCATTAACATCTCACTTCCATAAGAGAGCACAAGTAGTCCTCTCATGTGATGACCAAAACCTTTCCATAAAGGCAACAAAGGTCTGAAGCTCATAATCAACCCATAGGGCTAGTTGCCTTCCAAAAAATGGTTGCAATGATACTCAAACTTCTGCCAATTATTCACATTATGATTGAACCCCAAATGTGTCACCTATAAAGGGCCTCACCTTCTCAAGGCACAACAACCCTCAACCCTTGCATGGGTATTAAAACTGCATTTCCCTACAAAGTACCTCAAATATTGGAATAACACTATGTTCATTTTTCTCTAACGATCTTCGATAAAGTTTACTATGCATGTGCTAATACTTGATTGCGATAGAGTCCAATAGGTGCCTGACGCTAAAATACTTGAATTTTATTATTTCTAATGTTACCTTAACACCTACGAAGTCCTTTCCAATGTCATTGGACACTAGCAACTTTCTTTCTTATCAACACTATTTAACACTTGTGTTGATCCTCCAAACTAAGGGGCATGCACAATTTCCTTTTCTCTAGTGGTTTGTGATTAAAGGCTGATTATACTCGCAATAGTACTCGATTGCGATTAACTTCCAAAATACTTATGAAAGTACTTGTTTGTGACAGAGTTTACAAAATGCCCAACTTTAAATGGTTGGATTTTATTACCGTTCGACACTTGCATTGGTACAAGTTGCAATAAAAATTCACAAACTATGCGACTTCAAAGCCGCATTACACATAACTTTGATTCAAATTCATTCCTATGAACTAATATGCAATGAAGCTTTATTCTAAACTCGAAATTTCTTGACAAGTGATGAAGTTCTCTTGGATGTCATTGCAAGTCTCTCTCATATGGAGCTCTAATATAATGAGAAAACCTTCCTCTATGTTTAAGTTAGCTATGCACTAGAACTTGAACATAATACACCAAGGCCGGTAGCCCACTGGCAATGCAATAAAAACACAAGCATATAAATTAGTAAAGGTACTTGTGAGACACAATTGACACTAGAATAAGACAAGAACTACATCTTTACTTTTTCACAAAAATGATTTAAAGAATGAGTAACTGTGGATATTCACATGACAACCCAACCTTTCCTCATATTACTTATATTCTCTATACCTTGCCCCCACGGCTCGAAGTCCATCAAATCCTTCACCTATGCTTCGTATTTGGCCACTATCTTTTATTGGCAAACACACTCCTCCATGAGGGTTTCCAACTTCTCAATAGCTTTCGAGAGACTAGCCTTGACTATTTTTAGACGGAGGTGCACATCCTTCAACGAGGGACCAAAAATGAACTACGATCCTCTAAGACCAGCCTTCCAAAATGCATGGGCCAACAGGATGACCCATTCTTCAATCTGCTCCATCTAGAAGCCGATGATAGGAAATCACTTGAAGGTCTTTAGCCATCAAGCAAATTCTGGCCACGAGAGTTCATCGTCGGGCCGGTTCATGATGTAGTCCATCATCATTGCAATAGTGTTCGGGGATGGCCCCACAACTGCTAAAGGAATGTCAGTGGATGGTAACCAACCACTTCAGATAATGACTGCAACAAAATTCTCCACTAAGCTTGACACAGAGTACTTGTCATTTCTACGAAGACCTTGGATATGGATGGGGTCTATGGTTTCATAACCCGAGGGAGAAATATTGTTCTTATTGCAGTACTTCATGAGCTCCTCCCTGACCAGAGCAAGATCTTCGTCATACCACAACCATTCAACCAGAGATACCACCCCGGATCGCACGGCTTCAACCTCAGGATGGAGCTCTGGGTCAATGGGAACTTCAGCCTCAACATTATAAGCAAGTGTGGCCTCATCCTCGAAACGAACTTTGGGCACTTGTGTTCCATGTGGTGCTGGTGTGTCCGGAAGCAAGTCATTAAACACTTCAGAACACCAATTTAAACATTTATAATTTTATTCTGATTCTCAAAGAACTACTAATGCAATAAAGTGATGAAAACGGGTCGTATCCACAAGGAAGCAGGGGAAAAATAATTACGTACTTAGATTCGGGAGAGAGAACACAAAGGAGAGTTGCAGAAGTATAAAATTAATTAATTAAAAAAATGGAATTCATTAAAATCAAATTCGAACAATACCAAGAATAACAAGTGCATAAAATTAAATAAATAACAGAAACAAATAAATCAAAGGAACAAAATAAAAATGATTGATAATCTGATCAGAGGTAGCAGTCTCCAGATCTCTCCTTTGACCCTCAAACTTCTCGAGCTAGGCCTTCCGTCTTACCTGGCCGAATTTCAGATCTGTAGAAAAGAAATAAAGTATAAATTAAATCTAATAAAAGTAAAATTTGTAGGAAGGAAAAATGAACTGGAAATTAAAGAACAGAAAGTAATTCTAAAACTAAAGAAAAAATAGTTAGGATTCAAATCCAGAGGTGGCAGTAGTGGTGTTGGCGAACTGCAAGTAGGAACCCCAACTCTTGCCTGGGCATCCTCCTCTTCCTCTACCCTTGAACTTCTCAAGTTCAGCCTTCCTTCTTAACTGGATGAATTGACCAACCCCTTCTATAGGGTTCCTAGGACCCTTTTTATAGAGAATGGTGGACACAACTGGAAATAGGGAGAAAGATGGGGAGCGGCAGCTGGGGTTTAGCAAAGTTAGGGCTGCCCTAAGGTTTCTAATGGATGGCTAAGATGGTTTTGGGGTGATCCTATGGTTGAGAATGGAAAGAGAGAGCACCCAATATTATGTAGGGCTGAGATTTGGGTGCCCAGAAATGGAAGGTGTAGATTAGAACATCTAGGGTTGAAGAGTTAAGATTAAAAGAATAGGTGGCGCCTAGATTGAATGGGTGGGATATAAGATGGAGGGAGTGGCTGAGATTTAATGGTAAGGGAGCTGAATGGTGAGGATTAGCAGAATAGGTGGTGCCCTAGGGTTTAAAAGCTACAAAGGAGAGTCCTAAAATGGATGGTGGTGATTAGAAGGAGTGGATGGTGGAGATTACACATCTGGGGCGGCTAGGGTTAGCTAAGGAGGAAAAGAATGGGTTAAAAAGGCTCCCTAGGGTTTGCTAAGGAGAGGGGAGCATGATAATACAGTAGGATGGGCGCCAACTGGGTTTAGCAGATAGGAGGCGCCCTCCTGTTCTCAGTTCTTTACAAAACACCCCCTCTCTCAGCTGGTCTTTGCACCAGCTTCCCAAAAACTGCACTTCATCCATGAAAACTTCCCAGTTTTCTACATAATTTGCACAGAGATCCTCAAAGGTCACATAATTAATTTTAACTAGGAAAATGGTACACTTCGACTACTCTATGGTCAAAAATACCCATGAATTGATGTCCTTAAGGCATCAAAATGCAAGGTTATCACACCCCCCAACTTAACCATTGCTAGTCCCTTAGCAATGCAGCCTTAAAAGTACACTTAGCATAGAAATCCTTCCCATCACAAGATCATCCCTAACAGAATTACTCAACCATCCTGGTTCTAGAAATCTCAAACTCTGTATAGATCTGTATTGGGCTTAAAGGGTAAAACTGTATTGTTTTGAATATTACAAAAACTTGGCTTAACAAATCTTATTTACCCTTTCATTTGCAAACCGTCTTGATAAGATGAGATTGATTTTAAAATCAAACAGGTATTCTTCTTATTATTTCTGACAGCAGATTTCTACCCATGAACTTATTTTTATTGTTACCTTTCACTGTTTTACGTGAATCCCGACACTTGCCTTAGGTGAAGAGACCTGGTTACCAAGTGTTAGGTAAGTGTCTTTGGCATTCCCTTTTCCATTTGACGCGAATCTCGACACTTAACCTATTTATCTTTTTTTTTTCAACACTATTTAGGGTAGTCCACTGTCTCTTAACAATTTGAAGAATTTTGTCTAATTTCACAATCTTTCTCTTCCTATCTTGATAGGGGCAAACTTGGGAGTAATTTTCAATTTCCAAACGGTTTCGACAATATTCAAACAAGACCAATTTTGACTCCTATCACTTGCTACCAATTTCTATAGAATTCAATATTCTTTTATCAGTTTTCTTAATTTTTTCTATTTGGGAATCTCTTTTAATGGAAAATTTTAAAAATTTCAGTGAAATTTTAATTCTCCATCCTTAAAGGCTTAGCTTCATAATTTTTTTTAAAAATTTTTCTCTCTCTTTCCTCACCCCTAACTTAAATGCCATTGTCCCTAATGGCATGATTAGAATGATACAAAGAAGATTTGGGCCATAGGGAACAACGAGTAGGGTTTTCTTGAGGGGTTCAAGGTCTGCAACTTGGTCTCAAATCAAGAGAAGGAAAACAAATCCTAAAAGCAAAAACACTAAAAACTACGTTGGCTTGCCTTCCAACTAGTGCTAAGTTTAACGTCTTCAACCAGACAGAACTATTCATCTCTCTTATCCAAACTCTCATACTCACTTTCATTTTCATACCAACTAGGACCAGATTAGCTAACCAAGGGGTAGATAGGTCATTTATGAGATTGTCCACACTGCCTTCATCTTCCCCTAGGTTTGGATACTTAGAGGCATTAAAAACATTCAATTGGACCATCTGCTCCCCAAATGAAATGTCCATTTCCCCCGACTTACAATTGATATTTGCATTAGCCGTTGCTAAAAATGGTCATCCTAAGATTATCGGTGTTGTGGTTCAGTTCATCGATTGGGGTCATGTCTAGGACAATAAAATCTAAGGGAAATAATAATTTTCTATCTTGACAATGACATCCTCGATGACACCTTAAGGAGTCTTGACCAACTGATCGGCGAGTTGTAAAATTACTAGGGTAGGTTTCAACTTGCCGACCCTGAACCTTTCATAAATATTGGACAGAAGCAGGTTCACACTAGCCCCTAGATCCAATAGAGCCTTATCAAAGGTGATTTTATATATTATACAACTAATAAGAGGAGCACCCGGGTCTTTCATTTTCCGGGGAAGCTGGTTCAAGAGGACCGCACTCACATCTGCTAAGAACATCACTTTTTGTGGGGCTGATCGTGGCTCCCTCTTTTGGGTGCATAGCTCTTTCAGAAACTTTGCATAAGTCGGGACATGTTGAATCGCATCGATGAGCGGTATATTAATGTATACTTGTTCGAAAAGTTCCCTGATCTCCTCATTGTAAATCTCTTTCTTTTTCCATGATGGCCCGACTGCGAGGGCGGTAGGAAAGGGGGCTACAGATTGGTTCACTTTAGTCTCTTTTTCTAAGTTTTCCCTTTCTTCTTCTTCCTCCCCCCCCCCCCAACTTATGGTTTTCTGACTTCTTTTCTTCTTCTTTACTTTCTTTCTCATACGAGTGTTCCAAAATTCTCCCACTCCTTAAAGTTGGTACAACTTTAGCATTTTCAAATTGGGGATTCTGAGGAGGTGGTTGAATTTGCTGAGAAAGACCCAGTGGCTGATTCCCAGGGTTTGCAACTGGTTAACTCGGTAGTTGCCCCACTGCCCTCCTTGCATTAGCTTCAGCTAGCTGTCCTATTTGGCTTTCTAACCTAGCAATGGACTGCTATTGATTTAGGATCAACTACTGCAAATACATAAATTGATCGTCTACTAATCGAGATTGAGAAGGTTGTGGGTAGCCCGGATATGGTTGGGCCAGTTGACACCTAGGGTACACCTACTGGAACTGGTTTTGTACTACTGGCCTCTGAAATTGTTGGACCATGGAGTTGGACGGATGTTGATGGGACTGTACATTGGGTTGATGTGTCCTCCAAGAAAAGTTAGGATGGTTTCTCCACCTAGGGTTATAAGTATTCGAATATGGATCATTATTTGGCCTTGAGAAACTTTGGGCCGCTTGAACTTGCTCTTGGATAAAAGGTGGAAACTGGGCCTCAGTAGGATAGTCATCAACTTGGTGGGCCATGCTGGCACAAATGAAACATGCTTCGGGATAAGTGGTAGGTGGGCCCAATTGCTGGTTAAGAGTGAAGAACTAGTCGAGTTTCTGGGCTAGAACGTCTACTCCATCCAACTTTCTAGAAATGGCACTCAAGTCCATTTTTGCCTCAGGCTCTATATTATTTTTGACCTCATAGAGCCCTGCCCTCTTTGAGGGTCCCACCGACCTTTCATAGGAATACAATGACGCATTATCGATAGAATTCTCACTCAAGGTTTCGAAAAGATTATAAGCTACATCCTCGCTCTTATTCATTAATGCCCCCCACATGATGCATCTACCATCTGCTTGTATTGATCTATTAGGCCTTCATAGAAGGCTTGGACAATTTGCCACTAGGACAGGCCATGGTGTGGGCATTTTCTCATTAACTCTTTCATCCTCTCGCAAGCCTCATGAATTTGTTCACCCGATGTTTAGGTGAATCCCGTGATAGCTCTCCTCATGGTATTAGTTCCGTCTATAGGATATAACTTCTTAAGGAATTCTTGTTGCATTTCTGCCCAAGTCCTAATGGGTCTCCCTATAGTCCCTAATCAATGCTTGGCCTTATCCTTGAAGCAGAAGAGGAAAAGTGTCAATCTAAGGGCATCATCATTGAAATTCTGAATCCTTACAGTTGAACATATTTCCAATAACTCATCTATGTGCTTGTATGTGTCCTCGCTTGGGTTCCCATAAAAGGATGGGAGCATCTGGATTGTACATGACTTAATTTCATACTGTAAGGTCTGAGTATTAGGTAATTGAATGTAGGATGAAGGGTTGTAATGTGTTGGAGTGAAGTATTCTTTCAACTTTCTAGGTTGGGCATCATTGATTCCGGCCATTTGATTTCAATGTTGATGATAGAGGTATCTCTCTATTTCAGGTATAGTTTCTATAGTTTCTCTCCTTAAAGATCTCCTTCCCAACATACAACACAGAAGTTCCTTTTCTTCTTATTTGAATTTAAAATTTTGAGTTTAATTTCAAATGTGGATTTTGAAATTTAAATTCTAAAGTTTAAACTCAACTTTGGAAATTTTCTCTTTTTTTATTATTTTATTTATTTTTTATTTTCTCTTATTTTTAATTCAAAATTTAAAATTTTGAAATTTAAATTCAAATTCGGATTTTGAAATTTAAATTCAAATTTGAATTTTTAAACTTTCAAAGAAAATGCAAACAAATCAACCACACGACCTAGGGCTGACCTAGGGTTTCCTAAACTAGGGGTTCAACCAATGTGAATCCTTTTTGGTTCACTTGGAATTACACTACTTCCTTTGGTTAGCTAGGTAAGAGGTGGGGATGTGGGAGGCTCCCCTTGCTCTCACAAGGACCTAATTAAGTAACCACAAAACCTGCTTAGGCTTAGTCATTTAACCTCTTTCCTTAGACACCAGCCGCTGGTTATGGAAAATAATTTTAAGCTCTCCTAAAATTCAACACACCTTTGAACCAAATGTGAGGCTTCCCTAAAGGATCTTGCTATCAAAATTTTAAATTAGGGTTAGGGTGAACCGCATGTGATGGATGGTGATTTTTGGGCTAAGGAAGGGTAAAGAAATCCCCACCTTATCGTATTTACGTTGGATGCCCTTAAATGGATTAACGGAAAAGAAAAATAAACACAACAAATAATTCTATATGACACATGCTCTAAAACATATCAAATCCTAGATGTTGGAATGCAAATACAAAACTTTTAAGATATTAATTATTTTTTTGATTTTTAATTTATTTTTATTTTTATTTTTTGAAATTCAAAATTTTAAATTTAAATTTTGAAATTTGAAATTCAAATTTAGATTCGAATTAAAATTTAATTTTAAATTCAAATTCAAAAATTTAAACAATTTCCTATTTAACGATTAATTATTCAATTAAATAACCAAAAAGAAAGAATTAAATAAGGCAACAAATAATAATAACAAACAGAAAATAAAAGAATTAATTATGCTAAAAAGATTAACAATAACCAAAATGAATTCTAACAAGAAATTTGTTATTCTAAAAATTAAACCGAAAATAAAATAAACAAAAGAAAACTATGCGGCAATAAATAAAATAAACAAAAATTATTTTCTGTATTTTTATCTGAAATGAAAGAAAAACACAAACCTAATAAGATAGAAATTTGAAAAAGAAATTAAAATAAAGAAAGAAAAATAGATCTAGAAACAAAACAGAAGAAAAATAATACTAAAAAAAATAAATCAGATCTAAAAAAATTAATTAAAAATTCAAAAATCACTATTCTACCAAAAGAAAACAGTTTGAAAATAAAAATCAAAAATCAAAAATAAAATGGGATGACTACACCTGAAACGCAATCCAATTAATCTTCTCTTCTCTTCTCTCCCATAGTCCCGCAATGCTCCAATGCCCCACCTTTCGCTATTCCATCCTGCAGAATCAAAGAGATACAGGAATTAAACTAAAATAATGGATCAAGTAATAAAATGAAAATAAAAAATAATGAAACAGATCTAGACAAAGCAAATAAAAATTTTTCTTCGTGCTTCCCTGGCAATGGCGCCAAAAACTTTGTGTGTCCGGAAGCGCGTGGTTAAACACTTCGGAACACCATTTTAAACATTTATAATTTTATTTCGATTCTCGAACAACTACTAATGCAGTAGTAAAGTGATGAGAATGGGTCGTATCCACAGGGAAGCAAGGGAAAAATAACTACGTACTTAGATCGAGGAGAGAGAACACAAAGGGGAGTTGCAGAAGTATAAAATTAATTAATTAAAAAAATGGAATTCATTAAAACCAAATTCGAATAGTACTGAGAATAACAAGTACATAAAAATAAATAAATAATAGAAACAAATAAATAAAAGGAACAAAATAAAAATGTCTGAGAATTCGATCAAAGGTAGTAGTCTCTGAATCTCACCTTCAACACTCGATCTTCTCAAGCTAGGCCTTCCATCTTACCTAGCCAAATTCTAGATCTGCAAAAAAGAAATAAAGTACATATTAAATCTAATAAAAGTAAAATTATCAGGAAGGAAAAATGAACTGGAAATTAAAGAATAGAAAGTAATTCTAAAACTGAAGAAAAAATGGTTGGGATTCAAATCCAAAGGTGGCAATAGTGGTGTTGCCAAACTGCAAGTAGGAACCCCTCCTCTTGCCTGGGCATCCTCCTCTTCCTCTACCCTTGAACTTCTCAAGATCAGCCTTCCTTCTTACCTAAGTGAATTGACCAACCCCTTCTACAAGGCCCTTGGGACCCTTTTTATAGAGAAGGGTGGACATAACTGGAAATAGGGAGAAACATGGGAGCGGCAGCTGGAATAGAAAAGTTAGGGATGCCCTAGGGTTTCCAATGGATAGCTAAGATGGTTTTGGGGTGATCCTATGGTTGAGAATGGAAGGAGAGGGCACCCAATATTATGTAGGGCTGAGATTTGGGCGCCTAGAAATGGAGGGTGTAGATTAGAACATCTAGTGTTGAAGGGTTAAGAATAAAAGAATAGGTGGCACACTAGATTGAATGGTTGGGATAAAAGTTGGAGGGAGTGACTGAGATTTAATGGTAAGGAGCTGAATAGTGAGGATTAGTAGAATAGGTGGCACCCTAGGGTTTAAAAGCTGCAAAGGAGAGTTTTAAAATGGATGGTGGAGATTAGAAGGAGTGGATGGTGGAGATTACACAGCTGGGGCGGCTAGGGTTAGCTAAGGAGGAAAATAATGGGTTAAAAAGGCTCCCTAGGGTTTGCTAAGGAGAGGGGAGCATGGTAATACAGTAGGATGGGCGCCAACTGGGTTTAGCAGATAGGAGGCGCCCTCCTATTCTCAGTTCTTAACAAAAACACCCCATCTCTCAGCTGGTCTTTGCACCAGCTTCCCAAAAACTGCACTTTAGCAATGAAAACTTCTCAGTTTTCTACATAATTTGCCCAAAGACCCTCAGAGGTCACATAATTAATTTTACCTGAGAAAAGGGTACACTTCGACTACTCTAAGGCCAAAAATACCCCTGAATTGATGGCCTTAAGGCATCAAAATGTAGGGTTATCAGTGCCTTAGCACACACCTCGGCCATAGTGGTTTTTTGTACCCCAATGTCACTCTGATGCAACCTAGAGATGGGTGGTTCAGGTTTATCGCTGATTGATAGATCTTCCAGAGTAGCTGTGACCCCAGGAACCAGATCAGCATGCACCTCTCTTGGTGCCTCCTGGGGAACTTGTTCTTCCTGCTCGACAATGACTGGGGAAATGCCATCGATGCTAGAGCTTTCAACAACCTCCTGGCTCTGATTGGGGGGCTGCGTTGACTGCAATTCTTGCACTAGTCACTTGATAGTAGGCGAGATTGGTACGGTACAAGGATCTACATCAAATGACATCTATGATAAAAATAGAAAATTAAGAATGATCAGTACACAGCTTAATCACAATACAAGGATAAGACAAACAGTAATGATCAGTAAACAGAAAATTACACATGTCTTACCGCTTGTAGCATCCTCACAAGGGACCTCTGGGGCCTCCACACCAGGCTATGTGCTTTCTGATTCCACACACTTCAGAACAAAAGACTATAAATAAAAGACCAGAGTACCCGGTCTGGACGGAAAATGGCCAATTGATCTTCAACGGTGCGATCAAGATACGCTATGACACAAGGCCAAGTTATTAGTCATGCTACGCCTACAACAGGACTCTTGATCCCCATGGCGCACTGCTGATCAACGTCTTCGGGAACCAAAATTCTGACACAGAACTACATTGTGTAACGTACAACTTGAGTATACGACCTCCATGCGAATTCATTGAGAGAAGCCAACTTCAAGTTGATTTCACTCATCTTGAATTGCTTGTGCCTGCTATCTTGGAGCCAGAATTTTCCCCTACAGACCTCAATCATCTTCTCTTCAGACTCATCCCCCTCCATGGTGGCAATGGCAACACGCACCAAGGACGAGGACAAGGTGTAGCGCTGAGGTCAAAGTGCTCACACAAAAACATCCACAGGAAGGGAGCACAGATGTAGCTGATACGCTTCTTGCAACATGGATCCAATATTTATTGGACAGTGTCGTCCATTTATTCATACAAATAACCCAAGAACATAGAGGCCAAGGGTAGCAAGTGGCCACTGGCAACAAGAATAGCAAGGGGGGCCAAAATCATGTGCAAGCCATAGTCAAGAAGTCCTGGGAAAAGGAAGCGGGAATCAATATACAAAATGAAGGTAGTGAGGTGACACTAGTACTCCAACCAATGCTCCAATGGCATCTTTCCCCAGGAAGTAGACTGATCCACTTGGGCTTTAAATGCAGCAATCTCACCGATGAGTTCATTGCAGAGTCCCCTCAAATCAGAAGGAATGGATTCAATGTGTTGGAGATGTTGAGCATATACAAAGCCCCCAATGGGCAATGCTAGTAAGGCAACCACATCCTTAACAGTAATGATGAACTCCCCGAACCTGCCCACGAATGTGTGGGTATGGCAACACCAATGCTCCAAGAGGTGTTTTACATATTTCACCCCCTCTCTACTGGAAATATTTGTGTAGTAGTCCAAAAAATGCAGAAGACCGATGATAGCTATAAATATATAACCCTAGCAAGTGCACTAGTTATCAAGTAGTATAATAATATCGTTCCCACGGGGATTTAATAAAATAAGTATTAGAATCACAGTCTTCCCTAATTATTTGGACAATTAAAATTTAGATTTGAGGAAACAAGAACTACTGAAAATAAAGACTGGAACAAAGAAAATAAAAACAAGGGTGATCACTAATCGAATATGCAAATGATGGAATCACTAGGACTTTAGGTCCACCTAACCAATGTAATGAATATTGATGGGTCCAATTATCCAAGACTAATTGTTATTTCCATAAGCTGAGATTTTCACAAATTTATTTAATATTCTCTCTCGAGATATACTAAACCAACGCCCATCTGGTAACCCTTCGATCTCTCGAGTAGAGCTCTCAAGATGGAAGTGCATTAAGTCCAAGAAAACCATTAAATTCAGATGAATCATGTATATATATCTCTATATACCATTCAATTCACACTATGAATTATTCTGTCAATTATGTGAATTCCTCTCTCAATTCATTCACATAACCCAAATCAATTAAGAGGTGGCCAAGCTCTTAATTGCATTAAGCACAATAATTCATAGACTATATGGAAATCACAATCTTGGATAAATCAAGAAGATAAAAATATATTCATTAACATGGTTAGGCTTTCCACAGCCCTAGTAAGAAACAAATCAGTTCATAATGGAAGAATTAAAACAAACAAAGGGGAAGAAAGAACTCTTGAATTCGCCCATGGTGCTGAGATCTCCTCTTCTTGAAGTTTCTTGAATTCTTGAACCTTTCTTGAACCCTTCTTGACTGATTGCTCCTTGCTCCTTGATTCAAATCAGAAGTTGAATGATTGAATGATTGAATGATTCATTGATCCCGTGATGCCTAAAGCTGGTCCGCCCCCTCCTTTATATAGATTAAAGGGGAGGGGGTGGTCTCCTACTTTCTCTTGAAGTTGATCTTTACAAGAAATAGAAAGTCCTATCCTAATTCTAATCCTATCTTTTTATCTCTTGAACTCAATCCCTTTTTCACTCTAAGATTACATCAAGAATTTAGATCTAGAAGGATTCTTCTTAGTTTCTTGTTCTTGGATTCGTAATAGACCTCCTCTGCGAATTGGGCTTCAGCCAGGCTTTTCTGCGAGTTGGGCTTCAGCTGCGGATTGGGCCTTCCTACGAAATTTCCCCGACTTTGGGCCCAGAATTGACTTTGGTACAGGCCGAATCTGCGAAAGCCCAAAACATGAAAGTTGTGGCTTTTTTTCATATCTTTCCAGTGGATCTTGTATCAACCCATTCGGAGTTCGGAGACGCGAGTTAGACCCAAATCACTGAACATTGTCGAAACTGTAAAAAATCATCCGATTTGTCTTTCTTTGCTCTTGATGCCTTCTTTCATACCCTGGACCAAAATACAAGAGATATGAGTCCAACTAGATGTTAATTTAGTATAAAAGACATAATAATTAGGGATAAAAATATGATAAATTCTACTCTCATCAACCAGCATCCTGCAACATCCAAAAATACATTGGATTTTCAAGTAAAAACTCTGCCTAGCACTATAGTTGTTCGGCGACTTCGAGCTGTGGTCCTAGGTCTTTGGCATTTATATGAAACTGACCGATCTAGTCGGCCACAGAGTCACATTAACTCGGAACTGTTGATGACATCAAATGTACCCCCTACCCCTGGCCACTGACATCGAAGGCCAAAAACCCCATCCCCCATCGACTATCATGGCTGATTCGCACTCCGATAGCATTTCCGCTATATCAACCTCCCTAACGAAGTCGATGAAGGGGAACTTACTTCTTCTTTGGTGAGGAGCCATGATTGATGAATGAAGAACGACTACAAAAAATGATAGAACTCTATAGAAAGTTGCAAAAACGACAAGGAGAACAAAGAGAGCAAAGGAGACCAAAATAAAGGAACACGAAATGGGCAATCGAATGGGCCTGTCAGTTGTTTTATAGGACATTCCCACGTGTCAGGAATGGCAAACGACATCGGGGAAGATGAACAAACATGATAGCAGCCCTTCATTGATACTTAATGAAAGAGCAAAGTAGAGATTTACCAAAATACCCTCCTGAAGGCGGGATAAATGGTGCACCAATTTTAAAAAGAGGTGTCAAGTTTGCAACTGCCATCTTAAAAGGTAAAAATCACATCTGGCCTACACACACAAACAACTCGCATTTAAGATGACGTGATGGTTAAGAAAGGTGCTAATGATGGTTGCCACGTCATCAACACTTGATTATCTTCCCCATCCATCAACAGTAACAACATACGAAAGCACTCCAAGCACTCGAATATGGGCTAACATGGTACACAAACATTACTCTAACGCACAAGGGGGCTGAATGCCCACACTTAAAGAGCACCATGTTTGACTTTTGATAATTCCCTTTCCACTAGTGGGTAGGAGGGCTGAAACTCGCAAATACGATGAAGGTTTACCCACTAACGGAAAGCAAATTATCAAAAGATAGGGATGCTAAATCATATAACGGGTAAAAACAAATCAAGAAACAAACATCCAACTCTTGCCCAAAGCCATTAACAGCCCAGACACAAGACTGCCTAGTCGTCCAACCCCAGTTTGTCAACAGGCAGGGAGCTGACAAGTGAAGGGATAGGAGATCCATCATATGGATGGCCAAACCCTGCAGGAAGGTTGGGCGAAATTTCAAAAGTTTCTTTCTCTCCCGTCTGGGAATTGTATTTCATAATTTAGAAAACTGCATTTTCAAAGTTCGTTCTTAAATCAAAATTGGACCAGATCTAAAACCAAAAAGGAAGTGAGGGATATACCTAATACGAAGTAAAAAGAACTCCCAAAGAGGAAACCAAATCCGCCTCCACTGAAGATGACACATTGTATGTTGAGGTAGGATTAGAAAGAATGATTCTTCAGCAAGAACCTGGGATTCTTCACCAAGAATCGAGTAGGGTGATGTGAGCATGACTTATGATTGTTTCTTCACCAAGAAACAATATCAAGAACACTTCTTGATCACTCCAGTGGGTAGAGATCAAACTGGGATGGAGCCAAGAACTGAGGGAGAGAAGAAATTACAGAAAGGAGTGTGTTCTCTCTGTGGAATTCGCCCCCTATTTATAATCCATTCAGGATCAGCTTCCTAATCTGATTAGAAATGAGATTTCCTAATCTAAATCTTGTATTTAGATCTAGACTCTCAAGTTGATAAGACCTATCTTATCCAATTACTAATCCCAGTTAGATTAAAAACCCAAAATTGGCCCAATTTAATTAACCCATTTAAGACTAGTTCGAAATGGGCTTTAGGCCCATTAAGTCATATTGCTTACTTTACCCATAAAGTGTTGGCTAATTTGGTTCTCTTTGTATGGCGTGGGACCCTAGCATTGATCTACACATCAGCCACATGGGTTCAGCCAAGCCTTTGTTACAAGGCCTGGCCGAATTCACTGTAGGTCACAGTGAACACCTGAGTCCATCACCATGGGCTCCTAATGGGCCCGACATTTACACTAAATGGTCCTTGGGTCGAGCCATCTTGTGAAAACCCAAGGACTATGGGTAGATGCAAGATTAGCCCATCAAATATTACCCTCAATGATCTTGCACTTAACCTCTCAGCCCTTAATGATCAAACACTGCCCGACAAAAGAAGACCTCTCCCTCGGCTTCAAGGTACAGTGTTGCACTCTCTACTCACATGGATCCCTAGAATTAAAACCTTTTTCAAACAATTTGAAACCATAATATAAAAGCATATCTCTATATAAATATATTTTGCAAAACCAAATTTCAAACACATTTGAAATCCACTACTGGCAATTTAGGTTTTCATCAGAGAGAGTGCATTCCCCGATCATTCACTTTGCCTGACAAAGGGGTTGATCTTGTCACTATGATCACCCACTCAGGTGAATTCTCAAACTCTCCCAACATACACAAGTTTTGACCCCCTCTAAGGATCTCACTAATTGGCATATCAAAGACAGCCCAATCTGACACATAGTGTAGTACCATAATCGAGTATAGGAGTCAGGTGTAACATTCCAGTTTTGCCCATCTATCTCTAAGGTCCAGGGCAATACTGGAAATTGGTCCAATTCAGGGTTTCAAGCAAACCCATAATGCATGTACCTCAGGTCTCACCCTGGCAGCTGAGATAAGCCACCCTAACTAACTTGGCGGCACATCAATGTCAGCCTTGGCAGAATAAATCTCCTTAGATTTATCCAATGGCTGTGAAGATTCTAAACTAACACGAGTCTCATAA
Organism: Nelumbo nucifera; assembly: GCF_055504915.1. Lineage (NCBI taxonomy): Eukaryota > Viridiplantae > Streptophyta > Magnoliopsida > Proteales > Nelumbonaceae > Nelumbo > Nelumbo nucifera. The sequence goes on from NC_142654.1 coordinate 42,181,943, forward strand.
GTGTCCAGTTTAAGGGTATTACACAGAAACACACCATAATAACACAAATCAACTATGCACTTTAATCATTTACAATAAATGACATAATGTACATCAATCTGATTGGAGCTAAGGACATACACTCTTTAATAGTTCCCACTTGCACTTAAGTCCAATCCGGTATAAGCCGGAGACCCAAACTTTCCACATGTTTCTCAAACACTTTCTATGTTAGTGGCTTAGTCAATGGGTCTGCCACATTCTCCATTGATGCTACCTTTTAGCATCAATCTCCCATAGATCCAGTGTTGTCACACAATAGTGGAATGGGTGATGTGCTAAATTTCAAATTCTAGAATGAATACCTTCATACATTAGGCAGCCTCACTTACGGCAATGTGCTTAGCTTGGGTTGTGGAATTTGTCATTCTTACTACATAGGACCCCATCGTGAAGATGTAACCAGATGTAGACATTCTACCATCTGGGTCTGACTGGAAGTCGGTATCAGTATACCCAACAATCTTTAGTGAACTACCATCAAACTCTAGACAAAACTCATTTGTCCTTCAAAGGTATTTTAGAATGTGTTTCACAGCTGCCCAATGCTCCTAACCTGGGTTAGACTGAAACCTACTCACCACACTCACTGCTTGAGCAATGTCAGGTCGAGTGCACAGCATGGCATACATGATGCTCCCACGGCTGAAGCATAGGGAGTCTCTCTCATGCCCTCGATCTCCTCGGGAGTCTTGGGAGACATACCCTTGGAGAGAGTGACTCCGTGCCTGAAAGGAACATTTCCTTTCTTGGAGTTCTCCATACTATATCATTTGACAATCTTGTCAATGAAAGTAAATTGGGATAATCCAATTATCTTCTTCAATCTAACTCTATAGAGTTGAAGACCCAAGATGTAGGATGCTTTTCCAAGATCTTTCATGGAGAATTGTTATGAAAGCCACACTTTCACCGTAGTTAACATCCCTACATCATAATCAGGAATGTAACTTTATCTTCCACTGTCTTCCTATAAACACAGGGCTCATCCGGATTCTGCTCAAAGTCAAACTATTTGATTCCAGCTCCAAGAAGCTTGCTTAAGTCCATATATGGATCGATTAAGTTTACATACCATGTGTTCTAGACCTGCAGCAATGAATCCTTGTGGTTGCTGCATGTAGATATCTTCAATAAGATCTCCATTCAGGAATGCGGTTTTGACATCCATTTTCCAAATCTCAGAGTCATGGTATGCTGCTATAGCTAGCAGGATCCTAATGGATTTAAGCATGGCCACGGGCGAAAAGGATTCCTCATAGTCGATTTCCTCTTTCTGATTGTACCCTTTCGCGACAAGACGAGCCTTGTAGGTCTCAACCTTATAATATGGGCCCTTCTTCTTCTTATAGATCCATTTGCAACCAATTTCTTTTACCCCAAGGGTGGATCTACTAGAGTCCAGACTCCATTTGTCTCCATTAAGTCCATTTCAGCTCTCATGGCATCTACCCACTTCAATGAATCTATGTCCAACATAGCTTCCATATATGTCATGGGATCCTCCTCACTGATGAGAGTATAATTTATCATATTTTTATCCCCAATTATTTTGTCTTTTATACTAAATTATCATCTAATTGGACTCATATTTCTTGTATTTCAGTCCAGGGTATGAAAGAAGGCATCAAGAGCAAAGAAAGACAAATCGGATGATTTTTCATAGTTTTACATTGTTCAGTTATCTGGGCCTAACTCGCGTCTCCGAACTCAGAATGGGCTGATTCAAGACCCACTAGAAAGATAAGAGAAAAATCCACAACCTTCCTGTTTTGGGCATTCGCAGATTCGGCCTGCATCGAAGTCAAATCCAGGCCCGAATTCGGGGCAAATTCATAGGAAGGCCCAATCCGCAACTGAAGCCCAATTCACAGAGGAGGTCTAATACGAATCCAAGAACAAGAAACTGAGAAGAGTCCTTCCAGATCTAAATGCTTGATGTAATCTTAAAGATAAAGGGATTGAATTCAAGAGATAAAGAGATAAGATTAGAATTAGGATGGGACTTTCTATTCTTGTAAAGATCAACTTCAAGAGAAAGTAGGAGACCACCCCCTCCCCTTTAATCTATATAAAGGAGGGGGCAGACCAGCTTTAGGTATCACTCAATCACTCATTTTCTAATTTGAATCAAGAAGCAAAGAAGCAACCAGTCAAAAATTCCCAAGAATTCAAGAAACGTGGAGAAGGAGATCAAGAATTCGAGAATCCCCAAGAACAAGGTGGCGGCAAGAAGAGGAGATCTCAGCACCATGGGCGAATTCAAGAGTTCTTTCTTTCCCTTTGTTTGCTTTAATTCTTCTATCATGAACTGATTTGTTTCTTGCTAGGGCTATGGAAAGCCTAACCATGTTAATGAATATATTTTTATCTTCTTGATTTATCCAAGATTGTGATTTCCATATAGTCTATGAATTATTGTGCTTAATACAGTTAAGAGCTTGGCCACCTCTTAATTGATTTGCGTTATGTGAATGAATCGAGAGAGGAATTCACATAATTGACTAAATAGTTCATAGTGTGAATTGAATGGTATATAGAGATATATATACATGATTCATCTGAATTTAATGGTTTTCTTGGACCTAATGCACTTCCATCTTGAGAGCTCTACTCGAGAGATCGAAGGGTTACCTGATGGGCGTAGGTTTAGTATATCTCGCGAGAGAATATTAAATAAATTTGGGAAAATCTCGGCTTATGGGAATGACAAATAATCTTTGTTAATCGAACCCATCAATATTCATTACATTGGTTAGGTGGACCAAAAGTCCTAGCGATTTCTTCATTTGCATATTCGATTAGTGATCACCCTTGCTTTTATTTTCTTTTTCCAGTTTTATTTTCAGTAGTTCTTGCTTCCTAAAATCTGAATTTCGATTGTCCAAATAATTAGGGAACACTATGATTCTAATACTTATTTTGTTAAATCCCCGTGGAAACGATATTATTATACTACTTGATAACTAGTGCACTTGCTAGGGTTATAATTATAGCTATTACTCACTAGTCGTGGCTTCCACCAAGTAACTTTCTTGGTCATAGCCGTAACAAACTAGAGGCCTAGAAATCCAGGTAGATCTTCTAGGTTGGTTATTTTCTAGAGCACGTGGGACATCTCCCACTACCCCTAGGCTCTCCTCATCAAGAGCAACATCTTGATTAAGATTATCCAGGACGTAATCTTCCTCTATAAAGGAGGCATTTCAACTGCAAAACACCTTTTGCTCTTTTGGATCATAGAATAAGTAACCTACAGAACCTTTGGGATAACCTACAAATAGGCAACAACTGGTCTTGGATTCCAATTTGTCAGCACTAGTTCTTTTAACATGTGCCGGACAACCCCAAATTCTCAAGTGTCTCACACTAGGTTTCTTACTGGTCCATAGCTTATATGGAGTCTTCAAAAAGGATTTGGTTGGAATCCGGTTCAGCACGTAAATCGAAGTCTCTAATGCGAAACCCCAATAGGATGTGGGTAACTCTGAGTGGACGAGAAGTGAATGGACCATATCTAATGGAGTTCGATTTCTCCTCTCTGATACATCGTTTAATTGTGGTGTAGCAGGAGGAGCCAGTTGTGATACAATCCCATTTTCCTTTAAGTAGTCACTGAATTCGTCAGAGAGATACTCGCTGCCTCGATCTAATCAAAGGGTTTTACTTTCTCTCCCTAACTGTTTCTCGACCTCTTGTCTGAACTCTTTGAAATTTTCAAAGGATTCAGACTTATGTCTCATTAGGTACACGTAACCACACCATGAAAACTCATCGATAAATGTTATAAAATAAACATGTTGGTTACGTGTCCTAACATTCATGGGACCACATACATCAGTATATATAAGGTCAAGTGTGCCTATAGATCTTTCAAGCTTTCTCATAAATTGTTGTTTTGTCATCTTACCTTGAAGACAAGGCTCACAGGTTGGAAGATCTTCTTCAGTTAGAAAATCTAAAGGACCATCCTTTACCAACCTTGTGATACGATCTATATTAATGTGGTCAAGTCGGTAATGTCACAGGCACGTGGGATTAACTGTATCACGAGTTCTCTTCTTGGGGATTATTTTTGATGTAGTTTCGAAAATGTTGGTTCCCAGAGAAGGATGGAGAACATAGAGACCACTCTCAAGTTCTCCATCCGTATGCGAGGAATTTGTTATTCCGTTTAATAGTAGTCACATTACTAAATAAGATAGAATAACCATCCAAACACAATTTTGAGTCAGAAATCAAATTTATTCCTAAATTATGTATGAAAAGATAATCATTAAGTACAATTGTTCTTTCTCTAAAAACTAGTTCTAAGTTCCTATAGTTGTAGCTCTAACTGTTGCAGAAGTCCCCAAGTAGAGCGTTACTTATCCGTCACTCAGTCTTCTACTTGTCTTGAACCCCTGCAATGTGTTATATGCATGAATTGAAGCCCTAGAGTCAATACACCAGGAAGCAGAAGTGACCAACAAATTGGTCTCTATGATAAAAGATTCAAAGTTACCTTGCTTCTTAGTCTCTAGATATTGAGGACAGTTCATCTTCCAGTGGTTGGTTTGTTTATAAAAGTGACAAGCATCCGATGCTTTGTCCTTCTTCTGCTTTTGTGGATTGCTAGTCTTCTTCCGAGGCTTTTCTTTGCCCTCCTCTTCTTCTTACCCAAATTGCCACCTTCAACAAGCATGGTTATCGGTTTATCCTTCTTAATCAATTCTTTAGCCCTCTACAACATATTGATGAGTCGCTAAAGGCTAACATTTAACTTATTCATGTTATAATTCATGATAAACTGATTGAAGGAGGGAGGCAAAGAATTTATGATGGCATCAACTTTGGTGACATGATCTAGCCCTAACCCGAGTGCCTCTAGTTCATTAATGTAACACATCATCTTCAGACAATGGTCATGAACCATCTAGCTCTCGGTCATTTTTGCGGTCATGAATAGTTTTAAGACCTTCTAATGAGTAGAACGATTCTGCTCTTCATATATGGTCCTCAAACTATCCAGGATATCCTCAGGTACTTTGATCTGATCAAATTGTCTCTGTATCAGATAGGCGAGGGAGGCTACGATGTGGCATAAGGCAAGAGAGTTCTTCTCATCCCATTCTTGATACTCTCTCCTACGTGCCTTAGAAGCCCTATCACACGGACGATCCGGAGTAGGGTTCTTAGCAACCTTGTCCAATTTTTTGGACATTAACACCAGCATAAGGTTACGGAATCAGTCAACATAATTTGGGCCCTAAAGTTTGTTATCATCCAACAACTTGGTGAATTGTCCATTTGCCATTTTTGATAAAAGGCAAGGCAGATTATTAGTCCACAACCTAAATTGATTCATGTTTAATACATAGATATGGCTTTTAATCTACGTTCCATTTCCATTTGTTCATTTCTAAGATTTCCCTCCTATCTCAGTGACGGAGACTGCAAAGTATGTCTCTATAAATGTGGGAAATCACATACAGTGCATGGAGCCAATTGTTTCAGCTGCATAACCCCACCACCTTCTGTGAAGGATCATATCCACTCATCTTATGAGCTTTCCCTTTGGCCTCTGTTAGACAAGGTTCTTTGCCAACGCTCCTATCATCTTATGAAACAATCCAACAGATCCAACAGCAAATGGATAGCTCAATTTTATGGTGCATCTCCTCATTACTGAAGGACCCATCTTCATGCTAATGATGGAAGACCTTTAGAGTTCATCTTATGAATCTCCCTATCACATGCACTTATATTTTTAGGAGGGAACGAATGGTTACGCCCTAGTTCTATTTAGGTCAAACCAAAGTGGCTCCCATTGACTTTTTCAAAGTCAGATTTCAATGGGCCTAAACGGCTAGGGTTCCACATGGTTCCTCTTGGGGAGAAAGCTGATGTGGGGCCCACCATGCAGGGAGATCATCCGATGATCTTATGGACACCATGCCAATTATGTGCATTCAGCCATGGTGTGCATAAGAGCCACTATCGAATTAACATGGGCCAAGTGCTTATGGCCCATGTACGTAGCATATCACATAACATACATCACATGTATGAAAAAACTACAATTGATCCAATCAATTAAATAACTGTAAAACCCATAATTAAAATTTAAAACCTTTTTAGCCCATTTAAAGCCCATAATATTATCAAATAATACTATCTACGTATATGGGCTGAACTGCAAAGAGTAGGTCGGCCCATATAGCATTTATGCTGAATTAGGCTAGAGCAGTTTTAACAAATTAAAATCGGGTTTTATAGAGGTGGGCCGAATTGCATCTTGCAATGCCATCAAACCCTCGGCCCAAAAGGAAATTTTAGCGCTGTGAACAGCCCCCATTGAACCACTGATTCGGTCCAACTAGTTTGGTCCAATCTGGGTCAAATAGGTCTAGGGTTTGGTGTTTAATTCAAGATCCAGTTCAAGAAGATGATCTGAAATTAAATGCAACTGATAAATGACAATCAACAATCAGAAAAAAAAAAAAAAAAAAAAAAAAAAAAAAAAAAAACAAAATAGTGGGTTGTTCCTATGGATCCAAATGTGCAAGAAAAAGATTAGTCGCAACAAATTGCAAATTGCAGATTTCTCATCTGTGCAAATGTCTTCTCCTCCACGCAAACCAGCTTCTTCTTCTGACAAAATAAAATAGAAAAAGGCCTAAATTCTCTATTAATTTACATCAGAATCAAATCCTATACATTCCGTCTAAAAAGTAAAAAAAAAGAATTACTTATAGACCAAGAATGAATAGAATACAGCAGTTGCACAAATTCATTGCACCAATAAAAGATTTAGATCTCCACCGCATGAACAGCCCAAAATCCAAAAAATATAAATAGAACAATTCTGAATATATTGCAGATTAATAAAGATTTACTTTTTAGATCATTCATCCAAAATCTGGGAACCATTTCCCAGAGAAACTGTAATTTGCGCAAATAGGATAGAACAATTCTACCTATTTGCGCAGGTTTCGAACAAGTCTGATTTGGTTCAAGAATGGGTCTAGGGTTTGTTGTTTAATTCATGATCCAATTCAAGAAGATGATCTGAAATTAAATATAGTTGATAAATGACAATCAACAATCAGAAAAAAAAATAAATAAATAAATAAAAATAGTGGGTTGTTCCTATGGATCCAAACGTGCAAGAAAAAGATTAGTCGCAGCTTGCAGATTTGATTTCTGCAAATTGCAGATTGTAGATTTCTCATCTGCGCAACTGTCTTCTCCTCCACGCAAACCAGCTTCTTCTTCCAACGAAATAAAATAGAAAAAGGCCTAACTTCTCTATTAATTTACATCAGAATCAAATCCTATACATTCCGTCTAAAAAGTAAAAAAAAAAAAAGAATTATTTATAGACCAAGAATGAATAGAATACAGCAGTTGCGCAAATTCATTGCGCCAATAAAAGATTTCGATCTCCACCGCATGAACAGCCCAAAATCCAAGAAATATAAATAGAACAATTCTAAATATATTGTAGATTAATAAAGATTTAATTTTTAGATTATTCGCCCAAAATCTGGGAACCATTTCCCAGAGAAACTGTAATTTGCGCAAATAGGATAGAACAATTCTACCTATTTGCACAGGTTTCGAACAAGTCTGATTTGGTTCAAGAATGGGTCTAGGGTTTGGTGTTTAATTCATGATCCAATTCAAGAAGATGATCTGAAATTAAATACAGCTGATAAATGACAATCAACAATCAGAAAAAAAGAAAACAAAATAGTGGGTTGTTCCTTTGGATCCAAACATGCAAGAAAAAAATTAGTCGCAGCTTGCAGATTTGATTTCTACAAATTGCAGATTGTAGATTTCTCATCTGTGCAAGTATCTTCTCCTCCATGCAAACCAGCTTCTTCTTCCAAGGAAATAAAATAGAAAAAGGCCTAATTTCTCTATTAATTTACATAAGAATCAAATCCTATACATTCCGTCTAAAAATTAAAAATAAAATAATTATTTATAGACCAAGAATGAATAGAATACAGTAGTTGCGCAGATTCATTGCGCCAATAAAAGATTTCGATCTCCACCGCATGAACAGCCCAAAATCCAAGAAATATAAATAGAACAATTCTAAATATATTGCAGATTAATAAAGATTTAATTTTTAGATCATTCGCCCAAAATCTAGGAACCATTTCCCTAATTTAGAAAACTGCATTTGTAAGGTTCGTTTTTGAATCAAAACTGGACCAGATCTGAAACCAAAAGGGAAGTGAGGGATATACCTAATATGAAGTAAAAACAACTCCCATCATAGGTGTTCTCGCCTAAAGAGGATACCAAATCTGCCTCCACTGAAGATGACACAGTGTATGTTGAGGTAGGATCAGCAAGAATGGTTCTTTAGCAAGAACCATAATCGAGTATAGGAGTCAGGTGTAACATTCCAATTTTGCCCATCTATCTACAAGGTCCAGGGCAATACTAGAATTTGGTCCAGTTCAGGGTTTCAAGCAAACCCATACTGCATGTACCTTAGGTCTCACCCTGGCAGCTGAGATAAGCCACCCCAACCAACTTGGCGACACATCAATGTCAGCCTTGGCAAGATAAATCTCCTTAGATCTATCCAATGGCTATGAAGATTCTAAACTAACACGAGTCTCGTAAGTGTCCAGTTTAAGGGTATTACATAGAAACACACCATAATAACATGAATCAATTATGCACTTTAATCATTTACAATAAATGACATAATGTACATCAATCTAATTAGAACTAAGGGCATACACTGTCTAACAGAAGAACCTAAATGGATTTCTTTCTTTTCTCATCTGAACAAGATCCAAATGAGGTAAACTATCAAATAGGGTCAATCTCTAGACTTAACGCATCAATTCACCCCAACCCCATTGCAAATCTGAGGACAAAATGCTTATCAATAAGATTCTACTTACTGATAAGTCGGGGGCTAATGTAGGTACATAGTGCTTGCTTTGACCTTTAGAGTATGGAAGACACCAAATTGATACTATGTAGATGCTTGCGATTCGTTTGTAGCTCATTGGTCACCTGTGATGGACTTATAATGCACCGCACACTCGCAATAAACACATGGTTCATCGCACGTTCACGATGGACTTGTACCTAACACGATCCTAAAACAGGTTTTAGTTAAACCTTCGATGAACTTTGGAAGTATGCAGTCTTATGATAAACCCAAGACCACTATAGAGATACAGGACATCAGGAACCAGACTTAAATATCAACCTCACGTGTAATTTTAAGTTACACAAATGATAAGGTGACACATAGGTTTAATAAAAGGGATGCCCACTACGCAATGATGTCACTAGTGCCACATCGGTTAAATAAGATGCGAAAGGCAATAGAACATGTGGATTATGAGAATCCTCGAGTGAAAGAAAAGTCAACATTTGAGAGATCTCACAAGACATGTGGAGAAGCTCTAGCAATGTTCCTTAATGACCGACAGTGAATCTAATATTCTCTTTTCCAATAGAAAATGAGCACTTTTGACTCCTTCCTTTCAGGACCTTGGGATCCCTCCCTATAAATGGCGATCCTTTTCATAACAAAAGCCATTCATTCAACCATTGATTCACCCAATAATTGGATTCCCAGTTCAGCTGTCTTATCACTCTCTTCTCCTGCTCTAGCCTTCCGGTTGATTTTCTACTCCCATTCTTCCTTTGTTCTTCAAGGAGACCATTCCCACATAGCCTAACCTCCCCCTACCTACATTAGAATCTCTAGTTGCGTCCTTGATCACAGAGGATGGCCGCCCACAAAATCAACCTTTCACCAATCCTTGAAGAGCACAGCACCATCCTAGAAGATACCATCCCAGAAGTTGGAAACTAGTATGAGACGGAAGCCACTAACCAGGCAACATCAAAATTCTCTCAAAAAAAGTATATGAATTTGAAACCCGATTTGAAGCTCGGTTGACAAAATCAAGCAAAAGAAAAATGAGATAGGGACCACCCTACAACTCCTCCTCCAACAGATGACCCAGACTGAACAATCTCCCTTTACTCCAGCCACCGCTTCCCTAACTGCCCCCACTAGCCATCACACCTCCAACCCTAGTCCTATTGCACTAGAACAGCCTATCGGGGCTAACCCCGTGCCCGTGCTACCGAGACAACATACCGTCAAACAGTCCAAGGTCCTCCCTCAAGACCCAACAATAGAAGCCCCACTCAGCAGGGATGAGCTGAGAGAATATGTCCAGGGGCTGGTGGTAGAGAGCCGCAACCAGACTTAAGCTTCAATCATCTCTACAAAAACCATACTCCGATCGAATCTTGTACAAGCCCTTTCCCGTTGGTTATACTCCTCCACAATGGTTGCCACAGTACGATAGGCGGAAGGGAAGCCCACAGGAGCATGTAAGAAATTCGAGGATGCTATGGGTCCTTTTCCCTCGACCGGGATCTAAAGGTTCGTAAATTTTCAAAGTTCCTAACAGGCCCAACGTATACCTGGTTTGTTAAACTCACTGATGGGAGCATCAACTCGTTGGCTGAACTGGCCAAAAGGTTCTTATCGAAGTGGTTCGCTTTAGAAAGGAAGCTGACGATGGCTGACTTGTAGAACATGGAGTAGCGTGCAGGGGAAGATCTTTTGGTGTATATTATGCAGTTCTAGAAATTGACCCATTCTGTCTTCAATGACCACACCATGGAGATGGGTTTCATCGAGCAATGTGTATAAGGGATACAGCCTGCCTATAGAATAGGAATCAAGAACGTTGAGGTAGAGACATTCAGGCAGTTATGGAGGTGCACAGAAAGAACAACATACATAGTCAAAAACATCATGACCCAATATGTGCCGATACTGGAGCAATATAGGAGGAATGAAGCCTACACAGTGGACCAGAGGCCTCACAACAACTCAGGGCGCAGGCAGGGATCTTACTACCGAAACAACACCCAAGGTAAGAAGAACGACTTACTAATCCCTCCTTCTTTCTTCTGCACCAAGGAGGAGGTAATAATAATCATGAACAAGTAGGTCGAGATTAGAGTGATCAACTTGCCACCACTACCAGTACGGGTGGATCTAGAGATAGATAGGTGTGGGGGAAGATGGTGCAACTTCCACCAGTCATCGTATCACGACCTGATGGATTGCTTTTCTTTAAGAAGGTTGTTTGTACAAAAAGTAAAACTGGAAGATTTTGTGAAGAGGAACCCCGTGTGAGTAGAAACAGATCCCCTCCCGGCTCATACCCAAGGGGGGAGCATCAACGTAGTAGGATCACTGGGCTAATATCAGCCTAACATGCTGATAAAAAATATTTGAACAAAACCCGGAGCTTCAACAATTTTTTAGTAAGCAAGGGGCAAGCAACTAGATGAGGAAACTTGCCATCAGGGCACTAGAAGAAGTCTTCAGGAGACTGTTGGAACCTTATCGGCTTGATCAAACCAGTGTAGAATTCACACTGGATGACATGATAGCTATGGATCCCCACCACAATCGACCCTTATACATTATGACAAGGGTGGGGGGTTTTGAGATGAGAAGGTCCATGGTGGACCCCAGGAGCTCTGTCTACCTGATCTCTATCCATACATTGAAACTGTATGAACATACAACAAGAGATGGTCAAGGATTTGCTTATGGAGGTGACTGACTTTAATGGAAAACGTGTCTATCACAGAAGGGTCTATCGAAATGCAAGTAGTAATCGAGTCGTTCCCCATCATGCAGGACTTCCAAGTCATCTTGGGGAGGACCACCTACCATACCCTACTAGGATGGCCTCTAATACACGACCTGGCCTTGGTCCCGTCGATGTATCATCAATACATAAAAGCCAAGAACAAGGGACACGTGATAAGAATCCCGGCAACCAAGGTTCCTTTTGGCATGTCAAAGGCCCACCTATAAGATGCGATCTACTAGACGAAGCTGAAAGATGAAGGAGAAACAAGGATAGCCAAAGTAGAGGGACTGCAGCTACCATACCTTGTGCGGGATGAGCCTTCAACAACACCAGAAAAGAAGAGAACGAGATGTGTATGGATGACCGAAGATGATGGAAAGAGCTACTACACTATCGTCGCAAATTACGAGGGCGGCAAACCATGACGGCCAAGAAAACCATTATTCTTGAGGTATAAGTCTATGGTAATTACAAGTTATAATTCATCTTATGATATTCTAAGCATGATATGTGTGACCTTATCGAAAGTTATAGTTATTGTCACCAAGTTATTTTCATAATATACGTATATGCTTTTCTTTGGACATAGGAGTATACCCCAATCCATCTTCAGATCACATGATCAAAACAATTGTAAATTTCTTTCAATGAAAATTTAAGTAATGCTTCAACCAAAACTACTTCACTAGATCATTCCTACAAAAAGACATTGTCGTAGTTTCATCACAGAAAGATGCATCACAACCTGAACAAGTATCACAAACACTAGAGGTATGATAGTGAGATATACTAAATTCATAATTAATTATCAAACCAGAAAATGCTAAGCCTTACTCGCGATGACAGGAACAAAAGGAAGGAACCTTAGAATATTGCAATGAAATCCAAGCACCTCCCAAGTGTATGATGGATTCCATCGATGCGGTAGAAGAACCCTTGGAAGAAATTAACATGGTTGCAAAAGGAATAGAAAAGAGGCCATTGTACATATTAACCAAACTAGGACCCGAAGAAAAGGAAAAGTTGATCACATTGCTGAAAGGTAAGAACCTTTCTTTATCGCAAAATACTAGGGCCCGTTTGAAAAGTGGACTGATCTTTGTGCATTTTCACAGAGTTCCAAGATGTATTCGCTTGGGTCGTACGACTAGATTCCGGGTTTGGACCTAGCCCTTTGTCAGACACCCCTTATGTATAGATCCCAAGTTCAAGCCTATAAAGCAACCTCAAAGGGTCTTTAATCCAGAAGTAGCCCTAAAGATTAAATAAAAACTCATGTGAATCCTAAAAGTAGGGTTCATCAAACCTATAGCACACCCTCAATGGCTAGCCAACATAGTGCCAGTCAAGAAGAAGAACAGATAACTCAGGTTAGTATCTTAAGTTTAGTTGTCTGGTCAAGTTCCTAGAACATGACTATAAACTAAGTTCCTCCAACCTTATTGTAGATGTTGCGTCAATTTTAGGGACCTGAACAAAGCCTGTCCCAAATATGAGTTTCCCCTACCAAACATGAAAGTCTTGATAGATTCGACAACAATAAATCAAATTTTCTCCTTCCTAGATGCATACAGCAAGTACAATCAGATTTTTATGGACCCCACGGATGTGCCTTACATAGCCTTTAGGACGCCGATTAGGAACTTCTATTACAAGATGATGTTGTTCGGCTTGAAAAATGTCGAGACCACATATCAAAGGGCAATGGCAAGTGTCTTCCATGACATGATACAGAAGGAGATTGAGTGTTATGTGGACGACATAGTGGTTAAGGAAAAAAAGAAGGAAGATCACCCTGATGTATTAAGAAAAGTGTTCAGTCAGTGTAGAGCTTTCAACCTGAGGCTTAACCCCTTAAATAACAAAATAAAACAAATGTTATAATGAAAATATAATAATAAGTAAAAGAAAATAATAATAAATAAAAAATAAAAAACATAAAAATTGATAACCTCTTCCCTCTCCCATCTGAGTCTTACTCAAACTGGTGTAGGTAGTACCTAGGCTTTGGAGTCACTATTTGATAAAAATAACTTTGACATCATTCTCAGAGGTCCCATCACCTCCATTTCCTTAAAGTTTGTGGTTCCTAAGTTATGAACCCCTTTTAATTTCTAGATTTCCTTCTTCATTTTTTCCATTTCCTTCCTCATAGGATCATTTTCAAGTGAGGTTGGCTTGATTGGGAAGATAGACTAAGAGACATGAAGGTCTTCCTCTTCAAAGTCGTCGACTTGGTTATGTGGTACCAGAAGTGAATATGAATGGGGTAGGAATCCCAATAGTGGTGGGGATGGTCAAGGATTGAGCTTGGGGGTTGGTATCATTTCTTTTCAAGAGTGAACCCACCTGAATGGACATTTCTGAAAGCTTTTCTTGAAGACAAAGAAAAATGTTGTAGAGATAGTAGCTGGTGTAATGATCTCTACATTGGTCATATCTTATTGCCCTGAGCCCTCTGAGGTCATGCCTTCTATTGCCATGGTGCGGGTGAAGGACAGGGTTACAATTCCATTGGTCCTCGTGTTGGCATGGAGTGGGTCTAAAAATTATTCACTATTTTCATGAAAGAAGATGTTGAATTTGATTTTCAGCATTTGATGAGTTAATTTGATGAATGGTATATTTTCCTTATGTGTTCAACTAGTACTTGAGTGAGACAATAATGGCCACCCCAAAAGAAGGAAGTTTCTTCATTAATGTTCAATACATCCACTTTTTGTTCGGCTAAAAGAAACTTCCTTCCTTAAATCCAACTCTTCTATTTCCATTTGTCATTTTTACATGATGTACTCTCTTATTTGCTTCCTTATACAATCGTTGTGTCTCCCAATCCTTATCTCCTGCTCTTCATTTATCCTACCGGTGTGTCCGGAAGCGTGTCATTAACCACTTCAAAACACCAGTTTCAATATTTATAAATTTTCCAATTCTCAAAATAACAACAAAATGCAGTTAGTGGTGAGAAAGGGGTCATATCAACAGGGAAGTGAGGGAAAAATTGTTACGTACTTCAATCCGGACAAAATAACAAGATTTGAAATTGCAAAAAAATAAATAAATAAAAGAAATAAAAAACTAAATAAAAAATCTGCAACTCGATCAAACGTAGCAGCCTCTGGATCAATCCTTTGACCCTTGAACTCCTCGAGCTAGGCCTTTCGTCTTACCTGCCAAATTTCAGATCTACAGAAAGGAAGACAAGAATTAAATTTGATAAAAATAAATTGCAAAACTAAAATAAAAACTGGAAATTAAAAAATGGAAAATAAAAATATGCATAAAAAGCAAATCTAAAACTATGGGAAATTGGTTGGGATTCGGATCCAGAGGTGGAAGTAGTGGCTAGGCGAACTGCAAACAGGAACCCCTCCTCTTGCCTGGGTGTTCTCCTCTTCCTCTACCCTTGAACTTCTCAAGGTCAACCTTCTATCTTACTTGAGGGCACAATCCAACCTAAAAGAAAACAAAGAAAACAAAAGGGATAGTTGAACAAATCCAGTGGCGGTAGTTGCAGATTGGCTGGACTGCTTAAAGGAACCCCTGCTGACAAGATCTAGGCATCCTTTCCTTCTACAACCCTTGAACTCCTCAAGAAACCTTAGCCTTGTGAACTGGGTGATATGACCAACCCCTTATCAAGGGCACCTTGGGTTATTTATATAGAGAATGGTGGACATAACTGGGATTAGAGAGGAAGAGATAGGCAGCTCTTGGGTTTATGCAAAAATATGGGTGCCCTAGGGATTGAGAATGAAGGGTTAGGATTGTTCTAAGGAGATCCTAAGGCTAAAAAGAGGAGGAGAGGGCACCTAATATTATATAGGGCTGATGTTTGTTAGAGGTGAAAAGAATGAGTGGGGAGGCACCCCAGGGTTTTTAAAGGAGATGGGAGCATGCTAATACAGTAGGAGGGGTGCCTGTCTAGGTTTGGCAGATAGGAGGCACCCTCCTATGCTCAGATTTTCATAGAAATACCTCCTCTCTCAGTTGGAATTCACACCAGCTTCCCAAAAATTGCATTTCAGCCTTGAAACCTCCCTAGTTTTCTCTAGGATTCGCATAGGGACCCTCAGATGTCACAATATTGAATTTAACTAGGAAAAAGGCACATTTTGACTATTCTAAGGCCTAAAATACTCCTGAAATGATGCCCTTAAGGCATCAAGATACAGAGTTATCACACCCCCCAACTTGATCATTGCTAGTCCCTTAACAATGCAACCTTAAAAGCCGACTAAGTATAAAAAGAAGTCATTCCCATAGCAAGGTCATCCTTGACAGAATCAGTCAAGTATCTTGATTCCAGAATTCTCAAACTTTGTATAGATCAATATTGGGCTTCAGGGGTAAAACTGTCTTGCTTTGAATATTTCTGAAACTTTGCTTAAAAATCTTGTATACTCTTCCATTTTCTATTTGTCAAGAAAATCTGAGATTGATTTCAAAATCGGACAGGTATTCTTCTTGTCATTTCTCAAAATGGATTTCTACCATTGAACTTTGAGACGCAAACTTATTTTTATTGCTACCTTCCACCGTTTGACACGAATCTCGACACTTGCCTTAGGTGAAGAGACTTGGTTACTAAGTGTTAGGTGATTGTCTTTGGCATTTCCTTTTCCGTTTGACGTGAATCTGGACACTTGACAAAGGTGAAGAGACTCGGATACTAAGTCCAGGGTGTCCATTAACCTTTTATTCCTTTTTTTTTTTGAAACACTGTACAGGGTAGTCCATTGTCTCTAATGACTTGAAGAATTTTTGTCTAATTTCTCAATCTTTCTCTTCTTATCCTGCTAGGGGCAAACTTGGGGGTGTTAGTTTCCTACTTTTTCTATATGGGAATTTCTTTTAATGAAAAAACTTAAACATTTCTCTGTAAAATCTTTAGTTCTGCATTTTTAAAGGCTTAGCTCTTATTATTTTTTTTTCAATTTTTCTCTCTTTCCTTACCCCCCAACTTAAGTGCCATTGTCCCTAATGGCATGACTAGAATGTTGCAAAGGGACTTGGGCCAAAGGGAACAATCAAGAGGGTTTTTCCAAGGGGTTCAAGGTCTATCAATTGGTCTCGAATCAAGAAAACAAAAACTCTAATCCTAAAAGAAAAAGAAACTAAAAACTATGTTGGGCTGCCTCCCAACCAGTGTTGTCTCTAGAAGCATGTCGTTAACCACTTTGGAACACCAGTTTCAATATTTATAAATTTTCCAATTCTCAAAGTAACTAAAAAACGCAGTTAATGGTGAGAAAGGGGTCGTATCCATAGGGAAGTGAGGGAAAAATTGTTAGTACTTCAATTCGGACAACATAACAAGATTTGATATTACAAAAACACAAAATTTAATTAATTGAACTGGAATCCATTAAAATAAAATTCTAATAGTGTTGAAAGTAAAAATTGCAGAAGATTAAATAAATAACATAAATAAAAAATCTGCAACCCAGTCAAAGATAGCAGTCTTCGGATCTATCATTTGACCCTCGAACTCCTCGAGTTGGGCCTTCCGTCTTACCAGGCTGAATTTCAAATCTGCAAAAAGGAAGACAAGAATTAAATTTGATAAAAATAAAATAAAAACTGGAAATTAAAGAACGGAAAATAAAAACATGCGTAAAACGTAAATCTAAAACTATTGGAAACTGGTTGGAGTCCAAATCCAGAGGTGGCAGTAGTGGCTAGATGAACTGCAAGCAGGAACCCCTCCTCTTGCATGGGCGTTCTCCTCTTCCTCTACCCTTGAACTTCTCAAGAACAGCCTTCCATCTTACCTGGGGGCAGAATCCAACCAAAAATAACATAAAAGAAAATAAAGTAAACAAAAGGGATGGCTAATAAAATCTAGTGGCGGTAGCTACAGATTAGCTAGACTGCTTGTAGGAACCCCTCCTAACAAGGACTGGGCATCCTTCCCTTCTACAACCCTTGAACACCTCAAGAAACCTTAGCCTTGTGAACTGGATGAATTGACCAGCCCCTTCTCAAGGGCCCCTCGAGTCCTTTTTATAGAGAAGGGTGGACAAAACTAGGACTAGAGAGAAAGAGAGGGGCAGCAGCTAGGTTATTGCAGAAATATGGGCACCTTAGGGTTGAGAATGTAGGGTTAGGATTGTTCTAAGGAGATGCTAAGGCTGAAAAAAGAAGGAGGGAGCACCCAATATTATGTAGGGCTGAGATTTGGTCACCCATAATGGAGGGAGCAAATTTGGGTGCTTAGAATGGAGGAATGTGACTGGTTGGTGTGATGTGGCGCCCTAAGGTCATTGGTTGAGGTTTAAGGAGTGAGGTGCAAGGCTAGTGATGAGGGAGGATTTGGCCCTCCAATGACATTGTGACATGTGGCATCTCGGAACAACTGGGTGACACCCAGAACCACTTAGGCAACAACTTACCTTAGCCAAGATGATGGCGACCTGGCACAGGCGCCAAACTGGCGACCTAGCACAGGTGTCGACCTAGCGACCTGGCGACCTTGACCACAATTCAGGTTGGCAAGAAGCACCTAGTCCAAGGCCGACCTGCAGCACCTCATCACTAGCCGAAGCGACCTTGACGCAAGGAGTGACCTCTCTCGAGGGCGTGTCGGCCTGATTGAGGTCCAGGTGGCGACCTGCGAGACGTGCTCGCCGACAAATTCGGCATGCCTATCCCAACACTCCCATGATCCTTGGAAGTTGGCTCACATACCGAACATTCCGAAGGGTGGTCAATGTGCATGGCAGTTGCCTCCGAGAATCTCGGACCACTTAGACGACCTCGCGGAAATCTCGGATGTGGTGCATAAAGCCCACACCAAACAATGCCTATACAAAGGCACCAACCCCAATGGAAAAGGGGGTGGGGCAAGTAAGCATATTCTATCTCTCATACTTATATGATTTTCAGCTCGCAGTCTACTATGGGAATACTAACTTAAGCATCGGAGCGACCTCATCGGGTTAGCCACCCCGGGTCCTTTGACATTGATTCCTTGCAGGTCTCTAAAGAACTACGAAGCTCAACAATCAATCCAGCTCGCCACCAGTCAGCTTGGCCCTCTGGCCAGCTCGGCACCGAATATGCAGCTCGGCCCTCTGGTTAGCTCGGCACCTAGTCCACTCCCAGCTCGGCCTGGTCAGCTCGGCATCCAGGTCCTCACCCAACAAAATTCTCCACTTCGGCCTTTGAGTCATCAGCCACTTGAAAGCAGACCGAATGATGAGGTACTTAGCACAAAAAATTGATACATCAGCTAGGATGCTATCTAGGGAGAGATCTAAGGGTATGAGAGGCTATTAAGGCTTGGATGGTTGAGATTAGAGGTTAGGAGAGAGTGGAGGGTGGAGATTTGATAGCCTAGGGCGGCTAGGGTTTGTTAGAGGTAAAAAGAATGAATGGGGAGGTGCCCTAGCGTTTGTTAAGGAGAGGGGAGTATGCCAATATAGTAGGACGGGCGCCTATCTGGGTTTGGTAGATAGGAAGCGCCCTCTTGTGCTCAGTTTTTCATAGAAACACCACATCTCTCAGCTAGAATTCACACCAGCTTCTCAAAAGCTGCATTTCAGCATTGAAACTTCCCTAGTTTTCCCCAGGATTTGCACAGGGACCCTCAGAGATCACAATATTAAATTTAACTGGGAAAAGGGCACATTCTGACTATTCTAAGGCCTAAAATACCCTTGAAATGATGCCCTTAAGGCATCAAAATACAGAGTTTTCACACCCCTGAACTTGATCATTGCAAGTACCTTAGCAACGTAGCCTTAAAATCCTACTGAGTATAAAAAGAAGTCATTCCCATAGCAAGATCATCCTTGACAAAATCAGCCAAGTATCCTGATTCCAGAATTCTCAAACTTTGTATAGATTAGTATTGGGCTTAAGGGGTAAAACTATCTTGCTTTGAATATTTCAGAAACTTAGCTTAAAAATATTTTATACTCTTCCATTTGTAGTTTGTCAAGAAAATCTAAGATTGATTTCAAAATCGAACAGGTATTCTTCTTACCATTTATGACAATGGATTTCTACCCTTGAACTTTGAGACGCAGACTTATTTTTATTGCTACCTTCCACTGTTTAACACAAATCTTAACACTTGCCTTAAGTGAAGAGACCCGGTTACTAAGTGTTAAGTGATTGTCTTTGGCCATTTCCTTTTCCATTTGACGCAAATCTCGACAGTTGAATTAGGTGAAGAGACCTAGTTACTAAGTCCAGGGTGTTCATTGACCTTTTATTCTTTTTTTTTTTTGGAAACACTGTTCAGGGGTAGCCCACTGTCTCTAATGACTTGAAGAATCTTTGTCTAATTTCTCAATCTTTCTCTTCTTATCTTGCTAGGGGATAACATGGAAGTATTTTCCAACTTCTAAACGGTTTCGACAATATTCAAATAAGACCAATTTTGACTCCTATCACTTGCTACCAATTTCTACAAAATTTAATATTCTTCTATCAATTTCCTCAACTTTTTCTGTTTGGGAATATCTTTTAATGGAAAAACTTAAAAATTTCTCAATAAAATTTTTAGTTTTGCATTTCTAAAGGCTTAGCTCTTATTATTATTATTTCTTTTTTTTTCAAATTTTCTCTTTCTTTCCTCACCCCCCAACTTAACTTCCATTTCCCCCAATGGCGTGATTAGAATAATGCAAAAGGGACTTGGGTCAAAGGGAACAATCAAGAGGTAAGGATTCAATAGGGGTTCAGGATCTGTCAACTGGTCTCGAATCAAGAAAACAAAAACTCTAATCCTAAAAGCAAAAGCAATTGAAAATTACGCTGGTTTTCCTCCCAACCAGCACTAAGTTTAACGTCTTTAGCCAGACGCATTCACTCACTTCTCACATCTACACTCCTAGACTCGCTTTCTTTCTTACATAGATAGGGCTCAGATTGGGCTAACCAAAGGGTAAACAGGGTATCTATAAGGTCGTCCACTACCTCTACCATGAACTCATCTTCTCCTAGGTTTGGATACTTAGTGGCACTAAATACATTTAATCAGACTTTCTGCTCCCCAAATGTAATGTCCATTTCTCATAATTTACAGTTGATGTTTGCATTGCCAGTAGCTAGAAACGGGTGTCTTAAGATTATCGGGTTATGGTTCAGTTCCTTGGTTGGTGTCATGTCTAGGACGATTAAATCCATTGGAAAGTAACAATCCTCTACTCTGACAATGATGTCCTCAATAACACCTCGAGGACTCTTGACTGACCGATCAACTAGTTGCAGAATTACCAGGATAGGTTTTAACTCGCTGATCCTGAACCTTTTAGAAATAATAGAGGGGATCAAATTTACACTGGCCCCAAGATCCAATCAGAAGTGATTCTAGAGATGACACAATTTCTTCTACACTGATGTTTTCAAATTTCTTTTTCTCATATGGGTCCTATAAAATCCTCGCACTCCTTAACGACATCGATGGCTCTTCTTATGGTGTTGGTTCGTCCTATAGGGTAGAACTCTCTATGGAACTCTTGTTGCATTTCTACCCAAGTTCTAATAGGTCTCCCTATAATTCCCAACCATTGCTTGGCCTTGTCTTTCAAGGAGAAGGGGAAAAGAGTTAATCTAAGGGCATCGTCATTAAAGTTTTGGATCCTTACAATGGAACAGATTTCCAAAAACTCATCTATGTGTTTGTATGGGTCCTTACTCGGGTTCTCATAGAAAGAGGAAAGCATCTGAATTATGCTTGATTTAATCTCATATTGCAACTTTATGTAGGATGAAGGGTTATATTGGGTCAGAGTGAAATACTCCTTCAGCATTCTAGGCTGTTCATCATCGATCCTGGCCATTTGTTTGCGTTGCTGGTGATGGAGGTATCTCTCTATCTCAGGTATGGGTTCTACTATTTCTCTCCTCAGACATCTCCTTCCCAACATACAACTCAAAAGTCCCTTTTTCTTCTTTTTTTTCCGAAATTTGAATTTGAATTTCAAATTTATATTTTGAAATTTAAATTAAGAAATTTATACTCAAATTTGAATTTTTAAATTTTTTATTTTCTCTTTTTTTTAAATTTGAAATTTAAATTCCTGAAATTTAAATTCAAATTTGAATTTTTAATTTTTTTTAAATGCAAGCATTTCACACATGGCCTAGGGGCTGACCTAAGGTTTCCTAAACTAGTGGTTCAACTAATGTGAATCCTCTTAGGTTCACTTGGAATTATACTACTTCCTTTGGTTAGCCAGGTAAGATGTGGGGATGTGGGAGGCTCCGCTTGCTCTCGCAAGGACCTAATTAAGTAACCAAAAGACCCGCTTAGGCTTAGCCGATTAACCTCTTTCCTTAAACACCAACCGCCAGTTATGGAAAGTAATCACAAGCTTCCCTAAAATTTAGCACACTTTGAACCAAATGTGTGGGGCCCCCTAATGGATCCTCCTATCCAAATTTTAAATTAAGGTTTAGGGTGAATTGCACATGAAAGGGTGGTGGTTTTGGGGCTAAGGAAGGGTGATGAAATCCCCACCTTATCTTATTTAAATTGGATTGCCCTTAAATGGATTAACGAAAAAACACAATAAACAAAATAAATGCAACAAGTTAAAATGCATGAACAGTTTTCTCTAATATGCAATTCAGCAATTTAACATAAAATAATAAAACAAACTAATTCAGCAAAGGGAGCAATTAAAAAATGAAAAACCTTAACACATTAACAACTAACAAGATAATTTCAGCAATTAAATAATCCTATATGATGCATTCTCTAGAACATATTATACCCTAAATGTTGGAATGCAAATGCATTTTGAAATTCAAAATTTGAAATTTAAATTCAAATTCAAATTCAGATTCAAATTAAAATTCAAAATTTGAAATTTAAACTTGAATTCAAAATTTTGAATAATTTCCTAATTAACAATTAATTACTCGATTAAATAACTAATTGATGAAAGAAACGAATAACTATAGAAAGCAAAAAAATAAAGGAACTAATTTTGCAAAAAATTAAAACTACAGAAATGAAGATTAAGAAGGGACATCGCTACTCTAAAGATTAAACAGAAAATTAAAAAAATAAGAGTATGCAGCAATAAAAATCCAAGAAATGAAATGAGTTTCTAATCTGGAAATAAAGAAAACATAGAACCTAACAATCCTAAACAGAAATCTAGTTCGCTCAAGAAATGAAAGCAAAGATAAAAACTAGATCTAAGGATGAAAGAAAAGAAAAAATAAATAAATCAGATCTATCAAGAAATAAAAATAATTAACTAAGAATTCGAAAACACTACTTTACCAAAAAGAATTCGAAAATAAAAACAAAAAAACAGGATTAAATTGGGACGACTACACCTGAATCACAATCCCAATTTCTCTTCACTTCTCTTTTCTTCAGCAGTCCGACAATGCTCCAGTACCCCACCTTTTGCTATTACGTCCTACAAAATCAAAGAGAAACAAGAATTAAAATGAGATTATAGATCAAGTAATCAAACAAAATAAAAAAAATAATAATGAAACAGATCCAAACAAAGCAAATAAATTTTTTTTTCTTTGTAGCTTCCCCGACAATGGTGCCAAAAACTTGGTGTGTCTGAAAGCGTGTTGTTAACCACTTCGGAACACCAGTTTCAATATTTATAAATTTTCTGATTCTCAAAGCAACTACACAAAGCCGTTAGTGGTGAGAAAGGGGTCATATCCATAGGGAAGCGAGCGAAAAATTGTTACATACTTCAATCTGGACGAAATAACAAGATTTGATATTTCAAAAGCACAAAATTTAATTAATTGAACTGGAATCCATTAAAATAAAATTCTAACAATGCTAAAAGTAAGAATTGCAGAAAAATAAATAAATAATAGAAATAAAAAATCTGCATCTCGGTCAGAGGTAGCAGTCTCCGGATCTATACTTTGACCCTCGAACTCCCCGAGCTGGGTCTTCCGTCTTACCTGGCCGAATTTTAGATCTATAGAAAGGAAGACAAGAATTAAATTTGATAAAAATAAATTGCAGAAATAAAATAAAAAACTAGAATTTAAAGAATGGAAAATAGAAACATGCATAAAAAGTAAATCTAAAACTATGGGAAACTAGTTGGGATCTGGATCCAGAGGTGGTAGTAGTGGCTAGGCGAACTAGAAATAGGAACCCCTCCTCTTGCTTGGGCGTTCTCCTCTTCCTCTACCCTTGAACTTCTTAAGAACAGCCTTGCGTCTTACCTAGGGGCAGAATCCAACCAAAAATAGCATGAAAGAAAATAAAGTAAACAAAAGGGATGGCTGATCAAATCTAGTGGCGGTAGTTGCAGATTAGCTGGACTACTTGCAGGAACACCTCCTAATAAGAATTGGGTGTCATTCCCTTTTGCAATCCTTGAACTCCTCAAGAAACCTTAGCCTTGTGAACTAGATGAATTGAGCAACCACTTCTCAAGGGCCCCTTGATTCCTTTTTATAGAGAAGGGTGGACAAAACTGGGATTAAAGAGAGAGGGGTGACAACTGGGTTTCTGTAGAAATATGGGCACCCTAAAGTTGAGAATAGAGGGTTAGGATTGTTCTAAGGAGACCCTAAGGCTGAAATGAGAAGGAGGGGGCGCCCAATATTATGTAGGGATGAGATTTGGGTGCCCATAATGGATAGAGTAGATTTGGGCACCTAGAATGGAGGAATGCGGTTGGTTGGTGTGATGTGGGGCCGAAAGGTGATTGGTTGACATTTAAGGAATGAGGTATAAGGCTAGGATGCTGTGTAGGGAGAGATCTAAGGGTATGAGGGGCTGCTAAGGCTTGGATGGTTGAGATTAGAGGTTAGGATAGAGTGAAGGGTGGAGATTTGATAGCCTAGGGTGGCTAGGGTTTGTTAGAGGTGAAAAGAATGAGTGGGGAGGCGCCCTAAGGTTTTCTAAGGAGAGGGGAGTATGCTAATATAGTAGGAGGGGTGCCTATCTGGGTTTGGCAGATAGGAGACGCCCTAAAACTTCACAGAAACACCCCCTCTCTCAGTTGAAATTCACACCAGCTTCCCATAAACTATATTTCAGCCTAAAACTTCCCTAGTTTTCCCCAGGATTTGCACAAGGACCCTCAATGGTTACAATGTTGAATTTAACTAGGAAAAGGGCACATTTTGACTATTTTAATGCCTTAAATACCCTTAAAATGACGCCCTTAAGGCATCAAAATATAGAATTATCAACCAACGCTAGGTTTAATGCCTTCAGCCAAACGCATTCACTCACTTCTCATATCTACACTTCAAGGCTCGCTTTCATCTTTACACAGACAAGGCTCAGATTGCGCTAACCAAAGGGTAGATAGAGCAGCTACAAGGTCTTCCACTACCTCTACCTTGAACTCATCTTCCCCTAGGTTTGGATACTTGGTGGCACTAAACTTAAAATGAAGTTTGGGTGAGATATCGAGTTGGGATGAGTGTTTCTAGAAATCTTCTGTCTAGAAAACTGGGGAAACAGATTTAGGGCTTGAACTTTAAGGACTTTGGAATTTCAAGTGAAATGGGTACAATACAGAGGTTGGGATAATACTCTTCTCCTCTGCTCTCAAGCTCGAGTTGGGCCTCTATTTGTAGAGGAAAAGGGAGGGAAAAGGGTTTGAGACTTGTCCAGTTACAGTGCTTGGAGTTCAGTAGAGCTCTTTCACCGAAATAGGCAAGGTTTTTTTGGAGGAAAGGGCCTTTAGTTGACCGTTCCTTCTTTATGCAACATTTTTCCTTGAGTTTGGATGCACTTTTATGAGATTTGTGCATCCAATGAGAGCTTGGGGGCGTGCAAGACATTGTAGTCCCATATTTGGGGCTGACAGTGAAAAAACATAAATTTAATGAACTTTTAAATGTGGTTTTGTCCTTTCTTAGCTTTAAGTGGGGGTATCTTGGGTTTTTGAGCTTTTGGGTTTATTAGGATCAATTTCATTGGTCCAGGTGTTCTTATGGGTCAAGTAAGGAGTTGACATCGGTCCCACCCTCTTGAGGTCCTAGGTTGGGACAGCTAGTGTAGTGATTCAATTTGGTGCGTCGAAATAGTATCTTTCTAGTTTAACGATCAAACAGGTAAATTAGAACATAAAATTTTCCGTGTTGGGGTTTTTCGGGTCCCTAAGCATGGTGGTGGGGTTTGATAAACCAAATAAGGCTTGGATAATGGAGATCCAAGATAGGTAAGCTCTTGATCAATAAGATTTGTTAAAACGGCATCAAGGCTTGATAACGGGTCAAATGAGGGAACTGTAGGATGAAATTTGGTGGGTAGGCATGGATTGGGATTATGAGGCTGTTGGGAAGGGTTGATTGTGTCAAGAGTGTATGATAACAGGTTTTAGGCTCAAGAAGTGTCATAGCGTCAAATGTATTGAAATTGAATCTCTAACAGATGAACGGTTAAACCAATGAATTTAGGGCTGGAATTTGGGGTGATTGCTTGTTTAATGATTTTGTTTCACGTGATGGGGTTCGATTATGGATCAGGTATGTTGATATGGCATAATCGCGACCATTGGGAGGGAACCATGCAGATTTAATAGTAGATTAATGGGCATTTGGGTTGGCATTTGGTTTCTTTGTGTTTTGGTGTGTTGGTATAGTCCGATCAGGCAGTCAGAATGTAGGAGATGAGTCAAAGAAGGGACTGAGCAAAAATCAGGTGTTGATAGCAAGGGTAACCCAAACAATTAAAGAAATAAAACTAAGCTTTTGGTGTGCAACTTATAGGGTGTTTGGTACTATAGCATTTCATAGCCGATTCACAAGCATATTGTTTCATCTTTTTTTTAAACAAAAAAAAAATCATGCTTGGTAGAGATGCAAGTTGAATATGTGTTTAAAGTGTTTTGACTTATTATAATAATGGGAAAATCTATGATGCGGGAAAGATATGGTATCGAAAGAATTTTATTCATAATAATATATTCAATGCACCACATCACTTTGGTAATTTAAGGCGTCTGTTTGGCATCGATGTCGTTGCTCCAGAAAATGATGACACATCAGCACCGCATCAGAAAAAATGGTGCTCCAGAAAATGCTAATATGTTTGGAACTATTTTTGGATAAAAAATGGTGCTCCAAGCTATGCCTTGGAAATCGAGAAGGCATGGTTTAGAGCAACACTGAATTTGACATGTTCTCAGATTGCAGCTCGTTGTTGCCAATGAGGAGATGATGTGGTAGTGATGTGGACTTCCAATAATGGGTACCAGTGTTGAAAACAGATATGGAGCACTGGTACCAAACAAAAAGTGTTGTTCTTGCTCCAAGAAATGTCCTACCTAATAGCAACATTTCCAAATAGAAAAAAAGGACACCGTTTTCTCAGAAAGCGGTGCTTCCAACCCACACATCAGCAGCACTGTTTTCTCAGTGTTGTATCTACAGCATCGATGCCAAACAAATACAAGATCATCAAAGCGATTCAAGAATCGTCAATTTTGGTGATTCAAGAAACACCTCCTTTCCCGAATTCCCAATGCTTAATCACTGCAATAATGTTCTTTTTTTTTTTTGAAAACAGCAGTGCAACGAATACAATTTTTTAGCATTTCCTTTTTTTTATGTGGCAAGCTGGTGAAATAGATTGCCCATAAGAATCCTTGTATTTTCTTGCAAACCATATACTAGGGCTCTGATATCACATGTAACATGTCGAAAAGAGCTTTGGATCATTCTATTATACCTAGAGTATTGGTTAACAACAACAAAACATATACCTATAAACAAAGCATAAGACATACGTGAAACCATAGTGTGGGGCGGCTTCCTCCTTTTGAACGTCTTAAGTCGCTACAATCATAAGCTTGTTGCTTGCTACTCTTTGATCTCCTCCTCTCCTCTTGCTCTCTCCATAGAAGAATTGATGGGAACTCACACTAAATTCATGCAAGTGACAGAGGGACTTGCAAGACCCTTTATATGAGTTTGGCTTCAGTCAGAGCAAAGCCTGTTCAAGTAGCTTTTACTGCCTTGCATTGAGAATATCTCCGCACTTGTGTGCTTTATTTCATGGGGAGATATTCCCAGTGCAAAGTTGCAAAAGGCTGTTAGAACGGTGTGGGCACAGGTTTGCCCTGATAGAAACCGATCTCCCCTTATATAGAGTTCTTTATAGTAACCCATTAAGGAGGATGGTGACCTCTAATTCTAATAAAAATTCTACTAATCCTTGAATTATCTCCTATTCGAACTAGAGTTTTAGGCTGCATTTGGCATTCCCTATTTTAAGGACTTGTCTCCTTTTTGTAGTGAAAAGGCCCCTATGAATATTGAGTTTTTAAATGCAAAAAGGAGATAAGTCCTTAAAATAAGGAATGTCAAATGCATCCTTAGAAAGAAATCTCATCTAGGATAGGTGGTTTACAAGCTCACTTGTAATGGGATTTTAACATGGATGTCATTAAAGTTAAAACTAATGGAACATAAACCAACCCTAGGCAACTGATATGGTAAGGTACAAAGTACCCATACACTAGGTCTATTTGGTTCGTGGTCAAGATCGGAATTTGAATCAGAATCTCCTAGAATCAAAATTGAAATTGCTTATTCCCAATGCCTGTTTGGTTTAGACAAGAATTGGAGTTGGACTCAAATCATTGTTGTTCAGTTCATTTGGAGTCAGAATGAGAATCAACTAAAAGTTTTTAATTTTGTATTAATTTATTATTATTATTATTATTATTATTATTATTATTATTATTATTATTATTATTATTATTATTATTATTACTATTATTATTGCTTTAGTATTTTATTGATACTTTATCATTTTTATTATATTATTATTTTATTAGCACTTTATTATGAACATTATATTACAAGTTTATTAATAGTTGATTATTTTATTACTATTCTCTTTTTAGTTTATTAATATTATATTATTTTTGTTATATTATTTTAATACTAATTCATTATTATTTAATAATTAATATATATGTTTTAATTATTAATTTATTAATATTTTATTATAGTACTATTATTTTGTTATTACTTTAATAGTATTTTATAATTTTATCAATATTAAGTTTATGGGTTTTTTTTGTGAGAAGTTCTTTACTTGTTGGCATAGTCTAAAATGGGAATCCCACTCAGGGAGGGAGCTTGGCATGACCATTCCCCCATGTAGAAGGGAATCTCATTCCACCAAGAATGGGAATCACAATCCCATTCTATCAAATAAACGGTTAGAATCAGATTGGGTCACTCCAATTCCAATTCTGGGCCCCTATTCTAGGAACCAAACGCATCCTAATACTCGAAAATTGGATATCAATCATTTTCTTATCCGACAACTTACGATTGTACAACATCATTAAATTACACAGACCCCTCTACTATGGGGTTTGTGACAATGACCCCTGAATTTTTTTTTTTGCGACCAAGACCCCCTAGCCGGTAACTAAATAACTAAATGCGTTAAATTATCAAAATATCCATCAAAACTTTATATGTTTTCTTTTCATTGCCCTTTTCTCTTAAAAAAAGAACATTTTTCTCTTAAATTATCATCCAATCCAGTAATTCTTAAACTACTCACTAGTGGTGGCCATCCATTACTAAAAGAAAAAGGTTCCGGCCTGAATCTTCAGGGCCAGTTGATTTGAAACTGCCCCACCAAGTTTGATCTTACAGAATGGATTATCTTTCTTGAACCAGATTGATTTGAGTGACATTGAATTTCCAGTTACATTGTGCAGCAGCATTACCATGGTATGCGTTCCTGATCCGGTTAACACCGTTAACCGTTAACACCAAAAAGAATGTTCTCAGCTAATTCATATTTGATCCTTTTGATTCCCAAAAGAAAAGATGGCAATCAAGTCTCTAATAAGATTTACTGACAGTAATGTTTGAGATGGTTTGCACCAGAGTCTGAAAATAGAAATATACCATTCACCTGAGAGGCCAACAAACGTAAATCAAACCTTCGTTAAGGGGAGGTGTAGAGAATACAATGATCTCTTCGCGGAGCACTAGTGTTGTTGTATGTCAGTGGAGAGGACTCAAATGGGTCTTCTCTAATGGTATCCCTCTTAAATGCGACAACATCTTTTTGTCTGAACCGAACAACATTTCTCTGTTCAGAGACCCAATTCTGCAGCTCGTCTCTCTTCAGCTCCATCTCCAGAGAGAGAGAGGTCAACG
The DNA here is from genome assembly GCF_055504915.1 of Nelumbo nucifera. Taxonomy (NCBI): domain Eukaryota; kingdom Viridiplantae; phylum Streptophyta; class Magnoliopsida; order Proteales; family Nelumbonaceae; genus Nelumbo; species Nelumbo nucifera. The sequence goes on from NC_142654.1 coordinate 42,211,750, forward strand.
AAGAGACGTCATCGCTGAACGGAACACCATCTCTCTTCAACTCCACATTTCTCTGAAGAGCGAGAGATTCAGAGGCGGCAGAGAGAGAGGTCAACGAAAAAGAAAGAAGCAATTAATACTGACAGGGAAAGTTAAACAAGAAGGAAAAGGTTAGTTTGAACATTTAGAAATTTTTAAAGGGCATAATGAGAGTCTCTTTCGAAGTTAACTTACGGTGTCCAAAAATACAAAGGGGCTTTCGTTGCAAAAAAAAAAATACAGGGGTTTTTGTCACAGACCCCATAGTAAAGGGAATCCGTGTAATTTACCCTTACTTCTATTTAAGCTTATTATCTATGATCATGGAGTTCGGATCGTCTGTCCTTAGGGATAGAAAATTTTCTGTCCCATCCCATCCAATGAAATACTGCCACGACACCTATTTATTTGAAATTCAAATTTAACGGAGTCCAGACTTAAACTGCAGTCCGGACTCTAAAAATCATTAAATTTTATTAACCGCTCAATTTTAATGAATTCCTCTTTTCTTCTTCCTTTTCACCGCCACCCCTATACAGCACCGCACCACTCTCCCCACACAACCTGAATCTCCACCACCATCGGAGATGCCTCTGCAACCCAACTAGCTCTACTACCCGGTTTTGCACTAGTGTGGAAAGAAAAATTTGCAAGGCGCTCTACTTCTTATGGCTTCTGCACTGCTGCTTCTAAGTCTTCAACTCTTGTAAACTAGACAAACAACGTTGGTGATGAAGGAAGATTTGGCCCGACCTCTTGACCACTCAACACGTGACAGAGGCAACAGTTCGGTACGGCAATACGCTCAAGGCGCGAGCTCCGAGAGGAGGAACTAGCGGTCCGAGCTCCCCAAAAGGAGCCCGAACTCTCCCTTTGACCCCGAGCCTTACGAGGAGCGCAAAGGGCAGCAACCCGAACTGGCCCTCCCCAAGGCAGTTCGGGCCACACCTCTATCCGAACTCAAGACTTCACCTCACACACCACTCCAGCACTTCGTCTCCAGGACACCGAACTAAACGACCATACCTGACCTGACACCAAAGGAGTCCGTATCCTGAGGCGGCGCACCTGACTGACTTAGGATCTGACACTTGACAGTCGCACTTCAATGGCCACCTGCCACCGCCACCTCCAGTCACAGAGACGGCTCCGACAAAGAGAGTAGTGGCGGTTGTCTACCCCAGCAGAGGTAATGACACCCGAACTGGCGGAAGTGCAGAGGTAATGATACCCGACCTGACAGGAGCTTGGGAGTGAGTGCGCGAAGTGATTATAAAAGGCCCTCCCCCCCCCCCCCAAGAAGGAGGTATGTGATAACTTTGCACCATCTGCTTCTTTATCTTGCCTTTGAGGAAATACTAACTTGAGCTTCGGAGCACTCTCACCGGGTTCCTCCCCGGAGATTACTCGCTTTCTTCTCCGTTTCAGGCACCTTTTGCTACAGCCAGAGGCAAGATCGTTGACAGCTAGGACCGGCCGGATTGCGCTCCATCAATTGGCGTCGTCTGTGAGAAAACGCTTCTAAAAGCCTCCCTCTAAAACTCTCATAACCCCTTTTTTCCAAGAAACCCCAACACTCATGGCTTCTTCCAGCAATGCCAGACGTAGCACGGAGATGAACGCCACCGGGGAACAACTTCAAGTCCCCGTGGTGTGCATCGGACAGTTCACCATCCCCCTTCCGGTGGATGGGATCCCCAGCCTGAATGCGCCACGAACAGTGGCGCCCGTGAATCTTCCCACCATGAACGTCCCCCTTCCTCTCTCTGTCGAGACAACCTTTACCGAGCCAACTGCTGTCCCCTTGGCGACTGGCCAAAACCAGTTTGATGACTTAATGCAGTGCATGCGGGCAATGCAAGCCCAAATGCAGCAGTTCCAGCAGCATCAGCTCCAGGAGCACCAAGTACTGCACCACATCTCTCAGTATCACTATCAACAGCAGTTCCCCCAACTGCCTCTGAACCAACCACAGCTTCCACCTTGGCACCCCGCTCCGAAGCCGGTTAAGCCCTCCCCTTAGGGCGGACGCCTTCACCGAGGAGAAGCCTCCCAACTTCAAAACCCCCCCAAGAGCCAGGCCTCATCCCCGGGCCGGGGGGAAAGAAAAATCACCCCCGCCTCGCAGCTCGCCGGCGGGTTGGGAACCTCGCCTGCCAAGTCAGCACCTCGGCACTCCAAGTCCGAGTTCCCGCCCACAGAGAACCGATTCAGCATCCTAGCAGCGGACTACCAACAGTCCGGGCCCACACCTGGTACAGGAACCTAGCCCCTGGATCAGTAAGAAGCTGAACCCAGTTCGTGCAAGTCTTCACCGCGCACTTCGTTACCAGCAAGCGGTGCCCCATAACCGTGGAGAGCATCTTTGGAGTAGTCCAGAGGGAAGGAGAGTCCATCCGGGGCTACATCAAGCGGTTCAATGATGCGTGCTTGTAGATACCGCGACTGGACCCCACGGTGCAGCTCGCGGCAGCCAAGAGAGGAGTGATACACAAGGAGTTCAAGTGGCACATGGTAGTTAGCCAGCCCGTGACCGTAGCTGAATTCCTCAAGCTCGTGGATAAATTCATGAGAACAGAGGAGGAGATCAACCAAAGGACCGAAAGCGGGATCGAGAAAAGGAAGAGGGAAGGCGAGCCCTCCAACCCAGATGACAGAAGAAGGAAAGATCCAGCTCGGGAGACGAAGCCGAGCTAGCCGTTCCGAGCTCCCTTAGCAGCTCGGACGGACTACACACCCTTAAACGCGAAGCGGGCTGAGATCTTGATGACGATCAAAGATGCCCCGTACATAAAATGACCACCTCGCCTAAAAGGGAACCCAAACGAGAGGAACAAAAACTTGTACTGCAGTTTCCATAGAGACCACAGTCATAGTACCTAACATTATAATAATCTCCGGGACGAGATAGAGAGACTCATCCGTCGTGGGTACTTGAGAAATTTTGTACAGCATAATAATAATAATAATAATAATAATAATAATAATAATAATAATAATAAGACAGGTCGGCAAGGGGAGCACGGTAAGGATGCCCCCGAGTCCAGCAGCAGGCCGGCCGAATTGTCGCAAAGACAACCTCCGAAAGAGAGGCCAATACGGGGAACCATCCACGTGATAGTGGGAGGTTCGGTGGTAGCGGGTTGTACTTCGGCAGTGGCCCAGGCGTCAGATCGCGAAGCTACCCGAGAAGAACAGAACCCTCCGAAGAGGCCAAAGACGGAGGAACCGATTTTCTTCATGGAAGACGATGCGCGAGGGGTCCACTACCCCCACGATGATGCGCTTGTCATAAAACTAAGGATCAGCGACTTCGAAGTCAGACCCTGTCCTACAAGCGCGAGGGGTCCACTACCCCCTCCCCATACATTGCCATAATAGGGCGGCCAATCACTCATGTCCTACAAGTAGTGGTCTCCACTTACTACTTGGCAATGAAGTTTCCTACAGACTTCGGTGTGGGGGTAGCGCGGGGCGACCGGCTTGAGTCCTGCAAGTGCTATGTTGCCGCCCTGAAGGGAAAAACCAAGGTGGCCGACGACCTCAAACTGGAACGGCCTACGGAGCAAGGCGAAGAATGAGCTTCGCCCATAGAAGAAACGGTCGCAATCCCAACTTCAGCTACGGACCCGGCTCGGACACTACAGATTGGTGTTTTCGTTCAGGAACCTCTACGAACTGAACTGGTGAGTTTGTTACTTCAAAATTTAGATATTTTTGCATGGTCCGCGGTCGATATGCCTGGTATTGACCCCAGCCTTATAACTCACAAACTTAATACTGACCCTGTAGTCAGACCCATTAGATAGAAGAAACGCAACTTAGCCCTAGAGCGCTGGAGGGCGGTCGACGAGGAGGTCGAGAAGCTCCTCGCAGTAGACTTCATAAGTGAAGTTCATTACCCGAGCTAGGTAGCCAACCCAGTGCTGGGAAAAAAGGCAAACGGCAAGTGGCGCATGTGCGTCGACTACACCGACCTGAACCGAGCTTTCCCGAAAGATTGTTTCCCCCTCCCCAGAATTGACCGCCTAGTGGATGCGTCCTCGGGACATGAGTTGCTAAGCTTCTTGGATGCCTACTCGGGCTACAACCAAATCAGGATGAACTAGTCCGATGAAGAAAAAACCACCTTCATAACCGAGTTCAGCCTGTACTGCGCGGTCCGGGTGGCACGAAATTGGAATACGCGCTACGCTTTGAGTTCGCGACATCCAACAACGAGGCGGAGTATGAGGCATTGATAGCCGAGCTGGCCCTAGCGCAAAAGGTAAGAGCGAAACACATAGTTATCTACAGCGATTCCCAGCTTGTGGTCAACCAGGTTACTGGCGAATACGAAGCACGCGAGCTAACTAAGATCGCCTACTTGGCAAAGGTAAAGGAGGCTCTGCTCAACTTCTAGTCACACTTCATCAAGCAAATCCCGAGGTCAGAGAACACTGAGGTCGACGCCCTGTCCCGGTTAGCCAGCATCAGTCACAATGCCATGAGAACTGTGTACATAGAGGACTTACCTCGGCCTAGCAATCTCGGTGAGGCAGAAGAGGTCGCTCCCGTCCTTGAAGTAGAGCCGAGCTGGATCGATCCACTCGCGATCTTCTTGCTAGATGGGACCCTCCGTACGGACCGCAATACAGGCAGAAGGGTGCAGTGCCAGACAGCCAAATATGTCATGATAGACGAATGGCTGTACCGACGGTCCTACACGCTCCCCTACCTGCGTTGCTTGCAACCTACCGAAGCCGAGCTCGTACTCTGTGACACTCATGAAGGTCTGTGCAGCGGACACTTGGGGGGCAGGGCCCTCGCCCAGAAGGCACTTCGACAAGGGTACTACTAGCCAACGATGAAGGCAGAGGCCGTCGAGCTCGTTAGAAAATGCGACAAGTGTCAGAAGCATGCCAATATCCACCATCAGCCTGCCGCCGACCTCAAGTATCTCACCAGTCCATGGCCCTTTGCGCAATGGGGCATCGACCTCCTGGGGCCATTCCCGCCAGTAACAGGTGGGAGGAAGTTCATAGTGGTGGCGGTAGATTACTTCACAAAGTGGGTAGAAGCTGAACCTCTCGCAACAGTTACAGCTCGAAACATACAGAACTTCTTTTGGAAGAACATAGTATGTCGCTTTGGGTTACCTTGGGTACTGATCTCCGACAATGGCAAGCAGTTCGAGGACATCAAGTTTCAGGAATGGTGCCAAGATATGGGGATTCGGCAGAACTTCACATCGGTCGCGCACCCGCAGGCAAACGGTCAAACAGAAGTGATGAACAGAGCTATCCTCCGCAGACTGAAAGAGCGACTAGACCGAGCTAAAGGGTTGTGGGCGGACGAGCTACAAAGTGTTCTATGGGCTCACCGAACTACGGAAAAAACCACCACTGGAGAGACCCCCTTTAACCTCACCTATGACACTGAAGCGGTAATCCTAACGGAGATCGAAGTACCTACACTGCGACTAAAAGCATATGACGATCAAACAAACGGAGACGAGCTACGTACCAACCTCGACCTACTGGACGAGGTAAGAGACCTCGCGTACATCCGGACCGCAGCTTACCAACAAAGAGTAGCTCGGTACTACAATGCCAGAGTAAAAAAGCGGAACTTCCGCATCGGCGACCTGGTTCTCCATAAGATCATGGCACCCGAGCCCGGCGTGGGCAAACTTGGATGGAATTGGGAAGGGCCTTACCGAGTAAAGAGAGCGCTCGGGGGAGCATACGAGCTCGAAACATTAGAGGGCAAACAAGTACCCCAAGCGTGGAACGTCGTTAACTTAAGACGATACTACCTATAAATACCAAGCGAAGTGGACTTGGAGTCGCAATCCGAGCCTGAGGGCTAGAATGATGAGCTAACAAATACCTCGGCACCATAAGACTTAGTCACCCCTTCGGCATGGGCACGCAAAAGCAAAATGCTAACACCAAGCTGACAGGCAAAGTGAAAACAGCAAACTGATAAGGACCTCAACATCTCATCATCAGAGGCATATGGTCAGTTCGGCAACATAGTCAGTTTGGAAAAAAGAGGGTGACAACAACTTAATCAAAAGAACGTTTCATTACAAAATACTCTGTGTACATTCAAAAAAAAAAAAAAATTCAGTAGTCCAACAAATCTCAGTCCTCATCCTCGGAAGGCACGTCGACGATACCCGAGGGTCCTGCCTCATCCTCAGAATCCGGTTCACCATCAGCCGCGTTGGCCATCTCCTAAGTAATGCGCGAAGTAGTTATGGTGCTGATGTCGAGCTCGGGGTACGTATTCCTGATCATCCACCAGCTTAGTTTAAAACCCCTTCTGTACGAGCCCACCATCAGGTCGTCAAAGCGCGACAAGGCGATATAGTCTTCAACGGCCTTCTTCTTGGCATCCTCGATGCCCTGAGAAAAGATCTCTGTCCTCTCCCTAATATCCTCTTGAAGGTATTCGATCTGATGCTGCAAGTCCAGCCTCAGGTCCGCCATGTGCTTCACCACCACTCCCATGGCCTCGATGTCTCTATGAGACCTCGCCAGCCTGGCCTGTGCAGCGCGAGAAGCCGCTTCGGCAGCCCGAGAGGCCGCTTCGGCAGCGCGGGAAGCCTCTTCGGCAGCTCGTGCCTGCCTCGAGCTCCTTTCCGCTTGGGCTGCTAAGGCATGGATGGAGAAGTTCACCTACCAAAAGGAAAAATAACGAGAATGTTCAAAGAACAATAGCAAGAAAGGTAATGACAAGGAGCCCGACAAGAAGTCGCTGACTTACCACCATGGCATAAGAGGCAGCACGCCCGGTTATATGGCTCAAAGGAAGCTCGGTCCACGCCGCGACCTCCTCAGGGTAAACGGCCTCCCTACTTTTTTGAAGAGCGTGGTTCGACGACAACACGCTCCTGAACTCGCCTTGGCCTCCCGAGCCTGAAGGCCCAGCTCGCGTATAAGCAGACTCGATGTAAGGAGGAGCCACCGTATAAGCAGCCTTGGCGTAAGGGGCCCCTGCTGCTTCTTGTACTGGAGGGGCCATCTCGGGCTCCCTGGGCAGATCCACTGGCGGGTAGCCCGGTACCTCGGGCTCCGCATCTCGGGGCGGTTCGGCATGAGTCCGTTTGGCAACTCGCTTCCTCCTTTTCATGACATGAAACAGGTTCCCATCGCGAGTCTTTTTTGCGTCCATCACACCTACAAAAAGAGCTCGGCATCAGGAAAACGAAAGAACGGAAAGCAAAACAAAAGGCAAGCCTCTGAGCAAGGAACCTACCCGAACTCAGGCCGGCCTAGATGAGCTTGGCCTCCGTCAGATAATGGTGGCATTTTAGCCCAAGCCGTGCCCATTCCCAAAGGCCCTTCATCGTCTCCCTATCAAGTGTAACACCGGCATCGGGGGCAGCCATCCCCCACCTGGTTTGGAATGGCCACCCCATTGCACTTCGCACCCCAAAGTAGTCTCGTTTCCACACCAGGACCTTGTTGGGAAGATTGTGTAAAAGCTTGAAACCCGAGCGAGGAGATAGGTAGTACGCCCGCCTACGCCCGGGAAGGGGACCCGCTTGCTTCTTAAGCATTAGAATGGAAGAAAAGATCTCCAGGTCTAAAGGCAAAATCTGTTCGCAAAAGAGGGAGATAGTTCCTACCAAATTACGGATAGAATTCGGGTGGATCTTGCCGACGGTAACGCCGTAGTGGCTCATAACCTCGACGATGAGGGGGTGAAAAGGTAAGCGCAACCCAACGATGAGCTACTCTCGGAATATCACGATCTCATCGGGACCGTGTTCCCAAGGGAAGTCGCCCGAGGGTATAAAGCAAGTGTACTCCCTAGGCAGGTTGAACTGGGTGATAAGGGAGTAAAGCCCCTCAGGCGTCATGGTTGAGGGCCCAAACTTGTCTAATGTCCGATCTCGACGGGTGGAGGACGCCAAACTACCCGAGGCAACTCGGCCTGCGGGTTCGAACTCTTCCTCGAGCTCCTCCTCGAGCTCTACCTCGGGTTCACTAAGGCTGTCGGGGGATGCAGCTCGGTTTGTAGAACCTGCATCTGACCCCCTCGAAGAACTGTCTAAACTGTCCGAGCTAGACATCGGGAGGAAAAGAATACCAGGAAGAAAGTACTGACTCACCCGGAAAAAGCAAACGGACTACGGAAGGTTGACGCGAGCTAAAAATTTGGACGCGAGCTAAAACTTGGACGCGAGCTCAAGAAGCAAACGCAGGGGAATGGCAATGAAAAGCGACTGGGGTCCCCCACTATTTATACCCACAGTGACCGAAAACCGACGGTTCTGATCGAGGAAAATCCAACGGCCCATGATCAAGCTGACCGCACGCCTCCTAAGATCGAGACGTGACTAGCCGCATGTCTTTTGAAACTGAAGCAGCGACGGCGCACATCTCCCCGCATTAAAGGCGACAGCGACGCATTTTTCAAATTTGAAATAACGCCGCTGTCACGTCTCCCAACGACGCATTTTTTTTTTAATTTTGAAATAAACGCACGTTGTCACGTCTCCCAGCATTTAAAGACAGATTGGCGCGTTTCCTAGCTTTTTGGCACTCGAGAAACCCGAAAATCTCCTGACGAACATGCACTTCGCGCTATCAGTCAAACCAGTTCAAAGTACGAGTCAAATCCACCCGCCACCTTGCAAACTCCCCGCGCCAGAGCAAGCCCCTTAGCGCGAGTTGTGGGGGGCAATTGATGAAGGAAGATTTGGCTCGACCTCTTGACCACTCAACACGTGGCAGAGGCAACAACTCGGCATGGCAGTACGCTCAAGGCGCGAGCTCCGAGAGGAGGAACCAACGGTCCAAGCTCCCCAAAAGGAGCCCGAACTCTCCCTTTGACCCTGAGCCTTACGAGGAGCGCAAAGGGCAGCAACCCGAACTGGCCCTCCCCAGGGCAGTTCGGGCCACACCTCTATCCGAACTCAAGACTTCACCTCGCACACCACTCCAGCACTTCATCTCCAGGACGCCGAACTAAACGACCGTACCTGACCTGACACCAAAGGAGTCCGTATCCTGAGGCGGCGCACCTGACTGACTTAGGATCTGACACTTGACAGTTGCACTTCAACGGCCACATGCCACCGCCACCTATAGTCATAGAGACGGCTCCGACAAAGAGAGCAGTGGCGGTTGTGTGCCCCAGCAGAGGTAATGACACCCAAACTGGCGGAAGTGCAGAGGTAATGATACCCGACCTGACAGGAGTTTGGGAGTGAGTGCGCGAAGTGATTATAAAAGACTCTCCCCCCCCAAGGAGGTATGTGATAACTTTGCACCATCTGGTTCTTTATCTTGCCTTCGAGGAAATATTAACTTGAGCTTCGGAGCACTCTCACCGGGTTCCTCCCCGGAGATTACTCGATTTTTTCTCTGTTTCAGGCACCTTTTGCTCCAGCTAGAGGCAAGATCGTTGACAGCTAGGACCGGTCGGATTGCGCTCCATCAGTTGGTATCCTGTGTTAGAGCACTTGATTAACCATCTGAATTTTGGGAGTTCTTATAATTGGCATCTCAACTCTTGTAAGCTTCATTTCAGCCATTAATTTTGAGAGAATTAGGCCCTTTCAATGGAAAATATATATCCATTAGTTTTTACAGGAGAAAGAACCATATAAATAACCTTTGAACTGTCCTCAAGGCTCAAGTACAAGGAAATTCATCTAAAACTAGTACAATACAATATGCATAAACCTATGTGCATAGAAGACATTTGATTACCAAGACAAGACACCGGAACAACAATGACAATGGTGGAAAGCAAACACGGTTTCCTTTATTTAGGTTACCACCAGGAATGACCACTATACATCTACCACAATCACCTGGTTCTTTGCACAGACCAACTAATACTGGACAAGGCATTCATGCTTCCCATGAGTCATCGTAGTGTTGGTTCCTTGATTCCCATCAGCTGCTTTCTCTCCAATGCTTTGAGTGATGTTTCCATTTGCATCGACATTGCAAGCAATGGCTTCAAAAATCAGAGCTATCACCTCCTGGAACCTCCCTTCAGAGAGGGAGGCCTCTGCATGGAGCCTCCAAGCGTTCTCCTCTGTTGCTTCCTCATAGTTTTGTTTTCTTTTTAACACCATGTGGCCATTGATTTTCCACACAATCGGGTTGACCTGAGTGTCAAGAAGCTCTGGGTTTACTTCCCCAAGTGCCTGCTTCTCAGCATAACACTGTAATTGTTTCAAGTAGCAAAGTCAATCAGCACTCCAGATGCGATGTGCCTATAAAAAAAGGCTCAAATGGCATAACCATAAACTGCAGCAGAGGACAGACAAAAACTGGTGCCAAAGTTTATTTCCTAGGAAAATCCGTTTCCAGAATCAGAGATGAGGACATTGTAAGGGATGTTGTCATCTTAAAGGCGGATACAAGATTCAGATACAACATTAGACAAATCAATCAGAGTATTGCTGCCCTCAAACAATGAAGTAGAAATCTCTCTCATGACGTAGAATAATGAAGGAACCTTGCCGTCGCCGTCTGCGACGGTTGAGGGAGGAGACGAGAAGAGAAGAAATGAAAAAATTGCAGCGGCGAGGGTTGCAGAGGCATCTCCGACGGTGGTAGAGATTCTTTGTGTGTCGATGAGGGTAAAGAGGCGGTGGGGAGGGACTAGGGAAGAGAAGAGAAAGGAAATGAAAAAAAAATGGGTTAATTGAATTTGATAATTTTTTGGAGTCCAGACCGTCCATTTCGTCAGTGTCAAACAAAAGAGGGAGAGGGTGGTGTGTTCGGTTCTTATTGGTTGGAACAGAAAAAATTCTGCCCCCAGGGGACAGACGATCCGAGCTATTCAATGTAAGAACGATACGTTACATACTTTTGTCCATTTGAAATAGTTTAATGCTGATGCAGTTTTACTGTATCGTTATCTATATTTGGCTAGATTCTTTTTCTTTACTTTGAACCTATAATACACCGTACAGAACTTTTGCTTATATGATATGACCTCAGTGGCGCAGGTCCTCAGGTTCTCCTTTTCCACGAACTCCTCCGATATTATCTTGAAAAAAGTTGGATTCTGGGAATGGACATATCCTTGGTCTGGTTTCTTCAGTTCCTCAACATCTCTCTCTCTCAACCGAGTGACCTATAAAAACAACTGGGTGATACTGACTACTAAAAATATCCATTGAAGTAAGGTTATACTCATTTACGTGATGCCGAGGGAGAGGGATCCTTTGGTTGTAGGTGGGGTAATAGGAGATGTGATAGACCCCTTTAATAGATCCATATCCCTTAGAGTCACCTACAATTCCAGAGATGTTAGTAATGGATGCGAGTTTAAACCCTCTGCTGTTGTCAACCAACCCAGAGTTGATATCGGAGGAGATGACCTTAGGACTTTCTTCACACTGGTAAGCCCTGTTCAAACGTAACCAACCTTTTCTTCTTCATATTCTCAACCTTTCTTTCATTCTGTTTAAGATCCCAAAGTTGTGGTTTTGTGAAACAAAATAACCATCACAATTTGCACCATCCTTACCAGTCTGCTCTGTCTTTGCTTTTCTGTTGCAGGTTATGGTCGATCCTGATGCGCCGAACCCAAGTGACCCAAGCTTAAGAGAATATCTGCATTGGTCAGTTCCTATATCCTATTCCCTTGCTTGGTTTTTATTGATTTTTGGTAAAAAGCGAGTTGCGAGTTCAATTGGGATCGGAGGAGATGCGTGGAGTATGGACGACGTGGTTCTAGTGTTATATGATCTACCATTGGAGGGAGGCTTTTCCTCCTTTAGATTAGAAAAGATGCAGCGTGAGGCTGAGACAAATCGATCAAAACATTGCCACGTCGCATGTATGAGAAAATCTTAAACTTGACACGCGTAAAGTGAGCTGGTATTCCTCTTCTGGTCTTCTCCCCTCGGACCCTCCCACAGGCAGAGTCGCAGAGAGTTTAATAGAATAGAAGGATTAGTGCAGATATAGACATACTAGGTTAGGCGCGGGTGTTATGTCTTGTCGTTTAGTTATTTAAGATTTAGATATGCTGTGTTCACCACTCGGGATCGAGTCCGGCTCTGATCCCAACAAATACGTTCCAATTAGTCCGGTGGGGTTTTGATGGGATCATGGGAGCAACCCCAATTCCTTGAGATTTGCTCTCCCGCTGTACATAACTGTTGGGACGAGAGAATTGGGATTTTCTCCTACAGCGACCTCACCGGAGATATTACCGATATATGGCTGAGTCATACTGTGAGGAGCAGATCTGGACTGCAAGAAATAAAAATAAAAAAGGGTAAATTTTTTAACTTGAAACCTGTCATAAAAGTTTTGACTGTGGTTAAAACCGCCCTTAAATTTTAATAGTTTCAATTATTTCTGCTGAACCTTTTATATAATTTCAATTACTTCTAAACAATATAAATTTTATGAACAACAAAAATAAAAAGAATTTAAAACTACAGCTGTATCTTTGAGTGATTGATATGAAGGGTAAATTAAAAAATAAATCAATTTTAAAAAAAGAGAATGAAAGAGTTTAAGATAGCATATGAAGAGAAAATTTGAAGAACAAAATTTTTGTGAAAAATAATTAAATGAGTATTTTAGATATTTTTATGCATTTTTTTAGAAAATTTTAAGAAAAGTAATTGCAATTATCAAACTTTAAAGAAAATTTCAGCAATTACAAAAGCTTCAGCGGAGGTTTCAACTTTTAACAATCTACCCCAAAAAGAAAGGGACAAGCAGTAGATGCAAGCTCATATATGTTTATTGTCCCATCAGGCTAGGATATAGGAATCGGTTAAGATTTCCTTAAGTTTCGTTTTTTTCAAATGTTACCATTTGACTTTATGGGGCTAAGGTAATCGAGTGGGAGCTAAAATTACTTATTTTAGGGGGTTGTGTCTCAGAGATTTTCCCTTAGGATAAACAGAAAAACCATTCCAAGTCAATAGCATCATTATTTTTTTGGCAATTGTAAAAACTAGTATATTTATTAAGATTGTGTTTGGAATCAGTGTAAAATGTCATCAATGAAAAAATATATCAATGACATTTTTACACCCAACCGTGAGCAAGTGACCGTTACACTTTGAAAAACATGATGAAAAAAGTGTAAAGTTTTATATCGATTTTACATTAAATAATTGATATACCTTTACATTTGATGAGATTTTACATCTACTCATGATATAAGACTCTACTTCAAAGAAATTTTACATTGATCTTCATTTATACTTCATCCAAACACCAATAAAATTAAACTAGCGTAAACTTTTACATTGCTCTTAATTTACATTGCTTCCAAACGTAACGTAAAGAATTGACACTTGCTACTAACTCACAACTCACTTGCACAGGCCTTTTGATCAACCCTGCCTTATTATTCCCAATAACAAGTTGAGGGATCCTTTGCTTCACGATCTGAATGGGATTACGATTCCCATTCCACTCTCTCTTGAGAGAATGGCCATTCCGGCCTCTTTCTTAGAGATGAAGATCTCATTTTAACCAGCCATAAGAAAAAATAACAATAACCCCCCATCCCTATTTTTCTACTCGATGCCAAACCTCTTTGTACGTTCCTATACCAATTCTCATTTGCATCAAACAGGTGGGGGAACATGTGATTTTGATTCCAATTCTAAATACAAAGCAAACAGATCCTAAGTTCTCTGATTGGAATAATTGCACCATCCCCCTTTGATAAGGGAAAAACTTTGACCATTGGGGGTCAACCGTGTGGCAAGTTCTCCCAAAGAAAACACGTTACCATGGCCAATGGGTGTGGAGTAAAAGTAATTATTTTCTTTATTCTTTGAGAAATTTAGAATTCAATCCACATTAGAAACTTTTATTAGTTTTTTATTTTATTTATCAACACCTGCACCTTAGGTTTGTCAACTGGTCGGGTCTGATAGAATGGAACTGATCTGGTAGAAATACTAAAGACATTAAATCGAACCAGACCCAATAGGGCCTGTAATTTTAGGCCCAGAACTGAATCGATCAGTTTTTAGAACAATCGGGTCTGACTCAATTATAATAAACCTGTTAAAAATGTTATATATATAACTTAGGCCGGGTCTGAATTAGTTTAAGAGTGAATAGAATGGATAATATATAGGAACTAGAACCGATTCAATCGGTTTGGATCCATCCTTGTTAGACCCGACCCATGACAGCACTACGCCACCTACTATTTTCCCCTTAAATTTTGATTCGTTCCCTACCTATTACTATTCCAATTGTACAAACTGTAAAAAAGTATATAGGATGAACTGAAAAAAAAAACCAGGAGTTTTGTTTTTGGTAATAAAAAAAAAATAAAAACCAGGCGTGGGGATGCCATGCCCCATTATCGTTTCCAACAGCGCAATCTGTTGCCCCAAACAGCCAAAGTTTTCTTCAAAAAGCGTACAGTTCTCTCAGACCCTTTTAATTCTAGTCACATCACTACGTACATAACTGTACGAATCATGCAACGACCACCACAAGAGAAGTTCGACATTTCGCTGGTGCTAGCTGTCTGTGCTGAAAAAAGTTTGGTAAAGTCAGTGATGTGTAGCCGACGATATTGGCAGTGATCATCAGCCTGTAGCACTCACAACGAGACGGTGGTGGCATCGGTCCGTGAATTGTTTTCGACTTTTCCAGGCCATACCAGCAGCAAGCCAACCCAACTTTCGTCGGGAGCTTGGATCTGCAACATCATCTATTCGAGTAGGCCTGCGGGTAGCAGGTCCGGACTCCAGGGTTGGGTTTATCAGATTTTGACCCAAATCAAGTATATATATATTCTATTAGTTATTAACGATTTTGTCCTTTAATTTGTAAAATTATCAGGCTAAAAGCCTTTTAATATATCATCAGTTCTGTTCTGGGTCTGTTACTTGTGCCTGGAACTTGGTATTAGGCATTTTCTTGTACGCTCAAAATCCAATGTATCCTCATTCTGTCCAGACCCAGACATGAACCATTGACAGCCTTAGAAGGGCTGCCAAGATAAAGGCAAAAATATCAGTGCCATAACTTTAAAAAGTCGGAAAAAAAAAAAAGAAAAACTCTCAGTTGGGGTGCTTCTATTCTATTGTGTCAATCTGTTAGTATATTACATGTTTTATGCCAGTATCGTACATAAATGGCTTCCCTTTGTGCGCTTCTCAGGTTGGTGACGGACATCCCAGCAACTACTGGTGCGAGTTTCGGTAAGTTATACTAGACGAAACGAGAATCTGAAATCCGAATAGCTCACACCCTGCAGGTCATCCTCATTGTGGATAAAATTATTTTCTTTTCATAATTACTTCGTATTTTCTGAGGGGTTAGGGTGTCAAGTATTTGAGTTCGAATCTATTCCTCACATAGCGTTCCTCACACCTATTTCACAAAACATTTCCTTTATTTGTATATTATTATTCATAGATGATGATTTTAATAACAATTATGATCTGTTCCTCATAGAGCATAAGAACGCACCTCACACTGACCTCACAGCTTTATCTCATCGCGTATTGAATAGAATACATTCCAATGATGGGGCAATGACTAACAATACATAGTAGCTAGGAACCCATCTGGGCACTCCGGCCTCTCCCAATACATTGTAGAATGTGAGTGTAAGATCAGTGAGTGCACTTTGAGGAGCAGATCCTAATTCATTTTTGACTTGCAATGAATTGAAATGCTGTGTGTTCATAATAGAATATGTACATAGATTCTGTTAGACTATATTCCAGGAACTAAGAGTGGTCGTAAGCTGAGTTTTTCCTGAGTTATTCGAGTTCGGCTTGTGAAAAGTTTGGTTTAGTTCAGTTTAAATTGAGCTTTGAGCTGTGTTTGAGCCTGATATATAGGCTCGTTTGTTAATTGAATAGAGATCGAGCCTAGTAAAGTTTGGCTCGTAAGCTTAATCGAATATAATATAATAAATAAATATTTTTTATTATATATACATATACATATAAATATATAAATATATATAATAATATTTTATATATTATATTTTTATTTTTTATGTATAATAGTAATAATTTTTTAATTCTTATTTTTTGTATGTAAAATAAAAAGAGCTTTTATATGTTTACTTTTTATTTTGTCTATGTATAATAATTCTTAATTTTTTGTGTATAAAATAAAAAATATTCTATATGTATAATTTTTATTTTTTAGAAAAAACTTGATTTATAATCGAACTCAAGCTGAACCGAACTCGAACTTACGAACTTTGAACCAAGCCAAACTCAAACTCAAGTCTTTAGCTCCAATCAAGATCAAGCTTAATATAATTTCAATGAACCAAACTCAAATAACCAAATATTCAACTCAACTCGGTTTGAATCCACCCCTACCATAAACAAATGGTCTACGGTTTGAATTTTATATGAATAGATGAGTTAAGGCTATGTTTGATTTGAAGGAAAAAGTCGAGAAAAGAAGAGAAAGATAGGAAAACCTTTACAAATCTTGTATAGTAGCAATTTCCCAACTAGCACGTGAACTGCCTTGGAAAATATTCCTTTGCAAGCTGTCAATCGTGTTCGTGTCTCTCCATTTCCAGTTCTGTACAACTGGCATAATGTCTTCAAGCTTTATAAATGTTAGTTCAAACAATTTGAAAACGTTTAAAAAATATCCAATTAAACAAGAAAAAAAGTAGAGGAAAGTATATATAGAACGGCAAGGCAACAATAACAAATGGCATACATAAATTCATTAATTTACAAGATTCCAATACATGAATCAATGATTCTTAGTGAATCGTACAGAATTTTATCAATTCCCTTGACCTTGAGTGGAAAGCTACCTAAAATCCCCTCTACACCCTGCCTCGGTTTGTCACGTCTCACTTGGCTTCCGTTCGAGGACAAAGCTCGAACATGGTTTTCACTTCTCATCGGATTCCTACAATGACCAACGACAAACAACCCTGTTAAATTTCCAAGGCTCCGGATCGGCTGTCCACTGGACCATTGACTAGATCTAGTAACGAGTCAGTCGACCGGCATGGTATCCGAACTCAAACCGATCGAGCCATCCACAGACCAGCCCAACCATTTTTGAACAATAAATGGAATACGACCTAAGTCGCATCGTAGAGCTATAATTTGTAACAAGTATCTCTGGTTTTTGTGATAAAGGCAGTACAAAAGCTGAAGAAGCTTACTGTGGTAATGGGTTTCAGGACAAGAGATTATTTGCTATGAGTGCCCACAGCCAACAGTTGGGGTACACCGCTTTGTGTTCATGCTTTTCCGGCAACTTGGTAGACAGACGGTCTTCGCTCCAAGGTGGCGCCATAATTTCAACACCAGAAACTTTGCTGAACTCTACAATCTTGGGTTACCAGTTGCTGCCGTTTATTTTAACTGCAAGAGGGAGAATGGAACTGGTGGAAGAAGACAATAAGGAAGCCGCGTGCTCTTGGTTAAATTTATGTAAGATTTCCTCTTTATGAATTATGGTTTAATTTGCCTAGCTTATATTTAGAGCTAGTATAGCGCGCCTAAGCCCTAAAGTGCAATTATATTTCCTTGTAATAAATGATGGTATAATATCTACTGGTTATCTTATTACCAAAAGGAGAACGCAGAATAAGCAAGGGCGGAGCTAGGATTTGAGGGATAGGGATTGATATTGGAGTGGATTTAGTCTAATCCGGTCCTGTCTAATGTAAGCCTATTATAAATAGACCAGGTTCAATCCAATTCAATGAATATTTTAGATCATTGTGGACCAGTTCAATTCAATGTCTGGACCGTTCAATTCATTCAAATTCGTTTTGATTTAGATTGGTTTCAACGCAAATCCGGACCATTGACACTTATATTCTTATCTTATATCAGTGGACTAGATATTGGCTTAATCCAACCCTATCCAATATAAATTTATTACAGTCGGACCGGGTCCAATCCAATCTAATAAATATTTTGGACTGGATTGGTCCAGTCTAATATGTCTTGTTGGCCCGTCCAATTTGTCCAAATTGATTTTGGACTGAACAAAGTCCAATCTAAAACCGGTCCATTGACGCTCTTATTGAAGGAAAGTTAATTATATACATGAGAGATAGACTTACCTGGAAAAAAGAATATGAATATCTTGATCAATGAAAATTAAAATTATATTGACCAATTTTCTCCTCTCAAAATCAGAAAAACAAATGAATCCTAAGGCTATGCTTGGTTTGAAGGAAAAGGTAGGGAAAGGAAGGGAAATGTAAGAAAACCTTTATAAATCTTGTACAAGTTTCCCTGTTTTTTCCTTTATTTTTCTGCTTTTTCCTTCAAACCAAACACAATGAAATATAAATGGAATTAGGCGAATTTTTAAGCGGAAGGGGCATGGCTGATGATTTCCCTCCACCACCCCCTGCCCCTGGCTCTCCTCGAAAGTAAGATCTCGGAGTTTATTTGAATAACTTTTATGCATTTTTGCTTGAAATCGCTTATATTGGTTACTTTATTTTGTGAAAAAAAGAAGGTTGAAGAGCTTGATTCTCTACAGATTCCTGCAGAAACTGGATTAAGCACAGTTTAATTTAATTAATTGGGCCGACCCAGAGATAACAGATATAAATATATAGTTAAGGTCCCAATTTACCCTAAATACAATCATCACTTAATCCAACACCCAACCAATCTGCTGCCGTGTTAGCTTCTCTCAATACATGGGAATACTGATTACTGAACGTCGTTGAGCTCATTAATTCACATACCTCATGGCAACAATCAATAACCGGACTGATGTTCCTAGGGGGTGACAGCGCCACGGAGAGTCGAAGAGAATCCACCACAAGCTTGAACTAATGAAATCGTCCTCCATAATCACTGTCCTGTTCCTGAACCTCCTGGCCAAAATTAAATGAGCTTCGGTCCTTCGAATGCTGGCCACGCCTGTGCCAGTGTTGATGGCTCACGTACCAATAGGTGTTCTCCAGGTCCCTCCAATCCACAATATTGTCGCTACTAAGGGTCCGTTTGGTTTGCAGGAATAGGGGTCTAGAATCGGAATTGGAATGAGTTATTCCGATTCCAACTATTTGGTTGAGTGGAATCAAAATTCTATTCCTATTTTTGCTGGAATGGTATTTTACCATTTAAGGGAATGTTCATTCCCTGTCCCTTGGGAATGAAATCTCATTCCTGCTGATTTTAATTCCCACTCCCATTCCTATTTAAACCAAACAGATTATGGGAATGAACCATTCTGATTTTTATTCTAGAGGATTTTGATTCCAATGTCAATTTCGATTCCGACTACTAACTAAATGGACCCTAAGATTTGGTTTAGAAATGTTAGAGTAAAGGGTCGCCCAAACCTGAGGTTTCCTACATAGCATCCTTGTTGCATGGTTGTGGTTATTCTTGTTAGGAATTTTCCACCTAATGTTTGATTTGGGGTTTTTTAGAAACTACGAGTGGTCTCAATCAATTATTTTATGGTTTGAATTGATATTGTAGAACCAAATGGGAGGTAATCAGTTGGTATATTAGCTGGGTAGTGTTGGATAGTGTATGCCCTTAGCTCCAATCAAATTAATGTACTTGATGACATTTATTGTAAATGAATAAAAGTACATAATTGATTCATGTGTTTTGGTGTGTTTTTGTATAATACCCTTAAACTGGATACTTATGAGACTCGTGTTAGTTTATAATCTTTACAGCCGTTGGATAGATTTGGGGAGATTTATCCTGGCAAGGCTGACACTGATGTGCCGCCAAGTGGGTTGGGGTGGCTTGCCTCAACTGCCAGGGTGAGACCTGAGGTACATGTAGTGTGGGTTTTCTTGAAACCTTGAACTAGAACAAATTCCAATATTGCCTTGGACCTTGGAGATAGATGGGCAAAACTGGAATGTTACACCTGACCCCTAAACTCGATTATGGTACTGCACTAGGTGTCGGATTGGGTTGTCTTTGATATGCCAATCAGTGAGATTCTTAGAGGGGGTCAAAACCTGGGTATATTGGGACAGTTCGAGACTTCATCTAAGTGGGTGATCATAGTGATAGGATCAGCCCCTTTGTCGGACAAAGTGAATGATCAGGAAATGCACTCTTTGATGGAAACCTAAACTACTAGTAGTTGATTTCAATTGTTGAAATTTGTTTTTTCAAAATATATTTATATAGAGCTATACATTATGGTTACAAAATGTTTGCAAAAGGTTTTAATTCTCGGGATCCATGTGAGTAGAGAGTGTAGCACTGTTCCTTGCAGCCAAGGGAGAGTTCCTCTCTTGTCGGGCAGTGTTTGATCATTATAGGCTGAGAGGTTAAGTATAAGACCATTGAGGGTAATACCTGATGGGCTAATCTTGCATCTGCCCACAGTCCTTGGGTTTTCATAAGGTAGGTAGACCCAATGACCATTTAGTGTAAATGTTGCGCCCATTAAGAGCCCATGGTGATGGACTCAGGGGTTCACTGTCTCCTATAGTGAATTTGGCCAGGACTTGTTACAAAGGCTAGGCTAAACCCATGTGGCTAATGTGTAGATCAATGTTTGGGTCCTATGCCATACAAAGAGAGCCAACTGGGCTCTCTTTATTTGGATCCAAATCTTTATTTGGATCTGGACTCTTTAAGTGGATAAGACTTATTCTCTTATCCTTATTTGTTGATCCAAACCCTGATCCGCCCCTATTTAATTAATCTAATTAACCTAGTTCGAAATTGGGCTTTAGGCCCATTAAGCTTACGTGCTCACTTAATCTGTGCACCTACTGATTTATTCTATTCATTCTTGGTCTGTAATTAATTTTATTTTTAATTTTTTAGACGAAATGTATAGGAATTCGAATCTGATGTAATATTAATAGAAAAATTAGGTTTTCTATTTTCTTTCATTCAAAAACAAAGTAGAAAGCGCAAAGGAGAGAATTTCGCAGATTCGGGTTCAGCGATCTGCGATTTGCAATTTTGGAAACTGCATACTGCGAACTAATCTTTCTTTTGCAGGGTTGCAGCCTTACGAACAACCCCCTTTTTTTTATCACTGACTCTTGAATGTCATTTATCAGTTGTTTAATTTCAGATCATCTTCTTGAATTGAATCTTGAATTAAACATTAAACCCTAGACCCATTTGAACCAGATTGGACCGACTGTGGTTCGATGGGGGCTGTTCTCAGCCCTAAAATTTCCTTCATGGGCCGAGGGAATGATGGTTAATTGCATGATCCAATTCGGCCCACATTTGTAAAACCCAGTTTTAATCTATTAAAACTTCTTTAGCCTAATTCAGCGTAAATGTTATATGGGCCAAACTACTCTCGGCAATTCAGCCCATATACCTAGATAATATTATGGAATTAAATGGGCTCTATTTATGGGTTTTACAGTTATTTAATTGATTTGATCAATTATGGATTTCATACATGTGATGTATGGATGTGTGATGTGCTACGTCAATGGGCCATAAGCACTTGGCCCATGCTAATTTGATAGTGTTTCTTTCGCACACCATGGCTGAATGGATATCATTGCCATGGTGTCCTTAAGATCATTGGATGATCTCCCTGCGTGGTGAGCCGCACACCATCTTCCTTCCCAAGAGGAACCGTGCGGAACCCTAGCCATTTACGGCCCATCTAAATCTGGCTTTATGAAAGTCAGTGGGAGCCACTTTGGTTTGACCTAAATAAACTAGGGCGTAATTATTCGTTCCCTCCTAGAAAATATAAGTGCATGTGATAGGCAGATTCATATGATGAACTCTATAAAGGCCTTCTTCTATCATTAGTATGAAGGTTGGTTGTATTGGTGGGTGGAGATGCACCAAAAATTGGGCAGTCCATCTACTAATGCAATTGGCTGAATTGCTTCATAAGATGATAGGGGCATCATAGACTGATGTGGGAGGGGCCTATCCTAAAATCGAAGACTCTCTCACGGTACCTTGGTGTTCACGAATATGATGGGTAAGCACTTACTAGACAGAAATGTTTAAACTAAAATGACAATGAATCTTGTCTGATAGAGGCTAAAGGGAAAGATCATTAGATGAGTGGATATGATCCTTCACAAAAGGTGGTCGGATTATGCAGCTGAAACAGTTGGCTCCACGCACTGTATGTGATTTCCCACATTTCCAAAGACATATTTCGCAGTCTCCGTCCCTGAGATAGGAGGGAAATCTCAGAGATGAACAAATGAAAATGGAACATAGATTAAAAGCTATATCTATGAGGTACACATGAATCAATTTAGGTTGTGGACTAATAATCTACCTTGCCTTTTACCAGAAATGGCAAACGGTCAATTCACCAAGCTGTTGGACGATAACAAACTTAAGGGCCCAAATTATGCTGACTGGTTCCATAACCTTATGCTGGTATTAACGTCCGAGAAATTGGACAAGGTTGTTAAGAACCCTACTCCGGATCGTCCGGGTGATAAGGCTTCTGAGGCACGTAGGAAAGAGTATCAATAATGGTAAGATAAGAATTCTCTTGCCCGGTGCTACATCATAGCCTCCCTCAACAATCCGATACAGAGACAATTTGATCAGATCGAAGTGTTCAAGGATATCCTGGATAGTCTGAGGACAATGTATGAAGAGAAGAATCGTTTTACTCGTCAAAAGGTCCTGAAGTTGTTCATGACCGCAAAAATGACCGAGAGCCAGATGGTTCATGACCATTGTCTCAAGATGATGGGTTACATTAATGAAATAGAGGCATTCGGGTCAGGGCTATATCATGTCACCAAGGTTGATGCCATTCTAAATTCATTGCCTCCCTCCTTTAATCAGTTTATCATGAATTACAACATGAATAAGCTAAATGTTAGCCTTTAGGAACTCAACAATATGTTGTAGAGGGCTAAAGAATTGATCAAGAAGGATAAACCAATAGCCATGCTTGTTGAAGGTGGCAATTTGGGTAAGAAGAAGAGGAGGGCAAAGAAAAAGCCTTAGAAGAAGACTAGCAAACCGAAAAAGCAAAAGAAGGACAAAGCATCGGATGCCTATCACTTTTGCAAACAGACCGACCATTGAAAGAGGAACTGTCCTCAATATCTGGAGACTAAGAAGCAAGGTAATTTTGAATCTTTTATCATAGAGACCAATTTGTTGGTCACTTCTACTTCCTGGTGTATTGACTCCGGGGCTTCAACTCATGCGTGTAACTCACTGCAGGGGTTCAAGATAAGTAGAAGACTGAATGGCGGAGAAGTAACGCTCTACTTGGGGACTTCTGCAATAGTTGTAGCTACAACCATAGGAACTATGGAAATAGTTTTCAGAGAAGGAACAATTGTACTTAAAGATTGTCTTTTCATACCTAATTTAAGAAGAAATTTGATTTCTGTCTCAAAATTGTGTTTGGATGGTTATTCTATCTCATTTAGTAATGTGATTACTATTAAACGGAATAACAAATTCCTAACATACGGAGAACTTGAGAACAGTCTCTATGTTATCCATTCTTCTTTGGAAACAAACATTACCAAAACTATGCTAGAAATAATCCCCAAGAAGAGGACTCGTGATACAGTTAGTCCCACGTGCTTGTGGAATTACTGACTTGGTCACATTAACATAAATCATATCACAAGGTTGGTAAAGGATGATTCTTTGGATTTGCTACCGTAGAAGATCTTCCAACCTGTGAACCTTGCCTTCAAGGTAAGATGACGAAGCGGCCATTTACCAATGACTCTGAAAGATCTACAAGAACACTTGACCTTATACATACTGATGTATGTGGTCCCCTGAATGTTAAGACACGTAACCAGCACATTTATTTTATAACATTTACCGATGTTTACTCATGGTATGGTTACATGTACCTAATGAGACATAAGTTTGAATCTTTTGAAAAGTTCAAAGAATTCAGACGAAAGTTGAGAAACAGAAAGGGAGAGAAATTAAGACCCTTCGATCAGATCGAGGTGGTGAGTATCTCTTTAACAAATTTAGGGACTACTTAAAGGACAATGGGTTAGTATCACAAGTAGCTCCTCCTGCTACACCATAATTAAACGGTGTGTCAAAAAGGAGAAACCGGACTCAATTAGATATGGTCCGATCAATTCTCATCCACTCAGAGTTACCTACATCCTTTCGGGGTTTTGCATTAGAGACTACGATTTACGTGTTGACCTGGGTTCCAACCAAATCCGTTCCTAAGAATCCATATGAGTTATGGATCAGTAAGAAACCAAGTGTAATACACTTGAAGGTTTGGGGTTGTCCAACACATGTTAAAAGAACTAGTGTTGACAAATTGGAATCCAAGACCAGCCGTTGCCTATTTGTAGGCTACTCCAAAGGCTTTGTAGGTTACTTGTTCTATGATCCAAAAGAGCAAAATGTGTTTTACAATCGAAATGCCCACTTCCTAGAGGAAGATTACATCCTGGATAATCTTCATCAGGAAGTTGTTCTTGATGAGGAGAGCCCAGGGGTAGTGGGAGATGTCCCACCAACTCTAGAAAATAACCAACCTAGAAGATCTACCCGGGTTTCCAGGCCTCCAGTTCGTTACAACTATGACTAAGAAAGTTACTTGGTGGAAGCCATGACCAATGAGGAGGATCTCGTGACTTATTCGGAAGCTATGTTGGACATAGATTCCTTGAAGTGGGTAGATGCCATGAAAGTTGAGATGGACTCGATGGAGACCAACGGAGTATGGACTCTATTAGATCCGCCCCTGGGGTAAAGGCAATTGGTTGCAAATGGGTCTATAAGAGGAAGAAGGGCTACAATGGTAAAGTTGAGACCTACAAGGCTCGTTTTGTGGCGAAATGGTACACTTAGAAAGAGGAAATCAATTATGAGGAAACCTTTTCACCTGTGGCCATGCTTAAATCCATTAGGATCTTGCTATCTGTAGCAGCATACCATGACTACGAGATTTGGCAAATGGATGTCAAAACCGTGTTCCTAAATGGAGATCTTACTAAAGATATCTATATGCAGCAACCACAAGGTTTCATAGCTGCAGGTCAGGAACACATGGTATGTAAACTCAACCGATGCATATATGCACTTAAGCAAGCTTCTAGGAGTTGGAACATCTGGTTTGACTCTACCATCAAACAGTTTGACTTTGAGCAAAATCCGAATGAGCCCTGTGTTTACAGGAAGGTACTGAGAGATAAGATTATGTTCTTGGTTCTGTATGTAGATGAAATTCTACTCATTGGGAATGATGTAAGAATGTTAACTATGGTGAAAGTGTGGCTTTCACAACAGTTCTCCACAAAAAATCTTGGAGAAGCCTCCTACATATTGGGTCTTTGACTCTATAGAGATAGATCGAAGAGGATAATAGGATTATCCCAGTCAGCTTACATTGACAAGATTGTCAAAAGATATAGTATGGAGAACTCCAAGAAAGGAAATGCTGCTTTCAGACACGGGGGTCACTCTCTCCAAGGGTATGTCTCCCAAGACTCCCGAAGAGAATGAGGGCATGAAAGATATTCCCTATGCCTCAGCAGTAGGGAGCATCATGTATGCCATGCCGTGCACTCGTCCTGACCTTTCTTAGGTAGTGAGTGTGGTAAGTAGATACCAATCTAACCTAGGGTAGGAGCATTGAACCGCTGTAAAAAACATACTAAGATGTCTTCGAAGGACAAAAAGAGTTTTGTCTGGTATTTGACAGTAGTTTACTACAGATCGTCGGGTGTACTGATATTGACTTCCAGTCAGATCTAGATGGTAGAATGTCTACATCTAGTTACATCTTCATGATGGGGTCCTGAGTACTAAAATTAGTAGATTCCATAACCCAAGTCGAGCACATTACCATAAGTGACGCTGCCTAATGAATGAAGGTGTTCATTCTAGAATTTGGAATTCAGCACATCACCCATTCCACTGTTGTGTAATAACACTGGATCTACGGGAGATTGATGTTAAAAGATAGCATCAACGGAGAATGTGGCTGACCCATTGACTAAACCACTAACACAGAAAGTGTTTGAGAAACACGTGGAAAGTTTGGGACTCCGTCTTGTACCCGATCGGACCTAAGTGCAAGTGGGAGCTGTTAGACAGTGTATGCTCTTAGCTCTAATCAAATTGATGTACTTGATGACATTTATTGTAAATGAATAAAAGTACATAATTGATTCATGTGTTTTGCTGTGTTTCTATGTAATACCCTTAAACTGGACACTTATGAGACTTGTGTTAGTTTAGAATCTTCACATCCGCTGGATAGATCTAGGGAGATTTATCCTATTAAGGCTGACACTGATGTGCCACCATGTTGGTTAGGGTGACTTGTCTTAGTTGCCAGGGTAAGACCTGAGATACATGTAGTGTGGGTTTTCTTGAAACCCTGAACCAGTCCAAATTCCAGAATTGCCCTGGACCTTGGAACCTGACCCCTAGACTCGATTATGGTACTGCACTAGATGTCGAATTGGGATGTCATTGATATCCCAATCAGTGAGATTCTTAGGGGGGATCAAAACCTGGGTATGTTGGGACAGTCCGAGAATTTATCTGAGTGGGCGATCATAGTAATAGGATCAGCCCCTTTGGCGAACAAAGTGAATGATCGAGAAATGCACTCTCTCTGATGGAAACCTAAACTGTCGGAAGTTGATTTCAATCATTGAAATTTGTTTTGGAAAAATATATTTATATAGAGATATACATATATATATTAGGGTTTCAAAAAGTCTGCAAAAGGTTTTAATTCCCGAGATCCATGTGAGTAGAGAGTGCAGCATTGTTCCTTGCAGCCGAGGGAGAGGTCCTCTCTTGTCGGGCAGTGTTTGATCATTATGGGTTGAGAGGTTAAGTGTAAGACCATTGAAGTTAATACCTGATGGGCTAATCTTGCATCTACCCACAGTCATTGAGTTTTCATAAGGTGGTTGGACCCAAGGACCATTTAGTGTAAATGTTGGGTCCATTAAGAACCCATGGTGATGGACTCAAGGGTTCACTGTCTCATATAGTGAATTCGGCCAGGCCTTGTAACGAATGTTGGGCTGAACCCATGTGGCTGATGTGTAGATCAATGTTTGGGTCCCACGCCATATAAAGAGAGCCAACTGGGTAGTGGGTTAAGAGGTTAAGTGAGCACATAAAATTAATGGGCCTAAAGCCCAATTTCGAACTGGGTTAATTAGATTAATTAAATAGGGGCAGATCTGGGTTTAGATCAGCAAATAAGGATAAGAGGGTAAGTCTTGTCCACTTAAAGAGTCCAGATCCAAATAAACATTTGGGTCAAGAAACTCCTAATCTGATTAGGATTAAGCTGATCTTAAACTGTAGATAAGATAAGGGATTATCTTTATCACTTAAAGAATCTAGATCCAAATAAAGATTTTGATCAAGAAACTCCTAATCAGATTAGGAGGTTGTCTCTTTAAGGCTATAAATAAGAGATCAGGGCGGACATGCAAAACACACTAGACAAGACTCAGCAAACTGCAGAGTTCTTCCTTGTTCCTTGCCGCCCCTACCCAGTTCGATCTCCACTTGTGGGAGTGATCAAGAATTGTTCTTGATATTGATTTTGGTAGAAGAAGCAATATGAAGTCGTGCTCATCAGCCCTCTACTCCATTCTTGTTGAAGAATTCGGTTCTTGCTGAAGAGCCATCCTGTTGTTCCTACTTTTGCTCACACTGTGTCATTTTTAGTGGAAGAAGGTCTTGGTTTTCTCCTTGGGCATGAACACCTTCATTGGGAGTTACTGCTACTCCGTATCAGGTATATCTCTTTCCTCCCTTTTGGTTTCAGATTTGGTCTGGTTTGGTTCAAGATTGATCATTGAAAATGCAGTTTTCTAAAATAGGGAATGCGATTCCCAGATGGGAGAGAGGGAAATTTTTTGAAATTTCTCCATACCTTCCTGTAGGGTTTGGCCATCCATATAATGGATCTCTCATCTCTTTAGATAGTCCCAACTAAAATGTGGATTTAAATCTTGCTACCTATCTTGAAAGATTTTAGTGTGTTAAGTTAAAACAATAAGAATTCAAGAAACATTCACAGAAACAATTCTATAAATTAAATAGAATAATAATGACTTATTTTCTAGATTATTCGCCCATAGTCTGGGAACCAATTCCCAGAAAAAAAACACTAAATGCACAAATCGGGTAGAAAGCCTTCTTTCCTTTTGCGCAGATCCAAATCTTATCTAATTTGGTTCAAGACTTGAACCTTGCTCTGATACCACTAAAGGGATGGGAGATCCATCATATGGATGGCCGAACCCTGCAGGAAGGTTGGGCAAAATTTCAAAAATTTCTTTGCTCCCATCCGAGAATCGTATTCCCAATTTAGAAAACTGCATTTTCAAGGTTCGTTCTTATAACAAAACTGGACCAAATATGAAACCAACATTAGGGAGGGATATACCTGATATCGAATCCACACAAAAAGCTCCTCCCAACGCAGGTGTTCACGCCCAAAGAGTGTACCGAATCCTCCCTCCACTGAAGATGACACAACTTAAGATGAGACAGGATCAACTGGTAGTTCTTCACCAAGAACCTCTGATTCTTCAACAAGAATTGAATGGGTTAGTGAGCACAACTTTAGAATTGTTTCTTCTAGAAAGAAACAATATCAAGATCAAATCTTGACCAGTTCCAAGAATTGGAGATCGACCAGGGTAGGGCAACAAGAGTAGGGAAAAAAAGAACTGAAGGCAAAAATCAGTCAAACTGAGTTGTCTTCTGTGTTGTATGTGTGTCTTTTTCAGATCTGCCTTGCTCTCTATTTATAGCCTTAAAGAGATGACCTCCTAATCTGATTAGGAGTCTCTTGATCCAAATCTTTATTTGGATCTGAACTCTTTAAGTGCTAAGGATAATCCCCTATCTTATCTGCAAATAAAGTTTAGCTTATTCCTAATCAAATTTGGAGTCCCCTAATCCAAATCTCTATTTGGATATGGACTCTTTAAGTGGATAAGAGCTAACCTCTTATCCTTATCTACTGATCCATACCCATATTCTGTTAGGCAGTGTATGCCCTTAGCTCCAATCAGATTGATGTACTTAATGACATTGATTGTAAATAAATAAAAGTACATAATTGATTCATGTGTTTTGGTGTGTTTCTGTGTAATACCCTTAAATTGGACACTTATGAGGCTCGTGTTAGTTTAGAATCTTCACAGCCGTTGGAAAGATCTAGGGAGATTTATCCTACCAAAGTTGACACAGATATGCCGCCAAGTTGGTTGGGGTGGCTTGTCTTAGCTGCCAGGGTGAGACTTGAGGTACATGTGGTGTGGGTTTTCTTGAAACCCTGAACAAGACCAAATTCCAGTATTGCCCTAGACCTTGGAGATAGATGGGCAAAACTGGAATGTTACACCTAAACCCTAGACTCAATTATGGTACTACAGTAGGTGTCAGATTGGGCTGTCATTGATATCCCAATCAGTGAGATCCTTAGGGGGGGTCAAAACCTGGGTAAGTTGGGACAGTTTGAGAATTCATCTGAGTGGGTGATCAAAGTAATAGGATCAGCCCCTTTGTCGGACAAAGTGAATGATCGGGAAATGCACTCTCTCTGATGGAAACCTTAACTGTCGGAAGTTGATTTCAATCGTTGAAATTTGTTTTTGCAAAATATATTTATATAGTGATATACATATATATATTATGGTTTCAAAATGTTTGCAAAAGGTTTTAGTTCCCGTGATCCATGTTAGTAGAGAAAGCAACACTGTTCCTTGCAGCCGAGGGAGAGGTCCTCTCTTGTCGGGTAATGTTTGATCATTATGGGATGAGATGTTAAGTGTAATACCATTAAGGGTAATACCTGATGGGCTAATCTTGCATCTGCCCATAATCATTGGGTTTTCATAAGGTGGCTGGACCCAAGGACCATTTGGTGTAATTGTTGGGCCCATTAAGAGCCCATAGTGATGGACTCAGGGGTTCACTGTCTCCTACAATGAATTCGGCCAGGCCTTGTAAAAAGGTTGGGCTGAACCCATGTGGCTGATGTGTAGATCATTGTTTGGATCCCACACCATACAAAGAGAGCCAATTGGGCAGCTGGTTAAGAGGTTAAGTGAGCACATAAACTTAATGGGCCTAAAGCACAATTCGAATTGGGCTTAAGTCAGTTAATAAAAAGGAGGCAAGATAGGATTTAAAATCTGATTAGGATTAGATGAAGGATAAGATAAGTCTTATTCTTTCAAGAGTCCAGATCCAAATATCAGATTTGGATTAAGGAATTCTCTCCTAATTGGATTGGGAGGTTGATCTTGAGAAGGTTGTAAATAAAGGGGGCGCATTCCTCAGTTACAACAGACATCATAGCAATCTGCAGAGTTCTTCCCTGTTCTTGCCACCCCTACCCAATTCGATCTCCACTTGTGGGTGTGATCAAGAATTGTTCTTGATACTGTTTCTTGGTAGAAGAAGCAATCTGAAGTCGTGCTCAGCAGCCCTCTACTTTATTCTTGCTGAAGAATTTGGTTCCTGCTGAAGAGCCATCTTGCTAATCCTGCTTCACCACACACTGTGTCATCTTCAGTGGGAGTGGGTTTTTGGTTTTCTCCTTGGGCATGAACACCATCATTGGGAGTTACTGTTACTTTGTATCAGGTATATCCCTCTCCTCCATTTTGTTTTCAAATCTGGTCCGGTTTTGTTCAAGATTGATCCTTGAAAATGCAATTTTCTAAAATAGGGAATGTGATTCCCAGATGGGAGAGAATGAAATTTTTGAAATTTCGCCCCACCTTCCTTCAGGGTTCAGCCATCCATATGATGAATCTCTCATCCCTTCAGTGGTATCAGAGCCATGGTTCAAATCATGAACCGAATTAAACCAGATTTGGATCTGCGCAAATGGGTAGAAGGCATTCCACCTGATTTGCGCAGTTAACGTTTTTCTTGGAAATCAGTTCCCAGTTTTGGGCAAATGATCTGAAATTAAATCTTTATTAATCTGATTTATATTTAGAATTGTTGTATATAATTTTCCTAGATTTTGGGTTGTTGATAGCTATAAATATATAACCCTAGCAAGTGCACTAGTTATCAAGTAGTATAATAATATCGTTCCCACGGGGATTTAACAAAATAAGTATTAGAATCACAGTCTTTCCTAATTATTTGGACAGTCGAAATTTAGATTTGAGGAAACAAGAACTACTGAAAATAAAGACTGGAACAAAGAAAATAAAAACAAGGGTGATCATTGATCGAATATGCAAATGATGGAATCGCTAGGACTTTAGGTCCACCTAACCAATGTAATGAATATTGATGGGTCCAATTATCCAAGACTAATTGTTATTCCCATAAGTTGAGATTTTTACAAATTTATTTAATATTCTCTCTTGAGATAAACTAAACCTACGCCCATCAGGTAACCCTTCGATCTCTCGAGTAGAGCTCTCAAGTTGGAAGTGCATTAAGTCCAAGAAAACCATTAAATTCAGATGAATCATGTATATATATCTCTATATACCATTCAATTCACACTATGAATTATTCTGTCAATTATGTGAATTCCTCTCTCAATTCATTCACATAACCCAAATCAATTAAGAGGTGGCCAAGCTCTTAATTGCATTAAGCACAATAATTCATAGACTATATGGAAATCACAATCTTGGATAAATCAAGAAGATAAAAATATATTCATTAACATGGTTAGGCTTTCCATAGCCCTAGCAAGAAACAAATCAGTTCATGATGGAAGAATTAAAACAAACAAAGGGGAAGAGAGAACTCTTGAATTCGCCCATGGTGCTGAGATCTCCTCTTCTTGAAGTTTCTTAAATTCTTGAACCTTTCTTGAACCCTTCTTGACTGATTGCTCCTTGCTTCGTGATTCAGATCAGAAGTTGAATGATTAAATAATTCAGTGATCAAGTGATACCTCAAGCTGGTCCGCCCCCTCCTTCTTATAGATTAAAGGGGAGAGGGTGGTCTCCTACTTTCTCTTGAAGTTGATCTTTACAAGAAATAGAAAGTCTTATCCTAATTCTAATCCTATCTCTTTATCTCTTGAACTCAATCCCTTTTACATTCTAAGATTACATCAAGAATTTAGATCTAGAAGGATTCTTCTTAGTTTCTTGTTCTTGGATTCGTAACAGACCTCCTCTGCGAATTGGGCTTTAGCCAGGCTTTTCTGCGAGTTGGGATTCAGTTGCGAATTGGACCTTCCTACGAAATTTCCCCAACTTTGGGCCAGGATTTGACTTTGATGCATGCCGAATCTATGAAATCCCAAAACATGAAAGTTGTGGCTTTTTCTGTTATCTTTCTAGTGGATCTTGAATCAGCCCATTCGGAGCTAGGAGACGTGACTTAGGCCCAGATCACTGAATGATGTCGAAACTGTGAAAAATCATCCGATTTGTCTTTCTTTGCTCTTGATGCCTTCTTTCATACCCTGGACCAAAATACAAGAAATATGAGTCCAATTAGATGTTAATTTAGTATAAAAGACAGAATAATCGGGGATAAAAATATGATAAATTCTATTCTCATCAGTTGTTCGTATGGTGGAGATCGATTTCTTTTATTGGCGCAAGAAATCTACGCACCTACTGATTTATTCTATTCATTCTTGGTCTATGATTAATTTAATTTTTTTTTTATTTTAGACGGAATGTATAGGAATCTGAATCTGATGTAATATGAATAGAAAAATTAGGTTTTCTATTTTTATTTCATTCGAAGACGAAGCTGAAAGCGCAAAGGAGAGATTTCGCAACTTCAGGTTTAGCGATCTCCGATTTGCAATTTTGGAAACTGCATACTGCGAACTGATCTTTGTTTTGCAGGGTTGCAGCCTTGCGAACAACTCCCTTTTTGTTTGATTACTGATTCTTGAATGTCATCTATTAGTTGTTTATTTTCAGATCATCTTCTTGAATTTAATCTTGAATTAAACATCAAACCCTAGAACCATTCGAACCAGATTGGATCAAACTGGTTAGGCCGAATCTGTGGTTCGATGGGGGTTGTTCTCAGCCCTAAAATTTCTTTTATGGGCCAAGGGATTGATGGTTAATTGCAAGATGCAGTTCGGCCCACATCTATAAAACCCAGTTTTAATCTGTTAAAATTGTTATAGCCCAATTTCGCATAAATACTATATGGACCAAACTGCCTTTTGCAGTTCAGCCCATATACCTTGATATTATTAAGTTGTAATATTATGGAATTGAATGGGCTTTATTTATGGGTTTTACAGTTATTTAATTGATTGGATCAATTATTGATTTCATGCATGTAGTGTATGGATGAGTGATGTGCTTTGTCCATGGGCCATAAGCACTTGGCCCATGCTGATTCGATAGTGGCTCTTTCACACACAATGGCTGAATGCACATCATTGTTGTGGTGTCCTTAAGATCATTGGATGATCTCCCTACATGGTGAGCCCCACACCAGCTTCTTGCCCAAGAGGAACCGTGCGGAACCCTAGCTATTTAAGGCCCATCTAAGTCTGGCTTTATGAAAGTCAATGGGAGCCACTTTGGTTTGACCTAAATATAACTAAGGCGTAATTATCTATTCCCTCCTGAAAATATAAGTGCATATGATAGGAATATTCATATGATGAACTCTCTAAAGGCCTTCCATCATTAGTATGAAGGTTGGTTGTATTGGTGGGTGGAGATACACCATAAAATTGGGTTATCTATCTACTAATGCAATCGACTGGATTGCTTCATATGATGATAGGGGCGTCATAGACCGATGTGGGAGGGGCCTATCCTAAAATGGAAGACTCTCTCATGGTACCTTGGCGTTCACGAATATGATGGGTAAGTACTTACTGGACAGAAAGGTTTAACCTAAAATGGCAATGAACCTTGTCTGTAGAGTTCTTCCCTATTCTTGTCGTCCCTACCCAGTTCGATCTCCACTTGTGGGAGTGATCAAGAATTGTTATTGATATTGCTTCTTGGTAGAAGAAGCAATCTGAAGTCGTGCTCACCAGCCCTCTATTCAATTCTTGCTAAAGAATTTGGTTCTTGTTGAAGAGTCGTCTTGCTGATCCTGCTTCACCACACATTGTGTCATCTTAAGAGAGAACGAGTTTTTTGTTTTCTTCTTGGGTGTGAACACCTTCATTGGGAGTTACTTCGTATTAGGTATATCCCTCTCCTCCATTTTGGTTTCAGATCTAGTCCAATTTGGTTCAAGATTGATCATTGAAAATGCAATTTTCTAAAATAGGGAATGTGATTCCTAGATGGGAGAGAGAGAAATTTTTGAAATTTTGCCCTACCTTCCTTCAGGGTTTGGCCATCCATATGATGGATCTCTCATCCCTATTTATTTAATCCAATTAACCTAGTTTGAAATGGGCTTTAGGCCCATTAAGCTTTTAGGCTCACTTCCTTTTAGTGCTGGCTAGCTTGGCTCTCTTTGTATGGTGTGGGACCCTATCATTGATCTATATATCAACCACATGGGTTCAGCCTAGCCTTTGTTACAAGGCCTGACCCAATTTACTGTTGAGTACAGTGAACCCTTGAGTCCATCACTATATGCTCTTAATGGGCCCAACATTTTGACTAAATGGCCCTTGGGTCGAGCCATCTTATGATGGCCCAAGGACTGTGGGAAGATGCAAGATTAGCCCATTCGGTATAACCCTTAATGGTCTTATACTTAACCTCTTATCCCATAATGATCAAACATTGTCCGACAAGAGAGGACCTCTCCCTCGACTACAAGGTACAGTGCCGCACTCTCTACTCACATGGATCTCAGGAATTAAAACCTTTTGCAACAATTTGTGAAACCATAATATATATGTATATCTCTATATAAATATATTTTGCAAAACCAAATTTCAAACACATTTGAAATCCATTGCAAGCAGTTTAGGTTTCCATAAGAGAGAATGCATTTCCCAATCATTCACTTTGTCTGACAAAGGGGCTGATTTTGTCTCTATGTTCACCCACTCAGATGAATTCTCGGACTGTCCCAACATACCCAGATTTTGACACCCTCTAAGGATCTCACTAGTTGGCACATCAAAGACAGCCCAATCCGACACCTAGTGCAGTATCGTAATCGAGTCTAGGGGTCAGGTGCAACATTCTAGTTTTGCCCATCTATCTTTAAGGTCCAGGGCAATACTGGAATTGGTCCGGCTCAGGGTTTCAAGAAAACCCACATTGCATGTACCTCAGGTCTCACCCTGACAGCTGAAACAAGCCACCCCAACCAACTTGGTGGTACATCAGTGTCAGTCTTGGCAGAATAAATCTCCCCAGATCTATCGATTGGCTATGAAAATTCTCAACTAACACAAGTCTCATATGTGTCTAGTTTAAGGATATTACACAGAAACATACCAAATAACATGAATCAAATATGTACTTTGTTCATTTACAATAAATGTCATAATGAACATCATGCTGATTGGATCTAAAGGCAAACACTGTCTAACAATGCGAAAGTTGAATGATATTGCAACTGAAGGTTAATTGACATTGTATTTGAGATAGATAGATGTCATCGCATACGAGGGGTAAATATCATTGCGAAGAAGAAAATTAAATTTCATCGCACTTGGTGTAGCTGGGATAGTTCATTGTACTTTGGAAACCTAAGTGTTGATGTATCTCATCGCATTTCAGGATACTATGTATTTTGTTGGTTATTGCTCCTAGGGTTGCCAAGGAATGTAAGGGCATGCATGGGGCTGCCAAGGCCTTCACATGGAGCATGCGGAATCCTGGGCGGACCAGGGTATGTAAGTGTGCACCTGGGGTTGCCAGGGCCTTCGCATGGAGAATATGGCATCCTGGGCAGACCATGGTATGTATGTGTGCACTTGGGGTTGCTAGGGCCTTTGCATGGATTATGCGGCATCATGGAACCGGCCACGGTATTTAAGTGTAAGCCTAGGGTTACCAGGGCCTTCGCATGGAGCATACGGCATCGTAGAACCGACCACGGCATCGAGGAATTGGCTGTGGAATCCTAGAACCAACCAGGGTATGTGAGTGTGCCTGGGGTTGCCAGGGCCTTACATGTGGCATGCGACATTGTGAAACCAGCCACGACACCAAGGAACCGACCGCGACATCCTCGAACCAACCAGGGTATGTGAGTGCACCTAGGGTTGCTAGGGCCTTCGCATGGAGCATGCGGCATCGTGGAACTGGCCATGGCATCACGGAACCAGCCGTGGCATCCTGGAACCGGCCAGGGTATGTATGTGTGGGCTTGGGGTTGCCAACACCTTCGCATGGAGCATGCGACATCGTGGAACCGGCCATGACATCCTGGAATCGGCCAGGGTATGTAAGTATGCGCCTGGGGTTGCTAGAGCCTTTGCATGGAGCATGCAACACTGTGTAATTGGCCATGACATCGTGAAACCAGCCACAACATCCTAGAACCGGTCATGGCATCGCGGACTGGCCACAACATCCTAGAACTAGCCAGGGTATGTATGACAAGCTCCTACGGTTGCCAGGGCATAGTACAACCGGGGTTTCAACATGGAGGCGGTGCCCGGGCCTAGAAAACTAGGCTTGTAATGAGTGGGTTGTGTTGTTGATTAGTACTTGTTGCTTAAGACTTCCCTGTGATGTTGCAAGAAACATGTTAGCGAGTTGCGAGATATGTAATGGATGCGTAAATATTTGCCAAAAAACTTATTTTAAAATGCTAGTTGAATTTGGAATCATGCAAAGTAAAAAAGAAGAGAAAAAAGATGGTAAAATTGTTAAGCAGTGTACGCCATTAGCTCCAATCAAATTGATGTACATTATG
Organism: Nelumbo nucifera; assembly: GCF_055504915.1. NCBI lineage: Eukaryota > Viridiplantae > Streptophyta > Magnoliopsida > Proteales > Nelumbonaceae > Nelumbo > Nelumbo nucifera. The sequence continues at coordinate 42,248,450 of NC_142654.1, forward strand.
TCATTTATTGTAAATGTATAAAGTGCATAACTAATTCATATAATTTGGAGTGTTTCTGTGTAACACCCTTAAACTGGACATTTATGAGACTCATGTTTGTTTAGAATCTTCACAGTCGTTGGATAGATCTAGGGAGATTTATCCTGTCAAGGCTGACATTGATGTGCCGCCAAGTTGGTTGGGGTGGCTTGTCTCAATTGCCAGGGTGAAACCTAAGGTACATGCAGTGTGGGTTTTCTTGAAACCTTGAACCAGACCAAATTCTAGTATTGCCCTGGACCTTGGAGATAGATGGGCAAAATTGAAATGTTACATCTGAACCCTAGACTCGATTATGGTACTGCACTAGGTGTTAGATTGGACTGTCTTTGATATGCCAATCAGTGAGATCCTTAGAGGAGGTCAAAACCAGGGTATGTTGGGACAGTCCGAGAATTCATCTAAGTGGGTGATCATAGTGACAGGATCAGCCCCTTTGTCGAACAAAGTGAATGATCGAGGAATGCACTCTCTCTAATGGAAACCTAAACTGTCGGTGGTGGATTTCAAATGTGTTTGAAATTTGGTTTTGCATCTGCCCACAGTCCTTGGGTTTTCATAAGGTGACTAGACCCAAGGACCATTTAGTGTAAATATTGGGCTCATTAAGAGCCTATGGTGGTGGAATCAGGGATTCACTGTCTCCTACAGTGAATTCGGCCAGGCTTTGAAACAAAGGCTGAGTTGAACCAATGTGACTGATGTGTAGATCAATGTTAGGGTCCCATGCCATACAAAGAGAGCCAACTGGTTAGTAGGTTAAGGAGTAAGTGAACACATAAGCTTAATGGGCCTAAGGCCCAATTCGAACTATGCTTAAGTTAGTTAATTAAAAGGGGGCGAATTCAGTTTTGAACTGATTAGGATTAGCGGAAGGATAAGATAAGTCTTATACATTTAAGAGTCCAGATCCAAATATCAGATTTGGATCAAGAAACTCTCTCCTAATTGGATTATGAGGCTGATCCTGAGAAGGCTATAAATAGGGGGCGAATTCCTCAGTTTTAACACACAACAATCTGCAGAGTTCTCCCCTGTTGTTGCCACTCCTATCCAGTCCAATTTCCACTTCTAGAACTGATCAAGAAAGGTTCTTGATATTGTTTCTTGGTTAAAGAAATAATCTTAAGTCGTGCTCAACAGCCCTTGTTCGATTCTTGTTGAAGAGTCACGGTTCTTGTTGAAGAATCATCCTGCTGATCCTGCTTCACCATACACTATGTCATTTTCAGTAGATGCGGGTTTTGGTCTTCTCTTTAGGCGTGAACATGTGCATTGGGAGTTGTTGCTACTTCGTATTAGGTATATCCCTCACATCCCTTTTGGTTTCAGATATGGTCTGGTTTTGTTTCAAGAATGATCATTGAAAATGTAGTTTTCTAAAATAGGGAATATGATTCCTAGATGGGAGAGAGGAAATTTTTTTAAATTTCGGCCAACCTTCCTATAGGGTTCGCCATCCATATGATGGATCTTTCATGCCTTCAAAAATATTATTTCCCAACTGGGTGCGATATATTGTGGTGTAGTGCTGAAAAGAAGTTTTGAAAATAATTGTTTGGTCAGAAATACCATGCAGAAATAATATGCTTTGAAAATGATTTTGGAAAAAAAAATGTTGAAATCATGAACATTTTGATTAGTTGTCTTAAAAGGATCATAGTAAAATTCTGGGACCAAGTAATACTTCACGAACCAAGTTTGTATGTAGAGATTTGCATTTGAATCACTACAAGCAGAAACATGTCAAAAATAAAGTGAACCAATAAGCGGCACAATGAATTTTCATTTTTCCATTTTACCATTCTTATAATCTAATTCATTTGTCTATCTAATAATGCTTAAGCACATAACCCCTGATCCCTAGTGGTAATAGTGAAATAGTTAGAAGGGTACTAATATATGCATATGATGAAGTTTGTTATGTGTGAGTTGATACACAAAATCTATAATGTATCATGCAAAAAAATCATATGTCCGATTTTTGAAAAAGAAAGGAGCAGATAGCTATGCGCTAAATGAAATATCAAAATAAGGGAGAAAAGGAGGGTAAAAGAATTAGGATAACGATTGTATGTATAATCAAATTACAAATTTAAAAAGAGATAACGGAAATGCAAATGAAATTTTAGAAATCGGTTATGGATGCTAAAAGGAGTTAGTATAACTGCTGTAATTGTAAAAAGATAATAGAACATGACAAAATAGAGGTAGCAAACAAAAATTTATATAAGGATATATAGATGACAGAGATGATGCTAAACTAGTCTAGCGACCTTAAATAACAAATATATGTTTCAGCCAGCTAATAAGTAATAAATAGTCACTGATGCATAGAGAAATGAATAAATTGATCAAAATAGCTGAGTTTCAACAATATTCCAAACTAAATTCTAAGTTTTTTGAAAGAAAGGGCTTTCATATGTAATTATATCAAACAAAGTTGGAATACCAGTTCAGATTTTAATACTTCAGTGATTTGGATTGAATTTTACTAATGTAGAAATAACTAGATTTATATTTAACAAATATCGTGAGGGTGTATCAATCAATTCTGTCAAGCTACGGTAGCATGAGTATTATAATGTAAAATTAAATATAGCAGATTTTACAAAGAAAATCAAAATAGACAAAAAGATTTTAGGACCTACCCTGTTCAAAAGAGAGATGAGTTCCTTTTCCCCTTTGAGTACAACAGTGTTGACGTACACGATTAGACAAGGCTATATTCGCTAAGTGGGGTCCAAGAGAAATCCAAAGAAAATAAACACAATTGTGATGTGAGATTCTCGGCTGCGCCCATACTGATTTCGGTATCTTTACTGATTCCCTTCTTCCCCTTTTAACTCTAGTGCTAAGCAACATGGCATTAAGTGAAACCACCGCTATTCACCACAGATCGGATTTTGGTATTTAATTGGAGCCAAGAATCGCGTTAGATACCACTGAGTATGTAGAACAAGAAAACAAATAAGGAGCTAGGGGAATGGTTCATAGAGAACTGATGTCATGTAATTGTAAGGTCTTCTCTTTATTTGCTGGAAATTCGATTTGGGAAGTGATGAGGCTGAAAGGGAGCCCAAAAACGCACTCTAAGAGATAATTTCAGCAATGTTTGAGCTTATTTGGGTGCATGAAGCTATGAAGCTACCCTCATTTATTGTGGACTAGAAAAACCGAACCTCAGATTGGTCAAAGTAGGTTTAAGTTAATCAAACAGAAGAACTATGGAGTGGTTTATCAAAGACTAAATTATATAAGTGTGTAATATCCTGTCAAATTTAACAAGTTAATTTAATTAGAATGAGTGATAAAGTCTGAAGTCAAAGGAATAATTTGGATGCGTCGTATTAGTAAAATTATCCAGAAGGGAATTCCAACAATATTACACACCCAACAAGTCATTCTGAAAGTTAATCGGCAAACACCATACAAAATATTGAATCAATAGTAAAGCAATGATCAACTTGGGTTCAAATACCTCTATGGAGCATGCTTTTCTTCAGTTTTTTTTTTTTTTTTCAGTACATGTATAGCTTCTTCATGTCTCTATATTTACTTTAAGTGTTAGGACAGGACTATTGTGGAACCATGGCTACAATTACGACTAGGGAAGCTCGTGATCAAGTTTTGAACAAAAATTATAAACTGAACCATATACTCAACTTCGTAAATCAACATGTTAGTTTTCTTAATTAATTTTTTTTTTTTTAACTTAGTTGGTTCCCTCGATACTTTTGTAATTCATTGGCAATTGATCTAAATGGTAGCCCCTGATGATCATAGTTTTTTTTCACATTTATTAAGAAGACAAATAGAATATATATATATATACTATGCTCTAAATAGAACCGGAAAAGGATTCTAGGCAAAGTTATCAAAATTATCAAGGAGGAGGAACCGATGTATGGGGTTTGTCTGTAATTTGATTGTAGGATCGTAGGCTCAAACCAAAATGGAAATCGGATTTGATCGTTTAGGCAATTATCTTCAGAGATATGCCAAAGGTGTGTGTGCCTACTGGACCCACTAAAACAGGGGAACAAAGGAAAATGTTACCAGGGCTTAAACTTAATTGTCTCATGCATCAGTATCACAAAAAACCTTACTAGAATCACAATGATAAGCAACAAATCAAATAAAGTTGTTAGAGAAAATTGAATGTTTAGTTACAGAAATCTCAGAAGGAAGAAGCCACCATTCGACTTCATAATTCATACAATAACATGCAGACACATGGTCAAACTAATAAATACCGAATGATACGTGGTTGGGTTCTAAAACTTGTGCAGTTCAATTCCAACATATCGGCTTCCCCCAAGCTTTTTCCATACATAAATGCAATAGAGAAGACCTAGAAAACCTATTGAACCTGCGTCTCTGATCATCTCCCAAGCAGTAGATATCTTAATGGTGAATCGTAGGATCCCCTTCTGCTAAATCGCAGTCAGCTTTCACTTGTATCCCCTTATGGCTACCGTTAGTCAATTTGAGAACATCGCTGCCAATAATGCCATGGGGCCTTATCCGAAGCTCGAACTTTCTCAATCGCATCAGGTCCGAAGATCATGTGTTGCATCTACGCCCCTAGCTTAAACGTTGTTGGTAACCTTCGGCAACTCCTTATCAAGACGACCTCGACAGAGCATGAGAGGAACCGTTTCGGAAGAAGGGGTGCGAGAGTATTGATCTCATGGGAAACCCTAATCCTGTGTTATATGTTGGCCTGAATTCAATGGACAATACAGGGGAAAAACTCCGTTTTGTTGTGGTCTGTGGATGGAAGTTCAAGTTCCAAAGAGATCCGCAAAAATGGTGAAAATAATCACCGAAGATCCAATGAAAGATTGCTCTAAGGGTCATCACTATGAAGAACTTCTCGCCGTTCGATTGGATTCGCTTCCATCGCTACTACTATTCGATGAAAAAGGGAGGAAGACGATCTACAGTAAAAATCCCTTTCCCCATTTTTTTCGATTCGTTTCACACCATTCCCTTCCGCAAGTGTCAACTAGAAGTCAGGCCTTCTTATTTTCAATCGGTATTTATTTATGTGTCGCAGGTGTCAAGTGGCCGCAGTTAAAAGTGTTGGTGATGGGCGAGGGAGTTTTGAATATCCTGACTATCGATCCCCCTTTGATTTCTCGACCTGTTCTTTGTTACATGAACAACAAAAGTTGACTGTCGACGAATGGAGATACCCCATTGTAGCGAGGGTTTCATGTGGTGCGGAAGGTTTTCTTTTGAAATAGAAGTCTTGAAGCGAGGGTTTTCTTTTGAAATGGATTTATGTGGTGGTAACAAAGGAAAGCCCACAATAACGAGAAAGAGGAAGGGATGAGTAACGACCAAACAAATTAGAGAGGTATATTAGTCGAATAACTCTAGAGTTAATGATGAATAGGCTGCTCTGTGGATTCCAACGACAAGCTTGTTGCTTGTGAAATTGCACTGCCCTGAAATCCCTTCGACGAAAAGATTTCTCAGTTCTTTTTTCTTTTTTAAGTTTTGAGCGATAAAATAATTACCATCACTTTCTTTGAAGATCAGACCAGAGATTCTAATGTTGATGCCATGATAAGGCTACGGAGATTGGTCAAGTCTATGAAGGTTCGGAGAAGGTGGTGAAAAGAGAGAGGATGGGGGAAAAGAAAAGAAGAGAGGATAGAAGGGAGAGTCCATTTTTAAGAAACCCTAGGCCAAGTTTATCTGATGTATTTGTCTTTCCCTTAGGGTCTGTTTGGTTACCGATAAAGGATGGGATGGGATGAGAAGGGAAATTTTTTTTCTCAATCCTGTCACCTGTGTTTGGTTGCTGAGGCCAGTTATCCAGCCAAATCTGTGAAAGGTATGAGAGATCCATCGTATGGACGCCCAAATCTTGGAGAAATAATATCTCCCAACGAAGGTGTTCACGCCCAAGGAAGGATCTAGATTTCTCCCACTGAAAATGGCGCAGTATAGGATGGAGCAGAATCAGAAGTGTTCTTCTCCAAGAACTCTGTCCTTCGCAAGAAACAACAGGTTGGCACGTGAGCACAGCTTCCTTTCAATTCTTTGACAAAGAACTGATGTCAAGATCGAATCTTGACTTCTCCCACAAAGTTGAAGATCGAACTGGATGTCTGGCGGCCATAGGAAGGAGGCGGCAAGAAAGATCTTTGCAGGGATTGCAAAAATCTTTCTTCTGTGTTTTCAGCTCTGAAGAGGATGTGAGTATGTTTCTTCTAAAGGCTGCCGCCCCCTCCTTTTGTAACCCTAAAAGATCAGCTCCTAATCCAATTAGGAACTGCTGATCCAAATCTTATTTGGATCAAAACATCTCTTTAGGTGATAAGGATAAACCCTTATCTTATCTGTAGATTGGATCAACCTTCTCCTAATCTTATTAGGAGGTTTTCGGGTCCAAATCACATTTGAATCTAGACTCTCTGAGTGAATAGGGTTAAAACCCTATTCTATCTGCTGATCCATCTCAGAATTCGCCCATATTTTATTTATTAAATAAGTTCAGTTCGAAATGGGCTTTAGGCCCATTAAGCTTATGTGCTCACTTAACCTTCCTAACTGCTGCCCAGTTGGGCTTCCTTGTATGGCGTGGGACCCAAGCATTGATCTACACATCAGCCACATGGGTTTAGCCCAGCCTTTGTCACAAGGCTTGGCCGAATACACTGCTATGGACAGTGCACCCCCTGAAACCCATCAAATGGGCTCTATGGGCCCAACACTTACCCTAACTGGTCCCTGGGCCAAGCCACCTTGTAACACTCAGGGAGTGTTGGCAGATGCAAGATTAGCCCATCAGGTATTACCCTCAATGGTCTTATACTCAACCTCTCAGCTCTTAATGATCAAACACTGCCCGACAAGAGAGGACCTCTCCCTCGGCTGCAAGGAACAGTATTGCACTCTCTACTTATATGGATCCCGGGAATTAAAACCTTTTGCAAACATTTTAGAAATCATAATATATATACTTTTATATCTCATATAAAATATATTTTGTAAACCAAATCTCAACGTTTGAAATCGGCTACCGGCAGTCTTGGTTTCCATCAGTGAGAGTGCATCCTCGATCATTACTTTTGTCCGACAAAGGGGCTGATCCTGTCACTATGATCACCCACTCAGATGAATTCTTAGACTTTCCCAACATACCCAGGTTTTGACCACCGCTAAGGATCTCACTGATTGGTACATCAAAGACAACCCAATCCGACATCTAGTGCAGTATCATAATTGAGTCTAGGGGTCGGGTGTAACTTTCCAGTTTTGCCCATTAATCTCCAAGGTCCAGGGCAATACTGGAAATTTGGTCAGTTCAAAGATTCAATTAATCCTATACTGTATGTGCCTAGGGTCTCAACCTGGCAGTTGAGACAGGCCACCCCAACCGACTTGGTGGCACCACAGTGTCAGTTTTATCAGGATAGGTCTCCCCAGACCGACCCACTGGCTGTGAACATTCTAAACTAACACGAGTCTCATTAAGTGTCCAATTTAAGGGTATTACACAGAAACATACCAAAGGAACATGAATCAAGTATGCACTTTTATTCATTTACAATAAACTCATAAAGTACATCATTCTGATTGAAGCTAAGGGCATACAAAACTGTCTAACAATTTGTTTCCTAATGTTTGATTGTTGACAAATCCTTGCATTCTCTAATTTCACATCACAAGACTTGTTTTGGGGTGGCGTGATGACATGGCACAATTAAAAATTCCTACGTAGTAAATATATGTTGTATTTGAAATACCTAATATAAACAGTTTCATCAAACATGTCATACGTCAATTCCCTAATAACCAAATATTTGCAACCATCATTTAAACAAGTATAAGATTGACATAACCACCAAACTAATAACCAACACAAGAATGACCATTGATTGCGAATGATCCTCTTTTGGTGCCTTCACCTTCATGCCTAGTAACAGAGGAATTCAACAATTCTTGTGCACAATTGGTGACAATTAAGCATACATTTGATTCATATACCTAATTGTGCTTCCAACAGTTTAGCATACATTTGATTCATATACCCAATTGTGCTTCCAACAGTTTAGCATACATTTGATTAGGAACTTTCATTAAAAATTATTTATTTTGAACACTACATATATTGATTCAATCCTGCATATAGACTATGTAAAGCTTGATTTAAGAAACTGCTGCTAAATACAGAGTATTATTGAGAAAATAACACACAAACCAGCATATACTATTGCTATTCATCATCATTTGCAATAGAGTATTCAATACCCAAATCAGTATATACTACTCTACTACAAAAAAATGAAAGCCCCTTGCGTGGGTTGACTGAGATGTAGTACATTAACTTGAAAACCCCTTGGGTTACCTGAGATAACTTGAAACACAACAAAAAATGAAAAAAAAATACAGATATGATTTTGAGCATTATTGAGAAGAAGATGAATGTATTTGAGACCAAATCTACAACAAACCTAAAACAAATCTACAACACAAGAAATCTAACATAGACAAATGTATTTGAAACCAACACCATCAGATCTAATGTTAACTCTGAAACAAATATATAAAACAACAAATCTAGAAAAAACACAGATCTAGAAGAAACAACAGATCTAGAAAAAGGCAGATACTAGATGATAGATTTGGAGCTTCGACATTAAAATAAATGTCTTCAATGGTAGATCAGACGTATTTTTGGATCTAGACGGCCATAGATGGCTCTAGGCACTGGGAAAATCTCGTGGGGAGCTCATTCATGAAAATTGGTAAAAATGGTATAGAAACGAACAAAAATCGTGAGAGGAACCCAAGTATGAGCTTACCTCCGAGAAAGATCGCTGGAGATGGCACTGGTAAGAATATGGTTGGACGACGGCTGAAAAGAAGATGACGCTAACTTGCCTCCTTCGATAAAATTTTTGCAGTTATTTCCTTTCGCAGTGGGGTCGCACCTATTTGGTGAGACCTTGTGTCCTAAAAATTGAGAACTCAGTTCTCATCGCATCTCATCATTTCGCTCAAAATAATCGTGGAAAAATAAGAATCTTTGAAGAATATTCCTATTTTCCCATCTAGTCGCACAAACCAAACAGACTATTAGGGAAGGGTTGTTCTCCCTTTTCATAGAGAGAAACCCAAGGCTATAATGAGAAGCATATAAAGGAGACCTTTCCTATTAGGAAAGGGGATATTTTTCTTTATACTCGCTATTAAGAGAGCACCATTGGGGTTTCGCTATGTGTCCAGCAAGATCCTTTGAAGACAATGTTTTATTTCTCTTAAGGATTCTCATAATCCACGTATACTATTTCCTTTCGTGACCCTTTTAAACTGACGTGTTGCGGGTGACGTCATTATTTTCATTGTTTGCCTTTACTAAGCCCACGGGGTGTCCCATTACGCGTGTAAATTAAAGACACGTGTATCTAATATTTATTCCCGATTATACGACAATTCCACGGGGCATCCCATTTTTTTCATTGCTTGCCTTTTATAAAAGTACTTTTGTAAAAGTGCTTTTATATAAGTACTTTTGTAAAAGTACTTCCAAAAAGTTCTTTCATAAAAGTACTTTTGTAAAAGTTCTTTCATGTAAAAGTACTTTCATAGAAGTGCTTTGGTAAAAATGGGTTCATAAAAGTGATTTCATGCAAAAGTACTTTTGTAAAAGTATTTTTCTAAAAGTGATTTTGCAAAAGTAAACATTTATGACAACATTTTTGTAGGTAGAGTTTTCTCAAAGAATGAAATGAGCAAGATGGGACATGATTATTTTTCATGCTGCAAGCTACTCAATTTTTGTGCTATGAAATTGATTTTTCATTCTAAGAAGAATGTGGCCCTTGGAAAAAATTTTGTAACCAAACACTCTAATGTTATTCATTCTTGCCCATTCTTTCCTAGAATGAGCAAGAATTAAGAGAGTGAGGCCCAAAGAAGTGAACCAAACATGACCTTAATTTATCCACCTAGAAGATAAGCATCACTTACCCGAATAAATAATATCCAAAAAAATAAACTTTTTTTGATCTCCATATAAATCAGAAAAAAGAACATGAATTTACAGTGGAGAAGAACAATACAAGATCCAGCAGGCTAACTAGCCAGTAAATATAACTACATTTGAGCTTTTGTGATTTACACAGCATAAGAAATCAGTTGAGTGCATGCATGCAAACCAAAACTGTAACAGCTAGGTAAGGAAAGAACTCTATGGCAAAAAAATGACGGCAAACAATAGAATTAAAGACGTCTTCTTCCTTAGAAAAGGTACACATGGTTTAACTTTCACACACTCTATCTCTCTAGCTTTCTTGCTATCAAACATCAGTTCACTGACTTAAGCATTGGAGTGCCCACCCCAGGTAAAGCAACCCGAACACTTTGATCACTTCTCTTGTAGCTTGATCGAGCGACCTACTAAGTTTGACATTCGATTCGTCTGCCAGCAGGGAGCACTAGATCGCATACAATCAATTAGCGTCATCTATGGCAACACGCTACACAAAAGACAAGTTCTCACTTGTCTACTAAAATCTTAACCTAATGGTATCCGCAAGCAACAGCCTCGTCAACAACGTGTGCATTGACGTCACTGTTGCAAGGGGTTAGGACCAGCCCACAGAGAACCAAGACATTCCAACTGTCATGATTGGATAGTTTACAGTTCCCCTAACCCTACCAAGCATCCCCGCCACACAGAATCTAAAACTTCCTCTACCCACCGTAAACATGTTTCTTCCATCAGTCAAACCCTCCACGGTTCCTATTGGGATTGATGGCTGCCAATTTCATGAGTTGGTGCAATTCATCCATGGGATAGACCTATAGATGAGAACATGGGAGGGCCATTTCACAGCAATGACTGGGATGCAACAATGGCAGTAGCATCAACAACAATAGCAATAACACCAACAACACCAGGTCATCGGTCAAAATGTGAACCAGAACTAGAACTAGGTACCGAATCTACCTCGTCGTCATGATGATCCAAGCTAGGTTCCCGTGGAATCAACTCCAGCTGTGGCATCCGAGGCCACTAGCTCCACTAAGGGGTCCAAGAGAAGGTGTTGCAGATGTACATGCCACAATGTAGGGAGGAGCCACCTCGCCTTGAATTATAACGAGGAGGCAAAGAAGGAAGAGGAAAAGAAGGAGGCAAGATAGATCGCTACCTCGTTAGCACAGCCGGTGACCCTCACCTCTCCACTGACCGCTGAGATCCTCATGGCCCCATGGCCTAAGGATTTCAAGGCCCCTAGCCTAGAGTCTTAAAATGGAACAACCGACTTGGTCGAGCACCTCAACAACTTCTAGGCCTTAATGCAGCTTGACAGGGCCAATGACGCAAGCCTATGCATGGCTTTTCTGACCACTTTTTGGGGTACAGATAAGATGTTGTATTTGGGACTGGCCGCTGACTCGATCAAGAGTTGGAGTCAGTTCGTTGACCTCTTCACCACTCACTTCGTGACAAGCAAATGGTGTCCCAAGTCAGCAACATGCCTCCTCAACGTCATCTAGCGACCTGATGAGAATCTTCGGGACTACATTAAGTGATTCAACCTAGAGCGGCTATAGATCCATAACCTCGACCTAGCCATCTAGCTCACCATAGTAGTAAATGGTGTCTGGTATCCTGACTTGCATTAGGTGGTCAAGTTGAACCCTCCAGCCTCTATGGAGGAGTTCCTTAATCAGGTTGCCAAGTTCACAAAGGGTTAAGAAGCGCTCTGATCTCGGTTAGAGCTGAGCGGAAAGCGAAAGAAATCAGAGGATGAACCAAGGAACAACAAGCAAAGGAAAAAGAGTAGGTCACCACAGCGCAGCAGGTCCCCCGCAACCGGTGAAGTAGGTCCCCCCGTAGAAGAAGTAGGTCTTCATATAGAAGCAACATATCTTCAAGCCAACACTCTTGGACCCCTCCCACTCAGAATTGGAACTACACCACACTGAACATGAAGAGAGGGGAGATTCTCATGCAGATCAAGTTGGTCGAGTACGTTAGATGGCCACCTCAGATGAGGGGAGACCCGTCAACTACAACCCCAACAAATACTATCACTTCGACTAGGATATCGGCCATGACACTGAGAACTGTCGTAACCACAAGGATGAGATCGAGGAGCTGATCCACTAAGGTTACCTCAAGAAGTTCATAAAGCAGGAAGACCAAGACCGACTTGCCGACTAGCCAAGAAAGGTGACATGTCAAGTAGGGACCAAAATAGAGACCAGCCTCCATGAGACCCACCATTAGCTGGGTGGCCCCTCCATGGTGTAATCAACGTGATCACGGGTGGGTCCATCGTAGCAGGTTGCAACACATCAGTTGGAAATAATTCAGTTTGGGAGCTTGTGCATGGGGAGGAGAACCTTGGAGGGGAGGCAGGAACCCATGTGTGGAACATCGATAACCTAATGAGACTTGGTCAAGTCGACACATGTCATAAGCACTTTGGCTAAATGAATAAGGGGAAGCCAAACCACTTTTAGCTCTAAGGCCCGCTAGGCCTATCTCAGAAGAGGTCAAAACCTCAATAGTGTTTCTACTTAGCTGAGGAGATATACAGTTTGGTAGTGTTTTGATTTAGCCGAAATCATAAGTCTAGTTGTTTGCGTCGCCTTTGACGTCCTCGTAGTGGCTCTGTTCCTGTAACAACTCAGCCTTCAGGTTGCTAACTAGTTGGCAAGCCCGTTTAAGGCAAGACCTATACTCTGTAGCTTCCTTTGAAGCTCGGGCCATCGCCAGACTTCCCTCAACTTGCTCCAATAGGGAGTGTTCTAGGGTGTTCATCTAAAAAAATAGAAAAGAAGGAGAAATTAATGCGAAACAGGAATCGTGACGAATACAATGGGGAAGATTGAGAACATACCAGCATAAGGCAGCACACGAGCTTCCCATCGAACTCATCAAGACATGATACATAGAGCTTTATGACCTCTTTTGGAAAGACGACTTCCTTGCTCTTTACTAGGGCAGCCCGAAAGTCCATAATGGTGCGCTTCTCATCAACAACGACTTCAACATCCGAAGTGGCGGTTGCCTCAGCCTTGAGTGGTGGAAGGGGATCCTCAAAAGTCCAAGTGGCCTCGGATTCTAGCGAGATCCCCTCTGGTCAGTCTTCCTTAACCAGGTCTACCACTAGCACGACTTCGACTGCACTTTGCCCAGTAGGCTTGGGAGCAACGACCTGAGGAGCCTCTAGGGGAGTTGCCTTCCTCTTCTTCCTCTTTATAGCCTGGAACAATTCGGAAGTTGGCACGCCTGACATGTTTCCTGCATGAGAAGTCAAAAGATAAGTCAAAACAAAAGAGGGAAAGGGAAATACCAAAGACTGTCCACTACCCGAAGGACTCAGCCTGACTTGGATCAGCTTCTCCTCGGCCAAGAATTCACTTAGCTTCAACTTCCTTCCACTAAGACCTGCACCCTTATCTACATTTGTTCACTCAATGCATCCTCCCTGGTGTTCCTAGTCCCCTCTCTCCAGGTCGTTCGGAATGGCCATCCGCCATTTTGGTCAAGGAAGAAATACTTCCTTTTCCAGTCTGCTACCTTGGAGAGGAAGCCATTTAGTAACTTACACCCAACGCGGTAAGACAGGTAGTAGCTATAAATCTTGGAGGGATTTCACTTTAAATGACATATTTCAGCGAAGGTCTTGACGTCTAAAGGGAAGCTGATGTGGTGACTGATAACTGTATTTTGATGCCTTAAGGGCATCATTTCAGAGGTATTTTCGGCCTTAGAATAGTCAAAGTATGCCCTTTTCCCAGTTAAATTCAATGTTGTGACCTTTGAGGGTCTCTGTGCAAATTTTGGGGAAATCTGGGAAGTTTTCATGGCTAAAATGCAGATTTTGGGAAGCTGGTGTGAAGCCCAACTGAGAGAGGGGGTATTTTTGTGAAAAAATGAAAGCAGGAGGGTGCCTCCTAGCTACTAAACCCAGTTCCGCACCCCTCCTACTGTATTAGCATACTCTCCACGCCTTAGCAAACCCTAGGGTGCCTTTTAACCCATTCTTTTCACTCTTAACAAACCCTAGCCGCCCCTAACTGCTAAATCCACACCTTCCATCCCTTCTAATCTCCACCATCCATTCTAGGGCACTCTCTTTTTAGCATTCTAACCCTAGGAGCCACCTACCTTTTAATCTTTACCATTCAGCCTTTAGTCATTAAATCTCAGCCTTACATAATATTGGGTGCCTTCTCCTTTTCTTCTCAGCCTTAGGATCACCCTAGAACCATCCTAACCCTTCATTCTAAACCTTAGGGCACCCATATTTTTGCTAAAACCCAGTTGCTGCCCCCTCTTTCTCTCTAATTCTAGTTATATCCACCATTTTCTATAAAAAGGACCCCAAGGGCCTTGGAGAAGGGGTTGGTCAATTCATCCAGTTAACAAGGCTAAGGTTTCTTGAGGAGTTCAAGGGTTATAGAAGGGGAGGACACCCAATTCTTGTTAGGAGGGGTTCCTACAAATTGTTCAACCATTCTACAACTACCGCCACTGGATCTGATCAACCATTCTTTTCTTTTCTATTATTTTTATTTTTGCAATCTTTTAGATTTAATTCTTGTTCGTTTTTCTGTTTTGCAGATCTGAATTCGTTCGGTTCAAGGTTAAGGTGTCTTGAGGGGTTCGAGGGTTGTAGAAAGGCCGAACGCCTGGTTCTTGTCAGGAGGGGTTTCTGCATGTTGTCTGGCCGATCTGCATCTACTGCCACCGGATCCGGATTTTGGATTATTTTTTTTTTAATTTATTTCTTTCATTTCCTTTGTTGATTCCCATACTTTATTAAATTCTAATTTTTATTTATTGTCTTGTTTAAATTCGAAACATTTAATTTCAGCAATAATAGATTTTATTTTCATATTTTCTGCCATTCCTTATTGCATTCTCTTGTCTGGATCTAAGTATATATTAATTTTTCACTTTCTTCCCTATGGATATGACCCATTCTCACTCATTTACTATGTTAGTAGTTGTTTGAGAAACGGTAAAAATTATAAATATTTAAACTAGTGTTTCAGGGTGTTTAACGACGTGCTTCCGGATACACCAGTGACATAAAGAAATGGTGCTGACCAGGGTCCTATAGAAATGGGGTGAAGCTGACCTATGCTAATGTTATATAGTTGAACACCTCAGGAATAAGTGGATGAAGGAGGAACCGAAGACCCATCCTTAGGGCCTCCTCGAAAATGGTGATCTCTTCCTTATCATGCTCCCAAGTGTACTGCCCAAGGGGAAGGGAATAGCTAAACTGGTCTGGGATCCTATATTGAGCCACAAGCTCGTAAACGTCCTTGACAGTTAGCTCAACGGGACCAAACTCAGACTTACTCTTAGGTGGTTGACGAAAGGATGAGGCCCTCTTATGGGAACCTCTCCACTCTTGGGCCGAGGACCCCTCCTTGGCCTAGCAGGTCGGACACCTCTTTTCCTCAGACTCAACACCAGACATAACGAAAAAAGACAAGACAAAGGAAAGACGACTCACCTAAGAACGAATAACACTAAAAATGCAAATGTTTGATCATTATGTCGAGATTGCGAATGGATTGGAAGGTCATTACCATTGTTGAAGCACATAAAAGAATTCAATTTCATGAAAGCACAATCTTATTTGTTAGTAGAAATAGGAATCTACAAAAATGCTTATTTTTTCCATCGTATGACAATTATTCTTCTTTCTTACCTACTGTGATTTTATTATTGTTCACACAACTTTCATTAGACTATTTCATTTATAAAATGTTCATTATTGTTTATAAAGTTATTGTTTCTGTAATGAAGACTACAAATTCATATAATTGGCATTATCAAATAGTTTAAAAACAGAAAACTAATTCTTTTCAAAAACTGATTAACAATATATATATATATATATATATATATATATATATATAATTAACTTCCCCATGCTTAGTACGGGGTCAATCACTAGTTAGAATATATAAAATCCTATTCAATTTTGAATATCAACAAATGAAAGTTGGATCTACCTATCATTCCTTTGCAGCCCTACCTCAATGATAGTCTTCTTCATGTTTTCCATCAATACCCCATACACATAACGGGATACAAAATGTGGTGTGGCCATATCAAATTAAATCAACCATGGTTGTATCAAATTAAACCAACTTTGACGTGCCGTATCAAATTAAAGTGTCCACGTGATTATTATAAGAATAATATTATATTGTGCCCGTATCAAATTAAAATAACAATTATTAATTTTAAATAATTATTATTTATTATCATAATTAGTAATTATTATAAGAATAATATTATATTGTCCTGTATATTATTTTGGTAAATTAATCATTCAATTTATATTGAACCATCCATTCTATTTACCTTACCAAACATTAAAAAGCCTTTTTATTGGAATTTATGCCAAGAAAGTATATTAGAGTGAGGGGTAGGATTCTAAATATCTTGTTGTTATGGTCAGTATGCAAGACTGCTTGTGCTCTTTGACCCTAACAATTGAACTCAGAAGACTACTTTTCATTTCAATCTCAACCAACTTTTGCCTCTCATAGTTTCTTACTTAATTTGTATTTGTTAAAACCATGACAGGAACCCTATCATGCCATTATGCTCATTGAGAGCATTATATATGGATGTTTTCTTGCACTTCAAGAGTATCTATATAAAATGATAATACCAATATTTATTAGGAGGGGGAATACTAAGGAAACTCATGTATCATTTATATTTTATATACTACTTTTAATAATTTTTTTACAATATAAAAATAACAATAATTACTTTTAGATAGGATTGTTTATCAAACTTAGGGATGGCAATTTTTCTCATTTCCCCAAATCCCGTGGGTATCTGCCCCAAATGGGGTGGGGATGGGGATGAGTTTCTCCCTGCGGGGACGGAGATGGGGAAATTTTCATCCCCATTGGCTGAGACGGTGTGGGAACTGGGAGAGCACTCTCTGCCCCACGGGGACCCCGATCCCCGCTAATATATATGTATATATACACATGTTTATATACGTATATATACGTACTCAATAAATTATTGATACGTATTGGACCGTCTTAGCCGATACATATTGTATCGAAGGCTTTCCAATACGCCCCTACAGGAGGTGTTTCGGGGTCCTGACCAGTTCAGAGGGTAAATGGACCTTAAACCGGCCCCTCTAAACCAGATTTGAAAAAATAAAAATAAAAAATAAAAAAGCTATTGATACTACCCAGGCGTATTGATATTTTGAACCTTAGCTACATCTTACAAGTGGATGCTTTGGCTTGATCAGTATGGCTAGGATTGTAGTAGAATGCAAGGTCGATGATGAACATAAGTTTTTCTTTTTGGGTTTTAACTGTTCAGTCCATTCCTAGAAATCTAGAGCTCCACTCTAGGGGTGGACTGAATGTTGACCATGGATTGATACCAAATCGACGAACAGGGGGCATACTACTAGACTAGGAGGGGGCTGCAATTCAGATTTGTGAGGAGAGTTATCCTTTATTTTTTTGTCTACTTGCGTGAATTCAGAATGCAATGACCAATCTATCCCACTCCAACAAGTTTGACCAAATCCTAGCTGATTTAAAAAGCATTACCTTACAGTAGTTGTACATTTAACCAGAATTAAGAAAGTCAACTGTACTACATTTGTACTAACATTTCAAGTAGAAATAGTTCATTATCCAGGTTCATAGCTATATGGGTCTCTGTTTGGCAGTTCATTTAAGGGTCGCATTGGTTCAACCAGACTGCAAAAGAACCATAATGTGATGTGATCGTATTTCCATTATTCTTTGGATTTTATCGGAGTTTTGGTAACCCATCTTGACCCTGAACACTTATTATCCTCCAGTGGAGACCGAATCAGCCCCCTACAATGTCTCACAGCACATTTCCACATTTCCCCATCATGTATTGGTAATATCTCCTAATGATAATATCATCATTCCGAGTATTATCATCAGGAGATGTTCCCAATACACTATACAAATGTGCTGTTGAACGTTGTGGGGGACAGTCTTGTGGGGGGCTGATTTGAACTCCCTCTAGTGACCCAAAATTTGAGAAAGCCTATGGGGTCTTCAAGCGTCCACAATGTGGGAAGAAAGAAACCCATTAAAGGTTGAGTTTGTTGTTATTGTTCCCGTTTTTTGGGCCTCGGTAGCATACCGACCAGCCCACGGGACCATTGGATTCCACTGGTATTCGGATGAATGTAACGGATATAATGTACACGTTCACTACGTCAATCAGGCAATTTATATGATGAAACGTTCACGCTAAAGGGTTGTTAATTGTGGATAATGAGAATTAAAAAAAAAATGAAAGTCTTAGTAGCAGAGGCATTTTGTGATGGTAACGGCAGCATTTTGACTACAAATTTTAAATATAAATAAATTTTGGCTTCTTGTACATGCTTGCATGCAAGTGCAGCATCTTTGGTGTTCGCCAACATGTTTGATTCTAACAGTTGCCACATCAACAATAATAATATAATTTTGCTGATGTCACAATAAAATAATAGGATTATTCATAACTTATCATGATTTTTTGATATTTCTCTTAAATTAATGACCATTTTATTGTAATAAAAATTGTCCACATAAATATTCAAGTATTTTACATAACCAAACTATCTCAAATGACCAATCAAATTTATAATTAAATAATTTTTTATGACAAAGTTCTCAATTTGGGCCCTAACCCACATTGGGCTTAATACTTCAAGCCCAGACTAGGCCTGACTCAACAAGCATATATATATATATATATATATATATATATATATATATATATATATATATATATATATATATATATATATATAATTAGGAGTAATTTTGCCATAAAAATATTTAATAAGGTTGATTGGCCATTTCCCCATCATGTATCAGGTATAATGTCCCTAAAATAATAAATTTTGGCAAATGACGAGAACACCCTTAATTTCTCTAGAGCATGTGGAGTTACCCTGCTCAAACCTCAAACCAGGTGGCTAAGTGAAGATGTTTTCGGAAGTAGATATACTTAGCATGCAAGCATATGCATTCACTTTGGAGGCCAATTGAAGTATTACCGATGTTCGACCATGGCTGGGGCTGGGAATGGATAATTATTGGATCTGTCTCTCTCTCGTGGGAAAACGTTGACGTTGTTTGTTTTGGTGACAGAATGTAGCAACTTGACATATCAACATCACAACGTGCAAAAGGAATGTAAGGAACGCAAGGCACTTGTATAGGCATGAAGCATGCTGCTTCATAATCTTCTAAATGTCATTGTACGTACGTAGAATGTAAAAGATAAGGTCCTCTAAATAGTCTCACCAGGTCCTTGAGTTTGAGCGCTAGCTTCTAGCGACAAACAGGCAAAGCACTACCCTTTAAGCTCTGTTTCAAAATGGATTCAGGGTCGTCCACAGGGGTGAAGGCATCTCCTGTGAATCATTCTGTATACAATGTAAGGAAAAGCATCCGTGCAGCACTAAAGGTTCTGTTCCTGGTGGTGTTTCTGGGATGGCTGATGCTTTGGATTATGCTCCCAACCAAGACCTACAAAAACAAATGGACACCTAAACTGAGTGCCAAGGCCAAGGCTACTTATTTTGGGCCTCTTTTCTTCTCCGTTTTCTTCTAAATGAAATGATAGCTTAATTAGGATATATTCCTCTTAATTCCCTTATACTTTGCACAACTATCTTCTTTGTTAATTACAGGCACAAATCTTTTGCTTTTCACGTTCCCAATCATGTTCATTGCGGCATTTGGATGCGTGTATCTCCATTTAGGAAAGAAATCTGATCATAATTATTACCACGACAGGTAAACAAATTTTTACTGGATGCTAAGAGTTCGACATTTTCAATTCTTCATGGTTGATAGATATATGGTCTTGTGCAGATATATTCATGGAAGCTAACAGATAGAATTAATTAATTTGTTGGAATTGATTTGATATATAGAAAGCCGGCCGGTGCAAGTAGTCGCCTGGCCTACTGGAAACGGCCGGTGCTGGTGCAGTCGTCTCTTGGAATAGTCACTGCAATGGAGCTGGCATTTTCGGCCATGTTCATTGCTCTCATGATCTGGTCCCTTGCCAATTACTTGAATGTCAGCTTTCAGCACCTTTATGCGGATAAGAAAGGGGTGACAACGTGAGTGTATATGAAGTGTGAAATTTGAATATGTATAATTTTCTTCTCTTTTCTACTTTGTGTTAATTAGCTAGACTGTGTATAGATGGGATTTTATCACCCTTAAGGGGTTTGGCAGGTGGAAGTTGAAGTTCAGAAGTGTATCGCTTAGAGTGAGTTACGTGGGGAACATCTGTTGGGCGTTTCTCTTCTTCCCCGTGACTCGAGCATCGTCCATCTTGCCGCTTGTGGGTCTAACCTCGGAATCCAGTATCAAGTACCATATCTGGCTTGGCCACATATCCATGATCCTTTTCACCGCACACAGTGTGGGTTTCATCATCTACTGGGCAATGACCAATCAGATGTCTCTGCTACTTATTTACTCCATACTCCTTTTGATGCTTTTGACATATAAATAATTTACCCCGTTAGTTCCATGCTTTTCTTTTTAATATTTTTGGCTTCATGAACTACACAACGGAGCGAGAGTAAGTTCTGCCCCCCAATCCCCACATTCCTAGTGACAGGATATTCCATTTCCTGCCATCTAGAACAATTCAGATACCCCTGCAGCCAACTATAGAGACCTTACAAACTAAGCCAGCTTCACCCTGTAAATTGTTAGTATGTTGACTAATTATTATTGTTGTTGTTCGTGTTGTTATTAGTATTAGTATTAGTATGTGCCTTTAGCCACCGAAGGGGGAGGAGGAGGAGGAATGTACATGGTGGGTTAATGGGACTAGTGATAGGGATATATATAGGACCCGTTAGCACATGGAAAGCCTGCATATCTATCTGTCTATAGTTTTCACAGAATCTTTGTTTTTAACATGTAATTGATTCACTCAATCAGAAAGAAAATTTTATTAAAAAGAAAAATAATTACAAAATGTTAAACGGATCATCAAAAACTATCTCTCTCTCCCCCAATCACCTAAATCATTTTCTCTCCTAAACTATCTCCCCTTTCTCTTAAAACATCAACTAGTCTATCTCACGTGCCCAATAAATCAATTAATTTTAAGCATAATTTTCCCTCCTCCCCCTCTCTATATTTCTATCTTTATCTCTCTTTGCATTTTAAATATATGCATTTAATTTTTCATCAATGTATTAAAATATTAATGTTTAAGTTAGATACATTTTGGGTTGGTTCGCTTGTCTAAACTCCTAACCATAAAAAATTCATTTTTGGGTTGGTTCGCTTGACATTCATCTTGTTGGATGGTTTTAGAATCCATCATATAAATGGTTGAACTATGTTAGATGGTTGGGCAAAATTTAAAAAATTTTTTTAACCCTTTCGTGTACCGATTTTCTAGTAAATTTGAAAACTGAATTTTCATGATCGATCTTGCACTAAACCGAATTAGATTTGAAACCAAATTGAAACAGAATTATACCTATACAGAGACCATAAATTGTAGCTTCTAAGGTGGAAATTCACACCCAATATCAGTCCCAAAATCGGTCTGCAATTAAAGATGACAGTGTATAGGAGAAACCGATTCAACAACTTTGGTTTCAACAAATCTGCTATCCAACTAGCCTTGGATCAAGTGGGATGAATGAACCTAAGTTTCTTCAATGTTTTTCTTGCAAGAGCACAAAAGAAAACTGATAGAAATCGGTTCTTGAAAAGGCTAGGTCGTGATGGTTCACCCACTTCACTCTTTATCTTTATATGGAGCAAACTCCTAATCTGATTAGGAGATGATCCAAATTTAATTTGGATAAGAACTTTTCTTTTCTTAATTGATAAACATTATCCTTTTAAGAGGATAAGTGCTCCATGCCCAGTTTTCTTAAGTTGTCATGTGACAAATTAATTAATCATATTAGTAATGGGCCTTAGGCCCATTTTTCTTAAAGCCTCACGTCCTTAAGTGTTGCATGGCCACTTTGGGCCTAATATTGTATAGTGTGGGACTCCAAAAAGGTCTCACATAAGTTCATGGGGGTTTGGCCCTACCTTTGAAAGAGATTGGGCCGAATTCACTACTTAGGGCAGTGAACCCCTGAGCCAAACAACATGGGCTAAGTTTGGACCCAACATTTACACCTAAATGATTATTGGATTCAACCACCCTATGAAAACCCAAGGATAATGGATTTATGTGAGATAAAGTCCATCAGGTAATCAGCTTTATAATGGTCTTTTATACTTCACCTTTCAACCCATAATCAACAGTACAATGCCTGACATGGAAGGACCTCTCCCCTAGTTACAAGGTGTACTTTCACACTCTCTACTCAGATCGATCCCACGATTAAAACCTTTTGAAAATCTCTTTGCTAAATTAATAATATAATATGTAAAATATATTTTGCAAAACTAGATTTCAAACACAAGTGAAATCTATTGCCGATAGTTTAGGTTTCCATCAGAGAAAGTGTAAACCCTAATATTCACTTTGTTCAACAAAGGGGTTCATCATATCACTATGATCACCCACTCAAGTAATTTCCCAAATTGCTCCAACATGCCCAGATATTTGACCCTTGATGGATCTCATTGGTTACTGTATCAAAGGCAGCCCAATCCACTACTTAGTGCAATATCATAATTAAGTTTGGGGTTATGTTCAACCTTTCAGTTTTGCCCATTTATCTCCAAGGTCCAGGGCATAACTGGAAATAAGTCCAGGTTTAGTGTTTCTTTCAAACATTCACTGTCTGTACTTTGAGTCTAACCCTAGCAGTTGAAACAAACTGCTCTAACTATTTGGTAGCATACTAGTGCCAATCTTGTTAGGATAAACTCTCCAAGTCTATCCAATGGTTGAGAAGATTTTAAACTAACACAAGTCTCATAAGTATTCAGTTTAAGGGATAATACACAAAAAACATACCAATATATAATGAAACAACATTGTACTTTATTTATTTACAAATAAATGTTTATGTACATTAGTCTGGTTGGAGCTAAGGGCATACACTATTTAACACATCCAATTTGTTTTTCTCCTTTTATCTTATACTTTTTTTTTATTATTTGTACAAATTACTCATATATAACATGGTTATTAACTCCAAAGAAAAAATGATTCAAGAGCTTCCATTAATAGTGTGAGATCTTACGTCTTAACACATTGGTTTCAACTTACAATGCAGATGCTACAATGGAGTAAAACTTGGGTATCCAATGTGGCTGGAGAGATTGCTTTTGTGTTTGCTTTGGCAATGTGGGCTACGAGCTTTAACCGCATAAGGAGAAAGATGTTTGAGCTCTTCTTCTACACCCATCACCTCTATCCTCTATATCTCTTTTTCTATTTGTTGCATGTAGGAATCCCTTATTTCTGCACAATCCTTCCCGGTGTCTTTCTCTTCTTAATTGATCGGTACCTAAGATTCTTACAATCTCGGACAAGAATTCGCCTTGTTTCTGCACGTTTTCTACCTTGTGAAGCCACTGAACTAAACTTCTCCAAGAGCCCAGGTGAGACTTTAATGCAATCACTTTTGCTTTTTACATGTGTTTGACAATAAGCCACAATGGTGATTTTAGACTGAGTAGTTCTTTTTTTTTTTTTTTTTTACAGGGTTAACTTTTACTCCTGCAAGTATTGTTTTCGTCAATATCCCTAGTATTTCCAAGCTTCAATGGCATCCTTTCACAGTGACCTCCAATTGTGACATGGAGCCAGAGAAGTTGAGCATAATTGTGAAGAACGTGGGAAGTTGGTCCCAAAAGCTTTACCAAGTTCTTTCTTCCCCTTCCTCTCCAGACCGTCTTGAAGTTTCCATCGAAGGACCATATGGACCTACTTCATCTCCTTTTCTAAGGTCTGTGTTGATAGAAAAAACAAACAACATCTACTCAAGTAAATTCTTTTAAGGCTCAGTTTGGAAGGAGTACAAATGCAGATATGTACAATGTAAATACATACAAAATAATACAAAATTTAAGGTTTTGCACTCTACATATTTGTATTTATACTCCTTCCAAGTTCCAAACTGAGCCGAAGGGTCCCATTCATTTTTTGGATTTTGAGAGGGGGGAAAGTTGGTCAATGAGATTTTGGTTTCCATTGATCAATAAACCCATGTTCTTTTCTCAGATTTATGTGAGGTTTAAGAAAAACTTATTTTCCTTGGGTATCACTTACCTGGGTAAACAATCCTCATCTCCATAGGTGGGTAAATCTTATTTATCTCATAAACAAAAGAACATAGGTAAATGCAATTACCTTGATAAGTAACCTATCGAAAAGTGAATGGACTCTAAAACTATCTATTTCCATTCTTTCACTAAAATGCTATTTATTTTTTGAATAATTTTGATCGACATTGCTCAGGTACGATTTGCTTGTGATGGTGAGTGGAGGTAGTGGCATAACTCCTTTCATCTCTATAATTCGAGATATAATTTTGAGGAGCACCACTCCAGGCATAAAGATTCCACGGATGCTCTTGATTTGTTCCTTTAGGAACTCCGCTGATCTCACCATGCTAGACCTTCTCATCCCTGCCAGCACTGGTGCCACTATCGACATTTCACGGGTTCAACTTCAGATAAAGGCCTATGTAACCAGAGAGAGAGAGGCGTCCACCACCACTGATAACCAGAAGCTCATTCGGACCGTGTGGTTCAAACCCAACTTGTTAGATAAACCCATCTCTTCAGTTCTAGGCCCAAACCACTGGTTCTGGCTGGGTGCTATAATATCATCTTCCTTTGTCATGTTCCTCCTCTTTTTGGGCATTCTCACCCGTTACTATATTTACCCCATTGATCACAATACCGACGCTATATACCATTTCTCGGGCAGAGCCCTTTGGGACACATTCTTTGTATGCGTCTGCATTGTGGTAGTAGCCAGTGCAGTGGTTCTTTGGCACAAGAAACAAAACGCTGTTGAAAGGAAACAAATACAGAATGTGGATGTGCCAACACCGACCACGACTCCTGGGTTCAACAACACTGACACAGAGCTTGAGAGCCTTCCCCGCCACTCCTTGCTTAATGCTACTAATGTGCATCTTGGAGAAAGGCCTGATCTCAAGAGTAAGCTATATTTTTCTTATCCTTCTGACACTGCAAATTAAATCTCTAGATTATATATACAATAAGATCATGTTCGGGAGTGCTTATTTGAGTTATTAAGCACTTATTGGCATTTAGGAAATAAGTCTGAAAGTGCTTATTTTAAAAGTAATGGCTTATTTTTTAAACCCAAATTTCTAGATTTTTTAACTTCTTATATAATAAGCACTTATTCAACTTTTTCTTCCAAAATTAAAACACCACTTATAAAATTATCCCTAGTTGAATTTTATAAAAGTACTTTTATGAAAGCACTTTTACAAAAGTACTTTAATGAAAGTATTTTTACAAAAACACTTTTATAAAAGTACTTTTATGAAAGCACTTACATACTTTTATAAAAATGTTTTTATAAAAATACTTTCATAAAAGTGTTTTTTATAAAAATACTTTCACAAAAGTGTTTTTATAAAAGTAATTTAATAAAAATGTTTTCAAAGGATATATTTTGAAAATTTGAAAGAAAATGAAGGACAAAATACCTAATACAAAACTACCAAATACAAACCTTATTTAAATGCTTATTAGATAAAAAAACTACCAAATACCCAATACAAAATAAGTGCTTATTTTAAAAAATAAACACTTGAAAAAATTGGGTGCCAAATGCAAATAAATTTTTATTCAAATAAACACTTATTTTTAAGCATTTATTCAATAAGCACTTATTTTAACTTGCACTCCCTCACACAGACTAAATTAATTAATCCTAACAATGTGTATAAATTCCTCTTGCAGAGATACTATTTGAGTGTAAAGAATCAAGTGTCGGAGTTCTAGTTTGTGGTCCAAAAAAAATGAGACATGAGGTTGCAAAAATTTGTTCATCCGGTTTGGTGGATAATCTACATTTCGAGGCTATTAGCTTTAACTTTTGATGCATGTTCTACCGACCACAAGAATGCTTTGTAATGATGCATTGTATTGTGGATATTTAATAAAGATGCTAAACCATCAGAAAGAGAGCTAGAATTTTTCACCTGTGTTTTTGATTTTGTGTGGTGGGGCGGAGTTTACATCTGCGCTCCACAAGGGGGCACCCCACAATGTCCCACAGCACATTCCTGCCATGTATTGGGAACATTTCCCGATGATGATTTCATTGGTTCTGGTATTATCATTGAGAGATATTTCCAATACACGGCAGGGATGTGCTGTGGGACGTTGTGGAGTGCCCCCTTGTGGGGCGCAGATCTGAACTCAGTGGGTGGGGGCACGGTGGTGTATATCAGGTTAACCACAAACAATGGCCTGGTTGGGTTGAGGATCAAGTTAGGGTTAGAAGCCGGATGTATCAATGAATCACCAATACACAAAATACTTATGTTTCAGGGTTTGACCTGTTTCATGGGGGTAGACAGGCTTTATACCGACCCATGAACAGATTTGGAAAAAATCCAAAGTCTGATATGCCCAACCTTTCCTTGGACAATCCAACCTTGAACATATGTAGGATGACAATCCAGATCTCCTACTCCTATCCACATCTACCCACAGGACAACACTACATCTGTACATTAGGTATATCTTTCCATGAATGGTAACATATAAATATATGAGATGTTCTCAATGTGCCGCTGTAGTGGTATTTTGGTAGGTGTGCGCAGGATTCTTGTGGGTAGGAGATCCAAACTTGTAGGATGATATATATGCATGTCTTCTCTTTTGTAAAACATTCCCCGGTGTTTATATATCATTTGCATATCTAATGTGCTCGTATTTGCATTGGCATGGTAGTATGTATTTTGGTAGGTGAGGTTCAGTTCTACATGACCAAAACTGGTTTCAAGACCAAACTGGATTAGGGTTTAGAACTTCATGTTAAAGATCCGATTGGATTAGGGTCAGGGTTTGTGTTGAGGTTTTAACGTATTGGATTTGGATTTACTTACTTTAGCTCAGGCCTTGTCTACTTAAGCGCATGTTATGCACATTTGCAAGTATGTATGGTATTTGAATTTAATTTTTATGATTTATAGAAAATTCAATGCAAATATCTACTTAATATAATACTAGTGTAAATATAAAATTAAAGCTTAATTTGGAAATTAAGAGTGCAAATGAGCAACTTTATTGCCTATACGAGGCCGGAAAGAGACAACATAAGACTGAGTCCTTCACAAGATCCCTGCAATCCGAAATAATGGAGAACAACCACCATGGGCTCTCTCATCAAGAGTTGTCCCATGGCCTAACTATAAAGTTAATGTGTGATATTGAGAAAAGATAAAAGAAAAATCGGTGGACTTTAGATATTGAGAATTTGATTTTGGGTAATAGTGTAACTTTGATGATTATTCAAATAAACCATTATGTAAATAAGCTCTTTTTCTCTTAATAAGCTACTTTAAAACAGCTTTAGTTGGTGAGTGGTTTATATGTAGATTCGGTTGAAAGGTTTTTTTATCCAACATAAACAGTAAACATGTCTTGAGAAATAAAGCGTAATTAAGCACATCAACTCTGAAGAACAAAGCGTCTTCATTTACTGACAGCTTTTCCCAAAGTATTCAAATGTTCTAAGTTAAGCTTTTGGAGAAATGAATCGATAAAGAAGATCTCAATTGAGTATGAGTTGAAGACTATAAGTTACATATATATTGAAGTATTTGAGCTGATTCTCCCGAGACTATTGCTATCCTAATATGGTCTGATAGATTATAGGAACCTATTCATACCATAGAGTGAATTTATAGATCTCCACACAACATGTGCAGTCGACAATAAAAACACAAGAAACTCCCTAATCTTTAAACAAAAATAATAATAGAATCATCAAGCAAAACAACACTAAGAAAGATAGAATGCATGCAATCGACAAACACAAAAGCTCAAATCAACAACAAACCTATTACAACTGCAAAATAGCCCTAAATCACTCATTTTATCAATCTATCTATCTATATAAATATAGGAAGAGAGAGAGAGAGCTTTAGCCAAATACTACTATGAATATCCCTAATTGAGAGATACCACTTTGAATACCAAGAGAGGGAGAGAGGGGTTTGAGAAAGAATCTAATATTAGACACTAGATTTTGAAGGAAGAATAAGAATGGACGGCTTGTAGCATGATAATTTTTTGTGCTGCAAGCTAACTGGATTTTTTTTGTCATGGGCTCATATTTTGTTCTAAAAAATGAGGCCCATGGCAAGAATTATACCCAAATACTCTTGTGTTAGACATTGTTGCTCATTTTTATAAGAAAATGAGTAAGAATTGATGAAGCCCATGGCAGAATGCCAAACATGGCCTACATTTCTATTGAACTTGAATCAAATTCGGATATTGATGTTTTCTTCTCTAGTCAAATTTAAAGAGATCAAGTCAGCCCCCTACAAGATTGCCCCCAACATCCCACAGCACATCCCTGCCATGTATTGGAAACATCTCCCGATGATAATACCAGAAATGATGATGTCATCATCGGGAGATGTTCCCAATACATGGCAGGGATGTGCTGTGGGACGTTGTGGCGGGCTGATTTGAACTCAAATTTAAATATACCTCGCTGATGAGTGATGACCCAGTAGCTGAGATGGTTACTTGTTATCCCTCTAAAAATGGAGGTAGGTGAATGGACCGCACCCTGTTCTATCCTTACTCCTTTAATCCTCATATAATGTGTTATGTATACCAAAAAAAAATCAAATATTATCCCATCAAAGTTCAATTCAACCCATTTGTAGCCCTATTCTTTCATGTTTTACATTGTCACCAAAAACCAAAAGGACCCTATAATTTTCAATCTTTTTGAGTTTAAATTTCCATTTTACTCAAGCTAAATATCATATGTGTTCACCTAAAAAAAAAAGAAAAACAAAGACTAAATGCCCTATGAATAAGTCAAACTAAATAAATAGTTATTCTTCTTAACCAGTCAAACAGTGTAACAAAACGGGCAATTTGATACTTAAAATGTGCATGCCTTACCTTGCCTATTGCCTCTAATAGGTTATAGGCCTGTATAGGAATCTTCTATAGTTCTACTCAATGTTTTAAAAGCTGAGCCGGAGGCCAAACCATTTTTGCTTCTAGGTCATGGGTAGTGGTTCGACCAGCCGGGTTGAACAGTTCAGACCATGCCACATCACTATGTGGGTAAGGTAAGGCTTGGGTGTGAGTGGTCTCTTTGAAAGACAGAGAGAGGCCGGTGAGTAGGGGAGATTGGCTTTCGTGTTAAGGGTGCTAGGGCAAAGAAATCAAAGCGGAGAGCGCTCAAATGCTAGATGTTGGGTGTTGAGTAACGAATGATGAATTTCAATACGAGGAGGATCTCTATTTATGGTGGAGATCCTGGGATCCTAAAAGGTAGGAGATAAAGGTGCTTGTCTCCTATCGAAAAAGGGAATATTAGATTTGCTGTCAATCATTAAGTGCGCCACTGGGGTTTCACCACGTGTCTCATGAGGATTTTCTTGAGGATCGGATTTCCTTCCCTTCAAGATCCTTCATTACTCACATGTACTACTACCTCTCATGCACCTTATTTAATTGACGTGGCAATTAGTGACATCATTGCCCAGCGGGCAACATCCTGTTAACTCTACGTGACGCTCCGCCACGTCTTTTGATGGGCTATGGGTCTATTGCAGATTTGGGCACATGTGGTTCTCTCGCCAAAGGGCTCAGCCCAAGTTCCTCCTGACTCAAGTCGCAAATGGGTTCGTAGGCGTGCGGCGAACCGTGGGTTTACCACAGTTTTGTGGTGCACTTTGTGGGTTCATCGCAGAACCTGTGATGTGTTGTGGGTTCATCATAGTGAGAAAGTTGACTATGGGTTCCTTGCATGCAACTCCATTGTGTTAATTTAGTGTTTGATGTTCTCTAAAGGTCTAAAGCAAACACTATATACCTACATTAGCCCCCCATCTTTATTGGTAAGTGGGAGCTTATTGATAAGCAGCTTATTCTCTCGTCCTTGAGTTTTGTAGCGTTGGGTCTGGGAATTTTCCCTATTGTGTAGCTTTGTACAGATCTTGCATACCTTGTGTTCACAGTGGTGGTTTCTTGCATTCTACGGTTTAGCACCCTTGTCTTTTCACAATTTGCTTCTTGCGATGGTCAATGCCATTTTTCATTATTGTGTTTCAGCCCCCTGACCATCATTCTGCCCATGCATAAACTCGTGTACATTTTTAGCTCCCTTGTCTATTAGTGGGGAGGTAAATTGCAAAGGACACTGTGGGTCATCTTTGTCAGCTATTTTCCTTTCGCCAAGGGGTAAATTTGTTTTCAGCTTGTGAGTTTCAGCCCACCTGGCTGCTTGGGGGAACATCTATTTCACTGTCAGCCTCTTTTGCCCCCTGTTGTTAGTGGGAAAGAAAGGGGTTGATGTCATTAATGGCTTGGCGGAGGTGGAGTCCCCTTGTGTGATGATTCTATTGGTCTTTGATGTTTGTTTCTTGTTGATGAGAGGGTTGTATCGGCTAGTATTGGCCGACGAATGCCCATTGGACTCTATCGTAATCAAGTACAAGCATATTGCACATTATCATAGATCATTAGAAAAATGAACAGTGTTATTCCAATATCTGAGATGTTATCAAGTGCGAGGGAGTTAACCCAAGTAGCTAATTAAGGAGTTATCCCAATATCTAGACATTATTACGTGCTAAAGAATAACGCATTGGAGGAGTGAGCCGTGAGGTATGTATTAAGGTCCATATTTATAGGAAGGTTGTTGAGCTACTTTGTAGGGAAATGCAACTTTGCTACTCGTACAAGGACCACGAGCTGTCGTGTCTTAAGAAGGTGAGGCCTTTTATGTGTGATATATGTTTGGGGAAGCAACTAGGCCTAAGGGTTAATTATGAGCTTCAGACCTTTGTTACCTTTGTAGTAAAGTGTTGGTCATCGCATGATTCTTCCTATCAATGGTTGAAATTAGTGTTGAAGTGTTATTGTAAATGTAAGGGCGGGTGAAGTTTGTCTTCCCTTAGACCATCGGAGTTAGATAGAGTATCTGCATTTATAAATTGGATAGGAGCCATACCTACTATCAACAAAGCCCCCCAATGGTTACGTTGAGGTGTGGCTGCACCTGGGGTTGCCAGGGCTTTCGCATGGAACATGTAGCGTCATGGAACTGGTTGCGGAATGAGGGTGCCTAGGGTTGCCAGGGCTTTGGTTGTGCCTGGGGTTACCAGGGCTTTGGCTATGCCTAGGATTACCAAGGCTATGTCTGCGCTTGGGATTGCTAGGGCTTTGTTTGCGCCTGGGGTTGCTTGGACTTTGACTATGCCTGGGGTTGCCAGGACTTTGCCTATGCCTGGAGTTGCCAAGGCTTTGTCTGTGCCTGGGACTGCCAGGGCTTTGAGAGTGCCTGGGACTGCCAGGGCTTTGAGAGTGCCCAAGGCTACTGGGGCTTTGAGAGTGCCTGGGACTGCTAGGGCATTGAGAGTGCTTGGGATTGTGAAGGCTTTGAGAGTGCCAGGGGCTGTTGGTGGTTTGAAAGTGCCCAGGGTTGTTGGGGCTTTGAAAGTGCATGGGACCGCCAGGGCTATGAGAGCATAGTTGAATAAGTTATAAAATTTGAACAAAACACATTTGAGTATGGAGAGCATATTTGAACAAATTATGATATTCCATTCATTTGACTACTGTCACAGTGTATAGATGCATGTAGACTTTATCCTAATCAAAAGATGTGAAAGGAAAGAAACTTCATCACAATCAGAACCCTATGAAAGTAAATAAACTTTATTGCAAAATATGTGGGTGGTTGATATATGCATTAGTGAGAGAGTTCAATAAGGGAGCAAGTATACTGAAATATTGCACATTTATTTATAGAATGTGTACATGTAACTATGGAATTACAAAAATACAGAGTTACTCGAAGTAGGATTTCAACCAGTAGCAATTAATGGTTTCATCCTCTTCTTTTGTGTCTATAGTTTTTAATACATAGTAGCTTGAAGTATGGGCTTCTTTTATCAAGTATGGCCCTTCCCATGTTGGAGTGAATTTTCCCGCAGACTTGCCTTGCCTAACATTGAGCGATGTCTTTAGTACTTTGTCTCCTTCTTTGAAGCTTCTAGGTCTCAGGTGCCTGTTGAAGTTTGTGGCCAAGGCCTATATATACTTGCTCTATTTTTGTGAGGCTATGTCTCTAACCTCATCGATTACCTCGAGTTTGTCTGCAAATAACTAATCCATGTCCTCTAGCTGGATTTTCTTTCCCATTGCGAAGGCTACCTTGGTGGATACGGCTCGTATCTCTGCTGGGAGTACTGCTTCTTAACCGTACACTAAAGAGTAGGGCATCGCCTGTGTATTTTTGATAGAGGTGCAATAAGCCTAAAGGGTTTCTAACAACTTTCCTGCTCAATCCTTTTGATTATTGGCCACTGTTTTGCTTAACATCCTGAGTAAAGTTTTGTTTGTGGCTTCTGCCTATCTGTTTCCTTGTGGGTAATATGTTGTTGATGTTCCTAGTCTTGCACCGTGCCCTAGGAGGTCATGGAGTTCTTGGTTTTTGATGGATAGGTCGTTGTCTGTCAGTATCTGCATTGGGACTCCAAATCTGTGGATTATGTTTTGTCTCAGGAAAGTGGCTATGTTTTTTACACAGATTCGTCACAAGGGTATTGCCTCTACCCATTTGGTGTAGTAATCTATAGCTAGTATGATGAAGCAATACCCTTTGGAAGGTGGGTTTGTCTTGCCTATGAGGTCTACCCCCCAAGTATGGAATGGCCAGGGCGTGATGACTAGGTGGAGACTGTTGGCAGGTTTATGGATTCTTTCACCATGGACTTGGCACTTATGGCACCTGCGTACGTATCACTACGTATCTTCCATCATAGTTGGTTGGTAGAATCCTAAGTGTAGGATATGGTTGTGTAGTGCTAGCTGTCCTTGATGGGTTGCAGGTTAAAAGCTATGGGCTACCTCTAGTACCTCGTCGATCTCATCACCAGCTAGGCATCGCAAAAGCTTTCTTGCATGTGATTTTCTATATAATAACCCATCTTGGAGATAGAACCGCCTGACTGGATGGTGATTTCTATTGGTTTCGTGCTAGCTTGTATCTTGGACCCTAGAGTGGCTGGCCCGTTAGTGAACCTTTTTTTGGCTCTATTTTGGTGTTTGAAGTCTACATCCATGTCGCAAACTAACCTTTGGATCCAGGTTCTATATGGCAGGATAGTCACCTGCTTTACTGTTGTACTTCCATCAAGATGCTCGATCACTAGTTTAGCATCACAAATCACCTTTATCTTCTCTGCGCTGACTTCTATTGCTTTGATCAGACCAAGGACCAGGGCCTCATATTCAACTATGGTGTGTGAACAGGGGAATTGGAGTTTGAAGGAGTAGGCGGAGGTTTGTCCATCAGACGAGGTTAGGGTTACCTTGGTGCCAGCCGAGGTGCTAGTGCTACTCCCGTCGAAGGTCAAGACCCATTCTTTACTTTCAGCTATGGCAATCATGGGTGTGTTTCATGGTACTTCATCTGGATATGGGAAAGTCAAAGTTTAAGGGAAAAGCGACCAATAGATCCGCCGCTGCTTGGCACTTGATGGCCCTTGGTTGGGTATACTCTATTGCGTACTCATTGAGCTACATCATCCACTTGACGAGTCTGCTAGAAAGGGGAGGTTTGTCCATGAGGAACTTGTTTGGGTCGCTTTGTGCAATGAGCCTCACCTTTTGTCCTAGAATGTAGTGCCTGAATTTCTGTGTGGAAAAGACCAGTGCTAGACACTATTGCTCCATATGGGAATAGTTTTTCTGAGCTGGTTTGAGGGTTCTGCTAGCATAGTATATTGGGAGCTCCACTCTATCATCGTCCTCCTATGCCAGTAAGCATCCTATGGCCTTTAACCCTGTTGCGATATGTGTTCTGAATTCTCATCCGTCTCTGGGTGGTGACATTGTTGGGACCCTAGAGAGTGTTGCTTTCAATTGCTCAATAGTCTGCTGGTGCTCCTGGGTCCATTTAAACTCAACGAACTTCTTGATTAGCTTCATGAGTGGCATTGCTGCATGTGTGAGGCTAGGGATGAACCTCCTTAGGTATGAAATTTTTCCTAGGAATGTTTTTAACTGAAATTCATTGGTTGGAGGCAGGAGGTCTAGGATGGCCTTGACTTTGCTTTCATTTGGGTTTATCCCTGTTTGATCTACTCTATAATCTAAGAACTTCCCTGGTTGTACTCCGAATGCACACTTTAGTGGGTTTTAACCTTAGTTTGAATTCCCTACAATGGGTTAAGACTTTCCTTAGAACCTCAGAGTGATCCTCCTTCTTCTTTGCTTTGAAAACCACATCATCCACATAGCATTCGATTTCTTTGTGTATCATATTGTGGAAGACGCTAGTCATCACTCTCTGGTAGGTTGCTCTCGCATTCTTCAGATTGAAAGGCATCATTTTATAGTAGAAGTTTCCTATCGGTGTCCTAAAGGCTGTGTGGGGTGCCTCTGCAGGATCCATGAAGATCTGATTGTACCTGCTGCAAGCATCTAGGAAGGAGAAAAGCTCGTGTCATGTGGTGGAGTTTATCAACACTTCCATGTTGGGTAGAGGAAATTCATCCTTTAGGCAAGCCTTGTTTAGGTCCCTAAAGTCGACACGGCATCTATGATAAGGTGAGGTTAGTATTTGGGTGATATGCTATCGCTAAAGGATTGGATGGGAGGACACTAACCTTAACTGCTCGTTCTTCTTCTTCACTGGAACTACGTTGTCTAGCCACTGAGGGTGGGATATTGGTTGATAAAACCCACCTTCAACAACCATTCGATTTCCTCTTTGATCTTTAGGGTTATTTTTGGCTTGAAAATCCTCTGCGGCTACTTCACTAGTCAAAATTTTGGGTCTATACACAAGGAGTGTCTGATGAGGTCTAAGTCTAAACCCGACATCTAGTCATATGACTAGGCAAATACATCCTAAAATTCTTTGAGAAGACATAGGTTAGACTATTTTCGGGCTTTGAGGTTTTTGCGATAAGGATAGTTTCTTACCTTTTAGGAGTGCGATGAACTCTTCTTTGTCTTCGGCTTCCAGCTTGGCGGATATATATAGTGGTCTTTTGTCTGTCCCATTAGCCGCTAGGTTGATCTCTTCTAATGGCTCTTCTACTGTGTCAATGGAATCCGTCATGCACCTGGGAGGTGCTTTGACTTCATCATAGTATTCCAAGGCGTCTTCTTTCAACTCTTGTCATGGTTTACATTATTATTTGTCTCAAATTTTGGGGTTTAATAAGTTTGTGGCTAAGCGTTCTACCCTTGTGTAGGGGAATGGGGGAGGGGTACTCCTACTTCCTTGGGCGTTATCACGCTGGTATGGCCCCTGTGTGGCTCCTCCGTTGTTTATGGGCTTTCTATCGACAACATATGCCTTGTTTCTGTTGTATGGAGAGGTGTCCTTGACGATTCATGCCGTGCTCTCTGCGCACCTCTAGAGCTGTTTAAAGGTATCGACTTCGATGTTCTCGATGTCGATCCTATAGGTAGGGCACATGCCTTGCACACACTGCTCTACGAAACTCTTCTTAGTGGCGTGTTCGTCGAAGCAGAGTGTGAGTTTTTGGAACCTCATAACGTAGGCCAAAAGATCTTCCCTTGGTCCTTGCTCTACGCTCTATAGATCAGCCATTGCCAATTTTCTTTCCAGGGTGAACCACTTTGACAAAATCTTCTTAGCTATTTCAAGGGTGAGACTCACGAACCACGTGTATGCTGGACCAGTCAATGACTTTGAAAATTCCCGTACTTTGAGATCCTCATCGAGGGCGAAGGAACTGAGGATGTCCTCAATCTTGCTAATGTGCTCTTGCGGGCTACCTTTCTACCTGTCATATTGTTGCCATTGTTGAAGGGGGTGCACCGACAAGGTAGGACTTGTACAAAATACAGCCAGAGTAAGGCTTTTGTAGGATAGTCGAATCATGGGCCCGGTTACGACTTTCAACTACCAACACTTGGAGATATTCCCTTAGCTCATCTCTCGACTAAGAGGGGTCTCTGTTATTAGGTTGGTACAGGGAAAGGCATGAGATTGGTGGGCTGGTTGGTGGCCTGTTTGGGTTGAGGTCGGGTTGGCTCTGTTGGACTGCTCGGGGATGGCAAGGGTCGGGTTAGAGGCATGGCGGCTAGGGTTGGGATTGGAGTTGGGGACGCCGGGAAGAATGGCGACGGGAATCTTTTCGGTTTGGGCTGAACGGTTGAGTAGGATCTGGAGGGCACTCCTTGTTTCCTCCTAGCTCTGCTAGAGCTTCCTAAATATGCTTTCAAAGAGTGCCTTGAACCTATAGACTTTTTTCAAGAGTATTCTCGATATTAGCTTGAATAGGCATCTCCATCTCAGGATGGTCTTCCACCCTGAGGTTGGTGTTCTCTGGGGTGTTGTTTTGCTCCTCAGGGATGGTGGTGAGGTTGATTCTACATGAGGCCATTCTCTGTGATCAAAGAAGCAAACTAACGATTCTATTGTGGGTAGGGAGATTGTCTTTCAACTTAAGGGTGAGTAAAGGAGATTGGCTTTCAACTTAAGGGTGCTAGGGCAAAGAAATCAAAGCGGAGAGCACTTGAGTGTTGGATGTTGTGTGCTGAGTAATGAATGATGAATTTCAATACAAGGAGGATCTCTATTTATGGGGGAGATCCTAGGATCCTAAAAGGTAGGAGATAAAGGTGCTTGTCTCCTATCAGGAAAGGCAATATTGGATTTGTTGTCTATCATTAAGTGTGTCACTAGGGTTTTGCCACGTGTCTCATGGGGATTTTCCTGTAGATCGGCTTTCCTTCCCCTCAAGATCCTTCATTACTCACGTGTACTACTACCTCTCGTGCACACTATTATATTGACGTGGCAATTAGTGATGTCATTACCCAACGGGCGGTGTCCTGTTAGCCCTACATGGCACTCTGCCACGTCTTTTGATGGTCTATGGGTCTATTACGAATTTGGGCACGTGCGGTTCTTTTGCCAAAGGGCTCAGCCCGAGTTCCTCCTGAGTCAAGTCGCAAATGGGTTTGTAGGCGTGCGGCGAACCACGGGTTTACCGCAGTTATGCAATGCACTCTATGGGTTCATCGCAAAACCTGTGATGCGTTGTGGGTTCATCGAAGTGAGAAAATTGATTGTCAGTTGCTCACATGCAACTCCATTGTGTTAATTTAGTGTTTGATGTTCTCTGAGGGTCTGAGCGAACACTATATATCTACATATTGCATATATGTATTAAGTGTATATACATATACACACACATTGCATATATGTGTGTGTGTGTGTGTGTGTGTGCAAATATATATGTTAGCAATAAATAATGTATAAATATGTTTTAGATATGTTACATGTATTATTTTATATTTAATTTATGTTTTTTAATTTTTTTTATTTATAAAAATATTAAAAATTACAATTTGAGGCCAAAAAAAGGATTTTTTTCGCAAATATAGTGGCGCAAGGCACCTATGGGGCGGGCACATAGATATCGAAAAGTTACCCAAAATAAAAAAAAAATCACCATAATTGGACATTAGAGTACAAAGTTATGACCTCCAAAAATTTGCATGCATTGAGGACTCGATCACTTGATCAAATGGATTAACAGTTGAACTGACTCAAAGTCAATGATTTTTGACCATCTAACGAGTTTTCACTGAACCTAACTTAAAATCCTGACCGAATAACGGTTCAAATGGTTCAAGTGACTAGATTAACGGTGGGTTGAAAACATTGATTCTACTTGCAATATTCGGCTAAAACATCACATGTGCCGTAACATAATTGACTTCATATCCTCAGCCTCAACCACGGCACTTGGGCATAGTCTTTTTCAAACCTTTGATAAGACTGCTCTAGGCACTGCCCAGCTAATACCTCCATGTAGAAACTAGAAAACACAGCAATATTGGAACAACCAAATGACAAATTACAAGATATAACCCTAATTTTGCCTTGAAGGAGTGTAATGTGAACGAATGATTTTAAAAACCAGAAAGGATCGGAAGGTCAGACCGGTTGATTTGGGAACCGGTTATAGTGTGGGTCCGGTTTTAAACCCAAAACCATCCAATCTGGGTTTGGACCAGACGGTCGGACCGTTTGGCTCAATAACCGATGGCTAAAACAGTTCCTTTTCTATCCATTTTTGTAAACCATGTATGCAAGTGGATCTTAAACAGTACATGATGACAAAAGCTACGTGGCCATGTTTCCTACCTTCGGATGGTCCTATATTCCATCACGGAAGGAGCCAAAGTAAACTCAATTCTAGATGGATGGAGATGCAGAGAAACAGTAGTGCTGGAGGGGCTGCCCCTTGGAATCTAGATTTGTAATTTCAGAATCCTAAGAAGAGGACAATGTTATTCCGGACAGACTAAAGTTGATTTTAGTCAATATCATCGTGTATTCATCGCTGCTAACATATCGGCAGTCTACAATCAGTTGTATGGTTTCACACATCATGTTATTTGGAAGGACTATTTGTGATGATGGTGGAGCTCACCACACTCGGTTTGGCCTCTGTAGATACTACATGCTCAGAGCTCAAGTGCTCAACTATATAGTTGTGAATGATCTCTACTTTGGTATTAGGGTTGAATTGCTGCCTAGAGAGAGGAAGAGAGAATTGTGTCCAATTCCTTTTTCATTAATTTATTCTCCTTGCCAACCCCCCCAACCTCCAAAAACCGGTGTCATTAATCAGTTCCAACAGGGATAGGCCCCACGCGGAGAAGGGTTGCTTGTAGGGGGTTTGTTTAGCTCAAGGCCTCAGGCTTTGCTGTCCAACATCATCCACTAGGGATTTGATCCACATGAGCCCCACCGCACCACTATGTCTAGCCAATGGAGGAGGTGGCTCGCACTAGGTCAAAGTGGACAATATGATTTTGGCTGGTAGGCTTTTATCTCGAGTTGTAAACATCAGATGCTTACACACCATGTAACACTCATCTCATCTAGGCCAAATATGCAGAAGTTGGATCGATCTGATGATATAAATTAACTCAATAAAATGATATATAAAGGTGTTTAAGTGTTCAGACTTCAGATAATCGATAATTCTAGAAACTATAATTGCTCTTTTGGTAAAACGACTGTTACTTCGTTCTTTGTTCTCATTGCTAAGTGCAGTCTCTG
The DNA here is from genome assembly GCF_055504915.1 of Nelumbo nucifera. Lineage (NCBI taxonomy): Eukaryota > Viridiplantae > Streptophyta > Magnoliopsida > Proteales > Nelumbonaceae > Nelumbo > Nelumbo nucifera. The sequence continues at coordinate 42,287,796 of NC_142654.1, forward strand.
AAGATTATCTGTGGCCCTGGATCCTGGTTAGGGGGAAAAAAGAAGAGAAGAGAGGGAAAAAAGGCGACCCACCAGTTCCAAAGCCTCAAGGATGTGGTAGGTAGAAGTGTAGAGCATCGTCTGGTGTGTCCAAAAGTCATGGGTCCTTACCGGAAGAGAATTTCTTAGACGGGATTAACTGGGTCCCGTGACTGCAGCATGCCCGTGATCCTTTGTCTGTCACGCTTCGATCCGTCTGTGTGGGAAAATTGTAGAAAAGCAAAGCGACACTTCTACTCGAATCACTCCTGTGGACGATTTTGACAATTACTTAATCCCGACCAGCAAAATTATCAATGGTTTTTGTTTTTTCTTCATCACAATCTCCATGGAAGAAAAACTATAAAGATGATAGCTTACTCACATACGAGTCTCTCTCTGCAACCAAGCTCTGCAATTTCTTCTTGGCTCCTCTTTCTGTATCGCTGTCTGTGTATCCGATGAAATAAAGAGCTTAATTCTTTTCCACGAGAAAGAATAACTAAATGGAAAAGAAAAAACCTCCATTTTTCTATATTCCTCTTCTTCTTCCCTTTCTTCTCCAATTCTTATCTCTTCCTCTTCTCTCACTGGCCTTCACTCCCCTGGATAATTATCTTATCGACTGCGGATCCAACGCAAACAGCACAGTCGATAGCCGCCAATTCGTCGGAGATTCAACGAGCACCGGCTCGGTCTTCCTCTCCGCGCCTCGATCCATCTCCCTCAGAGACCAAAGCCCACCTCAGGGTCCATCGCCTCTGTACCGAACAGCGAGAGTTTTCACTGGGGTCTCCAGTTATCAATTTCAAATCAAGAAAAAGAGCACTCATCTGGTACGTCTCCATTTCTTTCCTTTCACTTCACAGAATTACGATCTCAGTACCGCTGTCTTCCACGTTTCGATTCATGGGTCTTTACTTCTGAGTAATTTTAGTGTCCGGAGAAGCGGGGGTAACAATAACAACAGTGCCGTGTTGAAAGAATACATATTAATGGTAGATAGTGGGAAGCTTGAAGTTTCCTTCACCCCTGTTGGCACATCAGGTTTCGGATTTGTTAATGCCATTGAAGTCTTCACGGCTCCCTCTGATCTGATTACTGATGTGGGAATTCAGTTCATTAGTCCGGCGGGAGCTGGGGAATACGAAAACGTGACGTCTCAGATTCTAGAGACCGTTCACAGGATCAACGTTGGGGGAGAAAAAGTTACACCTTTTAATGACACTCTGTGGAGAACTTGGATTCCAGATGAGGATTATCTGGTTTTGAAGTCTGCGGCAAAGCCCGCTTCTCGAACTCGGCCACCTAATTACCAGAAGGGGGGATCAACCAAAGAGATCGCTCCAGATAGTGTCTACCTAACTGCCCAGCAGATGAATAAGCCCAATCTGTCTATGACTCTGAATTTCAACATAACTTGGTCCTTTCCGGTGAGTCCAGGTGGTGTCAGGCACCTGGTTCGGTTGCATTTCTGCGATATCGTCAGTACAGCCCTTAACCTGCTGATTTTCGATGTATATATCTATGGCTACTATGCATACAAAGATCTTGACCTGTCTACCATTACCAGCCATACGTTGGCATCTCCTTACTACATTGACCGTGTCATTGATTCGGATGATTCAGGGTTTCTGCGCATTAGCGTTGGACCTTCTGAAATTACTGCCCCACCAAATATTAATGCTTTACTGAACGGGGTAGAGATCATGAGGATGGTTAGTGCCAAGGGTTCGATTTTACCAAGCGGGTCGAAGAAAAAACATGTGGCGCTTCTGTTAGGTTCAGTGCTTGGAGGCTCTGCTCTTATGTGCGTGTTGATAATTGCAGTTGTGCTGGAAATGAAACGAAGGAAGAAGAAGAAGAAAACAGGATCAAGACCTGGGGAAACTGTGGCATGGCCATCCTGGCAGGCAACTGGAGTGAGATCCGGCAGCGTGCTATATGAAAGGACTGGCAGCACAAGCATGCATCTTGGCATGAAGATTCCTTTTGCTGAGATTCAGTTTGCAACGAAAAACTTCGACGACAATTTGATTATCGGTTCAGGTGGATTTGGTAGGGTGTACAAAGGAGTGCTCAGAGACAACACCAAAGTTGCAGTGAAGCGAGGTGTACCAGGATCTAGGCAGGGCCTCCCAGAATTTCATACAGAGATCACAGTCTTGTCAAAGATTCGTCACCGGCATCTGGTTTCCCTGGTTGGATATTGCGAAGAACAGTCGGAAATGATACTGGTTTACGAGTACATGGAGAAGGGGCCTTTGAGGAATCATTTGTATGGTCCAAACTTTCAACCATTGTCATGGAAACAGAGGCTCGAAATATGCATCGGTTCAGCCAGGGGTCTCCATTATCTTCACACAGGTTCAGCCCAGGGAATCATCCATCGTGATATTAAATCAACCAACATTTTGCTGGATGAGAACTATGTGGCCAAAGTTGCTGATTTCGGCCTTTCCAGGTCCGGCCCCTGTCTAGAGGAGACCCATGTTAGCACTGGAGTGAAAGGAAGCTTTGGATATCTGGACCCTGAGTATTTTAAACGGCAGCAGCTCACAGATAAATCTGATGTCTACTCATTTGGAGTGGTTCTTCTTGAGGTACTCTGTGCGAGACCAGCCATCGATATCTCGCTCTCAACGGATCAGGTCAACTTGGCCGACTGGGCAATTAAATGGCAAAAGAAAGGGTTGATTGAGCAGATCATTGATCGCCATCTCGTGGATCAGATAAACCCCAGGTCTCTGAAGAAATTCGCAGAGACGGCAGAGAAATGCTTGGCTGAATATGGTGTTGATAGACCCACAATGGGTGATGTGCTATGGAATTTGGAATATGTACTTCAGCTCCATCAGAGCGGTGTAAACAGAGAACCACACGAGGATAGCGCTCCTGCAGCATCGGAGCTCCCATTACCCAGAGTCATTCCACGCGCTCCTTCTACTAACATAAGAACCGAAGGAGACAGTGATGGGAATTCAGAGGTATCAACGACCCAAGTCTTTTCACAATTGATGACAACTGAAGGCAGATAGTTGTGGCCAATGTGCCATTACACAATCAATCATCAAGAATGATATTTGACAGATGATCGATCAGATCAGTAAGTCGATCGATAGGGTCATATAAAGGAATCAATCACTTCTTTAGTTCCTCCCAACCAAATGGAAATTAACCTTCAACAACTACAGACATGTAATGTAATGTAATGTATCTTTTTATAGTTCTGCCACTCATATCTATGGTTGTTTCTTCTTTAACTTCAACCCCTGCATTTGCCAATGTTATATTATTGTGCTAAAGAGAGTCCATGCTTATTTATATATCTTGCCACTGTTATCCTCTTCTGCTTCTTTACGCACCAACCCAACTGGAGAATGTTAGGCATATTGCCTCCCTTCACCTTCACCCTCACAGCCTAATAACAAAACATTGCAGCCCACATTTCACATACATGTTGCCTATGCAATTCGACATGAAGAGATCCTGGGACAAGTATTCAATGATAAACAGGAAGCTCAGTGGGTAACAAAATTCAAAATAATTCATTGATATTCTACAGTCTACTGTCAAATGCATTAACTCTTGGAGCTTTAATACAGAACTCATACCAACTTCACATTTGATGCATCATTGAAAGTTCAAGCGCTCTTTCTACAAAATGCTCCAACTTTACGTATTATAACCTCCAGAAGGTATCTGAGTACGTTCAACTCCATTGCTTCAGCTTACATAAATATCTTGATCAATGGGCCATTTACCAACTTTCCCCTCTCAAAATCCAAAAATCAAAGGGGAAGTGACCATGTAACATAGATATCTTGGTCAATGCAAGCTCATTAACAGCCACGCAGGGTACCAGAACAGCGGTTCTCCTCAGCCATGACTCCACAAAACATACTCCACTAAGAAGTTGCCATCTAGTGATCTAGACCACCAATCTAATTGTTCGTCTTAATAACCTCTACCCAGTTGGGATCGCATTCGCCTTGATGGGCTGCTCAAATTCGAGGTACCTATGCTTATGGTCAAAATAAAAAGAGCAGCCAGTCTTCCGTTAATTTCACACAGATTCAAACCTTTGTATGCCAAATTGTCATTTTGACGTCAATGGGGTAGAATTGAACATAAGAGGACCTAACTGGCAGAAGTTTTTTCTGGACAAGAAGATTTTGTTCCGCATTCCTCTTAAGTGAAAATATGAAGTGACCATATCAGTAATTATTCCCTTTTTTCTAATCTTTGAGTTGGGCCTCCATGACACACCGGGAAGTACGGACAGGCCTAATGCAGATTTCTGAATTCTATGGCAGAGCTATAAACATTCATAATGTTAAAAACCCCCACTTTATACATCAATGCCTGCCTATGAATTGGGCCTAGAATTTCTGACCCTGGGCTGAACAGTCATTCTCCCTAAATGTTAAAGGTTCCCTCCAGTTTGTGCAAGGCATTGGGAGTCACTGTCTGCTCCTCATACAGCATGCTTCACACTGACCTCACAGCCTATCCTTACTTATGGGTCGTGATTGTGAAATTAGTGGTGTAAACAGATTGAATTCAAAGCGGATCAAGCAATATTCGAATTTGAATCCGATTAGAAAATTTGATAATCGAATTCGATTCGATATCCAATGGATATTAAAAATTAATATTCGAATTTGAATTTGATTAAATATTTGAATATTCGATTTGATTCAACTCGAATTCGTCTAATTAATTATTTTAAGTAATTAATAAATATATACAATAAATATTTTATTTATATAAATATATAAATATATAAATTATATAAGACACTTAAATATTTTATATACTATATATAAAAATTAAATAATCAGTCAAATTTCGATATTTATCGAATCGAGTCAAGTCATATCCGAATTCAAATCTAATTAATTATTCAGTATAAATAAGATATCTGAATTTGACCAATTAAATATTTAAATTATCCAAACTCGATTTAATTATGTCAAATCTCAAATTCAAAATCAGATTTTCAAACGTTGAGGAACAGATCCCAATTCAAAATCTCAAATTCATTATCGATTTCACATCGATTATGTGAAATCGATGTGAGAAGCGCTCACTCACGCGCACTACGAGGAACAGATCCCAATTCAGGCATTGGAGGGTTGCTTGTTTTACGGCTGTTCAGAAAATGCACCAAACCAACTGATTTGATTGTAAACCTGGCCCAGCTTAGACCACCACATGAACCAAGCAAAAGGTGACAAGTGGCCAAGCTGAGGACCATCACGTAGTCAATGGCCCAAACAAGCCGAGGTGCAGTGATGTGGCATCCTCTGAGCCCATCAACGTGACAAGCAAGCCCGTGCTTAAGAACACTGCACATCCCGAATCAGCCCCCACAAGACTGCCCCTCATAATGTCCCACAGCATATTCCTGCCATGTATTCTCCCGATGATGATGATGTTTCCAATACATTGTGGGGATGTGGTGTAAGACGTTGTGGGGAACAGTCTTATGGAGGGCTGATTCGGTCTCAGTCTCCTCATCCTTCCCTTGACTGGCCATGTCACCCACATCTTGCAATGGTGGTGATTATTTGGGAAATTGACACATGTCCCACAAATGAGGAACACAATGGCACTCTTGGGCTCAAGGTGAGACTCTTGGCATTTCCGCTACTTCTCTTTTAAAACTGAAAAATCGTATAAAAAATTTTGGTTTTTATTTTTCGTCAGTTTTTTTTTTTTTTTTTTTATAAAATTATAGTTTTGGTTTTGGTTTTCAGCTTTGAAAATGAAGTTAATTGAAAAATATCAAATTAATCAAACTTTATTTATGCATGTAATGTATAAATTAAAATTTGGTTATTTTGGTTTTTCACTATTTCAGTTTCGATTTGATTTTTTTTCCAAACCAAATAAACTGCTTGCTCACCCTATTTCAGTTCATTAGCTGTGTTCGCAAGTTATTGAATTCAGTTAATTTCATCTAATTCATCACTTTTTTCATATGTTACTCGTGGACAACATCATCGACCAAATGGGCCTGATTCGATCTGACATGATCGATTTTCAAAATTGGAAGAGCAAATCAACCCCCCCCCCCATACACACAACATTTCACAGTACATCCCCGTCATGTATTGGAAACATTTCCTGATGATGATATAAAAAATGTTGATGTCATCATCGAGAGATGTTTATAATACATGGCGGGGATGTGCTGTAGGACATTGTGAGAGGCTGATTTGAACTCTAAAATTAGTGAATTGGCTTCGGTTTATAAATTTTTGCAAATCCGGCTGATAGGTTCGGATTCAGTTTGGGGTCGAGTTTATAAACTGAAATTAATTAATCCTAACGGTTGAGAGAGTTTTTGGGCTGGGCACGTCCAAACTATCTAAACAGCATACGCTGTTGGGTGTTGGCCCAACAGCCAAAGTTTTTCCCAACCAAACCGATAGGCAATAATTTTAGCCCATCCGCTCCCTTCCCATGATCTAGTTCGTCGGTCTTTCTAATTAACAAAAAAAAAAAAAGAAAAATTCAGAAGTGATTCAAACTTTTGTCTTTATTGATCAAGACAGCTCCTATATTCCTTTATTTCTCCTCAATCTTTTTGTTTTATTAGTTTTGGTGGAGAATCACTACTCCAACTATATGCTCATAGCCAAAAGATGATATCTCATGATTGACATAAAGCCGGTTCATACTACTCTTTATTGGGCCGTGATCCAAATCCAAACTAGAGGTTAAAGCTTATTTCATTGGAAGCACCACGATTAATTTTGCTGAAGCCTCGGCAGCGTGAGAAGAACACAATGTCGTTCTCTAGACATCCAATTTTCGTGGGGGGATTCTCTTCTTATTGTCTCTTTCCTTAACAGAAATACCGAGGTTCCATAGAGATTGAGGACCATCATCGAGGAGTGTTGCAAATCAAATACCCTGCTTGAGTGTAATCTTCTACCATCATGTCTTTTGAGAAGCAAATCAAGTTGCAGACTGGGCTGCTTATCAAGCGCTATCCTCGAATGATTCTCCTATTAACATATGCTCTCATGTGCTTCCCTTATATTTGTGTATTTCGGATGCTTAGGGTCGAGCTACCCCCGCCTTGTGTAATTCCTCTTTTCACCTTACCAAAAAATATATATAACCATGGGCTCTAGTCAATTGAGTTTAAATAAACTGACAAACCAACAAGTTTGGTTCAGTTTCCATATATATGTCCCTTTCAATTGGTTTTGGTTGGCAGAAAATCCAATCCCACCAGTTCAGTTTGGTTGAGAAAATTGCGTGCAACCGAACCAACCTGTATACAGCCTTATTTGTGTGCAAATATACAATATTCTCAATAATTAAATGAAGCCATAGAGAGGACAAGAAGCAAATAAAGAGCCTGGATTTGTTACCAATACAGCTTCTAAGGGAATTTTAGGCTATAGCTACACATCTTACACATGTTTCACACTTGCAAAGTGCCAGTTGGAGGAATGGATGTGTCCCATGTGTATGGAATATTCATATGTTCACTAGTGATATGTTGTCCAGCCTAGTGTGCTTGGTTCTGTCTGCAGCCTATCTGGACTTGCCAACTGGCTAGTTGGTAAGGTCTTTGACTGGTTGTTTTGAATCTCGCCTAAAACAGGGTAAGAGACTGGATCTGTTGCTCGCCATACTGTATAATGGGCTATGTCATCAATCACAAGTGAATATGTCAGTGTTTCATATGCATAAAACCAAATTAATTTAACTTTTCCTCCCAATTTCCCAAATCCATTATGACTTGACTAACCTGATTATCATTTGGCATATCATATTATTGGTGTTGTTTTATGAATTTCAAATTCAAACTCAATTACCTTAACTAATGTCCATATCCTTGTTTTACAGACCACTTACAACATTAATTAATTCTAACAATTATCTCCACCTTGTAATTAACTCAACTAATTTCATTTAAATCTATTTAAAACTATTCTTATATAAAAATTAAGATGTTGTTAGAATGATTTAAACCCAGATTTTGTTTTTTTTTTTTAAGAAAAAAATCATTAAACAACTGGACACAACAAGAAAATACACAATATAGACAAACCTAAAACAATAATTAAGGTGTGGTTCGGAAAGCCGCCTACACAGCTAGGTTGGTTATCCCACAAGGTCCACTTGCCTTCTTTTTTGACAATCAGCACACTACTTGAGCCACACAATATCAGATCACACCTGCCAAATGAAACACGAGAAAAATAATAATAATAATAAATAATAATAATAATAATAATAATAATAATAATAAATAATAATAATAATAATAATAATAATAATAATAATAATAATCATCTTATATACAGGCCTCATTCACTTTTTGGTAAGCTACTTATCCGGGTATTACTCATTTCTTTTATTTTCCATGCAAACAGGAAAATGACTATTTTAGTCATAAAAGTCCATTATTATAAGGGGCATTTTTGTCCCATTAAAGTGTTGGCAACTTTCCTCCAAGGTGGTAAAGTTATTTACCCACCTAAGACATGGGTATCACTTACCTAGGAAAATAAACTTTCCTAATCCCCACATAAACCTAAAAAAAGAACATGGGATTCTTGGTCAATGGGAATCAAAATCCCATTGACCAACTTTCCCCCCTCTCAAAATCCAGACAAAAAGAGCGCCCCCTAAAGGGAAGTATTTCCTATTCTGGCCACCGGTTTTCAGGTCGACGGTTCAATTGTCTGGTTCGAACGGATGACCCGTTCTAACAACAAAAATTAAAGGAAACAAATTGAGTGTGTGAGGTCCATTAAGTAGTATCATACATGTTATGTCATTCGAGCGTGTGACTCATACCACCCAAAAATAGAACTGTTCTGGCCACCAGTTTTTGGGTTGATGGTTTGATCGCCTAGTTTGAACCGGCGGCCCGTTGACAACAAAAAATTACAAGCAAAAATTTACAGAACGGGTTGATGGTTCGATCGTACAGTTCGAACGGATGGCTCATTTTGACAACAAAAAATACAGGCAAAAAATTGAGTGTTTGAAGTCCATTAAGTAGTATCATACGTGTTATGTCATTCGAGTGTGTGACTTATATGACCTGAAAATGGAATTGTTCTGGCCACTGGTTTTTGGGTCAATGGTTCTACTGTTCGGTTTGAATGGACGACCGTTCTGATAACAAAAATTAAAAATAAAAAAATGACCAAAAACCAATGAACGGGTCAATGGGATGACAGTTCGACCACTTGGGTCAATGGGTCATTGACCGATTCAACGGTTTTTGGCCAGTGGCAGAGATTGGGGTAAAAAAAACCAGTTGCCTAGATGGTTCCTAATTAAAAAAATAAAAAAATGGATGACCCGTTCTGACAACAAAAATTACAAGCAAAAAATTGAGTGTGGGAGGTCCTATTCTGGCCACTGATTTTCAGGTTGATGGTTCGACCATCCGATTTGAAGGAATGGCCCGTCCTGACAACAAAAATTTTAAAAAATAAAAAAAGTAACCAAAAAACATTGAACGGGTCAATGGGTCGACGGTTCGACCGCTCGGGTCAATGGGTCGTTGACTAACTCAATTGTTTTTGGCTAGGGACTGGGATTGGGATAAAACAAAACCGGTTGCCTGGACGGTTTCTAATTAAAAAAATAAAAAATGGCCAAAAACCATTGAATGAGTCAAAGGGTCGACGGTTCGACCACTCGGGTCAATGGGCTATTGATCGATTCAATAGTTTTTGGCCAGGGACCGGGATTGGGGTAAGATGGAACCATGGCTTTTATGTTCTTCTATTCGGGGCAACAACAATTCAAAAATCATAGCTTTTATGCTTTTGGATTTTTACTATTCAAAGGTTTCTTCTATTGTGGACTTTATTCGAGCATGTGCGGTATGTTCCTTTTTTTTTCATTTTCTGCTTTTGTTTTTTCTTTGGGTTTTCTTATGCATTGTTTTTGTTATTTTCTTACAAGACAATCTGCTTTATCTCTTTCTTTGATTGCATGTATGTTTAGCTCCATCTCATAGCAGAACCTTTTGACTCGATTTTCTGATTTTTTTCCTTGGTTTTTCCAATTTTGAGGATTTATCGGCAATTTTTTTTTTGTGTTTAAGATCACTTTGGATTTATCTTTCAAGGTTTTCGAATCCCTTGCAATGCCCATGAAGGGAAGGGAGACCCATCATATGGATGGCCGAACCCTACAAGAAGGTTGGGCGAAATTTCAAAAATTTCTTTCTATCCCATCCGGGAATCATATTCCCTAATTTAGAAAACTACATTTTCAAGGTTCATTCCTGAATCAAAATCGGACCAGATCTAAAACCAAAAGGGAAGTGAGGGATATACCTGATACGAAGTAACAATAACTCCCAACGTAGGTATTCATGCCAAAAGAGAAGATCAAAACTTGCCTCCACTGAAGATGACACAGCGTATGGTGAGGCAGGATCAATAGGATAGTTCTTCAGTAAGAATTGAACAAGGGTTGGTGAGCACGACTTCAGATTATTTCTTCTAGCAAGAAACAATATCAAGAACCTTTCTTGATCAGCTCCATAAGTGGAAATCAAACTGGGTAGGGGCGGCAAGAGCTGGAGAGAATTTTGCAGGTTGCTGAGTGTCTTTTAACTGAGGAATTCACCCCCTTATTTATAGCCTTCTTTGGATCAGCCTCGTAATCCAATTAGGAGAGAGTTTCTTGATCCAAATCTGATATTTGGATATGGACTCTTAAATGGATAAGACTTATCTTATCCTTCAGTTAATCCTAATCAGGTTATAAATCAAATTTCGCTCCCTTTTTAATTAACTAACTTAAGCTCAATTCAAAATGGGCTTTAGGCCCATTAAGTCATATTGCTCACTTACCCTTTAATATGATGGCTAACTTGGCTCTCTTTGTATTGTGTGGGACCCAAATATCGATCTACACATCAGCCACATGGGTTCAGCCCAACCTCTGTTGCAAGGCCTGGCCGAATTCACTGTAGGACACAATGAACCACTGAGTCCATCACCATGGGCTCTTAATGGGCCGAACATTTACACTAAATGGTCATTGAGTCTAACCACCTTATGAAAACCCAAGGACTGTGGGCAGATAAAAGATTAGCCCATCAGGTAATACCCTTAATGGTCTTACACTTAACCTCTCAACCCTTAATGATCAAACATTGCCTGACAAGAGAGGACCTCTCCCTCGGCTGTAAGGTACAATACTGCGCTCTCTACTCACATGCATCCCGGGAATTAAAACCTTTTGCAAACAATTTGAAACCATTATATATATAATATATTTTGCAAAACAAATTTCAAACACATTCAAAATCCACTACCGGAAGTTTAGGTTTCCATCAGAGAGAGTGCATTCCCCAATCATTCACTTTGTTCGACAAAGGGGTTGATCCAGTTACTATGATCACCCACTCAAATGAATTCTTGAACTGTCCCAACATACCTAGGTTTTGACCCCCTCTAAGGATCTCACTAATTGGCATATCAAAGAAATCTCAATCCTACACCTAGTGTAGTACCAAAATAACATTCCAATTTTGCCCATCTATCTCCAAGGTCCAAGGCAATACTGGAATTTGGTCTAGTTCAGGGTTTCAAGAGAACCCACACTACATGTACCTCAGGTTTCACCCTGGCAGCTGAGACAAGCCACCCCAACCAATTTGGCGGCACATCAGTGTCAGCCTTAGCAGGATAAATCTCCTCAGATCTATCCAACGATTGTGAAGATTCTAAACTAACACGAGTTTCATAAGTATCAAGTTTAAGGGTATTAAACAAAAGCATACCAAAATAACACGAATCAAATATGTACTATTAGTCATTTACAATAAATGCACTAATACATCAATCTGATTGGAGCTAAGGGCATACACTGTCTAACATCTCCCACTTGCACTTAGGTCTAACTGGGTACAAGTCAAAGCTCCAGACTTTCCACGTGTTTCTCAAACACTTTCTATGTTAGTAGCTTAGTAAATGGGTTTGCCACATTCTCCACTGATGCTACCTTTTAACATCAATCTCCCGTAGATTTAGTGTTGTCACACAACAGTGGAATGGATGATGTGCTAAATTCCAAATTCTAGAATGAACACCTTCATTCATTAGGCAGCCTCACTTACGGCAATGTGCTTGGCTTGAGATGTGGAATCTGTCATTTTTATAAAACGGGACCCCATCGTAAAGATGTAACTAGATGTAGACATTCTCGACTTCTTATCTGAACTCTTTGAACGTTTAAAAGGATTCATGCTTATGTCTCATTAGGTACACATAACCATACCGTGAAAAATCATCGGTAAATGTTATAAAATAAATGTGTTGATTACGTGTCCTAAAATTCATGGGACCACATACATCAGTATATATATGGTTAAGTGTGCCTATAGATCTTTCAGGCTTTCCCGTAAATGGCCGCTTCATCATCTTACCCAGAAGGCAAGGTTCACAGATTGGAAGATCTTCTATAGTTAGAAAATCCAAAGAACCATCATTTACCAACCTTGTGATATAATCTATATTAATGTGGCCAAGTCAGTAATGCAACAGGCACATGGGATTAATTGTATTACGAGTTATCTTATTGGGGATAATTTCTGACATAGTTTCGGTTATGTTTGTTTCAAGAGAAGGGTGGAGAACATAGAGACCGTTCTCAAGTTCTCCGTATGCGAGGAATTTGTTAATCCGTGAAATAATAATCACATTAGTAAATAAGATAGAATAACCATCCAAACACAATTTTGATACAGAAATCAAAATTCTTCTTAAATTAGGTACGAAAAGACAATTTTTAAGTACAGTTATTACTTCTTTAAAAACTAGTTCTATAGTTCCTATACCTGTAGTTGCAACTGTTTGCAGAAGCCCCCAAGTAGAACACTACTCCATCACTCAGCCTTTTGCTTGTCTTGAACCCTTGCAATGTGTTACATGCATGAGTTAAAGCCCCAGAGTCAATACACCAGGAAGCAGAGTTGACCAACAAATTGGTCTCTATGATAAAAGATTCGAAATTTCCTTGCTTCTTAGTCTCTAGATACTAAGGATAGTTCCTTTTCTAGTGGCCGGTCTGTTTGCAAAAGTGACAGGCATCCGATGCTTTGTCATTCTTCTAACTTTTTGGCTTGCTAGTCTTCTTCTGAGGCTTTTTCTTTGCCCTCCTCTTCTTCTTACCCAAATTGCCACCTTCAACAAGCATGGCTATCGGTTTATCCTTCTTAATCAGTTCTTCAGCCCTCTACAACATATTGCTGAGTTCTTGAAGGCTAACATTTAGCTTATTCATGTTGTAGTTCATGATAAACTGATTAAAGGAGTGAGGCAAAGAGTTTAGGATGGCATCAACTTGTGATCTAACCCTGACCTGAGTGCCTCTAGTTCATTGATGTAACCCATCATCATAAGACAATGGTCATGAACCATCTGGCTCTCGGTCATTTTAGCGGTCATAAACAACTTTAAGACCTTTTGTTGAGTAGAACGATTATGCTCTTCATACATGGTCCTCAAACTATCCAATATATCCTTGGACACTTAGATTTGATCAAATTGTCTCTGTATCGGATTGTCGAGGGAGGCTATGATGTAGCACCGGGCAAGAAAGTTCTTAGCAACCTTGTCCCCTACATGCCTCATACTTTCCCCTACATGCTTCAGAAGCCCTATCACCTGGACAATCCGGAGCTGGGTTCTTAGCAACCTTGTCCAATTTCTCGGATGTTAACACCAGCATAAGGTTACGGAACCAATCAGCATAGTTTGGGCCCTTAAGTTTGTTATCATCCAACAACTTGGCGAATTGTCCATTTTACATTTCTGATAAAATGCAAAGCAGATTATTAGTCCACAACCTAAATTGATTAATGTTTACTACATTGATACAACTTTTAATCTATGTTCTATTTCCATTTGTTCATCTCTGAGATTTCCCTCCTATCTCAGTGACGGAGGCTACAAAATATGTCTCTGGAAATGTGGGAAAACACATACAGTGCATGGAGCCAACTGTTTCAACTACATAACCCCACTACCTTCTGTGAAAGATCATATCCACTCATCTTATGAGATTTCCCTTTGGCCTCTATCAAACAAGGTTCATTGCCATTTTAGGTTAAACATTTATGTCTATTAAGTGCTTATCCATCATATTCGTGAACGCCAAGGTTTTGTAAGAGAGTCTTCCATTTTAGGATAGACCCCTCCCACATCGGTCTATGACGACCCTATCATCTTATGAAACAATCCAATAAATCCAATAGCAAATGGATAACCCAATTTTATGGTGTATCTCCTACTAAAGCACCTCTCTTCATGTTAATGATGGAGGCCTTTAGAGATTTCATCATATGAATCCCCCTATCATATGCACTTATATTTTATAGGAGGGAACAAATAATTACACCCTAGTTTTATTTAGGTCAAACCAAAGTGGCTCCCATTGACTTTCTTAAAGTCAGATCCAGATAGGCCCTAAATGGCTAGGGTTCCGCATAGTTTCTCTTGGGGAGGAAGCTGATATGGGGTTCATCAAGTAGGGAGATCATCCAATGATCTTAAGGATGAAGAGCTGAGATATCCATCATATGAATGGCCAAACTGGGAATCACATTCCTAATTTTAGAAAACTGCATTTTCAAGGATTATTCTTGAAACAAAACCGGACCAGATCTGAAACCAAAGGAAGGGAGAGGGAAATACCTGATATAGAATTAAAAAGAATTCCCAACGTAGGTATTCATGCCCAAAGATGATACCAAATCTGCCTCCACTAAAGATGACACAACAAATGTTGAGGCAAGATCAGTAGGAACGGTTCTTCAGCAAGAACCTGGGATTCTTCACCAAGAATCGAGTAGGGTGATGTGAGCACGACTTCTAATTGTTTCTTCACCAAGAAACAATATCAAGATCACTTCTTGATTGCTCCATCAGGTGGAGATCGAACTAGGATGGCACCAATAACTGAGGAAGAGAAGAGACTGCAAAGAGGAGTGTGTCTTCTCTTCATGGAATTCGCCCCCTATTTATAACCCATTCAGGATTAGCTTCTTAATCTAATTACGATTGAGGTTTCCTAATCTAAATCTTGTATTTAGATCTGGACACTCAAGTTGATAAGACCTATCTTATCCAACTGCCAATCCTAGTCAGATTACATTTAAGCCCAGTTCTAAATGGGCTTTAGGCCCATTAAGTCATGTTGCTTACTTAACCCATTAAGTGTTGGATTGTTTGGTTCTCTTTGTGTGGCGTGGGACCCTAGCATTAATCTACACATTAGCCACATGGGTTCACCCTATCCTTTGTTACAAGGCCTAGCCGAATTCACTGTCGGACACAGTGAACCCTTGAGTCCATCACCATGGGCTCTTAATGGGCCTAACATTTACACTAAATGGTCATTGGGTCGATCCATCTTGTGAAAACCCAAGGACTGTGGGTAGATGCAAGATTAACCCATCAGGTATTACTCTCAATGGCCTTAAAATTAACTTCTCAACCCATATTGATCAAATACTACCCGACAATAGAGGACCTCTCCCTCGACTGCAAGGTACAGTGCTACACTCTCTATTCACATGGATCCCAGGAATTAAAACCTTTTGCAAACATTTTGAAACCATAATATATATATGTATATCTCTATATAAATCTATTTTGCAAAAGCAAATTTCAACGTTTGAAATCAACTGCCAGAAGTTTAGGTTTCCATTAGAGAGAGTGCATTCCTCAATCATTCACTTTGTCCGATAAAGGATCTGATCTTGTCACTATAATCACCCACTCAAGTGAATTCTTGGACTACCCCAACATATCTAGGTTTTGACCTAGTAACGGATCTCACTGATAGGCATATTAAAGATAACCCAATTTGACACCTAGTGTAGAACCATAATCGAGTCTAGGGGTCAGGTGTAACATTCTAGTTTTGCCAATCTATCTCTATGGTCTAGGGCAATATTGGAATTTTGGTCCAGTTTAGGGTTTTAAGAAAACTCACACTATGTGTAGCTCAGGTCTCACCCTAGCAGCTAAGACAACCCATCCCAACCAACTTAGCGGCACATCAGTGTCAGCCTTGGCAGGATAAATCTCCCCAGATCTATCCAATGGCTATGAAGATTCTAAACTAATACGAGTCTCATAAGTGTCAAGTTTAAGGGTTTTACACAGAAACATGCCATAATAACATGAATCAATTATGCACTTTATTCATTTACAATAAATGACAATAAGCACATGAATCTAATTGGAGCTAAGGGCATACACTGTCTAACAGTTCCCACTTGCACTTAGGTCCAATCGGGTACAAGCCGGAGTCCCATACTTTCCACGTGTTTCTCAAACACTTTCCGTGCCAGTGGCTTAGTCAATCGATCTGCTACATTTTCTGCTGATGCTACCTTCTGAATCAGGACATCCCCTCTACCAACTATCTTCCATTGTACATGGTACTTTCTCTCGATGTGCTTTGAGTTCATGTGGGCTCATGGCTCCTTAGCTTAAGCAATGGCTCCAATGTTGTTACACAATAATGGAATGGGTGATGTGTTGGATGGAACCACTCCTAATTCCTGAATAAACTTCTTTATCCAAACGTCATCCTTTGCAGCTTCACTTGCAGCAATGTATTGAGCCTCGGTTGTGGAATCTGTAGTGGACCCCTGTTTGCTGCTTTTCCAGCTAACTGCACAGGACCCCATCTTAAAGATGTAACCAAATGTAAACTTTCTATCATTTGTGTTTGATTGGAAATCAGCATCAATATACCCCTGGATCTGTAGTGAACTACCATCGAATACCAAACAAAATTCTTTTATCCTTCGAAGGTATTTTAGTATGTGTTTTATAGCTGTCCAATTCTCCTGACCTAGGTTAGATTGAAAACTACTTACCACATTCACTGCCTGAGCACTGTCGGGCTGAGTGTGCAGCATGGCATACATGATGCTCCCAATGGCTGAAGCATAGGGAGTCTCTCTCATGCCCTTAATCTCCTTGGGAGTCTTGGGAGACATGCCCTTGGAGAAAGCGACTCCGTGCCTGAAAGGAACATTTCCTTTATTGGATTTCTCCGTATTGTATCTTTTGACTATCTTGTCAATGTAAGTAGATTGAGATAATCATATTATCCTCTTCGATCTATCTCTATAGAGTCAAAGACCCAAGATATATGAGGCTTTTCTAAGATCTTTCATGGTGAATTGTTATGAAAGTCACACTTTTACCGTAGTTAACATCCCTACATTATTCCCAATGAGTAGAATGTAATCTACATACAGAACCAAAAACGTAATATTATCTCCCACTGTCTTCCTATAAACATAGGGCTTATCTGGATTCTGCTCAAAGTCAAATTGTTTGACAGTAGAGTTAAACCGGATGTTCCAACTCATAGAAGCTTGCTTAAGTCCATATATGGATCGATTAAGTTTACATAACCATGTGTTCTTGACCTGCAACAATGAATCCTTGCGGTTGCTGCATATAGATATCTTTAGTAAGATTTTCATTAAGGAACACAGTTTTAACATTCATTTGCCAAATTTTGTAGTCATAGTATGCTGCTATAGCTAGCAGGATCCTAATAGATTTAAGCATGGCCATGTGCGAAAAGGTTTCCTCATAATCGATTCCCTCTTTTTGAGTATACCCTTTTGCCACAAGACGAGCCTTGTAGGTCTCAACCTTACCATCGGGGCCCTTCTTCCTCTTATAGATCCATTTGCAACCAATTGCTTTTACCCAGGGGCGGATCTACTAGAGTCCAGACTCTATTGGTCTCTATTGAGTCCATCTCAACTCTCATGACATCTACCCACTTCAAGGAATCTATGTCCAACATAGCTTCCACATAAGTCATGGAATCCTCCTCACTGGTCGTGGCTTCCACCAAGTAACTTTCTTGGTCATAGCCGTAACGATTGGGAGGTCTGGAAACCCAGGTAGATCTTCTAGGTTGGTTATTTTCTAGAGCAGGTGAGACATCTCCCACTACCCTTGGGCTCTCTTCATCAAGAACAATTTCCTAATGAAGATTATCCAAGATGTTATCTTCCTCTAGAAAGTAGGCATTCCAACTACAAAACACTTTTTGCTTTTTTGGATCATAGAACAAGTAACATACAGAGCCTTTCGGGTAACCTACAAATAGATAACGACTAGTCTTGGATTCCAATTTGTCAGCACTAATTCTTTTAACAAATGCCAGACAACCCCAAATCTTTAAGTGTCTCACACTTGGTTTTTTACCGGTCCATAGATCATATGGAGTCTTAGGAACGGATTTGGTTTGAACCCAGTTCAGCACGTAAATCGCAGTCTCTATTGCGAAACCCCAAAAATATGTGGGTAACTCTGAGTGGATGAGAAGTGAACAGACCATATCTAATAAGTCTGATTTCTCCTCTCTAACACACCTACAGCATAGTAGGAAGAGCCAATTGAGATACAATCCCGTTTTCCTTTAAGTAGTCCATGAATTCATTAGACAGATACTCGCCGCTTCGATCTGATCGAAGGGTCTTTATTTCTCTCCCTAACTATTTCTTGACTTCTTGTCTGAACTCTTTGAACTTTTCAAAGGATTCAGACTTATATTTCATTAGGTACATGTAACCATATTGTGAAAAATCATTGGTAAATGTTATAAAATAAATGTGCTGGTTATGTGTCCTAACATTCATGGAACCACATATATCAATATATATAAGGGCAAGTGTGCCTGTAAATCTTTCAGGCTTTTCCATAAATGGCCACTTCGTCATCTAACCCTGAAGGCAAGGCTTTCCCATATGATCTATATTAATGTGACCAAGTCGGTAATGCCACAGGCTTGTGGTATCACGAGTTCTCTTCTTGGGGATTATTTCTGACGTAGTTTCGGTAATGTTTGTTTCCAAAGAATGATGGAGAACATAGAGACCGTTCTCAAGTTCTCCGTATGCGAGGAATTTGTTATTCCATTTAATAGTAATCACATTACTAAACAAAATAGAATAACCATCTGAATACAATTTTGAGTCAAAAATCAAATTTCTTCTTAAATTAGGTACAAAAAGACAATCTTTAAGTACAATTATTCATTCTCTGAAAACTAGTTCTACAGTTCCTATGGCTGTAGCTGCAACTGTTGCAGAAGTCCCCAAGTAGAGTGTTGCTTCTCCATCACTCAGTCTTCTACTTATCTTGAACCCCTACAATGTGTTACATGCATGGGTTGAAGCCCCAGAGTCAATACACTAAGAAGCAGAAGTGACCAACAAATTGATCTCTATGATAAAAGATTCAAAATTACCTTGCTTCTTAGTCTCCAAATATTGAGGACAATTCCTCTTCTAGTAGCCGGTCTGTTTGCAAAAGTGACATGCATCTGATTCCTTGTTCTTCTTCTACTTATTCGGTTTGCTAGTCTTCTTCCGAGGCTTTTTCTTTGCCCTCCTCTTCTTCTTACCTGAATTGCCACCTTCAACAATCATGGTTATTGGTTTATCCTTCTTAATCAGTTTTATAGCCCTTTGCAACATATTCCTGAGTTCCTTAAGGATAGCATTTAGCTTATTCATGTTGTAGTTCATGATAAACTGATTGAAGGAGGGATACAAGGAATTTAAGATGGCACCAACCTTGGCGACATGATCTATCCCTAACCCGAGTGCCTCTAGTTCATTGATGTAACCCATCATCTTAAGACAATGGTCATGAACCATCTGGCTCTCGGTCGTTTTAGTGGTCATGAATAGCTTTAAGACCTTTTGACGATTAAAACGATTCTACTCTTCATGCATGGTCCTCAGACTATCCAGGATATCCTTGGACAATTCGATCGGATCGAACTGTCTCTGTATCGGATTGTCGAGGGAGGCTATGATGTAGCACCGGACAACAGAATTCTTATCCTCCCATTCTTGATACTCTTTCCTATGTGCCTTAGAATTCCTATCACCCGGACGATCCAGAGCAGGGTTCTTAGCAACCTTGTCCAATTTCTTGGATGTTAACACTAGCATAAGGTTATAGAACCAATCAACACAATTTGGGCCCTTAAGTTTGTTATCGTACAACAACTTGGTGAATTGTTCATTTGCCATTTCTAATAAAAGGCAAGGCAGATTTTTAGTCCATAACCTAAATTGGTTCATGTTTATCACATAGATATGGCTTTTTATCTATGGTCCATTTCCATTTGTTCATCTCTGAGATTTCTCTCCTATCTCACTGACGGAGATTGCAGAATGTCTCTAGAAATGTGGGAAACCACATATAGTACATGGAGCCAACTGTTTCAGCTACATAACCCCACCACCTTTTGTGAATGATCATATCCACTCATCTAATGAGCTTTCCCTTTGGCCTCTATCAGAGAAGGTTCATTGCCATTTTAGGTTAAATCTTTCTGTCCAATAAGTGCTTACCCATCATATTCATGAATGCCAAGGTACCATGAGAGAGTCTTCCATTTTAGGATAGGCCCTTCCCACATCGGTCTATGACATCCCTATAATCTTATGAAACAATCCAACAGATCCAACAGCAAATGGATAACTCAATTTTATGGTACACTGAAGAACCCATCTTCATGCAAATGGCGGAAGGCCTTTAGAAAGTTCATCACATGAATCTCCTTGTCACATGCACTTATATTTTCAGGAGGGAACGAATAATTACGCCCTAGTTTTATTTAGGTCAAACCAAAGTTGCTCCCACTAACTTTCTCAAAGTCAGATTTAGATGGGCCCTAAACGGCTAGGGTTCTGCATGGTTCCTCTTGGGGAAGAAGCTGATGTGGGGCCAACCATGCAGGGAGATTGTCCAATGATCTTATGGACACCATGGCAATGATGTGCATTCAACCATCCATACATGGGCCAAATGCTTATGGCCCACGTACGTAGCACATCACACATCCATATATCACATCCATGAAACAAATTGATCCAATCAGTTAAAATATCTATAAAACCCACAATTAAAGCCCATTTAAAACCCATAATACTACTAATTAATATTATCCAAGCATACGGGCTGAACTGCAAAGAGCAGTTCGGCCTATGTAGCTTTTATGCTATGTTGGACTTATGTAGTTTTAACAAATTAAAACTGGGTTTCACAGATGTGGGCCGAATTGCATCTTGTAATTAGCCATCAAACCCTCAGTCCATATATGGAATTTCAGGACTGTTAACAGCCCTAATCAAACCACAGATTTGGTACAATCAAGAATCAGTAAACAATAGCAAGAGGGCTATTCGTAAGGCTGCAACCCTGCAAAACAAAAGTTAGTTCACAATTTGCAATTTCCAAAATTGCAAATCGCAGATTTCCGAATCCAAATCCGCAAAATTTCTCCTTCACCCTTCCAGCAATTTCTTCCAATGAAAAAAAAAAGAAAAAACCTAATTTCTCTATTAATTACATCATAATCAAATTCCTTTACATTCCATCTAGAAAATAAAAAAAAAATTAATTATTTATAGACCCAGAATGAATAGAATAAAATAACAGATGCGCAAATTTAGAACGCCTAAAGAAATTCAATCTCCATCATATGAACAACCCAGATTTCAAGAAATATAAATAGAACAATTCTAAATATATTGCAGAAAATAAAGAATTTAATTTCAGATCAATCGCCCATAGTTGAGAAACAAATTCTCAGAAAAAAACTTAATCTGCATAAATCGGGTAGAACTAATTCTGCCTACATGCGCAGGTTTAGATCAGATCTAATTTTGGTTCAAGAATGTGAACCTGGCTCTAATACCACTAAAGGGATGAGAGATCCATCATATGGATGGCCGAACCCTGTAGGAAGGTTGGGCAAAATTTCAAAAATTTCTCTCTCTTCCATCTGAGAATCGCAATCCCTATTTTAGAAAACTGCATTTTCAAGGATTATTCTTGAAAGAAAACCGGACCAGATCTGAAACTAAAGGAAGGGAGAGGAAATACTTGATACAGAATTAAAAGGAATTCCCATCATATGTGTTCACGCCCAAAGAGGATACCAAATCCGTCCACTGAAGATGACACAGCGAATGTTGAGGCAGGATCAGTAGGAACAGTTCTTCAGCAAGAACCTGAGATTCTTCACCAAGAATCGAGTAGGGTGATGTGAGCACAACTTCTAATTGTTTATTCACCAAGAAACAATATCAAGAACACTTCTTGATCATTCCAGTAGGTGGAGATCGAACTGGGATGGCACCAAGAACTAAGGGAGAGAAGAGACTGCAGAGAGGAGTGTGTCTTCTCTTCATGGAATTCACTCTCTATTTATAATCCATTTAGGATTAGCTTCCTAATCTGATTAGGAATGAGTTTTCCTAATCTAAATCTTGTATTTAGATCTGGAATCTCAAGTTGATAAGACCTATCTTATCCAACTGCTAATCCCAGTCAGATTATAACTCCAAAATTGGCCCAATTTAATTAAACTATTTAAGCCCCAATTCGAAATGGGCTTTAGGCCCACTAAGTCCTGTTGCTTACTTAACCCATTAAGTGCTGACTAGTTTGGTTCTCTTTGTGTGGCATGGGTCCCTAGCATTGATCTACAATTCAGCCACATGGGTTCAGCCTAGCCTTTATTACAAGGCCTGGCTGAATTCACTGTAGGACACAGTGAACCCCTGAGTCCATCACCATGGGCTATTAATGGGCCCAACATTTACACTAAATGGTCATTGGGTTGAGCTATATTGTGAAAGCCCAAGGACTGTGAGCAAATGCAAGATTAGCCCATCAGGTATTACCCTCAATGGCCTTACACTTAACATCTCAGCCCATAATGATGAAACACTACCTGACAAGAGAAGACCTCTCCCTCGGCTGCAAGGTACAATGCTGCACTCTCTCTGCATTTTCAAGGTTCGTTCTTAAATAAAACTAGACTAGATCTGAAACCAAAAGTGAAGTGTGGAATATACCTGATACGAAGTAATAATAACTCCCAACCTAGGTGTTCACGCCCAAAGAGAAGGCCAAAACTCGCCTCCACTAAAGATGACACAACGTATGGTGAGACAGGATCAGCAGGATGGTTCTTAAACAAGAACCTGAATTCTTCAATAAGAATCGAGCAAGGGCTGGTGAGCACGACTTTAGATTGTTTCTTATAGAAAGAAAAAATATCAAGATCCTTTCTTGATCAGCTCCATAGGTGGAAATTGAACTAGGTAGGGGCGGTGAGAACTGGGGAGAATTCTGTAGGTTGTTGAGTGTCTTTTATTTGAGGAATTCGCCCCCTTGTTTATAGCATTCTTTGAATCATCCTCCTAATCGAATTACGAGACAGTTTCTTGATCAAAATCTAATATTTGGATCTGGACTCTTAAATGGATAAGACTTATCTTATCCTTCAGCTAATCCTAATCAGGTTATAAATCAGATTTTGCCCCCTTTTAATTAACTAACTTAAGCCCAGTTCGTAATGGGCTTTAGGCCCCTTAAGTCATGTTGCTCACTTACCCATTAATATGATGGCTAACTTGGCTCTCTTTGTATGGCGTGGGACCCTAACATCGAACTACACATTAGCCACATGGGTTCAGCCCATTCTCTGTTACAAGGCCTGGCCAAATTCACTGTAGAACATAGTGAACCCCTGAGTCCATCACCATGGGCTCTTAATGGGTCCAGCATTTACATTAAATGGTCTTTGGGTCCAGCCACCTTATGAAAACCCAAGGACTGTGGGTAGATGCAAGATTAGCCCATTAGGTATTACCCCTCAACGGTCTTATACTTAACCTCTCAGCCCTTAATGATCAAACACTACCCGACAAGAGAGGACCTCTTCCTCGGCTGCAAGGTACAGTGTTGCACTCTCTACTCACATGAATCCCAGGAATTAAAACATTTTGCAAACAATTTGAAACCATACTATATATATGTATATCTCTATATAAATATATTTTACAAAACAAATTTCAAACACATTTGAAATCCACTACTAATAGTTTATGTTTCCATCAAAGAGAGTGCGTTCCCCGATTATTCACTTTGTCCGACAAAGACATTGATCCTGTCACTATGATCACCCACTTAGGTGAATTCTTGGACTGTCCCAACATACCCAGGTTTTGACCCCTTCTAAGGATCTCACTGATTGGCATATTAAAGAAAGCCTAATCCGACACCTAGTGCAGTACCATAATCGAATTTAGGGTCAGGTGTAACATTTCAGTTTTTCCCATCTATCTCCAAGGTCTAGGGCAATACTGGAATTTGTCAGGGTTTTAAGAGAACCCACATTGCATGTACCTCAGGTCTTACCTTGACAGTTGAGACAAGCCACCCAAACCAACTTGATGGCTTTGGTAGATTAAATCTCCCCAGATCTATCCAATGGTTGTGAAGATTCTAAACTAACACGAGTCTCATAAGTGTCCAGTTTAAGGATATTACATAAAAACACACCAAAATAACACAAATTAAATATGTACTATTAGTCATTTACAATAAATGCACTAGTACATCAATCTGATTGGAGCTAAGGGCATACATTGTCTAATAGTCCACCCTTCCCATGACTACAAAGTTATTTCATCTAGTTATTGACATCTAGAAAAAATGATGTGGAAACGAAACAATTCTTGCCACTGGTTTCCAGGTTTATGATTCGATCGTCAGGTTCAAATGGTTGACCCGTTCTAACAATAAAAATTAAAAAATAAAAATATAATTAAAATAAAAAATGTCCAAAAACTATTGAACGGGTCGACAATTTGACTGCCTGGGTCAACAGGTCGTTGACTGATTCAACAATTTTTGGCTAAGGACCGGGTTTGGGGTAAAATGGAACCAGTTGCCTGGATTGTTCTTGGGCCAAACAGTCATACCATTCGAGTCAACTGGAAGTTCCCAATGTGAAACAAAGGACAACTATGAAGTAGAACTCTGAACTGTCATTGTATGATCATGTTCTTTTATATGAGATGCTTTGTTGAAGCAATATTTAAAAAATGAGCACATGATGGAATCCTTCAAGTCTT
Source organism: Nelumbo nucifera (assembly GCF_055504915.1). NCBI lineage: Eukaryota > Viridiplantae > Streptophyta > Magnoliopsida > Proteales > Nelumbonaceae > Nelumbo > Nelumbo nucifera. The sequence goes on from NC_142654.1 coordinate 42,312,814, forward strand.
TGTATGACTTTCAAGACTTAGAGTACTTACAATTGCAAGTTTCTTATTAAGAAACCATTGCCTTTTTTAATATATCAAATAGCAATGTTATAATTCCATTCCAACCCCTACGAAACAGGGCCTCTCTACTAGTAATAATAATAATAAAGGTAAATTACACAGACCCCCTAGATAAATTACTAAAATACCCATCGAAACTTTCAGTATTTTCTTTTCATTGCCCTTTTCTCTTAAAAACCCCTTAAAAAACCATTTTCTTTGAAAGAAGAAAGGCGCTAATCAAAACGGAGAGCTAGGTAGGGAGAATGAATTTACCTTTTCCTATAAGGAAGCACCTCTTGTTTGTTATTTCCACCCACTTCTTCCTTCTTCCGGTTCCAATCGAAAGCAAAAAGGCCACAGTACCTCCTCCTGTAATACCCTAAATCTCCATGTGTGTCAGTTACCAAAGTTTATCTCTTTACATTACCGGATTCTCTTCTATCTCTCTGATATCAGTAAAAACGTGTATGACTTTGGTTTTGTCTGTGATTGTTGTTAATCTGAAGCCCAAGGGCTGGAGCCCAGGTCATACGGCTTGGTTCTAGCTTTTGGGTTCGCCAATGACAAAAATGAGTTCGAAGCTTGATGTGGTGGGGATGGAAGTTGGTAACCTCTTCTTCTGCCAATTTTCATTTCGAGGGTCCACCGACGATTGTGTGTAAATTTGGCACTTTTGGAAGGAAAACCATAAAGCAAAATGAAGGGAACAACAACAAAGACAAAAAGTTAGTCTGATAACGAAACCTATCCAATAAACAAACAAATAATCAATGAAAGAAAAGTACTCTCTCTCTCTCAAAAATCTCATCAGAGTGATTCCAGAGTATATAGGAAAGCTTGTCCCGCTCAATACCAGAGTGCATCGGAGTCGGAGGATGAACAATGTGTAAATTTTGAAATTTACAAAAAAGAACAACGTGTTCCTTTGCCATGTGAACTCCCCTCCATCTCCTCACGATCGTGTTAACTGTCCCTTTAACCTCCGATCAAGCTCCAATCTCCTCTGACTCTGTCGGCCTTATGGTATTTGCGAAACCAATGCTTCGATCGCTCATTTGTGAGTGTGTGGAGGGATTCAAGCCTAAACTGAGTTCGTGTGTCAGAAGGACAATGGGTTCTTAAAATTGACAGGGGTGAAGCTGTCAGATAGTTCTCGAGCATTTGTAGACTAAAGCATGAGTCTTGAGGAATGCAAAGTCGAATGCCAGAAAAATTATTCTTTTGTTGCTTTTACGAATACCAATACTCTTTGGAGTAGGAAGCGGTTATGTGTTTTAGGTTGATGATCTGATCGATCTCCAGGAATGCATCATGGACGGTGGCCAAGATCTGTACGCAAGGGTGCCAGCTCCAAACACTTCAGCATGGTGAAGAAGAAAGTGGGTAAAATTGTCAAAAAAACATCATAAGGGCAATTTAGGGATTACAAAATATGGTAACTTTGAAAATGAAATCTTTTTCAAATATGCCTAATGGAATGTTGACAGAGGGGGGTCTTTGTCTAATGGCCAAAGTACAGGGGGCTGTGTAATTTACCCTAATAATAATAATAATAATAATAATAATAATAATAATAATAATAATAATAATAATAATAATAATAATAATAATAATAATAATAATAATAATAATAATAATAATAATAATAGAAAGTGTAGTTGCAGTGGAAAGGCAATGGAGGTGGTCAAGTCTCTGAAGGTCCGAAGATGATGGCAGGAAAGAGAGAATGTGGGGAGGAATACTGATTGTAGAGGATGGTGGGAGAAGATAAGAGAAGGAAGAAAGAGAGACAGAGAGAGACCGAGTGAGAGAGCTCCTCTGAGAAGCCCTAGGTCAAGGTTACATGGTCCTGTTTGACGTGGTGGGTGAGTTATTCCCCATTTTATAGAAAGGACCCCAAGGCTAAAAGGAGACTTTTACTATTAGGAAAGGGGATTTTATCTTTATGTTAGCTATTAAGGGAGAACCACTGGGATTTTGCCATGTGTCCAATGAGATCCTTTAAGGACAAAGTTTCCCTTCTCCTAAGGATTCTAGAGTGGCACATGTAGCTACATCCCCTTACGGGTTTCTTTGTTTACACGTGTCAAAGTTAAGACCTAGATCTGACTATGTGTACTCAGGTGTTTTGCTCAATCATCTTTGAGGCGCCTCATCATAGTTGGTTGTGAACAAAAGGAATTCCAATCTCCCATAGGCAAGTGTCGATGGCCTCGGCGTCTATCCTCCATTCGTTACAACAGGAGTTGCCATTTCATACTCATCGCAAGGTGCTGGTAGTGTATTGGGCTCTGCTCAGACTTGCGATATCATTTTATGTTCATCACAAGTCTTAGGTGACGCTAATTTCTTATCGCAAGTTTGCAGAGGTGTTTTATCTCCATCGTAAGTCTAGATGGTGCTTCATGCTCATCAAAAGTGTAGGATGGCCTTTTGTGCTCATCGCAAGTTTGTGGGCCTTACATTACTTTGATAAAGTGTTTTTGTGCCATTACAGAGGTGTCCTAGTTGGGATTTCTCCATTTTTCTTTTAACATCCCAACCATAGTCCTGATGATAGTTAATTGCATCTACTTACATTAGCCCCTGCTTATTGATAAGTGTATTCTTGTCAATAAGCATCCTTTGTGGTTTTCCTTACTTGTAATTGTGATTAGATGATTTAGAACGGGGGAGCTGATTCATTTGTTATAGTTTGTAGCTTAATGGGTGTCACAAAAGGAAAGGAACCTGGTGATTTTATACTCTATTGGAATGAGAGGCATGGTTAGGCCTACTTATTGAACTTCTCTTTATTGGTGTTGCCATGTTGACTCATACTTGTTTTCTGGGTTGTTTGAGTCATGTGCAAAGTGTTGAAGGTGTAAGTGATAGTGAAACCATAGGAGCATTTTGTAAGGTATAGCACAATATTTCATTTACTTTAGGCCCCTTGTTTCTTGATGGAAGGCCTTCCATCAAGAAACATGTCTGCTATGACTTGTCATTTTAAGTTTACAGTCCCCATGTTTCTTGATAGAAGTCATTGTATCAAGAAACAAGTAAAGTAAATAACCGGTTACTTTAATGTTCATCATCCCTATATCTTGATAGAATGTCTTCTATCAAGAAACACTTCAGTGCGGTTTGCTGGGTGTGCTATCTTTGTTGTCCCCTTGTGTGAGTGGGAGGGTGTTGAGTCATCATGGGTGCTTAGCGGGCAGAGTACTCAGCTCCCCTATTTCTTGATAGAAGTCATTGTATCAAGAAACAAGTAAAGTATCAGGTAGAGCATCTTGATGGAAGGAATATTGTCGAGAAGTATGGATCTGAAGTATGTCAATTTGAATTCACAGCCCCTGCTTCTTGACAGGAGGCACTTTGTCAAAGACATTCGAGAAAGGGACAGTTGAATCCATTTTGCAATCCCGCATTTAAATTCTTCAGGGGTCAAGTTAACAATTTCTCATTGAGAGGTGTATATAAGAGCTTAGGCGCATGGATATGTGCCAAAAGTTATTGGAACACTCAAATGATTGCATAGCGCTATCAATAAGTATATGTTGTGAAGTTCGATGTGTTGTTGGTAGAGTTGCTAGCATGTTTCCAACACTAGAAGAGGTTCGAAGATAGTTTTAAAGTATTAGGACTATGTATTTTGATGAGTGAAGTATCAAATAGGGAAAATATGACACAAAGGTGATAGGAAGCCCCAATTTAGTGTGTAGAACATTGGAAGGAATATTACTCTTGTGATGTGATTTGAGCATTTTATGCAATTGCTTTGTTATAGCATACTGATATTCTTATAACGATAACATATCATGATGCATGTATGCATTTTTATTTGAACTATGTCGGGGCATATGGTCACGTAGTTTGGTCAATGTGTTGAAAGATTATCTTTTAATTAAAAGAGTGCTTGCTCAATTAGTTTTGTTGTGAGATGGATGATGTCAAAGCTCAGTAGTGCCAAGTTCTTGTGCAACTGTTTAACTATAGTAAGCTTTGTAGTCTGCTATATTTGTGTCTATTTGTGATATAGGCAAAGATAAGGTAAATCACTAGTGCCTAGGGCTTTGTGAGAGTTGCTATCATGATGCACATAAGTAATGTGCAATGCTTAGAGTTGCTAGGGCTTTGTGAGATCATGCCTAGGGTTTCCAGGGCCTTCTTAGGGTTTCCAAGGTATGTGAGATCATCCCTGGGGTTTCCACGGTATGTAAGATCACGCCTGGGGTTGCTAGGGCCTTCTTGGGGTTACTAGGGTTTCTAAGATCGTGCCTGGGGTTGCTAGGGTATGTAAGATTGCACCTAGGGTTGCCAAGGCTTTCTTAGGGTTGCTAGACTATGTGAGATCACACCAGGGGTTGCCAAGATATGTAAGATCACTCCTATGGTTTTTAGGGCCTCTTGGGGTTGCCAGGGTATCTAAGATCATAACTAGGGTTGACAGGGTATGTTAGATCGTGCTTGGAGTTGCCGGTGCAGGCCCATCCTAGGGTTTCTAGGGTATGTCAGATTGTTCATGGGGTTGTTAGGGCCTTCCTAGGGTTGCTAGGGTATGTAATATCACACTTGGGGTTGCCAGGGCCTTTTTGGGGTTTCCAGGGTTTGTAAGATCACTCCTGCGGTTGCCAGGGTATTATGACCGCACATGGGGTTGCCAAGGTATGTGACGATAGGGCTTATTACAATTAGGGTATCAGCCCGAAGGTAGTGTCTAGGTCTGATAGACCAGGTCTGTAATGAGTAAGTTGTGTTGGTGATTAGTGCTTTTTGCTCAAGACTTCTATGTTATGCTGCAAGAAACATGTTAGCGATTTGCAGGATATGTGATGAATGCATAAATGTTTGTTTAAAACTTATTTTTAAAATCTCTTAATGAATTGGGAATCATGCAAAGTAAAGAAGACCAATGTTTTGAACACATGTTTATGGAAAACAACAGTGGGACATAATCCTACAACTAGATGTTGAAATGATGACATATTCTAAGAGGTTGTGCTAAAAGTGTATTTTGAAAATAACTCTTTGACTTGAAATACCATTTTCAAATAGTGTGCTTTGGAGATTATTCGGAAAATAATCTTTCAATTAGAAGAACCAAGGGTAGTTTTAGTAAATCCTAAGTTTATTCACTTGTGCTATCTTGTTAATTTTAACTTGTTGATTTCATTAGAATAAATGTCGAAGCCGGAGCCAGAGCAATAGTTTCTTCAAAATTCAAAAGGTGCATATACATAGTAGCATGAAATCATCCAAAAGAGTGACTTTATTGACATTTTCTACCAAGCAAGTCAGCATTACCATTGCTTACTACAAGCACAACCTAAAAGTTGACTTAACCGGTAACTACTCTAAAATGTTGAATCAGTGTGGTAAAGAAATGGTTCTATCAGATAACTCTTTGGAGCAGCAGCTTCTATATGCTTTTTGTATGTACTCATGTGTTGTCAACACACGATAATCATGGGACCATTGAAGTAATCATTATAATTACTATTAATTATTAGGCTGGATGGATTTATTTCCCAAGAAAAACGTTTATTCAATAGTGCAGCCAAAAGGAAACCAATACTCAAGAATTGCATATGTTAGTGTTTACCATAACTAGGAAAGTTCATAACTGAATTGATATACAGCGATCCAAGATACTAGGAGCCAAAACAAATAGTTAAATACAAGATGCAGAGAGAAGTCTAGAATCTTTACCATAATTACCCTCTCAACTCCAGATGGAACAAACAACCAACTAAACAAGATAAAACCAATTAAAACAACCAACTTACCCAAAACAAACTTTCCAAGTGGTAGTGAATCCTCGTTTGAAACCTCAAAACAATTTTTACCCTCATACAAACTCCTCTTAAAAGAAAATCTGACTACTAGATTTAAACATGCCCATCATCATGTTTGTTATACTTCTTAACATGGTCCTTGATGTTTGCTTTCCTAGGAAAAATTTGATACTTTCACATGGATTTTTAATTTTAAACTGAAATGGATCATCATTAGATATATATACATATATGATATAAGTGGAAAGAAGGGAGGTAAGGGTCCTCTAACCACAGAGCTCACATGTATCTCCTCCTCCTCTCCTTTCTCACACGTGCACATTTATTTTTATATTAAATCATTAAAAACTTCATGGGTCTTTATTGTCTCTAATAATATCCATATTTACTCTCTAATAAATCGCTCTATTTCCTTAATAGTCATTGTTTATAACATTTTCCCTTTCCATTAAATCCTTATTTTCCTCTTAAATATCTCTTAATCCCTTTTGGCTCTCTCTAATAAAATAGGGTGTAAATTAGATGGATTGGGTTAGAATAAGGATCAACCTAAATATGAACTTTAGCTTGGACCCAAATTTTCCCACCAATACATAGAGTGAACCAATCTAAACAAATTATTGCTCCTTTCTTTGAGTTACCAGCTTTTTTCCTCTATTTTGCTGCTTTCCTTGGGTTCAAGTTTTTTCCTTTGTTTTTATTAATTTAATTTAATGTAGATTTGTTTAATGGATTGTTCTAGTTCAATAATAAAATGTAGTAAGAAGAACTAAAAGTGAGTTTTTAGTTATCTCTATCAATTCAATTTTGAAAATGCTTTTTTTAACTTTGCTATTAATTTCATGCTAAGCACATTTTATGGCTTTATAGGACTACATAATGGGAGGTAACCCAAGTCTCTGCAACAACTAACTAGATAAGCTATCAATTGAGCCATATCACTTGGTTTATGTGCTTTTCATAATATATAAAATATATAAAAAATGAAAGTTTGAAGCTTAATAGCTAAAAAGGAAAAATAATTTTTTTCAACTATTCTACACGTAAAAAAGTATAAGTACAACATCCCGTGCATCACACGGATCACTGCTAGTATGCTAATATGGTGGAGAATATGGAGCAAATGGAGAGAGGAAGAGAGAGGGAGAGAGTAATAAATAGAATCAATCCAAAGGGCATAGGAGTTCAATGTTTTTGACAAGCAAACACATCATGAATTAACTCGAGGAAGATCAAACTCAAGTTAGGCGGTAAACATTTTGCCACTATGACGTGGACTATGATGTGCTAATCTTTAGTGCTACCACATGACGTGGACATGTGGACTAAAGATCAAGGGTGAACTATGACGTGCTAACCTTTACTACTACCACTACAAGCATGTTTCATTAACAATCCACCCCCTTAGGTCTTATTAATGGTATAAGTCTATTAATCTTATTTTATTAATTGAAGCAAAATCTTGACTTTAATGTTGAATTTTGTTTCAGGAACTCTTGGCAAGGCACAAATCCGTAGCTGAACTCCTTACAGAAGATTATGACTGGGTAAAGACCAGATTGGTGACTTGGACTGGAATACACGCTTGAAGTTCCAAAGGTTAACATCTTACCTATACTTGGGTTCAAAAATCAAAAGCATGGATGTTGACACTTTGTTTCTCCCTCAATTAGCATCTTCATTTTTTTTGTATCACTCACAGATTGCTTGGGACAAGAATTGTACTGACTTTTCTCTCACTAGAATGTACTGTCCACTATCTTGGCAGGGGGTGAGAAACTAAATCTAGTAGCACAAAGCTGGAGTAACTAAATCTAGTACTACAAGTGTAGATCCTAAGGTGGAATTTCACACCCAAATCAGTCCAAAAACTAGCCTCCATTGAAGATGGTGCAGTGTATAGGTGAAGTTGATTCAACAACACAACTTTTAGCAAAACTACAACTCAACTGCTTGGATCGAACTAGGGAAGGTGAGCCTGATATCCCCTAAATTTTTCTTGCAAAAATCAGAGGAAAAAATGATCTATATCAGTCCTAGATAGCTGATGTCAAACTGGGAAAAAACTAGGAGACAAAATGGTGCAGAGAGAACTAGAATACCTTATATTCTTATAGTTGATTCAGCTATACAGTTTCTTTGGTAGCACATTAGTATTAGCCTTAGCAGGATAAACTCCCCAAGTCTATCCAATAGCTAAGAATATTCTAAACTAACATGAGTCTCATAAGTGTCTAGTTTAAGGGATAATTACATAGAAACATACCAATATGAATATGAAACAGTAATGAGCTTTTATTCATTTACAATAAATGTATCTATACATCAATCTGATTAGAGCTAAGGGCATACACTAACTAACAACTCCCACTTGCACTTAGGTCCAATCGGGTACAAACCTCATTCTCATACTGTCCACATGTTTCTCAAACACTTTTTGTGTTAGTAGCTTAGTCAATGGGTTTACCACATACTCCACTGATGCTACCTTCTGAATCTAGATGTCCCATCTACTAACAATCTCCCATAGAACTAGTGTTTTCACACAACAGTGGAGTGGGGGATATGGTAAGATTCCAAATTATAGGACAAATTTCTTCATCCATACCACTTATTAGGCAACCTCACTTATGGTAATGTGCTTCACCTCAGTCATGGACCATTTTTCTTACTAGATATGGTCCCAAAGTATCCAGACAGATTTTCTACTATCTGGGTTAGGCTAGAAGTCGACATCAGTATAACCGACCATCTGTAGTTAACTACCATCGAAGATAAGACAATAATCTTTAGTCCTTCATAGGTACTTTAGTATGTTTTCCACAACAGTCCAATGCTCTTGTCCTGGGTAAGATTGGTATCTACTTACAACACTAATAGCCTGAGCAATGTCTGGCCGAGTACACAACATACCATACATGATGCTTCCTATAGTTGAGGCATAGGGAACCTCTCTCATGTCCTCAATCTCTTCAAGGGTTTTAGGTGACATTCCTTTGGAGAGAGTGACTCCATGTCTGAAAGGAATGAATTCCTTCTTGGAGTTCTACATGTTGTACCTGTTGATGATCTTGTCAACATAAGTAGACTGCGATAATCCAATTATCTTCTTTGATCTATCTTTATAGAGTCAAAGTCCCAAGATATAAGAGGCTTCTCCAGGATCTTTCATGGAGAATTGCTGTGAAAGCCATACAATCACCATAGTCAACATTCCTACATCATTTCCGATTAGTAGAATGTCATCTATATATAAAACCATAAATGTAACCTTATCTCCCACTGTCTTTCTATAAACACAAGATTCATTTGGATTTTGCTCAAAATCAAACTATTTGACTATTGAATCAAATTGGATGTTCTGACTTCTAGAAGCATGCTTCAACCCATAAATGGATTTATTCAGCTACACACCATGTGTTCCTGACCCATAGTAACAAAGTCTTGCAGTTGGTGCATATAGATATCTTTAGTAAGATCTCCATTCAAGAACGTGGTTTCGACATCCATATGCCAAATATCATAGTCATTGTGTGTAGCTATAGCTAGTAGTGTCCTTATGGACTTAAGTACGGCCATTGGTGAAAAGGTCTCCTCATAATCGACTCCTTTCTGAATGTACCCTTTCACTATAAACCAAGCTTTATAGGTCTCAACATTTCCATAAAGACCCATCTTCCTCTTGTAGATTCACTTGTAACCGATTGCTTTCACCCTAAGGGGTGGTTTATGAGAGTCTAGACTCCATTGGTTTTCATCAAATACATCTCAACTTTTATGCCATCTACCCACTTCAGGGAGTCTATGTCCAACATAGGTTCCATATAAGTAACGGGATCTTCCTCACTGTCCAAAACTTTCATCAAGTAACATTCTTGATTATAGCCATAATGAACTAGAGATTTAGAAACCCAGGTACATTTTCTTAGATGAATATTATTATTTAGAATCTATAGGTTATGTCCCACTACTCCTAAGCTCTCTTCATAAAAAACAACTTCCTGATGATAATTGTTCAGGATGTAGTCCTCCTCCAAGAAGTAAGCATTTTGACTAACAAACACTTTTTATTCTTGTTGATCATAAAAGAGTAACCTAAGGAGTCCTTGGGGTAGCCTATAAATAAGTAATGACTAGTTTTGGATTCCAATTTGTTCGCATTTGTCTTTTTGACGTGTCTTGGACAACTCCATATTTTCAAGTGTCTTACACTTGATTTCTTGTCGGTTCATAGCTCATAAGGAGTCTTAGGAACCGATTTGGTTGAAACCCAGTTCAGCACGTAGATTGTAGCCTCCAACGCATGCCCCCAAAAGAATATGGGTAACTATGAATGGATGAGGAGTAATCAGACTATATCTAATAGAGTTCGACTTCTTCTCTCTGATACATTTTTTAATTGTGGTGTAGCAGGAGGAGACAACTGTGATATAATCCCATCCTTTAAGTAGTCCCTGAATTCATCAGAGAGATATTCATCTCCTCGATCTAATCTGTCTCTCCAACTATTTCTCGACTTATTGTCTAAACTCTTTGAACTTTTAAAAGGATTCAGACTTATGTCTCATTAGATACCTATAACCATACCGAGAATAATCTTTGATGAAAATTATGAAATAATAATGTTGGTTCCATGTCCTAATATTCATGGGACCACATACATTAGTATATATAAAGTCAAGTGTGCTTGTGTTCATTCAAACTTACTTATAAATGGCATTTTTGCCATCTTTCCTTGGAGGTAATGCTCACAAGTTAGTAGATCTTCCACAATGAGAAAATCTAGAGGACCATCCTTCACCAATCGTATGATACATTCTATATTAATATGGCCAAGTTGGTAATGCCACAGGCATGTGGGATTAATTGAATCACGGGTTCTTTACTTGGAAATGTGTTCCGATAATAGTAGTTGCAACAGTTGCAATCGTTTCCAAGTAAAGCACAACCTCATCATCAATTAGCCTTCTGCTTTCATTGAACCCCTACAATGTATTATATGCATGAGTGGAAGTCCAGAGTCAATACACCAAGATGCAAAAGTGGCCAACATATTGGTCTCTATGACAAGAAATTTGAAATTACCTTCTTTGTTCTTACGTGATTCCAGATACTGGGGACAATTCCTCTTCTAGTGCCTAGTTTGCTTGTAGAAAAGACACTCATCAAATGACCTGTCTCTCTTTTGCTTCTTCGGTTTGCCTCCCTATTTCTAAGGTTTTCTCTTATCCTTTCTTTGCAACATACTGTTGAGCTCCTGCAAGCTAACTTTTAGCTTGTTCATGTTGTAATTCATGACAAATTGATTGAAGAACGAGGGTAGAAAGTTCAGGATGGCACCAATCTTGGTATTATCATTAAGTTGGGAGCCAAGAGCTCCAATTTATTTATATAACCTATCATCCACATGACATGGTCTTAAACTAGTTGGCTCTTGATTATCCTTATGGTCATTAACAGTTTAAAGACCTTTTGTCTTGTAGAACGATTCTACTCCTCATACATAGTTTTGAAACTATCTAGGATATCTTTGTAGATATCAATTTTGAAAAATTGTCTCTGGATAGAAATATCTAATGAGGCTATGACTTAAAACTGGGCAAGAGAATTTTTCTCTTTCCATTCTTGATATTCCCTCCTTCTTGCCTCAAAATCTCCATCACTTTGATGTTCTGCTGTTGGGTTTTTGGCAACTTTGACCAATTTCTCAAACATGAGCACTAGGTTTAGGTTGCAAAACCAGTCTGCATAGTTGGGTCCTTTCAATTTTTTGTCATTTAACAATTTAGCAAACTATCGATATGCCATTTCTGATGAAAGGCACTATTAATTTGTCCACGACCTTAATATTGTTTCATGTTGTCTTTCATAAAATGAGCTTTTATCTATGTTCCATCTCCATTTGTTCATTTATGAGATTTCACTCCTTTCTCAGTGACGAGGACATAGTTCATGCCCCTAGAAATGTAATAAATCACATAGGTGCTTGGGGACAACTGTTTCAGCTACATAACCCCATCACTTTTTATAAATGATCACATATCCATCCATCCAATGAGCTTTCCCTTTGGCCTTCATCAGAAAAGGTTTATTGCCATTTTATGTTAAACTTTTATAACTGGTAAGTGCAAACACATCATATCGGAAGCCCCAAGGTACCATGGAAGAGTCTTCTATTTTATGATAGGCCCCTCCCACTAGTCTTTGACACCCTTAACATCTCATGAAGCAATCCCACTGACTATCTCAGTAAAATGGATTGCCCAATTTTATGGTGCATCTTCACCCACCAATTTAGTCTGTTTTCATGCTAATGATAGAAGGCCTTTAAGATATCATTTTATAATATTTTCTATCTCATTGCACTTACATTAATCATGAGGAAACATGTATATTGGTTCCTATGTCAGATTGAGGTCATACCATAGTGGCTCCCACTGACTTTCATAAAGTCATATTCAAATGGGCCCTTAATGAGCTAGGGTTCCCATGAGGTTCCTCTTGGGGAGGAAGCTATTGAGGGGGCCCATTAGAAAAAGATATCATGCAATGATCCATGGGCATCATGGCAATGATATGCATTCAGCCATGATGATCGTGGAGAGCCACATAAGTCAATACATGGGCCAAGCACTTATGGCCCATGAATGAGTTACATCCATTCAACACATCACATACACACATTATTGATCCATATCAATTTAAAAATTGTAAAACCCAGATCAATTTAGATTAACACATGATCAACCCATTAATGGACCAAATTATCTAATAAATTTATATTGGCTAGTCTTGCTTTAATCTAAAATAAAAGGATTTTCCAAGTATGGTCCGAATTGGTCCATCCAATGGGCCATAAAAACCCAAATCTAGATCGATTTTGGGTCATTTAAACAGTGATCCAAGGGGTTACAATCAGACCCCAAAAAACCATAGGTTCTTCCCAACAAGATTGGACCAAAACTAGGTCAGATCGGCCTAGGTTTGGTGTCCAAAATATGCATCAATTCACATAGGTAATGATCTAAAATTCTTAGTTATTATTCACAATCATATTAGAAAATAAATAGCACATAATCAAAAGTAATGGCTAGAGCTGATAGTGTGATGGTTCGAATCCAATCCCGACAAAAACTGCATCCTTGTGAACCTACAAATAGAAAAACCCTAATTTCTATTGCTTTCACTAGAAAAACTTAATATATTCTTTCTAGAAAAGAAAAATAATTAATTATAGACCAAATAATCAAATTAATAAATTTGGTGTGAACAAATCTTGCCACCATCAAGAGTTTGATCTCCGTCATACTTTTAGCCGATATTTCAAGAATCCATAATACAACAATTCTATAATATATCAGAATATTATATATATATATATATATATATTTATTATGTTTTATGAAAAATGTTTGCAAAGGTTTTAATTCCCGGGATCCATCCTGAGAAGAGAGTGCGACACTGTACATTGCAGCCGAGGGAGAGGTCCTCTCTTGTCATCACACTACAGCCCCCTGATTATTTTTCTTGCTGTTTTGATTGTCAAATTCGGCTGTAATTAATTTCAAATCATACTTTTGTTAATTGCATTATGTGTTGGACACCAAACCCTAGGCCAATTTAACCTAATTTGGACTAAATTGGTTGGACCGAACCTATGGTTCGGTGGGGTTTGTTCTCAATCCCATGGATCACGTTTCAAGTGACCCAAATTCGATTATGGGCCAAGGGTTTGATGGCCCATCACAAGATGCAATTCGGTCCACCCCTATAAAACCCTATTTTGCTAAGTTAAAGCAAAATCAACCCTTTTTCAGCATTACAACTATATAGGTTGAACTGTTTTTTGTAGTTTAGCCCATATACCTTGATAATGTTATGGGCCTTAATGGGATGATGTTGTGTTAACATTAATTAGTTAGGGTTTTATAGTTTATTTAATTGATTGGATCAATTATGTGCATGTGGATGTATGTGATGTGTGATGTGCTTCGTACATGGGCCATAAGCACTTGGCCCGTGTCTATTCGTTAATGGCTCTTTATGAACACCATGGCTGAATGCACATCATTGCCATGGTGCCTTAAAGATCATTGGATGATCTTTATGAACTATACAGAACCCTAGTCCGTTTGGGCCCATTTGAATCTGACTTTAAGAAAGTCAGTGGGAGCCACTTTGGTTTGACCTAAATCAGATGTAGGGAAGTTTCAACTTGTTCCCTCTAGATATATAAGTGCATGTGATAGGGAAATTCATATGATGAATTCTCTAAAGGCCTTCTGTCATTAGCACGAAGATGGGCTAAATTGGTAATGGGGAGATGCACCATAAAATTGGGCTATCCATTTGCTGATCCAGTCTGTTTGATTGTTTCATAAGATGATAGGGGCATCATAGACCAATGTGGGAGGGGACTATCCTAAAATGGAAGACTCCCTCACGATACCTTGAGGACCACGAACATGATGGGTCAGCACTTACTAGATAGAAAGATTTAACCTAAAATGGCAATGAACCTTGTCTAACAGAGGCCAAAGGGAAGCTCATAAGATGAGTGGATATGATCCTTCACAGAAAGTGGTGGGGCTTTGTAGCTGAAATAGTTGGCTCCATGCACCAATGTGATTTCCAACATTTCTAGAGACCTAACCACGTCTCGGTCACTGAGATGGGAGGGAAATCTCAGAGATGAAGAAATGGAAATGGAAAATAAATTAAAAGCCTTTTCTATATAATTAACATGAATCCATTTTAGATCGTGGACTAATATTTTTCCTTTTATCAGAAATGGCAAATGGACAATTCGTCAAACTATAGAATGATAACAAGCTTAAGGGACCCAACTATGTTGACTGGTTCCATAACCTTATGCTGGTTCTAACATCCGAGAAATTGGACAAGGTAGCCAAAAACCCTGCACCAGAACATCCGGGTGACAGGAATTCCAGGGCTCGTAAGAAGGAATATCAAGAATGGGAGGAGAAGAACTCTCTTGCCCAGGGTTATATCATAGTCTCCTTAGACAATCCGATACAGAGGTAGTTCGATAAGATCAAAGTGTCCAAGGATATCATGGATAGTCTAAGGACCATGTATGAAGAGCAGAATCATTCTACTCGATAGAAGGTCCAAAAGTTATTTATGACCACATAGATGACTGAGAACCAATAGCTTCATGACCATTGTCTAAAGATGATGAGCTATATTAATGAACCGAAGGCTCTCAGCTCTGGGCTAGATGATGATACCAAAATTGATGTCATCTTAAACTCACTACCTCCTTCCTCCAATCAGTTCATCATGAACTATAACATGAATGAGCTAAATGTTAGCCTTCAGGAACTTAGCAATATGTTGTAGAGGGCTGAAGAACTAATAAATAAGGATAGGCCGAAAGCCATGCTAATTGAAGGTGGCAAGTCGGGCATGAAAAAGAGGAAGGCTAAGAAGAAGACTCAGAAGAAAGTTGACAATCCTAAAAAGCAGAAGAAGGACAAGGCATCAGATGCATGTCATTTCTACAAGCAGACCGGTCACTAGAAGAGGAACTGTCCTCAGTATCTGGAGACCAAGAATCAAGGTAATTTTGAATCTTTTTTCATAGATAACAATTTGTTGGTCACTTCTACATCCTGGTGTATTGACTCTAGGGCCTCTACACATGCATGTAACAGATTGCAGGGGTTTAGGACAAGCAGAAGGCTTAGTGATGGAGAAGTGACGCTCTACTTGAGAACTTTTGCAATAGTTGCAACTATAGCCATAGGAACTGTAGATTTTTATTTTGAGAAGAAATTTAATTTTTTCTTCAAAATTGTGCAATGATGGTTATTCTATTTTGTTCAGTAATATAATTACTATTGAACTGAATAACAAATTCCTCACTTATGAAGAACTTGAGAATGGTCTCTATGTCCTCCATCCTTCTCAGGAAATAAACTTAACCGAAACTTTGTCAAAAATAATAAACAAGAAAAGATCACGTGATATGGTAAATCCCACGTGCCTGTGGCATTACCGACTTGGCTACATTAATATAGATCGTATTACAAGGTTGATAAAGGATGGTCCTTTGGATTTTCTAACTATAGAAGATCTTTCAACCAATGAACCTTGCCTTCAGGGTAAGATGACGAAATGGCCATTTATGGGAACGCCTGAAAGATCTACGGGGACACTTGACCAAATACATACTGATGTATGTGGTCCCATGAATGTTAGGACACATAACCAACACGTTTATTTCATAACATTTTCCGATGGTTTCTCTCAGTATGGTAACGTGTACCTAATGAGACATAAGTCTGAATCCTTTGAAAAGTTCAAAGAGTTCAGAAAAGAAGTTGAGAAACAGTTGGGGAGACAGATTAAGGCCCTTCGATCAGATCGAGGAGGCGAGTATCTCTCCGACGAATTCAGGGACTATTTAAAGGATAATGGGATTGTATCACAACTAGCTCCTCCTGCTACACCACAATTAACGGTGTATCGAAGAGGAAACATCCAACTCTATTGGATATGGTTCGTTCACTTCTCGTCCACTCAGAAATTGGACCGCGATATACGTGTTGAGCCGGGTTCCAAAAAAAATTCGTTCTTAAGACTTCGTATGAGCTTTGGACTGGTAAGAAACCAAGTGTAAGACACTTGAATATTTGGGGTTGTTCGGCTCATGTTAAAAGAACAAATGCTGACAAATTGGAATCCAAGACCAGTTGTTGCCTATTTGTAGGTTACCCCAAAAGCTCTGTAGGTTACTTATTCTATGACCCAAAAGAGCAAAAGGTGTTTTGAAGTCAAAATGCCTATTTCTTGGAAGAAGACTACATCTTGGACAATCATCATCAAGAAATAGTTCTTGATGAGGAGGGACCAGGAGTAGTGGGAGATGCCTACAGGCTCCAGATAATATCCAACCTGGAAGGTCTACTTGGGTATCTAGACCTGCAGTTCGTTGTGGCTATGATCAAGAAAATTACTTGATGGAAGCCACGATCAATGAGGAAGATCCCACGACTTATATAGAAGCTATGATGGACATAAATTCCTTAAAGTGGGTAGTTGTCATGAAATTCGAGATGGACTCAATGGAAACCAACAAGGTCTGTACTCTCGTAGACCCACCCCCTGGGGTGAAAGCAATTGCTTGCAAATGGATCTACAAGGGGAAGAAGGGCCTTGATGGGAAGATTGAGACCTATAAAGCTCGTCTTGTAGCAGAAGGGTACACTTAGAAAGAGGGAATCGACTATGATGAAACCTTTTCGCCAGTGACCATGCGAAAGTCCATAAGGATCCTGCGAGTTGTAGCAGCACACTATAACTATGAGATTTGGCAAATGGAAGTCAAAACCATGTTCCTGAATAAAGATCGTACTGAAGAAATCTACATGCAGCAATCGCAAGGGTTCATTGTTGCAGGTCAGGAATACATGGTGTGTAAACTTAATCGATCCATATATGGACTTAAGCAAGCTTCTTGGAGTTGGAACATCCAATTTGACTCTACCGTCAAAGAGTTTGACTTTGAGCAAAATCCAAATGAGCCCTGTGTTTACAAGAAGACAGTAGGAGATAAGGTTAAATTCTTGGTTCTGTATGTAGATGACATTCTATTCATTGGGAATGATGAAGGAATGTTAACTATAGTGAAGATAGGGCTCTCGCGGCAATTCTCCATGAAAGATCTTGGAGAAGCCTCCTACATCTTGGGACTTCGACTCTATAGAGATAGATCGAAGAGGATACATTGACAAGTCTACTTACATTGACAAGATGATACATTGACAAGTCTACTCTATAAGATTATCCTAGTCTACTTACATTAACAAGTGTACTCTATAAGATTATCCCAATCTACTTACATTGACATGATCATCAAAAGATACAGCATGGAGAACTCCAAGAAGAGATTTGTACCTTTTAGGCACAGAGTCACTCTCTCCCTAAGGAGATTGAGGGCATGAGAGAGGTTCCCTATGCCTCAGCCGTAGGGAGCATCATGTATGCCATGCTGTGCACTCGGCCAAACATTGCTCAGGCAATGAGTGTGGTAAGTAGATACCAATCAAACCTAGGATAGGAGCACTAGACAGCTGTGAAGAACATACTTAAATACCTTCGAAGGAAAAAAGAGTTTTGTCTAGTATTCAATGGTAGTTCACTATAGATCCTAGGGAATACCGATGTCGACTTGCAGTCAGACTTAGATGATAGAAAGTTTACATCTGGTTACATCTTTACGATAGGGTCCTATGCAGTTAGTTGGAAAAGCAACAAACAATGGTCCATAGCAGATTCCACGACTGAGGTCGAGTACATTGCCGCAAGTGAAGCTGCCAAGGAAGCCGTTTTGATGAAGAAGTTCATTCAAGAATTAGGAGTTGTTCTATTCAGCACATCACCCATTCCACTATTGTGTGACAACACTAGAGCCATTGTTCAGACCTAAGAGCCCTGAGCCCACTCGAAGTCAAAGCACATCGAGAGGAAGTACTATGTAATGTGGGAGATTTTTGGTAGAGGGGACATCTAGATTCAAAAGGTAGCATCAGCGGAGAATGTGGTAGACCCATTGACGAAGCTACTGGCACACAAAGTGTTTGAGAAACACGTGGATAGTATGAAACTCTAGCTTGTACTCGATTAGACCTAAGTGCATGTGGGAGCTGTTAGAAAGTTTATGCACTTAGCTCAAATCAGATTGATGTACATTTAACATTTATTGTAAATGAATAATAGTACATAATTGATTCATGTTATATCTGGTGTGTTTCTATGTAATACCCTTAAACTGGACACTTATGAGAATCATGTTAGTTTAAAATTTTCACAGCCGTTGGATAGACCTGGGGAGGTTTATCTTACCAAGGTTGACGCTAATGTGCTGCCAAGTCAGTTAGGGTGGCTTGTCTTAGCTACCAGGGTGAGACCCAAAGAACATGTAGTGTGGGTTTGCTTGAAACCCTGAACTGGACCATTTTCTAATTATGCCCCGGATCTTGGATACAGATGGGCAAAATTGGAAAGTTACACCTAACCTGGACTCGATTATGGTACTGCACTAGGCGTTGGATTGGGCTGTCTTTGAAGTGCTAACCAATGAGATCGTTAGCGGGAGTCAAAACCTGGGTATGTTGGGGCATTTGAGAATCACTTGAGTGGGTGATCATAGTGACAGAATAAGCCTTTCTGTCGAGGAAAGCGAATGATCGGGGACTGCACCCTCTCTGATGGAAACCTAAACTGCTGAGAGTTGATTTCAAATGTGTTTGAGATTTGTTTTGCAAAATATATTTATATAGAGATAATATATATTATGTTTTATGAGAAAGGTTTACAAGTTTACAAAGGTTTTAATTACCGGGATCCATCCTGAGCAGAGAGTGCGACACTGTACCTTGCAGCCGAGGGAGCAGTGCTCTCTTGTCGAGTAGTGTTTGATCATTATGGGATAAGAAGTTAAGTGTAAGACCATTTAGGGCTTATAGACCTGATCAGATAATCTCACTTAAGTCCATAGTTCTTGGGCCTTCATAAGGTGGTTGTACCTAAGGACCATTTAGTGTAAATGTTGGGCCTACTAAGAGCCCATACTGAAGGGCTTAGGGGTTTATTATGTTTAATAGTGAATTCGGTTAGGCCTTGTAACAGAGGCTAGGTTGTACCCATATGGCTTTTGTGGAGATCAATGTTAGGGTCCCACGCCGTACAAAGAGAGCCAAGTCAGCTAAGAAATTAAAGGGAAGTGAGCTTGATAACTAAATGGGCCTAAAGCCCATTTCGAACTGGGTTAATTTGATTAATTAAATATGGGTGAATTTGGGTATAGATTTGGACCTAGATCAGCAAGAGGATAAGATAAGTCTTATACACTTAAGAGTTCAGATCCAAATAAAGATTTGGATCAAAGAACCCTTTCCTGATAGGATTAGGAAGCTGATTTGGAAAGGTTATAAATAGAGGGCGAATTCCTTCTGTTAAACACTTTTGCTGAATCCAGTTCTTTCCTCTATTCTTGCCACCCTACCCTGTTCGATCTCCAGAGTCTTGGATTGATCAACATTTGATCTTGATCCAGATTTTTGCTACAAAAATTAGATCCGAAGTTGTGTTGGCATTCCCTGCATAACCCTTGCTGAAGGATTGCTTTGTTGATCCTGCTTCACCTTAAGCTGCGCCATCTTCAGTGGAGGCTGGATTTGGTGATCTCTTTGGGCGTGAACACCTATGTTGGGAGCTACGTCTATGGATTCCGTATCAGGTATAGCCCTCCCTTAATTTATGGTTACAGATCTGGTTCGGTTTGTTTCAAGAACGAACATTAAAAAATGCAGTGTTTCTAAATCAGGGAATACGATTCTCGGAAGGGAGAAAGAAATTTTTTGAAATTTCGCCTAGCCACCCTGCATGGTTCGGCCATCCATATGATGGATCTCACTTCCCTTCACTCCCACCAACATTCCCCCACAATAAAACTGAGGTGATTATGATTATGAACAACCTAGTGGATGATCGTGTAATCCACTTTCCACCCTTACCGGCCAAAATCGACTCTGAGAAAGACATACTTGGACCTTGCTGGTGCAACATTCACTAGTCACCAAACCACGACCTCATGGACTGTGTCACCCTACAGTGACTTTTCATACAAAACGTCTAATTGGATGACTATGTCAAGAGGAAGCCTACCCAGGTAAAGACTATTCTCCTTCCAGCACACTTATAGGGGGCAACATCAACGTGGTTTGGGCATCCGCTAGCGAATATGGAGATATATTAATCCGACGCTTTGAATTGAGCACAAAGCTCCAATAGTTCTTTAGCAAACAAGGACCAAATAGCACAATTCAAAAACTCGCTATCAAGCACTCACCAAAGCATTTAGGAGGCCTTTAGAATAGCATCACATGGACAAGGACCAAGTACCACCCCATATACATAATAGCTAAAATAGGGGCTTGAGGTGTGATAGTCCCTAGTAGATCAGGGAAGCTCTATGGACATAATCTCCATACATACCTTGCGATTGATGAACATACCCCGCGATGTTGTCAAATGTTTACCCATGGAAGTCATTGATTTCAACAGCAACGTGTTCATCATAGAGGGTTCCCTCATGCAACCAGTAGCCATCGGCCCTTTCTCAATAGAACAAGAATTCCAAGTAGTGTTTGGGAAGACTTCCAATCATGTTTTACTCAGTTGCCCATTGATACATGGCCTAATGCTGGTCCCATCCACATATCACCAGTGCATCAATGCCAAATACAAAGATCAAACTATTAGAACCCTGACTACTTGCATCTCGTTCGAAAAGTTAGAAGCCCACCTCCAAGATGCGATCTACTACACTAAGTTCGCCTAGGACGAGGAAACCCAAGTAGCCAAAGACAAGGCATTGCAATTACAGGAGAACCCAATGAACTCTACAAAATGGTGGAGTGGAGGAAGAGATCCAGATGCATAAAGGTGATTGATGAGGATGATAAAAAGGCTACTATACGATTGTCAAAGAATACGAGGACGTCGGTTGCCCCATCGCAAAGAAAGCCTTTCCAAAGGTATGATTCATAATTAATTTGCATACACATTAAGTTCAATAATCATTGTAATCTCTTTTTTTTTATTATCAATGAATACATCATATTCTTGTGCCTAGAATTATTTTGTGAAAAGAATGTCACTAGAAGCACCAAACAATAACATCGCGATGCTCCCATTGCAAACATATCATAACACATCATAGAAAAACTCAACAAAGCAACGGGTACACAACACAACAATCACTGCCATTGAAAATAAACAGTTATAAACAAAAAAAATTGAAATCCCACTAACGATAAGATCAACCAAAATAAACAATAGAGTACTACGATGAAACCCATGTGCCTCATAAGCACATGGAAGATTCAAACAACTCAATGGAGAAACCATTAAAGGAAGTTGATATGGCCACTAGAGAAGGAGAGAATAGGCCACTATACATATCAGCTAAATTGAGCCAAGAAGAAAAGATGAACTTGATAGGTCTCCTAAAAGGTACCAAAAATCACATCCTAATAAAAAATGGAAATCCTACTATAAGCTTTATTGAACCCCTTCCTCCCTTTGTAATTGAAGAATTTCAAGACGTCTTTGTCTGGTTATATGATTAAATGCCATGGCTACACTTGGCACTAGTCAAGCATTCACTCTGCATCAACCCCAAGTCTAGACCAATGAAACAACCACAAAGGGTATTCAAACCGAAAGTCATTCTAAAGAACAAAGATGAGGTTCAACAACTCTTGCAAGTAGGCTTTATAAAACCCATTACACATCTGTAGTGGCTAGCCAATGATATCCCGATCAAAAAGAAGAATGGCCAGCTCAGGTTAGTACCCACACCCAAAACCTCATCACCTTAGTATTCCTAAAGTTGGCATGTAACACCCTCTCCTCCCCCCAAACACCGTAGGTGTTGTGTAAACTTCAGAGACCTTAACATGGCCTACCCAAAGGATGAAACCCACTACCCAACATGGAGATCCTCATTGATGCCACAACCGGGAACCAGTTGTTTTCATTCCTAGATGCATATAGCGATTACAACTATATTTGCATGGTTCCTATAGATGCACCACACACAATGTTCAGAATGCCGATAGGGAACTTCTAGTATAAAATGATGCCCTTTATTCTGAAGAATGTAGGAACCACCTATCAGAGGACCATGACGAGTGTCTTCCACGATATGATGCATAAAGAGATAGAATTTTATGTGGATGATATCATCATAAAAGCTAAAAGAAAAGAGGATCACATTGAGTTACTGAGGAAAGTACTTGCGCAATGTTGAGCCTTCAACTTGAAACTCAACCCCCTTAAATGTGCACTCGGTGTGCAATCAAGAAAGTTTTTAGGCTACCGGGTTGATCACACTTGCATCCACCTAGATGAAGGCAAGGTGAAGGTAGTCCTAAATCTCCCTTCCCTAAGTATTGAATCAGAGCTAAAGACGTTCCTAGGGAAAGTATCATACCATAGGAGGTTCATCCCTAGCCTTGCACATGTTGTGTCCCCCCTCCTCAAGCCCACCAAGAAATCCATAGAGTAAAAATGGTCACCACAGCATCAGAATGCTTTCGACCAGATAAAACAGGCCCTAGCTAAGTCACTAACTATATCCCCACCGAAGAATGGCCAAGAATTCTGATTATACATTGCATCCAACTCAGAAGCCATAGGTTGACTATTAGCCCAAGAAAACAAGGAGAAGGTAGAGTGCCCTATCTACTATGAACAATAAAACCTACAGAGAAGAACTACTCTGACATTGAACAACAATCCCTAGCACTGGTCTTTGCCGCCCAAAAGTTCAAGCATTATATATTAGGCCAAAAGGTGGATAAATCACAACTTTCTGGATGGCTAGTCAAATGGATGATGCAGATAAGTGAATAGAGTATTGAGTACACCCAACCCAAAGCAAATAATTGTCAATTCGTCACTAACCTACTAGCATCCTTCCCATCCAACAATGGTTTCTCCATGAATGATGAAATACCAGGTGACCTCCCCCTCATCGCAACAGTAGAAGATGTTGAATGGACCTTAACCTTTGACGATAGCAGTACCAATTCTTCTGTAGGCATGGGAGTAACCTTAACCTCACCCACCAACAAAACTTTAGCATATTCCTTTAAGCTATAATTCCTTGTTCTCACAACATCATAGAATATGAGGCCTTAGTTCTAGGCATAATAGTCACAAGGGACTCTACAATGAAGAAAGTGAAGGTGATTGGAGATTCAAAACTAGTAATAAGACAAATGGGGGGGTGACATCACGGTGAAGGAGATGACAATTTTACCATATAGAACCTTGATCCAAAATCTATCTAAGAACCTAGAGGTGAGCTACGAACACCAAAATAGAGCAAAGAATAGGTATGCTAACGCCTTAGCCACATTAGGCTCTAAAATTCAGTCGAGTGAAATCCCAGTTATCATAACCATTCAGGCACAAGGTGAAGCATCAATAGAAGGACTAGCACACTGGATTGAGTCTAGAAACACTTTTGAGAAAGGTGATTGGAGACAGGACATCATTAAAAAACTCAGAAACCCTACATTCACAACACAAGATAGCAAAGTGTTATTACACTATCAATTAGTGAATGGGGTACTATATCACAAAATTGCAGATGGAGTCAGGGCTAGGTGCTTAGGACCTACAAATGCAGTGATAGTGTTAAGGGAGACATTTGAAACCTATTGCAGAGACATCATATCTTCACTATACCATAGATTGAAGAGACTAGGGTACTACTAGCCTGAGAAGAAAAAGGGCGTAGCCAAGGTATAGAATGATTGTGATAAGTGCATACTAGAGATCGATAAGAAGGAATATATTGTTGTAGGCGATGTAGAATGGAGAAATAAATAAATAGCCTATCTTAAAGATGGTGTTTTATGCCTTAACCCCCAATCGTGAGAAAATATCTTGTCCAGAATCAAGAGGTTCTACTTACAAGACGATTTGTTATATAGAAAGTCTTACCCAGGAAAATCCTTGTAATGTCTAGTCGGTGGTGAAATAGAAGAAGCTCTAAAAGCAGCCCATAGCTACAAACTAGTCACCATCAAGGGAAAATGGCCTTACATAACCACCTACTGCACTTGCGCTTCTATTGGCCCACAATGTTGGAGGACACTCAAGGGCATGTAAGGCGATGCCACACATGCCAAATACACGGCTAGAGAACACATTGGCCAACAAACAAGCTCCATCCCATCGTAGCACCATGGCCTTTCCACACCTATGGTGTCAATCAAACAAGAAAAATCTACCCACCATCCAAGGGATATTACTTCACGATAGTCACCACAGAGTACTTAACCAAGTGGGCAGAAGCCATACCACTAAGGTGAATCTGCACCGAGAATGTGGCCAACTTTATGAGGCAGCATGTTGTCCATAGGTTTGATGTCCCAATGAGAATTCTCACTGATAATAATGATCTATAAATCAAAAACCAAGAGGTCTATGACTTATTAGGACAATATGGGGCATGATTGAGAACCTCGAAAACATATTACCCACATGGGAATGGACAAGCAGAAATGACCAACAAGACTCTATTATAGATGCTAAGCAAGATAGTGACTATTAATCAAAAGGACTGGGCTGATAAGTTATCTGAAACACTATGGGTGTATCGTATATCACTTAGGAAAAGCACACAAGCAACACCCTATTCCTTAGTCTACGTACAAAAGGTAGTCCTACCAACAGAAATACAAATAGTTTCGACTAGAGTAGCTCAAACAATGGGGAAATAGTTTCAGACAAAAGAAATGAATAAACAACTTTGTGATAAGCTAGAATTCGTAGAGGAAGATAGAGAAAGGTCTCTCCAAAGACAGAATAATTACAAAAAACTGATGGCATCCAATTTCAACAAGTTGGTGAAACCCAAAAAATTTAAAGAAAGGGATAAAGTGTTGAAGACATCCCTACATGTGCGACAAGGCAAGTCTACTAGAAAGTTCACACCCAACTGGGTTGGACAATATATCTTCAAGGAGGCACACCCAATAGGATACTATGTGTTATGGGACCCACACACAGACAAACAAGATGAAACAATAAATGGCCTCTGGCTTAAGTTGTACAATGAATAATGATGTGATTTCACTTCTTTCTTGGCTTATCTACACTGAATCATCATGAAATTGTTAATGAAATCCTTTTTTTCCAAATACATGTGCATCAAATCACTAGTCATATAACACTTTATTATTCATCTATTGCAAATTTGTAATACTTGACTCATCATATCAATCATACAAAATCGATCGTTCCTACTAACTATTTGACGTGTTTGAACTTGTGAATATCTTACATACCCAAGCAACACCAGGAGCGATCTCCCATACCTTGGCAACCCCAGGTAGGTTTTGGCAATTCCAGGAGTGATATCACATACCCTGGCAACCCCAGAAAGGCCCTAGAAACCCCAAGAGCAATCTTACATACCCTAGAAACCCTAGGAAGGTCCTAGAAACCCTAGGAGCAATATTACATTCCTTGAAAACCCCTAAAAGGCCCCGGCAACCCTAGGAGCAATCTTACATACCCTAGCAACAATAGGAATGCCCTAACATCCCCAGGTTCCAACCTAGTAAGTTCCCAAGACTCCATATGAGCTTTAAACTAACAAGAAACCAAGTGTTAGATGCATTAAGATATGGGGTTATCCAGGACATATAAAAAGATAAAGTGCAAAAAAATTGAATCCAAAACTAATCCTTGCCTATTCATAGGTTACCCTGATGACTTTATTGGGTACCTCTTTTGTGACTTAAGTTAACAAAAGGTATTTGTTAGTCAAAGTGCTCATTTCTTAGAAGACTACATTTCTATATGATGAAGAGAGTTCAGAAGTAGTGGGAGATATCCCACAAGTTCCAAATACCAATACCTAGCTTAAAAGGTTTACTCAGGTGTCCACACCTCCTGTTCATTTTAGTTGTGATCAATAAAGTTACTTGATGGAAACCGTAGACAATGAAGAAGACCCCCTAATTTACACATAAGCTATGTTAGAGATAGACTCTTTGAAGTGGGTAAATTTCATGAAAGACAAGATAGACTCAATGAACACCAATAGAGTTTGGATTCTTGTAAACCCGTTCTGTGGGGTAAAAGCAGTTGGTTGCAAGTGGATTTACAAGAGGAAGAAGGGCCTTGACAGAAAGGCTAAGACCCACAACCTAAAAAAGAAGAAACTGATTATGACAGTTTCTCGCCCATGGCCATAATAAGGTCTATTAGAATACTATTGGCTAGAGCTGCACACTATGATTATGAAATCTAGGAAATGAATGTCAACACTTCATTCCTGAATGGAGATCTTACTAAAGATATTTATATGCAATAGCTAGAAGTATTTGTTGCTAAAGGTTAGAAACACATAGTGTGTAAGCTCAATGAAACAATATATGGATTAAATCAAGCTTTGAGAAGTTAGAACATCTAGTTTAACTCAACTATTAAACAGTTTGACTTTGAGTAAAATTTGGATGAACCCTATGTTTTACATAAAGACATTGGGAAACAAGGTTTATTCTTGGTAGCATATGTAGATGACATTTTGCTCATTGGGAATGATGTAGGAATGTTGATAATAGTGAAAGAATGGATCTTATAACTATTCTCAATTAAAGATCTTGGAAAAATTTCTTATATCTTGAGACTTCAACTCTATAGAGATAGATTGAAATAGTTGATTGGATTGTCACTATCTACTTACATTGACAAGATAGTTAAGATATTCAACATGTAGAATTCCAAGAAGGGATTCGTTCCTTTCAGACATAGAGTCACTCTCTACAAAGGAATGTCAACTAAGACCCTTGAGGATATAGAGGACATGAGGAATGTTCCCTATGTCTTTTCATAAGAAGCATAATTTATTCTATGTTGTGCACCTGACCTGAAATAACTCAAATTGTCAATGTTGTAAGAAGGTATCAATCTAACCCATGACAAGAACATTGGATAGTTGTGAAAACATACTAAAATACCTAATAAGAACTAAAGACTGATATCTTGTCTTCGATGTCAGTTCACTACAAATGATCCATTGTACAAATGTCAATTTCCAATTAGATCCGGATGATAGAAAGTCTGTAGATGCCGATTTCCATAAATCTTAGTTTACCAACATTGGAGGGGACAGCTTCTCTATTATTTTCAGCTATGTTTTTGAACAAAAGTATTAGAGAATAAATGGTTCACACATCTACATCAATCCCAATCTTTTAGAGATAAAAATTGGTTGAAGTAGTGTTGTAGGATCGACCTCAAGTTCCAACTATGCCTTCTTTAGTTGGGAAGCCGATCTAGGTCTGAATTTTGGGTGTGAACTACAAGTCTAGGTGCTGCAAATTGTAGACTCCATGTCAGGTATGCTTAGTTTAATTTTGGGTTTCAAATCTGGTCTATTTCAGTGCAAGATTGATCTAGAAAATTCAGATTGTAAACTGAGAATGTAAAGTGGTCTTTACTCCAATGTTTGAGGAATTGTCTAAACTAAAAAGGGGAAAGAAAGGGGAGAGAAACAAGTGGTTGGACCTACGAGGAAGCTACCTACATACCCTTTGGCAAGGGATCAGGCCAATGTAGTTCACCAAAGTTGGAATTCCGATGAGAAGAGGGATAAAGCGGCAAATGGCTGAGATAGAAAGATGGAAGAAGGCTAATATGGATGAGAGAAAGAGAGAGGATGGACTGATATCAAGGTGATGGGGCAAGAAATGGTTCCAAGGCCACTATTTATAGCTTTTGGGTTCACATTCCAAAAAGTTAATTGAATTTATGTTTTTCCTATTTTACCCTTATATTTTAGAATGTTCTTTACACACACGTTTAAAACATGTAATTAATTATCTTTCTAGAATTATCTTATTAATTGTTATTTTCATCTTTACCCTTTTGTCACATGTTTATTTCCTTTTTTTTCTAGATTGTCCCCATGTTTGTTTCTTACTCAAGAATGCTTTCTTGATTTCTACAATATTCATGTATTAATATTGCTCTTGTGTTGAATTATTCAGCACTTATATTAATCAACAATATTGACCCGGGTTATCAAACTTGGTTGGTCTTGTCATAATTGTTAATCCACAGTATTGCTTCGGTTGACCCCCTTACACAAATTTTCAAATATTGAGTAATTGGTTCTCGGGTTTAGGCTCTTTTTTCTTGTTATTCAGCCATAAATCCTAACAGGTTCGGCCATGAAACAACTAAGTTTCAGCCCTTCTAGCATTAGGTTGGGTTTTATATACAATACACATGAAAACATGTATCAATAGATAAATAAACATGTATATAGTATATAAATAATACATAAATTCTTGTAGCAAAGAAAAATATAATGAAATATATAGATATACTAATTTTTTAGGGAAAATCCTCCATTAGTATCCTGTACATTGGGCCTAGTGCCACTTTGGTCCCTGAACTTTAAAGAGCAACAATTCAGTACCCAAACTTTCAAAACATGCCAATTTAGTAACTACCGCTAACCAGCCACTAAGTGGCATTTGAAAAGGCACAAATGCCTAGGTGACCCCAACTTTTTTAAATAGAAGAGAAAATGATTTAAGATTGTTCATTTTTTGTCAACATTTGGATGGTTGATAAAGAAAATTAGATGACACTCAAAGGGCATTTGTGTCTTTTCAAATGCCACTTAATGGCGGGTTAATGGTAGGTACTGGATTGGCACATTTTGAAAGTTTGGGTACTGAATTGTCATGTTTTAAAGTTTGGGGACCAAAGTGTCATTAGGCCCAAAGTACAGGTACTAATTGGGAATTTTCCCATTTTTATGCATAATTGCATATACAAACATGCATGAAGAGTAAAAACATAACAGATGTGCTTATATGCATAAATACATATTTATATAATATTTATACATACAAATATGAAGTTTGGTTTAGGTTGGGTCGGGTTGGTAAAAGCCTCAACCCTAACCCAACTACACAAAGTCAGGTTCATACTTTTCAGTCATAACCCTAACCTGAACTTCAACCCAACCCTAGTTTTTTGAGTTGGGTTTGGACTAACCCTGCCCAAGTTGTAACTCTATTCCTCATGGTGTAAGGTCTGGCCGCAATGAAATTAAGTTAAATTGTCTATTCTTTGCAGGTGCTATATTGTTATTCGGTAAATGCAAAATGAGGGAGGTGGATTAGGAATAAAAATACAAATATGTAGAGTGCAAAACCATATATTTGTATTTGTTTTGCATGTATTTGAACTATACATATTTGTATTTGTATTCTTCCCAAACTAAGCCTAAAGAACAACTTGCATCATTCAATTTTTGATCGGGTCGGTATATAATAAACTTTCAAAAATCAATCAGCCTCTTAGGTAAAAATACTCATGGACAGCTTATATTGAGAGTGGAATCTTCCATGTGTGTTAGAGCTATGGACATAAGTGAAAGATATTTGGGCAGCCCATTATTCTTTATTAGATCAAACAACTAGGATCTATTGGCAGCAAATAATTGAAAAACAAAAAGATCAAGTTTATGTGAAAAGAACAGCTATCCTAAAATGCACTTTGGAAGCAACTCCTAAATGTAGACTCTGCTCCCAAATGAGATCTATAAGAAAATTGATGTTGGTTGTAGAGACTTTTGGTGGGGTACCTCTCCAAGGGTATAGAAATTTCACTTTATGCTCTTGGTAATCCATCTTAAAACTAAAGAAATTAGGTTACGGTGTGTATTGTTTTTTAGAGTAAATTACAAATTACTATCCTGTACTTTGGGTGGTGACAATTACCCCTTGAACTTTTAGTTTTGACAAAGACCCCCCCCCCCCAAACTTTTAAATTCTGACAAAGATCACTCCGGCAACATTCCATTAACTAACATTGAAAAAGATTCTCATGAACTATTTAAACTTTTCCAAATCTCCAAGCTACCCTTTATTCAATGTTTTTTAGCCTTTTTTTTTTCAATTTCCATTTGTTACTTGTTTAGTTGATATTAATTGAATCTTGTATTCTTTACAATTTCAGATTTTCATAGAGGTTTCGTCATTTTTTGTTGTAATTTCCATTTTATAGAAGTTTCTTAAGTGGATATTTTGGTAAATTAACTTCTTCCATTGCTCAACTTAATGGAAAGGGAGTCTGTCGGAATCTAAAAGTTTAAGGGGATAATTGCCACTTCTCCTAAAGTAGGGGTAATAATCTGTAATTTACCCTTTTTATTTTATAACCCGAGAGGATGTTTGTACACATGTAAATCTTTTGGCAAAACAAGTGGGCTTAATTTACATGGTAGTCCTTCCAAGTTAATATGGGCTTCCGTGGGCCTAAGGCCCAAGTCTATATAAATATGACTCATAGCCCAAGAATGCAAGTGTACTAAGTCCAATTAGGCCCATGTCCTAGTGTAATAGGGAGGTCCCATTGATAAGACCATTAACTCCTACATAATAGTGCATGTATGGGAGTTAATCCTAATCCAACACCCCACTTACATTGGATTGGTTAGCTAAGTGGGTTGTGGTGGCAATCTCAATCCTAGGCTATAGATAGATTGTCTAGGAAGAAAGAGGCCCATTTTTTGGATAGACTCACATTGCAAGAAGCTCTCACACACCAAAACTTAAGGATTACAAGCAATCACAAGCTCCTGCAAACTCCCACAATTTCAAGACCAAGAGAGAGAAGAAGGGGAAATCTTCTTCATTCTTTGCAACACACTTGGATTCAAGCTCTTCAAAGAAGATCAAGTCACTACAAAAGGGCCCTTCTTAGAGAAGCATCCTTCATCGCATGAAGCCCGAAGTGAAAAAATCTACACCAATTCTTCAGAAGCACAAAATTTAAGAACCCCCGTCTTCACCAAATTCGACTGTTTATCAGAGGTTGCTCAAGTCATTGAGTAGAAATCAAAGAAAGTTCAAATCCCTTGTATTTTCTTTATTACAAATTTAATTTTGTAATTTGTCTCCATATTTTGTGTTAATCAAATATATGAAATTTGTATTGACAAATTTCTAGCACGCCCAATGAGACGCTCTGTTCCTCTCATCTTTCGAGTCGATAACTGCAACAATCATCCAATGGCTACCAAGAAGGCTACAACTTCCTTCAACAAGTCCTTTGGCACTTTCAGTTCTTCCTACAACCGTCTTGTCACATGTGCCATGGAGAAATCCAACAAAATGCAACTAACGTCTTGTCATATGTGCCATGAAGAATTACTGTAGAAGATGGTCGAAGCCATTGACAACCTCAAGAGCTCTAACACTGAGAAAGATCTCTAGATTTCCTTATTGATGAACAAACTAAAGATACAAAACTGCCAAGTAGAGTCAAGTCAAAGACCTTCTCACCCTCTAGGATTCACTCCTCCAATGACTCCCAACCTCCAAGAGCAGCGAAAGCAACAATAAGAAGAGCATGATCGTGCCACCATGCAAAACATGATGTAAGACACTACCCAAGTCTTTGTCACTTCTTAAATGGTGCAACGGCACTAGTACATGATCACTAACACCATAAGGTCTCAATATGGAAGAGCTTCACAGACCTCTCTAGTGTATGCCAAGTCATGCACCCATCGTATTGATGAAATGTGCATGCCAATTGGCTACCAACCTCCTAAGTTCCAACAGTTCGATGGGAAAGGCAATCCGAAGCAGCACATAACCCATTTCACCGACACCTACAACAACTAGGAACCTACGATGACCAAATGGGGAAGCAGTTTGTTCGCTTCCTCAAGTCTACAGTGTTTGATTGGTACTCCAACCTCCAGCCAATCTCCATTGATAGTTGGGACCAGCTTGAGAGAGAATTCCTCACTTGCTTCTATTGTACACATCAAATGGTTGGATTTCTAGAACTTTCCATTACAAGGAAAATAAAGGATGAGTCCATCAATGACTACATCAAGTAGTAGAGAAACCTTGCCCTTCAGTGTAAGGAACAAATCAATCAATCTTCTGCCATAGACATGTACATCCAATGGATGCATTGGGGGCTACTCTACAACCTCAAGAAGGACCCTAAGACCTCCTCTTCCTCCAAATGAAAAGAAGTCATTAATACTACCACTGCACTAGTTAAGGTCTCTGACAAGAAGAAGAAGATGAAGATTAAAGTGAAATCTTTTGCAAATCAAGGCCAAAAAAATTCTATGCATACTCTAAAGGAACTAGGAGAAGGAGTATTCATTCCCTAACTCCGACATTCTAGAAATGCTCAACTAGCCACTCCAATCAAAGTTGATTGAGCTTCCACCGCCCAAGCAACCTAAAGAGCAAGGACGTGTGACTGGCCCCAAGTATTGCCAGTACCATTGAATGATAAGTCATCCAATTAAAAAGTGTTTTATCTTGAAAAACAAAATACTTCATCTTGTAGAACAATGAAAGATCGAGTTAAACCTTGGTGATAATTTGTTGCTACTAACATCACCATGGGAACTTTTAGATCATTTGACCTAGTGCCATTGCAACCCTCCATGGGTTCTTCCCAATCTAATCAAGCTACAATGAGTATCTAGAACTCAAGGAACTCTACACTTGTAAAAGGGAAGTCAACACCACAACACAACTCGATGGCTTCTCCTCAACTTATGGAGAGTAGGGGCAAAGTAGCTGGTGTAGGTACTGTGGCAGCTAGGCTAGGGAATTAGTCTCTTGGAAAGATAGAGAAAGGCTAGGGCACAAAGGGAGAGTGATAGAGTGGGAGATTAGTGATGAGGATACTCGGTGATTGAAGGAACGATCTTTGTTATGAGAACGATCTCTATTTATGAGGGAGATCCCGAGATCCTGAAAGGGAGGAGCCAAAAGTGTTTTCCTTTTACTAAAATGAGAATATTGGATTCATCGTCAATCATTAAGGGGCATTGTTGAGTTTTTCCATGTGTCCTTATAGGGATCTTTCCAAGGATTGACTTTCCTATCACTCAGAAGTCATCACAACCCACGTGTGCTACTACCCTTTTGCTCCTTACTTAACTGACATGGCATTGGTGACGTCCCTACTGCTGTAGGTCAACAACATCTTATTAGACCTATGTGGCATCTTGTCATATTCATTACTTCAAAATTATACGTGTAGCTAATATCCGAGCCCAGTTCTTAACGGATCAGGATCCCGTAGCGATTTAGGGTTCATCGTGGGGCCAGGTGCGTGTAAGACCTCATCGCATGTTCATTCTTAAATTTGCACTAGGTTTGCGCTAAGCGTAAGTTCATCGCAAGCGTGTGGTAAACCATGGGTTCATCGTAGACCTGCGATGTACTATAGGCTTATCACATAGCAAAAGTGAGTTGTTGGCTGATCACAAACATCCGTGTAGTATTAATGTGGTGTTTGCTATGCTCTAAAGGGCTAAGTGAGCACTATACTCCTACATCTAAACCCCCAATGATGCTTTTTCCTTCAGTGTTCCTCTCAGAGGGGGCAATTTCTATCTAGTTCATTGTTGATCAAGAGGTGACCACAATTTATGCCTATCTTGACATGCTGAGCTTCAGAAATCCCAACATCCCAACTCCCTATGAGTTGATGGCTGATGACTTAGACTATTAGGAAGAATCATTTGTTTCAGAAGATGAGATAGAAGATGGGTGGTCCACCTTCACCAGTAAGAATCTCAAGGAAAAGATATGACACCAACCCAAAGGAATCATTTAGAAAGGGGGAAAGTCTCATTTACTAGTGACTCTGAAACATCTCCTCATGAAGAGGTCAAATGGACTGTCGTCTCTCGACCTAAGAACAAGGCTCCTCATCCTATTATCCCCACATCAACCAGACCAAAGCAGACTAGTAAGAGGTAAGTACACAATGCTTCCAAGAAGAAGAAGGTCGCAAAGAAGAAAGCACCTCGGATACCACTAGCTAGTGACGATGAAGTGCTTCAACAACATCATCCAACTCTGATAACCCTTTAAGAATTCATGCCCAGAGAACTTTTCCCAGAGGAGTGTGTAACAACATGCATAGTGATAATTAATGAAGAAGAGACATCACCATTAATAGAATAAGCTTCATTTGATGAGGACGAAGACATGACAAGGCTTCTTCAAGAGCATTCCATGTGTGATTAAGAAGTAACAGAGTAGCTGAAGGAAGTGCCATCCCACTTAAGCCTCATCCAAACACTTCAACTACCATAGAAAGTTTGCCTTGCGATGGAAAGGTCCCTAATTCTTCCCAATAAGTACCAAAGCAAAGTATTAAAAATGGATGATTATGTGGACTGCATGGAAACAATTACCTTCACGGATATGTTCATGAACAAAATATGTCATACAATCTCATTTATTGTGAATCTGTTATCAACATCATGCCAGTCTCCACTATGAAAAAATTTGGGATTGACAATGATGGATTGTTAAAGAGCAAGTTGACAATTCAAGGCTTTAATCAAAAGGGACAATGTGTTGTGGGCATGGTGCACCTCGACATAGAAATAAGGTACTTGACATCTTCAACCCTTCTACGTGTCATCAATACTAAGTCATCTTACCAACTACTTTTGGGACATCTTTGGTTGCATGAGACATGGGTGGTTCCTTTAACATGGCACCAACTTTTCAAATACTACCAATGGAAGACAGAGGAAAGTAATCGCTAAGCTAAAGCCTTTCAATAAAGGTGAAGCACATTTTGCTGATGCTAAGTACTATGCTGACAATGTCATATCAGAAGCTCTTCTAGTCTCTATGTCAAAGTCTTCCACAATGAAGGTCTAGAAGGAAAAAGAAGACATGGTGCACAAAGAAGAAAATCCATCTTCAAGTGGTGACGAGAACCTTCTACAAAACCAACATGCATCTGCCCACAACACATGTTAACAACTGCACCTTTGGCATCCTCTCCTAATAACCAATCAATACTTGTGCTTCATTACACACCAAAGTCAAGGAGAAGGTAAGGGCAACTACCTTTTGAGGTAATGGGTACATTAAGCATTGCACCAATATTAATGAGTGGCATTCAAGTTCTTGAGAAGGATCTTGTACTTCCAATCTCCATGGCATCTAAGTCATTGGTCTCTAAACCACAGCTAAAAGGATTTGTTAGAGCTTCATCAACCAGTAAATTGGGGCAAAAAGAAACAAGGATGGTTTAACCCTAACGCTGAAACGTTCTTCAAGAAGGCAAGGTATGAAGAAGGTAAAAATCACTGACTAGGAGACCTTGAGCCAATCCTTGCAAGTGGACAAGCCTATAGCCTGACAAAGACATAAAGATCTTTACAAACTAGAGACTCCCACATCACTCAGCAAAAATTTGGCTTAGGATACCATTGAAATCCACCAATTCAAATTTCATGGGGGAAGGCATCATTTAACCACATCACTCTAGAAGTGGTTGACAAGAACGAAAAAAAGCATAGACAATAGAGTTCAGTCTTCGACTGGCAAAGAGAATAGAGAGAAAGGCAATCAATGTTCGACAAGCTCGAAAGACAAGATGCTACTCCAACGTCATCTACTCAACCACAAAGAACTTTAGTACTCCTCTGCTTTGGTCCTAAAGGTGTCAACATGAAGAGAAAAGGCTAGTAACAAAGCCTAAGCCTACAATGCACTATTGCTATAAAGAAAAAGTCGGAGCCTTAGAGTGTTGTTCCTTCTTGGATGAAGAGGGTGGAAAACTCGGAAGTTTCCTCTAATGAGACCTTCATAGTAAGAAAACAAAATATTGTCATCACATCTCCATCATCTTCTCAATCAAAGTTCAACTTCCTTTCAAAACAAGGTATAAAAGAGCAAAGTGAAGGGATAACCGAGGATGAAGACATTGTCTCGGTTAATTACAT
Organism: Nelumbo nucifera; assembly: GCF_055504915.1. Taxonomy (NCBI): domain Eukaryota; kingdom Viridiplantae; phylum Streptophyta; class Magnoliopsida; order Proteales; family Nelumbonaceae; genus Nelumbo; species Nelumbo nucifera. Next base: position 42,349,012 of record NC_142654.1, read on the forward strand.
CACCATTGAGGAGGAAAATGAAGATCTATCAAACTCTTCTTTAGATGAAGAACTTCAACCTGCTCCACCTACCTTTGAATAGGAGCCAATTAATAGTTGATGACTTGAAGGAATTGAACCTTGGTACTGATGAAGAGCCTAGACAAGTTTACGGCAATGCACTCCTAAGTCTAAAAGAGGAAGCCAAATATTTCAAACTACTTCAGGAGAACAATGACATCTTTGTTTGGACATACAAGGAAATACTTGGGTTAGACCCAAAGGTTGTTGTCCACCACCTCTCTATTGGGCATAGGGTATGACCAGTTAAGCAAGCGCAACATCGGTTCCAGCCTAAAGTCATTCCGAAAATTAAAGCTGAAGTCAACAAAGTTATTGAAGTCGGTTTCATTCAAGAGGTGAAGTATCCAACTTGTATTGCAAACATTGTCCCTATGAGAAAGAAGAATGGACAAATCTGGGTTTGTGTTGACTTATGAGACCTATATCAAGTATGCCCAAAGGATGACTTTCCCTTGCCTATCACTGAACTCATAGTAGATGTGACTACAGGACATGAGGTGGTATCCTTCATGGATAGTTCATCTGGATACAATCAAATCCAAAGGGCACCTAAGGAAGAAAAACTTATGGCCTTCCAAACACTAAAGGGGAATCCATTGTTATAAAGTGATCCCCTTTGGGCTTAAGAATGTTGGTGCTATGTGTTAATGTGCGATGCAGCAAATCTTTGATGACATTCTTCACAAGAAGGTTGAGTGCTATGTCGATAACTTGGTTGTCAAGTCTAAGAAAAGAGAAGACCACCTCGATGACTTGCATAACATCTTCAACAGTTTAAGAAAATATCAACTAAAGATGAACCCTCTCAAATGTGCATTTGGAGTCACTTTAGGAAAGTTCCCCAGGTTCATTGTTCGCTATCAAGGGATTGAAATTGATTAGTCAAATATTGATGCCATTCAAAATATATCAAAACCATAAAACCTACAAGAGTTGAAGAGTCTTCAAGGACGACTGGCTTACATTTGGTGGTTCATCTCCAACCTTGTAGGACGTTGTCAACCATTCAACAAGATGATGAAGAAGGATGTCCCTTTTAAGTGGGATGAATTTTACAAAAAAATCCTTAGAAAGCATAAAGCAATACCTCCTTAAACCCCGAATACTTGTCGCACCAATTACCAGGTAGCTACTTATCCTTTACATCGCAACACAAGAGTAAACATTGGAAGCTTTGTTGGCACAAGTTAATGAAGAAGGGAAAGAGAATGCACTTTACTACCTCAGTTGGACATTAATAGGAGTCGAGTTGATTTATTCAACCATAGAGAAGACTTTTCTTGCTCTCATATTTGCCACGAAGAAGTTATGACACTATATGTTAAAACATACTATCAACCTCATCTCAAGGGCAAACCACCTCAAGTGCATCATGACGCTATCTGTACTATCAACCTCTCCTCCTGTCAGAATTTGACATCATCTACATCCCATAGAAAGTTGTAAATGGACAAGCACTAGCAAACTTCCTTCCAAATCACCTTGTTCTGACAAATTGGGAACTCTACGAAGACCTTCCTAATGAAGAAGTTTTCTACATAGACATCTTACCAACATGGATGATGTCCTTTAATGAAGCAACACACAAAGATGGTGTGGGTGCCAGCATTATATCTGTCTCACCACAAAGAAAAGTCTTCCCCTACTCATTTGTCTTAACTAAGCCTTGCTACAAAAACATGGCACAATACCAATCTTTAATCATCGACTTAGAAATGGCCCTTGATGTAGAAATTCACCACATCACAATGAATGGAGATTCGAAACTAGTAATCAACCAGCTAAAGACAAAGTATAAAGTGCGTAAGGATAATCTAGTTCCCTATCACCATTATGCAATACAATTATTAAAGGAGTTCGAGCATGCTATCATTGAACATATACCTAGAAGTGAAAACAAACAAGCAGATGCCCTTGCCAGTCTAGCGGTAGTCATAGCACTCATAGATAATGAAGCAATAACAATACCCATTTGTGTAAAATGGGTTCTACCCCCTAAGTCACCTCAAGAAGAGGCAAAATAGAAAATTGACATAGTTTTTGTATTTGGTATTGAAGTTGAGGATTGAAGACAACCTTTCATCGACTACTTACAGCATGGGAAGTTGCCTAAAGATCCCAAGCATAGAACTGAGATATGACGTCGAGCACCTCATTTCCTATACTATAATGGCAACCTCTACAGATGGTCCTTTAATGATGTCTACATGAGGTGTATCCATGGAGATGAAATTCAAGGCGCACTCGACCAAGCACACTATAGAGTTTGTGGTACTCACCAATTAGGGCCTAAGCTCCACGATCGGCTTAAGCGAATGGGCTTCTATTGGCCAACAATAGTTAAGGACTCAATAAAATATGCCAAAAGACATCAGGCATGTTAATTTCATGGGGATTTTATTCGCCAAGCACCTGAACATATACACCCTACAATTGCATCATGAACATTTGATGTAGGGGACTGGATGTGGTTGGTCCTTTACTTAAGTCTTCTCGATAATACCTCTTCATCCTAGTAGCAACAGATTACTTTTCCAAATGAGCTAAAGCAGTTCCTCTTCGAGAAGTAAAGAAAGAAGATGTTGTCAACTTCCTTCGGACTCACATTGTCTATCACTACAACGTTCCATGATCATGAATAATGGGAAGCCACTCTCAACAGAATTAGTGACACAATTTTGTGACAAGTTTGGCACTAAATAGAGGTTTTTAACCATATACAATGCAGCGGCCAATGGACTTGTAGTGGCCTTTAACAAAGCCCTCTACGAATTACTTGAGAAGATTGTGTCCAAGTCCAGAGAGATTGGCATGAATGCGTGGATGAGGCCTTACAGGCATATTGGACAACTTACCACACCACCACAAATGCAACTCCATTTGCTTTAGTATATGGTGTAAAAGTCATACTTCCCCTCGAGAGACAGATGAACTCCCTTAGGATGGCTATCCAAGAGGGAATTGCAGAAGATGATAACGTAAAGTTATGATTAGCTGAGCTCAAAGCACCAGACAAGAATATGTTAGATGCTCAACAAAGAATAGAGTGCTACCAAACTCGTTTGGCTTTGCATTCAACAAGAAGGTTCAACATTGCTCCTTTCAAAAAGGAAATATAGTCCTACTGTTCGATGACCTATCGTTCTCTCACCCCATTCAGAATGGAAATTTGACCCTAAATGGAATGGGCCTCATGTGGTGGAAGAAGTTTACACTAATGGTGCTTATATCCTTTTCACACTACAGGGCCTCTGTCTTGGTCCCATTAATGGAAAGTACCTTAAGAGGTACTACCCCTAGTTTGTTGCATTATAATGATCCTAGCCTGCATGAGCCTAAACTATGAATGGCAAAAAAAAAGTCTTTTGCATTGTAATGCTCCTGACCCACATGAGCCTAAACTATGAACGGCAAAACAAATGTCAAACATGAGAATTTCTCTCTTAGAAGAAAAAGAAAGAAATATCAAGTCCATCTCCAACATCATTTAAGTACAATGTAGAAATTGTTTCATTTACAAGAGAAAAATCACTTCTTGGAGTTTTACATAATTAAATCTACTTTTACAAAGAGCAATGGATGCTTCTATAAGTTGTGTTGTCACTTACTCCACCCGTTTTTATTATTGCTCCTCTATTCCTTGTCGCTCCTACTCAAGTGTATAAGACATTACATCAATGTGGGGTTTCTTGTTGTTAGTAGAAGTCATGTAAATTGTGATTTGAAACCTTTGGTTGCTAGAAAAGGACTTATTCAATTCATATGTATCACTTTAATAACTAGATATGCTAATTCCCACCACCTTCTATTTCTTAGTTGGAGCATGTTTAACTCTTATCTCTATAAGCAAGGTACTGTTCTCCGCATGATGATGAGGAACTAATTTCTTGGGCAAATGACAACACGTCAAGATGATAAACCTCTTCAAAAGCCTTTATTACCATGGGAAATTTGGTTGTAGACATTCATTCATGTGGGTAGAGATCTTCACAAGCAATCTCCCATGTTAAAGGAATGTGCTCATCCCATATGATCTCCTAAAAGTCAAACAATCTCCCATGTTTGTAATGGTTATGATGCATCCTTGAATTATTATGGCCAATATTTTTTTAAAAGAAGTAATTATAGAAAAAGTGACCTGAGAGTTGCGTTTTTTAGAACTTCTTAGAGAAGTGATTTTTCGAATAGAATGGAATGATTCAGTCCCTAGTTATTTTTAATCCCAGTTTGACCCCTACATGAGAGTTTTCTTCCCTCTCCTCCCATTCAAACACAATAGACGTAGGTGAGGTGCACTCACTTGCAAGTCCATCGACGATGATTGATGATGCGAAAACACGGCCAACAAACCAATCATTTTGTTGTTTTGTATCTTTTTGTGCAGTTTTTCTTTGATTTGAAGCACTTTTGTGGGTTTTTTTTAATGCCTGAAAACCCCTCTCCTCTATGTGTTCGCAGATCTGCTTTGGGTGAGTTTAACGGCGACAACCCATCATCCAGCCACCGGTGAACAAAGGTTAGTTCGCCCAAACTCCTCCCCTCCATGTTTGATGTTCTTTTTTGGTTTTTTTTTTTATGAATATTTGTCTAATTCGATTTTTTCAGATTTTCATATGAGAAATCTGAAATATTTGTGCTTGGCTTTTTTTGCATTGTCTATGTGATGGTTCCTATGCATATGTAGGATTTTATGGTCATTTTTTTTGTTGAAAATCATGCAAAAAATATATTGAAATATGTGGGTTACAGATATTTTTCTTGATTTTTGTATGAATAATTAGTTAAATGTTTATATTTTTTCTGATTTATGATTGCATTTTTCTGGAAGTATTTATTATTATTATTATTATCCACGTGACACTCCATGTGTGGGCCCCTGTGGGCTCTCATGTTGTGTCATGATGTGGTGATGTGATGATTTTTTATTGAAATGTATATTATAATTATGTGAAAATCATTGTTTATATGTATGAGTAAAGTAAGGGCTAAAAGTATCATTTATGCCAATGCAAGTACATGTGGAAAAAGTAGTTCACCAAACTTTCCCACCCTAATAAGTGCTTAAAAAACACAATAAATGATTTGACAAATGAGTCACCAAACAACCATAACTGATGCTTAAAAAAAAACACTTAGAATATAAATTCATATTTTAACAATCAATTAATCACCAAACATAAGATAAAAGGATATGGTCGTAAAGGTGGTATATTTATCAAAATTCACTCGGGTTTTATTGGTCAAAGCCCTCATTATCATATATGTGCGGCAGCATGGATTTTCCCATCAATATTATCTATACCACTATAGCGAATAGCTCCGTCTGTTTATGGAATTTTCAATGGACAGAAGTGTCCCTATGTTTGGACTTAAAAAATGAAGCAAAGACGGTTTCTAAAGCCACAGAATTTGACAACGACTAGACAATTCACTTTTGCTACTTACACGGTTTTAGACCATGATGAACGGCGTATGTAATTCAAGATGGATGGATCCACAGTAATACATCAATCAACGGCCACCCATCACTTTTTGCCCACAATTTGTATTAACTGCAATGGTTTAGAACCAATTGTAATGCCCCATAACAATTGCCATAATAATTCAATCTCTCATTAGGGTGTATTATAATATATGGGACCCATGTAATTTTAGTGTTATACAAGCTTCTAAATAACCTTTGTGTTGAGCTAATCCAATCTTTTTAACCCTTTACCAAAATTATTAAAAGTGGTTTGCTATTAAATGCATCAATATCAGCGCATACAATTCATCAAACAAGGCAGTAATAAGAATGGTAGGTGAAACGGCGCCGAGCCCGGGGTATTTATTTCCAAATAGAAACCATATTCAATTTCAAGTATTCAAACAAAACTTTCATTTTCCCTATATAACCAACCCCTTATAAATGCATCATACCATATCTTCTAGAGCCTTGACCTGAAATAATAGACGAAGGGCCCACTTAATACTCACGCTTCAAATTTGTTTCAGGCCATTCATTTCGTTCAATTCGTTGGAATAAAAAACCCGGTATGTATTTTGAACCCTGCGCTATAGATTCAAACGGAGGGCCTTGAATGCCCTTCCCCAGTCATGGACCACACGGTTGCTTTGTTTGTATCGGGCCCATAGCCCATGTAAGAACCGAGCCGATTCCTCCTTCAGCCCCTGACTTTATGAAAATGGACTTCATTGTATATCTTTCTCTCTGTTTTAATATTGTTTATTTTCTTATTTATAATCTATCTATATATATATATATATATATAGTAAGATGGCTCACATCAGCATACCTCTCTTTGTTCTATTACCTCCATCGTGCATCCTCCTTGACTCTCTCTCCTCTCCCCTTCACATTACTCCCATTAAGCTCTGTCAACATTCTCAACCCAACTACCTAAACATATTCCTACAATCTCTCTCCTAACTTCCCAAGGTATCTCTTCTAAGCCATTAGAAATGATGTTACCCACTCCCCAATCCTATAATCTCTCCCCCAATCTATCCAATATCCACTCTCTCTCATTTAAAATATTCATATCAATTAATAAATAGTTAAATATGGTTAATATTTAATCCAATACATATTTAATGAGTATTAAATAGTGTTATTACCAAAAGTTAATAAAAACAGTTAGTAAATTACCAAAAATTAATAAATATTGTTATTAATTAACTCATCATGACTTTTTAAAGTATTTTGCGTAAATACTGTTATAAAATGAAATTATTAATTAATTTATATGGGAAAATAAAAGATATGTTAGTGTAATTTTGTTAGTAAACTACGTAATAAAAATAAATATTTAATAATAATTTAAAATAATTTTCAATAAATATCCATAATTACTCAACTATAACAATTTTTTCAAAATTTTCATAAAACTACATTTTTGTAAAATAACATTTTGGAAATTAAAAGATATAAAATTTTTGAAAGATTATTTAAAATGTATTAAATAATTATTGAATATTATTGGAATATTTTGGAAATTGTAGGAAAATTTATTACATTTGATAGATTTTGGAAAACTATTGAAAAGTTATGTAATTTTCATCATAAACTATTGAAAATTATTAAAGATAAAAGAGTATGGGAAAGGGAAAACTGTAGCTTGAGCCAATAATTACACAAATTATTAAGATAAATTAGTATAATACTGGACAAAGGAAATTATTGATTAGTTAATATTAGAAAATATAAGATAAATTTGTTTAATTATATAAGTAAACTGATTGTGCGCGATCTGGTTAATAAATATTGTTACTAATTAACTCATCATGACTTTTTAAAGTATTTTGCGTAAATACTGTTATATTCATGTTAATTAATAACATTTTATAGAAATTGAAAACTCTTTAACTAATTTCTATAATAATTAAATACAAATGGGGGAATAAAATATTATAATGTTAGAAAAATGAAATTCTTAATTAATTTATATGGGAAAGTAAAAGATATGTTAGTGTAATTTTGTTGGTAAACTACCTAATAAAAATAAATATTTAATAACAATTTAAAATAATTTTCAATAAATCTCCATAATTACTCAACTATAACAATTTTTTTTAAATTTTCATAAATCTACATTTTTGTAAAATAACATTTTGGTAATTAAAAGATATAAAATTTTTGAAAGTTTATTAATAATGTATTAAATAATTATTGAAAATTATTGGAATATTTTGGAAATTGTAGGAAAATTTATTACATTTGATAGATTTTGGAAAACTATTGAAAAGTTATGTAATTTTCATCATAAATTATTGAAAATTATTAAAGATAAAAGAGTATGGGAAAGGGGAAACTGTAGCTTGAACCAATAATTACACAAATTAATAAGATAAATTAGTATAATACTGGACAAAGGAAATTATTGATTAGTTTATATTAGAAAATATAAGATAAATTTGTTTAATTATATAAGTAAATTGATTGTGCACGATCTGGTTGTTCCTAACTGACGGGCAGCTCGGACGTCGGTTACTTAGCTGGTCGGTTGAACTGCAATAAGAGGAAAGCTCAGGGAACCCGGGGTGGCTTACCCGGTGTGGGCTCTCTGATGCTTAAATTAATACTCTTGTTCGAGCGAGCCGAATGCTTGAATGCAAGAAAGCTAGTAAGCAGTAAATCGCGCATACCTTGTGTCACTGGGGTTGATGCCCTTAAATAGGTGAGCTGTCATAGGTATCACGAAACACCTCCAAGATCTTCAGCCCACACTATTAAGAATCTATTCCGCACCAGGAGGAGGACTTCGTGCAAGCCGATAAGGCTTGTCGAGCCTGTCCGATCTAGGCGGGATAAGGATAAGACCAAAAGTCATGCAGCGTGATCCCAAAGAACCCGGAGACAACTGGCCCACTTCTAGAAGATGGCTACGTGTCACATCGGTAGGTCGGGCCGTCACGAGCTGCTCGGACCTCGGTCCTGGCCGAGGTACCCGAGATGACCTGGCCTATTGAGGATGCAAAAAGTGTCGAGTCAATGTCCAGTCAGTAGGTTGCTTTCCACGTGCCCGTACATGAATGGGTCGGGCCAAATCACCCCTCATCAATTGCCCCCCATTCCCCGTGCCAGGGGTTCTGACCCGGTGCGGGGAGTTCATGACGAGCTTAGATAGATTTGGCCCGGTCTGTTAGACAATTATGCCCTTAGCTCCAATCAGATTGATGTATCTTTTGACATTTACTGTAAATGAATAAAGTACATATTTGATTCATGTTATATTGGTGTGTTTTCTATGTAATACCCTTAAACTGAACACTTATGAGGCTCGTGTTAGTTTAGAATCTTCACAGCTATTGGATAGATCTAGGGAGGTTTATCCTGCTAAGGCTGACACTAATGCCAAGTGGGTTGGGGTGGCTTGTCTCAGCTGCCAGGGTGAGAGCTGAGGCACATACAATGTGGGTTTTCTCGAAACCTTGAACTGGACCAAATTCCAGTATTGCCCTGGAACATGGAGATAGATGGGCAAAACTGGAATGTTACACCTAACCCCTAGACTCGATTATGGTGTTGCACTAGGTGTCGGATTGGGCTATCTTTGATATGCCAATCAGTGAGATCCTTAGCCGGGTCAAAACCTTGGTATGTTGGGGCAGTCTGAGAATTCACTTGAGTGGGTGGTCATAGTGATAGGATCAGCCCCTTTGTCAAGCAAAGTGAATGATCGAGGAATGCACTCTCTCTAATGGAAACCTAAACTGTCGGCAGTTGATTTCAAACTTGTTGAGATTTTTTTTTGCAAAATATATTTATATAGAGATATACATATAAATTATGGTTTCACAAATTCTTTGCAAAAGGTTTTAATTCCCAGGATCCATGTGAGTAAAGAGTGCAACACTGTACTTTGCAGTCGAGGGAGAGGTCATCTCTTATCGGACAGTGTATGATTATTAAGGGCTGAGAGGTTAAGTGTAAAACCATTTAGGGATAATAAACCTGATGGGATAATTTCACATAAGTCCATAGTCCTTGGGCCTTCATAAGGATGCTGGACCTAGGGACCACTTAGTGTAAATGTTAGGTCTACTAAGAGCCCATGTTGATGAACTCAAGGGTTTACTGTCTTCAGTAGTGAATTCGGCCAGGCATTGTAACAGAGGTTGTGCTAAACCCATATGGCTTTTGTGGAGATCAATGTTAGGGTCTCATGCCATACAAAGAGAACCATACTAGCTAGCATTGAAGGGAAGGAGAGATCCATCCTATGGACGCCCAAAGATTGCGGAATAAGGGGCGAATTTCAAAAATTTTTCTCTCCCTTCAACTGGGAATCGTATTCCCTATTTAGAAAATCGTATTTTCAAGGATCAATCTTGAACCATAAACTGAGCCAGATCTGAACCAAAAATAATGGGAGAGGATTATACCTGATACAGAGAAGTAATATCTCTCAATGGAGGTGTTCACGCCCAAGGAAGGATCCAAAGACTGCTCCCACTGAAGATGGTGCAGTGCAGGGTGGAGCAGAATCAGCAACGTTCTTCAAAAGAACTTGACCCTTCGTAAGGATCAACTGGACGACTTGAGTACAGCTCCAACCAATCTTTTCACAAAAGATTGAAATCAAGATCCAATCTTGATTGCTCCCTAGAATTGGAGATCGAACTGAAGGAATGGCAATAGCAGGAAGGTGGCGGCAGGAGAGAATTCGCAGTATATAGAAATCTCTCAATCTCTCTTTCTTCAAAGAGAAGAATGTTGTTGACCTTGTTGTGTTTTTAGGCTGCCGCCCCCTTCCCCTTTTATAATCTTAAAGGGATCAGCTCCTAATCAGATTAGGAGCTGCTAATCCAAATCATATTTGGGTTAGAAGTCCCTAAGGGATAACCCTTATCTTATCTGCAGATCAGATCAGCTGTCTCCTAATCTAATTAGGAGGTTTCCAGATCTAAATCTCATTTAGATCTTGGACTCTCTGAGTGGATAGGGTCTAAGCCCAATCCTTTCAGCTGACCCTCTTAAGAATTCGCCCCCTTTAAATGACTGATCAAATCAGCCCAGTTCGAAATGGGCTTAAGGCCCATTTAAGGTTATGTACTCAAAAGGCTTCCAAATTGCTGCCCAGTTGGGCTTCTTTGTATGGCGTGGGACCCAAGCATTGATCTACACATCAGCCACATGAGTTCGGCCCAGCCTTTGTTACAAGGCCTGGCCGAATACACTGTTAATGATAGTGCACCCCCTGAAACCCATCAAATGGGCTCTATGGGCCCAACACTTACACTAAGTGGCCCCTGTGCCAAGCCACCTTGTAACACCCAGGGACTGTGGGCAGATGCAAGATTAGCCCATCAGGTATTATCCTCAATGGTCTTACACATAACCTCTCAGCCCATAATGATCATACACTACCCGACAAGAGAGGACCTCTCCCTCGGCTGCAAGGAACAGTGTTGCACTCTCCACTTATATGGATCCCGGGAATTAAAACCTTCTTGCAAACAATTTAGAAACCGTACATATATACTTTTATATCTTATATAAAATATATTTTGCAAAACAAATCTCAACGGTTGAAATCGGCTGCCGGCAGTCTTGGTTTCCATCAGTGAGAGTGCATCCCCGATCATTACCTTTGTCCGACAAAGGGGCTGATCCTGTCACTATGATCACCCACTCAGATGAATTCTCGGACTGTCCCAACATACCCAGGTTTTGACCCCCGCTAAGGATCTCACTGATTGGTACATCAAAGACAGCCCAATCCGACACCTAGTGTAGTATCATAATCGAGTCTAGGGGTCGGGTGTAACTTTCTAGTTTTGCCCATCAATCTCCAAGGTCCAGGGCAATACTGGAAATCTGGTCCAGTTCAAAGATTCAATTAATCCTACACTGTATGTGCCTAGGGTCTCACCCTGGCAGCTGAGACAAGCCACCCCAACCGACTTGGTGGCATTACAGTGTCAGCCTTGTCAGGATAGGTCTCCCAAGACCGACCCACTGGCTGTGAACATTCTAAACTAACACGAGTCTCATTAAGTGTCCAGTTTAAGGGTATTACATAGAAACATACCAAGGGAACATGAATCAAATATGTATCTTTATTCATTTACAATAAACTCATAAAGTACATCATTCTGATTGAAGCTAAGGGCACACAAAACTGTCTAACAGCTCCCACTTGCACTTAGGTCCAATTAGGTACTAGCCGGAGTCCCATGCTTTCCACGTGTTTCTCAAACACTTTCTGTGATAGTGGCTTTGTCAATGGGTCTGCTACATTTTCTGCTGACGCTACCTTCTGAATCAGGATGTCCCCTCTACCAACAATCTCCCGCAGTACGTGGTACTTCCTCTCGATGTGCTTCGACTTCGAGTGGGCTCGTGGCTCCTTAGCCTGAGCAATGGCTCCATTGTTGTCACACAACAATGGGATGGGTGATGTGCTGGACGGAACAACTCCCAACTCGTGAACGAACTTCTTCATCCACACAGCTTCTTTGGCAGCCTCACTTGCGGCAATGTATTTGGCCTCGGTCGTGGAGTCTGCAGTGGACCCCAGTTTGCTGCTTTTCCAGCAAATAGCACACGATCCTATCATGAAAACATATCCAGATGTAGACTTTCTATCATCTGGGTCTGACTGGAAATTGGCATCTGTAAACCCCTGGATCTATAGTGAGCTACCGTCAAACACCAGACAAAACTCTTTTGTCCTTCGAAGGTACTTAAGTATGTTTTTCACAGCAGTCCAATGCTCCTGCCCTGGGTTGGCCTGAAATCTGCTTACTACACTCACTACTTGAGCTATGTCAGGACGAGTGCACAGCATGACATACATGATGCTCTCTACGGCTGAGGCATAAGGAACGTCTTTCATGCCATCAATCTCCTCAGAAGTCTTGGGAGACATCTTCTTAGAGAGAGTGACTCCGTGCCTGAAAGGAACATTTCCTTTCTTGGAGTTTTCCATGCTGTATCTTTTGACTATTTTGTCAATGTAAGCAGATTGGGATAATCCTATTATCCGCTTCGATCTATCTCTATAGAGTCGAAGACCCAGTATATAGGAGGCTTCTCCAAGATCTTTCATGGAGAATTGCTGCGAAAGCCATACTTTCACCGTAGTTAACATTCCCACATCATTCCCAATGAGTAGAATGTCATCTACATACAGAACCAAGAAAGTAACCTTATCCCCACTGTACTTCCTGTAGACACAGGGTTCATCCAGATTCTGCTCGAAGTCAAACGATTTGACAGCAGAGTTAAAACGGATGTTCCAACTTCTAGAAGCTTGCTTAAGCCCATAAATGGATCTGTTAAGTTTACATACCATGTTTTCCTGACCTGCAGCAATGAAGCCTTGCGGCTGCTGCATATAGATATCTTCAGTAAGATCTCCATTCAGGAATGCAGTTTTGACATCTATCTGCCAAATCTCATAATCATGGTATGCTGCTACAGCTAGCAGGATCCTAATGGATTTAAGCATGGCCACAGGCGAAAAGGTTTCCTCATAATCGATGCCCTCTTTCTGAGTGAACCCTTTCGCCACCAGACGAGCCTTGAAGGTCTCAACTTTACCATCGGGGCCCTTCTTCCTCTTGTAAATCCATTTGCAACCGATTGCCTTTACCCCGGAGGGCGGATCTACTAGAGTCCAGACTCCATTGGTCTCCATTGAGTCCATCTCTGCCCTCATGGCCTCCACCCACTTCTGGGAATCTATGTCCAACATAGCTTCTGCGTAAGTCACGGGATCCTCCTCACTAGTCAAGGTTTCCACCAGGTAACTATCCTGGTCATAACCATAACGGACTGGTGGCCTGGATGCCCGAGTGGATCTTCTAAGTTGGTCACTACCTGGAACTTGTGGGACATCTCCCACTGCTCCTAAGCTCTCCTCATCAAGAACAACTTCCTGACGATGGGTGTCCAGGATATAGTCGGTTTCCAAGAATTGTGCATTTCGACTGCAGAACACTTTCTGCTCACTTGGGTCATAGAAAAGGTAACCTACAGAGCCTTTTGGGTAGCCTACAAATAGGAAACGGCTGGTCTTAGATTCCAACTTGTCTGCACTCGTTCTTTTAACGTGTGCTGGACAACCCCAAATCTTCAAGTGTCTGACACTTGGTTTCTTTCCGGTCCAAAGTTCATATGGAGTATTCGGAACCGATTTGGTTGGAACCCGATTCAGCATGTAAAGCGCAGTCTCTAATGCGTAACCCCAAAAGGATGTGGGTAACTCTGAGTGTATGAGAAGCGACCGGACCATATCTAATAAGGTCCTATTCCTCCTCTCTGAAACACCGTTAAGTTGTGGTGTAGCAGGAGGAGCTAATTGTGATACTATCCCATTGTCCTTTAAGTAGTCCCTGAATTCGTCAGAGAGATATTCGCCACCTCGATCTGATCGAAGGGCTTTAACTTCTCTCTTTAACTGTTTCTTGACCTCTTGTCTAAACTCTTTGAACTTTTCAAAGGATTTAGACTTGTGTCTCATTAGGTACACGTAACCATATCGTGAAAAATCATCTGTGAAGGTGATGAAATACACGTGTTGATATCGTGTCCTAACGCTCAGGGGACCACATACATCAGTATGTATTAGGTCAAGTGTGCCTGTACATCTTTCAGGCTTACTGTCAAATGGCCGTTTCGTCATCTTGCCTTATAGGCAAGGCTCACAAGTGGGAAGATCTTCTACAGCTAGAAAATCCAAAGGACCATCCTTTACCAACCTTGTGATTCGGTCAACACCGATGTGGCCAAGTCGGTAATGCCACAGACACGTGGGATTAACTGTATCACGGGCTCTCTTCTTGGGGTTTTCAACCGACGTAGTTTCGGTTATGTTAGTTTCTAGAGAAGGATGTAGAACATAGAGACCGTTCTCCAGTTCCCCGTATGCGATGAATCTGTTGTTTCTTTTAATAGTAATCGTATTACTAAAGAAGACAGAATAACCATCTGCACACAGTTTTGAGATAGAAATCAAATTTCTTCTTAAATTTTGTACATAAAGACAATCTTTTAGTACAATTTTTCCTTCTCTAAAATATAATTCCACGGTTCCTATGGCCGCGGCTACAACAGTTGCAGTAGTTCCCAAGTAGAGTGTGACTTCTCCTTCACTCAGCCTTCTGCTTACCTTGAACCCCTACAGTGAGTTACACGCATGAGTTGAAGCCCCGGAGTCAATACACCAGGACGCAGAAGCTACCAATAAATTGGTTTCTATAACACAAGTTTCGAAGTTACCTTCCTTGGATTCCAGGTAGGCAGGACAATTCCTTTTCCAGTGGCCGGTCTTCTTGCAGAAGTGACAGGCATCCGATGCTTTGTCTTTCTTCTGCTTCTTGCTTTTAGTGGCTTTCTTCTGAGGCTTCTTTGCCTTCCTCTTTCTTTTGCCTGTTTTGCCAGCTTCAACAAGCATGGCTACAGGTTCATCCTTTTTAATCAGTTCTTCAGCTCTTTGCAACATATTGCTGAGCTCTTGTAAGCTGACATTCAGCTTATTCATGTTATAGTTCATGATGAACGGATTAAAGGAAGGAGGCAAAGAGTTAAGGATGGCATCTATCTGTGTTGCAAGGTCCAGCCCGGATCCAAGAGCCTCCAGTTCGTTGATGTATCCCATCATCCGAAGACAATGGTCGTGAACTTGTTGACCCTTGGACATTTGTGTGGTCATGAATTGTTTCAAGACCTTTTGTCGAGTAGAACGATTCTGCTCTTCATACATTGTCCTGAGACTGTCCAATATGTCTTTGGCAAGTTTGATCTGATCGAACTGCCTCTGTATCGGATTGTCCAAGGAGGCAATGATGTAGCACCGGGCAAGGGAGTTTTTCTCCTCCCATTCTTGATAGTCTCTCCTTCGGGCCTCAGAAGCCCTATCTCCCGGACGCTCCGGGGTAGGATTCTTTGCCACTTTGTCAAGTTTTTCAGAAGCAAGGACCAGCATAAGGTTCCTATACCAGTCAACATAGTTTGGGCCTTTCAACGTGTTGTCATCAAGTAGCTTTGCAAATGATCCGTTTGCCATTTTCTGATAAAAAGGCAAACATCAGTCCACGACCTAATTTGATTCATGTTCATTTCATAGATATGGATTTTAATCTACGATCCATTTCCATTTATTCATCTCTGAGATTTCCCTCCTTTCTCAGTGATGGAGACTACGGGTTGTCTCTGGAAATGTGGGAAATCACATAGGGTGCATGAAGCCAACTGTTTCAGCTGCATAACCCCACCACCTTTCTGTGAAGGATCATATCCACTCATCATATGAGTTTTCCCTTTGGCCTCTGTCAGACAAGGTTCAGAGCCGTTTTCAGGTAAACCTTTCTGTCCAGTGAGTGCTTACCCATCATATTCGTGAACACCAAGGTACCGTGAGAGAGTTCCCATTTTCTGGTGAAGCCCCTCCCACATCGGTCTATGACGCCCCTATCATCTTATGAAACACTTAGACAAGCCCAACAGCAAATGGATAGCCCATTTTCTGGTGCGTTTCCTCATTACTGAAGGACCCATCTTCGTGCTAATGATGGAAGGCCTTTAGAGAGTTCATCATATGAATCTCCCTATCACATGCACTCCCATTATCTGGAGGGAACAGATAATTACGCCCTAGTTTTATCTTTAGGTCAAACCAAAGTGGCTCCCACTGACTTTCATAAAGCCAGATTTTGGTGGGCCTAAATCGGCTAGGGTTCCGCACGAGACCTCATGATGAGGTGTGGGGCCCACCACTGAGGGAGGTCATCCAATGACCAAAAGGGACACCATGGCAATGATGTGCATTTAGCCATGGTGTGCGAGAGAGCCACTGTCGATTGAGCATGGGCCAAGTACTTATGGCCCATGTACGTAGCACATCACACATCCATACATCACATGCAGGGATAAATTGATCCAATCAATTAATTATCTGTAAAGCCCATTTGAAGCCCATTTTAAATCCATAATATTAACCATAAACATTATCTAGGTATATGGGCCGAACGGTTCAACCCATATAGCTTTAAGGGTTAAGTGGGCTTTTAGCAGTTTTAACTGTTTAAAACTGGGCCTTTACAGGTTGGGCCGAATTAACCATTCAATTAAATATCAATCCTTAGGCCCATTAGTGGGAAAATTAGGGCTGACTTTCAGCCTTGATTAAACCCTAGATTTGGTCCAAACAGTTTGAACCAATCTTGGTTCGAATGGGTCTAGGGTTTGATTTTTAATTAAATCTTTAATTCAAGAAAATAATCTGAAATTAATTACAGATAAAAGAAAAACAACAATCAGTAAATCAGGGCTGTTCGTACAATCCATCCTGCAAAACAGAGGTTAGATCACAGAATGCAGTTTCACAAACTGCAAATCGCAGATGGCGATTCTCCCATCTGCGAAATCTTCTTCTCTGCGAAATCTCCCTTTCTGCGCCGCCATCTTCGATCCAAAATTAAAATAAATAGAAATCCTATTTCTATTAATAATTACAACAGATCGAATACCTATACATTGAGTCTAGAAAATAAAAAAATTATTTAGAGACCAAATGTAATAAATAAATCAAGAAACTGCAAATCTTGCAGGTTTCCTACGCAAACCAAGATTTCGATCTCCTCTTGTACAAACAGCCCATAAATCAAGAAAATCATAAAGAACAATTCTAAATAATAATCAGATTTATATAAAATTAATTTCAGATTATTCGCCCATAATTTTGGGAACAAAATTTCCCAAAACCCATATCTGCGCAAATCGGGTAGAACACCTTCTGCCCATTTGCGCAGGTTCAGATCTGAAACAAATTGGTTCAAGATTTGAACCATGGCTCTGATACCACTGAAGGGAAGGAGAGATCCATCCTATGGACACCCAAAGATTGCGGAATAAGGGGCGAATTTCAAAAATTTTTCTCTCCCTTCAACTGGGAATCGTATTCCCTATTTAGAAAATCGTATCTTCAAGGATCAATCTTGAACCATAAACTGAACCAGATCTGAACCAAAAATAATGGGAGAGTATTATACCTGATACAGAGAAGTAATATCTCCCAATGGAGGTGTTCACGCCCAAGGAAGGATCCAAAGACTGCTCCCACTGAAAATGGCGCAGTGCAGGGTGGAGCAGAATCAGCAACGTTCTTCAAAAGAACTTGACCCGTCGTAAGGATCAACTGGACGACTTGAGTACAGCTCCAACCAATCTTTTCACAAAAGATTGAAATCAAGATCCAATCATGATTGCTCCCTAGAACTGGAGATCGAACTGAAGGAATGGCAATAGCAGGAAGGTGGCGGCAGGAGAGAATTCGCAGTATATAGAAATCTCTCAATCTCTCTTTCTTCAAAGAGAAGAATGATGTTGATCTTGTTGTGTTTTTAGGCTGCCGCCCCCTTCCCCTTTTATAATCTTAAAGGGATCAGCTCCTAATCAGATTAGGAGCTGCTAATCCAAATCATATTTGGGTTAGAAGTCCCTAAGGGATAACCCTTATCTTATCTGCAGATCAGATCAGCTGTCTCCTAATCTAATTAGGAGGTTTCCAGATCTAAATCTCATTTAGATCTTGGACTCTCTGAGAGGATAGGGTCTAAGCCCAATCCTTTCAGCTGACCCTCTTAAGAATTCGCCCCCTTTAAATGACTGATCAAATCAGCCCAGTTCGAAATGGGCTTAAGGCCCATTTAAGGTTATGTACTCAAAAGGCTTCCAAATTGCTGCCCAGTTGGGCTTCCTTGTATGGCGCGGGACCGAAGCATTGATCTACACATCAGCCACATGAGTTCGGCCCAGCCTTTGTCACAAGGCCTGGCCGAATACACTGTTAATGACAGTGCACCCCCTGAAACCCATCAAATGGGCTCTATGGGCCCAACACTTACACTAAGTGGTCCCTGGGCCAAGCCACCTTGTAACACCCAGGGACTGTGGGCAGATGCAAGATTAGCCCATCAGGTATTATCCCCAATGGTCTTACACTTAACCTCTCAGCCCATAATGATCATACACTACCCGACAAGAGAGGACCTCTCCCTCGGCTGCAAGGAACAGTGTTGCACTCTCCACTTATATGGATCCCGGGAATTAAAACCTTCTTGCAAACAATTTAGAAACCGTACATATATACTTTTATATCTTATATAAAATATATTTTGCAAAACAAATCTCAACGGTTGAAATCGGCTGCCGGCAGTCTTGGTTTCCATCAGTGAGAGTGCATCCCCGATCATTACCTTTGTTCGACAAAGGGGCTGATCCTGTCACTATGATCACCCACTCAGATGAATTCTCGGACTGTCCCAACATACCCAGGTTTTGACCCCCGCTAAGGATCTCACTGATTGGTACATCAAAGATAGCCCAATCTGACACCTAGTGTAGTATCATAATCGAGTCTAGGGGTCGGGTGTAACTTTCTAGTTTTGCCCATCAATCTCCAAGGTCCAGGGCAATACTGGAAATCTGGTCCAGTTCAAAGATTCAATTAATCCTACACTGTATGTGCCTAGGGTCTCACCCTGGCAGCTGAGACAAGCCACCCCAACCGACTTGGTGGCACTACAGTGTCAGCCTTGTCAGGATAGGTCTCCCCAGACCGACCCACTGGCTGTGAACATTCTAAACTAACACGAGTCTCATTAAGTATCCAGTTTAAGGGTATTACACAGAAACATACCAAGGGAACATGAATCAAATATGTATCTTTATTCATTTACAATAAACTCATAAAGTACATCATTCTGATTGAAGCTAAGGGCACACAAAACTGTCTAATAAGCATTTAAAGGGGAAGTGAGCTATGTGACTAAATGGGCCTAAATCCCATTTTAGGCTTAAGTGATTTAATTAAATGGGCGAATTCTGGTTTATAATATGATTAGAATTAGCTAAAATATAAGATAAGTCTCATCCATTTAAGATTCCAGATCCAAATAAAGATTTGGATCAAAGAACTCTTTCCTAATTGGATTAGAAGCTAATCCAAATAAGGTTATAAATAGGAGGGCAAATTCTTCTTAAAGAAGCAATTCTATCTGCAATCTTTTTCTCCCTCTATTCTTGTTGCCTGACCCAATTCGATCTTTACCTCCTTGAGTGATTAAGAACAATTCTTGACAATCTTTCTTGGTATAAGAAACAATCTGAAGTCATGCTCACATACTCCCTACTCGATTCTTGGTGAAGAATCTGGGTTCTTGGTGAAGAACCCCTTTGCTAATCCTACCTAAACATAAGTTGTGTCATCTTCAATGGATGTGGGTTTTGGTGACCTCTTTGGGCATGAACACCTACGTTGGTAGGAGCTTTTTGCATGGATTCCTTATCAAGTATTCATTTTCCTCTTTTGGTTTCAAATTTGGTCTGGTTTGTTTCAAGAATGAACCTTGAAAATGCAGTTTTCTAAATAAGGGAATAGGATTCCTGAAAGGGAGAAAGATAATTTTTGAAATTTCGCCCAACCTCCCTGGAAGGTTCGGCCATCCATACGATGGATTTCCCTTCCCTTCACAGTCCTCGTCCTGATCGAGGTCCATAAAGGTCAAATCGTGACGACCAAACCGGCTCAACCATAAAGCCAGATCGCGTACCGGGGACACACAGACGTCACTCGGATTAAAAACTCCGTGGACATCAAAACATGCGCTCAACCAATTTCAACCTCAAAAGTCGTACAACTGGTTTTTACGAGATCCATTGGATCAAAGTAATTTAAGCCATCCATGACTAACTAGAGTGGCTATAAATAGGGACCTTGGGTCCCATTGACCTTATCTTATTTTGGATTTTCGCATTCTGGAGTTTGCATGCTAGCTTCTAGGTCGGTAGTCTTTGTCTTGTCTCCGAGGTCGTCTCCTTCCTTTAGTAAGCCTTCTTTTCTTGCCTTTGTCCATTTTTGTCTTTCATTTCAATATGTCTACTAGCACGGGTAGCCTTTTTGATAAGAGTGGTGAGTCCGATCAAGCCAAGGAGGGTACCTCGGTCCAAGACTTAGAATCTAGCCTAGCCGAGATGGTCACGTTGGACCATAGCTCAGAGTCTACTCCACCCGAGGTGGAGACCTCGGTTTAGGAGTGGAAAGCTTCTAGTAAAAAGGCTTCATATTCTCATCACATTCGCCCTTCTCAGGGGCCAGATTGCTTCAGTCCTTCTATCTTAATGCCCGAGAAGATTAGTGCGCTGGTTGTCCATTATAAGTTCCCTGATCATTATGGTTATAACCTACCTTTGGAGAGTATTCCCTGGGAGCACAATGATGACAAAATTACCATCTTCGAGGAGTAGTTGATTGTCAGGCTCTGATTCCCTATTCACCCTTTTGTCATTGAAATCTTAAACTTCTTTGCTATCACTATCGACCAGCTTAATCCGAACTTGGTTTGTATCGTGGTTGGCACCATTTCCTTGTTCCACGATTATGACCTCCCCTAAGACATTGATACCTTCACCTCACTTTGCTCTATTAAGAACCTTGCCAGTTCCAAGGGGGTGGATAATCTTAGTTATTACATAGCTTACCGCCCTAGGTATAAGCTGCTCTACGAGTATCCTTCTAAGGTGCCAGCTTGGAAGAATAGGTATTTTACTGTAATTGTTGAAGGGGGTGGCCTTTCCCAACTCAATGGAGAACCGCCATCAGTGACCCTAGAGATCATTTAAGTAGGATGATGAGAAAGAAGATACGATCCTTGGTCGAGCTCAACCTGAAATTCAAAGACTATTTGGCTGAGGATAAGCTTATCAAGGTCGGGCTGAGTCCTCCGTGTAGGTCGTCACTTTGATACACACACTTTGATTTTTACGTGCCATCTTTTCTTGTATCACTTCGGCTAATCTAGTACTTGCTTTCCACAGGCGTTATCAAGAGTGTCCTGATGACCAACCTCTTCGTTGGCATGAAGAAGAGGAAGAAGAGAAAGACATCCCAAGGTGACTCTTCCCAAGCGCCTAAGGTCGAGCTTGCTGCCCCTGTTCAAACCGAGGACCCAACAGTCATTAACTTGGTCGAGGAGGACCAAGAGAAAGAGTCATCGCCTCACCGACCCGAGGCAGTTCCGTCGTTTGAGCCTCAGACCGTTCATTCCAGGGCCGGTTCTTCTAGTGAGGGCCCTGAGATGGTCCAAAGTATCATGAACGCCCGGACCAGCCTCATAAAGAGTAAGGAGGTGGTTTTTCCTAAGGAGATCACTAAGTTCGACGGGCTGCCTCATGCTCAACTAGGTGCTAGGGCTGTGAGTCACATCATGATGGTATGTTCCTGATCCCAATACCTTGTTTATGTTCATCCTATCCTTCGTACTTAGTAAATTTTTCTCTTTTCTGTAGGCAAACACCATGATCCATTCTCTTATGCAGTAGCTCGATCAGCACGTTGCAAGGATGAAGGCCACCGAGGAAAAGGCTGAACAGGCCGAGGCAACAATCATGGAGTGTCGGAACAAGATGTTAAAGGCCGTTGAAACCATCCAAAAGCTAGAGGCCGAAGTGCTGGCAAAGAAGGAGAAGAATGGAAAGCTGGCAAAGGAGGCCAAGGAGCAGAAAGTTTCTTCTGCCGAACATGAGGCCGCTCTTATCCAAGGTATTAAGGATGTCGAGGTAGCTACGGTCAATGATTATAAAGCCTCGCCAGAGTACAATCAGATGAGGGAGGAGCTCAGTACAGATGCCTTTCGAAAGGGCTTCAAACTTTTCCGCTAGTTGACCAAGTGCAAGTTCCTTGAGCTCGACCTCGGAATTGTCACCACGGTCGGAGTCCCCACCAAGATGGTCGTGGAAGCTGACCAAGAGCTAGACTATGACGAAGAGAGTGATGAAGACCTCGACGGGGGAGCGACAAAGAAAAGCCCGGGTGCTGCAGCTAATGAGGTCATGGAGGTTGATGAGGTTGTTGTTGTGGAGGCTATTTATGGAAACTGATCCAGCAAAAGAATCTTCTGAGAATGTTGAAGGTGGGGGTGAGGAGCCCCATGATGAGTAAACTTTACCTCTATTCTTGGACCTCCCTGTACATATGACATCTGTCGAGCCTTTGAGCTTGGTTTAGTAGACTTTTACCTTGTTTCTTCTTTTTCTTTTTTTATTTTGTTGAATGTACAAATTGCCCTCTTTTGGAAGAAATGAAATTAAATTCTCTTTTTTGCCACCTCGCGTACAATGAATCAATGATCAAAACATTGTACCATAGGTTAAGTTGAACGGTGTCTCGCCCATCGTGGTCTTGATGGTGGTCCTGTAGGCCCATAGGATGTTGGGCAGCTTGTCGACCCACAAACCCTTAGCTCGCGCTAGGTGGGCTTTTAGTCCGTGGAGAATCGCCTTGTTCATCACCTCAGTCTGTCCATTCACTTGAGGATGTGCCACCAACGTAAAGTTCTGATGGATCCCCATTTCGGCACACCAATTTTGGAATTTGATGTCTTTGAATTGCTTCTCGTTGTTGGAGATCAACACCTTAGGCAATTCGGATCGGTATACTATGTTCCTCCAGAAGAGGTTCTGTACATTCCAGGCTGTGATTGTTACCAGGGCTCGGCCTCCACCCACTTCGTAAAATAGTCAACTGCCATGACCAGGAATCTTCTCCACCTAGTTGTAGGTGGGAACGGACCGAGGATGTCTATCCCCCACAGGACAAAAGGCCACGAGCTGGTGATATACTTCAGGTCGGTGACGGGTTAGTGAAGAATATTGGCGTGCCTCTAGCAGTTGTCACACTTCCGAACCAACTCGAGTGCATCCTCTTTCATGGTAGGCCAATAATATCCTTGCCTTAGCACTTTTGGGGTAAGCGCCCTGCTCCCCAGGTGTCCTCTAGAGAGACCTTTGTAGATCTCCTGTAGCACCTAACTTGCTTCTTATGGTCGTAAACAATGCAGGTAGGAGAGCGTAAAGGACCTCCTATACAATTGCCCGTCGATGAGAACATACCAAGCTGACTGATGCTCTACCCTCTAAGTTGCATTACATTCTGTTGCTAGAATCCCATGGAGCAAATAATCAACAAGTGGGTCGATCCAGCTCGGTTCTAATTGCAACACGGGAGTGACCTCTTCTACTACCCTAACAATACAAGGTCTAGGCAGGTCTTCGATGTACACCGTCCTCATTGTGTTGTCGCTAGTGCTGGCCAACTTTGAGAGTGCGTCGACCTCAACATTCTTCGACCTCAGTACTTGCCGGATTAACCAAGAGTGGAAGCCGGTCAGGAGTTTCCTCAGTTTGGCTAAGTAGGCCATCATGGCAGGTTACCGAGCCTCGTACTCACCATTCACCCGGTTCGCAACCAGCTAGGAGTCACTGCTTACCACGACATGCTTTGCTCCAACCTCTTTTGCCAACATCAACCTGGCTTTCAGTGCCTAGTACTCCGCTTCGTTGTTCGATGCTTCAAATTTGAGCCGGAGACCATACTCTAGCTTCACCTTGCTTGGCCCATACAGTATGAGTTCAGCTCTACTTCCTCGTTGATTAGACAAGCCATCGACATGGAGGATCCAGGGCTCCTCGTCCCAAGTCGTGATAAGAACCCAGTAGACAACTTTCTCTAGGAACTCTTGAATCATGTTGTTATGCGCACCCAAAAGCTAGAAAACAAGTTGTAGTTGATCAAATTAGAACCTTAAAGAAACTAAATCCTTAAAGAATCCAATTTTAAAGATGCCACAAAGGTTAATCACTCCCTTGATAAGTCAAGATATTGTATTCTACCAAGAACACAAGAAGGCAAAGCTAAGCTTGCTGAAAATACTTATGTATTATTGATGATTTCGTTTTACATAGTTGTAGCCATTATATTGGCATGTAAACATAATTATCTTATAAGGAAACTCCTAATCTTATAAGGAAACGCCTAACTAATGATTATCTTATTAGGAAACACCTAACTGATGAGGATCCCTTTAATTTAGGAAAACAAATCTGCTTTGAAATAGGAATCCTTCTAAAAGACTACAACTAATGACAACTAACCATAGAAAAGTCAAAATAACAAAACAAGATAAAAACAAGCTAAACCAGACAAAACAATCCCATCAATACATCTTTGCATGCGAATTGGACCTTTTCTTATCATGTCCATGTGCCAAGCCCATCAAGCTTTGTTCTTCAAGTTCTAAGCCTTGCACATCATCTTGCACATAAAGATGGGTGATTATCCTTGGTGAAGCTTTGGTAACTGGTAGAATAGTCTTAGAATCTTCTAGAATAGCCTCTTTGTCATGCACTTCCCTAATGAAGCCTTGTAAAGCTTCTTTCATCCTCTTTGTCCTTGCCCTAGTCATTGGACCACCGATTCCTTGCAAAGGATCTTGAGAATATTTGGGAATATTAGCTTGAGTCATTTGGCCAGCACCTTGATCTCCATTATTCCCTCCTTCCTCGAAAGGATTCGTCCTTGAATCCTTGTTATTTTGTTAATGGCTCGACAGTCCACACACATACGCCATGTTCCTTCTTTCTTTGGGACTAAGATGACAGGAACCCAACATGGGCAAAGACTCTCCCTTACAAAACCCTTTTGCACCAACTCATCCACTTGCCTTTGTATCTCCTTTGTTTCCTCGGGATTAGCTCTATAAGTAGGTCAATTTGGTATGGCGGAACCGGGTATGAACTGATCCCACTGTGATATATATCCATTTGAATATGGCATATCTCCAATATGGAAAACTATGTTAATGTTGTTCAAGTCCTTGATAAGCTAGTCTGTGGTATTAAGCGAGCCTGTCTGGTAATTGTTATATTCATTAGAACCATCACGCTCTGTCTTTCCCATGTCTCCAAATATGATGATTTGATGTAATAAATTCTGCCCAGGGTAAGGGGACGACTTGAAAGAATGAATCTTGCTCCAAATGTATGAGTCATTAAATAATCGATGACCAAGCTTGTAAGTATACAATGAATTAGGCCATAAATCTCTCAAGGAACTTGTATGTATAAAACCAGGATCACGCCAACCAACAGTCTGTGCTGGTGCACCACACATGTTGGTCTGCTGAAATGTCAATGTCCCAGCTGAAATGTTAAGAGTTCCATGATTTGGTATGGCAGAACCGGGTATGAAGTCTATTTGATGCTCAATACCTCTTAAGAGAGGTAATCCATGGGGAATCTCCTCGAGAAATAGGTTCTCAAACTCCTTATCCTTCACATGGCATCTTGTGTGAAAAATATGCTCACATTGCTCCTCATCACCATCATCCTTGGGCTGTATACTTAGGGCTTTCCTTGTAACCAGCAAATCAACATGAACGGGTTTTGCAACTTCAACATCAGAACAATCCTCCAATGGTGGCATCTCATCCTTTCTTGAGCTAGCACTTTTTTTTTCTCCATTCTCCAACACAACCATAACTCTTTTGTTTGGGCATTGAGAAGCAATATGCCCGAATCCTTGGCACCTAAAACACTTAACATCACGTGACTTGGAAGAAGTTTTAGTTTCGGTTTTACCTTTATGAACAACAACCGAATCCTTTTTCTTTGCTTCTTTTGTTTTTGAGGCAGCTTTGTCGTTCTTCTAATTAGGTTTCCATGAAGAACCAGATCTGAACCCTTTTGATTTAATTTTCTTCTCCACTTTAAAAGCTTTATACAACAGCTCCTCCATCTCCACAAAGTGTTGTAAATCAATCACTTCAGCAATCTCCTTGTTCAGGCCGCCAATAAATCTAGCCATTGTTGCTTCTCGGTCCTCCTCTATGTTTGCTCTAATCATGGCTATCTCCATCTCTTTGTAATAGTCCTCTACACTCATGGAACCTTAAACTAGCCCCTGCAACTTTCTATGCAAATCTCTATAGTAATGGTCAGGTATAAATCTCTTGCGCATTACCAATTTCATCTCTTCCCATAACCAAATTGGCCTCTCTCCATTCCTACGCCTATTGATCACTAATTGATCCCACCATACGCTTACAAAATCTATGAACTCCACGGCTGCTAGTTTTACTATCTTCTCCTCGGAGTAATCATGGAAATCAAATACGTGCTCAACCTTTCTTTCCCACCCCAAGTATAGTTTGGGATCATTTTTTCCTTGAAAGGTCGGAATCTTCATCTTTATGCTGCCCAAATTGCTATCTCTTTTAGAAACAACCTTTTTGCTTCATTTAGAACTTGATTCCTCCAAATCCGAATCATCTTCCTCTTCTTCCTCAAACACACGTCTTCTAGTGGACATAGAAATAGATGGGGATTGCAAATTATCCAGCCCCGCATTGAACTTTCTAAATTATTCATTAACAGCCCTTATGAATAACTTCATGTCAATCTCTTGTGGTTCTCCTTCAATACTCATGTTTATAACCTACAAAAACTTGCTGGAAATAAAAGAAATTTTGTTACTCACCTATCTTTGCCCTTTTCTTTCTCTCTTTTTTTTCCACCCAATCCAGCCCCCTATATGTTCTTAACAGAATCAAGATCAACAAATCTCAAGGAACAATCGGTTAGATGGTGGCAAATCCCAAAATCATAACTTTAAAAACTTAGTTGAGGCAAATGGTAGAAATAAGGAAGGAAAGATCAATTATAGGAGCTAAAAAAATAAGAAAACTTCAAAAGGAAGCAAAAGACATGCAAAAGAAATCACTAGGACACACAAAATAGCCTTGAACCTGAATAGAATATGGAGCACGAAATTAAATTAATTTAGACACAAGAATCCTTATTTGATAAGGATTATTACTAATTAATATAGTAAGACAGTTGTTTAAGGAAAAGAAATCCCAGCTCAAAAAGGATTATACAACTGCTTTTAAATTAGTCAACTAGTCAAACCCAAAAAAAAAACGAAAATATGATCTTGCAATTCATGAAATCCCATTCACGCTGGGAGAATGAAAAAAATCAGATCTGCAATCTAACTCCTCCTTTTTTTTCGAATTGGATGTTCTTTTTTGTCTCCCTTTTTTTCGAATTGGATGTTCTTTTCTCTCTCTCTTTTTTTTTTTGAATTGGATGTTCTTTCATCTCTCTTTTTTTTTTTTTTGCCAAACTAAAAACACAAAACATAATTGACTCTATTCAAAAACACAAAGAAGTCAAATGGAAGAATTCAAAGAAACTATGCATGGACAACACAAGAAACGTGGAAAGATCAAAGAAAAACACAAAACAAGGATAAGCAAAGGATAAGTAACCTATTTCTAGAGCCAAGGCTCTGATACCAAATGATAAAAACCCACTAGACGACCTGCTCTAGGAACTCTTGAATCAAGTTGTTATGCGCACCCAGAAGCTAGAAAACAAGTTGTAGTTGATCAGATTAGAACCTTAAGGAAACTAAGTCCTTAAAGAATCCAATCTTGAAGATGCCACAAAGGTTGATCACTCCCTTGATAAGTCAAGATATTGTATTCTATCAAGAACACAAGAAGGCAAAGCTAAGCTTGCTGAAAATACCTTTGTATTATTGATGAATTCATTTTACAAAGTTGTAGCCTTTATATAGGCATGTAAACATCATTATCTTATAAGGAAACTCCTAACTAATGATTATCTTATCAGGAAACACCTAACTGATGAGGATCCCTTTAATTTAGGAAAACAAATCTGCTTTGAAATAGGAATCCTTCTAAAAGACTACAACTAATGACAACTAACCATAGAAAAGTCAAAGTAAACAAAACAAGACAAAAACAAGCCAACCAAGACAAAACAAGCCCATCAATACATCTTTGCATGTGAATTGGACCTTTTCTTATCATGTCCGTGCACCAAGCCCATCAAGCTTTGTTCTTCAAGTTCTAAGCCTTGCACATCGTCTTGCACATAGAGATAGGTGATTATCCTCGGTGAAGCTTTGGAAACTGGTAAAACAGTCTTAGAATCTTCTAGAATAGCCTCTTTGTCATGTACTTCCCTGATGAAGACTTGTAAAGCTTCTTTCATCCTCTTTGTCCTTGCCCTAGTCATTGGACCACCGATTCCTTGCAAAGGATCTTGAGAATATTTGGGAATATTAGCTTAAGCCATTTGGCCAGCACCTCGATCTCCATTAGGTCGGGGCTTCCTTGATCGGAAATGGTGCCGCACTGGTTGATGCCTCCGACGTGATGATCGACTCAGCCACCTTAGGGGTCAGCGTGTTGAACGAACATTCCATGACGAAATCTGCTAGGACTTGAGCTTTAATAGTTGGGCGTGGCTCAAATCGGATATTATACTTGCTCAGCTTGATGGCCCACTTCGTCAGTCGGCCTGAGACCTCAAGCTTCTGAAGAATGTGCCTCAGTGGTCTATCGGTGAGGGCGACGATGGTATGGGCTTGGAAGTAGGGGTGTAGCTTCGAAGATGCAATGACTAGTGTGTAGGCTGGCTTCTTGATGTCAGGGTATCTCGTTTCAACTACTTGCCAAACTTTACTTATATAGTAGAAGAGCATTTGGACATGGTCTACTTCTCTGATTAGTACCAAGTTAACCACCTTGTCGCTCGTAGAGAGGTATAGTCTAAGCTCGTCTCTAGGTTCAGGTCGGGTTAAAACCGGTGGGGTACTTAGATATTTTTTGAGCTCGTCAAACGCGAGCTACCACTCCTCAGACCATTCAAAGTCCTCACTCTTTTTAATAGCCTTAAAGAAAAGTAGACACCAACCAGACAGTTTAGACATAAACCGGTTCAGGGCAGCTACTCGGCTGGTTAGCCTTTGTACTTCTTTTATGTTCCAAGGTGGTCTCATCTAAAATAGCCTTTATTTTTTCCAAGTTGGCCTGGATGCCATTTTGTTAGCACCCAATTTTTTCTCGGTCCCTTCACCCTACCTCTTTATACTCCCCTTTTGTACTCCAAAAACTTGAAACACAACTAGATCAACTTGAAACTTTCCAAACCTGAAAAAACTCTCCTTTGACACAATCCACAAGGCATACAAGAACCTTGATCAGACATCATCCCCAGACTTGAAAAACTATAACTTAGTTACACATCAATTTTCATTACTAAACTCTAAGGATCCACTGTTCATCACGTTAACTTCCTTTCTAACGGCCCCGATCTACACGATATCCAAACTCCAATTCCTCCAAAATCAAATCCAACATATCCACCACCTCAAGACCATTAGGAAACAATCAACTAGTGAATCCCACCATGAATCTATGACAACCAACCACAAAGACATCAAGATCCAATTCTGATGGCCCTGAATGATTAACAAGATCAACCATATATTTCTCAGATCAGAACCATCCACTTGACTCCTCCCCTTAATTCATGCCTACCTACCAAATTGTAGCTCAAAATTCACCCGTTTGACCCCCCATCAAACCTAGATCCTATTTCTACAAATCTCATTAATTAGAGCTTACCATGTGTCATCCCAACTTCATGTGGCAAATCAGACCTTACCAATATGTTTGAAGACCCAAAAAACCCTAGCATATCAAATCTCATGACCGAACACCTCCATTTGACCATTGAAAAAGTAAGATTCCATTTCGAACCCTTTCGATTTATTAGAAAACCATAAGCTAAGACCATGATCTGAACTAAATCAATCAATCTACACTTCTGATCACAGATCCATCACTTCCATTAGACCATTCATCAAATTTCATCCCAAAATTCCCCCGTTTGACCATTCATCAAATAAAGATTCTGTTTCAGCAAATCTCATTGATCCAAACTTGTCAGCCATAGATCTAAATCGCCCCGACCCCATTTTCCTGATCATATCTCACCACTATGTTCAGAGACCCAAAAAATCCCAAGATGCCAAGTTTCGTGACCAGACTCATTCATTTGACCGTTAAACTAAAAAGATACCATTTCGACGCACCAAATTAATTTGCCACATCATCTAGCCCAACCTGAAGCCTTAAAAGGGTGATGGCTGATGTTAAACCCATTCTTAACCCCTTAAAACACCTAGACCAATGAATTTGAGCCTAATAGGTTTAAAAATCTCAAAATGCCAAACAGACCCCTACTTAAAACCAAGAAAAGACAAAATGACTTTAAAAAGTTCATCAAATTTACATTTTCTGCCACTGTCAGCCCCAAGTACGGGACTGCAACGACTGACACACCCCAATCTCCCATCAGACGCACAAAACCCATGAAAACCACCCCCAAATCGAAGAAAATGGTTCACTAAACAGGAAGGCTTGACTAGACATCTATTTCTTTGAAGAATCTTTACCTATTTTTGTAAAAAACCTCTGTTAAATCCTAAGCACTGTAGCTAGGCGAATTTCGGACCCATCTCCCTCCATTTTCTCTATAAATAGAGGTCCAACTCGATCTTGAAGGGGGAAGGGGACTAAGAGGAAGAAACCCAAGGGAAACGGAAGAAAGGAAACCCAAGAGAGGTCCTTAGAGAAAGCGAGAGAGAAGGAAGATGAGAGTTTCCCAACTCCTTGAAGCCAAGCTCAAGCCTCATCCCCTATTTTATAGACTCAACACTAGAGACACCTAGCCTAGTTCCTGCCTTGCTCAAGTTTCATTTGAAATCTTTTCAGCTGCTGGAAAGATTGTTTCAAGGTAATACACGGAGGTAAACCTCTCATTCCATCGTATATTTGCTTTTAGTTTAGTTTTAGGTTGCTTAAAGCCCTCAAATCTTAGGAAACTTGCCTTCCCAGCTTCCTCCAGATTTGAATGAAAGAGGTAGAGAGGTGAGAGTCTTAGGGAAACTAGTACCTAAGACTCAATAACATCACCTCAAATCAATAATGGACGAAGTTGGGAACATTTTTGCCAGATTTTAGAAGCTTTGAGCAATCTTGTTAGTTCATGTTTGGCCGAAATCTGAGCCTGAATAACTCCCATTTTAGGCTGCTAAAGCAGCTCAGAGAGAGGGGTACCTAATACCTTCCCTCTCCCAATTCTTAGAACCCAAAATCTCTTGATTGTGTGCCTTTCCCATGGAAAACGGAGTCACTATTAAAGACTTAGTTCGATTTTTGATAGCTGAAAATAATGGCCCATTTCATCTAAAAAATGGGTGGCAACTCCAAATCCTTTGAGCCGGCCATGAGCTTCCTGGAGCTCACAACTGGCGACTCTATTGGAGAAAACTAGAAACTTTACTCAGTGTTGTTCAGGCTCAGTTTCTTTCTTTTTGTTTTGCATTGGTAAGTTTAAGACCTTGCTGTTTTGCGATTCAAAATCGCACCTCAAGAAGGTTGGAAGTGATAGACTTTCCCAGCGTAATCACCCAAAGCCATTCCCATTCCATAATTGCACCTAAGTCTTAACCCAAAACCTTACCTCTTACAACTCCATTACAACTCAGAACATCAAAATCACAACCTCTTGCAACTGCATCACAACCTAGAAGCCCAAAATCGTGACTCAGTCCGACCTTATCGCAACACAGATCAACCTCATTGCAACCCAAAAGCCCAAAATTGTGATTCAGTCTAACCTTATCGCAACTCAGATCAACCTCATCGCAACCTAGAAGCCCAAAATTGTAACTCAGTCTAACCTAGAAGCAACTCAAATCAACCTCATCGCAACCCAGAAGCCTAAAATCCCAACTCAGATCAACCTCATCGCATCCCAAAAGCCCAAAATCGCAACTCAGTTTGACCTCATCGCAACTCAGTCTAACCTTACCGCAACTTAGTTCAAACTCATCGCAACTCATAAGCTACTTATCGCACATTGGAACCTACCATCGCATTGTACTTCAGCCTTATCGCACATAATCGCACCCGTCTACCCTCCCCGCGCTCGATTATCGCATCGCAACTCCTGTCGTAGCGCATTGAATTTTTTTGGGTTTTTTTTTCCTCTTTTTTCTTGGTTTTCTTTTGGGTTTTTTTCCCTCCCCTTCTTTTCCTTTGGTAACCTCTCAAAATTTGTAGTTTTTGCTTTCTATAACTGAATGTGATTAGCTTAGTTTTAGGTAGTAGTAGATTGTATTTGTTCCTTGTTCTACTCTTTTCTCCTCTTTGTTTTAATCAAAAAGCATCAAGAGAACTTAACTTCTATTAGATCCTCAAATGTGGCCACCTAAATACTTGTAGGATTGCTTGTAAACTTAAACATATGGTTGCATTCTCCCCTTTTTTGTTGCTTTCCTATTCATTTTTCTTGAATGCTTGAACACTCACAATTCACACTCTCATGCAAATAGAGTTAGAAGGATAGTAGGTGTGTGCCTCTGGACATTGGTTATTAAAGGCTCCACCAAAACCTTCAAACTAGCCACCAACCAAAGAAGCCCATTCGTCCACGGATGGAGGTTTGAAGGCTAGCAACCTTATTGAAACCTCAAAGACTAGAACCCACCTAACAACTCCATGCATCGCACATAGAATACCCATATATAGAAGCCTTAGATGAAAGTAGGATAAAAGAACTATAGTGTAATTAGGACTACGACACTAAGAGTATTGCACTATGTGGTTGTCATCCTTTGAAGTAAGATCAAAATAAACTTTAAATCTTAAAAAAAAACATCAAAATACTCTTTAAACTATCAATGTTACACCAAAAAACTCAACCAAATCTAAAATCAAGATCAAAATCCATTAAGTTCTCCAAATCTAAAGTTCCCATTTGAAATACTTAGAGAATCCTATCTTGCCACTCAAGGCTGTTGTTCTCAAGGCTAAATAGATGCATGACTCTATGAGTTCAACTCTTGAGAAGCAGCATCAAAAGGCCATTTTGATCACTTCTACTATTCTTCATCCTATGTTCATCTCTTGGCTGAGTAGATGCATGACTATGAGTTCAAATCCTGAGAAGTAGCATCAAAAGGCCATTTTGATTACTTCTATTATTCTTCATCCTATGCCCATCTCTTAGCTTAGTAGATGCATAACTCTATGAGTTCAACTCTTGAGAAGTAGCATCAAAAAGCCATTTTGATAACTTCACCTATTTTTCATCCTATGTCCATCTTTTGGCTAAGTAGATGCATGACTATATGAGTAGCTCTTGAGAAATAGCATCAAAAGGCCACTTCGACCTTTATTCCTCTGGGATGTCAAGTAGGTATACATATGGTGTAGGGATGGATATTCCCTTAGACAGTATTGAAAAGAAATTTTCATGACCCTTCAAATATCTTTATTGCTCTTCTCTAAACTAAGTAAATTTTTTACCCAGTGAGTTTTCTCTTGGGGAACAACATCAAAAAGCTTGTTGTTCACAAACATGATATAGGAATTAAATACTCTCAGCATTTCCTTCACATCCAAACCTTTTCCCAAAACCTAGGAGTATTTGTTGATCTAATTACAACACTAGTTGCCCAAGTCCTAAAATTAATAATACATGAGGGAAAAGAAAAAATGTACCAAATAGCATCAAATCCTAACACCTAACTCACAATAAAAATCTATAGAAATCTATCCATAAATGAAGATAAATAAAATTGTCAAATCCTAACTTACATAATTTCAAGTCAATTGCAAAAATCAACACTCCACAAACTTGAGCAAATACCAAAGTTTATCAATGCTCTTTCAAATCTTAATCAAATTCCTTAAACCCCTTTTTAAAACATTATAATTGTTTTCCAACTTCAAGCTCAATCTTAGCTTTTTACTTTCTAAATTCTTTTAAATTTTTGACAGAGGTCCATTAATTTAAGACATTCCCCTTGCACGATTTAGTCTATTTGACCATAGATTCTTTCATTCTTTCACATCCTTGCTAGGTTCCCTTGACCTACTCCTAGGAAGCCATCCTTTTTTCCACCTACATATCTAGCCTTCTTAGGATTCCTCCAATTAGTAGCCACACCCACCGGAGAATCAGCACTTCTGCAATCCCATCAACCCTAACACTTCACACCAAGTCTATTACCTCAACCTCACCCATAGCATCATACACCCTCATAAGTCAGATTTAACCTCGTCCCATTCTTGCTTAGGATCAATATCTAGTTAGCCTAATCCTGGTAACCTCAATAGCTCTAGGTGCATACTAGGGGCAGGTTGGTTTTGTCATGATTTTCCATTGTTTTTGCGCACACTTCATCATTTGTCTGACCATACCACATGTCATTGCATGTTGCATCCCTAGAACTAGTCTTTAGCCCACACTAGTTTATTCCCACCTGTTAGATGCCTACAACTAAGATTGGTACCTTAATAGAACCAACAACATAGGCCATTTAGACAACCAACTTTAAAACATCAACACAAATCAAACAAAAGTTAAAACCCCTCTTAAACCATAAAAAACCCTTTGAATTGGCCAGGATAAAGGAAGACATGAAGGACATACGAGCATCCCAACCAAAAGAAATAATTGAATTCAATGCTTTATCCCCTCACCCCAACTTTGACATGGAAATAGATCTCACATCCTCATTTATTGTACAGACATGTTTCAACTTGGATCTAATGAAAGATTGTTAGCTCAATTATTTTCTAAGAGTAAAAGAAGCCACTTTTGATTGATTTACCCATGTCAACCTAGACACTTAGAGGACATGGAGCAAATTGGCAGAACAATTTTGTTGATCCGGAACACCTTAGGATGACATAGGACAAGCTCTCCAAGATTTTAATCAATTGTAAAAGGCTAGTGCACACATCGAATGGGGCATTAAGGACAAGGAAATCCATCTAGCATCCATAAATCCACTAGTTGAGATCAAAGAACCTACTGTAATTTCCACCATACATCAACCTTTCCCCTTCAACACAGAGACATCGAACTTAAAATAGAATCAAGAGACAATTCAATCCCCTCCCTCTGTAGTATCAATTGCTTCCCCAACTGATTAAGAGCGGACATCCAATACCTTTATCACCTAAGCCAATTTCCAATCCCCTACCGAAGAGCTTTAAGGACAGAAGAACTCAATGAACAATTGCACAGTTCTCCAGGTCAACATCTAAGATCTAATCAAGATTGATAATATCCCTTAAAACATAACTAAAATATATAATTACATTTGTAATATATTCAAGAACTATGACTAATCTGATCCCTCGCAAGGGGTACATAGGCAGCCTGGGCATTGGCACTTGGGTGCGACTAGGATAACTAAATAAAAATAATAAAACTTTAGGAAACACCTTTTAGCACCTACACCTAAAACCTTAGGTTATCCACTCAGACACCCTCTAGGTACCAACCCAAATAGTTTAGGCATTGCTTGCATCATCTTTGCATTCATTCCATGCATATCTGCATTCCATCTAAAGTCTAATGTTTCCAACATGAAAGATGAGTACACCTACCAGAGATCAAGTCAAAACCCAACAAGAGATCGAAGAACTTCAAAAAACAATGAACTTATTAACCTTCAAAGTTGATTGGCTAATCTCCTGCACAGGGGTAACACCACCAGTTTTTGTTTTGAATCTTACGCCACAACCGTCCAAGAAAGAAGTGAAGAAGTTCAGTCCGCTACCTTGCCAACCTTCCCAACTTTTGCCCATCTTGGTCAAGAAAAGATACCTTCATTTATTGCCTAGGAAGCCTCCTGTGGATCCAAAGAATTCCAACCAGAAGGCTTACTGTGCCTACCATCAAGGACTAGGACATGAAACTAATGAATGCTGGCAATTGAAGTATGCTATTCAATGCCTCATCAATGATGGCCAATACAACCCCGGGGCTCCAGTTTATGGACATAATGCCACCTAAAGAACATTTGTATTAAACTTTGTTTTTTTTATGCCTTAAAGCTCAGTGTACTCAGTTTTTACTTAATGAAATCTTGTTTTGTGCCTTTTATCAATCTATGTTTATGTCCCAATGCTTACTCCCAACAAAGCAACGAATTCAACTGGGCCAAGCTTATCCTTCTACTATATCCAAATATGATGATTGAAAACTTGCAGCATGTTTCACCAATATATTCTTGAAAAAAGTTGATTGCTGAATAGAAATTCAAAAAAAAAAAAGCAAATTTTTGGAGAAGGGGTCAATAGCACAAGTGCTGAAGGCATAAAGGCAACGGAGTCAACACACAAAGTTGGCATAAAGGCATCAAAACCACGTCAACTGCTCATCGATCAAAGAAAGGACTAGAGGCCATTTTCGGTTGATCATTTCCCTCGATCTCTTATCAGTCATTCAGATGATAGTCAGCCTATTTGAGCCTTTCTAAACATTTCTTTGACAAAACCCACAACTTTCCAAAGATGCTTGAATCAAAAGAACAATCAAGGGGCAAAAAAAAAGAAAAAGAAGAAAAAGAAGAGGAAAAAGTATGGAAAGAGCATGAAGAAAAGGCAAAAAAACTAGGGGCAAGTTCACTAAAGGGCCCCACATTGTCAAAGAGTAATACTTCTCCCTTGAAGGATCAATTGAGGACAAGCTTAACATGTATTTCAAAGTCATACATCAATCAAGAGATGAAGGGAGGCCATCTATCAATCATTACACCATGTTTTTTATCCACTAACCAATCCCCTGAACCTCTTCTTTGACTAAACCCTATGTTTCAAGAGACAGGTGTCAAATGTTCGAATGCCCTTACAACAAGTCAAAAAAGGGGGGAATAAAATCAAAAGGAAAAACCAAATCAGGAAAGTGTAATTTTGAAAAAAAAAAGAAAAAGACAGGGGCAACTAAGCTAAACATCTGTTTTCGACACCATCCTAACCCCACCTCATTCTTCACCCCAACAAAAGTCCTCCTAGATCAAGAAAGAAGTATGGCTCATGGCATTGAAAGACATGAAAAGCATTTCACATCTAAAGGGAATAAAGTGCATGCAGGATGGGCCGACCTAGAATCACGTTGTAAGGGGACGAGGTAGCGACCACAAGGAATGTGTGTTCGAATCGGACTGTGTTGGGCCTAGTCCCTGCTGTTACCGGTACTGTGATCCTACCAAGGGGTTTCACCACATCTCTGCTGAAACCAACCAGGAGGGTGTTTGCCAGTTGAAGATCCTTTCGTTCTAGCTTCAACTTGTCAAATGCCTCCAGGAATATGATGTCCATTGAGCTTCCTGGATCTACCAGGATCCACTTCACCTCGAAGTCGTTAATTATCATTTTAATGACGAGGGCATCATCGTGCGGATACTGGATCCCACAAGCGTCATCCTCGATGAAGTAGATCACCTCCTCTATCTGAGGGTGCTTTGGAAGGTTCTCGCCTTCGTGCTCGAGCTCCCGAACTGATGCCTTTCCCGCTGTTGTGTTGTAACCCTCTATAATCGACCCATCGGTGATCATATTGATCACCCCGTGGATCGGTCTCTCTTCTGCTGAAGGATCCCGAGGTGGCTGATCACGAGCGTTCCTTCTGCTCAACTCTGGCACGTCTCTCCGCTGCTCAGTAGGTCGGTGTTTTGTTTCTCTGTTCTCATACTTGATGAACTTCCTTAGATAACCTTGACAAATCAACTCCTCAATCTTATCCTTCAGGTTGCTGTAGCTTTCAGTATCATGCCCAATGTCCTGGTGAAAGTGTCAGTACCAGTTCAGGTTCCTATTCGCTGGGTCTCCTCTCATCCTGGGCGGCCACTTGACAAAGCCGGTATCTTTGATGAACATTAAGATTTCGCTCCACTTGGCATTCAGTCCAGTGTAACTGGATCTCTAGACCAGAGGGTTCTAGATTGTCGGCATGACTAGAACCCCGAGGTGGTGACCGGCTCTTTCTTGGCAACTTGCTTCGCCTATTGTGCAGTGACGTGCTTCTCTTCGGCGACTTGCTCTTTCACCGCTGCTACTTGCTGCTACTAGTTCTTCTTCTGCTCTCTTCCTTTTTCCCGACTTGGTGCAACTATAACTGGGACCCCAGAGCCTCTTCCACCATAATGAACTTATTGGCCTCCTCGAGGAACGCCTCCATGACACTCGACGGGTTCAACTCGAGGTGCCAACAAAGATCAGGATGGTGTACTCCTCTCTTGGCCGCAGTGAGCTGCACGACTAGGTCGATGTTGGGTACCTGTAGTCTTTCTGAGTTGAACCGTCTGATGTAGTCTCCCAACATCTCGTTTTCTTTCTGGACCACATTCAAAAGGCTTGTCACTGACTTCGGACACTTCTTGCTGGTAGTGAAGTGTGTCGTGAAGAGGTCGACAAACTGCTTTTAACTCGATTGAACCTGGAGGTAGAGTTTGATACCATAACCTCGTGTCTTCTTTGAGAGTTGTCGAGGAGGCCATTTATAAACTGGCTTCATCGGCTCCTACCAGCAGCATCAGAGACTAGAAGTTGTCTACATGGCCATTTGGATCAGTGCTCCCATTGTAAGTCTCCAGGGCTGG
The DNA here is from genome assembly GCF_055504915.1 of Nelumbo nucifera. NCBI lineage: Eukaryota > Viridiplantae > Streptophyta > Magnoliopsida > Proteales > Nelumbonaceae > Nelumbo > Nelumbo nucifera. Next base: position 42,387,702 of record NC_142654.1, read on the forward strand.
AGCCTTAAAGATTTTTGGCCTTGGGGCTGAGAGGATTTCTTGTGCTAGGGGGGAAGGCCAACTCAGGGGAATAAGAGATGACTGTGCTACTACCGAGCTCACTTCTTCCCTCCTTTTCTCTCCTGCTGTTGTTGGGGTGACACTACTCTTACCCGAGGTGTGGCTTGTGCGTCGGCGGGTCAGAGTCTCGACCCTAGTGTTGTTCACCTCGGTATGGGTGTTGTTCACCTCGGTATGGGTCAGAGTCTCGACCCTAGTGTTCTCTCGATCTCGGACACTACCACGAGCAGGGAGCTGGTCTTTGTTACTGACGTTCTCACAAACATGGGCTGCATCTTGCTGGCTACGGTGATAGGATAGATCTCGGGCTAGGGCCGCATCCCTCACTCTAGGCTATCAGATACTGACTTCTCTCTCATCCTGGCGATGGTGTTGTTGATCATGCTGGTCATTACGGTGTTCATTACGCGATCGTTATTGTTGATTGCTTTGCTGGATTTACTACGACTGGTTTCTCTGATCGACTACCTGTTGTGGTGGGGATGGATGCCGACTTAGTGCTGGGTTATGAGGTGGAGTCTAGCTCCGAGGAGGAGTTGGGACCCGAGATGGCACCGGCCGATGGGGAGGCAACCGGTGTCCATGCTGCTGGTTTAGATTCTGCTAATTTAGGTGGAGAGGGGGAAACTGGTGCTGGTATTGATATTGTTGGTACTACTGGTACTATTGAAACTGTTGCATCTATAGTTGCATGATTCAGACACTTTGCACGAGCTCATGGAACTCTCATGCTTCTACCCCAATAGGAACCATAGAGGGCTCTACGGTTGGAAGAGCGGCACTCACATGAGGCATGGGTAAGCTGACTTGCTGAGTTGTAAATACCGGGTTCTAGACTGCTGATACCCTAAGGGAAATGGTAAACTGTCTGATGGTCATAGAGGGGGTCTCTGGATTGAGTGCAGGATGGTCCTGCCCCCTAGTGACGGGCATCTCGAAACTTTTTCCAATACTTGAAGAGGCCTTTAATGACATTTTTGCAGAAAAGTAAACAGTAGAAAGTGAGAACTTAGGCTTTTGTTTGTGTTTCCCACAAATGGTGCCAATTGATTATGCGCGACTTGGTTGCTTCTAATTGGCGGGCAGCTCAGACATCGGTTGCTTAGTTGGCCGGTGGAACTGCAAGAAGAGGAAAGCTCAGAGAACCCGAGGTGGCTTACCCGGTATGGGCACTCCGATGCTTAAGTTAATACTCTTATTTGAGCGAGCTGAATGTTTGAATGCTAGAATGCTAGTAAGTAGTAAATTGCACGTACCTTGTGTCATTGGGGTTGATGCCCTTAAATAGGTGAGCTGCCGTAGGTCTCACGAAACACCTATAAGATCTTTGGCCCACACTGTTAGGAGTCTGTTCCGCACTAGGAGGAGGACTTCGTGCTAGCCGATAAGGCTTATCGAGTCCGTCCGATCCGGGTGGGATAAGGATAAGACCTATAGTTGTGTGGTGTGATCCCTTAGCCAGAGACAGCTGGCTCACTTCTAGAAGATAGCTACGTGTCACATTGGTAGGTCGGGCCATCACGAGCTGCTTGGACTTCGGTCCTGGCCGAGGTGCTCGAGGTACCCGAGGTGACCTAGCCTGCTGAGGTAGTAGGAAGTGACAAGTCAATGTCCAATCAGCAAGTCATTTCCACGTGTCTGTATATGAATAGGTTGGGCCAAATCACCCCTCATAATAAACCATTTAAAAAGAAAATAAATTATTTAATAAAAATTTAAAAATAAATTTGAATAAATTTTTAAAATTACACAAATGTGATAAATTTTCCAAATTTTTCATAAAATTACATTTAACAAATTAAAGACAATTTAGTGTACTTTAGAAATTTACCACATAACTGATACTCAGTATATCCTTTTGATCATTTTGGTCATCAAATTGAATATTAGGTTGACGGGGAGTGGGTGCCTTGCCTTGAACCCACTTGACACTAGGATGGGATGGGGATAATTGGAGGATTCCTCACCCTTGATGATGAGTGGGTGCCTTACCCTGAACTCGCCCAACATTGAGGAAAAGGTGGGGAAATTTGAGGATTCCCCATCACTAACGAGGAGTGGGTGCCTTGCCCTAAACTCACCCAACATTAAGGATAAGACAGAGAAATTTGAGGATTCCCCATCCCTAATAAGGATTGAATGCCTTCCCCTGAATCCGCTTGACACTGGGACAGGCAGGGATGTGGTAGAGTATCTTAACTATCCAGGGACACAGGGATGGGGTCATTGGGGTGCCCCTCCCCATTGCCATTCCTATATAATTGTTAATGTATGAAGCTTAATTGTGGAGATAGAGAGAACAATGACCTTTGGAGGTTGAGAAAAGCCTTTCTATGTTTTCCGATCACCAACCTTCGAAGTTAAAAGCTATTCAGTGAACACCGATCTAAAACAGGGGAGATTTTTTAACCTTAAATACCACCGACCATTCACGTCCAAAATGGCTAGTTTTGCAAGAACTATTGTCGCTGGTGTAGTTCCAGTGATCGAAGACTTTTCTGTCGTCCAAAATGATCGGTTGATACTATCCGACTCGAATACTCTCTGCTAGGCGCCGCAAACACCGAAACAGGGGAGCATATTCCCCTCCAATGAAAATCCAAAACCGATGAAAAAAATTTGTCTTCCGGTGTAAGTACTATATTCCGGTGTTGTTTCGGCATGAATACGGTGTGGAGGAGTGAAAAACTGTAGATGTTGGCCCCCTGTTTGCGCTATTGTGGTTGCTGCGTTGAGTGACCAATGTAGCTGTATGCGGGTGAAGAAGAATAGACCTTCGGGTTGGGTCATGCATATACTCCAACCCAGACCCAAGGTTTGTAATTTTATATGTAATCTCAATCTGACCTAGACATAGACCCGTTCCGACCACTCCGACCCAGACCAATTGGTTTTATATGTAATCTGGCCTAGACCCAGACGGCTAGCCCGTTCCGACCTCTCCGACCCAAACTCAATGGTTTTAAATAATTTACATTTTCATAAATTTTATACATTATTTAAATTATTTAATTATTTACATTGACAAATTATTAAATTATTTTTAAAACGTTTCATTATAGTAATTGTTAATTAATTTCTATATTGCTTTTCAAATTGTTTTTTGGGAAATAAATAAATTAATTAATTTTGTAACTTTACAATAACTAATATTATTCTTGACAATAAATGTGAATTTTTTATAATATCAAAAATTATTCCACATAATTATCAAAAAAATACAGAAATTCATCAATTAGTTTAGAAAATTAAAGTTAATAATTACCAATGACTATTCAGAATTAATTATTCAATAACTACTAAGAATAACAATAATAGCCAATATAAATAAAGTTATTAACTATCAAAAATAATTACAGTTAATAATATAGATTAACTAAAATTATTAATTACCAAATGTCAAAAATTATGCCACATAATTATGACAAATACTGAAATTTATCAATAATTATTCAAAATTATAATAAATAATTATGAATGATTATTCAGAATTAATTATTCAATAATTACCAAAACCAACAATAATTATCAAAAAGTTAACTATATTGAAATTACCAAATGTCAAAAATTATGCCACATAATTATAAAAAATAATGAAATTTATCAATAATTATTCAAAATTATAATTAATAATTATGAATTATTATTCAGAATTAGTTATTCAATAATTACCATAAACAACAATAATTATCAAAAAAATAATTATTCAATATAAATATAGTTATTAATTATCAATGATAATTATAGTTAATAATATAGATTATCTAAAATTATTAAATTTATCAAAAGTTGACGATAATTATCAAAAAATATTGAAATTAATCAATAATTGTTGGAAGTTATAATTACTAATTGCCAATGATTATTCATTAATTACCAAAAACAACAATAACAATTCAATACAAATATAGTTATTAATTATAAAAAAAATAGTTATAGTTAATAATATAGATTATTTTCAAAAAAAATATTGAAATCAGTCAATAATTATTGAAAGTGATAGTTAATAATTATCAATGATTATTCATAATATTATTTATTCAATAAATACCAAAAATAACAATAATTATCAAAATGTTTCAATAATTACAAAAAATCCAACTTTAGAATTCAAATACTTTTAAGAAATTAAACGAACTTATTTTTCAGAAAGTTAAAAAATATATTCGTGTTTTAATGGAATTATATATATTAGATTATTTCAGAAAATTATTTATATTAACTTTCATGTTATTAAATCAGAATAAATTGTTAAAATATTGAATTACGTATTTTATTAAAAATATTTATTTTATTTATTATTTTTATCAATTATTTGCTCTCAAATAATTTCCATTGTTTCAAAATATATTTATATTATTAAATTTTAGTTTCTTTGAAGAACTTATCACTTTCCCATGATAAATCCCATGCATCGCACGGTTCCCCACTAGTATTACAATACTAACCATCTTTCATTGCAATACAATATATATGAAGCTACTGCCATCATTTGTTGTGTACTGCTGAATACATGTTTTTCCAAATCAACGAGACAACAACCCAAGGAAGAAAAGAATGAACGTGAATACACAAGTTGAAGCATGTTAAAGCCAAATTCCCCTAATCCCGAAGAATCTTTGGCACACGGGTATCTTACTAGTTATCATAGTTAATTAAACCAATTGAGAAAAGAAATAAGTAGAGTATTAAGGAAAGCTATGGGTTGGTAAGTGTAACAAAGGAAAGCTCTAAAGATGGTGGCTCTACAAAAATGCAAGTTTCCAATATAAAGGAAAGAGATATAGATGGTAATTCTACAAAAGTGCAAGTTACCAATGGAGGCTCTCACTCAAGTTTAGAAATAGCATTAGGAAGTAAACCATTTAAGAAATATTGTACATAGGCAACTGCCTATTCTTTTCTTGCTTTCCATTATTATTTCATTCTTTTGTGTATATATATTGTACCCTAAACATCTTGGTGAACATATACAAGAAAAACAAGTTCTTACATTATTTAGAATTGTTCTTGTTCTTTCTTTAACTTGGTATCAGACTTGAAGGTTCATCATGGCTGCAAAAAGTGCTGATTCGTTTGAAGCTATGAGCTCCAATTCATCTGATCTTCAGAACATGACTACTATAGTGGCCATGAACTCTATTCCTAATATATCTCCTTATCTCACCATCAAGTTGAATAGAAAAAATTTTCTACTATGGAGAGCTCAACTTTTACCAGTGCTTAGAGCATACAAGTTAATGGATCTGATTGATGGATCGGCCAAGGCACCACCAGAGGAAATTTCGGATCCGAATGATGGCAGTAAGACAATTCTTAACCCAAACAATTGGACCAACTCGTTTTGAGTTGTCTTCTTGCGTCTCTGATAAAGGGCGTATTGGCCCAAGCTGTTGGATTCTCTACTACAGCCAAAGTTTGGAGTGCCCTAGAGAGATCATTTTCTTCTCATTCACGATCTAGGGTGATACAGCTTAAACTTCAACTTCAAAATCTTGAGAAAGACAACTTATCTATAAGTGATTATATTCAAAAAGCAAAAACTATTGTAGACAATCTGTTTGTTGTTTTTGAACTAGTAGCAAAAGAGGATCTTGTTATGCATGTTTTATCTGGACTAGGAAGTGAATATAAATCTCTCATTACTGCTATTACTAACAAAACTGATGTTGATCAGTTAGGAATCAGTGATATTCTTGGTTTACTTCTTAGTCATGAATCATGGCTTATTTCTCCAGTGAAGCTCCCTATGCTAATATTGCTGCAAATAATGACAATAATAATAGTAAGAGCAGCAACAATAACCCTCAGTTTCAGAACTACAGAGGGAACTATAGTCACGATAGAGGCAAGGGCGTGGCAATCTGCCTAGACGAGGACAAGGTTGAGGCAGAGGTAATCCAATTATTTGCTAGTTGTGTAATAAACCCAAACATGGAGCATTAAAGTGTTACAAATAGTACGATCTTTCGTACCAAGGAGAAAACAACAATAATTCTCTAGACCCCACCTAGTACCCCAACAGTGAGCAACCCACCACATGACTCCAAACACTAATAACTTATAGAACAAGTCTAGATTTCTGGGTATGGGTCAAGTGAAAATTGGTAATGGAGAAGGTTTAGCAATTAAGAGTATTGGCTCTTCTTCTCTAAATTATGATCAACATCAATTTAAATTGAAAAATGTTTAACATGTTCCTGTTTGACAAAGAATTTGATTTCTATTTATAAATTTACAAGAGATAATGATTTTGTGTTTGAATTTCACCTAGATTTCTTTTTCTTGAAGGATCGTATGGGGAGAACTTTAATCAGAGAACCTACTAGAGATGGAACCTATACGTTTCTAGGCACTAATGGTGATAGAGAGAATTCAGCCGAAGTGTTTATTAGAGAAAGAGCTTCTCTTCAGGATTGGCATCATCGACTTGGACATAATTCTTTAAAAGTTGTTAAATTAGTAATTTCTAAATTTGGTTTGCGCTATTCAGGAAAAGCCAGTGATAATTTTGTTTGTGAGGCTTGTCAATTAGGCAAAGTCCATCATTTAAATTTGTCTGTTTCTTATAGTAGTGCTTAACAACCTTTGGAATTGATTTATTCAGATGTGTGGGGACCTGCCCCGGTTTTGTCTACAAAAGGTTATGGATATTATGTCTTGTTTATAGATGCATATTCAAAATTTTCTTGGATTTATCCCTTTGAAAGGAAATCGGAATTTTTGATACATTTCACAAATTTAAGAGACATGCTAAAAATTTGTTTTCCACTAGAATTAAAATGTTCCAGAGTGATTGGGGAGGAAAATTTCGTAGATTATCTCCTTTCTTGGACAATGAAGGAATTTTGCATCGAGTGAGTTGTCCTCATACTCATGAGCAGAACGGAAGTGAGGAACGAAAACGCCGACATATATTGAGTCCACTCTTTCTCTCTCTCTACTGGCGTCATCCTCTCTCTCTAAATCCTTCTGGACTGAAGTAGTAAAAATTGTGGTTTTTCTCATTAACCGGTTGCCTACACTGGTTCTTGGTAATCTTTCCCCATATGAAAAGTTATCTGACTGTAAACCTGATTATCCTATATTATGAAGTTTTGGTTGTCTTTGCTATCCTCTTATTCAGCCATATAACTTGCACAAAATGAACTATAGGCCTATTCGCTGCATTTTTATTGGATACAATTCATCTCATAAAGGGTACAAGTGCTATAATCCAGTCACTTCACAAAAAATTATTTCCAGACATGTTTTTTTATGAGAAACAATTTCCTAGGATCACTTAAGATAGTCTTTCCTCTAGACGTCTAGATTTGGCACCAGCCACTATGCTACCTGTCAAGGTTTAAAATTTTGATACGATACGCCCGATACAGGGCGTATCATATCGTATCTTTTAAAAATAGATACGGGATACGCATGGAAATCGTGTGTATCGTCTTTTTTCATGCTTATCGAACCCGTATCGGGGGCGTATTGGGGCGTATCAAAGGTGTATTGGAGGTGTATCGGTAGCGTATCGACGAAAAAGATACGGCCAAAAACCGAAAAAAAAAAATAGAGAAAAAGATATGGCCCAAATGACTCTAAAACTCCAAACCTTATTCCTAGAGTGCTAGATTTGCAAAATTTTGCAAGAAACAAGTGTGAATCATTATTTCTTTTTTTTTGAAGATTTTTCAAATTTTGAAAAAATATGGTAAATAATAGGTAATTTTTTTCAACTTTTTATAATATCTTATGATTTTTTTTTCTTGAATGTATAAATTTATGTTAATCTACATTTCTTACATCCAAAATCACATTTTTTTGAGTTATCTATAGATTTATGGAAATTTCATGAGATATTTGGAGAAAATATAAATTAACAAAAAAATGGAAAATATAATTTTTTCTCTGCGTATAAAGACTAAATATGTTTTAGATCTATAGATTTATCTATCATATCCATAGAGCAATTGAAATTTCTTCTTCAATATTTTTTTTATTTTTATATTTATAGAATTAAAAAATAAATAATTAACTAATTATATTTTATCATTTGATCACAATGATTGAATATATTATAATTCTATGGATCATCTAGCATATATTGCACAAGGCAATTGAAATTTCTTCTTTAATAAATATTTTTTGAATATATTATGTAATATTTATTTATTTTTTTATATTTTTTGCAAATAAATAATAAATAATTATTATTTAAATAATAAATAATTATTATTTAAATAATAAATAATTATTATTTAAATAATAAATAGTTATTAAGTATATTTTCACTTAGAAGTTGTGTGAATGCATATTTTATGGTTGGATAAGAGAGTTGGTTTTTTCCCATCCCATTAAACATTAAAACTTAAGAATTATAATTTATAAATTATAGTTAAGTATAGGATTTTTAATGAAATTATAATTAACTACAATAAATTTCTTCATAAAACCATTAAAATATACTAATTTAATGTATATACACCTCATTTAGGTCTTACATTTAGTGTTGTTATGTATTTTTATGATTTATTAAAGTATTTATAGTGTTTCAAAGTGTATCTATGCGCATCTTAGTTTTTCTCCGATACGCACGAGTATCCAAGGTGTATCTCGATATGTCTCTTAAAATTGCCTTTCCAATACACTTCGCATTTCCGATACTTTAAACCTTGCTTCCTGTCCCCTCAGTTGATTGTGCAAAGGAGAGTTCTATTTCTCCCCATGATACTTAGAGATGTAAAACATACAAAGTGTGGGTCGTGCCATGCTAGCTCGCAGGCCATCCCGAGCCGTTCCGCCCTCCCCTGGGATAACTTAGGGGGTCGGCCTAGCATGGTCCACGGCCCAAGCTCATGTGGGCCTATGTCGTGTTGTGCTGTGGGCCTGGTCCAAGCGAGCTATAGGTCATGTCGTGGACCTGGGCCGTACCGGACTGGGCTATAGGCTGGGCCTTGGGCGTGGCCTGAACTAGGCCAAACTGGATTTTTTACCTTTTTTCCTTTTTTTTGTTTTTTTTTTATATTTTTTATTTTTTTCTTTGCTAAGTAAAAGTGTAAAACTAAAATATTTAACTTTCTTTTGGGCTTTGGAAACCATTTGAAAAAATAAGAAATGAGAAATCTAACAAATAAATGAAAAATACTTAACCAAATAAGAATGGAATAACAAATTGGAAGAAAAATACAAATTTTATTTTATTTAAATTTGAATGATACATGGAGAGAGATTTGACCCGACCCCTTGGCCATGCGACACGTGGAAGCAACCGAGAGTGACCTGCCAGAAGCACCAGCTCGGCACGGCAGCGGGCCCACAACCCGAGCTCCGAGAAAAAGAGTCTCGAGCTCCCCCAAAGGAGGAACCTACAACCCAAGCTCCGAGCTAAAGAGTCCCGAGCTCTCCCTTCGAGGTCCTGAGCCTTACAAGGAGCACAAAAGGCAAAAAACCCAAACTGCCCACCCAGGGGCAGTTCGGGCCACACTTCTATCCGAACTCAAGACCACCTCGCACACCACTTCGGCTCCAAGTCGCCTGACTAAACAACCGTACCTGACACTCAGGAAGCCCGTACACGGAGGCGGCGCACCTGACTGATTAGGGGTCCGACACATGACAGCCGCCCGCCAACGGCCACCTGCCACCACCATCTCAGATGTGGCAAAGACGGCCCTGACAAGGAACAGTGGAGGTTATGACACCCGAACTGGCAACTGGCAGTGGAAGTTATGACACCCGATCTGGCAGAGGAAATGACACCCGATCTGGTAGAGGAAATGACACCCGATCTGGCGGAGGTAATGATGCCCGAACTGGCAGAGGTATGGAAGTAAGTGTACAGGGTGATTATAAAAGACCCCCATCTCCCAAGGAAGGAGGTATGTGATTCTTGCGCTTTCTGGTTTTGAAGTTCTTCATTTCCCTTGCCTTCTCAAGAGCACTAACTTGAGCTTTGGAGTGTTCCAACCGGATTCCTCCCCGGAAGTCTCCAAGTTCTTCCTTGTTTCAGGCACCTCCGATTCCATCAGAGGCGAGGTAACCGGCAGCTAGGATCGACCGGATTGCGCATCATCATTTGGCGTCGTCTGTGGGAAACTTTCAAAAAGCCTCCCCTATCCTTTAACTCTCTCTCTCAAGGAAACCTTAGCTTTCATGGCTTCCTCCAGCAGCAATAAGCAAAACACCGACTTGAATGCTGTAGGAGAACACCCTCAGCCCGCCACTGTATGCATCGGGCAATTCATCGCCGCCCTCTCGACGGACGGAATCCCTAGCCTCAATGCACCAAGCATGGTGGCACCTGTGAATGTTCCCCTTCCCCTCCCTATCGAGACAACTTTCTCCGAACCTACTGCTGTCCCTCTGGCAACTAGCCAAAACCAGTTCAATGACTTGATGCAGTGCATGCGGGCAATGCAAGCCCAAATGTAGCAATTCCAGCAACATCAGCTCCATCAGTAGCAAGTACTGGACCACATTTCTCAGTATCACTATCAACAGCAGTTCCCCGAACTGCCTCTGAACCAACCACAGCTCCCACCTCGGCACCCTGCTCCGAAGCTCTCTCCTCAGGGCGAGCGCCTTCACCGTGGGGAAGCCTCCCAGCTTCAGAACCCCTCCAGGAGCCAGGCCTCATCCCCGGGCAGGAGGAAAAGACCAATCACCCCCGCCTCCCAGCTCGCTGGCGGATCAAGAACCTCCCTGCCGAAGTCAGCACCTCGGCACTCTAAGTTCAAGCTCCCGCTCGCAGAGAACCAATTTGGCGTCCTGGTCGCGGACTACCAACAGTTCAAGCTGATCGAGCTCGGCAACACCGAGGCAAGTAGCGCCAATACCAAGCCTCAGTAGCGAAGATGCCGACGAAGTCACCGAACTACCACCTGCATCCTGCCCGAGCTCCGAGGTAAAGAAACAAGCTCGGACGAGGTAAAAGTTGCCCCTATTCTTTCAGTTCCTTCCCCCCTGCCATCAGAACTCCTTGCGGTTCCCATGCCCAAAGATTTCAAACTTCCTCCCCTAGACAAGTATGACGGGTCCTTTGACCCGAACGACCACGTCGATGCTTTCTAGTCCCAAATGCACCTAGCGAGGGCCAGCGAGTCCTGCATGTGTGTGGCCTTCACTACCACCTTCAGCGGAGTGGCCCGCACATGGTACAGGAACCTGGCTCTCGGGTCGATAAGAAGCTGAACCCAGTTCATGCAAGCCTTCACCGCACACTTCGTTACTAGCAAGCGGTGCCCCCAAATTGAGGAGAGCCTCCTCGGAATAGTCCAAAGGGAAGGTGAGTCCATCCGGGGCTATGTCAAACGGTTCAATGACGCGTGCTTGCAGATACCGCGCCTAGACCCCGCGGTACAGCTCGCGGCAGCCAAGAGGGGAGTGACACACAAGGAGTTCAAGTGGCACATTGTAGTCAACCAGCCCGCGACCGAAGTTGAATTCCTCAAGCTCGTGGACAAATTTATAAGAACAGAGGAGGAGATCAACCAAATGACTGAAAGCGGGATCGAAAAAAGGAAGAGGGAAGGCGAACCCTCCAACCCAGATGACAGGAGGAAAGACCCACCTCGGGGAACGAAGCCAAGCCAGCCGTTCCGAGCTCCCTTAGCAGGTCTACATGCCCTTGAACGCGAAGCGGGCCGAGATCTTAATGACGATCAAAGACGCCTCGTATGTGAAGTGGCCACCTCATCTAAAAGGAAACCCGAACGAGAGGAATAAAAACTTGTACTGCAGCTTCCATAGGGACCACGGTCATAGTACCGAACATTGTAATAATCTCCGCGACGAGATAGAGGAAATTATCCGTCGCGGGTACCTACGAAATTTTGTACAGCATAATAATAATAATAGTAATAAGATAGGTCAGCAGGGAGAGCACAGCAGAGATACTCCCGAGTCCAGCAGCCGGCCAGCCGAACTACAGAAGCAGCCCCCAGAGGAAAGACCAGTTCGGGGAACAATCCACGTGATCGTTGAAGGATCAATCATAGCAGGATGCACCTCGGCAGCAGCTCGGGCATCAACCCGGGAGGCCGCCAGAGAAGAACAAAATCCCTCAAAGCGGCCTAGGACGGAAGACCCCATATTCTTCACCGAAAATGATGCGTGTGGGGTCCACTACCCCCACGACGATGCACTTGTCATAAAGATGAAGATCAACGACTTCGAAGTCCGGCGGGTACTCATTGACTCTGGCAGTTCGGCAGACATCCTTTTTAAAGCAGCCTTCGACAAGCTCCAGTTCCGAGAAAGTGACTTAAAGCCCGCGAACACCCCGCTGGTCGGCTTCAGCGGAGAAGAGGTCAAACCCCTGGGAAAGGTCACAGTACCTGTGGAAGTTGGCACGTGGCCTAGCACGGTAAGACTCAGTCACGATTTCTTGGTGGTCGTGACCCCCTCCCCCTACAATGCCATAGTAGGTCGGCCGATCACCCACGCTTTAAAAGTCGTGGTGTCCACTTACTATTTGGCCATGAAGTTCCCAACGGACTTCGGCATTGGGGTAGCGCGGGGCGACCAGCTCGAGTCCCGCAAGTGCTACGTTGCCGCCCACAAGGGAAAGGCCAAGGTAACCAGCAACCTCGAACTGGAGCGACCTGTGGAACAGAACGAGGAGCGAGCTACACCAACAGAGGAAACTGTTCCCATCTCTGTCTCGGCAGAAGACCCCACCAGATTACTTCAGGTCGGAGCATCCTTGGAAGAACCCTTGCGATCCGAACTGGTACGCTTCTTACTCAGTAACTTAGATGTTTTCGCTTGGTCCACGGCAGAAATGCCCAGCATAGACACTATGCTCATAACTCACAATCTCAATATTGACCTTGTAGTCAGACCCATTAGACAAAAGAAACATAACTTAGCCCCAGAACGCAGGAGGGCGGTCGACGAGGAGGTCGAGAAGCTCCTCACAGCAGACTTCATAAGGGAAGTTCATTACCCGAGCTAGGTAGCCAACCCCGTTCTGGTAAAAAAGGCAAATGGCAAGTGGCGCATGTGTGTCGACTACACCGACCTGAACTGAGCTTGCCCAAAAGATTGCTTCCCCCTCCCCAGGATCGACCGCCTAGTGGATGCGACCTCGGGACACGAGTTGCTAAGCTTTCTGGATGCCTACTCGGGCTACAACCAAATCAGGATGGACCCGTCCGACGAGGAAAAAACCACCTTCATAACTGAGTTCTACCTGTACTGCTACAAGGTTATGCCCTTCGGACTGAAAAATGTTGGGGCGACCTTTCAAAGGCTTGTGAATAAGCTGTTTCAGCCCTTAATTGGCACAAAGATAGAATGTTATGTAGATGACATGGTCGTCAAGACACAGTTTTCGCATGAATTAATACAAGATCTGCATTCTGTCTTTCAAATTCTGCGTCAATTTAATATGAAACTAAACCCAAATAAGTGTGTCTTCGGTGTCACCTCGGGTAAGTTCCTAAGGTGCATCGTCAACCGGCGCGGTATTGAGGCCAACCCGGACAAAATAAAGGCCATCCTAGATATGAGACCACCTCGAAAGGTAAAAGAGATTTAGAGGTTAAATGGCAAAATAGTTGCTCTGAGTCATTTTATGTCTAAGTCAACAGACCGTTGCCTGCCCTTCTTCAAGGCAATAAAAGGCAAAGGGTTCGAGTGGAACCCGAACTGCTAGCTCGCATTTGACGAGCTCAAGAAATACCTCGCCAGTATCCCGGTGTTGACCCGGCCCGAAGAGGGCGATGTTTTAGAACTGTACCTCTCGGCAAGCGACGAAGTGGTCAGTTCGGTACTGATAAAAAAAGAAGATCGGGTCCAATGACCCATCTACTATGTTAGTAAAATATTGCAGAGAGCAGAAACAAGATATCCGGAGATAGAAAAGCTAGCCTATGCGCTGGTCATTGCGGCCCGCAAACTCTGTCCGTATTTCCAAGCCCATACCATCATCGTCCTCACTAACAAACCCTTGAGGCAAGTATTACTCAGGCCCGAGGTCTCTGGACGATTGACAAAGTGGGCCATCGAACTCAGTGAGTACGATCTCCAGTACAAGCCCCGAACCGCTATCAAAGCCCAAGCCTTGGCGGATTTCGTTGCAGAATGCACGTTCAGCTCCAAGGTCCTTAGCCCGGTTGAGCACGAGGCCCCCAGTTCAGGTGAGCTCGATGCTCCCAGGCCGGTTGAGTCCGAGCCCCGTGAGGTCGCACCCAGTTCGGTATCTCTCCTGGTTAGGCCAAGCGTGAACTAGAATGAAAAGCCCTGGATCCTTCACGTAGATGGCTCCTCAAATCAGCAGGGCAGCGGAGCCGGTGTAGTTCTTCGCGGTCCAAGTGGCACGAAACTGGAGTACGCGCTATGCTTCGAATTCGCGGCATCCAACAATGAGGCGGAATATGAGGCATTGATAGTAGGGCTAGCTCTGGCACAAGAGGTAAAGGCAAAACACATAGTTATCCGCAGCGATTCCCAACTCGTGGTCAACCAAGTTACAGGGGAATACGAAGCCCGCGAGCCAACTATGATCGCCTACTTAGCAAAGGTAAAAGAGGCTCTGCTTAGCTTCCAGTCACACTTCATCAAGCAAATCCCGAGGTCAGAGAACGCTGAGACCGACGCCCTGTCCTGGCTAGCCAGCACCAGTGACAACACCATGAGAACTGTGTACGTAGAGGACTTACCTCGGCCTAGCATTCTCCGGGGGGGCAGAGAGCGCCAGGCAGCCAAGTACGTCATGATAGACGAACGGTTGTACCGAAGATCCTACACGAAGGCCTATGTGGCGGACACCTGGGGGGCAGGGCCATCGCCTAGAAAGCACTATGACAGGAGTACTATTGACCAACAATGAAAGCAGACGCCGTCGAGCTAGTCAAGAAGTGCGAGAAGTGCCAAAAGCACGCCAATATTCACCACCAGCCCGCCGCCGACCTCAAATACCTCACCAGCCTGTGACCCTTCACACAATGGGGTATTGACCTGCTCGGGCCATTCCCGCCAGCAACAAGAAGAAGGAAGTTCCTAGTAGTGGCAGTAGACTACTTCACCAAGTGGGTTGAAGCTGAAACTCTCGCAACCATCACAGCTCGAAACGTCCAGAACTTCTTCTGGAAGAACATAATGTGCCGCTTCAGGCTACCTCAAATGCTGATCTCCGACAATGGCAAGCAGTTCGAGGACATCAAATTCCAAGAGTGGTGCCAAGACATGGGGATCCGGCAAAACTTCACGTCGGTTGCGCACCCACAAGCAAATGGTCAAGCAGAAGTCACGAACAGAGCTATCCTCCACGGACTGAAAGTCAGGCTAGACCGAACTAAGGGGTTATGGGCAGACGAGCTGCCCAACGTCCTATGGGCATACCGAACTACAGAGAAGACCGCCACCAGAGAAACTCCCTTCAACCTCACCTATGGCACGGAGGCAGTCATCCCAGCCGAAATCGAAATCCCCTCACTTCGGTTGGAAGCGTACAGCGACAATACTAATAATGACGAGCTACGTACCAACCTCGACCTACTTGACGAGGTGAGGGACCTCGCATACATCATGACCGCAGCGTACCAGCAAAGGGTAGCTCGGTACTACAATGCCATAGTTAAGAGATGAAACTTTCGCGTCGGTGACCTGGTTCTCCCAAGGTCATGGTACCTGGGCCCGGTGTTGGCAAATTCGGGCGGAACTGGGAAGGACCCTTCCGAGTAAAGAGAGTACTCGGGGGAGCATACGAGCTCGAGACCCTGGAGGGTAAACAGATACCCCGAGCATGGAACATCATCAACTTAAGACGATTTTACCTATAAATGATCAAACTAAGCAGGCCATGAGCCACTACCAGAGCCTAAGGGCTAGAACGCCAAGCTAACAAAGACTTCGGCACCCTAAGGCCCAGAATACCGAGCTAACAAGGACCTCGGCACCGTAAGGGCCAGAATACTGAGCTAAAGAGGACCTCGGCACGTCATCAACGAGAGCAATCTACACAAGTATGGATCCCGAGGTGCATAGCCCAGGGCCCATTCAGCCTATGTTAACTAACCCGGGCGGAGAACAGATCGGGCACATAGCCTTACTATGTTAACTCGCCTCAGGGCCTAAGTCTAGCAATTCGGTGACACAGTCAGCTCGACGAAAAAAAAAATAACTACCCAACACTTTGCCAAAAAAGGGGAAGTATTCATTGCAAAATGAACTTGTTTACACTTCATCCAAAAAAACAAAAAACAAAAACACAAACGAGCTCACAAGCCTGGAGGTACATCTTCCTCGCCTTCAGAAGGGACTTTCGATAATACTTGAAGGTCCCGCTTCGTCTTCGGAATCCACGTCATCATCAGCTACGGCAGCCATCTCCTGAGTGATGCGCGAAGTGGTTATGGCGCTAATGTCGAGCTCGGGGTACGTGTTCCTTATCATCCATCGGCTCAACTTGAAACCCCTTCTATACGAGCCCACCATCATGTCGTCAAAACGCGGCAAAGCGATGTAATCCTCGACGGCTTTCACCTTCGCCTCTTCGACGGCCTAAGAGAAGATCTGAGTCTTCTCCCTGATATCTTTCTGAAGGTACTCGACCTGATGCTCCAGATCCAACTTCAGGTCCGCCATGTGTCTCACCACCATTCCTAAGGCCTCTTTGTCCCTCCGAGACCTCGTTAGCTCGGTTCGTGCAGCACGGGAAGTCGCTTCGGCAGCTTGCGCTCGCTTCAAGCCCCTCTCCGCCTGGATTGCCAAAGCGTGGATAGAGGAGTTCACCTGCCAGAACGAGAAAAAATCAGCTCGGTAAAAAAAAAAAAACACTACTCCGACTTACCACCATGGCGTGAGATGCAGCACGAGCGCCTATGAGATTTGTAGGAAGATCAGCCCACGTCGCGACCTCCTCGGGGCAAATGGCCTTGCTTTTTCGGAGAGCGTAGCTCAGCATCAGCACGCTCCCAACCTCATCGTGACTTCCCGAGCCTGAAGGCACAGCCCGGGTATAGGCAGTGTCGGCATAGGGAGCCCCTGCCGCTTCCTGAACTGGAGGGGCCACCTCGGGCTCCCCAAGAGGCTCCATTCTCGATGCCTCGGGCTCTGCAACCCGGGGAGGATCGACGTGGATCCGCTTAGCAGCTCGCTTCCTCCTTTTCATGCCATTGAACAGACTCGCACCTCGAGTCTTCTCTGCCTCCATAACACCTACAAAAAGGAGCTCGGCGTCAAAAGACGAGAATAAAAACAAAAGCAAAAGTATCTTTATCTGAGCAAGAAACCTACCCGAACTCAGACCGGCCTGAATAGGCTTGTCCTCCGTCAGGTAGACTTCGCATTTGAGCCCAAGCCGGGCCTAGTCCTGGAGGCCCTTCACCGTATCTTCGTCTAATGCGACACCGGGGTCAGGAATGGCCAACCCCCACTCAGTAGGAAACGGCCACCCCGTAGCACTTTGAACCACGAAGTAGTCCCGCTTCCATGCCGAGACCTTATTTGGGAGATCGTGTAAGAGCTTGAAGCTCGGGCGAGGTGATAAGTAGTATGCCCTCCTATGCCCGGGCAGGGGACCCGCTTGTTTCTTAAGCATGAGAATAGCGTAAAAAATTTCTAGGTCCAATGGAAGGCACTGTTCACAGCAAAAGGAGATGGTCCCGACAAGGTTACGGATGGAGTTCGGGTGAAGCTGACCTACAGTGACGCCGAAGTGGTTCATGACCTCGACAATAAGGGGATGGAAGGGAAGGCGCAGCCCGGCAACAAGCTGCTCCCGGAATATCACAATCTCGTCCGGACCATGCTCCCAAGGAAAGTCGCCCGAGGGTAAAATATAAGTATACTCCCCGGGCAGGTTGTACTGGGCGATAAGGGACCAAAGCCTCTTGGGCGTCATAGTGGAAGGTCTGAACTTATCAGGCACCCGACCTCGACGGGAGGTGGATGCCAAACTACCCGAGGTGACTCGGCCTACGGGCTCAAACCTGAGCTCTTCCTTGAGCTCTACCTATGGCCCTGCCTCGACTCACTAAGGTTGTCGGGGGCAGAAGCTCGGTTCATAGAACCAGCATCGGACCCCCCAGGAGACTATCTAAACTACCCGAGCTAGACATCAAAACAAGGAGGGCTGAGGACTCACCAGGAAAAGCTACCGGACTACGAAAATTGACGCGAGCTGACAGCCTTGGACGCGAGCTCAAGAAACGAATGTTGAAGAATGGCGAAGGAAAGTGACCAGGGGCCCCCCACTATTTATAGCCACTGTACTCGCGCATCAACGGCTAAGATCGAAACCATCCAACGGCTCCCCGCGAAACTGGCTGCGCACCCCCCGAGGAAAAGTCAGTTTGGCGTGCATTTTTGACGTTCAAAAATTTGAAATCGTTAACATGCGTGAGCTACACGCAGCCCGGGATTGACCCCTGGCCGAACCAAGCCGACCCTGGTTGAGCCAAGAACACAAGCAGGTCAGACCGGAGAAATTCTAACCCAAGGCCAAAGTGTCCCGAGGCAAATCCACCCGTCATCCCATGAACTCCCCACGCCGGGTCAGGACCCCGGGCATGGGGAGTGGGGGGCAATTGATGAAGGGAGATTTGACCCGACCCCTTGGCCATGCCACACGTGGAAGCAACCGAGAGTGACCTGGCAGAAGCACCAGCTCGGCACGGTAGTGGGCCCACAACCCGAGCTCCGAGAAAAAGAGTCCCGAGCTCCCCCAAAGGAGGAACCTACAACCCGAGCTCCGAGCTAAAGAGTCTCGAGCTCCCCAAGGAGGAACCCGAGCTCTCCCTTCGAGGTTTTGAGCCTTACAAGGAGCCCAAAAGGCAAAAAACCCGAACTGCCCACCCAGGGGCAGTTTGGGCCACACTTCTATTCGAACTCAAGACCACCTTGCACACCACTTCGGCTCCAAGTCACCTGACTGAACAACCGTACCTGACGCCCAGGAAGACCGTACACGGAGGAGGCGCACCTGACTGATTAGGGGTCCGACACATGACAGCCGCCCGCCAATGGCCACCTGCCACCGCCATCTCAGACGTGGCAGAGACGGCCCTGACAAGGAACAGTGGAGGTTATGACACCCGAACTGGCAACTAGCATTGGAGGTTATGACACCCGATCTGGCAGAGGAAATGACACCCGATCTGGCAGAGGAAATGACACCCGATCTGGCGGAGGTAATAATGCCCGAACTGGCAGAGGTAGGGAAGTAAGAGTACAGGGTGATTATAAAAGACCCCCATCTCCCAAGGAAGGAGGTATTTGATTCTTGCGCTTTCTGGTCTTGAAGTTCTTCATTTCCCTTGCCTTCTCAAGAGCACTAACTTGAGCTTCGGAGTGTTCCAACTGGGTTCCTCCCCGGAAGTCTCCAAGTTCTTTCCTGTTTCAGGCACCTCCGATTCCATCAGAGGCAAGGTAACCGGCGGCTAAGACCAACCGGATTGCGCATCATCAATACAAATTACAAAGCATACAATGGTTGGATACTTGGATGAGTGAAATATGAAAATTGGAAAATTGAATAAATTAATAAAATATAAAAAATACAATACAGTTACAAATTGAAAATACAAAACTACATTGTTAAAAAATCATAAATAAATTAAATAAAATTAAAAATTACAATAATTTGAAAAATGCTATACAACTATTGAGTGAGTATACAAAAAATATTGACTTCATCATTTTCTGATTCTCTCCTATTGTTCTTGACTTTCATCATCTACTTCAGGTGAAATATCGGGTGTAGTGTCATGCCCTCCTTTGTCTTTTAATATGTCTTCAGCATCTAGCCAATCTTTAAAGCAGATGCACATCTCTATACTTTCATCATTCATACAATTTCTTTTGTCGTCCGACACCCTAGTACCTGCACTAAAACAAGACTTCGATGGAACTGTAGACACTGGAGGGGTTAGTAGATCATGTGCCATGGCGACGAAAACTGGATAATTTTTTGAATGTTCACTCTACGAGGCTAAAATATTAAAATTATTTGTTCCCTCACCTAAAGTAAAAAATTTTGCTTCTAAATAAAAATTAAGTTCAGTAAATGAACTTGTTGTTGAGGTACCAGATTTTTGCCTTCTATTTATTAAATAAAAAAGTTTTTCTCTTCTACTACTGGACTCAACTTCAGAAGTAGAAGATACAGTTGTACAACTCGTAGAATTATTTCCTATTACTTCATATTCATATAAACTGTACATTTCAAATAATAAACTATTAATTTCTTCTTTTTTATTTCCAATTTCAATATTCATATTTTCACAATATGTTTTAAGTAAAATATTTAAGCCATTTTTCCTAATCCTAGGATTTAATATTGTAGCTAATCAATAAATAGGAGAAATGTTCTCCCAATATTTTTTAAATTTATTTTCTGTTATTTCAACAATACTTTTAAATTGTAGATTCTTTCTATATTTTGTAAAACAATCATTGATGATCAGTGGATGGCAGTGAAACATATTCTGCGTTATCTCAAAGGTACCATTGATTTTGGGCTCTTCTCTCTTGGATCTTTAGTCGCATTTTCAGATGCTGACTATGCAAGCTGCCCTGATGACCACTGGTCTACTTGCAACTATGGTATTTTCCTTGGTTCTCATTTGATCTCCTAGAGCGCTAAGAAATAACCCATCATCGCCCATTCCAACATTGAAGTTGAGTTCCATTCCTTAGCTAATACCACAACTGAAGTGTTATTATTGATAAAAAAAAATAAAGAAAATTGAAGTGTTATGGCTTCAGTCTCTCTTATGGGATTTGGGTGTTCATCAGTTCTCTCTACATGTTCTCTACTATGAGAACATTGGTGCTATGTATCTGGCTGTGCATCCAATTTTTCATGCTTGTACGAAGCACATTGAAGTGGATTTTCATTTTCTGTACGATCATATTCTTTGCAAAAATGTGATGGTCCGATATATCCCTACTGATGATCATTGGCTAATGCGTTTACCAAACCCCTTTCTCCAGTTTGGTTTAACTTTCTACGATCCAAGCTTCATGTGCTTCTAGCCCAGTTTCGCCTGAGAGGGCATATTAAAGAAAGCTATAGATCGGCAAGTGTAACAAAGGAAAGCTCTAAAGATGGTGGCTCTACAATAATGCAAGTTTCCAATATAAAAGAAAGAGATATAAACAGTTAACTCTACAAAAGTGCAAATTACCAATAGAGGCTCTCACTCAAATTTAGAAATAACTGAATTAGGAAGTAAACCATTTAAGAAATATTATACATAAACAACTGTCTATTCTTTTCTTGCTTTCCATTATTATTTCATTCTTTTGTATGTATATATATATTGTACCCTAAACATCTTGTTCGATATATACAAAAAATAAAAGTTCTTACATTATTTGGAAATAATGTATGTAGGGAAAAAAAGAAATGAGCAGATAAAACAATTAAGAATTCAAATAGATTAGAGTTGATTTGATTTAGATCCTTCAAAATCGATTCGAAGTACACCGATACGACTACCATCATAGAATTTTAGCCCATTTAATTTCCTCTCCCCACGATGACTTGCACGTTCATATATTGCTATTTCAAACTACTGGTTCTACTTCTAAAAAATAAAGGAACTACTGGTTCTACTCAAGAAATTAACCATACAAAAACCACCTCTATTTCTTGAACCTCTTATCGTGCAACACGTGGCAAATTGGTGGGACCCATATCACTCTAAACTCCTAAATGGACCGCCGTAGTCCCAACTCCCAATACAAGCTTTTGTCATCACTTGAGTCTGTGTGGAACTGGAACTGCTTTCAAATAACCCATGACTCGTTGATAAATGCAAAGAACACCTAATTCCTCGTATAATTTCATTTTCTAATGATGCTTCTTCGCTATTGAACAGAAATTACAAAAGAAGTGGAAAAGAAGCCATTTAAGAATGGAAAGGAGAGAGGAAGGTGAAAGGTCCCAAAGGGTCTCTCTCCCTCTCTGACCTTTCTATAATTCACTGTCACTGATTTTCACCTTCCCTACATACACCCACGTCAATCACTACATTCCCTCTCTTTCCTGAAGGCATGACCCTGCAACAATTTCTCCTCGGAGACTGCACATCACATTGAAAAGATTAAACAACATTAGATTGAATGAAACTATGACAGTGCGCAAACAGCGCAAAAAAGTTTAGCAGATAAAATAAGATAATATAGTTCGTGTACCAAAGGTTGAAATGAAGACCGAAGAGCTAAGAAAAACACAACACATGCTTACCTTGTCCCATAGATGTGGGTCAGGTCTCTTGTAAACCACCACTCTTTCAATATCTTCAGGATCTGCCATCTTCCACCTGCACACCGGATGTGGAACTCGGTGGCGATGGTACTCGCTCACCGTCTGCTTTGTGGTGGAATCGTATTTTGCCATAGACAAATAAAACACGAAGGGCTTTTGGCATGGATTCCGGGTGACGGGGCGAGTGTTGAAGGCGTATGCAGTGTAGTCAGCCTTCCTGTACCAATTGAGGAAAGTTCTTGAAGGCATCTCCATCTCCCGGGGCGAGAATACACCCCGGAATATCTGAACGGCGAACCCCCAAGAAACGGAGAGCGTCCAACTCTTTTCTTTGTCATAGCATATGGACTGCTGCATGAGGCCAGCCGAGTCGAGCTTCATCGGCACCATCAGCCGTTGAAGAGCCTTAACCCGGGTTACATTGGGGAATATCGGCTCCACCACATCGAGGTGGTGCAGCGACACCAACGGCGTCACAGGATGCGCAGCAAGAAGCCCAAATAAGTTCCCGTACACATCGTACTGAATCACCACCATCCATAAACAACAAAAACAAGAATCAGACCAGACGTTACTTTGGACTTAAAAGAGAATTTTACAATTTACAGTACTAAAGGCATGAACTAGATTAGCCAAAGCAAACACACAGTAACAGAGGAAAGAAAAAGAAGCACATTAATTATCATACTTTTCAAGCGTCGCTCCTTTACGATTGATCGAGAATCCGATGCAAAAACATGGCATCAGCACTGAGGGATTTTTTGGTAGAATGACTGTTCAGCCCACATCTGAATTTTTAACCCTCTTTCGTACAGGTGGGATGAATCTGGTTTATAGGGAGGGGCTGTAATTTTATATTTATGCAGTGGAGTGCAGTGTACTTCACCGTTTTTTTTATTTTTTTTTGACAAATTTTGGTCCTACACTCCGACACTGTCCCACCATTCAGCTGATAGAGGCTTGGATTTACGTCAACAAGCATCAAATCACATCAGGGGACAGAGAGACAGAAAGTATCATTTGTAGCAAAGGAAATTTAGCCTAATCACTACCCATAGCCATGAAAAGAGTAGAGAGACGCTCGACTTAACCCAGTTGTCTGATAAGCCGTGTTTAGACTTCAGAATTGCATATTTGCATCCACAGGGTCGTCGGGTCCATTGAAGAGAGGCTCCTCCAAGGAAAATATTCAAGGGAACTCAAATCGTCGCGATTTTTGTGGTGATAACATTACATGCCAATGAAGAGTCAAAATGACCACGAGGAAATTACCCAATTATCCTAAAATCGGAAGGAAAAGACAACAGACTTCCTAACAAGCCTATGACGAAGGGACACTTGATCAGACACTGCTTTAATGCTGAGCCCAGCTCCGGTAAGGCCAAGACAATTAGGCCGTGATGGGCGATTCGGCCCATGATGGGTCCATTAGAGACCCAAATGCCGGATCAAGATTCTGTTACAGTATTACTACGGAGAAGATGGAACGCTGTACCCATTTATTGCGTACCACAATATCACCGGCACGATTTGCCCTCTCAGTGCATTGTCATTGTATACGCTAGGCTCCCTAGCTACGGTCTATAAGACTGACCGGATGAATGTACTCTATCACCCTGGAATTTCTCGGGAACCGCAAAGAGAGACTCAAGAAAAATTTAGTCCTACTTAGTGCATTAAAAGAACATAAGAGTAATCCGATTAATTTATTAAACGCAAGGACAAAAAAGGGAAAGAGGAGAGGAGCGGTATTCGGCGAGGTGCGACCCATGTGTTCCTTCGTTGGGTTGATCAGTTCATTGATTTATTCCGAAATATCGGCGTACTAAGATCGAAAAAACAGCAAAAAATGGCGACGGAGAAACAGGAGAGGGGATCAGAAGAGCAAGTCTTCTGTTCGATCACAATAACCGCTGGCGAAACGAAGATAAACTCAGAACCACACACTTAAAATTAAATAAAGCTATAATTTAATAACATTGGGAAGAGGGACTATTTTTTTTCAGATAGTTGTAAAGAAAGGAAAGGAAAAACAGAGACAAACCTGGTGGAACCCAAGATCCTTGGTGAGGGGTACACCAAGCTCAGCCATGCAAGCTTGCATCCGATCGTCGGAGCCGTACAAGCCCGGGTATCTCTGTATGCACCTGTCTTGCATTTTTTCGAGCTCTTTCGCCAATGGGTAACTAATGGCGAATCCTCCCCCACCGTAGGCCATCCCGTACGAGAAGTATATATTCTGTAAATGGCTTTCCGATAAGCTCCCTATGTAATAGAACTGATTGTGGTCGTATTTCGACAAAACCCTAACCAGATTCTCTGGAATGAACACCGTATCGTCATCCCCCATCACGAACCACCTCACATCCTTCATTCCCAGCCTCAACGTCTCGGATACGATCCTTGAGATCCGAATGGCTGAACGGTGACCCTGCCGGTTCTTATAAGAAAACCGAGACGTATCGCCTGAGATCTTCAATGGCGGTAGCCCTTCGTCCTTATGACTCTTGACCGGATTATCCAGCCATACGATTCCCCTCATCTCCTTGGGCCTCCACCATATCTTGATGTAATTTTTCCTCTGTTCCCATAATCTCGCCGAAGCTGCGATTCCGAACACAATGTGTTGGAGCCCTGTTCGTTGGTGTTGAGGGGTTCTCCGATTCTCTTCTTGCTGAATAACTCCAACCGTGTGATTCAGATTTACCTCCGCAGCCGCGAGTGTAATGTTGGAGATTAGAGAAGATGATGAGGAAAGACGACGGTAGGGATGGTCGAAGGAATCATCTTGGTGACAGGCGCGGGAAGTGGAGAGAAGCTTTAATGTATAGACGATGTAGGTAAGAGAGATGAAAAGGATGAGCCAGACCATGAGCTTCGGGAGAGCTCGAGCTGGAGCGGCGGAGACAGCAATGGGGTTACCGGAGGAGCTCCTCATCTGATCCCAAAGCAACTTCTCTGAATCCTTCCCGTTTCCCTTCATGGTCTTGGACTCCCTCTAGGGTTTCTGTTGTTTCCTATCTTCACAGTCGCTCCGCCCCTGTGATAGGAGGACGAAATCAATGAACAAAACCTGTAGAGGAAGAAGGAGAAGGAAGCAGCAACAAGGAATAAATGTGGATTAAATTAAACAAACGAATTAGGAAAAAAACGCAGATATGAACGAATTGAGGTGAGATTATGAAAGCGAAAACGATTTCACAGAAGAGTAGAAGAGGAGACATGCATTGCTGCCAGATTGCACTCGCAAAACCTCTCCCCCAAACGGGGCTTGGCTTTGTGCAGAAAAGGAATGAATCTCGTTTCTTATTTATGTATGCTCTCGATACGATTTCACTGCTCTATTTTTTTAATATAATAACTCGCGGAGGGGACCCGCGTTGCAGGGGCAAAACATGACGTTAAGTGCATAAAATTTGCGAAAGGTAAATTTTTTAATTAAAAATTTATTGGAAATAATGTATTTAAAATAAATAAAAATATATAGACAATAATATATTTAATTTAATAAAATAAAATAATAAATAAATAACCACGGCCATCAGGCAATAAATTCAAAGAGGGAGAGATGACTATTGTCATTGTATTTTTGTTTTCTATACTGGAATAATGTAAATAGTTAAATAATAATAAATTTAATAAAATAAATGAGATAAATAGACAATCAAATGAGAGAGTAAATATATATAAATATATACATAATTCTATGTTTTACTTTTGCTAGCAATAATAATTTGTTAGATTATTAAATTATTAATTAATTAAATAATATAGTAAATTGAGTAAATAAATAAATAAAACTTTATATATTATCAACACAAGATGGGTAAAGGCTATCTCAAATTATTTAATTAATTAATTTAGCATTGTTAATGGGTTAAGCTGAATTATCGGGCTATCAAGCCCATGAAATAGGTTTAACCCGGTTCGTGGTCTGGCCTAGCTTAAGACTTGGCCTATGGACCAGCCTAGCCCATGGTACAGCATAGGCCCATGCGGGCTCGAGTTAAAATAAAATTTTAAGATCTTTTTTAATTTATGTTAAAATTTTCATTATTTGTTTAAAACTTTTGAAAAACATGGCTTAGCCTGGTTCATGGCCCGGCCTGGACTAAGACTTGGCTCATGGACCAACCCAGTATGTGGCTTGGCATGGGCCTACATGAGCTCGAGTCATATATTTTATACAATAATTATATAATATATTAATATATATATATTTATATTTTCAATTTTATTATATTATTTCATTTTATTATTACATATATAAACAATTGTGCACATCCAAAATTCATATAAAATAAAATTTTAAGATCTTTTTTAATTTTTTGCAACATTTTTGAACCTCCGTTGACCCAAACGATCAGACCGTTCGGCTCGGGAACCTTCTAGGCAACTGGTTCCATTTACCCTAAACCTGGTATCTGGTAAAAAACCATTGAAAAAGTCATTAGTCGTTGACCCGGGCGGTCGACCCGTCAACCCGCTCAACGGTTTCTAACCTTTTTTATTTTTTAATTTTTTTAATATGCTATCAGAACAGGTCGTCCATTCGAACCAGATGGTCGGACCATCAACCCGAAAACCGGTGGCTAGAATGATTCCTAATGAGGGGTGATTTGGCCCCAACTTGATGAACAGAGGACACGTGAACGAAACTTGCCAGCCAGGTGATAACTCGCGCTTCTGACCACCTAGGCAGATTGTCACCTCGTGTGTCCCATTCACTTCGGATTGCTCCGAGGACAAGGTATCTCGGAAGCCCGTATTTGATGAGGTGACAGGTAGCAGATTCTAGAAGCTCGCTAGTTGTCTCCGAGCCTTTTGGGATCAAGCCACACATTCATATGTCTTATCCTCATCCCGCCCGATTCAGGTGGACACGATGAGGTTTATCGACTAGCACGTTATCCACCTTCCAAAGAAGAACGGACTCCTACTGCTCGGTCCAAGGATCTCGGAGAGGTTTTGTGAGGCTCATGGCAACCCAACTATATAAGGACATTAGCCCCCATAGCACAAGGTACGCGTGATTATTTGCTCACTAGCTTACTTGCATTCGGGCTTTCATCTCGCTACCAGAATACAATACTAACTTAAGCATCGGAGCGACCTCGCTGGGTTAGCCACTTCAAGTTCTCTAATCCACTTTCTTGTAGTTTGAACCAGCTCGCTAAGCGGCCAGCATCCAGGTAACCTTCCAGCTAGGAGCTTCCGGATCGTGCACCATCAATTGGCACCGTTTCTGGGAACTACGATCGAAAAGCCAACCTTCATACCCTACTGTTTCACTCATTCAATGGCTTCTACAAGCAACACCGTGAAGAGCATTGAGATGACTATCTCTGGGGGATAGGAGTAAACTACGGCTAGCTAGGAGTTCCCCATGGTTTGCATCGGCCAGTTCACCATTCCCCTCACAGTCTTAGGGATCCCTACTATATCAACACAGCAGACTCAGTACCAAACTCAGCCGTTGAACGCTCCCTTACCCCAGGTAAGCGCTACTTTCTCCGTGCCAGAGCCCTCTGTGGTCCCTCTAGGGGTGGGCACCAGCAGTTCGATGAGTTGGTCCAAAGTGTCTAAACCATGCAACTACAAATGCAACAAATGCACCAATTCTAGCAATACTACTTTTGTCAACAATACCAGCAGCAATTTCCACCATTGCAACCGAACTAGCATCAAAATCAACACCAAAATCAGTACCAAAACCAGAACCAGCACCAGGTCCATAATCAACAGCAGCAGCAGGGTGTACACTGATCTCCTCCTCGAAGTGTGGGAAACCCACAGGTCCCAATCCTTCCTCAAGAGTGGACCCCACCTCGGGGTAGAGTTGACGGTCAGCGAACACCCTCACCTTCTTAGAGAGGAAACCCTAAAGATAGGCTTGAAGTCAGTCAGCATACAAGGACCAATCAGCAACAGCACTCGCGAACTAAGAATCGCGAGTCACAAGTCAATGACTGCCAGCTTAGAGCATGAGGCGCGGACTCACAACGAGTCCCCTTGGCTCCCTGTAATAGTCAGCAGCGAGTTCGCGACCAAGAAGACACCGAAGGTAATAACCCACTCCCACCTCACGACAGTGTTTAGGAGCGAGAACAAACCAGGGTCAAAGTGCCAAACAACAACGAGGTCAACAGTACCAATGTGGAAGCACCTAAGAAGTAACGACGTCGCAAGATGTGTCGATCATTAGCCAGGAACACCCACCACCGAGAAGCAGTCAGCCACTGGAACCAAGCAGGGTGAGGGAGGAAATGAGCTCAGTAGCTACATAGCCGGCTCCTACATTGTTGAGCCGTCCCTCCCCCTATCACCCAAGATACTAGCGGCCCCAAGGCCAAAGGACTTCAAGACACCTACACTAGAGATGTACAATGGGAAGTTCGACCCTAATGATCACATCAATGCATTTTAGTCTCAAATGCACCTTGCTGGAGCAGACGAGGCGTGCATGTGTGTGGCCTTTTCCACCACCTTCAGAGGATTAGCCAGGCAGTGGTATAGAAACATAGCACCGAGCTCGATCAAAAGTTGGGCTTAGTTCACCAACATGTTTACTGCTCACTTCATCACTAGTAAGAAGTGCCCAAAGTCACAAGAAAGCCTTCTGAACGTGGTCCAGAGGGAGAATGAATCAATACGAAGCTACATCAAACATTTCAATGAGGAGTGTTTGCAGATACCAGATCTCGATCCGACTATGCGCCTCACTACAGCGCGAAAGGGAGTTAAGCACAAGGAGTTCGCATGGTACCTCGGAGTACATCGTCCAAGTACAATCACGGAGTTCTTCGACTATGCTGAGAGGTTCATGAGCATAAAAGAAGCTCTCGGCTCAAAGGCAGAGGTCCAACAAGGCGAGAAGAGGAAGAGAGAAGATCAAGGAGCCAGTAGCAGTAAGTACTGGCAGAAGATGAGTAAGTCACTGAGGAGAAGCAAGTCTCCCTGCCAAAGAACATCCAACACCCCCCCCCCCCTCAATGCAAAGTGAGGTGGTATCCTGATGGTGATCAAGGATTCTTCTTTACGTTTCAATGAGGAGTGTTTGCAGATACTAGATCTCGATCCAGCTATGTGCCTCACTGCAGCACGAAAGGGAGTTAAGCACAAGGAGTTTGCATGGTACCTCGGAGTACATCATCCAAGGACAATCATGGAGTTCTTCGACTATGCTGAGAGGTTCATGAGCATAGAAGAAGCTCTCGGCTCAAAGGCAGAGGTCCAACAAGGCGAGAAGAGGAAGAGAGAAGATGAAGGAGATAGTAGCAGCAAGTACCGGCAGAAGATTTGTAAGTCACTGAGGAGAAGCAAGTCTCCCCATCAAAGAACATCCAACACCCCCCCCCCCTCAATGCAAAGCGAGGTGATATCTTGATGGTGATCAAGGATTCTTCTTTACGTTTCATTGAGGAGTGTTTGCAGATACTAGATCTTGATCCGGCTATGTGCCTCACTGCAGTGCGAAAGGGAGTTAAGCACAAGGAATTCGCATGGTACCTCAGAGTACATCGTCCAAGGACAATCATGGAGTTCTTCGACTATGCTGAGAGGTTCATGAGCATAAAAGAAGCTCTCGGCTCAAAGGCAGAGGTCCAACAAGGCGAGAAGAGGAAGAAAGAAGATGAAGGAGCCAATAGCAGCAAGTACCGGCGGAAGATGAGTAAGTCACCGAGGAGAAGCAAGTCTCCCCGTCAAAGAACATCCAACACCCCCCCTCAATGCAAAGCGAGGTGATATCCTGATGGTGATCAAGGATTCTTCTTTTGTCAAGTGGTCACCCAGGTTGTGAGGAGATCTGACGACCAGGAACCCAAATGTCTATTTTCACTTTCATCGCAACATCAAGCACAACACTGAGAATTGCCGCAACCTCCACGACAAGATTGAAGAGCTGATCCGCTACAGGTATTTGACTAAGTACATTCAGCATGAGAGTAGGGAGTCATCAGACCGACAAGCCAACCAGATAAGGGAAGTTCCGGAGTCAAGCAGAAGAAATGACCAACCACCTCGGCAACAACAGCCTCCTAAAGACAAGCCGATCCGTAGGGTGATCAACATGATCACCAGTGGGTCCATTGTTGTGGGGTGCACAACAGCAGTAGGAAAGACTTCAGATCGGGAGTTAAAGCATGAAGCAAAAAACCCTCCAAAGAGACCTTGGGTGGAAGAGCCCATTTACTTCACCGAGGACGATGTGCGTGGGATACAATACCCACATGATGATGCCCTCATCATCAAGCTTGAAATCAATGACTTCGAGGTAAAGTGGGTCTTGGTAGACTCAGAGAGTTCGGTGGACATCCTGTTTCTAGAAGCCTTCGACAAGTTGCATCTACAGCGAAGCGACATGAATCCAGCAGATTCACCCTTGGTGGGATTCAGTGGCAAAGTAGCCAGGCCCCTCGGTCAAGTGGCAGTACCAATTATAGCAAGAACATGGCCTAACTCAATGCGCTTCAAGCACACATTCCTAGTGGTCGCGACCCCGTCCCCCTACAACGCAATTTTAGGTCGACCTATTCTGCATGCCCTACGAGCAATAGTGTCCACCTATTTACCTATCGATGAAGTTCCCAACAAATTGCGGAATGGGGGTAGTACGAGGTGATCAGTTAGAATCGTGTAAGTGCTACGTGGCAGCGTTGAGAGGCAAGGCAAAGTTGGTAGAGAATGTCGAACTAGAGCCTCCACTTGAGCATACAGAGGAGCGAGCTGCCCCTATGGAGGAAATAGTCTATGTATCGGTTTCTGAAGCTGAGCCGACGAAGACCCTCTAGAACGGTGCTTTGCTAGGCAAACCTCTTCGGTTGTAGCTATCAGGCCAGTTAAACAAAGGAAATGAAACCTCGCCTCAGAGTGGTAGAGGGTAGTTGACGAGGAAGTCGGGAAGGTCCTCGCAGCAAACTTGGTTAAGGAGGTCCAATACCCGATCTGGGTGGCCAATCCCGTTTTGGTGAAGAAGACCAACGGAAAGTGGTGCATGTATGTCAACTACACTGACCTCAATAGAGCCTGCCCGAAGGATTGCTTCCCACTCCTTATAATAGACTGCCTGATAGATGCGACACCTCAGGGCATGAGTTGTTGAGCTTCATGGATGCCTACTCTGTCTACAACCAAATTAGGATGGATGTAGCTGACTAGGACAAGACCGCTTTTGTAACTGAACTAGGGCTATACTACTATAAAGTGATGCCCTTCGGATTGAAAAATGCTGGAGCAACTTTCCAAAGATTTGTAAACAAAGTTTTTGAACCTCTTATTGGAAATAAAGTCGAGTGTTATGTTGATGGCATGGTCATGAAGACCCAGTTTTCGAACTCCTTAATTGACAATCTAAATTGTGTTTTTCAAATACTAAGAAAGTTTAACATGAAACTCAACCTAAACAAGTGTGTTTTCAGGGTTACGTCGGGAAAATTTCTTGGTTACATAGTAAACTGGCGTGTCATTGAAGCTAAACCGGATAAAATAAAGGCCATACTAGATATGAGACCGCCCCAAAAGATAAAAGAAGTTCAAAGGTTAACTGGCCGGGTAGCTGCCCTAAATCAATTTATGTCTAAATCAGCGGGTTGGTGCCTACCTTTCTTTAAGGCAATAAAAAAGAATGAAGGCTTTGTGTGGACCAAAGAGTGCCAGCTTATGTTTAACGAGTTGAAAAAGTACTAAAGTACCACACTAGTTTTGACCCGACCTGAGGAAGGTGACGAGCTAAAGCTGTACCTCTCCACGAGTGACGAGGTGGTTAGCTCGATACTAATCAAAGAGGTAGATCGGGTCCAACAGCCCGTCTACTATGTAAGTAAAGTCTTGCAGGCTGCATAAACCAGATACCCCGATATCGAAAAGCTAGCGTACGCACTGGTAATAGCAGCACGAAAATTGCGCCCGTACTTCCAAGACCATACGATCGTCATCCTCACCAACAAACCATTGAGGCACATTCTATTAAAGACCGAGGTGTCAAGGAGATTGACGAAGTGGGCCATCGAGCTGAGCAAGTACGACATTCGGTTCGAGCCACGCCCAACGATCAAAGCCTATGTCTTGGCGGACTTCATAGTAAAATGTACATTCAGTACGCCGGTCCCTGAAGTGATTGAGCCGGTTGGCACATTGGAGGTATTGACCAGCGCAACATCGGTCTCGGTCAGAGAAAGTCCGACCTGGGAGGAGGAGCCCTAGATCCTCCACGTAGACAGCTTGTCTAATCAGTGAGGAAGTGGTTCTGGATTGATACTATACGGACCAAGCAGTGGGAGTTCATTTTGCTCCGGAAGGTGGATAGCGTGCTGGCTGATAAACCTCATCGTGTCCACCCGAATCAGGCGGGATGAGGATAAGACCTATGGATGCGCAGTGTGATCCCGAAAGGATCAGAGACAACTGGCGAGCTTCTAGAATCTGCTACGTGCCACCTCGTCAAATACGAGCATCTGAGATACCCTTTCCTCGGGGCAATCCAAAGTGAATGGGACACCCGAGGTGATCGATCTGCCGAGGTGGTCGGAAGCACCGAGTCATCACCTGGCTAGCAAGTTTCATCCACGTGTCCTCTATTCATTAGGTCGAGCCAAATCACCCCTCATCAGTTCTGTTTCCTATAGTATCTGAATCAGTTCTCAAATCAGAACTAGTACTCTATATTCTTTCTGGCCTAGGAAGTGAGTATGAGTTTGTGGTTATAGCATTGACTAACTGACCAGATGCAACATATCTTGGCATTGAAAACATCATTGGAGTTCTTCTGAATCATGAAAGCTGACTTGAAGACTTAGCTCTCACGTCTGATATTTAATCAGCATGCATTTTCTTTGAAAGATATCTGCCATGTTCCCTCTATCTGCAAAAATTTACTACCTGTCAGTCGATTTACAAAAGACAATGATCTATTTTTTGAGTTTCACCAAGACTGCTGCTATGTGAAGGATTATACGGGGAAAATCATGCATCGAGGGGTCAATAGAGATGGACTATATAGCTTTCCTACTTCAGCCACAATCGCTCGAGAAGCTCTTGTTGGAGAATGCACGTCACTTCATGGTTGGCATCTTCAGTTAGGTCATGCAACTATGCATAATGTACAGCAAGTTATTTCCAGATTTGGTCTTCCCTTTAATACATCTAGTGTTAATCAGTTAGTTTGTGAGTCGTGTCAAATGGGCAAAAGTCATAGATTTCCCTTGAAGTCTTCTAGTTCTCAGTCCAAGCGTCTATTAGATTTAATTTTCTCTGATGTATGGGGACCTACTCTCGTTAAATCAAATAGTGGATTTTCTTATTATGTCATTTTTGTGGATGATTTTTTGAAATTTTCTTGGGTGTATCCTATGGTTCGAAAATTTGATGTATTTGATTTATTTCTTAAATTCAAGAGGCATGTAGAAGTCCTATTTGATGCAAAGGTAAAAGTTTTTCAATCTGATTGGGGTGGAAAATATTGTTCCCTGTCCCGGTATCTTGACTCTCAAGGAATAACACATCGACTGGCATGCCCTCACATGCATGAGTAGAATGGATCAGTTGATTGGAAGCACCAACATGTGGTTGAATCTTCTCTATCTCTACTGGCCTCCTCCAATCTCCCCTTCTCCTTCTAGGCTGTTGCAGTTGAAATTGTTGTCTTTTTGATCAATCGTTTACCAACTAAGGTACTCAATGGTATGCCACCTTATGAGAAACTTTTTCAGTCCCTTCCTGATTATTCTCTGCTGCATTGCTTTGGTTGTGCTTTCTATCCTTTTCTGAGGCCGTACAACAAGAATAAATTCCAATTTCGATCCCCCTAGTGTATTTTCATTGGTTACAGTACCTCCCACAAAGAATACCGTTGTATGCATGTTCCTTTAGGGCGTCTCTTTATAGCTTGGCATGTTGTGTTTGATGAAAACTTATTTCCGGGAATTGGTGAAACACCTCCTTGCGCCTCTCCTACTCCTTCGGGTACTTTCATCTCAGCACCAGTCCCTCGGAATTTGGAACCTCCATGTCCACCATCATCATCACAGCAGCACCACACTGTGACTCCTCTTGAGTCTAGCTCTAGTTCGACCATAGCCTCTCTAGTCCTAGCATCTCTGGCTCAGGTTTCTTTTGATCGCCCACAAAGATACCACAACATTCAAGAATTATTGGATACTACAGCTCCAGTTTCACAACCGGTACATTCTCATTCCATACGTACCAGGTCTATGGATAGTACCTTGCCACGATCTTAGCTTGCTACAAGGTACCCAATTCCCTCATATCTTCTTACTCTTTTCGAAGAACAAGAACCCAAAAATATTAATCAAGCTACAAAATCAGTTAATTGGCAGTTGGCTATTGAAAAAGAATATTAGGCTCTCATTAAAATGATTCTTGGCACTTAGTTTCGTATGATCCTTCCATGAACATTGTTGGTGATTAAACTATTGCTATTTATTATAAATTTTCATTATAAATTTATTTTCAGTAATTGTGTACTTTTGCTATAAATTTTCAATAATTATTGGTGATTAAACTATTGTTATTTATTAGAGATTGGACAATTAATTTAGCTGAAATTAGGAGTGTTCAAGGATTGGTTCACTTCGGTTGCAGGTTGTTTCACTAGCCAAATCGACTTGGTCAGGTCAGGAGTTTGACACCCAAAACTGACTGACCATTAGTGAAAAGTGAAACCCACCAACTCGAGTTGTATCGATTTGGGTCTATTTTCGGTTTGGTTTGTCTGTTCAAAAGATTTAAGCTTAAAAATTAAATTTAAATTTAATAAATTATAGTGGTATTATTAAAAAATAAATTAAAAAAACTAAATATAGTTAGAAAATTGTTGAACCAAAGCCAGTCGAAAATACTAGAAAACCGACTAACTTGGGTCGAGTTCAATCAAATTGGTTATTAAAAAGTTTAAATATAAAACAATTATATACTTTTATGTATTTCTATTGTTTAGCTTTCCCTTAATAAAGCTTGCGCATCGCACGAGTCCCCGATAGTATGTGTATATAGGTATTCATTATTCATATGCATGTATGCATTATACAACTATGCATCCAAAAATGTATATATCTATGTATTTATACATTTTTCTTTACAAGTATTTATGTATATATTATATATGCATTTATCTATATATACATACATATATTTATATTTTGGGAAAATCTATGGTGCGAGAAAGACATGGTATCGGAAAAGTTGATAAATAATACCTGATTGACTACCATGTTTATGATACCAGTTGGTTGGTAAAAAATTTTTCAAATATCATATCTTTCCAATATTATAGTCGAATCTTATCTATCATATATATAAAGCAAGGTTGTCCACATCACCATGCCTCTCTTTGCTTCAAACCCCCTTCTTAATTTCCTGTTTTTTTTTTCTTTTTATTTTTTTTAAACTCCACATAATTGCCCATTAAACCAATAAGGAAACAACATTGGCTAAATTATCTTTAATAGCCAATAGATAAAAAAAGAGTGACTAGCTTTTCTAATATCTAGCCAAGTGGCACCACTATCTACCACTTTCTCCTAAATTATCTCTAATTCCTATTTATCTCATCCCCCACTTTCTCCCAAATTATCTCTAATTCCTATTTATCTCCTAAGCTATCTCTAATTCCTATATATCATCTCCCCCATTTTTTATCTATATCTATCTAAAGAAAGTTTGAATTAACAAATTTAAGAATTATTTAAATATTATAATGGAATTGTATAATAACTTTAAAATATTTATTAAAACACAAAAAAAATAATTATAATATATTTAATAATATTCATATTATTAATAATTTTATATTTTTACAAAGTTTATCATGAAATTATGTACTAACAATATAATTTATAGTTTTACGGATTATTCAATTTAAATGATAAAAGTTTATCATTAAGAAATAAAATATTATTTAAATATTTCAATAACTAAATATCTTAAATAACAAAATATTAAAAATAGATAAATAATTATATAACAAGATATTTAACATTAAATAATAACTTTAAAGTAAATAAAATTCAAATAAAAAAAGTTAATTATTTTAAATATTATTTAAATATTTAAATAACTGTATATTTTAAATAATGAAATATGTAACATAACTAAATTCTAAATAGTTAAGATAAAAAAATTATGTAATAAATTTAAAAAATTTCTTAGAAGTACAAAAATAACTATAATAGATTTCATAATATTAAAATTAATAATATTTTAATATTTTACTAAATGAATAATGAAAGTATGTAGTAATAGTATAAATTATAATTTTATGGATTATTAAATTCAATAAATAATTAATATTTTAAAGTTTTAAATAATGATATTATTTAAATAACTAAATAATATTGTAAACTAGTTTCACTTATATCAATTAATAATTTTAGAAAATGACTTTCAAAAAGATGAATATTTATTAATAATAATTTTAAAATATGAATCTATATTTATTATATATTTTTATATACTAAAATTAATATTTATTGTATTTTCGTAATTATTTATTGTTTTTCGTGATAAAAATACTTTCAATAATTATGTATAAATCTATTTTTGTTTTGTTGTTTAACAAGAAAATTTTAATAATTATTGAACATTAAACTACTGCTATATAACTTTTTTAATTTAATTTATTGTACTTTTGTTATAAATTTATTTTTAGTATTATGTATTTTTGTTAGGATTTATTGATTCATATTTATTATAGATTAAACTATTATTTGAGATTATACTATTTATTAACTAATTTAACATATTTTCAATATTTATTGTATTTTTGTAATTATTGTATTTTTATTAGTTCTTTATTGTATTTTAATTATAAATTTATTTTCAATAATTGTGTATTTTCACTATAAATTTTCAGTAATTATTGGAGATTAAACTATTATTATTTATTAGATATTAGACTATTAATTTAGCTGAAATTTGGAGTGTATACTGATTGATTTGGTTCGATTGCTAGCTGTTTTGGCCAACCAAATCGACCTGGTCAGGTTGTGGAGTTGGTCACGAAACTAACTGACCATTAGGGAAAACCGGCCAACTCAGGTTGTATCGGTTTGGGTCAATTTTCAATTTGGTCAGTCAATCCAAAATATTTAAACGTAAAAAGTAAATTTAAATTTAAAAAATTATAATGGTATTATTAAAAAATTAAATTTATGATATAAAACATTTTAGACTAAGGAATATGGGAATTTTCCACTTTCTTATATTTAAAATATAAAATATTAATGTATTTATGGTCAGTTTAGTTCGGTTTTGGTCAGTTTACAAATGACCAAACCAAAACTGATCCAACTTGGTTGGGTTGGGAAATTATTGAACCAAAGTCGATAAAAAATACTAGAAACCACAAGTAGAATTGGGTTAGGTTGGTCGGTTTCATCGATTTGATGAACAACTATAGCTGAAATTAATTATTGTTATTTTTGTATTGTAAAATAATTATTAAAAGTAGTATATAAAATATAAAAAATTATTAATTATTTTAAAAGTTAAAATATAAAACAATTGTATATTCTTATGTGTTTTTATTGTTTAGCTTTCGCTTAACAAAGCGCATGCATTACACGCATCCCTGCTAATATATTATCTGCCAAAATTTTTAGGTTTAGAGGCAATTTTTTTTTCTAAAACATGATTACTATATAAATTCTATGCCTTATCCAACTATATGAGATCAGCTACATAAATTCTTTTTAACCAATCCATTTTATTTAAAGTCATATCCATGTTAATACTTAAATCATTTATAACCACTATTTCTTATGTCCTTTTTCCTTCTACATGTGGTTCTTTTAATCCTTTTAATTTGTAACAAATTACTTTTTCTAACTGGTGCTGTTGGTATGTAATTAATCTAAAGTAAAGGTCTTCCTTTCCCATCTTTTCCTTCAAATCAAACATAACCTTAAAACCAGAAAATAGTACGTTCAAACCCAATTAAGACCAAGCCAAACCCAACTACAAGTTTTAAGATTGAAGGTTCAACAACTTGGATTGGGTTAAGATTGACATCAATCTGACTTAACCCGACCTTACTTGCACCCCTAATCTGTAGAGAAGCCAGGATTTACATGCACCAGGACTGCCAAAAATGTACAATATGGTGGTAGACTGGTAGTTGGGATACGTGGCAAATGGAAATCAAAGTTTGTTGGTGCAAAGTCTATCATGGGCACAATTTAAAAGGATGAATCTTCTTAATCATGATTCCAAGAAATCATTTAAAAAGACAAAAGTAACCATATTTTGATCTCTTTAACTACCAAAAAAAAGCATAGACTAAATTGTGGTGTTTTTGTCTTTTTGGCTCCAGTGACAAAAACAAAAGAAAATAAAAGAGGACATTTGAGGAGCGACAAAGGCCTTTGCATCTTTAGGGGTGTACTGGTGATTACAATGGATGCCCTTTTACTTTTCAGCGACAAGGAAGGATTTTGGCCGTTTGTCGAAAAGTAAATTTAGTGCAATATTTGTACGTGACTGGTGTGTCTTGATAAATGAGAAGTAGCAATGGTAAAGTAAAACTAAAAGCGGAAGATCAGAATAGGGTAAAAGCACAACGAGCTTTTTAGGTAGTGTTTGGCAAGGATGTTATTATTCTAGAAAATAGTTATACATTAGCATTGTGTTGAAAAAATCGGTGTTTTATAAAATGGTAATATGTTTCTAAACCATATCTTGAAAATCGAGAAAAAGTAATTTGGAGAAACGTTGAATTTAACATTTTTTCAATTTAGAATTCATTGTTACCAACAAAAATATGATGCCGTACCAGTGCTGAAAACATTGATACGAAATAAAAGTTATTGTTATTACCCCAGAAAACATCCTACTAAAATAATGTTTCTAAACAAAAAAGACAATGTTTTTTCAAAAAACAATGCTTCCTGATGTAACCGTTTTTGGTCACGTACCATTTTTTGGGATGTGTAAAATTTTTTGGCTAAGTACCTCGTGTTTGACCTAGTGGTGACGTGCCTTGGTGATGAGCTACTTGGTGGCAAACTTCCCGGGGGAGAACTGCCTGGTGGCGAACTGCTTGGTGATGCTCCCTGGTGGCGAACTGCCTAGTGGCGAACTGCCGGGTGGCGAACTGCCTGGTGGCGAACTGCTCGGTGGCGAACTGCCTGATGGCGAACTGCCTGATGGCGAATTGCCTGATGGCGAACTGCCTGGTGGCGAACTGCCTGGTGGTGAACTGCCTGATGGCGAACTGCCTGGTGGAGCTGCCTGATGGTGAACTGCCTGGTGACGAACTGCCTGATGGCGAACTACCTGGTGGCAAACTGCCCGGCAGTGCTCCCTGGTGGCGAACTGCCCGATGGCGAACTGCCTGGTGACGAACTGCCTAGTGGCGAACTCGTCACTTGACTTGCTCCTAGGCGGTGTGCAACTCAGAGGATGGTGGAGCTCCCTGGTGCAGCGCTACCCGATTACCCCCCGCGTGAGGTGATTTTCTCTCCTTTGTAGATGGCGGGAGCTGAGGGACCTGCGGGAACTGAATCAGAGGACCCGGGGGTATTTTCCCGGCGGGGACTCTCCGATGCCTAAGTTAGCATTCTAATTACAAAGGGCTTGGAGAGAAATGAGAGAGCTAGAGAGCGGGGGTTACCATACTCTTTTTCCTTCTTCTCTTGGCTTTGGGGGTCGGAGTCTTTATATAGTGGTGCCTTCGCGGGTTAGGTGGGTGAAAAGCCTTCAAATGGTAAGACGTCATATCCCATCAGAACCGGGGTACGGTGATGAACTCCTCGAGGTTGTCAGGCTGGCGCTTGTGCCAGGCGTCCTGGTCGACGCCTGGGCCAGGTCGTCAGGTCGGCGCCTGTCAGTCGACGGGTCGGTGTCCAGGCCAGGTTGCCAGACCGGCGCCTGTCTGTCGGCGGGTCGGTGTCCGGGCCAGGTTGCCAGGTCGGCGCCTGTGTCAGTCGGCGGGTCGGTGTCCGGGCCAGGTTGCCAGGTCGGCGCCTGTCAGTCGGCGGGTCGGTGTCCTGCCAGGTTGCCAGGTCGGCGCCTGTGTCCAGGTCATGTCATCAGGTCGGCGCCTGTGTCCGGGTCATGTTGTCAGGTTGGCGCCTGTGTCCGGGCCAGATTGCCAGGTCGGCGCCTGTGTCCGGGCCAGATTGCCAGGTCGGTGCCTATGTCCGGGCCAGGTTGCCAGGTCGGCGCATGTGGCAGGCTGATC
Source organism: Nelumbo nucifera (assembly GCF_055504915.1). NCBI lineage: Eukaryota > Viridiplantae > Streptophyta > Magnoliopsida > Proteales > Nelumbonaceae > Nelumbo > Nelumbo nucifera. The sequence continues at coordinate 42,428,165 of NC_142654.1, forward strand.
CGGCCAGGTCGCACAGGTCGCGCCAGTTCGCGCGCAGTTCACGCTAGGCCGCGCGCAGTTCGTGCGCAGGTCGTGCGCAGGCCGCGCACAAGCCGTGCCAGGTCGCGCCAGGTCGCGCGCAGGTCGCGCGCAGGCCGCGCCAGTTCGCGCCAGGCCAGCCAGACCGGTGCCCGGGGGGGGGACCAACTTGGTAAGTTGTTGCCTGGGGGCTTGCCTAGTTGTCACGAGGTGCCACGTGTCGCAATTTCACTAGAGGGCCAAATCTGCCCTCATCAATTGCCCCCCACTCCCGAGCTGAGAGTAACTCAACGAAGGGAGTAGATTTCTTTTGGCCCCGTAAGTCGACGAGCTAGTAAGTTTTGATCCAATTCCTTAGGCTTTGGGAGCTGCCTGTATGTGGCGAGCTGCCAGTAAGACGAGGGGGTCTCCGCCGGTTTCAGTAGTGTAGCCCTTAGGCTCTGGGGCAACTTATAGTTCACTTTTGCTGATTTTGTTCCTGCTGAGAAAGCGATTGGATATTTAGCAATAGTGTGGCCCGCAGGCTTTGGGAGTGACTCATAGTCTACTCTTTTTGATTTTCGCCCGTGCCGGAGAGGCGACTGGGTCTTAAGCAGTAATGTGGCCCATAGGCTTTTGGGAGTGACTCGTAGTCTACTCTTTTTTGACTTTTGCCCGTGCCGGAGGGGCGACCGGGTCTTAAGCAGTAATGTGGCCCGTAGGCTTTTTGGGAGTGACTTGTGGTCTACTCTTTTTTGACTTTGCCCGTGCCGGAGAGGCGACCGGGTCTTAAGCAGTAATGTGGCCCGTAGGCTTTTGGGAGTGACCCGTGGTCTACTCTTTTTTGACTTTGCCCGTGCCGGAGAGGCGACCGGGTCTTAAGCAGTAATGTGGCCCGTAGGCTTTGCCTGTGAGGTGTCGAGCTATGATTGTGCTACATCAGCTTCGTAATGCCGGTCACCCACTCCTACAAGAAGCTACTAGGGGCTCGACCTTCGGGGGCGGCACTACTAACTTTAGGTTGCCAGCTCACACGGGAGCCTTGGAAGGCTCGACCGGTAAGGGCGCCTATGTAGTCTGTTGGCCGTCAACTCCCGCGGAAGCCACGAAGAGCTCATCTTTGTAGGGGGACCTTGCGGAGAGGACTGATGAGGCATCATCTGAATCGAAAGTAAGGTTGGTAGAGCTACTTAGTCCATTAGCCCCCTGCATAGTTTTTGAGTTCATAAAAAATGTAAACTATAAAGTGATATCTTCAAAAAAGTGAGGACTTAGCTTTGGTAGGATGAGAACTTAGCTTTTGTAGAATGAGAACTTAGCTTTTCGTAGCGTATTCCCACAGATGGCGCCAATTGATGTAACCGTTTTTGGTCACGTACCATTTTTTGGGATGTGTAAAATTTTTTGGCTAAGTACCTCGTGTTTGACCTGGTGGTGACGTGCCTTGGTGATGAGCTACTTGGTGGCGAACTTCCCGGGGGAGAACTGCCTGGTGGCGAACTGCCTGGTGATGCTCCCTGGTGGCGAACTGCCTAGTGGCGAACTGCCTGGTGGCGAACTGCCCGGTGGCGAACTGCCTGGTGGCGAACTGCCCGGTGGCGAACTGCCTGGTGGTGCTGCCTGATGGCGAACTGCCTTGTGGTGCTGCCTGATGGCGAACTGCCTGGTGACGAACTGCCTGATGGCGAACTGCCTGGTGGCGAACTGCCCGGCAGTGCTCCCTGGTGGCGAACTGCCTGATGGCGAACTGCCTGATGGCGAACTGCCTGGTGACGAACTGCCTGATGGCGAACTGCCTGGTGGCGAACTGCCCGGCAGTGCTCCCTGGTGGCGAATTGCCTGATGGCGAACTACCTAGTAGTGCTCCCTGATGGCGAACTCGTCACTTGACTTGCTCCTAGGCGGTGCACAACTCAGAGGATGGTGGAGCTCCCTGGTGCAGCGCTACCCGATTACCCCCCGCGTGAGGTGATTTTCTCTCCTTTGTAGACGGCGGGAGCTGAGGGACCTGCAGGAACTAAATCAGAGGACCCGGGGGTATTTTCCCGACGGGGACTCTCCGATGCCTAAGTTAGCATTCTAATTACAGAGGGCTTGGAGAGAAATGAGAGAGCTAGAGAGCGGGGGTTACCATACTCTTTTTCCTTCTTCTCTTGGCTTTGGGGGTCGGAGTCTTTATATAGTGGTGCCCTCGCGGGTTAGGTGGGTGAAAAGCCTTCAAATGGTAAGACGTCATATCCCGTCAGAACCGGGGTACGGTGATGAACTCCTCGAGGTTGTCAGGCTGGCGCTTGTGCCAGGCGTCCAGGTCGGCGCCTGGGCCAGGTCGTCAGATCGGTGCCTGTCAGTCGACGGGTCGGTGTCCGGGCCAGGTTGCCAGGCCGATGCCTATCTGTCGGCGGGTCGATGTCCGGGCCAGGTTGCCAGGTCGGCGCCTATCTGTCGGCGGGTCGGTGTTCGGGCCAGGTTGCCAGGTCGACGCCTGTCAGTCGGTGGGTCGGTGTCCTGCCAGGTTGCCAGGTCGGCGCCTGTGTCCAGGTCATGTCATCAGGTCGGCGCCTGTGTCCGGGTCATGTTGTCAGGTTGGCGCCTGTGTCCGGGCCAGATTGCCAAGTCGGCACCTGTGTCCGGGCCAGATTGCCAGGTCGGTGCTTGTGTCCGGGCCAGGTTGCCAGGTCGGCGCATGTGGCAGGCTGATCCGGCCAGGTCGCGCAGGTCGTGCCAGGCCGCGTGTAGGCCGCGCGCAGGTCGCGCCGGTCGTGCCAGTTCGCGCGCAGGCCGCGCAGGTCGCACGCAGGCCGCGCCAGGTCGCGCCAGGTCGCGCACAGGTCTCGCGCAGGCCGCGCCAGGTCGCGCCAGGTCGCGCGCAGGCCGCGCCAGGTCACGCCAGGCCAACCAAACCGGTGCCCGGGGGGGGACCAACTTAGTAAGTTGTTGCCTGGGGGCTTGCCTAGTTGTCATGAGGTGCCACGTGTCGCAATTTCACTGGAGGGCCAAATCTGCCCTCATCACTTCCAATCCACACATATACAGCACTTTATATGTAATAGCATCGATGCAAAACATGTTCTAATTTGCTTTGGACCGTGTTGAATGAAAATTATGAAAGGAAAATGACGTTAAATTTGTCTAGTTGCAAATTGAATGGTCGTTTTGTTTTGTATTGTTTGTAGACTGAAATAGGAGTCTTTCTCCTTAGGCGTGGGTGGAGGGTTGAGACCAAACATGATATGATATGATACGATGATTTAAAATACTGCAATCAATCAGGGAGTTGGGATTTCCTATTAATTAAACATGTTCCAACATTATCAATACGATCTGACACCGTATATCTCAGAGAGATGTGTGGTGTCAGATGATATTAATAAAGAATTGGAACGTGTTTTATTGGTAGGTCGGAACTTTCATCTCTCAACGCTCACAATTCACAAGCGCTATAATGATGCTAAGCTTGAGCGGATCATTGCTGCAACAATTGTGTCGGCGACTATTTTATTTGTCATGATCAGGGTAATTTCTTTCTTTGCCCAGGACAGTACACCGCTTTGCGCATAGTGTTCCTACCTAGCCCCAAAAGCCAAAAATGCATACACCACATCATTACACCGACTGCTCTCTCTCTCTCTCTCATCGTCGTATTCACATCTTTTTACGAATTCCTGGCCAGTTATCAGTACCAACTGTTTCTTTCATTATCGGATTAGGCTATTTGTAATTCAGGTTCAATTTTGAAAGATTACAAATATGTAGCGGGTAAAACTTTGTATTTTATATTATTTTGTATATATTTGTATTTTTTCGAACTGAATCTATGAATTATAAATATAAATACAAATATGTAGAATGTAAAAGTTTATATTTTGTACTGATATGGGTTAGCTTGGCCCAGCCCACATAGGGCTGGGAGGTCCAATCCACTAACGTCTGCTAGTGTCAGCAACAATAGGAGGGAGCCCTGCTGCCTTTGTACGGAGCCAATCACATAATTGTCTGGCGTACTCGCCAGAGCTTATAGCCTAACCTTGTATGGCTCTCATCCGGGGCGTTTATGTTCACCTACCCCCAGCATGCTCAAGTATAAATAAGAGGTAACTACCCCTTAAAAGGGGCTGGAACAAAGAAACTCTAACATCATTCATTCATTTACTCCCCGCACCAACCTTGTTTTCTTAGCATTGATTCAGGGAGATCTGGTACATCCAAGGACTCTCTCCAAGGGCTTTCCTGCACCCTTCCCTATTCTACACCTTGTACTAACTTGAGCGTCGGAACCTCTACCTTGGGTATCCATCCTGAGGCCCCTGACACTCTTTGTCTTGCAGTATCTTTGGCCACCTGGGACTTCGCCTCAACCTGTAGTCCTCAACTACTGTAGTCCTCGGAAGAAATATTTCACCTCGGCTTGTGGTCCTCAGCTTCGGCCAACCTTTTTCGAGGCCCCGGGGTACTTGGCCAACACCAGAAACTTGAAGAGTTAATTTACTTCCTTGTCCCCTACCAATCCGCACGGCAACATGTACTATTTTATATATATTTTATTGTATATATTTGTATTTATACATTTTCAAACTGAGTCTTAATTTCACATCCTTCGTTTTACTTTTCTTTGCAGAAGAAGGAGGTGATTTCAACACTCATTTTTCTTCCCAGTTCTGTCTTCATGATGTCAACTGTCCCAATAAGCTTCTTCCGTTATAGTTACATTTATGGTGTTTACCTAATAGGGATATATTTTTCGGTCAAGTTAAAATTAAAAAATAGGAAACGATCTGGATCATTTTTCTTCAAGGTCCCTTTTTTAAATCAAATTTATCGATTAGGCTGTGTTTGGTTGTAGTGCAAAGTTATCTATGAGAGTACAAATGCATGGAAGAATATTACAATATCACTTTTTTTATTATATTAGTATTTTATTTTCTTATAAATAAAATGCTTTTTTGTAAATAAGTTTTACACTCATTCTACATGTACACATTTGTTGGGCCAAATCAATCCAATGTTTATGAATGTTAAGAGTAGAAGACTTGGCCAAGAGTGGTTGAGAAAAGTAAGGTTTTGAGCCCCACTTTATGAGACACCAGTCTTAAAAGTGAGAATAAGTGGCAGGTATTGAAGTCAAGAAAGTTGAAGGGATATGGTTCTTTTCATCAAGTAATCCATACCAATTTTTGAATCTCCTCCAATGAACAATTTTGTGTCTCAGGTGAGCAACCATTAGACCTATTCTTGGGCCATTGACTCAGCTGGGCTTGTTCTTGATCAGGTTTGGTTATAGTTTTAGGACCATGGGTTCAGGCTCAGGCTCTAAGCACCAGGCCCGACTATTTTTTCAGGTCAGGTTTGAGATCCTTTAAAATAACCCAGTCCCTTAATATTATATATGATAAAAATATATTAATAATATATAATACATATATATTATTAATATACTTCCATCATAAGTAAGACTTTTTTTATGGAGATGAAGCTTTGGGCTTTATACAAGGGCTAGGCTAAGACTTGGGCCTGAACATTTTCTGTCAATAACGAGGCAAAGTCTGACTCAAACCCAACCTGGCCCAGCCATGAACATATCTAACTACCAACCTGGCCCAGCCCATGAACATGTCTAACTACCATTTCATGGGCTTTTCATGCAGCAAGATGGGATTTTTTTTTTTATATATTTTGGAAGTCTATCTTCCAAATCAAAGTTATCCATTAATAGAAGATGAAAGAAGATGATGGAGTAGCAGGTACCAGCTTTTAGCTGGAGATGGAAAAGTGTTTTAAATAACAATATTTAAATTGCTAAGCTCTTACCAAAGAGGAAAAAAAAATGCTGTTTACCCAGAAGACAAAAAAGTACTATATAAGGACAACCATAATACTATTGGAAAGGGATGCTAGAAGAATTTTATATAGGCTCTATTTGTTTGTTGATATAAATGCATGGGTGTGCAATATTTGGTTTGATGTCTTGATTTAGCATTTACGCGTCTTTCCTGTGCAATATTTTCACTTTGTTTTATTTTTGGGGGTAAAAAAACCAAGTGTATAGACAAATGTAAATATTAAGCTGCATTTGGTGTTCCTTATTTTAAGGGTTTATTTTTTTTTTTGCAATTAAAAACTTAAAGAGACATTTTAATTGCAAAAAGAAAATAAATCCTTAAAGTAAGGAACGGCAAATGCAGCCTTAGTCATATAGATACTTGGATCCGATTAATTTCTACTAGTTGAAAGGTGCAGCAAAACCCAATTGGAATGCAAATTTACTCCTACAAGATGTGTAAACTCACATGTAAAACAAAAGGGTGCAAAATTCAAATTGGTTGGGTGCAATTTGAATTTACACCTCAAAGGAATGAAGCCCTACTTGAAGGCAAAATTGGAAGGCAAAGATCATGTTTACCTTGAAGGGGGTAAAACATGTCTCAGTGAGGCCTACTTTCTATCTCTTCCTTGCCCTCTGCTGATGTAATAGACATATAAATATCGAAGTTTTCTTTTTCTTTATTATTTTTCAGAATGTGGAATAGGGAAATATTTAAAACACATTGATGACATGGAGCCCAATTCATAGAGAAAACTATCTCAAGGAAACGACCACGTGAACTGAGGTGGATGAGGTTTTTATGATAAGATAAATAGGTGAATCAAATAAAGAATACATGGATGGACAAAGCAGTTGACAAGAAAATTAGGAGTCACATCAGATACTATGGCATTTTGAAAGCTACATGTGAAAACTCAAAAGAAGTAGTTGGTAAAAACTTCACATCGATCCTTTGAAGTTTGAAGACTCTAGGCCAACTAATATAGTCAGGAAAAATATTATCCTTTACTACACCATATGGAATGGTGCCATAAAGTCTATAAAAGTTGGCCTTTTTTACTTTTTCAACAAGCTTAACCGACAATCCGACATTATCAATATTTGTTAATTATTAACAGACGTAGAAAGTCAAAATTTTGAAAACAGCTTCACTGTATGCATCTTCACTCCTCAGAGCTTGTATTGAGAGAACCTCGTGCACTAGGTTGTTCAGGTAAAAAATTAATATAATTGGATGGATAGTGACGTCAGTATAGAGGTGTAAATCGGGTCATGTCACCCGTGCCAGGCCCAATATGATAGTCCAAGTTGTGTGGTATTTCCGAATGTGCATCGTTAAATGCTTCGGAACCCCAGGTTAAACATTTATAATTTTTTCGACTTCCAAATAACTATTAATGTAGTAAAGGGATGAGAATGGGTTGTATTCACAGGGAAAAGAGGGGAAAATTAATATACACTCAAATTCGGATAAGAAAACACAAGAGGGAAGTGCAGAAATGTAAAAATTAATTAATTAAACTGAGAAAAATATAGAATTTGAACAATATTGAAAGTTAAAAGTGCAGAAACATAAATAAGTACAGAAATAAATTTACAAAAGAAATGAAATAAAAATTTGTAATCCGATCAGAGGTAGTAGTCTCTGGATCTCCCTTTTGACCCTCGAACTTCTCGAGTTAGGCCTTCCGTCTTACCTGGTCGAATTGCAGATCTACAGAAAATAAAACAAAAATCAAACGGGATGAAAATAAATTGCGGAAAGAAAATAACAAACTTGGAAGTGAGAGAACAAACATTAAATCTAAGACTAATGGTTGGGATCTGAATCCAGATGTGGCAGTAGTGGTTTTGGCGAATTGCAAGTAGGAACCCCTCCACTTGCCCGAGCGTCCTCCTCTTCCTCTACCCTTGAACTTTTCAAAATTAGCCTTCCGTCTTACCTGGGGGCAGAATCCAACCCTTTCTTAGAAACTCTTGGGTCCTTTTAATAGATAAGGGTGGATACAACTAGGATTAGAGAGAAAGAGGGGGGCGGCAGCTGGGTTTTAGCAAAAGTATGAGTGCCCTAAGGTTTAGAATGAAGGGTTATGATGGTTCTAGGGTGATCCTAAGGCTGAGAAGAAAAGAAGAGGTCACCCAATATTATGTAAGGCTGAGATTTAATGACTAAAGGTTGAATGGTGAAGATTAGAAGTTAGGTGGCTCCCTAGGGTTAGAATGCTAAAAGGAGAGTGCTTTAGAATGGGTGGTGGAGATTAGAAACGATGGAAGGTGAAGATTTAGCAGTTAGGGGCGGCTAGGGTTTGTTAAGGATGAAAAGAATGAGTTAGAAGACACCCTAGGGTTTGCTAAGGAAACGGGAGAATGCTACTACAGTAGGAGGGGCGCCAAACTGGATTTAGCATATAGGAGGCGCCCTCCTGTTCTCAGTTTTTCACAAAAACACCCCCTCTCTCAGCTGGACTTCACACCACCTTCCCAAAAACTGCAATTCAACCATGGAACCTTCCCAGTTTTAAACAAAATTTGCATAGAGACCCTCAGAGGTCACAACATTGAAATTAACTGGGAAAATGACACAATTTGACTACTCTATGGCCGAAAATACCCCTGAATTGATGCCCTTAAGGCATCAAAATGCAGAGTTATCACACCCCCCAACTTAACCATTGCTAGTCCCTTAGCAATGTAGACTTAAAATTACATTGATTATAGAGACCCTTCCCATCTCAAGATCATCCCTAACAGAATTAGTCAAGCACCCTGATTCTAGAATTCTCAAACTCTGTGTAGATCGGTATTGGGATTAAGGGGTAAAACTGTCTTACTTTGAATATTACAGAAACTTGGCTTAAAAATCTTATATACCCTTCCATTTCCAGACTGTCTTGATAAGCTGAGATTGATTAAATCAAACATGTATTCATTTTTTACAGTGGATTTCTACCCTTGAACTTGATTTGCACACTTATTTCTATTGTTACATTCCACCATTTAATGCGAATCTCGACACTTGCCTTAGGTGAAGAGACCCGATTACTAAGTGTTAGGTGATTGTCTTTGGCCTTCCCTTTCCCATTTGACGTGAATTTGGACACTTGACTTAGGTGAAGAGACCTAGTTAATAAGTCTAGGGTATCCATTGACTTTTGATTCTTTTTTTTTGGCAGAACTATTCAAGGTAGTCTACTATTTCTAACAACTTGAAGAATTTTTGTTTACTTTCTCCATCTTTCTCTTCTTTTCTTAGCAGGGGAAAACTTGGGAGTATGTTTCAATTTCTAAACAGTTTCTGAAAATATTCAAATAAGACAAATTTTGACTCCTATCACTTGTTACCAATTTCTACAAAATCCAATATTCTTTTATCAGTTTCCTCAACTTTTTTTATTTGGAAATCTCTTTTAAATGGATTTTTTTTTTAATTTTAGTGAAATTTTAATTATGCATATTTAAAGTCTTAGCTTCTCTCTTTTTTTCTTTTAATTTTTCTCTCTCTTTCCTCACCCCCCAGCTTAAATGCCATTGTCCCTAATGGCATGACTAGAATGATGCAAAACAAGGATTTGTGCCAAAGAGAACAATGAATAGGGTTTTCCTGAGGGGTTCAAGGTCTGCCACCTAGTCTTGAATCAATAAAAGAAACAACAATTCTAACACTACAAACAAAAATCAATTGAAAACTACGTTAGGCTGCCTCCCAACCAGCGCTAATTCAGCCGGACACATTCATCCACTGTTCCCATCTATACTCCCCGACTCACTTTCATCTTCCGATAGACAGGGTTCAGATTGGGCTAACCACGGGGTAGACAGGGCATCTAGAAGATCATCAACTATATCCACCTTGCACTCATCTTCCCCTAGGTTTGGATACTTAGAGGCACTAAAAATGTTTAACCGGACTTTCTGCTCCCCTAATGAAATGTCCACTTCTCCCGATTTACAGTTAATATTTGTATCGACCGTTGCTAGAAATGGACATTTTAAGATTATTGGGATGTGGTTCTGTTCCTCGGTTAGGGTCATGTATGGGATGATGAAATCCACTAGGAAGTGACAACCCTTTAGCCTGACAATGACGTCCTCAAAAACACTTCAAGGGGTCTTGACTGACCAATCAGCGAGTTGCAGAATTATCGGGGTAGGTTCTAACTCGCCAATCCTGAACCTGTCATGAATGGACGGAAGCATATTTATACTGACCCCTAGGTTCAATAAGGCCTGATCGAAGGTGATTCCAGAGATGACACAACTTATGAGAGGAGGAGCACCAGGGTCTTTCATTTTTCAGGGAAGTTGGTTTAGGAGAGCTGCACTAACATCTACCGATAGCATCATTTTTTGTGGGACAGATCGTTGCTCCATCATTTGAGTACACAACTCTTCAAGAACTTGGCATAGGCTAGGATATGTTTGATCACGTCGAGGAGAGGGAAGTTAATATGGACTTCCCAACTCTTCTCGTTGTGGGCCTCTTTCTTCTTTCGCACTGGCCCGACTATGAGTGCAGTTGGAAAGGTGACTACAGGTTGGTTCGCTATGGGCTGTTCTTCTAAAGTTTCCTTTCCTTCTTCTTCTCCCCCCAACTTAGGGTCTTCTTGCTCCTTTTCACTAACTCTCTCACACAGGTCCTCTAAAATCCTCCCACTCTTTAAGGTTGTAATAGCCTTGGTATTTTCAAACTGAGGGTCCTTAGGAGGTGGTTGAATCTGTTGTGGAGGAAAACCCGGTGGATGATTTCTAGGGTTCGCAATTGGTTGACTTGGTAGTTGCCCTACTCCTCTCCTCTTCTTGGCTTTGGCTAGCTGTCCTATTCGACTCTCTAATTTATCGATGGGCTACTACTGATTTAGGATCAGCTACTAAAGCTGCATGAATTGATCATCTGCTGTACGGGTCTGATGAGGTTGAGGGTAAGCCTCATACGGTTGGACCGGTTGGTTCCTAGGGTACACCTGCTAGAATGAACTTTGTACTTGTGACCTCTGAAATTGCTGGGCCATGGAGTTAGATGGATGGTATTGTTGTTGGGACTGCGTGTAGGTTTGACATTGTTGAACCGGTTGAGTCCTAGGGTAATCTTTGTACTCCTAGTGGGTCTGGGCTTTAGGCCATTGAGAGTGCCTTTCTAGCAAGGGGGTTTCTTGGGCTTGGGCCCTATAAGTGAAGTTGGGCTGATTTTCCCACCCAGGGTTGTATGGGGTAAAGAATGGGTTAGCACTGGGTTGGAAAGATCTATTGGCCGCATGTACTTGGTTTGGAATGACTGGTTGGCATGGGCCTACTGTAGGGCACTGGCTAACATGATGGGCCGGGCTTGCACAGATGGATCATGATGGATAGGCTAACAAAGTTGGGTATGGGCCACTTTGTTGATGATATGCAAGGACTTGGTCAATTCTGTGGGCCATCCCATTAATCTTGTCTAGTTGTCTAGACACATGGTTCCAATCTACTTGTGGCTCAAGTTGGAAGTAGTTTCTCATTCCACACACTCCGGGCATTGATTTCATTTTCTATTATTTTGTTTTAAATCCCTTTTTCTTCTTTTTTTGAAATTTAAAATTTAAATTTTGAATTTTAATTTCAAATTTAGATTTTGAAATTTAAACTCAAAGTTGAAAATTTTATATTTTCTCTCTTTTTTTATTTTTTTTTTATTTTCTTTAAATTTGAAATTTAAATTAAAATTTAGATTTTGAAACTTAAATTCTTGAAATTTAAATTCAAATTTGAATTTTTAATTTTTTTCTATTTTTTTTTATTTTCACTTTTTTTTTGAAATTTGAAATTTAAATTCAAATTCATATTTTGAAATTTAAATTCCTGAAATTTAATTTTTTAAACAAAAAATGCAAGCAAATCAACCACATGACCTAGGGCTGACCTAGGGTTTCCTAAACTAGTGGTTCAACCAATGTGAACCCTTTTAGGTTCACTTGGAATTGCACCACTTCCTTTGGTTAGCCAAGTAAGAGGTCGGGATGTGGGAGGCTCCCCTTGCTCTCGCAAGGACCTAATTAAGTAACCACAAAACCCGTTTAGGCATAGCCATTTAACCTCTTTCCTTAGACACTAACCGTCAGTTATGGAATGTAATCACAAGTTTCTCTAAAATTCAACACCTTTGAACCAAATGTGAGGCTTCCCTAAAGGATCTTGCTATCCAAATTTTAAATTAGGTTAGGGTGAACTGCACATGAAGGGTGGTGATTTTTGGGCCAAGGAAGTGTGATGAAATCCCCACCTTATCTTATTTAAGTTGGATGCCCTTAAAATGGATTAACAAAAAAGCAAAAATAAACACAACAAATGCAACTAATTACAATGCATGAATAAGTATTTCTAATATGCAAATCAGCAATATAACATAAAAGAATAAAATAAACTAAGCAAGAGAAGCAATTAAAATGATAAAAATAAAGAAATCCTAACACATTCACAACTAGCAATGATAATTTAACAATTAAATAAACCTATATGATGCATGCTCTAGAATATGAAACCCTAAATGTTGGAATGCAGAATTTTTTTTTCAATTTTTCTATATTTATTTTTTATTTTTTTTGAAATTCAAAATTTTAAATTTAAATTTTGAAATTTGAAATTCAAATTCAAATTCAAATTCAGATTTGAATTAAAATTTAAATTCAAATTTGCAGTTTAAATTCAAATTCAAAAATTAACAATTTCCTCTTTAACAATTAATTATTCAATTAAAGCACTAATAAAAAGGAAGTTAAATAAGGCAACAAATAATTATAACAAGTAGAAAATAAAAGAAATAATTATGCTAAAAAGATTTACAACTACCAAAATAAATTCTAACAAAAAAATTGCTATTCCAAAAATTAAATAAAAAAATAAAATAAACAAAAGAAAATTATGCAGCAATAAATAAAATAAACAAAAATTTTATTTTTCTGCTATTTTTATCTGAAATAAAAGAAAAACACTAACCTAATAAAATAGAAATTCGAACAAGAAATTAAAATGAAGAAAGAAAAATAGATTTAGAAACAATACTGAAGAAAAAAAATAATACAAAAAAATAAATTGGATTTAGGAAAAAAAATAATTAAAAATTCGAAAATCACTATTCAACTAAAAAAAAGAGTTCAAAAATAAAAATATAAAAATCAGAAGTAAAATGGAATGACTACACTTGAAGAGCAATCCAATTTCTCTTCTCTTCTCTTCCGTCCCATAGTCCCTCAAGGCTCCGGTACTGTACCTTCTGCTATTCCATCCTACAGAATCAAAGAGAAACAAGAATTCAATTGAGATAATGGATCAAGTAATAAAACAAAAAAGAAAAAATAATGAAATAGATCTAGATAAAGCAAATAGAAAATTTTCTCCGTGCTTCCCTAGCAACGACGCCAAAAACTTTGTGTTTCCGGATGCGCGCCATTAAACACTTCGGAACACCAGTTTAGACATTTATAATTTTTCCGACTCTCAAACAACTACTAACACAGTAAAGGGATGAGAACGGGTTGTATCCACATGGAAGCGAGGGAAAAATTAATATACACTCAAATCCAGACAAGAGAACATAAGAGGGAAGTGCAGAAATATAAAAGTTAATTAATTAAATTGAGAAAAATATAGAACTTAAATAGTACTAAAAGTTAAAGTGCAGAAACATAAATAAATACAGAAATAAATTAACAAAAGAAACGAAATAAAAATATGTAATCCGATCAGAGGTAGTAGTCTCCGGATCTCTCCTTTGACCCTCAAACTTCTCAAGGTAGGCCTTCCGTCTTACCTGGCTGAATTGCAGATCTGCAGAAAATAAAATGAAGATCAAACGGAATGAAAATAAATTGCGGAAAGTAAATATAGAAACTGGAAGTGAGAACAGAAATTAAATCTAAGACTAATGGTTGAGACCCGAATCCAGAGGTGGCAGTAGTGGCTTTGGCGAACTGCAACTGGGAACCCCTCCTTTTGCCTGGGCATCCTCCTCTTCCTCTACCCTTGAACTTCTCAAGATCAGCCTTTCGTCTTATCTGGGGGCAGAATCCAACCCTTTCTTATGAGTTCTTGGGTCCTTTTTATAGAGAAGGGTGTGGGATTAGAGAGAAAGAGGGGGGTGGTAGTTGGGTTTTAGCAAAAGTATGGGTGCCCTAGGGTTTAGAATGAAGGGTTAGGATGGTTCTAGGGTGATCCTAAGGCCGAGAAGAAAATGAGAGGTCACCCTATGTAAGGCTGAGATTTAATGGCTAAAGGTTGAATGGAGAAGATTACAAGTTAGGTGGCTTCTTAGGGTTAGAATGCTAAAAAGAGAGTGCTTTAGAATGGATGGTGGAGATTAGAAGGGATGGAAGGTGAAGATTTAGCAGTTAGGGGCAGCTAGGGTTTGTCTAGGATGAAAAGAATGAGTTAGAAGGCACCCTAGGGTTTGCTTTGGAGAGGGGAGCATCCTAATACAGTAGGAGGGGCGCCAAACTGGATTTAGCAGATAGGAGGCGCCCTCCTATTCTCAATTTTTCACAAAAACACCCCCTCTCTCAACTGGACTTCACACCAGCTTCCCAAAAACTACAATTCAACCATGAAACCTTCCCTGTTTTGCACAGAATTTGCACAGAGACCCTTAGATGTCACAACATTGAAATTAACTTGGAAAATGATACAATTTGACCAATCTAAGGTCGAGAATACCCCTGAATTGATGCCCTTAAGGCATCAAAATGCATTGTTATCACTATGCTGGGCCTGGGGTTTCAGGTCCAGGGGCTGGACCGGTATTACACGATCGAGCGGGTTGTACTGCCTGTGGCCTGCAGACCGACACGGTCCAGCCCATGGCCCGACCCATATATATTATTTATCATGTAATATATTAATAAAATAAATAACATTTTAATTTTATTATACTAATTAAACAAGAACCCCTACTGAAGTAGCATTAGTGGTGCATCTTGTTAATGAAAATGGCAGCGAAGGACCATTTGGAGAACATTCTTCATATTCAGTGGTGGTGAGGGGTTATAATGGAGCTGGTTCCCAAGTCCCGACCTATAAAAAGAAATGGAACATTTTTTATTTTAATTTTATAAGAGATAGAATACTTTATTTTTCTTTCCTTTTCTAAAGACTTATAAGTTTCTTTTAACATTCAATTGATTAATGCTTATAGTACATATCTAGAGGTGTAAATTGGGCTGGTTGGGCCAGCACAACATGATTTTGTGGGCTGTTCATGCTTTGACAGGTTGTGTTTGCCCCCTTTGGACTTCAGAGGTCAGGCTGGCATGGCCACACGAGCCTAGGTGGGCCTGGGCCAAGCCAAGCCAGTCCTTTTTTCTGTTTTTTTTGACATTTCTATTATTTTTTTTCATTTTTTGCTTAATAAAGTGATATGAACTTTGAGAAAAAAAATAAAAAATTGAACAAAAAAATACTTAAAAAATACAAAATAGACAACAAATTGAAAAAACTTAGAAATTTTATTTCATTTGAATTTGAATAATATAATGCAATATTGGAAATGGAATAAAATATAGAAATAATATAATAAAATTGAAAATAAAAAATTACAATGGTGTTGAAAAAATAACAAATAATTTAAATAAAATTGAAAAACAAAATTTACAATAATTTTAAAAATGCTATACAATTATCGAGTATACAAAAAGTTCCACCTCCATCTCCTTGACCCTAATCATCATTTACTTTTGGTGAAACATTAGATGAAGTGTCATGCCCTCCTTTATCTTGTAATCTATCCTTAGCATCCAACTAATCTTTCAAGCATATGCACATCTCCAGACATTTATCATTCACGCAACTTATCTTATCATCCAACACCCTAGTACTTGCACTAAAACAAGACTCCGGTGGAAGTGTAAACATCAGATGGGTCTGTAGATCATGTGCCATGTCGACAAAAATTATATAATTTTTTCCATGTTCACTCCATCAGGCTAAAATATCAAATTTATTTAATTCCTCCTCGACAAAAAAATCATTTGAATTAGAAAATTTATTTTGTAAATAAAAATTAAGTTTAGATAAATGAACTTAATGATGAAGTGACAACAGATTTGTGCCTTTCATTTATTAAAGGCCAAAAGTTTTCTCTTTTACTTACTAGAACTAGATGTTGTAATTGTCGTACTTGTACAACTTTTGTTATGCCCTAATAATTGAGATTCATATAAACTATACCTTTCAAATAATAAATTATTAATTTCTTCTTTTTTTATTTCCAATTTCAGTATTCATATTCTCATAATAAGATTCAAGTAAAACATCTAAACCATCTTTCATAATCCTAGGATCTAATATTGTAAATAAGAAATATAGAGGAAAATATTTTCCCAATATTTTTTAAATTTAAATTTTATTATTTCAATAATATCTTTAAAATTTGAATTATTTCTATATTTTGCAAAATATTCACTAATCATAAACAAATGATTAACTAAACCACAACTAGTTGCATAATAAGGACCCAAAAATTCATTAGTTGTATCATAAAAAAAAATTGTAAAAAATCTTTTATACAAACTATCATTTTCTAGTCATCTTTAGTTATAAAATCACGTGGCATTTTTTCATTATAAAATTAGTAATAATATCTTTCTATGAAATACAACTTTCTAACATAGAATAGGTGAAATTCCACCTATGTTGAACATCTAATACAAAATTCTTATATTCTAAACCATATTGATTACATAAATATTTAAATTCTTTTTTTCTTGTTCCAAAACTTCTAATATATGTATATAATGCAATTTCTAATTTTAGAAATGTGATAAAAATAATATTTGAAGCATCTTGAACACATAAATTTAAGATGTCGCATGCACATCTAATATGAAATAATTTACCATTTAAACATGATTTTAATTGAGATTTTAAAATATTTATTGCTGAATCATTATTATTAAAATTATCAAAACTAATAGAAAAATGTTTATTTTCAATTCCATAGTATTTCAAATACATGCAACAATTGTTGGGCCAGTATGTGGCCATTCAAGACTAATAAATCTTAAAATTCTTTTTCGTACAATCCAATTTTCATCAATAAAATGTCCAATAACACAAATATAACTTATATTATATTTAAAAGTCCAAATATATTAAGTAATTGCAACTTTAAAATTATGTGTTAATAAAGTAGAAATTAAATTTTGTTTATATGAATAAAAATTGTCAAAGCATCTACCCTAATAATATTTTTAGAAACTTTTTTAAATTGGGGATTTACAGATTGTTGTAAAAATATTTCTAACATAGTGCCTTCAGCTAATAAAAGTGGTTGGTCAGCATGTACAATATATTTTGCTAATTCTTGTCTCATTTTTTTCTTGAAAATAATGAAAATTACCAAACAACCCATGACCAATTTGTGTTTGTGATGATTGTTTACCATCTTCTTCATTTTTCTTATGAGTGGCCATATGTTTGTCCAAATGGCTAGTACCACCCTTGCTACTATAACTAAAATCACTCATGCATTTAATACAAATAGCTCTTTTTCTCTTCCCCTTAACCTCTTATATGGCAAATATTTTCTAGATTGGGCTAATCAGCTTATTGCCCTTTTTCTTTCCCTTAGTAGCAGTACTAAGAGTGGTAACTTCAACAACACCAGTCTTTGCCATAGAACCACTAGCGTCCATATTGGTGTTGTCGTATTGTGACTAAAAGTCATCGAAGTTGAACATTTTGAGAAATTGACTTCGAGAGGAGCCAACCAATTTTAAAAAATTATAGTATTAAAACTCTAAAAAAATAAAAACTAACTTAATTGCAACGTACCCGATATGCTGATTCAAAACATCAACTTTATATAAACTATTAAAGCCCCCAAGCCTTACAAATTGATAATTTGAGATACTTAAGCAAACCTTCTTCTTTTTGAAACTTGAATAAGTTGAGAAGTAGAGTAGAGAAAGTATGAAAGCTTATACAAGAGAGTATATGAGAGTATGAGAATTGGTGTTATGAGAATGATTGGAGGGTAATCATATTTATAGGAGTTGGAATTAATTCAGTTGACCAAAATACCCTAAAAAATAGGTATTTTTTAGTTGTTGGGATGGGTACTTTGATTATTACATAGATAATTATCATTTTACCCAAATGCCCCCAAACAATCTATTATATAGCTATTGGAAGGGCATTATTATCATTTTTCTCCCCCAAAGCCAAAATACATACATACCCCCTAACTAGCTATTTATAGCTTATGGGGGTATTTATGTAAAAAAGCCCCCCCCCAAAAAAAAAGCACAAATTCCCAACGGCTATATTAAGTGGGTGAGGCGACATTGCAAGACCGGTAAATCAAAGGGATGAATGGGCAAAACCTTAATGGGAGAAACACTACAGTCAACTAAGCGCCGTTGTCAAGGGGTAACGGTTGTTGCATTTCTTTTATTTTTAGTATATGTGATTCAAAAATTTTATAGGTCATTTTTGTCTTTTTATTTATCACATATAACACATGTGTAGTTTATCCAAAATTCCTTTAAATAATTTTAATTCAAATTTAAATTTTAAGTGAACTTTCATCACTAAATCACTTTTCTTATTCTTGATGACTTCATTTTAAAGTGGAGATCCCACAAGCTAGGTTCATATGGGAAGAACGAATCACCATAAGCAATTATAGAATAGCTATGTGGGTAGTAAGTTCAACATATCTATGTTAAAGAAGAAAGGCTCATAGGCTTAGTCAACTAGGCTTCTAAGGTCCTGACTTATACATCTAAGTGTTGGTTTAAACTCCAAAATACACCAACATTCTTTTCACCTCTAACAAACCCTAGCCACCCCTAACTGTTAAATCTTCACCTCCCACTCCTCCCTAACATCTAATCTCAACCATCTAAGCCTTAGCAACCTCTCTTACCCTTAGATCTTCACAATGCAATCTCCACCTTCCATTCTAGGGTGTCGTCTCTTTAGAATTCTAACCCTAGGGCGTCACCTAACTCCTAATCCCCACCTTTCAGCCCTAGGCGCCCAAATCTCCACCATTCAATCCTAGGAGATTAAATCTTAGCCCTCCATACTTATAGGCGCCCTATCCTTTTCACTCTAGCCGTAGGATCCCTCTAGTTTAATCCTAACGCTCCATTCCTAAACCCTAGGGGCGTCTATTTTCTGCATAAACCCACTAGCTACCCCTCTCTTTCTTCTAATCCCAATTTTCTCCACCCTCAATTCTAGGGCACCATCTCTTTAGCATTCTAACCCTAGGGCGCCACCTAACTCCTAACCCCACCTTTCAGCCTTTGGCGCCCAAATCACCACCATTCAATCCTTGGAGCTTAAATCCAATCCCTCCATACTTATAGGCGCCCTCTCCTTTTCACTCTAGCCGTAGGATCCCTCTAGTTTAATCCTAACCCTCCATTCCTAAACCCCAGGGGCACCCATGTTCTGCATAAACCCACTAGCCACCCCTCTCTTTCTCTCTAATCCCAATTTTGTCCACCCTTCTCTATAAAAAGGATCCTAAGGGCCTTGGAGAAGGGGTTGGTTAGCCCAGTTCACAAGGCCAAGGCTTCTTGAGGGGTTCAAGGGTTACAAGAAGGAGGATGCCCAGTTCTTGTCAGGAGGGGTTCCTGCAAGCAGTTCGTCCAATTTGCAACTGCTGCCACTGGAGTTGATCCACCATTTTTATTTTGCTTTATTTTCTTTCTTTTTGTTATTCACTTTTACTAGCAATTTAATTTCTGCAATTTTCAATTTTGGCTTGATTTAATTTCTGTTTTTCTTTGTCTTTTGAAGATCTGAATTCGCCTAGTTCAAGGCTAAGGTGTCTCAAGGGGTTCGAGGGCTGAATGAAGGAGGAACGACTTGCAGTTTGTCTTCCCAGAAAGCTACCATCCCTGGATCCGAATTTTAGTATATTTTTATTTATTTTCTTGTTAATTTCAGCTTTATTTAATTTATAAATTTTATTTCTTGTCTTTTTCAATTCTGAATATTTAAATTCAGCTTTAATAAATTTTATTTTCTTATTTTCTACAAATCCCAAATCTGTTTTCTTTTTCTTATTTGTCTGGAACAAAATAATAATTTTTAACCTTGCTTCCTTGAGGATTCGACCCCTTCCTCACCACTAAACTATGTTCTTTATTTAGTTTTGAGGATTGGAAAAATATAAATTATTAAACTAGTGTCCCGGGTTTTTGACGACGCATCCTAGGCGCACCATCTATATGTTCGAGCTGAAAGAGCTGTGAAGAAAGAAAGATTAGAGTGCTTGGGTAAGTTTTACCCAGGAGAACACTCCATACTAAAGTCAGAATAGGGTTTCTATCAGAATATTTGAGAGAGTTTATGAGCTTTTGTGCGCATACCTTTTAGGATTGATTTGGAGTCCTTTTATAGCTATCTGAGGTTCGGTTGCCATCAGAAAATGTCTTTGAGTCTTCTACGGAGCTGCTTCTGCTTTTTGAGGTGTGCTGAAGTGTCAATTGCTAGATTCGCGCGGCGGTTACAGGTTGCTCACGGGTCTTGTGGTGTACGGTTCGGCGAGCTGTTCCCATAGTCGCGGTAATGGTACTTGTGTGGGCACGACGCGCAGAACGGTTTTGGATGAGCTTGAGTCGTCAGTGGGCCGAGCTCACCCTAGCTCGGTTGCACACCTGGTGTCTGTTGCCACGTGTTGACCTGTCTAGCTATCTTGCTGAGTCGGATGCTGTGTCGTCAATAACGTCCACATGTAGGTAGTTGTGTGGGGTGACCAAAATTCCACTCATCAATTGCCTCCAACACTCGAGCCGCTGCTCAATGGGCGAAGAGAGTAGGAACATCTGGGGCATTTTGGGTCTACTCGCCTTTGTTGGTGGTTCGGTTCGCCCTGGGTGGCAGTTTAGATCGCCTTTGGTGGTGGTTTAGTTTGCCCGGTTTGGGCTTGGCTTGAGCCGCTTCTTCTGGAATCTTTTGGAGCAAGTAACTTCGCATGCGCGACGTTCGTAGTGAGCAGTTTGAATTTAAATGTGCGCCTAAATTCAAATTGAGCGTGCATGTTGGGTTTTGAATTTTAGAATTGGCGTGCTCTTTCTGACCTATTTCCAGGCGCACCTGTGCTGTTGGATCCCTAACTATCTGCCTCTACCTGTTGTAGTTCTCTTCTGGGCCGTCGGTTCTACTTCCCGCGAGCTATTGAATATGGGGGTCTCCGATGAGGTCCCCACATATTCACTATTTTTGGATTTTTCTAGAGGAAGAAAGTGTTCTACAAGTTGGTTTTCTGCGCCAAGCAATTGTGGCAAGCTCTGTTTCTTGGTGGTGAACTGTTCTTTCTCCTTACCTCGAGTATTGTTGTTGTCGTGTCTAGTCCTCTGGTGAGTATTTTTGTTTTTTGTTATGTCTCATAATTTTGTCAAGGATAGAATATCTGGCGGTAGGTCAGATGAGGAGTCTAGCTCCTCTAGCGAGGATTCGTATGAGTCCTTCTATGGTGGGGCCCTAGTGGGCAAGAGAGAGGAAGTAGAGGCTGTGATAGATCCATTAAGCCGACCTAGCTGTTTGGGGAGGAGATAGTGGAGCTATGTCAGAGATACGAGGTTCCCAACGAGTATCGTTGGATTGAACCTGCTGTCAATCACTATCCTTGGGATCATGGCAGGGAGGAGTTGTATGTATATGAGGAGTCACTAGTGGCCGGCCTCCGATTCGCCCCTAATGTGGTTAGGACACTAGTCGGGTTGATTAGCTTATGACCCCACCAGGGCTTCCCTTTGAGTCTCGAGGTCTTCTTGGCTTTGGTACAAATGAAAAGAATATTTGACCCCTTTTGTTTCTACCTTCCTTTCCACAGCAGGAGGAAGATTTTTAACTTTCCCAACAAGGTTAGGGGCTGAAAGTAGAGTTTCCTTTTTCTTGAGAAAGAGGGTGGCTAGGATGTCAACACTGCTTGGTACAGTAGCCCCCAGAAGGTCACTGAGTGCAAGGATGCCAAGCTATAGGCTACTGTTCAGTAGCTCGCCCAAGAACGTGTTAGGATTGGAGAGTTTTTGGCCGAGCCGCTGCTTATGCAAGCAGGACTGAGCCATATAGGTGGGTCGGTTGTTAGGTCACATGTTGCATGTTTTCTTCAAGTCGTGCATCTACTTGTTCCCTTTTTCCTGCTAGCTTGGTTACTGATGCTCTGTCTTTTTCTGCAGGTATGGCAAGCTTGTCCCCTATGATGTCTATTTTGGAGGAGCTGAGGTCTTCTCGCAAGAAATGCCGAGTTAAGCATAGATCATCCAGGGGAAGGTTTCTTCGTCTGAGACCCCTCCGATCATTGACCTGGAGGGGGAAGGGGACCCGATGTACATTGAGCAACACCTACTAGAGCTGCAAGTCACCCAGGAGGAGCGAGAGGCTGGTCCTTATGTGTCTGACATTCCCCCCTTTGTCCCTTGTATTCCAGACATGAATGCGATTGACCGGGTGAGCGATGCTCGCATAGCTCTTTGGTTGGGCAGGGGTATACTCCTTCCTGAAGACATGCGGTGGTCTAGTGAGCTGGATCTCATCAAAACTAGGGTCCGGTTGACCCAATGTATCATCCAAGTTTGTTTCTCTTCCTGCTAAAATTCTTTAGATCTTTTTCGTGAGGCATCTTACTTTGCTTCCGGTTTTCGTTGGCAAACACTTACAACCAAGATCTGCTAGACTGAGCTCATTCTGGGCAGAAAGAGAGGGCCAACATGCAAGCTAACATTGGTCTGCTCAACGCCAAGGTACAGAAGCTTAGGATTGATTCGGAGGGGGAGCATCAGGAGTGCCAGCACCTGTACAATGCAAACCTAAATCTGTAGTGCGAGCTGACCCAGTCCCTACGTGAGTTGAGTGAGTCACGGTCGAAGTGAGCCCATTAGGTGTGTCCTGGAGCTAAGCGAGCTAGGGGGGAGGCCGTTGCTTCTTACTTACAGTCTCCCGCATTTGGGAAGCAGAGGGCCTTGGATGGTATCCCTTTGATGAAGAGGGGGTTCAAGCTGTGTCGCCGCTATCTAAAGTCCCTGTACCCTGATCTCGATGTTAGCTCCATCACTACACGCAAGGTCCTGCGTGATCTCATCACGCAAGTAGACGGAGAGCCTTTGACCCCGGAGGAGGAGGAGGAAGATGAAGAAGAGGGGGTCGAAGGGGGAGGCGACAAGGAAGGTCTGGATGATGACGGCGGTACGAGTAGATCGGCTTGTAGCTCGGCTGGTTGTTTGGTGGAGACAGTGGTGGTTTCCTTTAATATTCTAGGGGCTTCGTGCTCCTGTAAGATTCCTAGGGCTTGTGTGCCTTATATTGTCTGAACTTCATCGAACCCTTTCCTTTTTTTTAGCGGCTGCTTGGTCTACTTTTTTTAAGGCCGTTTGGCCTTTTCTGCTAATAAAAATAGTCACTTCTTATAGTACCTCTTGTTTGTCCCGCTAAAGTTGTTCATCTTGCTTCTATTGTGGAGTGCATTGACGCTGTTGAATCATTTTCATAATGCTGATCTATGCTATTAGTTGATTCTGACGAGCTCGCAGCTCGAAACACTTTTATCAGAGATAGTATTTATGCAAGTTGTCCACATTCCAGGCTCAGGGCACTGCCTTCCCATTTAGTGTTTCGAGCTCATATGTGTTCCCTCCTATGGTCTTGGAAACTTTGTAGGGGCCTTCCCAATTCGGGTCGAGCTTTCCCACAATGGGCTCTGGTACCATAACCTTTCTGAGCACCAGGTCGCCAACTCTGAAGTTGCGTTTCCTAACTCGGGCATTGTAGTACTGAGCTACATGCTATTGGTATGCTGTAGTCAGAATGTAGGCAAGGTCTCTGGTTTCTTTTACCAGGTCTAGGTTGGCTCACAGGTCTTCCTCATTTGATTCTTCAACGTACACTTCGGATCGCTGCGTTGGAATCTCCATTTTAGTTGGTATTACTGCCTCGGTCCCATAGGTTAGGTTGAAGGGTGTCTCACCTGTTGTTGTTTTGATGGTGGTTCTATAGGCTCATAGAATGCTAGGTAGCTCATCCACCCACAAACCTTTAGCTCGAGAAAGTCGAGCTTTAAGGCCACGTAGGATAGCCCTGTTGGTGACTTCAGCTTGTCCGTTAGATTGAGGGTGTGCTACCAAGGTGAATTTTTGTCGTCCCATCTAAGCACACCAATTCTAGAATTTAATGTCTTCAAACTGCTTCCCGTTGTCTAAGATTAACACTCTAGGTAGGCAAAACCTGCAAACTATTCTTTGCCAGAAGAAGTTCTGGACACTGCAAGCTGTTATTGCGACTTGGGGTTTGGCTTCTACCCACTTGGTGAAGTAATCTACTGCCACCACCGGTAATTTTTTCTATCCTTTAGCTAGTGGGAAGGGACCCAACAAGTCTATGCCCCATTGTGCAAATGGCCACAGGTTGGTTAAGTACCTCAGGTCGACGGCGGGCTGGTGTAGGATATTTGCATGCCGTTGGCACTTGTTGCATCGTTGGACCAGCTCGGTTGCATCTGCCTTCATGGTGGGCCTATAATATCATTGTTGTAAAGCATTCTGAGCGAGGGCCCTACCCCCCATGTGTCCTCCACAGAGGTCTTCGTGGATTTCGTGTAGGACTTGGTCCGTTTTAGTTCGCCATAGGCACCGCAGGTATGGTAGTGTAAAGGATCTTGGTAGAGTAGCTCAACTACTATCACGTAGCAGGCTGCCTGTCGTTCTATTCGTCGAGCTGCATTCCTCTTTGCTGGCAGTGTTTCATGTTTCAGGTAGTTGTAGAGTGGGTCGATCCAGCTCGGCTTTGTGTCAGTTATATTGGCGATCACCTCGCCCCCTTTTTCTATCAAGGGGTGAGGTAGCTCCTCTATGTCCATAGTTCTTTTTGTCGAGTCAATCATGATCGCAAGTCTAGAAAGGGCATCAACTTTTGTGTTTTGCGATCTCGAAATTTGCTGGAGGTACCAAGAGTTGAAACTGTGTAGGAATTCTCGTACTTTGGCCAGGTAGGCCGCCATGAAGGGTTCTCGTGCTTCATAGTCCCCATTTACTTAATTCACGATGAGCTGCAAGTCACTACAAACTATTAGGTGTTTAGCTCCTACCTCCTTTGCTAGTCCCAAGCCAGCCAACAGTGCCTCGTATTCGGCCTCATTATTTGATGCTCAGAATTAGAACCGGAGCGCGTACTCCAGCTTTACGTTGCTAGGTCCATAGAGCATTAACCGAACTCCACTCCCACCCTGGTTGGGCGAGCTGTCCACATGAAGTATCTAGGGCTCCTCATTCTAGCCTGCTATGTCGTGAGTTGGTGGTGTCATGGTAGACGAAGTTTCTACTTCCAGCTCTATTGGTTCGGGGGGCAAGCTGAAGGTTCACTCGACAACAAAGTCTATCAGGACCTGTGCTTTTATCGCTATGTGCAGATCGTACTGGATATCATATTCACTAAGCTCGATTACCCATTTGGTAAGTCTTCCCAAAACCTCAGGTTTCTAGAGAACTTGCTTCAGAGGTCGACCGGTCAGTACTATGATGGTGTGGGCCTAAAAATAGGGCCTTAGCTTTCGGGTGGCTAGCACCAATGCAAAGGCGAGCTTCTCTATGTTGGGATACCTTGTCTTGGCAGCATGGAGAACCTTGCTGACGTAGTACACCGGTCATTGTATTTTATCTACTTCTCTTATTAGGACTTAGCTAACTACCTCGCCACTCACAGAGAGGTAAAGTTTGAGCTCGTCCACAATCTTGGGCCTAGTCATCAGGGGCAGCAAGTTGAGGTACTACTTCAGCTCGTCAAAGGCGAGATAGCACTCCTCAGTCCGCTCAAAGGCTTGGTTTCTCTTTATTGCCTTGAAGAAGGAAAGGCACTTCCCAACCGATTTAGACAAATCGGTTCAAAGATGCTACCTATCCGGTTAGTCTTTGGGTTTTCTTAACCGAGCTAGGTGGTCTCATGTCTGGGATAGACTAGATCTTCTCGGGATTGGCCTTTATGTCATGCTGGCTAACAATGTAACCCAGGAACTTACCTGAGGTCACATAGAAAGCACACTTGTTCGGGTTTAATTTTAAATTGTGCTTTCTCAAAACATTGAATACAAGGTTTAAAT
The DNA here is from genome assembly GCF_055504915.1 of Nelumbo nucifera. Classification (NCBI taxonomy): domain Eukaryota; kingdom Viridiplantae; phylum Streptophyta; class Magnoliopsida; order Proteales; family Nelumbonaceae; genus Nelumbo; species Nelumbo nucifera. The sequence goes on from NC_142654.1 coordinate 42,454,051, forward strand.
CAGAAATCAAATTCTTTGAAAAATGTGTCTTTACAACCATGTCATCTACGTAACACTCTACTTTATCACCGATTAAATAAGAAAAAACAGAATTGACTAGATGCTGGAAGGTCGCCCCAGCATTTTTTAAACCAAAAGGCATGACCTTGTAGTAGTACAGACCTATTTTAGTAATAAAAGCGGTTTTCTCTTGGTCTTCTGGATCCATCAGGATCTAGTTGTAGCCTGAGTAGGCGTCCATGAAGTTGAGTATCTCAAATCCCAAGGTCGCATCCACCGGGCGATCTATGCTAGGTAAGGGAAAGCTGTCTTTTGGATAAGCTCTGTTCAGGTGTGTAAAATCTATGCACATCTACCACTTGTCATTCGCCTTCTTTACCAGAAATGGATTTGCTATCTAGCTTGGGTATTGGACTTCTTTTTTGAAGTCAGCTACTAGCAGCTTTCCCACTTCCTCGTCCACTATGTGCCACCTTTTCGAGGCGAGGTTTCTCTTCCTCTGTCGGATGGTTCTAACTGTAGGGTCAACATTGAGCTTATGAGTTATCAAACTAGGGTCAATTCCCGACATTTCGGCCATTGACCAGGCGAAAACATCTAAGTTATTTAGCAAGAAGCTTACCAGTTCATATCATAGGGGTTCCACCAAGCGAGCTCAGATCTGTAGTGTTTTTTCAGGCTCTGTTATAGAGATTGGTATCGGGATAGTTTCTTCAATTGGGTGAGCTCTTTCCTCTGTATTTTCTGGTGGTGGCTCCAGCCTTAGCAGCACATGTAGAATTAGTTGTCCTAAGATCGCATTGTACGGCGATGAGGTGGCAACCACCAAGAAATCATGTTCAAAGCGCACTGTGTGAAGTGGCGAACCTGCTTCAACTAGCACTGTTGCCTTGCTAATCAGGCAAACTAGCTCGCCACTGAATCCCACCAGTGGTATATCAGTGGGCTGTAGGTTGACCTTGCTAAACTCCATCCTCTTGAAGGCTTCTACAAACAAAATATCTACCGAGCTGCCGGATTCCACGAAATTCCTCTTTACTATGAAGTTATTTATCAACAACTTTACAACCAGGGCGTTGTCGTGTGGGTACTAGATCCCATGCATGTCATTCTCCGTGAAATAAATTACCTCCTCCTTTCGTGGGTGTTTGGATGGCTAACCATCTTCTTGCTCCAACTCTCTGACCGCGTTTCTTCCTACTAATAAGGTGCACCTTGCAACTATTGATCCTCCTATGATCACATTAATAGTCCCTCGGACCGGACGTTCCTTGGCGAGCTACTGGCTGTGGAGAGCTGGGTCCTGCTGTCTACTGGTCTGAGGCGCTTGTCCGCTGGTGCCCTCTTTAGGTCGCCATTCATCTTTGATAAAGTGCCTCAGGTAACCCCTTTTTATAAGATCTTCGATTTCATTCTTCAAATTCCAACAATTTTTTGTGTCATGCCCTACATCTTTGTGAAAATGATAGTACTTATTTGGGTTTCTGGTAGTGGGGTCTCCCTCATCTTAGGTGGCCACTTCACATAATTGTTGGACTTGATTTGCATTAGAATTTCTTTCCTCTTGGTGTTTAGTGGTGTGAATGTTCTCGTATATGCTAGAGGTGTGGCAGATCCCTGCTTGATCTCTTAGCTGATGACTTGCTCCTTCGGCGTGGCGAGCTACTGTTCTTGCTTCATGGTGACTTACTCCTTCTGGGAGACATGCTCCTCCGCTTGGTCCTACTTGTACTTGCCTCCTCTTCAGTTCGCTTCCTTTTTTCATTTTGGTCAGATTCTGATCCCACTGCCTCCTCCACTTTAATGAATCGGTGGGCCACATCCAGAAATGCATCCATGGTAGCTGGTGGGTGTAGCTTAAGTTCCCACTTCAGTTTACGGTGTTTAACTCCTTTCTTTGCTGTTATAATCTATACAACGAGATCCAGTCTGGAATCTACAATCGCTCCATGTTGAACCTCCTGATATATTCCTTAAGTGTTTCGTTCGATTTCTGGACGATGTTGAACAAGCAGGTCACTGATTTTGAGTGCCTCTTACTGGTGGTGAATTAATTGATATAAAGTTTGGAGAACTGGTCCCAATTTTTTTATGGAGACCAGAGTTAATCTGGAATACCAAAGCCAAGCCTCTTCTTTTAGTGTTGTGGGTAATGCTATACACATGTTGGCGTCATTTGCTCCGTGGAGGAGGATGAAGGCCGGGAAGTTGTTCGCGTGCTCCACCAGGTCTGTCTTACCCCTGTAGGACTCCAAGTTTGGAGCTTGAAAGTTCTTTGGATGTGGGGCCTTTAGTATTTCAAGGGCTAGTGCAACCTCACGTGTCAGGCTAGGTGGTTCTGAAAGAGAAATCATTCTGTTGGTTGCAACTCTATTTTCCCCGCGCTGAGCTTTACTGCTTGTGCGGGCAAGCTGAACCTTTCTTCTAGCATGGTGTGTACGCTTCTTATGCTTTTTCTTGGTGCATTTGGTAGAACTGGCAACATCGGTCTTAGTAGGAACCTTAGCTCGACTCTCTACTAGGATCTAGTTATTTTGGGTTGAAGCATCGGCATGATACCGGTCGTCAACCCTGTCAGGGACTTGAACCTGACTACATACACATGGACGAGGTGGATCTTCGCGGTTCAGGTCATTGTTCTGAGGTGGCCGTTGCTGGCTATTCCTAGTACTTCTTGGTTGTTGCGTGGTACTTGCTGGTTGTTGGCTGGCACCCGCTGGCTGTTAAGTGGTTGCTGCTGACTGTCGTGTGGTACCTGCTAACCATCCCATGGAATTTGCTAGCTGTTCCGTGACACTTGATGAATTGGTACTTGAGGGCGTCACTATTGTTGATGCTGCTGTTGTTGGTGCTGTTGTCCAGAGACGAAGGCAAATCTGTTCTCCTAGGACCTAAGTTGCTCAGTCATGGTCTGCACACATCTTACTAGGTCGTTGAATTGCTATACATCGACTGCCGTGAGGGCTGTTGTGGGATCAACAGTAGGGGGAGGTGCATTCATGTTGCCTTGAGCTTCAGTTGGGGGCAAAGGGACATCAATCTGACCTACCACGATAGTGGGAATTTGGCCGTTGATGTTGTTATTAGTAGAAGGATTATTCGAAGATGCCATTGAGGAAATTTTGGGAAAGAATGAAAGAAAGAAACACTAGGTTTTCGTAGCATTTCCCATAGACGGCGCCAATTGGTGATGCACGGTCTGCTTACTCCCTTGTGTTAGTGATTAGGCCCGAACTAGGTTTTGATCTGGCAATGTCGAGCTATATTGCTGAGCTGGAATCTGTATGTCTAAGTTGAAAGAGTTGTGAAGAAAGAAAGATTAGAGTGCCTGGGTAAGTTTTACCCAAGAGAACACTCTGATGCTTAAGTTAGAATAGGGGTTTCTATCAGAATATGTGAGAGAGTTCAAGAGCTTTTGTGCGCTTACCTTTTATGACGGATTTGGAGTCCTTTTATAGCTGTCTAAGGTTTGGTTTCCATCAGGCAATGCCTCCGAGTCTTCTACGGAGCTGTTTTCGTAGTTTGAGGTGTGCTGGTATGTCAGTTGCTAGATTCGCGCAACGATTATAGGTTTCCCGCGGGTCTTGTGGTGTACGGTTCGACGAGCTGTTCCCATAGTCACAATAATGGTACTTATGTGGGCGCGGCGCGTGAAATGGTTTTTGACGAGCTTGAGTCATCAACGGGCCGATCTCACCCCATCTTGACCACACACTTGGTGTCGGTTGCCCCGTGTTGACTTGTTGGGCTGTCTTGCTGACTCGGATGCTGTGTCGTCAACATGGTTCACATGTAGGTAGTTGAGTGGGGTGACCAAAATGCCCCTCATCACAATGGAAGTAGGGATGAGAAGAAGTTGGGCAATGAAGGGGATTATGAGGGAAGTAGGAGGCAAGGGAACTTGGAAAACTTGGAAGTCGGAATTCTTGAGACTAGTCTTGTGCATGGGCCTTCGAGCCTCTCCCTTTTATAGAGAAGTCATCAGAGCGATGATGAGAAACATTCAAATAAGGACTTTTCTTGTTAGGAAGGTGGATCACGATTCTTTGGTCCTTAACTGGTAAGTTCAACTAGGGTTCGCTACATGTCTAGTGAGAATCTTATGGAATTAGGATTCCCTTTTCACTTAAAATCCCCACGTGGTACATCTTGGATATGGCCCCTTTTGAGCTTACTCACAATCACATAACGTGTTCAAGTAACTCAACTATCATGATGAGGCGAGTCATTATAGCCTATCATAGAGAACTATGAGATGTACTCTATTTGTTGAGGCTTCAAATGGTTGTGGATGATGTACATAGCCCATCGCAGGTGTAAATGATCGCACCCATTGTCTCGTAGTGATCCTTGGTCATTGCAAAGGCCTACGCTTGTGTATGGTTGTCAAATTCATTAATTAGTACAGTGCTCATCTCATGTGTTCTAGTGGTTTCTTTCATGCTATCCTAGCTCTCATCACAAGGTTAATCCCCTATATACTTATGGTTCATGGTCATCATCGCAACCTCTCACTACTAGAAAAATCACCTATAGAGGCAACAAAAAGCTCCTTTAAAAAAAATAAAAGGCACTCAAGTGATTGCCTTTAAATGTCTAGCCTCTAAATGTTATAGAGGCACTTGATTGATAATTAGAGGCACATCTGATAAATGCCTCCAAAAATCAGTTATTAAAGCACATAATCATGCCTCTAAAGCATTATCACTAAAAGCATTATATAGAGGCATGTATGAATGCCACCAAATGTACATTTTTAAAGACATTTTAATTAAATTTGAGAGAAATTTATTTGCCTCTAAAAGTAATTTTAAGAATCCTAGTTATGCTTATCAGTAGCACTTATAATTGCTACTAAAAGTATTGATTGCTCTTCTCTAGAGGTACTTCCAACTATCTCTAAAGATCATTTATTTGTATTTTAAAAAACTATTTTATCATATTAAAGCTTATGTAACTTATATAAAAATATTTAATTTCATATTTAAAACAATTCATTAACATATTTATTAAAAGATAGCCATTGCTTTTTAATATTGTTTCATATTAATTGATACAAATTCATAGAAAAAGAACAATCCATCTACTAAAAAGTATGAAACAAAAAAAAAATACAAGAAACAATTCACTTTCCTACTCTAAGAAAAGAAAAAAAAAAAGCAATTCATCTCGACACCATGCATTCTTTTTCTTCTACAACCTACAAGAAAAAATAATACAACAAAAAGCAAAAAGTTAGTCAAATTAGTAACTATAATGTTTCAAAAGCAAAAGATCTTTAACCATCTAGTTACATATTGCATGATTCTTACCTTAACAATAACCTTGGGAGGGTAGCATCTTCCTAGTGTCTTGCATCAAAGTAGCACTAACATATCCTTGGTAACTACACAAAAGGTGAAGCAGTTAGACACAAGTAGCATATGCTTCCACTACGTAAAACTCTAATATTACTATGGCAACATGCCTAATTTTTCTTTTCTTATTGGTTGCTTGTTTTAGTCTTTTCTCTTATCAGTACTAAAGTGACAAATATTTACCTAAAAAGATGAGACTTTAGAAGGGTAAGAGCTGTAATAAGCCTTGATTCTCGACCAGTGTGATAACGATGTAGTTGCAGTTGGGAGTTGACCATGTCTAACAAAAGATAAATGTATAACCCACATGAAAATATACTGATACAAAAATCCACATGACAATAAAATATGAAAGGATATTGTTCCATGACAATGCAGCTATGGTATAAAACCAAATGCATGTCATGATGCAAACCATAATAAATCTTGAAAATATCTATTAATGCCTCAGTATCAGCAGCAATCCCTACTCCATAAATATAAATATTGGTGCAATGTAATGGATTTTCTCATAGTTCTCTTGTATTTGATCCAAGAATGACACCATCCTGACAATAATATCAAGTTAATAAACCCAAAGAAAACCCTGTGATCCACGAATTAGAACTTACATCTAATGAAATAAGAAGACACCAAATAGGATTACCACAAAGTCCTATTTGTTGTACATATTGTACACTCATTGAGAAATGTGTCCTGAAGGATTTCCAAATTGAGTAATGTGTTACCACGAAGTCACTTTCATGGTGTGGTCTTTTGGTTGGGATCAAATTCCGACTTTGGGCCTACTGAACAAAGAAGGGATGAATCTGGATAATTCCTATTATGTGTGTGGTTGGTCCCCTAAATTTACAAGGCATTTTTTTATCCATTGCACCTTTACCCATCTGGTTTGGTGCCATTTCCAAAGTTGTTCCATAGGTAATGGATGTCTCCCTAGTCTGTGGCTGATCTTCTATCCTCTTGGAGAGTTAGTGGCTTATCGGAAAAGGGGAGAGTTCTTTTGGACCAGCTGCCTTTTGCAATTTGCTGGGAGGTTTAGAAAGAGAGGAACTGCAGGGTGTTTCAAGGGAATCTCTTCTTATGAAAATGAGCAGGATCGAGTGGTTATTAGTTATATGCTCTAGATTGTAGCATCAATTCTCAGGAGTTCTAGTAGTGGATTTTACAAATGACTGGAAATTAATTATTTTTGTTATTTCTTCTTGTATATCATGGTAGATGATATGGTGATACTTTTTGAGAATCTATTGATATAGTATACTTGTATACCACGGTTACTTAATATTACCCAACAATCACAAAACCTTTCACTTTAGTAATCCACAAACCTTTTACCAGTGATAATTCAAGCCTATAAATTAGAAGCATCTTATTGTCAGCATAGATAAGAATAACAATAACAATCCAATGCCACTATTATTCTATTCGATGAACTTTATGTTTCAAAGAATTTAGAACATAGAGAAAAAAAAAATCATATGAAGCATCACCTTGCTGACAGTAGCAGCTTCATAGGAGGTACAGTTTTTTGGGTACCTACCTTGTAGAAGCAACTAACAAGTAGTGTGGAAGGGTTATCTTGCAACCCTTGCACATATGGACTATAAGGGTTTTCCATTCCATTTGTCCACTTAGGAGTCAACTAAGAAAATTGTGTATGTTTGTAAAGTTAGATGGACAATCACTGTTTGTATTAGCAAATTTGACAGTGAACCAGAAAGCTAAAGAGAACAACAAATTCTCATGGTGGATCTCTAGTTCTCATACAAAAATAATGCCCTTTGTATGCAAAGCCTTGACAAATAAAGAAATTTTAAAGTAAAATTGAAAACAGAAGGAAAGAGTGCCCACTTATAGGACAATACTCTTGACTTGATCTCTTTGGATGAAGATTTTCCATCATAGCAAGTTAATTCTTCCTCCTTGCCTGAAGACCAGGTGACATCTAAATTAAGTAGAAAAGCTGCAATACCAAGACCTATACAAGGATGCCAATATTGTGTTGGATACCTCAATTTTTAGTGTAAATTGTCTCTCTAAGCAACCGAAAGAACTCAACTCAAAATACCTAACCTTCTAAGAAGTAGATCCAATATGTACTAGGGGTATCAACAAGTTAGTCTCAGATCTGATAATACTTAGACCTGGCTTCAATTTGATTTTATAAATGAATTCTTTTTCCAATCTACTCTACCCATTGCCTCTATATGTAAAATTTTCTAGTAGTGCTAGCCAACACAAAACCTTCCAAGATGGTGCTTCAAAGGCAGAAGTAATCACTTCTTTCAATTAGTCCTTGAGAGAAGAAGCACAACACATCCATAACTAATAACAATATCAATTAATAATCAACTACTATTTCCAGAGCTAGAGATGGTTTTGCCTGCAATATGGTTTGGAATTCATAAAATGAATCCAAGTAATACAAAGAAGTGAATTAGTTGTTCCATTTAAGGAGGATATGATAGACATCAAGATCAGTTCAATAATGTGAACAAATGCCTCTTCTGGACTAGAATGAACATATGCACAACAAAGGAGTCCAACCTCTAAAAGAAATAGCTCGAGGAAGAATATTTGTGGTGACAAACATAGAAATTTTCTTCAAGGCCTGCAAGAATATGATAAAAAGATAAACCTAAAGATTTCATCTATGGAGGGAGGAACAAAATTAAATTTCCAAACACTGGTAACAAAATATACAAATCAAAACTCAAAACCTGGTTATATAATGGTTTTGACAACTTTTCTACAAAGATCTCCAGCATACAAAAGTAAAAAGGACCATCTTCAACCAAGAAAGTTCCTGATGATGCTGATGTGTGGGCACCTTCATTCCTGTAGTGCCAAAAATTGAAAAACATAAATGCATGTGCATATAAGGACAATTAATGCAAGCATAGATCAATTAAATAAATCTATAAAGAAATTGACAGAATAAGGAAAAATAAATGGCTAGAATGTCATTTTTTACAGAACAGTGCAAAGTTCCAAGTGTAGAAGTAAAGAAAATAGGCGACATAACAACTCATCAAGCCATTCAGAAAAGTTGATAGTTGGCATAAATGATTACCCATTTTCATTATTATCTAGTGATGCTATCTGCAATCATAATGCAGAAACAGAAAATGAAAAAGAAGATTTGAAACATTTATGATCTTTTGCAATCATACCTATCATGAAAGTTGCCACTTCCATCGGAAAATACAGAGCCAATCAATTGCATTGTTGCCAAGGTCTTAGGGTGATCGTTAGCATCCATACCAAGCAATATATTGGATAAAGCTTTCTGTGATTTTAAGTAGGAGGTGGTGTCTCCTTGAAGGACAAAGGAAGACTAGGAGTAGAGAATCAACCAAGAGGCTAGGGTAAGGGGAGTGATGAGACAGCTGAGCAAGGAATCCAATGATTGGGTTGATCAAGGGTTGAATGACTGAATTTTGTCATGACGGGGATCTTTATTTATAGGTAGGGATCCCGAAGTCCCAAAAGGAAGGAGCTAAAAGCATTCATTTTCTACTAGGAAAGAGAATATTAGATCCGTTGTTGATCATTAAGGAGCATTACCAGGGTTTTGCCACATGTTCTTATGAAATCTCTCAAGGGTTAAACTTTCCTTTCACCCAAGGATTCTCATAATCCACGTGTGCTACTACATTTTGCACCTTACTTAACCAATGTGGCGTTAGTGATATCATTGTGTAATAAGCGACCTTTTACTAAACCTACGTGGCGCCTCATTACGCATACTTCTAAAAATACGCATGCAGTTAATATTTAAGCCCGATTCTTAACGAATTGGGATTCCTTAGTGGTTCAGGATTTATCGTGAGGCCATGCCTTTTTGAGATTCAATGCCGGACCGTGTGTGTCTGAGGTCTATCCTAGAGCCACGCGCATTCAAGGTTCATCGCAATCATGTGATGAATCATGCATTTATCGCAAACCTGCAGTGTACTACAAGTTCATCACAGGGAAAGGATGAGCCATAAATCGATCATGAGTGTCCATATGGTATCGATTTAGTGTTCTCTGTACTCTGAAGGATTGAGCAAGCACTATATACCTACATTAGCCCCCTGCTTATCGGTAAGTGGAATCTTATCGATAAGCATTTTGCATTCGCATTTGTCTAGAAGTTCTATGATGAGTCAGTAAATATGTGTGCGTTGGGTCTGGGGATCTACTATATTTTTCGATTTCATGTGATTGGAGGAATGTTAATTTGGGCTTTTGTCAGCCCCCCTGTCTATTAACAGGCTGACAATCAGTTACTCAAGTGACTGTGTATCTTTGCGCGTTAGTGGTCTTGGGCAAGAAGTGTTCGTTCTTCGATTAGTTTTCATCTCTTTTAAGGTCTAGCCCCATGTCTTTTGGTGATTTGCTTACTGTCAGTGGGCAACTCTACATCGGATTTGCAAGTTTCAGCACCCCTAACCATTGACGGGAAGGATATTAGCAAAAGACATTAACATTGTTCTACCAGTGTGGGCGGTAAGCCCCCTTGTGTGTCACGGTAGTGTCTTTTGTGGATGCATGTTGTCGGTTGATGGTGTAGGTTCAATGGATAATCATTCAATGATTGATGGAAGTCGAAGAGGGCATTAAGTGACGGTGACATGGTGGGTATCATTATCATTTTCTTAACCGTCATGCCGTTATAAATGTGGTCTATTTACACGTTGGCATGAATGTGATATCCAAAATTTAAAGTGGCGACTGATGACGCGACACTTCTTTTAAATTAATGTGCCATTTTGCCCCGACTTTTAAAGAGCATATTTGTAAAATTCTTTGGATTTCTTAATTGTCAAGCGCCAACTGGGGTTTCATACTCACGCCTGTTTGTCTTCCTCGATGTTGTTTGTCATTCCCAACACGTGAGAACTGTGTTTAAAAGGACAGGGGTCTTCGTTGGATCTTCCTTTGTTCTCTCGCTATCTTCTTCCTTCTTGCTCGCCCTTTGTCTTCTCTGTTCACCCTACAACCCTCATTTTGTCCTTGTTCTTGTGTTCTAGTCAGACCATTAGTTGTCGACTATGGCCCCTCGCCAAACGAAAGTGGACTGCCCATTCATCAACTTCATTAGAGAAGTGGACATGGAGGAGTTGTTAATAGAGAGGGAAACGACCACGGTGGATGACGGGGGGTGGGGCTTTTGGCCCCCGATGCCAGTGGCTAGAGGCAAAGGTGGACTGTTTGATGTTATCATCGGTACGGAGCTGATGTGTCTTTGTGGTCAACCGGATCGTTCAGTGTCGTATAAGTGTCAAGAGCCCCAGACTGACAGCTCAAAATCTCCGAATAGCTATAGCATTTGGGTAGAGTTCATGCTCGAAAACCCTATGTACTGCTGATGTTGTAGGACAACAGTCTTCTCAATTTTGTGGACTATTACACCAATTTACAGGGGAGGGAAGGGGTGAAATATGTAAAACCCCTATTGGAACATTAGTGCTGCTGGACTCACTGTTAGACAGTGTATGCCCTTAGTTCCAATCAGAATGATGTACATTATGACATTTATTGTAAATGAATAAAGTACATATTTGATTCATGTTATTGTGGTGTGTTTCTGTGTAATACCCTTAAATTGGACACTTAGGAGACTCGTGTTAGTTTAGAATGTTCACAGTCGTTGGATAAATCTGGTGAGATTTATCCTGCCAAGGATGACACTGATGTGCCCCCATGTGTTGGGGTGGCCTGTCTCAGCTGCCACGATGAGACCCGAGGTACATGCAGTGTAGGTTTACTTGAAACCCTGAACCGGACCAGATTTCCAGTATTGCCCTGGACCTTGGAGATTGATGGGAAAAATTGGAAAGTTACACCTGACCACTAGACTCGATTATGATACTGCACTAGGTGTCGGATTGGGCTGTCTTTGATATGCCAATCAGTGAGATCCTTAGAGGGGTTCAAAACCTGGGTATGTTGGGACAGTCTGAGAATTCATCTGAGTGGGTGATGATAGTGATAGGATCAACCCCTTTGTCGGACAAAGGTAATGATCGGGGATGCACTCTCTTTGATGGAAACCAAGACTGCCGGCAGCCGATTTCAATCGTTGAAATTTGTTTTGCAAAATATATTTATATACAGATATACACACACACACACACACACATATATATATATATATATATATATATATATATATATTATGGTTTCAAAATGTTTGCAAAAGGTTTTAATTCCCGGGATCCTTGTGAGTAGAAAGTGCAACACTATTCCTTGCAGCCGAGGGATAGGTCCTCTCTTGTCGGGCAATGTTTGATCATTATGGGCTGAGAGGTTAAGTGTAAGACCCTTGAGGGTAATACTTGATGGGCTAATCTTGCATCTGCCCACAATCCCTAGGTTTTTATAAGGTGGCTTGGCACAGGGACCACTTAGTGTAAGTGTTAGGCCCATTAAGAGCCCATGTGATGGGGTCAAGGGGTTTACTGTCCATAACAGTGTATTCGGCCAGGCCTTGTAACAGAGGCTGGGCTGAACCCATGTGGCTGATCTGTAGATCAATGTTTGGGTCCCACGCCATACAAAGAAGCCCAATTGGGCAGTAGTTTGGAAGGCCACTAAGCACATAAGACTTATTGGGCCTAAACCCCATTTCGAACTGGTTTAGTTAGACTAATTAAAGAGGGGCGGATCTGGGATTTGGATCAGCAGATAGGATAGGGAGTTATCCCTATCCACTCAGAGAGTCTAGATCCAAATCTCTATTTGGATCTAGAAATCTCCTAATGAGATTAGGAGAGAGTTGATCTAATTTGCAGATAAGATAAGGATTATCCTTATCACTTGAAGAGGGTGCAGATTCAAATAAGGATTTGAATCAGGAAACTCCTAATGGGATTAGGAGTTGATCTCTTTAAGTCTATAAAAGGAGGAGGGGGCGAACCATTCAGTTCATCTCATCCAACATCTGATCTTAGATCGCACAGAGAGAAGACATCAACAGTGTGACTGCGCCATCTTCTCCCTGCGTTCTCCTCCAGTTGCCGCCTACTGCTAGTTCAATCTCCAGTTTTGTAGGAGCGATCAAGAATAGTTCTTGATATCAGTGTTTGGAGAAAGGCTGATCTGAAGTCGTGCTCACAGCCTCCATCAAATTCTTGCTGAAGGATTCAGTTCTTGGGAAGAACACTGTTGATTCTGCTCCACTCTACACTATGTCATCTTCAGTGGAAGCAGTCTTTGGAGATTTCTTTGGGCCTGAACACCTTAATTGGAGGATACTATTTCTTCGTACCAAGTATCTCCCTCTCCTACCTTTTGGTTTCAGATATGGTTCGGTTCTTGGTTCAAGATTGATCATTGAAAATGCAGATTTTCTAAAACAGAGAATGTGATTCCCACATGAGAGAGAGAAATTTTTGAAATTTCGCCCTACCTACCTGAAGGGTTCAGCGATCCATATGATATGGATCTCTCATCCCTTCACTTACACCTTTGTCAACGCATTCAGGGAGTATTGTTACCGTGGAGGTTGTGGCTGCGTTCTTGGCATTGCCCATTAGGGATTTCATGTCCTCTCAGTATCTCCAACACATTGAGTCTATTCCTTATGATCTATGGGGACTCTTTGACGAGCTTATCACCTAGATTGTTGCATTCAAGGTTAAAGTGAACAAAACTACCGCTTGGGGAAAGTTGCCATTAGAGCAGTGGCTGGAGTATTGGTTTGAGTCTCGCGGTGGGAGAGATGTGATGGTACGCAGAGCGGACAGCTAGTACCTTCTTGCTGCTTTCATTCTGTATCTTGCCTCCCGATTTCTGTTCCGAGGACTCCCTGATTATGGACTGCATACAGTATTGGTGCCCCTTGCCGTCCTGGCTACCAGCGGTCACTAGCTACCTTTGGCCTCTATGTTCCTGGGCTATTTATATGAGCAAATGAACGGCACCATTCAGCAAATAATGGACCCTAGTTGCAAGAGGCGTATTAGTTATATCTGTGCTCATTTTTTGTGGATGTTTCTATGTGAACGCTTTAGCCTCAGCGTCACACCGCGTGATCTCTCTCCTATGTGAGTATCCGTAGCCACCATGGAGGGAGACGAATTTGAAGACAAGGTATTTGATGTTTTCCGGGGGAAAGTACAGGCCAGTAGACATGAGCAATTTAAAATGAACGAGATTGATTTAAAGCTGGCTTCGCTCGATGATTTCGTGTGGAGGCCGTACGCTCAGGCCATTCGCCATGCGATGTCGTTCTGTATCAACGCTCCCATCCCTGAGGACGGCGACCAACAATGCGCTATGGAGGTCAAGAGTCCTGTCGCGGGCGTGGCACGATTGGTAACCTGGTTTGGTGAGGTGGCATACCTTGATCGCATCGGTGAAGTGTAGTTGGCTGTCTACCGACCAGACTGGGTACTGTGACAATTCAGCTATGACGATTTGGGTGCTTAATTCCTGAGGTCCTCGGGAGAATATGTTTTCTGGGCTTGGCGTCACGACCTTTGCGCGGGTGCAAAGTTGTAAGTCTCTAAATTTTGCCTACCTTTGTGCGTTGTTCAGAGGTTTTCAGGAGCTGATGAGGGTGAACTCCCACCCCCGTCATGTTTTGGCTCCCCCCGAGGGTGTCACGCTGCCAACTGGGGTAGCACCCCAGCTGCTCCTCCATCGCACTCGCCGAAGAAAGTGAGGACGAAGCGTGAGGGGAAGCGCCCAATAGAGGAGGGGGAGAGTCGTCCTGTAGCAAAGAGGCCGAGGTCAGTGAGGGTGCCTCGCCTACTTCAGCCACCAGTCATACCATAGGCCGTTGGCTCAGACGTGGATTCATCACAAGCCCGAGAGTGTCGGACTAAGCCCAGGCAAGAACCCTCTGCCCCGACACCCATGGAGAAAGCTCACTCTAACGTGGAATCAACGCAGTTAGCTATTGTTGTCCCTCCACGTAAGGTTACCTGTGTCCGTTTCTCAAGTGGACGCGTGAAGAAAATGGCTCTCCGACCTTGGAAGACGGGGCCGGGAGAGAGGAGGATCCGCTAAAGAATTTATCTATCTGCTCCTATTGTTTCATTATTGTCATGATTAACTTTTTTATTTTTGTAGCTGACTCATGTTCAGTTTTTTGTTTTGCAGTCCATGGAATCCGGCGAAGTTCCGCCTGGTACAAATGTTCCAGAAGTCCCTTCCAAGGATGTGAGTAGGGAGGTATGTGTACATTTACTTGGGTTTGACTTATACTAACTATTGTAATTTACCTCATCGCAGATTCCTTGCGAGGTCGACCTATCTACTGTACCAGCTTCGCTAGTCATCAGGTGATTGCAACAAGGGGTACAACCATCGCAGCCCCCCAATCGGGGCCGGGAGGCTGCTGAAAACACTAGCATTGGTGGTATCGCTTCAGTTGCCGTGGCACAGGAGAAAGAAGGCCCTGTGGGGGCAGAGCCAGAGCCAGCGAGTCATTGCGAGGAGGCCTCCACTCCTCCTGCTGTTGTTGAGACTGGGGCCCCCGTTGACCCAGAGACCCAGGCCGAGGAGGCCGGAGCTCCCGTTGAACCAGGGATCTCCACTGAAGAAGAGGTCGGAGCTTTCGCAGACCCAGAGGTTCAGATTGAAGGAGGCGTAGGATCAAGGGTGGTGTCACCGGTTGAGGGGTTGTCGTAAGAGGAGGAGCTCATGCTCATCCGGCAGGAACTCATGGAGTACTGCGACAAGAATGATGTCACCCCCAGGACTATGAAGCTGTAGACCCCATTCAAATCCAAGGTCATCGCAGGAATGACAAGTACTCCGTTGCCCGCTCGATGGCAAAGTTCACTTTGGTCATCATTCGGGGTTGGTGGTTGCCGTCTACAGACCTTCATCCGGTAGTCATAGGGCTGGCTTTCAAAATGATTGCAACAATGGACCACATAATGAACTGGTCCATCGATGAGCTTTCATGGTCGGACTTTGTTCGATGGCTGAATGCCTGTAAGTGCTTTTCTGACATTGGCTTCCAGATGGGTCAGATTAAAAAACGGGTTATTCTTTTGGCCCATGCATTTTGGAAGGCTGGCCTTGAAGCATTACAGTCCATTTTTGGTCGTTCATTGAAATACGTTCGCCTCCACCAAAAGGTAGTTAAGGCCAATCTTACAAAGGCCACCGAGAAACTCGAGGTTCTTATGGACGAGTGTGGGCAACATCGGAAGATTGTAGCCGAGTATGAGGCGGAGTTGAAAGATATAGACAATTTTGAAGAGCGTTGACAGGCTTTAGAAAGTATCATTACCATGAGGAAAGATTGGGCTGGTGTATGAATACTTGTAGTTATTAATCCTTGTAAATTATTTGAGCGATAATTTAGTGAAATGTAAATTCTTGCATTATGTTGTTGTTCACGTTGCTTTGGTTATTTTGTTCTGAGGTGCCTTTATCACAATGTCCATTGGCTATCAGCCTCTTGTGTAGAGTATGATCTGACTTTAGTGTACATCAGAACCTATCATACTGAAAAGTTTTCTTATTGTTTTAAGTGTTGCCCGTTCCCTTATGGTAATCCTTTTATATTACTTCATTGTTTGTCGAGGAAAGAGATTCCTTGGTGGAAGGCGTGTCGTGTCGAAGTCATGTCTCATGTGTTTTCAATCACACTTTTGAAAAGAAAAATTTCCAACTCCGAGAACCATCTTGTCTTTTATTAGTTGTGACATCGGAATGGTAAAGAAATGCCAAACATCGGGTGCTTCATGAACTTTATCACGAGCAAGTGTTAACATGACCGTATCGTAGATCATAAAAGGCGAAAAAAGCGTTATTCCCAACGACCACGATGTCGTTAAGTGAACAAAGTTCCCCGAACAACATAATGTCAATGATTAACATCTGCGCAAGAATGGTTATTGAACTACTTTGCAGGTTAAGGGCTGTGGTGTGGTGCCTTGAGAAGGTGAGGCCTCTTGTAAGCGATATGATTGGGATTTAGGCGAAGTGTAAGCGATTAGCATAAGTTAGAATGCCATTGCAACCATACTGGGGAAGGGTTCAATTTTGAATTTTATACCTTTGCTTCCTTTGCGATAAGTTGTGGTTACCACATGAGGGGACTACCCGAGTTCTCTTGTGGAAGGGAGAAAAGAAATTTTTGAAATTTCGCCCAACCATCCTATATGGTTCGACCATCCATATGATAGATTTCTCTTCCCTTTAGTGGTATCAGAGTCAAGTTCAATCTTGAACCAGATTTAGATCAGATCTGAAGCAGACGAAATCGATAGAGCAATTCTACTCGATATGCACAATTTGCAGTTTTTCTGAGAAATTGTTTCTCAGTTTTGGGCGTTTTGATCTGAAATTAATTTGTTATTATTCTGCAATAATTTTAAAATGGTTCTATCATTATTTCCTGAATTCTTGGGTTGTTTGTGTGGTGGAGATCGAATTCTTTAATGGCTCCAAGATTTGCGCACCCTATAATTACATTATATTCAGTTTTGGTCTATAAATAATTTTTTTTTTTAAACAAAATGTATAGGATTCGATCTGATGTCATTAATAGAAAATTAGGTTTTTCTATTTTTTTTTTACATTGGAAGACTTGCTGGAGCGCATAGAGGAGAAGAAGATTTTTGTAGAAAAGAAATCTGCAATCTGCGATTAACCCTTTTCTTGCAGGTTTGTAGTTTGTCCGGATCAGATTCAGACCATCACAATTGCAGCCCTATGCTATGTGTTTTCTTGCTGTGATTGAATGTCAATTTCAATTGTTAATTAATTCAGATCAAAATCTTGAAAATTGTAACATGTCTTGGACACCAAACCCTAGGCCGAATTGACCTAGTTTGGTCCAAACCGGTTGGACCGAATCCATGGATCAGTAGGGTCTAATCTCAGACCCAATGGTCACGTTTCAGGTGGCTCAAATTCGGTTATGGGCCAGGGGTTTGATGTCCCATTACATGATACAATTCGGCCCTCCCTTATAAGACCTAATTTCTGCTAAGTTAAAGCAAGATCAGCCCAGTTTATAGCATAATTGCTATATAGCATAACTACTATATACCTAGATGTTATTATTTGATAATACATGGGCTTAATGGGTTGATTGTGTGTTAACTCAAATTAATTAGGATCTTTACAAATTAATTAATTGATTAGATCAATTTGTGGATGTGAATGCATGTGATGTGCTGAATGTGATTCACACATGGACCATAAGCACTTAGCCCATGTTTAATCGTATGTGGTTTTCTACGCACACCATTGCCATGATGTCCATAAATCATTGGATGATCTCCCTTCTCAATGGGCCCCTGATCAATTCCCCAAGAGGAACCCTGCGAAACCCTAGTTTGTTTGGGCCCATTTGAATCTGACTTTATGAAAGCCAGTGGGAGCCACTTTGGTATGACCTAAATCAAACCTAGGGATCATTTTAATTTGTTCCCTCTAGATTAATATAAGTGCAAGTGATAGGGAATTTCATATGATGAATTCTCTAAGGCCTTTCATCATTAGCATGAAGGTGGGCTGAATTGGCAATGAGAAGATGCACCATAAAATTGTGCTATCCATTTGCACCATCGACCGATGTGGGAGAGACCTATCCTAAAATGAAAGACTCTTCCATGGTACCTTGGGGTTCACGATATGTCGGGTCAGCACTTACTAGACAAAAAGATTTAACCTAAAATGACAATGAATCTTGTTTGATAGAGGCCAAAGGGAAAGCTCATTTGATGAGTGAATATGATCTTTCATAGAAAGTGGTGGGGTTTTGCAGCTGAAATGGTAGCTTCCATTCACCTATGTGATTTCCCACATTTCTAGAGACAAGCACCGTGTCTCCATCACTGAGATAGGAGGGAAATCTCAGAGATGAATAAATGAAGATGGAATATAGATAAAAGACCTTTCTATGTAAATAACATGAATCAATTTTAGCTCATGGACTAATCACTGTTGCCTTTTATCAGAAATGGCAAATGAACAATTCACCAAGTTATTGGATGATAATAAGCTTAAGAGACCCAATTATGCTGACTAGTTTCGTAACCTTAACATGGTTCTGACGTCCAAAAAATTGGACAAAGTTGCCAAGAACCCTGCTCCAGAACGTCCGGGTGACAGGGATTCTGAGGCCCGCAGAAGAGAGTATTAGGAATGGGAAGAGAAAAATTCTCTTGCCCGGTGTTACATCTTAGCATCTTTAGATAATGCTATCCAGAGGCAATTTGATAAGATCGAAGTCTCTAAAGACATCCTAGATAGTCTAAAGACTATGTACGAGGAGCATAATCGTTCTACCCGTTAGAAGGTTATCAAATTGTTGATGACCACTTAGATTACCAAGATCCAACAGGTCCATGACCATTGTTTAAAAATGATGGGTAATATTAACGAACTGGAGGCTCTTGGTTCTTAGCTAGATGAGGACACCAAAACTGATGCAATCTTAAACTCTCTACCTCCCTCCTTCAATCAGTTTGTCATGAACTACAACATGAATAAGCTAAAAGTTAGATTTCAGGAACTCAACAATATATTGCAGAGGTTCGAAGAACTGATAAAGAATGATAAGCCAATAGCCATGCTTGTTAAAGGTGGCAAGTCAGGCAAGAGAAAGAAGAAGGCTAAGAAGAGGGCTCAGATGAAAGAAAGCAAGTCGAAAAAGCAGAAGAAGGATAAGGCATTGGATGCATGTCACTTTTGCAAGAAGACCGAGCATTGGAAGAGGAACTGCCCTCAGTATTTGGAAACCAAGAACAAAGAAGGTAATTTCAAATCTCTTGTCATAGAGACCAACAACTTCAGCATCTTGGTGTATTGATTATGGGCTTCTACTCATACATGTAACACATTGCAGGGGTTCAAAGAAAGCAGAATGCTGAGTGACAATGAGGTGACTCTTTACTTAGAAACTTTTGCAATAGTTGCAGCTACATCCATAGGAACTGTAGAATTAGTTTTTAGAGAAGAAATTATCAAACTTAAAGATTGTCTTTATGTACCCACTTTGAGAAGAAATTTGATTTCTGTTTCAAAATTGTGCAAAAATGGTTATTCTATTTTGTTTAGTAATACGATTACTATTAAGCTGAACAACAAATTCCTCACTCACAGAGAACTTGAGAATGGTCTCTATGTCCTCTGTCCTTCTATGGAAACAAACATAACCGAAACTACGTTTGAAATCATCCCCAAGAAAAGATCACGCGACACGATAAATCCCACGTGCTTGTGGCACTACCGACTTGGACACATTAATATAGATCGTATCACAAGGTTGGTAAAGGATGGTCCTTTAGATTTTCTAACTGTAGAAGATCTTCCAACTTGTGAACCTAGCCTTCAGGGTAAGATGACAAAATGGTCATTTGCGGGTAAGCCTGAAAGATCTACAGGTACAATTGACCTGATACATACTGATGTATGTGGTCCCATGAATGTTAGGACACGCAACCAGCACATTTATTTTATAACCTTTACCAATGATTACCCTTGGTATGGTTACGTGTACCTAATGAGACATAAGTCTAAATCCTTTAAAAAGTTCAAAAAGTTTAGACAAGAGGTCGAGAAATAGTTAGGGAGACAAATCAATGCCCTTCAATCTGATTGAGGAGGCAAATATCTCTCCGATGAATTCAAGGACTACTTAAAAGACAATGGGATTGTATCTCAATTCTCCTCCCGCTACACCACAATTAAACAGTGTGTCGGAGAGGAGAAACCAGACTCTATTAGATATAGTCTGTTCACTTCTCGTCCACTCAGAACTACCTATATCCTTTTGGGGATACGTATTGTAGATTGCAATATACGTAGTAAATCGGGTTCCAACCAAATCCATTCCTAAGACTCCCTATGAGCTCTGGACTGGTAAGAAACCAAGTGTAGGACACTTGAAGATTTGGGGTTGTCCGTTACATGTTAAAAGAACAAGTGCTAACAAATGGAAATCCAAGACCAGCCATTACCTATTTGCAGACTACCCCAAAAGCTTTGTAGAATACCTATTCTATGACCCAAGAGAGAAAAAGGTGTTTTGCAGTCGAAATGCCAACTTCTTGGAAAAAGATTACATCCTGGACAATCATCGTCAGGAAATTGTTCTTGATGATGAGAGCTCGGGAGTAGTGAGAGATGTCCCATAAGTTCCAGATAACACCCAACTTAGAAGATCTACCCGGGTTTCTAGGCCTCTAGTTCGTTATGGCTATGATCAAGAAAGTTACTTGATGGAAGCCATGATTAGTGAGGAAGATCCCCTGACTTATATGGAAGTTATGTTGGACATAGATTCCTTGAAGTGGGTAGGTGCCATGAATGCCGAAATGGACTCAATGGAAACCAACAAGGTCTGGACTCTTGTAGGCCCACCCCCTGGGGTGAAAGCAATTGGTTGCAAATGGATCTACAAGAGGAAGAAGGGCCTTGATGGAAAAGTTGAGACATATAAAGCTCGTCTTGTAGCGAAGGGGTACACTTAGAAAGTGGGAATCGATTATGAGGAAACATTTTCGCAAGTGGGCATGCTTAAATCCATACAGATCCTGCTAGATGTAGCAACACACTATAACTATGAGATTTGACAAATGTATGTCAAAACCGTGTTCCTGAATGGAGATCTTACTAAAGATATCTATATGCAACAACCGCAAGATTTCATTGTTGTGGGTCAGGAACACATGGTGTGTAAAGTTAATCGATCCATCTATGGACTTAAGCAAGCTTCTAGAAGTTGGAACATCCGATTTAACTCTACCGTCAAACAGTTTGACTTTGAGTAGAATCTTGATGAGCCCTGTGTTTACAAGATAGTAGGGGGAGACAAGGTTACATTTTTGGTTCTGTATGTAAACGACATTCTACTCATTGGGAATGATGTAGGAATGTTGACTATGGTGAATGTATGGTGAAGCCTCCTATATCTTGGGACTTCGACTCCATAGAGATAGATTGAAAAGGATAATAGGATTATCCCAGTTTACTTACATAGACAAGATTGTCAAAAGATACAGCATGGAAAACTACAAGAAGGGATTTGGCCCTTTCAGACATGGAGTCACTCTCTCCAAGGGTATGTCTCCCAAAACTACTGAGGAGATTGAGGGCATGAGAGAGGTTCCCTATGCCTCAGCCGCAGGGAGCATCATGTATGCCATGTTGTGCACTCGGCCAAACATTGCTAAAGCTGTGAGTGTAGTAAGTAGTTACTAGTCAAACCCAGGATAGGAGCATTGGACAACTGTAAAGAACATACTCAAATACCTTCGAATGATAAAAGAGTTTTGTCTAGTATTAAATGGTAGTTCACTATAGATCTTGGGGTATACCGATGCCAACTTCCAGTTAGATCTAGATGATAGAAGTCTACATCTAGTTACGTCTTTATGATGGGGTCTTGTGCAGTTAGTTGGAAAAAAAACAAACAAGGGTTCACAACAGATTCCATGACCAAGGCCGAGTACATTGCCGCAAGTGAAACTGCTAAGGAAGCAGTATGGATGAAAAAGTTCATTCACGAATTAGGAGTAGTTCCATCCAGCACATCACCCATTCCACTGTTGTATGACAACACCAGAGCTATTGCTCAGCCAAAGGAGCCAAGAGCCCACTCGAAGTCAAAGCACATCGAGAGGAACTACCATGTACTACAGGAGATTGTTGGTAGAGGGGACATCCAGATTCAAAAGGTAGCATCAGTGGAAAATGTAGCAGACCCATTGACAAAGCCACTGACACAAAAAGTGTTTAAGAAACACGTAGACAATATGGGACTTTGGCTTGTACCCGATTGGACCTAAGTGCAAGTGGGAGTTGTTAGACAGTGTATGCCCTTAGCTCCAATCTAATTGATGTACATAAACACTTATTGTAAATGAATAAAAATACATTATTGATTCATGTTATACTTGGTGTGTTTTTGTGTAATGACCCTTAAATTGGGCACTTATGAGACTCGTGTTAGTTTATAATGTTCACAGCCGTTGGATAGACCTAGGGAGGTTCATCCTGCCAAGGTTGACACTAATGTGCTGCCATGTCGGTTGGGGTAGCTTGTCTCAGCTGCCAGGGTTAGACCCGAAGCACATGTAGTGTGTGTTTTCTTGAAACACTAAACATTGACCATTTTCTAGTTATGCCCTGGACCTTGGAGATTGGTGGGAAAAACTGGAAAGTTACACATAACCCCTAGACTCAATTATGGTATTGCATTGGGTGTCGAATTAGGTTGTCTTTGATATGCCAATCAGTGAGATCCTTCGGGGGTCAAAACCTGGGTATATTGGCACAGTCTGAGAATTCACTCAAGTGGGTGATCATAGTGACAGGATCAGCCCCATTGTCGGACAAAATGAATAATCAAGGACTGCACTCTCTCTAATGGAAACCAAAACTATCGGTAGTCAATTTCAACTGTGTTTAAGATTTGTTTTGCAAAATATATTTATATGAATATATATATATATATATATATATATATATATATATTATGTTTTATGAAAAACATCCATATGATGGATATCCCTTCCCTTCAGTTGCTAGGGAATAAGAGTGCAGCCCTGGGGTTTCCAAAGCACACCTGGGGTTGCTAGGGCCTTTCTGGGGTTGCCAAGGAATAAGAGTGCAATCCTGGGGTTGTCAGGAGATAAGAGTGCACTTGGGATTGTTAGGGCCTTCCTGGGGTTTCCAAGGAATAAGAGTGCAATCCTAGGGTTTCCAAGAGATAAGAGCGCACCTGGTGTTGCCAGGGAAAAAGAGTGCATATATGTATATGTATATGTATATGAGAAACATACATCATAACATTATCACAAAAACTCAGAGCTTATTGTAAAAGAGACTTCATCGCAAAATACGAATTGTTAGCACCATACCAAGAATCCATCGCTCTTTATTTTCAGGAAGAGTATGATAGATATAATCATATGAGAACTTGCAAAGCTTTTCAGAAAGAAGTAGGTAGTACATTGGATACATTCATCTTTAAAGCAAATACATGGATACATCAACACTTTATCATAGGAACTCAAAGTTCATCGAAAGGGGATATCTCATCGTAGGATATAAATTATTAGCACATGCATTATGAATTCATCACACTCTAAACTATGCATGTTAGATATAATTACATAAGGATTTGTTAAACTTCAAAAAGCATCTGGTATATTCGATATATTCATCTTCAGAAGGAGTACATGGAACGGTGATAAAACATTTTGTACAATTTCTTTTTTACTCAAAGTAGGGCTTCAACCAGTTGCCATTAACCATTTTATCTTCTTCCTTGGTTTTTGTAGTTTTTAACACGTAGTAGCCAGATGGATTGGCTTCTTTGATCACATACGGTCCGTCTCAAGTAGGAGAAAACTTTCCAATAGATCTACCTTGTTTGATATGAAGCAATGTCTTGAGGACTTTGTCCCCTTCTCTAAATTTTCTGGGTTTTACTAGTCTATTAAAGTTCGCAGCTAAGGCTTGTTTATACTTAATTTGCTTTTGTAATGCCTTTTCCCTTTCCTCATCAATGCATTCTAATTTTTCACTAAGTAGCTGGTCCATGTCCTCTGTTTTGAATTTCTTCCCCATTGTGAAGGCTACGCGAGTGGATATCGTCTATATCTCTGCTAGTAGCACTGCTTATTGGTCATATACCAGGGAATAGGATGTTGCTTGCGTGCTTTTCCTGATTGTGGTGCGATAAGTCCAGAGGGTTTCCGATAATTATTGTGACCAATCCTTCTGATTGTCAACCACTGTCTTGCTCAACATCCTTAGTAAGTTTTTGTCCATGGCCTCTACTTATCCATTCCCTTGTGGGAAATACGTCATGGATGTACCTAGTCTCGCTTCATGCTACTCTAAAAGGTCTCGGTCTTCCTGATTTTTGATGGATAGGCCACTGTCTGTCAAGATCCTCATCAGAACCTCAAATTGATGAACTACATACTGTCTGAGGAAGTTCGCTATGCTTTCGGCACATATTCTTTGTAAAGGTATAGCTTTTGCCCATTTTGTGAAATAATCTATGGCTGATATGATGAAACAGTATCCTCAGAAAGGTGGGTGGATTTCGCCTATCAAGTCTACCCCCCAGGTGTGGAATAGCCAGGGGGTGATGACGGGGTGGAAGTCATTTGTAGGCCAATGTATCCTCTCAGGGTGTATTTGGCACTTGCGACATCTATGCACATGTTTTTGAGTGTCTTCTACCATGGTGGGCCAGTAAAAATCCAAGTGTAGGATGTAATTGTATAAAGCCACTTGTCCTTGGTGTCGGGTGGGTTCAGATCTATAGGCAGCTTCTAGTGCTTCATCTATTTCAACGTCGGCTAGGCACCGTAGAGGATTTGTGGTGTGAGACTCCCTATATAGTACTCCCTCCTGAAGATAGAATCTCTTAACCCTTGATAAAAGTTTTCTCCTCATCGTTGGGTCAAATGGCAATGTGTTGTCCTCCAGGTAGTTAAAGTACATACTCCTCCAGTCTGCCTCTCCTACCACGAGGCACTCTCTCCCATCCACTTCTAAGGTGCACTTTTCATAATCATTTTGTACCCTGGCTGCGTCTGCCTTCATCCTAAGCCAATAGTATCCCAACCTCTACGATCTCCTGTATAGTGTGCTGGTTATGTCCCCATAGTGAGCTGCATGGGTCTCTTTCAGGACTAACTCCACCTCCTTCAACCCCAAACACTTCATTCTGGCCCCGTCTACTAGCCGATGGTATAGTACCACAATCACTAGTTGGAACTTCAGAATCACCTTGTTGTCCTACATCACCACTTCTAGATTATTCAACTTTTGTATTATGTTGTACCTTCAATCGTCCGCTATGATTTCTTCCTCTTTTTCTACCTAGTGCCCAGTCTGTCAGTTGATGGCTCACAAAGGGTTTGAATGGTGATGTCGATCAGGTTTTGCTAAGCTGGATTTTTTATCCCAAGGTGGCTAGCATGTTGGCGAACCTATTTTTGGCTCTGATCTGGTGTTTAAAGGTCACTTCTAGATCATGGGTTAGTCTCTGGATCAAGGTATTGTATGGTAGGATCGTCAGTTCTTTGACAGTGGTGCTCCCATGTAGCTGACCTATCACCAATTTAGAGTCTCTTGTCACTTTGACCTTCTTAGCTCCAGAATCTCTTGCTACGGTTTGCCCTAAGACTAAGGCTTTGTATTTGGCTATGTTACGGGAGCAGGGGAACTGGAGTTTGAATGAGTAGGCAGAGGTGTTACCGGCGAGTGATGTTAGTGTGACTCCAACACCAGCTGAGGTGCTAGTGTTGCTTCCATCGAAAGTTAGGATCCATTCACCTCCTTCAACTACCGCGATCATGGGGAGTTCTCCTGGGACCATTTCTGATATAGGGAAGTCATCACTGGTGAGGAAGGCTGCCAGGAGGTCCGCTGCCACTTGACACTTGATAGCCCAGGGTTGAGTGTACTTGATCGTGTATTTGCTGAGCTGCATCATCCATTTAACCAATCTCCCGGAGAGATGGGGTCTATCCATGAAGAACCTTATCGGGTCACTACATGCGATCAGCCTCACTTTCTGACCCAAGATGTAATGCCTAAACTTATGTTTAACAAACACCAGTGCCAAGCACAGTTCTTCCATGTGGGAGTAATTCTTTTCAGCCGACTTTAAGATTCTACTAGCGTAGTATACCAGGCATTCTGCTCCTTCATCATCTTGTTGCGCCAGCAGGCATCCTATTGCCTCCGAGTTTGATGTGATGTATACTTTGAATTCACGGCCATTTCTGGGTAGTGACATGGTTGGGGCTTTAGCTAGTGTACTTTTTAGTTGTTCGAAAGTTCTCTAATGTTCTTCCATCCATTTGAACTCCACAGAATTTTTCACCAATTTCATCAGTGGCGTGGCCACGTGTGCAAGGCCAGGGATTAACCTTCTAAGGTATGAAACTTTTCTTATAAAGGTCTTTAGCTAGGACTCATTGGTTGGAGGTGGTAGGTCTAGGAATGCTCTTACTTTACCTTCATCCGGGTGAATCCTGATCTGGTCCACTCTATATCCCAGAAGCTTCTCAGACTATACTCCAAATGCACACTTCAAGGGGTTGAGTCTTAGATTGAAAGTTCTGCATCGATTAAAAACCTTTCTTAACACATCAGGATGATCCTCCTGCTTCTTTTCCTTAACCACTATGTCATCTACATAACACTCAATCTCCTTGTGTAGCATGTCGTGGAAGACACTCATCATCGCCCTCTGGTATGTGGCCTCGGCATTCTTCAAGTCGAAGGGCATCATCTTCTAGTAGAAGTTCCCAATAAGCATTCTAAAGGCTGTGTGAGGTGCATCTGTGGGATCCATAAAGATATAGTTGTACCCACTATAGGCATCTAAGAAGGAGAAGAGTTGGTTCCCCATCGTCAAATCTATCAGAACCTCAATGTTTGATAGAGGAAATTCGTCCTTGGAGCAGGCTTTACATAGGTCCCTAAAATCAACACAGCACCTGAGATAAGGTCGGGAGGGGTTAGTTTTCGATGATGTGCTAAGGTCAGGTAGCTAAACTTGAGGCACTAACCTGAGTTGTTCATTCTTCTTCTTTACTGGGGCTATATTGGCTAGCCACTGAGGGTGCGCTATAGGTTTGATGAACCTTAATTTCAAGAACCACTCAACTTCTTCTTTGATCTTTAGGGCTACTTCTATCTTAAAGCTCTCTAGGGGTGCTTTATAGGCTTGGCCCTGGGGTCTATACATAGGGATTGTCTAATGAGGGCCAAATCCAAACCTAGCATCTGGTCGTACGACCAAGCAAAAACATCTTGGAACTCTGTGAGAGTGTACACAAATTAGTTTCTTTTAAACAGGCTTTAGCCTTTTGCGATAAAGAAAGGTTCTTACCTTTCAACGGTGTGATCAGTTTTTCTCTATCTTCTGGTGCTAGCTTGGTTGATATGTATAATGGCTTTTCTCCATTCCTTCTGCGGCCTTGTTGATCTCTTCTATGGGTTCCTCCACTGCATCGATGGAATCCTTCATATACTTGGGAGGTGCTTGAATCTCATCGCAATATTCTAAGGTCTCTTCTTTTTGTTCCTGTTAGCACATTTCATTGTCGTACCTCTAGTGTTTGCAATACTTGCTCGGGTTGTTATGCGTCTTTTTGCGATGAAACTACGGTTATGTCTTTTTGAAGGAATATCCCATGGAAATAGTTCTGGTTGGAGCTTTACTTAAAATTGTCAGGAGACATTTACAATTATCTTGCTTGTATTATCTAATAATAGCATTAACTATGATTTTGTGATAAGGCTACTCATATCATGCTCAGAATAAGATGAATCATTATCATAAACTCATACCTCAGGAATAGCTCTTTTGGTTGTTGATGGCTCACCGTCTTCATAATCTGCAACAATGGTGTAGTAACTCTTTCCATTGTCACCGATCACCTGTACACACTTGGTCCTTTTCTTCTTTTCTATTGCCGTCAAAGGCTCCTCCCGCACAAGATCTGATAGCTACAGTCCTTCCACTTTTTCTATCCTTGTCTTCCCTTCGTCGGCTAGTTCCATGTAGTAAACTGCATCCTACAAGTGTATGCTTGGCTTTTATGCACTGATGGTATGTTGACGGGACCAAGGCCAGGCCCTGTATCAGAGGTCATCCTAGAAGGGTATGGTAGGCGGTCCTTCTAGAGATGACCTGAAACTCTTGCATGATGGAGAATGGTCCGATTGCTACTTGTAACTCGATGGATCCCTCCGTGACAGACACATTACCATTAAAGTCGGTCACTTCCATAGGTAAGCCTTTGACTATCTCTTGCTATATATTCATCAATTTTAGCGTATCGATGCAGATCAAGTTGATAGAACTCCTGGGGTCGACCATGGACCTTCTCATTTCGAAGCCACCCACCCTTGCCATAACATATAAGGGTCGATTATGGTGGGGTCCGTGGCTAGCATGTCCTCCGACAGAAACTCCATACTGGTCCGATTAGGTTGGTTAGGTTCCAGAGGTCTCCTGAAGACTTCTGCTAGCGCTCTGATGGCTAGCTTCCTTGTTGAAGTGCTTGTTCCTTTTTGCTGAAGAAGTGTTGGAGCTCTGGACTTGCTCGAGTTTCTCTATTAGCATATCTGGCCGGTACTAACTCGATGCCCCTACTACGTTAATGTGCCCTCCTTAGGCATGAGCCGGGAGGGGGTTGGTCTCTACTTGCGCGGGGTTGTGCTTTACGAACTCGTCTAATTTCACCTTTTGTACGAATAACCTTCTTAAAGAGAAGCAATCCATCAGATCATGATGTGGGGACTAGTGGTAATTGCAACACCTTCCCCCGTGCCTATCCCTCTCTGGGTCTACTCCTACCGGTGGTGGCAGTAGGTTGATTACTCTACCTTCGACCAGTTTGTTCATTATTATTATTACCTCCTCCTTAGTGCAGGAAAAGGAGGAGGGATTGGCAAATCGTTCCTCTTACCTTTGTTATTATTCCGATAGTAAGGCCCTAGCATGGGCCCTAGGTTGTTGTGGGGCCTATGGTCAACTATGTAGGCCTCGTTCCTGCCAAACTATCCCAATATCGGTGTGGGCTAGGCTGCGTTGTTCTTCACCATGCGCACCATCCTCTCCGCACACCGTCATAGCTGACTGAACGTCTCCACCTCCATGTTTTTTCTGCCTATTCTGCAATCAACCTACATTCCTTGCACATACTGCTCGACGAAGCCCTTTTTTGTAGCATGCTCATCAAAGATGGAGTGGGTCAATTTCTGGAACCTCATGACATATGCCAAAAGGACCTCTCCCGCACGCTCCTCCATGTTCCTCAGATCAGCCATCGTCAATTTCCTCTTTAGGGTAAACCACTTGGATAAAAATCTCTTGTCCAGCTCAGCCCACAAATCAATTCTCCCAGTAGTAAGGTTAACAAACCACATGTAAGTCGGCCCCATCAAAGACTTTGAGAATTCATGGACTTTTAGATTACCGTCAAGGGCGAAAGACCCCAAAGCATCTTCAAACTTACTGATATGCTCCTGCGGGCTTACCCTCTGTCCGTCGTACTATGGCCATTGTTGTGGAGGAGCGTAGTCGGCAGGGTAAGGTTTGTATAAGATCCAGTCCGAGTAACATTTCTGCAGGACAATTGAATCTTGGGCTCGGTTACGGCTTTCTACTAGTAGTCCCTGGACATATTCCCTCATCTCATCCCAGCTGGATGAAGCCTCCTTTGTTGGGTCTGCTTGGGTCATAGTTGACCCTATTGGGTTGTTCTAGTGCGGTGGGGACCGGGTTCGAGGTGTGGTGGCTGGTAGGGATGGTTGTGTAGGGAGATTGTTCAATCCGGCTCATCTGTTGGAGGAGAAATTGCAGGGTAGTTCTTGTCTCATTTTGCATCTGTTCGATTCTGTTGAATTGAGCCTCGAAACGGGTTTCGAACTCATAAACTTTGTTCGAAAGGATCTCGATGTCAGCCAGGTCAGCCATCTCTGTCTCGTACTGGTCCCTAACTTCTGGATTAGTGTCTTCTGGGATGGTGATGTGCTCCTCGGGGATTGGTGTAAGGTTGATTCTATAGGCGGCCATCCTTTGCGATCAAGGATGGAACTAGAGATTCTAATGTAAGTAGGAGGTGGTCAGGCAATGTGGGTATGGTCTCCTTGAAGGACAAAGGAAGACTGGGAGCAGAGAATCAACCGTGAAGCTAGGTTAAGGGGAGTGATGAGATGGCTGAGCAGGGAATCCAATGATTGGGTTGATCAAGGGTTGAATGACTGAATTTCCTTGTGAGGAGGATCTTTATTTATAGGTAGGGATCCCAAGGTCTCGAAAGGAAGGAATCAAAAGCGTTCATTTTCTACTAGGAAAGAGAATATTAGATCCGTTGTCAGTCATTAAGGAGCATTACTAGGGTTTCGTCATGTGTTCTTATGAGATCTCTCAAGGGTTAACTTTCCTTTCACCCAAGGATTCTCATAATCCATGTGTGCTACTACATTTTTCACCTTACTTAACCGACGTGGCATTAGTGACGTCATTACATAATAAGTGACCTTTTACTAAACCCACGTGGTGCCTCATTATGCACACTTCTTAAAAGTACACGTGTGATTAATATTTAAGTCAGGTTCTTAATGAACTGGGATTCCTTAGTAGTCCAGGATTTATCGTGAGACCATGCTTTTTCGAGGTTCAATGTCAAACTGTGTGTGTCTGAGGTCTATTCTAGAGCCGTGTGCGTTCAAGGTTCATCAAAATCATGTGATGAATCCTGCGTTTATCGCAAACCTGCAGTGTACTATAAGTTCATCGCAGGGAAAGGATGAACCAAAGACTAATCGTGAGCATCCATATGGTATCAATTTCGTTTCTCTATACTCTAAAGGATTGAGCAAACACTATGTACCTACAGGGATATCATGCATGGAGAGTCATATATGTTCTAGATAATCTACTAAAATTAAAATCCATGCACTTGAGATGCATTGGAATTATGTTTTCTTAATTTCAATGAAATCAAATTCATACTGATATCATTTTAAAGACTGGAAGAAAATTTTGTTAATAGCCATTTGTGAAACCACTAAGGAGGGTTTTTGGGGTAAGACAACATATTTCATTATTGGAAGGCACCAAATTAGGGAATATTTACTAAGTAGAGATCTTTAAACAACCGAGTCCAATGAAGAGAACATTGATTTATCATTAATTACATGGATTTTCCTACTATTCTCTTCCATCAAAAAAAGAAAAATCTCAATGTTTTTACTTGATGCCTCTTGAGCTTGATTACTAATGTTTAAAGTATATTTACCTGGGTGTACTTTCTCAGTATTCAACTTATCTGCATAGCCACTAGAGTGATTTGAATCTTCTATTTCAGCAAGACTTACATGATTTAAATAATTTAATTAATGTGGAATGTATTCCTTCTCAAGGAATTGAAGCTATCAACATCTAATTTTTATGCTCAAGTAATAAAAGGTTCTACCCTGAATACACCCATCCCTTCATAAAAGTGTGATTCATTTCAAGGTTTTCAGAGACCATTTAATTTTTTAATCTCTTTTTCGAGGTGTAGTTTATAGCAGTCACTTGTTCGTTCATGGTTTTAGCCTAGAAAGGACACAAAGCTCAAACACCCCACAAAAAAACAATTTCTAATAATGTCATTAGTCATGAATAGCTCAAACACCTCCAATGTTTACACCAAGCTTTTATGAATATGTTTCCATTGATATCCTTAATACTCCTTGCCTTATCTATGAAAAGACAGTGTGCAACTCCAGCTCCCAAATGCACTTTTGGTTCAAAACCTAATCATACAAGGAAAACACACCATCTCCCAAATGCATCCAACCTCTTCACCTTCAAAATTAAGCTCATCCTTTCTGCCCATAAGAGGATAACTTTGGAAAAGTAAGCGTCTCAACAGACATTAATTAAACAAAGAAAGACATTACCCAAGCTAACAACAAAGTTCCAAGAAACTAATGAGAAACAGTGATTTGCAGAACATACAACACCAATCAAATAAAAGAACAGCATACATCTATCTTAGAACAACAACACCCCACAAAAAAACAAAGCCATCGTTCATCTTTGATACTACTTTATATGTATATATGTGATCAATCCTAGACAGCTGATGAGACCAAAAAGAACCCTATTTTTATCCCCTAATATTCACTCTTTTACATTTATTTAGCACTTAAATGGACTCATTAATCTTGTATTTCGATTCAGGGCAATAAAGAAGGCAATTGGAAGAAAACAGGGCAAATCGGGTGATTTTGCATAGTTTCGGCGACAGTCAGAAATCTGGGCATAACTCTCAATTCCGAACTCTGAATTGGACAATTCAAGAAGCATTAGAAAGATGAAAGGAAGGCCTACAACTTTTATGTTTTGGGTTTTGCAAATTCGGTCTGCATCGAGTCCGAAACCGGGCTCAAAGTCTGAGGAAGTTCGTAGCCGGGCCCATTTCACAACTGAAGCCCAACTCGCAGAAGAACATGGAAGCAGCCCAAGTTATCGGAGAAGCCCAACTCGAATGCGAGAGCCTAGAGTCCTAATTCGAATGTAACCTCCAAGGAGGGAGAGAGTCTTATTAGATCTAAATTCTGAATGTAATCCTATAAAGATAAGAAGGATGGGGATTAAATAAGAGATAGGATAGGATTAGTTCAAAGAAGATCAGGACTCCCTTAAGATAAGATGATCTCCTAGGAGTTGGAAAATAGTCATCTCCTTTGGCTATATAAAGAGGGGGGCAGACCAGCTCTATCACTCACTCCAAGATCCAAGAGATCATTAAGAAAATCAAGAAACTCAAAGAAAGCAGTTCGGCCATGGAGAAGCAGACCATGGAGATTGCGCAGATCATGAGCAGTTAAGCTTCTTTTTCTGGTTCAAGGGGGAAGGTTCGATTGTGTCACTGTGAGGTTCGATTGGGTCAAGTATTCATTGATTCTTGTGCATATTTTTATTGGATGTTGATGTTAATTAGTTTGACAAACTGAATTAATGTTGATTTTCCTACTGCTATCCATGATTTCGGTGATCCGTAATTGTCACGAATAGTGGTACAAGTAGCAATTAGGTTAATATCTTTTTAGGTCAATTGTTCGTGACAGCCTTTGACCAATGTATTGACATGGTTTAACCTAAGGGAATCAATGGAACAAGATTCGATAATTGCAGCTATCTCAATTATTGTTGTTTTGGTTTAACTATTTTCCCAAATCTTAATGCTACCACTGTTTAACATGGAACGCTATCGTACCCAGTTGAGTGGTGATAAGTGTTGATCGAATGCTGGGTTTGGTCAACTGAATTAGGAAAACACAAGGTTTATTATGGCTATCCTAATAAATCTAAGGTTAAATGCTTGAATTGCAAGAATGCTAAAATGTACCTAGGATCAATGGCCAATCGATTCAACCCGAACCCTTGAACCAGAATTCGGTAAGACTGATTTTCTCTTGTTTAGTTTTCTATTGCTTTTTTATTCTTTTAATTTTAGTTATTAAATTTTCCCACTCAATTATCCATTCGGCTAAGAGATTACTGTTAGCTCCCTGTGGGATTCGACCTAGTACCACTTTTACTACAAATATCTTATTGTGGGACTAGTACTAATTTTGAGGGCTTCGACAAACCCGTCAACAGCTTTGATAGGATCACGAGGATCAATGTCTGCCAAGAGAGGGAGATCAACAGGTAAGGATTCAAGACTCAAGCCTCCTTGTCTAAGCCTTTCCACAACCTCCTCAAAGACAATCTATTGCCAATGGAGGTGAGGTGCAACCCATCTCTGTGTAGTTTCAATGGCAAGATATGATAATAAGCTAACTAAATGTTTCCAATACGTTCCATGGCAAAACGAGTGTGTACAATTGTAGGTGGGAGTGGTGAGGCAATAAGTGATGGTCTCCTTGAAGAACGAAAATGATAAACGACTAGGGTCGGGGAATTAAGGTGTGAGGGGTGAGTTTGGTTTTTATTTTCTTTTGAAGAAAAAGATTATAGTAAGGTATTAGGTAAAACAGTCTAAGGATTCTAAGGTTAGACTCGTACTGATTAATGTCTCCCCTTTTTATAGAGTAGATCCCGAAACTAAACAGAGAAACGTTCAAAAGGGGACTTTTTTTCATTGACAAAGTACAATGGAGATAAGGTTACCTTCTTGGATCTGTATGTAGATGACATTCTACTCATTAGGAATGATGTAGGAATATTAACTACGGTGAAAGTATAGCTTTCACAGCAATTCTCTATGAAAGATCTTGGAGAAGCCTCCTATATACTTGGTCTTCGACTCTATAGAGATAGATCGAAGCGGATAATAGGATTATCCCAATCTGCTTATATTGATAAAATAGTCAAAAGATACAGCATGGAAAACTCCAAGAAAGGAAATGTTCCTTTCAGGCATGGAGTCACTCTCTCCAAGAAGATGTCTCCCAAGACTTCTGAGGAGATTGATGGCATGAAAGACGTTCCCTATGCCTATGTCGTAGGGAGCATCATGTATGCCATGCTGTGCACTCGTCCTGACATTGCTCAGGCAGTGAGTGTAGTAAGCAAATTTCAGGCCAACCCAGGGCAGGAGCACTGGACTGCTGTGAAAAACATACTTAAGTACCTTTGAAGGATAAAAGAGTTTCATCTAGTATTCGATGGTAGTTCACTACAGATCCAAGGGTATACAGATGCCAATTTCTAGTCGGATCCAGATGATAGAAAGTCTACATCTGGATATGTTTTCACGAAGGGATCGTGTATTGTTTCCTGAATGTCAGCAAACAGGGGTCCTATGTAGCAAATTAAAAGTCCACAACCGAAGCCGAACACATTGTCGTAAGTGAGGCTGCCTTATGAATGAAAGTGTTCATTCCTGAATTTGGAATTCAGCACATCACCCATTCCACTGTTGTGTGACAACAGGAGGATGATGTTGAGAGGTAGCAGCAGCGGAGAATGTGGCGGACCCATTGATTAAGCCACTAACACAGAAAGTGTTTGAGAAACACATGGAAAGCATGGGACTCCGGCTTGTACCTGATTGGACCTAAGTGCAAGTGGGAGTTGTTAAACAGTTTTGTATGCCCTTAGCTTCAATCAGAATGATGTACTTTATGAGTTTATTGTAAATGAATAAAAGTACATATTTGATTCATGTTCCCTTGGTATGTTTCTGTGTAATACCTTTAAACTAGACACTTAATGAGACTCGTGTTAGTTTAGAATGTTCACAGCCAGTGGGTCGGTCTGGGGAGATCTATCCTGATAAGGCTGACACTATGGTGCCACCAAGTCAGTTGGGGTGGCCTGTCACAGCTACCAGGTGAGACCCTACGCACATACAGCGTAGGATTAATTGAATCTTTGAACTGGACCAGATTTCCAGTATTGCCCTGGACCTTGGAGATTGTTGGGAAAAACTGGAAAGTTACACCCGGCCCCTAGACTCGATTATGACACTGCACTAGGTGTCGGATTGGGCTGTCTTTGATGTACTAATCAGTGAGATCCTTAGCGGGGGTCAAAACCTGGGTATGTTGGGACAGTCTGAGAATTCATCTGAGTGGGTGATCATAGTGACAGGATCAGCCCCTTTGTCGGACAAAGGTAATGATCGGGGATGCACTCTCACTGATGGAAACCAAGACTGTCGGCAGCCAATTTCAATCGTTGAGATTTGTTTTGCAAAGTATATTTTATATGAGATATAAAAGTATATATATTATGGTTTCCAGAATGTTTGCAAGAAGGGTTTTAATTCCCGGGATCCATAGAAGTAGAGAGTGCAACACTGTTCCTTGCAGCCGAGGGAGAGGTCCTCTCTTGTCGAGCAGTGTATGATCATTATGGGCTGAGAGGTTAAGTGTAAGACCATTGAGGATAATACCTGATGGGCTAATCTTGCATCTGCCCACGGTCCCTGGGTGTTACAAGGTGGTTTGGCCCAGGGACCACTTAGGGTAAGTGTTGGGCCCATAGAGCCCATTTGATGGGTTTCAGGGGGTGCATTGTCCATAACAGTGTATTCGGCCAGGCCTTGTAACAAAGGTTGAGCCGAACCCATGTGGCTGATGTGTAGATCAATGCTTGGGTCCCACGCCATATAAGGAAGCCCAATTGGGCAGCAGTTAGGAAGGTTAAGTGAGCGCATAAGCTTAATGGGCCTAAAGCCCATTTCGAACTAGGCTATTTAATTAGTTAATTATGGGGCGAATTCTGAGATAGATTAGTAGATAGGATAGGTTCTTGATCCTATCCACTCAGAGAGTCTAGATCTGAATGTGATTCAGATCTAGAAACCTACTAATGAGATTAGGAGAAAGCTAATCTAATCTACAGATAAGATAAGGGTTTATCCTTATCACCTAAAGAGAGGGCTGATCCAAATATGATTTGGATAAGCAGCTCCTAACTGGATTAGGAGCTGATCCTTTGGGTTAACAAAAGAAGGAAGGGGCAGCAGCCTTTAGAAGAATGAGATATTCACATCCTCTTTAGTGCTGAAAAACACAGAAGAGAGAATTAAGCAACCCTGCAGAATTCTTTCTTGCCACCTCCTTGTTCTTGCCGCCCTGGTTGCCAATTCGATCTCCAGTTGTGGGAGAAGTCAAGATTCGATCTTGACATCAGCTCTTTGAGAAAGGATTGATAGGAAGTTGTGCTCACGTGCCATCCTGCTGTTTCTTGCAAAGGATAGAGTTCTTGGAGAAGAACACTGCTAATTCTGCTTCATCCTACACTGCGCCATCTTCAGTGGGAGCAGTCTTTGGATCCTTCCTTGGGCGTGAACACCTTCGTTTGGAGATATTACTTCTCCGTATTAGGTATAATCCTCTCCTACTCCTTTTGGTTCTGATTTGGTTCAGTTTATGGTTCAAGATTGATCCTTGAAAATATGATTTTCTAAATAGGGAATGCGATTCCCAGTTGAAGGGGGAGAAAAATTTTTGAAATTCGCCCCCTTATTCCGCAAGTTTTGGGCGTCCATACGATGGATCTCTCATCCCTTCAGTGGTATGAGAGCCCAGGTTCAAATCTTGAACCAATTTGTTTTAGATCTGAACCTGCACAAATGGGCAAAAGGCGTTCTACCCGATTTGCGTAGATATGGGTTTTGGGAAATTTGTTCCCAAAATTAATGGGCGAATAATCTGAAATTAATTTTATATAAATTTGATTATTATTTAGAACTATTCTTTATGATTTTCTTGATGTATGAAGAGTAGAACCATTCTACTCAACAAAAGGTCTTGAAATAGTTCATGACCGCACAAATGACCAAGGGCCAACAAGTTCGCGACCATTGTCTTCGGATGATGGGATATATCAACGAACTGGAGGCTCTTAGATCCGGGCTGGACCTTGCGACCCAGATAGATGCTATCCTTAATTCTTTGCCTCCTTCCTTTAATCCGTTCATCATGAACTATAACATGAACAAGCTGAATGTCAGCCTGCAAGAGCTCAGCAATATGTTGCAAAGAGCTGAAGAACTGATTAAAAAGGATGAGCTCATAGCTATGCTTGTTGAAGCTAGCAAGACGGGCAAGAGAAAGAGGAAGGCAAAGAAGCCTCAGAAGAAAGCCACTAAGGGCAAGAAGCAGAAGAAAGACAAAGCATCGGATGTCTGTCACTTCTGCAAGAAGACCGGCCACTGGAAAAGGAACTATCATGCCTACCTGGAATCCAAGAAAGGTAATTTTGAAACTTGTGTTATAGAAACCAATTTATTGGTAGCTCCTGCGTCCTGGTGTATTGACTCCGGGGCTTCAACTCATGCGTGTAACTCACTGCAGGGGTTCAAGGTAAGCAAAAGGCTGAGTGAAGGAGAAGTCACACTCTACTTGGGGACTAATGCAACTGTTGCAACCGCGGCCATAGGAACCGTGGAGTTATTTTTTAGAGAATGAACGATTGTACTGAAAGATTGTCTTTATGTACAAAATTTAAAAAGAAATTTGATTTCTATCTCAAAACTTTATGTAGATGGTTATTCTGTCTTCTTTAGTAATACGATTACTATTAAAAGAAATAACAGATTCATTGCATACGGGGAACTGGAGAACGGTCTCTATGTTCTACATCCTTCTCTAGAAACTAACATAACCGAAACTACGTCGGCTGAAATCCCCAAGAAGAGAGCCCGTGATACAGTTAATCTTACGTGTCTGTGGCATCACCGACTTGGCCACATCGGTGTTGACCGAATCACAAGGTTGGTAAATGATGGTCCTTTGGATTTTCTAACTGTAGAAGATCTTCCCACCTGTGAGCCTTGCCTACAAGGCAAGATGACGAAACAGCCATTTAACGGTAAGCCTGAAAGATGTACGGACACACTTGACCTAATACATACTGATGTATGTGGTCCCCTGAGTGTTAGGACACGGAATCAACACGTGTATTTCATCACCTTCATAGATGATTTTTCACGATATGGTTACATGTACCTAATGAGACACAAGTCTGAATCCTTTGAAAAGTTCAAATAGTTCAGACAAGAGGTCGAGAAACAGTTAGGGAGAGAAATTAAAGCCCTCCGATCAGATCGAGGTGGCGAGTATCTCTCTAACGAATTCAGGGACTACTTAAAGAACAATGGGATATTATCACAAATAGCTCCTCCTGCTACACCACAACTTAACGGTGTTTCAGAGAGGAGGAATAGGACCTTATTGGATATGGTCTGGTCGCTTCTCATACACTCAAAGTTATCCACATCCTTTTGGGGTTACGCATTAGAGACTACGATTTACGTGCTGAATCGGGTTCCAACCAAATCGGTTCCGAATACTCTATATGAACTTTGGACCGAAAATAAACCAAGTGTCTGACACTTGAAGATTTGGGGTTGTCCAGCACACGTTAAAAGAACGAGTGCAGACAAGTTGGAATCCAAGACCAGCCGTTGCCTATTTGTAGGCTACCCAAAAGGCTCTGTAGGTTACCTATTCTATAACCCAAGTGAGCAGAAAGTGTTCTGCAGTCGAAATGCACAATTCTTGGAAACCGATTACATCTTGGACACCCATCATCAGAAAGTTGTTCTTGATGAGGAGAGCTCAAGAGCAGTGGGAGATGTCCCACAAGTTCCAGGTAGTGACCAACCTAGAAGATCCACTCGGGTATCCAGGCCACTAGTCCGTTATGGTTATGACCAGGATAGTTACCTGGTGGAAACCTTGACTAGTGAGGAGGATCCCGTGACTTACGCGGAAGCTATGTTGAACATAGACTCCCAGAAGTGGGTGGAGGCCATGAAAGCAGAGATGGACTCAATGAAAACCAATGGAGTCTAGACTCTAGTAGATCCACCCTCCGGGATAAAAGCAATTGGTTGCAAATGGATTTACAAGAGGAAGAAGGGCCCCAATGGGAGGGTTGAGACTTTCAAAGCTCGTCTAGTGGCGAAAGGGTACACTCAAAAAGAGGGCATTGATTATGAGGAAACCTTTTCGCCTGTGGTCATGCTTAAATCCATTAGGATCCTGCTAGCTGTAGCAGCATACCATGATTATGAGATTTGGCAGATTGATGTCAAAACTGCATTCCTGAATAGAGATCTTACTGAAGATATCTATATGCAGCAGTTGCAAGGCATCATTGCTGCAGGTCAGGAAAACATGGTATGAAAACTTAACAGATCCATTTATGGACTTAAGCAAGCTTCTAGAAGTTGGAACATCCGTTTTGACTCTGCTGTCAAATCGTTTGACTTCAAGCAGAATCCAGATGAACCCTGTGTCTACAAGAAGTACAGTGGAGATAAAGTTACCTTCTTGGTTCTGTATGTAGATGACATTCTACTCATTAGGAATGATGTAGGAATGTTAACTACGATGAAAGTATGGCTTTCACAGCAATTCTCCATGAAAGATCTTGGAGAAGCCTCCTATATATTGGGTCTTCGACTCTCTAGAGATAGATCGAAGCGGATAATAGGATTATCCCAATCTGCTTATATTGACAAAATAGTTAAAAGATACAGCATGAAAAACTCCAAGAAAGGAAATGTTCCTTTCAGGCATGGAGTCACTCTCTCCAAGAAAATGTCTCCCAAGACTTCTGAGGAGATTGATGGCATGAAAGATGTTCCCTATGCCTCTGCTGTAGGGAGCATCATGTATGCCATGTTGTGCACTCGTCCTGACATTGCTCAGGCAGTGAGTGTAGTAAGCAGATTTCAGGCCAACCCAGGGCAGGAGCACTGGACTGCTGTGAAAAACATACTTAAGTACCTTTAAAGGACAAAAGAGTTTTGTCTAGTATTTGACGGTAGCTCACTATAGATCCAAGGGTATACAGATGCCGATTTCCAGTCGGATCCAGATGATAGAAAGTCTACATCTGGATATGTTTTCACGATGGGATCGTGTGTTGTTTTCTGAATGTCAGCAAACAGGGGTCCTAAGTAGCAAATTAAAAGTCCACAACCGAAGCCGAACACATTGCCGTAAGTGAGGCTGCCTTATGAATGAAAGTGTTAATTCCTGAATTTGGAATTCAGCACATCACCCATTCAACTGTTGTGTGACAACAGGAGGTTGATGTTGAGAGGTAGCAGCAGAGGAGAATGTGACAGACCCATTGATTAAGCCAATGACATAGAAAGTGTTTGAGAAACACGTGGAAAGCATGGGACTCCGGCTTGTACCTGATTGGACCTAAGTGCAAGTGGGAGCTGTTGGACAGTTTTGTATGCCCTTAGCTTCAATCAGAATGATGTACTTTATGAGTTTATTGTAAATGAATAAAAGTGCATATTTGATTCATGTTCCCTTGGTATATTTCTGTGTAATACCCTTAAACTGGACACCTAATGAGACTCGTGTTAGTTTAGAATGTTCACAGCTAGTGGGTCGGTCCGGGGAGATCTATCCTGATAAGGCTGACACTGTGGTGCCACCAAGTCGGTTGGGGTGGCCTGTCTCAGCTGTCAGGGTGAGACCCTAGGCACATACAGTGTAGGATTAATTGAATCTTTGAACTGGACCAGATTTCCAGTATTGCCCTGGACCTTGGAGATTGATGGGCAAAACTGGAAAGTTACACCCGACCCCTAGACTCGATTATGACACTGCACTAGG
This sequence comes from Nelumbo nucifera, assembly GCF_055504915.1. Classification (NCBI taxonomy): domain Eukaryota; kingdom Viridiplantae; phylum Streptophyta; class Magnoliopsida; order Proteales; family Nelumbonaceae; genus Nelumbo; species Nelumbo nucifera. The sequence continues at coordinate 42,494,964 of NC_142654.1, forward strand.
TGTCGAATTGGGCTGTCTTTGATGTACCAATCAGTGAGATCCTTAGCTGTGGTCAAAACCTGGGTATGTTGGGACAGTCTGAGAGTTCATCTGAGTGGGTGATCATAGTGACAGGATCAGCCCCTCTGTCAGACAAAGGTAATGATCGGGGAAGCACTCTCACTGATAGAAACCAAGACTGCCGGCAGCCGATTTCAATTGTTGAGATTTGTTTTGCAAAGTATATTTTATATGAGATATAAAAGTATATATATTATGGTTTCCAAAATATTTGCAAGAAGGTTTTAATTCCCGGGATCCATAGAAGTAGAGAGTGCAAGACCATTATGGGCTGAGAGGTTAAGTGTAAGACCATTGAGGATAATATTTGATGGGCTAAGCTTGCATCTGCCCACAGTCCCTAGGTGTTACAAGGTGGCATGGCCCAGGGACCACTTAGGGTAAGTGTTGGGACTATAGAGCCCATTTGATGGGTTTCAGGGGGTGCACCCATGTGGCTGATGTGTAGATCAATGTTTGGGTCCCATGCCATACAATGAAGCCCAACTGGGCAGCAGTTAGGAAGGTTAAGTGAGCACATAAGCTTAATGGGCCTAAAGCCCATTTCGAACTAGGCTATTTAATTAGTTAATTATGGGGCGAATTCTAAGATGGATTAGCAGATAGGATAGGGTCTTGACCCTATCCCCTCAGAGAGTCCAAATCGGAATGTTATTCAGATCTAGAAACCTCTTAATGAGATTAGGAGAAAGCTAATCTAATCTGCAGATAAGATAAGGGTTTATCCTTATCACCTAAAGAGAGGGTTGATCCAAATATGATTTGGATAAGCAGCTCCTAATTGGATTAGGAGCTGATCCTTTGGGTTAACAAAAGGAGGAAGGGGCGGCAGCCTTTAGAAGAATGAGATATTCACATCCTCTTTAGTGCTGAAAAACACAAAAGAAAGAATTAAGCAACCCTGCAGAATTCTTTCTTGCCACCTCCTTGTTCTTACCGCCCTGGTTGCCAGTTCGATCTCCAGTTGTGGGAGAAGTCAAGATTCGATCTTGACATTAGTTCTTTGAGAAAGGATTGATAGGAAGTTGTGCTCACATGCCATCCTACTGTTTCTTGTGAAAGATAGAGTTCTTGGAGAAGAACACTATTGATTCTGCTCCATCCTACACTGCGCCATCTTTAGTGGGAGCAGTCTTTGGATCCTTCCTTGGGCGTGAATACCTTCGTTCGGAGATATTACTTCTCCGTATCAGGTATAATCCTCTCCTACTCCTTTTGGTTCAAATTTGGTTCAGTTTATGGTTCAATATTGATCCTTGAAAATATGATTTTCTAAATAGGGAATGCGATTCTCAGTTGTAGGGAGAGAAAAATTTTTGAAATTCGCCTCCTTATTCCGCAAGTTTTGGGCATACATACGATGGATCTCTCATCCCTTCACATATATATTATATCATTATAAATATATTTTTCTAAACAACCCCTAGCACGATCTGACATTCCCTGGCAACCCCAGGTGCAATCTTACATACTCTAACAGACCCCGACACAATCTCACATACCCTGGCAACCCCAGGAAGGCCTTGGAACCCCAAGTGTGATCTTACATATCCTAGAAACACTAAGAAGGCCCTAGCAACCCCAAGTGTGATCTTACATACCCTAGCAACCCTAGGAGTGATCTTACATACCCTAGCAACCCTAGGAAGGCCTTAGAAACCCTAGGCATGATCTTACATACCCTGAAAACCTTATGAAGTCCCTAGCAACTCCAGGCATGATCTTACATACCCTAGAAATCTCAGGCATGATCTTACATACCCTAGAAACCCAGGCATGATGTCACATATCCTACCAACCCTAGGCGCGATCTCACAAAGCCCTAACAGCCCCAAGCATTGCATATTACTTATGAAGCTCTGGCTAAGCCCTAACAGCCCCAAGCATTGCATATTACTTATGAAGCTCTGGCTAACTAGTGATTTACCTTGTCTTTGCCTATATTACAAATAGACACGAACATAGCAGACTACAAAGGATGCTATAGTCAAACAGGTGCACAAGAACTCGGCACTAGTGAGCTTTGACATCATCCATCTCACAGCAAAACAAGAAGAGTAAGCATTCTTTTAATTTACAGTTAATCTTTCAACACATCGACCAAACTACGTTACCATATACCCCACACATAGTTCAGATAAAAATACATGCATGCATCATGATCAGTGATATTATCGTTACAAGAATATCAGTATGTTGTAACAAAGCAATCGAATCAAATGCTCAAGTCACATCACAAGAGTAATATTCCTTCCTAAATTCTACACACTAAGTGGGGGGATTTCTATAACCTTTGTGCCAGCAACTCTACCAACAACACATCAAACCTTGCAACATATACTTATTGACAGTGCTATGTAACCATTTGGGTGTTCCAGCAACTTTTAGCATGTATCATGCGCCTAAGCTCCTATATACACCTCTCAATGAAAAATGGTTAAACTTGACCCCTGAAAAATGCAAGGTTACAAAATGGACTGGACTGTTCCTCTCTCAAATGTTTTTGATAGAATGCCTTCCATCAAGATACTCTACATGATGCTCTACTTGATACAATGCCTTCTATCAAAATGCATGGGGGATTGGGTACTCTGCCCACTAAGAACCCATGCAACACCCACCCACTCACATAGTGGGACAACAAAGATAGCACACCCAGCAAATCGCACTTAAGTGTTTCTCAATAGAAGACGTTCTATCAAGATTATATGGGGGTTGAACATTAAAATAACCAGCTATTTACCTTACTTGCTTCTTGATGCAATAACTTCTATCAAGAAACAGGGGGCTAAAGTAAAAGAAATATTGAGCTATACCTTACAAAATGCTTCTACGGTTTTACCATCACTTACACCTTCAACACTTTGTACATGACTCAAATGACCTAGAAAACAAATACGACTCAATACGACAACACCAACAAAGAGAAGTCCAATAAGTAGGCCTAACCATGCCCTTCATTCCAACAGAGTACAAAATCACTAGGTTCCTTTCCTTCTGTGACACCCATTAAGCTACAATCCATAACAAATCAATCAATGCCCCCATTCTCAATCATCTAATCACAATTACATGACACCAGACAAGCAAAACAAACCACAAAGGATGCTTATTGGCAAGAATACTCTTATTAATAAGCAGGGGAGCCAATGTAAGTACATGCAGTTCACTATCACCGAGACTATGGTGGGATGTTAAAAGAAAAATGAAGAAATCCCAATCAGGACACCTCTATAATGGCACAACAACACTTCATCAAAGTAATGTAAGGCTCACGCACTTGTGATGAGCACAGAAGGCCATCCTACACTTGCGATGAGCATGAGGCACCATCTAAGACCTGCGATAAACATAAAACACCTCCCCGAGCCTGCGATAAGCAATAAACGTCACATGAGACTTGCGATGAGCATAAAATGATATCCCAAGTCCGAGATGATCCTAATGCACTATCAGCACCTTGCGATGAGCATGAAATAGAAACTCCTCCTATAACAAATGGAGGATAGAACTCAAGGCCGACGACACCTGCCTACAAGAGATTGGCATTCCTTCTGTTCAAAGATAGTTGTGACAAGCGCCTCAATGGCAGAACACTCGAGCACACCAGTCAGATCTAGGTCTTTCCCTTGACACCTGTCCACAAGGAAACCCGTAAGGGAATGTAATCTACATGAACCACACGAGAATCCTTAGGAGAAGGGAAACTTTGTCTTTAAAGGATCTCATTGGACACATGGAAAAATCCCAATGGTGCTCCCTTAATAGTCGACATAAAGATAAAGATCTCCTTTCCTAATAGGAAATGTCTTATTTTATATCCTTTTTTTTATAGCCTTGAGGTCCTTTCTATAAAAGGGGGAATAACTCTCCCCCACGTCAGACAATACCATATAAATCTAACCCTAGGGCTTCTCACAGGAGCTCTCTCACTCTGTCTCTCTTTCTTCCTTCCCTTATCTTCTCCCACCATCTTCTACAATAGGTATTCTTCTTGACATTCTCTCTTTCTTGTTGTCTTCTCCAGACCTTTGGAGATTTGACTAACATCTGTTGCCTTAGCACCGCACAACACCCACCTTCAGGAGTCACTTTATTTCCTCAATATTTAGCATTACCTCTATCTTAAAGACCCATTGAGGCTGCTTAACTAGCATGCGTTTGAGATCAATGTATAGCGAGTGCTTGACCAAGGCTGGATCTAGTTCCGGCATCTAGTCGTACGGCCAGGCGAAAACGTCTTGGAATTCTGTTGGGTTTGAAAAAGGAATAAGTACAATCGTAGTAAAGTATTTGGTTTAACAGTAAAAGGTAATATACCTTTTAACAATTCAACTAGTGCTGCCCTATCGTCACCCAGCAACTTGGCGGAGATGAACAAAGGGCGCTTATCTGTTTGTTCGGTAGCAATACCAATTTCCTCCATTAGTTCTTCCACTACGTCGTTGGAGTCTTGCAGGTGTTTAGGAGGGGAATGGACATGATTGGGTCTCTCCTGTGAACATTCTCTTTTCGTATTTACTAATTTAATATTGGGATGTTTAAATTCGTTTTCTAGTAGTTTATGTACACTGCCCATCATCTAATGTGATTAGGGTGGCATATGTACCAGTTGTAATTTAAATTCAAACAACTCATGTATATCATATAATTACTACAATAATCATTTATCTATATTATATGTAATTTACTCTCATTATGGTAGAAACTAACAAACAACCATTCAATCTCACTCCCACGAACTCTCCCTTTTGTCTCCCACTAACTTTCCTCTCATGCTTCAACCTACTTAGACGGCTGAACCTGAGAACGTAAGTCTCTGTTTAATTACAAGGCCTGGATTTACATTCACCTCTGGGATCATAGCACAGAATTGCACTCTGTGTTCTAGTTTTCTAACACGGTTTTCGAGCTTCGAATTCCCAACTCCATAGTCCTTTTTCCAGTTCATCTCTTCCTCCACTCTGAGAGCAACGGTCTCCCATATCTCTCTTGCAGGTTTGACTCTTGTTCGGTTTCTACAATGAATCCTTCAACATTTCTCTAGGGTCCGTTTGGTTTATAGTCGGAATCAGTATCCAAATCCTCCGAAATTAGAATTGGAATGGTTCATTCTCATAATCTGTTTTGATTCAAATAAGAATGGAAATGGAAATTAAAATCAGTAGGAATAGGATTTCATTCCCAAGGGAGGACAGGGAATGATGCCATTCTAGCAGGAATGGGAATGGGATTCCGATTCCGCCCAACCAAATATTTGGAATCAAAATAACCCATTCTGATTCTGATTCCAGACCCCTCTTCCCGTGAATCAAACGGGACCTAAATGTCAATCGGCAAACCATTAATGAAGACTGAATTTTGGCAGAAAATTAAAGGATTTATTTGGCTAATTTCCATGGATGTTCAATGTCGGTTGTGCCCACCTAGAACTGCATTCAATTAATTCGAATTTCTGCTGCCCAAATTCGATATGACTACAAAACAATATTGTAGCACAAGGATCTTGATACATAAATTGGATAATTTTTACTTTGTTTTCTAAAAATTCTTATACAAGATCTAATCTACTATATTAGAAGAAAACAATATTGTATACTCTGTTCAAAAAACACGTTAACAAGATGAAGATTGTAGTCAAAACCTAAGCTTAAATGTTCTCTTGATTAATTGTGTCCCTCCAAGGAGGGGCGGCTGACTCTAGATGTTTATGAATTTCTAGACATTACAAAACCTTTTAGCAACTTGTGAATTCTACACTGGGGAAAGGTGATTGAAATACAGAGGGATCCATTCCAATGCTTGAGACAAGTTTCGGACGGGTGGCATGTTAACAATGATCAGTGGACTACATTGAAATTGATGAATGGTTTTTCAGAGTCGTAAGAGTTGGATCCACCCAGATGGTTGAACCGGTGACCCAATGATCGGTTTGTTATACTCTTTAACAAGTCTGCCCTGTTTCCATCACAAGTTGATAATCACAACTTTAGTATGATTGAATCATACAATAGCTAGAATAATTTGATTAGGGATGGCACCTCCCAATCATTTAAATTTCTCTTAAAGTTCCAAGTGCTTTGTCCATTCTGTCTTTCCAAGTATTCAGTAACTATTGCTTTTTAATTAAGAGGCCTTTTTTACACCAGTCATTTTTCCAAAATTGGACCCTTCTACCATTTCCAACTTTTTATTTAATACCCTTTAGAAACTGGGTCTGTATTTTTTGAATTACCTTCCATCATCACCAGCCCATTATTTTATTTTGTAAAATATAGTTCATTTATTCAATCATGTATATATTAGTTAACCTCTATTTTTGTTTATTTGAAAATATCCTTATTTGCCACAAAACATTATTAAAGATCTCTCTCTTACTCCAACGGTTGAACCTCCAAAGCTACTTCCTTTTATACGTACACTCTTACAGTTGAATAAGAGAAACGAATTTAATTTCTTCTCTTTCTAGTCTTCAAAATTGGTATCCTTCCATTATAATAATGGCTCAATATTCAACTATTTTATCTCAAGACAATCAAGGAAATGGAGAGCACCACAGTCTGATCATTTTCTTACCCAAGAATATTTCACATTGCTTCCCTGTGAAACTCAAAAGCACCAATTACATTCCGTGGAGAACACAATTTCTTCCAACTTTCCATGCTCACAAATTGATGAGATATATTGAAGGCAAAGTGAAGGAACCACCAAAGTTTAAGCCCTATGCATCAGAAACAGATTTATCAATTTCCCCCACAGAGGAAATTGAACTTAGCCAAGAATATATCCATTGCTACCAACAAGATCAAATGGTTCTCCTCATGAAGCATGGAGCATTCTATAATAAGAGTTCACATTTCTGCCCCACAACACATCTCCGCCATGTATTGGGAACATATACTGATCATAGTTGATGAAGGGTGATTTGGCCTAACTTAGCGAAAAGGGGACACGTGGACACGACCTGATTAAGGGATGAAAGCTCAGCCTTGCAAGCCTATTTCGCAATGATTGAGCTCGGGTATTCAACCACCTCGGCACAGAATCCCCACAGCATCAAGACACCTCGGCATTCAATCCAGTTCGGAACTAAAGAATCGAAGTATCAGCTCGGGGCTACCGACCCGAACCGCCACGTAACGATTCTGGAAGTATCTCCAGCAGACTCCGAACCTCACAGGATCACGCCGCGTAACGGCAGGCCTAATCTTCTCCCCTCAGGACGAAGATCCCAGAACCGATCCGCAAAACCCGCGAGAGCTCAACTATATAAAGGCACCAATCCCAATGACACAAGGTACGCGTGATTTTTCTACTCTCTAGCTCTCTAGCTCTCTAGCTCTCAAAACTTTCATCTCGCACCACAGCATACTAACTTAAGTGTCGGAGCAACCTCGCCAGGTTAGCCACCCCGGGTTCTCTGATCCGCTATCTTGTAGATTCACCTAGCTCGCTGCTCAATTAGAAGCCAAATCATCTTCCAGCAGGGAATAGTCAGATCGCGCTACATCAATTGGTGTCGTCTGTGGGAATACAACCGAAAAGCCATCCCTCTTACAAGTTATCAACCTTCTTCTACATCAATGGCATCTTCCAGTCATTGCCGAACAAAGCAGCGAGATGAACGTCTCCAAGGGACAACCCCAACTCCCTTCAGTGTGCATTGGCCAGTTCACCATCCCACTTACGGCGGCTGGGGTTCCAACGCTGGTCGTGCCACCGAGCACCACAGAGGTGAACGCCCCACTTCCCCCAGTGGTAGACGTAGCCTTTTCTAAGCCTTCTGTGGTTCCCCCCAGAGTAGGACAGTCCCAGTTTAACGACCTGGTGTAGTGTGTTCGGGCCATCCAGGTCCAAATGCAGCAGGTTCAGCAATTTCAGTAGTACCTCTTCTACCAGCAGTACCAGCAGCAGTTCCCTCCACTGCCGCAGAACCAGCAGCCAGTTCCACCTCAGCACCCAGGGGCCCATCAGAATCAGAACCAACCTCGCGTGAACCAGGACGTCATCCGATCTCCCCACCAAGGCGAAGAGACTTCCCAAGTCCCAATTCCTCCCAAGAGTCAGGTCTCACCCCGTGGGAGGAGAGACGGTCAGATTACTCCACCTGCTTCACAAGGGAACCTCGGAAATAGGTCCGGGGATACTCAGCCTAACAAGGCCAATCATCTTCGGCATTCGCAGCAAGAAAAAGATGATTCGCTTGTAGGTAACCAGTTCAGGGTTTGAGGCGCGAACTCAAGACAAGGCCTCTCTGTCCATGATAGCCAACCCCGGAATCCCACAAGGAACCAGGAGCTACCACGCGGCAAAACGGTGCCAAAACCCATTGAAATCAGCAGCACCAATGTCGAGCCGGTAAAGAGGCAATAGCGGAGATATCGCAAGGCATGCCGCACTTCAGCTCAGAACAGCCAGCCAGCGAGACCGAACCAACAAGAAGGACAAGCTAAAGGTAAGGAAGAAGCGAGCTCAGAAGCTACAAAGGCCGCTCCTCCCCTACTTTCCAGGTCGTCTCCCTTGTCTCCCGAGCTCTTGGCGACCCTGGTGCCCAAAGATTTCAAGATGCCTCCCTTGGACAAGTACGACGGGTCCTTCAATCCTAATGATCATGTGGACTCCTTCCAGTCCCAGATGCACCTAGCTGGGGCTGATGAGTCTTGTATGTGTGTGGCCTTCTCCACCACTTTTAAAAGGGTAGTTCAGACCTGGTACTAGAAACTCATGCCAGGATCGATCAAGAGCTGGTCGCAGTTCGCAGATTAGTTTACCTCACACTTCACTACCAGCAAGAAGTGCCCGAGGTCGCAGGAAAGCCTACTCAACATGGTTCAAAGAGAAGGAGAGTCGATTAGAAGTTACATCAAGCGCTTCAACAACACCTACCTGCAGATCCCAGACTTAGACCCGGCGGTAAGACTAACGGCTGCTAAGAAGGGAATAACTCATAGGGAGTTTAAATGGCATGTGGTGGCAAATAAACCGAAAGACATTACCGAATTCCTCAGGCTAGCCGATCAGTTCATCGGCTCCGAAGAGGAAATTAACTAGAAGACTGACAACCCGACAGAAAAAAGAAAGAGAGACAATGACGACATAGGTAATGGCAAACACAAAAGAAGAAAGAGCAAGTCCCTGAGCAGGGGAAGAAACAAATCCGGAAGCCGATCTCCCTCGCAAACTCGCAAATCAGGTCGACGCTCCAGGACCCCACCTATTGAAAGGATGAACTACACACCGCTCAACGCTAAGCGAGGAGAAATCCTAATGGCCATCAAGGACTCCTTCGTCAAATGGCCTCCCAGGTTGAGGGGAGATCCTGCAACAAGAAACTGGAACGTCTACTATCATTTCCACAAAGACCACGAGCACAACACGGAGAACTACAAGAACCTCCACGACGAGATCGAGGAGCTCATCCGTCGTGGATACTTAAAAAACTTTGTACAGCAAGAAGAGAGAGGCCAGGCAGATTGGCAAGCAGACCGATAGGGGGACCAGAGAAGAAATGCCCCCGAGACCAGCAGGCAGAACGAGCAGCCAGCACAGCAATTGCCCGAGGAGAGACCGATCCGCGGGGTAATCAATATGATTACTAGTGGGTCCATCATCGCAAGGTGTACATCGGCAGCCGGACGAACCTCAATCCGCGAACTACAAAATGAAGAGGAGAACCCACCAAAGTGACCTTGGCTTGAAGAACCAATCTACTTCATGGAGGACGATGCACGCGGGATCCAGTATCCTCACGACGACGCTCTAGTGATAAAGCTGAGACTCAACGACTTCGAAGTCAAGCACATCCTGGTGGACTCGGGTAGCTCGGCAGACATACTGTTCAATGACACTTTCGACAAGCTGCAGCTGCAAAAAAGCGACCTAAAGCCGACAGACACTCCCCTAGTAGGCTTCAACAGCGAGGAGGTCAGACCTCTCGGGCGAGTCATAGTACCCGTAGAGGCCGCCACGTAGCCAAATATCGTGAGGTTCGAGCACACATTTTTGGTGGTCGTGACTCCCTCTCCCTATAACACCATAGAAGGTTGGCCCATTATGCACGTCCTACGTGTAGTAGTATCCACCTACTATCTAGCGATGAAGTTCCCAATGGACTATGGAGTAGGAGTTGTGTGAGGCGACCAGCTTGAATCTCGCAAGTGCTACGTAGTTGCCCTCAAGGGGAAAGCAAAGCTAGCAGCTGACCTCGAGCTCGAGCGACCAGCAGTGAATGCGATGAGCGAGCTACCCCAACAGAGGAGACTGTCCACATCCCGGTCTCAACCGATGACCCGGCCAAGACTCTCCAGATCGGTGCTTTGATCGATGAGCCACTTTGCTCTCAACTAGTAAGCTTCTTACTAAAAAACTTAGATGTATTTGCCTGGTCCGCGATAGAGATGCCCAAAATAGACTCCAAGATTCTAACTCATAAATTAAATATCGACCCCTTAGTCAGGCCAGTTAGACAAAAGAAGCACAACCTCGCCCCGAAACGCTGGAGGATAGTCGATGAAGAGGTCAGGAAGCTCCTAGCGGCAAACTTCATCAGGGAAGTCCATTACCCGAGTTGGGTAGCTAATCCAGTTCTAGTAAAAAAGGCCAACGGCAAGTGGTGCATGTTCGTCGATTACACCGACCTGAATAGAGCCTGCCCGAAAGACTACTTCCCGCTGCCCAAGATCAACCGCCTAGTGGACGCGACCTCAGGGCATGAGTTGTTGAGCTTCCTGGATGCCTATTCCGGTTACAACCAGATTAGGATGGACCCCGCTGATGAAGAAAAAATTGCCTTTATAACTGAGCTCGGGTTGTATTGCTACAAGGTCATGCCCTTGGAACTAAAAAATGTCGGGGCAACCTTTCAACGCCTTGTAAATAAAATTTTTGAGCCGTTAATCGGCAATAAAATCGAATGCTATGTTGATGACATGGTCGTGAAGACCCTGTATTCAAATTTTTTGTTAGATGATTTACAAAGTGTTTTTCAAATTTTACGAAAATATAATATGAAATTAAATCCCAACAAGTGTGTCTTTGGGGTCACCTCGGGTAAATTTCTAGGCTATATAGTCAACCGACATGGCATCGAAGCCAACCCAGAAAAAATAAAGGCCATCTTAGATATGAGACCACCTCGCAAAATAAAAGAGGTTCAAAGGTTGACTGGCCGAATAGCCGCCCTAAGCCGCTTTATGTCCAAATCGGTAGATCGCTGCCTACCCTTTTTTAAAGTCATAAAAAAGTGTAAAGACTTCGAGTGGAGTGCAAAATGTCAACTCAACTTCGACAAGCTGAAAAGATACTTAGCTAGCACCCTAGTTCTGACCCGACCCGAGGAAGGGGATGTATTAAAGTTGTACATCTTCGCGAGTGACAAGGTGGTCAGCTCGATACTAATCAAAGAGGTAGATCAGGTCCAATGACCCATCTACTATGTTAGCAAAGTTTTGTAGGACGCAGAAACCAGGTACCCGGAGATCGAGAAACTGCTAATCATAGAAGCTCACAAGTTTCATCCATACTTCCAAGACCACACCATCATCGTCCTTACCAATAAGCCTCTAAGACAGATTCTGCTCAATTCTGAGGTGTCTAGCAGATTGACGAAGTGGGCTACCGAGTTGACCGAGCACCACAACTCTTGGACGGCAATCAAAGCCCAAGTCTTGGCCAATTTTGTGGTAGAATGTACGTTCAGCACCGCAACTCTCGAGTTGACCAAGCTCGAACACACAATGGGCGCTTCAACTAGTGAGGCACCGGTCCCAGTCAAAGCAGGTCTGACCTGGGACGAGGAGCCCTGGATTCTCTATGTTGACGGCTCGTCCAACCAACAAGGAAGCGGTGTAGGAATAAGTCTATACAGCCCAAGCGAGGTGAAGCTGGAATACACACTCCGGTTCGGGTTCATGGCATCAAACAACAAAGCAGACTACGAAGAATTGGTCACCAGGCTCACCCTAGCAAGCGAAATGAAGGCAAAACACCTCATCATATGCAGCGACTCACAGCTCGTAGTCAACCAAGTCATCGGTGAGTATGAAGCCCGTGACCCCACTATGGTTGCTTACTTGGCCAAAGTTAGGGAGATCCTGCGCGGCTTCATTTCCAACTAAATCAGACAAATCTCAAGGTCCGAGAATGCTGAGGCCGATGCCTTGTCCCAATTAGCCAACACAAGCAGTAACACCATGCGAACCGTGTATATAGAGGACTTACCTCAGCGTAATATTCTAGCGGGGGGGTAGGAGAGGTCTCTCCTGTAGCACAAGCGGAACCGAGCTGGATCGACCCACTCGTGAGTTACCTGCTTCACGGGACCCTCCTTGCAGAATGCAACGCGGCCCAAAGGGTAGAGCGTCAGTCAGCTAAGTACGTCCTTATAGACGGATAGCTGTACAGAAGGTCCTTCACGCTCCCCTACTTGCACTACTTGCGACCCTCAGAGGCTGAGTACGTACTCTACGACACCCATGAAGGCTTGTGCGGCGGACACTTGGGGGGCAAGGCTCTCACACAGAAGGCGTTGCGGCAAGGCTACTACTGGCCCACAATGAAGGCAGATGCACTCGAGCTCATCAAGAAGTGCGACAAGTGTCAGAGGCACGCCAACATCCACCACCGACCTGCTGTTGATCTGAAATACCTCACTAGCCCATGGCCCTTCACGCAGTGGGGAATCGACATCCTTGGCCCATTCCCGCCAGCGACAGGACAGAGGAAGTTTCTGGTCGTAGCAGTAGACTACTTTACGAAGTGGGTGGAAACTGAACCTCTGGCAGCAATCACAACCCACAACATACAAAATTTCTTTTGGAAGAACATAGTATGTCACCTCGGGCTAACTCGGGTACTCATCTCCGATAATGGGAAGCAGTTCGAGGATATTAAGTTTTAGAATTAGTGTGCCGAAATGGGAATTCAACAAAATTTCACCTCGGTGGCACACCCCCAGGCGAACGGGCAAGCGGAAGTCACTAACAGAGCCATACTTTGCGGACTGAAAGTTTGCTTAGCTCGAGCCAAGGGGTTGTGGGTAGACGAACTGCCCAGTGTACTCTGGGCCTACCGAACTACCATCAAGACAGCCACAGGTGAGACTCCTTTCAACCTCACTTATGGCATAGAAGCGGTGATCCCAACAGAAATCGAGGTGCCTACACTATGTTTGGAGCCTATGACGAAGAGACGAATGATGACGAGCTCCGTACCAACCTAGACATGGTGGAAGAGGTACGAGACCTGGCGTACATCCGGACTGCAGCCTACCAACAGAGAGTAGCTCGGTACTATAATGCCCGGGTCAGAAAGTGACACTTCCGCGTCGGCGACCTAGTTCTTCGGAAGGTTATGGTACCTGAGCCCGGCGTTGGTAAGCTCGAACCGAATTGGGAAGGTCCGTACCGAGTAAGACGGGTGTTCGGGGAAGGTACGTATGAGCTCGCGACTCTAGAAGGGAAGCAAGTACCTCGAGCGTGGAACATCGGCAACCTAAGAAGGTACTACTTGTGATCACCGAACTGGAGAGAGGACTGTGAGTCACTCCCAGAAGCCCAAGGGCCATGATGCCGAGCTGACATAAAACCTCGGCACTACGATAAGTCCTAGTCGCCTCCTCGGCATAGGCAGCTAAGTCCCAATCACCTCTTCGGCATGGACGGACAAGTCCTAGTCGCCTCTTCGGCATAGGCAGATAAGTCCCAGTCGCCTCTTCGGCATGGGCAAACAAGTCCTAGTCGCCTCTTCGGCGTAGGCAAACAAGTCTTAGTCGCCTCTTCGGCATAAGCAAACCAGTTCTCATGCCCGAGGCATAGATGGTTTAGGTACAAACCCCACTATGTCTAGACCACCTCGGCATATAACAAAAGGTTGATCTCATTCGAAGTCAGGACTGATGGCTCGACACCTAAGCAAGTAGCCCGTGTGCAGACAGGTCGGGTATATCCCTACAGTGTCCGCCCACCTCAGCATACAATGATGCGAAGTTATCCCTATTCGCAATCCAGCTCGTTAGCTTGACAGTTCGGGGTAACCAACACTTAGAAATCTATTATTCGATTCAGTTTTCCAGTTCGGGAGTTATCTACACTTAAAAAAAAAAAAGAGATTCTTGCACAAGGATTGCAAAAAATATTTGTATTTCATTGATATGGCATGCCGAGTACAAAAAAAAAAAGGAAAAATTTTTACAGTACACCAAGCTCGTCGTATTGCAGAAGGGGGTCCAAGAAAAGAGGCATCTAGTCACTTCAGGGCTCCTCACCCTTGTTGGAGGCTTCAACAGGAGGATCCGTCTCCATGCGGCTCTCGCTAGCACCGGTCTCCTCATCATCATCGAACAAGTCACCGTCACTTTCTACTTCAGAGTCTACATCTCGAGTAGCTTCGACGACCATCTCCTCTGTGATCCTCGAAGTGGTTATGACACTAAGATCGAGCTAGGGGAACTCACGTCGGGTCAGCCACCTGCTAAGTTTAAAACCTTTGTGGTAGCTCGCCGTCCCCACGTGACTTGTACTCACGTGGGCCTCGAGGTTCTCCACCTCCCTCTTCAGTGTTGCCTCCCGCTCCGCGAGCTCCCTCTTCAAGGCCACATCATGCTCGTTGAACTCCTTCTTCTCTGACATCAGCAACGTGAGCAGCTCCTTCTTAGCCTGTGCGTCCTTCTTCAGCTGATTATTTTCATTGCGGGCTATGTTCAGCTCGGTGTGGGCTTCACGGGAAGACTCCTCGGCTGCGAGGGCCCTCTTCAAGTTCACCTCGGACTGATAAGCCAAGGCGTGGATGGTGGAATTCACCTGCCAAGAGAAGAAAACAAGTGTCAACATATAAAAGGCCAAGTACAAGACAAATCGAAGAAGACGAGTTCAAAAACTTACCACCATGCAATGAGTAGCCGCTCGGGCTCCGAGCTGCGCAACCGACAGCTCAAACCAACTAGCAACCTCCTCAGCATATACCGCACCCTTTCTCTTGAGGAGGCCGAATTTCAGAGTCAAAATGCTCCGAGCTGCATCATCGTTGCCTGAAGAAGCGGCAGCTCCTGGGGTGGGCTCCAAAGACGTAGCTTCCTCGGGCGCGCGGGGTGGGGAGAGCTTTCCCGTGTCTTCCTCGACCAGATCGATTACTAGAGGTTGTTCGGTGGTTAATGGCTGCTCGAGCTTTGGAACGGCAACTGGCGGAGACTCTACACGAGCTCTTTTTGAAGCTCTCTTCTTTTTCCCCTTCTTCATACTCCCGAAGAGTTCGTTGGCGGGGATGGGCCAAAGTTATCTGGCAGCCGACCTCGATGTGAGTTGGAAGCCAGGTTACCAGAGGCCTCTCGCTCCCCCTGGGGTGAGTCCACCTTGGGAGGACCGTGGACCGCATTCTGACCCGAAGTAAAGCCGAGGTACCCACCTCGGCTTCATCGGAATCACCGCTCCCGTCTAAGAGGCTATCGAAACTAAAGCTAGACATGATGGAAAGACGCGGAATCGAAAAATATAGAGCTAAGGGAGACTCACCAAAAGAAAGAGTGAAGAAAGGAAGGCGACATCGGAAAGACACCGAACTGAAGGACTCGAGCGTGACCTCAGATTGCGGATTAGCGGACTTGTGGCGAAGAAAATGAGCCCCTTGCCCCCTATTTATAGCCGGTGTGTCCGGGGATCAATGGTCGAGATCATCGTGATCCAACGGCTCCTAGGAAAACCAATTGCATGACCCCCAAGGTTGAAATCGGTTTAGCGCATGTTTTGACGTCTGTAGAGTTTATAAACGGCGTGACGTTTGCGCATAGATTAAACGCGACCTGGGTTATTTCTGGTTGAGCCGGGCGGCCGAACAGGTCTGACCAGCGATTCACCCATCAAGACCTCGTGCCAAATCCACCTGGACTCGTCAAGAACTCCCCACACCGGGTTGAGACCCCTGGCTCAGGGAGTGGGGGGCAATTGATGAAGGGTGATTTGGCTGGACCTAGCGAAAAGGGGACACATGCACATGACCTGACTAAGGGATGACAACTTAGTCTAGCAAGCCTAGTTTGCAACGATTGAGCTTGGGTATTCAACCACCTAGGCACAGAATCACCTCGGCGTCGAGGCACCTCGGCATTCAATCCAGTTCGGAACTAAAGAACCGAAGTATCAGCTCGAGGCTACCGACCCGAACCACTATGTAACGATTTTGGAAGTTTCTCCAGTAGACTCTGAACCTCACAGGATCACGCTGTGTAACAGCAGGCCTAATCTTCTCCATGCCCGGATCGGGCGGAATTGATAATCTTTATTACTTGATACGTTACTCCCCAATTAAAGCGGAAACGGATCCCCTCCGGACGAAAATCCGGAACCGATCCACAAAACCCGCGAGAGCTCAACTATATAAAGGCACCAACCCCAATGACACAAGGTATGCGTGATTTTTCTACTCTCTAGCTCTCTAGCTCTCAAAGCTTTCAGATCGCACCACAGTATACTAACTTAAGTGTTGGAGCGACCTCACCGGGTTAGCCACCCCGGATTCTCTGATCCGTTGTCTTGTAGACTCACCTAACTCGCTGCTCGATTGGAAACCAAATCATCTTCCAGCAGGGAGTAGTTAGATCACACTACATCAATAATATCATTGGAAGATGTTCCCAATACACAACAATAATGTACTATGAGGCGTTGTGGGACAGTTCCTTCTGGGGCGGAGATGTGATCTCCTATAATGAACCTTCTCATCTAGTTCTCGAACTAGGATATAACAATTCAAGTATCAATTTCAAATCCATCATAAAGCATATACAAAGTATTAGGTCCATTGAAGATTCCTTGGATGTAATAGATCAACCTCTTCCCTATGATAATTTGATTCTAGAAGTACTCAATGGACTTGGACATGAGTACGGTCCATTTGTAACAAATATTAACACTTGTATAGAAGTATTTACCTTTGAAGATCTTCATCGGTAGTTATTAATTCGAGAAATTTGGCTTTTAACAACTCCGTCTAAGTTACAACCACCCTCTGTTAACATTCCAATCAAACCAGTAGGCCCACCATATACTTATCATAAGCCTGCCAATACACAACAACAACATCAACAACAAGGTCGTGGAACTTAATTATAGTCCAAAGCACACAAATAGGGGTGGTATTCAAGGGTGCCAAGGTCATGGATTTGCTCTAGACATAGGACATGGGTCCTCTCAACAGCATTAATTTTACGAGAGTAACCAGTATTTTCAGCCTAGGGTATTCTATTAACCAAAATATATTGATTTGGTCAGCAAACCGCTGATTCAGGCGATTGAATTATTCAACAGTTTTGACTGTTTTTTATTTTTTTATTAAAAGAAACTATCCGTTCAGTTCGAATGATCAAACCGTTCGACCCGGAAACTGAACCCCTGACCAGTTCATTGTCCAGGTCGGTTTTAACTATCAACTATGTCCACAACCTGGGCATCATGTAACACTGTGTCCACGATGTTTTAATCACATATTAACAAGTGGGCTAACTTCTAATCTTGCCACCACATACGTACTCTAGTACTCCTTTAACTATTTGGTATCTTTATAGAAGAGCATTTATTCACTTCACAACGTCCAATCTCTCAAATTTTTCTATATACACTCTAATATGCTGGACCTGAACAATTAGTAGGTGACAGCTCAGGTTTGGTCATTGCTAATATTGACTCTTCTAATTTCATTTCCAATGGCCTATCTCATGAACTCCACTCCTCCTAGAATAGAGTAAGAATGGCCTCTATCAGCTAGTTGTTAACAAACTAGTGCCTAATAAAACTCTAGCAGCATATTTATCTCAATGAACGAGCATCAATTAAGACTTAGCATCATCGGCTAGATCATCATGTATGAGAGTGATGCATCAGGTTCTTCATCAACATTATTTCCTTGTCTCTATGAGAGTGATGCATCAGGTTCTTCATCAACATTATTTCCTTGTCTCTTCACATAAGTCGGCAACCTCACTGTGTGAAGCTTGCCAACTTGAGAAAGCACAATCTCTCCATCTTCCATCCTCTTCTTCTAGAAGTTTAGCACCACTTCAACTAATATCTATTGATGTCTGGAGACCAACCCCTAATGTTTCTTATGATGGTTTTCATTACTTTGTTTTTTCATAGATGACTTTAGTAAATACGCTTGGTTGTTTCCTTTATCTGCAAAATCTAAGGTTTTCTCTATATTTATTAAATTTTGACTACTTATTGAGAATTACGAAAAGCATAAAAATGAAGAAAAATAATATAAACTGCAAAAAACAAAGAAATGCATAGAAAATTTACAATAAAAATGTAGAAAATCATAAAATTTGATGAAAAATAACAGAAATTACAATAAACAAAGAAAACCATAAATTATAAGAAAATGAATAGAAATTGCACAATAAAATGAAAATTTATAGAAAAATATAAAAAATTACAAAAATTACACAAAAATAAAGAAATTTCATTCCATGGGCCCTAGACATGTTTGCCAGTTGGGCCCACGTCTTATAAGGGCTTTTGGCCACTAGGACTGTATGTTATCATGTGTACGGTTGTTAAGTAGGGCCTACAACCCATGTCCTTAGTCGTATGCAACACTAAGACACTATGAATCATTCGTTTATTTTATTTTTGGACAAATGTGTGGAGGTGATCAATGTGCCAAGAAGGTATTTGCATACATGTTACTCTAGTGGTTGGTTTATAAATTTTGCTTCCAACTAATTTCTTTATCTCCTTTTAATTAAAAAGTAAGAAGAAAATGTTTTTAGGCTTAAATGTAGGTTATTTAATAGTCATCTTAGATAATGACTTCTGCTATTTAATAGTTAATTGAGTAAATTAATATAATAGCTTAGCTTACTTCTAACCATTAATAGTAATTATTTTCATAGGTTTTAGGTTATCACAAAACAGGAGACCGATTAAGAGTGGCATCTCCAATTCTCCATAAATTTTGTGTTTCATTGGGATGAACTATGTCTATATATAATGTTGTTGAACGTAATTTTATCAGTGATTTGGTGCATTAATGTTTCAATCTAATGCATTTGCAACCAACCTTTTATAATTATAAAATTCAGATCTTTACATTTTGTGAGGATAGTCTTTTTTTATATATTATATAATTGTCCTAGAACTTGAATGGTATGTGAACTTTCATTTATGCCCGAGATGTAAAAGCATAGTCAAACATCACCATCAATATCAAATATCCCATGCATCACAAGGGCCATTCCACTAGTGCTTTCAAAAAGGGAAAATTTCTTAAACTACCCCTATTGTTTAGCTAATTGACTAACTCTAACCTTACTGTTTCTGAAAATTGATATCACCCTTAAGTGCTAAGGAAAGAAATGAAATATAGAATTTGCCCTCCACTATTCCTCAAATTTCAAAATAAAACCCAACTAATAAGCAATTCGGATGATGATGTTTCAGAGATGGATCGAGTTTTCCCTTCCTTCATCCCACTAGGAAGACCCTTGCGGTGCACCCAGATACGCCAATCCGGTCACCAAGGTTGCAAAAGAGTGAAGAGCAAAAAAAAATTGTACCTCTGTAAATACATGAAGGGGGGGAATAAAAAATGAGTGAAGTAATGATGGAGCTGATTCCAAATCTACCTAAGAAACAGGTTTAAGTGCTTGTTCGGTTATCCTACAAGGCACATTGAGTTGCTGCAAGAATCTTCCAATGATAGCAAGAGTTGTTCGAGAGAGGGAGACCGGAATGCTTGACAACTAATGCCCACCTGCCTGTAAAGAAGCACCTACCTCCCTCAATTCGGACCATAACAAATTGTCTTAATTGTGAGTGGTAAACAACTTGTCTTCATAGATTACATAATACAATTGTTATTTTTTCCCCTAAAAAAATTCACATTCACATGTATAACGTTTTGGCTTTCATAAGAAGATACCCTTTGATGAGGGCAATTTGGCCCTCCAATAATAGTATGCCATGTGGAAACCTTGAACCGTTGTTTAACACCTCGGCACCACATTGGCACCTCGGCTTAGGACCAGGTCAGCCATCTCGGGACTAGGTCGGCCATCGCAAGTTCAAGTTGGGGACCTCGGCATGAGAGGCGACCTCACTCCGCCGACCTGGTTAGAATGCGGTTGGCGACCTATAGGATGTGGTGGCCGACTCCCGTTATGAGTGAGTTATCATCTCCGACTTCTCTAGGATCATGATGCTCGACCGTTAGACTCATCTTTCCGCATCGTTTGCATCGGAGTTGATAGAACATACCTTATCCCTCTGTGTGGATCACATATCTAACTGAGAAATCTCCTCTATACATGACAGACATGGTTTCTCGGGAATCTCAGATGCATTACAGGAAGCTCCTAGTTTCTTACACCTATATTAATGTGTGCCCTCCCTTAGAGAAGGTACGTGCAATTCAGATCTCAAACACTCTAGCTCTTTCTCTCTTTAGCTCTCTCCAAAATCTCTAGTTCGCTGACTTAAGAATTGGAGTGTCCGCCCCGAGTAAAGCAACCTAGACACTCTAATATTATCTTTTTTTAGGTCAACCCGGCGAACTCACCAGATCGGCATCCAAGTTGCCCTCCAACAAGGACCTGCCAGATAGCACATCATCAATTGGTGTCGTCTGTGGGAACTGCTACTTAAAATCCATGTTCTCAACTCATTTTAAATTCGCACTCAACAGTAGTCACCCCAGACGATCCTTGTCAGCTCTATTCGCGAGGTTGCCTCTATAGGTCGAGCCCTTCGCGGCTCCCGCGGGAGTTGGTAGCCAACGGACTATGCAGTTGCCCTTGCAGGTCAAGCCATTCAAGGCTCCCATGCGAGTTGGCGACCTAAAGATAGTAGAGCTGCCCCGCATGTTGAGCTCCCTGTGGCTTATCGTAGGACTGAACGATCAATGTCTTTAAGGGCTGACATAGTGTAGCCATGGCACCAACCCATTGTTCAACGCCAACAACGTCACATGTATTGGTGATGCTATCACAGGGGGGCAGAATCTAAATGACCAGCCCAAGCGAGCTTCAACGATCTGGCCCAGATTGTCTCCCAGCGCAAACTGCAAAGCCTCACTATTGATCGAGCCCTCCATGTCTCCCATGAGTTGGCAGCTAGCTGAATGTGGAGCCAGCCTTACAGGTCAAACCTTTCATGGATCCCATGAGAGTAGACGACTCGAAGACAATAGAGCCACCCCCTCAAGGTGAGCCCCCCATGGCTCTAGTAGGAGTGGGCGGCCAAACAGCTTTTTAACTAGGGCCCCCTACACAAACCTTGGGATATGTCGGCAGTTTGACAGCTTAGCATCATTTTGACTTAGCTGAAATTATGATTCTAATCGCTTTGGCACCTAGGAAACTCGTGCACCTCACCTCGACAACATCGGATGTTTCAACACTTAGCCTATTTTCTAGTAACTGAAAATGCATGGCGAGAAAGAGGGATACAGTGTATGCAAAAGTTGGTTCCATTAGATAGAAAAAGAAAGAGTACATCGCTAAAAAAATGTCTAATCAAGCATCCCCTTCCCCGGCATCGTCGTTCCCATCAACCTCTTCACCAAGATCGTCCTCATCAATTGTCCGACTTGGTGTCCATAGCATTTGCCAAGTTATTGGGGACCGACCTGATGGAGATGTGGTCAAAGTCAAAACTAGGATGGCGACCCTTGATGAAGCGATGACAAAGTCTGAACCCCCTCTTCAAAGAAGGCATCGCGGTAATAGCTTTCTCCATCTAGAACTTTGGCAAGGCATAGTATGCCTCTACTACGGTCACCTTGGCTTGATGGACCTCCTTGGCATGCCTAGCCCGCCACTCTTCTAGCAGGCGGTCTCGTGCCTCCACCTCGCCAGTCAGGCTAGCCACTCTCTCCTGGGTTTCACCATGTAGACGGCGTTCATCCTCGATACTGAGTTGAGCATCCTGTAGTTGCACCTCGAGAAGAGTGATTTGATTCCTTGTGCGAGAAGCTTGTTCCAAGAGAACTTACTCGAAGGAGTTAGCCTACAAGCAAACATAGCAGTTAGAGCAAGTTAAAAAATGAAGAAAAACAAGCACAACGTACTTGCATCGCGTTGCGGATGATCCATGCAACCATGCGAGTTGGATCAAGCTCTCCATAGGCCCGAACGTCTTCGGGAAGAATACCTCTCCCCATTCAAACAACGACCAGGGGATCTTGAATCCGGTCGATGACGAAGACGTTGGACATATTGGGAATGAAAGGAGAAGCCCTAGAGAAGGAGGCCCTTGCCGCAACCTCAGAAGCTGGTACAAGCGGCATTTAGAGGTCAGCTCAGGAATATGGGCAAGATTAGGATGCACTATGTCCCAACCCTCTTCTGGGTCGATCACAATGTGCTTGGCTGACCTCCTTAATGATGGCGAGCTGGCGGCCTCCCTTGCCCTTCTTCGCCTTTTGTTTGCCCCAGCTACCTTGGCCGCATCAAGGATGTTGGATGTGCTTGACATCTCTACATAGGAAATTGTAGTTAGTCAAACTAGAAACAAAAGGAAAAGCAGCTTGCAACAAAGAACATACCGAGGAAGACCTACCAACAGGACTAAAGCCGGCCTCAATGAGAATTGGCTCGGCTAGGAACTCCTCGTCCAGATATTGTCGTGCTACAAGGAACCTGACTTTGTCAACCAGCTCGCTATCAAACACGACATCAGCAACCTTCCTTGCTACAGGTTACCAAGTAGTATTGGTCGACCAACCCTCCTCCCGAAACAGGAAGAAGTACCTATGCTTCCAATCTCTTACTTTCAAAGGGAAGCCATGAAGGAGCTTCTACCCAGGGCAGTAACTAATATAAAAACAATAGGGTGCCCTAGGCATTTTCTAAATATTGCAGAGCTCGATGAAATAGTCAATGTCCATGTCAATATCAAAGTGGTGACAAAGAGAGATCGTCCATGATGCACTGAATTGAGTTTGGATGGAGTTGTCCTGGGGAGATCACGTAATGATTAAGCACCTTGCAAAAGAAGGGGTGAAGTGGGAAACGAAGTCCGGCGACCAATGCCTCTTTAAAAACACATACTTGGTTCGGGTCGTGGTCCCAATGGTATTGGCTAGGGCTGGGCAGGATTAAGTCATATGATAAAGGAATGCAAAAGGTCATCATCAGCCTAACAACCACATCACTAGTCAACGAGCTAGGAACAAACACCCCCCCCCCATGGGTTGAGAGGTGGACTGATGGAGGCTTCCCTCTAAGAGGCCTGTCGCTCCAAAGCCAAGGTTCCGACCTCATCTCAATCAGGAACATTCAACTCTCTACAAGAACCCTTAGAAGACATTTTGCAAAAGAAAGGCTATTCACCGGATAGGACAATGACGAACTAGAAGAAAGACCTCACTCGCAACAGGTAGAGCTCGCCCACACTCAAGCAATCTTCGCAAATGCACAGTGCGAATAGACCCCCGCCCCCCCTCTATTTATTGGAAAGGGGCCCAACTTTTGAACAGCCACAATGATATTGATCAAGCAGCTCAGGGATCATCCCACGCAAAGACATGGCAGGCGATTTGAATTTGAATTCTGTGTGCCTTGGTCAAATTTTGAATTTGTTGTGCGCTACTTCCTACGTGCCTTAAGTTGAATTTTAAATTTGTTGCACGTAGCTTATGCCCCATCTCCGAAAGTTCAAAGTCCACCTCACCATAAATGCCAAGGTACCAAGCAATCATAGAGGGAGGGACGAACTAGACCTAGCCACTTCGGGCCAAAGATGTATAGCAAGCTACTCCCTTCACCGGATTGAACCTGGCTTGAGAGTGGGGGGCAATTGATGAGGGGCGATTTGGCCCTCTAGTAATATTACACCATGTGGCAACCTTAAGCTATTGTTCAACACCTCGCACCATGGCTTAGGACCAGGTCAGCCATCTCAAGACTAGGTCAGCCACCGCA
Organism: Nelumbo nucifera; assembly: GCF_055504915.1. Lineage (NCBI taxonomy): Eukaryota > Viridiplantae > Streptophyta > Magnoliopsida > Proteales > Nelumbonaceae > Nelumbo > Nelumbo nucifera. The sequence continues at coordinate 42,518,935 of NC_142654.1, forward strand.
GGTTCAAGCTAGGGACCTCGGCATGAGAGGTGACCCCTCTCTGCCAACCTAGTTAGAATACGATTGGCGACCTATAGAACATGGTGGTTGACTCTCGTTACAAGTGAGTTATCATCTTTGACTTCTCTGGGATCACGATGCTCGAAAGTTAGACCCGTCTTTCCGCATCATCCGCATAGGAGTTGATCATATAGACCTTATCCCTCTATGTGGATCACGTATCTAGTTGAGAGATCTCCTCCGAACATGGTGGACACGGTTTCTCGAGAATCTCAGACATGTTACAGGAAGCTCCCGGTTTCTTACGCCTATATAAAGGCATCCTCTCCCTCAAAGAAGGTACACGTGATTCAGCTCCCAAACACTATAGTTCTTTCACTCTTTAGCTCTCTCCAAAATCTCTAGTTCACTGACTTAAGCATCGGAGTGCCCACCCCAGGTAAAGCAGCCCGGGCACTCTAATACTGTCTTTTTGTAGGTCGACCCGGTGAACTCGCCAGCTTGGCATTCGAGTTGCCCTCCAGCAAGGAGCTGCCAGATCGCACATCATCACCCTTCTACCTCAAAAAATTATAAGACACATGTGAAGCTTAATTTATGCGAATCCACTACCAATGACGACAAGTTATTTTCACTTTTATCTCACCTCAGCTTAGGTACGAAATTTTCTCTTTTCTTCTTGTGAGGCCACGATGAAGGTATTGTTTGTTGGGTAACAGTCTACTTGAAAACGCCCTGCTCACCCAACCCCATTACGCACGCCCCGACACAAACTGCCGACTCAGAGTTAGCCCAACAAACTAGCTTACCTTAAAAATCCCTTGGTTCTTCATGTCGTAGCCACTCACGACCCAGAACACGTTCCTGGTCACGACACTAGGAGGTCATTGAATCGACTTCCGAAGGAGGTGATGAGGCTTCTGTTGAACCGACTTCTGAGAGGTCATTGAATAATAAGGGTATTTTAGGCATTTCAAAATAATTACCACGTGATGTCACATATGAACGAAATGTGACAGAAAATTAACGACAAGGGAGGTTTTATAAAATTTAAGGGTACATTTGAAGAAAGGGTTAGGATCCATCATATGGATGGTTGAACCATGCTAGATGGCTAGGAAAATTTTCAAACATTTCCTAATCCTTCAAGGAATCAAATTCCTTATGTTTTGAGAAACTACATTTTTCAGGATCGGGCTTGCACTGAACTAGACCAAATTTGAAACCAACCAAAGAGGGAGATGTATACCTGATACATATACCACAAATGCAGATCCCAAGGTGGAAGTTCATGCCCAAATCAGTCCTAAAACCAACCTCCACTGAAAATGGCGTAGTGTATTTCTAAAACTGGTTTAGCAACACAGTTTTCAACAAAACTGCAATCCAACTACTTGGATCGAACTGGGGAAGGTGAGCATGAAATTCCTCTAGATTTTTCTTGCAAAAATCATAAGAAAACTGATCTCTATCAGTCCCAAAATAGTTGTGGTTGAACTAAGGATTTTTGGGAGACAAAAAGAAAAAGAGAGAACGAAACAGAGAGAGGTGTTCTAGTCTAGTTCACCCTCTTTTTCTTTTATCTCTTTATGGAGCACTTCTAATCAAATTAGGAGATTATCCAAATCTAATTTGGATCTTGACTCTATTAAGAGATAAGCCAAATCCTTTTAAGATGATGGGTGCTCCATACCCATTTCCAAACCCAGATTCACCCATGTCACATGCCAACTTAAGCTATCATGTGATAGCTTAATTAATCATATTAATTATGGGCCTTAGGCCCATCAACTATAAGGCTCATAACCCAAGGGTGTTGCATGGCCAACTTAGGTCTGATTTGTATGGCAAGGGACCCCAAAATGACTTCACATAAGTCCACATGGGTTTTGCCTCTGTGAAAAAGCTTGGCCGAATTCACTACTAAACACAGTGAACCCCTGAGCACATCACTATGAGCTCAAAATGGGCCCAACATTTACACTTAAATGAACATTGAATTCAATCATCCGATGAAGACCCAAGGATAATGGACTTAAGTAAGATAAAGCCCATCCAGCCCTATAATGGTCTCTTACACTTAACCTCTCAGCCCATAATGATCAAACACTACCCGATAGAGAAGGACCTCTCCCCTGGCTGCAAAGAGCAGTGTCACACTCTCTTCTCGGATGGATCCTAGGAATTAAAACTTTTTGCAAACATTTTTCATAATATATATATAATCATATAAATATATTTTGCAAAACTAAATCTCAAACACAGTTTAAATCTACTGTCGATAGTTTAGGTTTCCATCAGAGAGAGTGTAAGCCCTATCATACACTTTGTTTAACAAAGGGGCCGATCCTATCACTATGATCACCCACTCAAGTGAATTCGCAAACTGCCCCAACAAACCCAAGTTTTGACCATCAATGGATCTCACTAATTGGCATATCAAAGACAACCCAATCCAACACCCAATGCAGTACCATAATCAAGTCTACGGGTTATGTGTAACTTTCCAGTTTTTCCCATCAATCTCCAAGGTCAATGGCATAATTGGAAAATGGTTCGGGTTTAGTAACACAGTGCATGTGCTTTGGGTCTAACCCTAGCAGCTGAGACAAGCTACCCCAACTTCTTTAGCAGCACATCAGTGGCAGCCTTTCCAGGATAAACTTCCCAACTCTATCCAACAGGTGAGAACATTCTAAACTAATACGAGTCTCATAAGTGCCCAATTTAAGGGGAAATTTCACAGAAACATACCAATATCAATATGAAACAATAATGTACTTTGGTTCATTTACAATAAATGTATTTGTACATCAATCTGATTGGAGCTAAGGGCATACACTGTCTAACAACTCTCACTTCCACTTAGGTCCAATCGGGTACAGGCCTTAATCCCATACTGAGATTTCCCTCCTATCTGAATGACGAGGACACAGTTCATGTCCCTGGAAATGTGAGAAATCATATAGGTGCATGGGGCCAACTGTTTCAGCTGCATAACCCCACCACTTTTTGCAAAGGATCAAGTATCCACCCATCCAATGAGTTTTTCCTTTGGCCTCCTTCTTAATCAGTTCTTCAGCCCTCTGCAACATATTGTTGAGTTCTTGAAGGCTAACCTTTATCTTGTTCATGTTATAGTTCATGACAAACTGATTGAAGGAGGGAGGCAATGAGTTTAGGACGACATCAGTCTTGGTGTCATCGTCTAGTTGGGATCCAAGAGCCTCCAATTTGTTTATATACCCCATCATCTGCATGATGTGGTCATGGACCGGCTGGCTCTCGGTTATCCTCATGGTCATCAATAGCTTGAGGACCTTTTGTCTGGCAGAACGATTTTGCTCTTCATACATAGTCTTTCGACTATCCAGAATATCTTTGCAGATTTTGATCCTATCAAATTGTCTCTGGATTAAGTTGTCTAAAGATGCTACAACGTAACACCGGGAAAGAGAGTTCTTCTCCTCCCATTCCTGATATTCCCTCCTACGTGCTTCAGAAGCCCTATCACCCGGACGTTCCGGAGCTGGGTTCTTGGAAACCTTGTCCAATTTCTCAGACATGAGGACCATATTAAGGTTACGATACTAGTTAGCATAATTAGGTCCCTTTAGTTTGTTGTCATCCAACAATTTGGTGAATTGTCCGTGTGCCATTTTGTATAAAAGGCAATAGTTATTAGTCTATGACCTAAAATTGTTTCATGTTATCTCACATAGAATGGTCTTTTATCTATGTTTCATCTCCATTTGTTCATCTCTGAGATTTCCCTCCTATGTTAGTGACGAGGATACGATGCATGTCCCTGGAAATGTGGGAAATCACATAGGTGCATGGAGCCAACTGTTTCAGTTGTAAAACCCCACCACTTTCTATGAAGGATCAAGTATCCACCCATCCAATGAGCTTTCCCTTTAGCCTCCATCAAACAAGGTGCATTGCCATTTTAGGTTAAGCCTTTTTGTCTGGTAAGTGCTGACCTATCATATCGTGGACCCCAAGGTACCGTGAAAGAGTTTTCCATTTTAGGATAAGCCTCTCCAACTTTGGTCTATAACGTCCCTATCATCTCATGAAGCAATCCCACCAACTGGACCAACAAAATGGATAGACCAATTTTATGGTGTGTCTCCACCCACCGATTCAGCCCATTTACATGCTAATGATGGGAGGCCTTTAGAGAATTCATCATATGATATTCCCTATCTCTTTGCACTTATATTAAATAGGAGGGAATGAATAAAACAGTTCCTAGGTCTGATTTAGGTCATACCAAAGTGACTCCCACTGACTTTCATAAAGTCATATTCAAATGGGCACAAAACGGGCTAGGGTTCTGTGGGGTTTCCTCTTGGGGAGGAAGCTGATCAGGGACCCATCGAAGAGGGAGATCATGCAATGATCCATGGGCATCATGGAAATGATGTGCATTCAACCATGATGTTCGCAGAGAGCCACATACATCTAAACATGGGCCAAGCACTTATGGCCCATGAACGAATCACATTCAGCACATCACAAGTACAAGCACAAACACAAATTGATCCAATCAATCAAAAGGCTTGTAAAACCCTAATTAATTTAACACACAATTATCCCAGTAAAGGCCCAAAATTATACAATAATTTCATCTTGGTATATGGGCTAAACTGCAAAAAGCAGTTCAACCCACATAACAGGTATGCTGAAATGGGCAGATGTTGCTTTAACTTAACATAAACTGGGTTTTCAATAGAAGGCCGAATTGGTCCATGTAGTGGGCCATCAAACCCTTGGCTCATAACTGATTCTGAGCCACCAAAACATGACCCATGGGGCTGTGATTAGACCCCATCGAACCATTGGTTCGGCCCAACTAGTTTATACCAAACTAGGTCAAATCGGCCTAGGGTTTGGTGTCCAAAACATGAAACAATTCATGTGAATCTGATCTAAAATTTTAATAGCCGAAAATTAACAATCAATCACAGCAAATAAAAAATAAACTAGGGCTACAAGTGTGATGGTCCAAATCTGATCCAGACAAACTTCAAACCTGCAAAAAATTGTTAATCGCAGATTGCAAATTTTCTGCAAAAATTTCCTTCTCCTTCTCTACACTCTCCAGCAAGTCTTCCGATGTAAAAAAGAAATAGAAAAACCCTAATTTTCTATTACTTACATAAAAAAAATCCTAATACATTTTTCTTAATAGAAAAAGAATTATTTACAGACCTACAATCAAATAAATAATTTCACGGGTGCGCAGATCTTGGCTCCAATAAAGAATTCGATCTCCATCACGCAAACAGCCCAAGAACCAAAGATATCACAGTAGAAAAATTCTAAATAATATTAGAATATAATAAAAAAATCAGATCAATTCGTCCAAAAACTAAGAACCGATTTCTTAGAGAATTTCTAACTACGCAAATCGGCCAGACTAGTTCTGCCGATTTCAATCTTGTTTCAGATCTGGTCTATTTCGGTTCAAGATTGAACCTTTGGCTTTGATACCATTGAAGGAAGGTTAGATCCATCATATGGATGGCCGAACCATGCTTGATGGTTGGGCAAAATTTCAAAAATTTTCTTGCAACCTTCTAAGGAATCGTATTCCCATTTTTAGAAAAACTGCATTTTACAAGGATCGTTCTTGCACCGAAACTGGACCAATTCTGAAACCAAAAGAGAGGGAGAAGTATACATGATACGGATTCCACAAGTGTACCTCCCAAAGTGGTAGTTCACACCCAAACTGAATCCCAAAACTAGCCTCCACTGGAGATGGCACAACTTGGAATGAAGTCAATTCTGCAATGCAGCTTTCAACAAAACTACAATCCAACTGATTGGGTCGTACAAGGGAGGTGAGCATGAAATAATTCTGATATTTTCTTGCAAAAATAAAAAATCAGAACTAATCAAGATTAGTCACAAAGATGGAGAACGAATTAGGGTTTCTGGGCAGTAAGAGCAGAGAGAAAGAACTGAAAGCATATGTGTAACTGGAGTAGTTCGATCTCTCCTTTTATAAGCCTTAAGTAGAACCACTCCTAATCAAATTAGGAGGTTCCTAATCCAAATATTTATTTGGATTTGGAACTCTAAATGGATAAGACTTATCTTCTTATCCTAATGGGTACTCCATACCCTTATCCAAATCCATATTCGCCCAAGTCACATGACTGCTTAAGTTGTCATGTGACCTTTTGATTAATCTAATTAATCATGGGCTTTAGGACCATTAAACAAATGGCTCATGTCCCTAGGTAGTTGCTAACCCATTTAGGTTCACTTTGTATGGTGTGGAACCCCAACAGTGACCTTACATAAGCCCACATGGGTTCGGCCCAACTTCTGTGAAAAAGGTCTGGCGAATTCAATGTCACGTACAATGAACCCCTGAGTCCATCAGTATGGGCTCTTAATGGGCCCAACATTTACATTAAATTATCCTTGAGTCTAGACATCCTATGAAGGCCCAAGGATAATGGACTTAAGTAAGATATAGCCCATTAGGTAAACAACCTTTAATGGTCTCTTACACTTAACCTCTCAGCCCATAATGAACAAATACTACCTAATAGGGAAGGACATCTCCCTTGGCTGCAAGGTGCAGTGTTGCACTCTCTGCTCAAATGGGTCCCTGGAATTAAAACATTTTGCAAACATTTTTCTTAAAACATAATATATATATATATAGTATCATATAAATATATGTTGCAAAACAAATCTCAAACACGATTGAAATCGACTGTCGGCAGTTTTGGTTTCCATCAGAGAGAGTGTAGTCACAATCATTCACTTTGTCCAACAAAGGGGATGATCATGTCACTATGATCACTCACTCAAGTGAATTCTCAGATTGCCCCAACATACCTAGGTTTTGACCCCCAAAGGATCTGACTGATTGGCATATCAAAAACAACCCGATCCGACACCTAGTGTAGTACCATAATTGAGTCTAGGGACTAAGTGTAAATTTCTAGTTTGCCCGTCAGTCTCCAAGGTATAGGGCATAACTGGAAATTGGTCCAGGTTCAATGTTTCAAACAAACACACACTACATGTGCTTCGGGTCCAATCCTAGTAGCTGAGACAAGCTGCCCCAACTTCTTTGGCAGCACATTAGTGTCAGCCTTGGCAGGATAAACTCCCTAAGTCTATCCAACGGCTGAGAACATTCTAAACTAACATGAGTCACATAAGTGTCCAATTTAAGAGGTAATTACACAGAAATTCACCAAACATAACATGAAACATTTATGTACTTTTATTCATTTACAATAAATGCATCAGTACATCAATTTGATTGGAGCTAAGGGCATGCACTGTCTAACAATTATCTAATAATTTTATCTTGGTATATGGACTAAACTGCAAAAAGCAGTTTGGCCCATATAGTAGTCCATTATGAAATGGGCTAGCCTTGCTTTAATCTAACATAAAAGGGGCCCAACAAAATTAGACCAAAACTAGGTCAAATCGACCTAGGGTTTGGTGTCCAAAATATACATCAATTCACATAAGTAATGATCTAAAATTCTTAGTTATGATTCATAATCATATTGGTGTTATCTCCAGGGCAGTCCTACTGAAACTGGTACCCTAAGTAATGATCTGGTTCCACCCTTTGACACCTATTCCTCCGAAATCAGTCCTACTGAAACTGGTACCCAAAGTGGTGTTATCTCCGAGGCAGCAATTGGGTTGTCAGAAATTGTGAAATAGAATTAAAATCGGGAGTATCCATTTAACCTTGCAAACTCAACCTACCAAACCCATTCAAAACACCTGCTCCCTTGTACATCAGAACAGAGGAACTTGACATCTTCATCCGTTGTCCATGCTTAACCTTGACCCATCGCAGGGAGACCGCATTCTGTGCACCCCTGGGTGCACCGAATGAGTGCACCCACCAATCACGTCCAGCCATGTCGAACGAGCGTAGACTATGTAACGGTAACGCGGGTTTGACCGTCGATAGATTCCATTCGGTTCAATCAGACACAAAATGACAAAATATTTCATTTTCTCTTCACACGAGTTCGAACTCCCACACCTCCACTAGTGAGAAGCTCATCGGCACCCCCTGTGAATGACGAAGCCACCAGTGGTGAGGGATAAATCATCCGACCTCTAGTCTCTCCCTCTTCTTCTTCCTCTCTCTCTTCTTCTTCTTGTGTTGGTTGGATGATTTGAACCTTACCCGTTCGGCATTTCCACTGTATAGCCGATGTCTGTGGCAAGAAATCAGATCCTCTAGACATGAAATTACATCATTGAAATTCCATTGTATAACTGCTACTCTTCCTCCTCCTTCCCTGCAAACTCAATGAAGAAGAGTGAGCCCGATTTGGCCTTTACCTTGTTACCAGTGAAGAAGATTGAGCCATGGGGGAGTCTGCAATGCAAAATGGGCTTGACTGAGAGATTCACTAGGAAAATACAAAGAATAATATGACACAGGCGGTGGAGCTCCTCCCGTTCATGAGCCCTCTTCAAAGTAGAGGCATTTCATAATGCAGCTAACCAAAGAATATGACTGGTGGAACTCCTCCCGCTCATGAGCCCTCTCCCAAAGAAGAGGCATTTCGTAAAATTAAAATGCAGGCCTTGGTAAAGAAGTAATGAGATGAGAAGCCATGAGGCCATGAGTGTGTGGACTCCATGGACATGGTGTTCAGTGCAGGCAGACGTCGTTCATTCGTCTTTGCCACATTTAAACCAAAGTAGAGAAGCGCCAAGTTTCGACCCTCCTCCGTCCCACTGGTCAGATGAGTATCCCGATACCACAACTCACCGAACATCTGTCAACCAACCCACCCCGTCTCTATGCCCTCTCTCTCTCTCTTCTCAGCCTCTCTACTGTCATGGCCTATCTCACCAACCCTTTACATCTCTTGACGCGTTTCTCTCATCTTTTACCCATCTGTGTTTCATACATTGGTTGCCATCGCTCCCTCTCTCTCTTTCTCTCTCTCTCTCTCTCTCTATTGGCTTAGTGAGATGAACGGTGGGATTTGCTTATGTTGATGATGACCTTCATTTTCATTCATAGAGGCAAGGGGTGGGGGAGTGCTTTGAGTCTGAAGCCATCGGAGGATAAAGCCTCATGGACTCATAGAGGCGAGCTTTCAACAATGGCAAGTCTTTTAGAGCTTCATAATCCAACGATTTATGCTCGTCGTTGCCAAGCGCCTTGACTACTTCCTTCACCGCATCTTTCTCAGTATTGGGGTGTCGGGAAAGCGACCAAAAGAGCCATGTCATTGTCGCCGATGTTGTCTCCCTTCCCGCCATTATGAAGCTTAATTATAACCATGTCTTTGATCACATCATCGTTGTGCCCCACTGAATCCCCAATTGGTTGCCGCTGGCAACGATTGGTGTTGGTTATTGATGAAAGGGAAAGCTAAATCGTGTTTTGTGGTCGGATCAACCAGCCAAACCACTGTTAATGGAGAAAGTCTCCATTAATTCATGGTTAAGATAAATGAGATCATGTTTGCCTCTCATTCGAGGGTGCACAGAACACAGACTCTATCGCAAGTACAACCATTCTTGCCACCCAATTCTTGCTTGTTGTCACTTCTTAACGTTGTTTGCGACAACTCCTTTGATAGCGGGTTCGACTTGGGTTGCGACCCTAGAAGTACGTCTTGTGGATGAAAGGCTACAAGTTGGAGTCATCATCACCAAGCTAGGATCTGCAAATTCTGAACAGTGGGGTTCCAATGAACAGTTTCACAACTCCACGACTCAGATATACAAATTCTCATATAATAGTGACGTTCAAAGGAGGGAGAAGATGAACATTGCGTTCAAGTTGTGCAAGTTTAAGAAAGGACAATTTGGTCCAAAAAGGTTAATTTTTTGTTCTATTCATTCTGTTTGCAATTTGTTTTTGAAAATATATTTGATTTTGTCAGTTCATCAAACTTTATTATTTTTTTTATAAAAATCCCTTATTTTTTCTATTAGCATGAGATTAGGGGCGGTGCAAGAGAATAGCAAAACAGTAAGATAAAGTTAGTCAATTAAAGTTGTGAAAAACAAATACCTAAGTGGATTTTTGGAATGAGAAGGATAAAAAGGGGATCTCTTGGGCATGGAGGGGAATCCTCAAAGTTAGAAATTTACTTAGGAAAGGCCTTGGCTGGTCAATTGGAAATGGGAGATCTATTAACTTTTGGAATGACAAATGGGTGGAGGATGACATCCTTAAAGATGTAAAGATAGAGGACACTCTTGTTAATGAAGATCTCAAAATTAGTGAGCATATTGATCATGATAGAATGATTTGGAAGGAAGATCAAATCTGCAAAATGGTCCCAAAGCCAATTTGGAACAAGATTAAAGCGATCTTTATCCCTTTGAATTCAAAAGAATATGAAGTCGTTTGGAGACTCGACCCTAAGGGGAATTTCACTATAAGATCAACATACAAAGAAGCATGTGTAAGGGATAAAATGCAAATGCAGCACAAAGGCTTCCTAAACACTGTTTGGGGCTTCAATGTCCCCCCCAAGATAAGAATCTTTATGTTCCTGCTCCTTAATCGTAAACTATTGTCCAAAGACTTCTTTAGGAAGAGGGGTATGAACATAAGTGAGGCATATAACTTTTGTGGAAATGATGAGAACATTGATCACATTTTCAAAAATTGCATGACTGCAAAACAGGTTTGGAGACTAGTGGGCCAAGACATTGTGAACCAAATGGACGAAGAAGTCTATTCATAGTTGGTGGTCTAACATGACCATGATTAACAACCATGTAGAAAAAGCAAGTATTATTCTATGGTTCATGTGGAAGAATAGAAATGAGAAAATTTTTAGTAACAAAAACATCAATCCGGTCGGGATCATTGATAAAGCTCAATCTTTCTACAACCAACTGGAGATTTGTAACAACGCAGCTAGGGACAAGATCAATAAAAAAGTTTGGAAATCAGTTTATTGGAGGAACCCAAAACCGGGGGTTATCAAAATCAATTTTGATGCTTCCTATAATAGTGAGGGTTGTTGTGTTGTTGCGTGTATTTCCAAGAACTCCCTTGGGGAGGTCTTGGATTTGAAAGCTTGTCCTATTGGAGAGGCATCGATAAATCTTGCTGAGGCGTGAACTGCTTGGGAAGCCCTCAATATGGCTTTTAACTTAAAAGATCAATCCATTTACATTGAGGGTGACTCACTCATCGCCATTTCCTGCCTCAAGAAGACGCTTGACCCGCCTTGGAGACTTTGGACTATCATTCAAAGTGGTGGAATTACTGGATTGTGTTATGATTTTCTCTCATGCCTTTCATAAAGCTAAAGCAGTTGATTGGTTGGCGAAACATGCTCTCGACTCAAATTCTCCTTTAGTAATTCTCTCCCCGTGCTTCTTAGGCCTTTTGAGTTCATTTGTAGGTGCGATTTTTGGAGAAGAGATACACAAGACTTGTGTAACTCACCTCTACTCTATCAAAAAAAAATAATCAATTAACTTTAAATCATAAGGGTAGTTTAAAAAATTTGCCCTAATAAATCCCGTGCGACCCCCTAGTATCAGATATATATTAGATGGAGAGATGTTCCCAATGTACCACGGGGTTCCATTCTTTCACGGTGTGTACAGAATAGAGAATCCCGTCGCGCCAGAGTATGACGAAAGTCTCCTAATTCTTTTGGTTTTGACTCTTGCCTCTTGTGAGCAGGTTAATGAAGTTCTCTGCAAATATTCTGTGATCGACGATTGTAAGATCAGTTGCTCTCAAATCCCATCACACGTATAACGTATCTGACCATCTATTCGATTCGAAGTGTTTGATTTTTCTGTAAGTGAAGTATTATTCTCGATACCAAATGCAATAAGTCAAAAACATGTCCGAATTTTTACCTAAAGTTACTACTATATTACAAATTATCAGTTCCCCTCAATTTCATTCTAGTCATTGAAGATCGAGCGTTGATATGTATACCTTGTTTTTTAATTCATTTATTATCTTTGTTTGAATTTGCAGTCTGCGCTTCTTTTTCCACAGGTCAATCCGTCAATGAGCCCTGCCTGATTAGAAAATGCTGAAATGCTTCGTCTATAAGCAATGACTATCAAATTCCGGTAGATATTCACACTGAATTGCTATGATGGCTGCCTTTAGATTTTCCATTTTGAAGTCTGTTTTCGCTGCTTCGAGAATTCGTTCTGTTGGGTCATCTAATTCTTATACGAGATCACCGAAATTCACTGTGCCCATCTTCGCGAGACCATTGGATGTAAATGAAACTCGAAAGTACAATAGAAATGAATCATGTTGGTGGGGCAATAGAGCGGACACCCAGTTTAGAATGTTGTCTGTTGAATCTATTCTAGATATTCGGCATTATAGAACTGAATCCGTTGTTGCCTCTTCACCTAAATGCCTGCAGAACAAGAGTTTATTGAGTTTACACTCCCAGAATACTGTCTTTCCTGTTTGCGCAAGTACTTTTTCCAACCTTCGAACATATTCATCATATTTTGGAGGCAAAGGGGAAGCTCCACGGAACTCAGAAGTGTCTGTTGGATCTGTTGCAAATGATTCGAATTCTAAAACCACTGATATGGTTGGAGGTGATTGGGTTGATGGTATTAAGCATGCTTGGCAGTCTACAGTAGACGCCATGGCTTTTACAGGGCAAAAGGCTAGAGAGGCATCTGATGAACTCACTCCTTATGTTCAACAGTTGCTTGATTCGCACCCTTATCTAAGAAATGTTTTAATTCCGGTTAGTTCAACTTTGACTGCTACCATATTGGCTTGGCTGGTCTTGCCAAGGATATTGAGAAAATTTCATGCATACACAATGAAAAGTTCAGTGCTGCTACTAGCAGGGAACTTGTCTGAGGAACAAATTCCATACGAGAAAAGCTTTTGGGGTGCTTTAGAAGACCCTGTGAGATATCTTTTTACCTTCATGGCGTTCTCGCAGTTGTGAGTCATTTTAACATAAACCTTGAGGGGTATTGTTTTACATTTTCATGCTCCTAACGTGCATATGACAAGCTCCTTGTCTTTTCTGTTCTGTGTACAGAGGTGTGATGATTGCCCCACATACTTTTGCAACTCAATATATTGCACAAGCTTGGAGGGGTGCATTAATTATTTCATTTGTCTGGTTTCTTTACCGCTGGAAAACAATTGTAGTTTCTCGTTCTCTTGCCGTTCAGCATATTGCAGGGCTTGATCGAGAAAAGTTGCTTGCTCTGGACAAAGTCTCTTCTGTGGGTTTATTTGTATTGGGACTAATGGCTTTAGCTGAGGCCTGTGGCGTGGCAGTGCACTCTATTTTGACAGTTGGAGGAATAGGGGGTAAGCTTTAACTTCCCTTTGCATGTGCTATTTTATTTATAATTTATCCACAATCAAAACATTGATAAAATGAATAGTTGAAAAGAAAATTATTTTTGTTATGATCAGTAATTGAACAGAAAATTATGGCATATTACTTATGCCTTTTGATAGTTTTGTTCCCGAAATATTTTCATCTATGAGTTGTAAAGACTGACTAAAACGGATGATATAATTTGGTAAATACAGGGTATTGGATTTTGTAAATGGTTTTGATAGAAGAAAGCTTTTACAAATCAAAATAGGTTAATATAATTTTCCAGGTTTTGAACTACAATGTCTTTATGTTCTTAGAGTGGCATGGTCCATCTGGTAGTCTAGCTGATAGGCCCTGATCATTTCTGATCTTCTTCGAGGAGCTCGTCCTCTTGAAACATAGATGGAGGGAAGTTTGAATCTACTCTCTTCTGAAATATTCGGCCTTGTATAGCTTTTCATACAAGTGGTCACACCAATTACATGCATTCTATTCATTGGCTCAACGTGGCCTTCTGATGTATACATATTTGAGTGGAGTTCAGTGCCTCCTAGGAGTTGGAGCTGTGCTTTGGGCTTGACTAGTCACCACTTGCTGGGCTTGGGACTGGGTACTTGAGGCTTGCTTTGAGAGGTTCTTGGTTTCTATCAACTCTCCTGCCCTAAAATTGACCTTGGCCTTGAGGTCAATGTGGGGAAACTGTTGTTGTAACTTAGGGTCCGTTTGGTTCACAGTTGGAATCGGAATCAGAATTGAAAAAAAGGATAAGGTAAAATTTTATTCGAATGGCCAAAAGTGGCAGATTACAACCCAGGCCCCTAAGACAAAGAGCCGAAAACTCACTTTAACAACTACATTACATCATAACTCAAGAAAAAACCTAGATCTCAGCTGAGAACAGAGGACTGAAGCCTGAATGTCCTTCGCCGCCGCCACCCAGGAAACTATCTTTCCAAATGCAAAGGCAATCAAGCAATCTATGCTAGAGACCTTATTTTGAAAGATCCTTCTGTTTCTTTCCATCCAGACTGTGCATAAGATGGCTGCAGGCATGACACTCCAAATGCACTTTGCCAATTTATAACCACCCTTCAGCTCCCAACTCCATATCATGTCCAGAACTGAATAAGGCATACACCATTGCAGCCCCACCCCCGATAAATAGTGATTCCATATTGCGGCTGTAACCGAACAGTGAATGAATAGATGCCTGCCATCCTCCTCCATATCTCCACAAAGAACAGACAGCTGGTCCTGAATCTGAACACCCCTTCTAACCAGGGAGTCTTTTGTAAGGCATCTATTGAGAGACGCAGCCCAAACCAATGCATTCACTTTTGAAGGCACAGAAGGGTTCCAAATCTTCACCGCTGGAATTTTTGGATGCACAGCTTCATTTAGAACCTCCGCAAAAGAGCTAACCGAGAAACTACCATCCACACTAAACTTCCAGTTTCAAGAAGCCTCAGATGACAAGTCAATGGACTGCCTGTAAAGCAACCCCAAGAGATCAGAAACTTTCCCAATTTACCAGTCCTGAAATGACCTTCTAAAAGAAGGGCTCCAAATAATAGTGCCCCTACTCACTACAAATTGACTAGCCACCGATCCATTCTGATTTTCCGTGATCTGAAACAGCTGAGGGAATACTTCAGCCAGGGGTGTTTTTTCACACCAAGTATCCTTCCAGAAACGTAACCTATTCCCATTCCCCACTTTTGGAATTAGACCACTACTCATCCAAGGGAGAACTTCCATGACTTTTTTCCACAGGGAGCAACCTAAAGAATTCAATTGATTAGTTGTTACCCAGTCCCCACTGTCAGTATCATATTTTGCTGCAATTAATTTCCTCCACCATCTGTCTTTTTCTTTCTCAAATCTCCAAATCCATTTTCCCAAGAGAGCTTTATTAAACAACTTAAGCTTCTTGATTCCCAACCCTCCTTTCTCCTTAGGGCTACATACCTGGTCCCAGTTAACCAGATGACATTTCTTTTCCTCCTCCCAGCCCCTCCAAAGAAAATCTCTTTGGATTTTCTCAATTCTTTGGGCAACTTTGACTGGAATTGGGAAAAGAGATAAAAAGTAGGCTGGAAGATTAGATAGCGAGCTTTTTAGTAATGTGATTCTGCCCCCCAGCGACAAATACTTGGATTTCCAAGACATAAGCTTCCTCTCTACTCTCTCAACCACCGGATCCCACACCACCGCAGAGGTACATTACACCATAGCTTTCTTGATCACTTTGCAGCCTAATTTCACCCATTGAATGTCTTTGAGGGCATTGGGTTCCACCACTAACCGTCTTTAGAAAACTCCGACAACAATGGGCTCACTTTAAAATCATCAACCTTGCATGGTTTTAATAAGGAAACATGGAAGATAGGATGAAGCTTGGTCTTAGGTTGGGGTAAGCATATTTTGGTTGAAATTGAAAAACTGAACCAAAAATGTTGATTTCATTTTTTCTTTGGTTAGGTTATTTTGGTTATTGGTTCAGTTCTCATATTCTAAAATTTGCTTTCAGTTTATATATATATATATATATATATATTAATGGGTGCTAGAGGCATAGGCCTCATGAGCCTCATGCATGTCTCATACAAAAAGACAGAAAGAACTAGATTAGAATACAGAACCCTCCTCGAAGTTTCCTTAGATAACACAGAACCTGTTCTACAGCAGCCCTACGTGTGTCTCTAGGGGCATGCGTAAACTGACTAATCATACTAACAACATATGAGATATCTGGCCATGCCATGCGAAGGTATAACAACTTACCCAAAAGTCTTGAGAACACTCCCCTATCTGCCAAAAGCTCACCATTAACAGCTGAGAGTTTATGGTTAGCATCAATAGGTGTAGAAATAGGTTTGGCACCAAGTTTCCCAATCTCCGTGAGAAGATCTAACACATACTTCCGTTGGGAGATGAAGATGCCATCTTTAGACCTAGCAACTTTGACTCCCAAGAAATATCTCAATTCCTCTAAATCCTTAATTTCAAATTTCGAGTTAAGGAATGTCTTGAGTGCCTAGACTTCCTCTACATCACTCCCTGTAATGACAATATCATCAACATAAACAATGAGGAAGGTAACCTGAGTGCCTTTCCTCTTCATAGATAAGGTATGGTTAAATTGCATCTGTATATAGCCAAACTCAACAAGTGCAACTCTGAATCTATCAAATCAAACACGTGGGGATTGCTTGAGGCCATAAAGAGATTTCTTCAACTTACATACCTTGCCCTACATTTCCTTACCATACATATCCAGGGGAAGTGACATATAAACCTCTTCAGTCAAGTCTGTCTCCATTTAAGAAAGCATTCTTTACATCAAACTGATAGAAGGGTCAATCATAACTCACCGCCACGGATAACAAAACTCTCATTGTGGTCATTTTTGCAACCAGTAAGAAAGTCTCCATATAATCAACTCCATATACTTGAGTATAACCCTTGGCTACTAGCTAAGCCTTAAACCTCTCAATAGTGCCATTGGAATGATACTTAATAGTGAACACCCACTTACATCCCACTAGTTCTTTCCCACGAGGCAAATCCACAATATCCCAAGTATGATTTTTACAAAGTGCTTCTATTTCAATTCTCATAGCCTCCTTCCATTCTTCTTAGATAAGGCCTCTGTAATTGACTTGGGTATAGGCTAAGAAGAAATGAAGGCTAAGAAAGAATAATAAGATGGGTGGGGATAACAGGTTGTAAGAGTAGGTGTTTGGAAATGCAATGTGCTGTACATTTCCTCTTACCTTTTTTCACAACAATAGGTAGGTCCAAGTCTGGGAAGGGATGTTCTGGAGCAAGTGGTGAAGGGCTTGTCCTCTCTTCAGGGGTTGAGAGTGTCTGATGCTCAATTGTAGATGAGGGAACAACCTGATCACGCTGTAGCCTTTGTCTCTAGTACCACCTCTAAACAATAGGATGAGTAATAAAAACTGGAGGACTAGGAGGAGGAGGAAGAGTAGGAATGGTAGAATTGGGAGACGAAGGCTCTTCCATTGGAACAAAAGGAACCACAGGAGACTCAACCTCAGAATCAATAGAAGGCAGAGGAAGAGGTGAAGAAAACAATTCAATGGAATGCTCCCCCATAGAAGAATGACCATAAAATGGAAGTGATTCTGCAAAGGTAACATCCGTGGAGACAAAATGAGTTTCACTTGTGGGATCAAAACAACAATAGCCCTTTTGTGTGGAAGCATACCCTTAAGAAAGTGTACTTCCGGGCCTTGGGTTCAAACTTATGTCTCTGAGAACTAGGGACATGAACATAACCCAAAGACATGCAAGGGAATAGGAAACAATTCACTCTCAAGAAATAGGACAACAAAGTGAGATTTGAACCCCAAGACTCGAGAAGGCATGCAATTAATAAGGTAGGTAGCTGTCATCACCGCATCACCCCAAAATCTCACTGGAACATGGGAGGCAAAAAGGATGCTCTTGGCTACTTCAACAACATGTTGGTTCTTTCTCTCTACTAGATTTTGTTCTGAAGTACGAGGACAAGAACTTTGATGTATAACCCCAAACTTCTCAAAGTATGAAACAAGATCCTTCTCAAAATATTCCTTAGCATTATCTGATCGGAATATCTTGATGCGGGTATCAAATTGGATAAGCACACATTCATGAAACTATTTTACAAGTTTGGGTACTTCAGCACGGGAACACATAAGGTAAAGTAGGTGTAACGAGAAAAATCATCAATAAACAGAATAAAATATTTATAACCACCCATGCAAGGTAAGTGGTATGGCCCCCACACATTAGAGTGAATAATATGAAAAGGAACTGTAGATCTTTTATTACTTGTAGAATAAAAGCTTTTGCAATGCTTTGACAACTTGCATGACTCACAATGTAGACTTGACAACTTAGTTTCTTTAAACAAAGTTGGAAACAAAAGACTCAACGAAGGAAAAGAAATAACACCCAAACGATATGACATAACACAATACGATTGACTGACTTTGACACATTTGAACCAAAAGTTGCTCTCGGAGGTGATACTTGACTTTGTCTAGGCATGTCTAGCAGGTATATCCCATTTGCCTCATGGCCACTCCCAATCACCTTTTGAGAGTCCATGTCTTGAAAAACATAGTAAGAAGGGAAAAAGGTCACACTACAATTCTAAGATTTTGTCAAATTACTAACTAAAAGCAAATTAGTGTTTAATTTAGGAATATGAAGGACTGAGGATAAGATAAAAGTGTTTGAAGCTCTGATGTTTCCCTTACCAGAGATAGGAGCAAGAGAGCCATCAGCAAGGGAGATCTTATTTTGGTTAGATAAAAGTTGGTAAGTAGAAAATAAATGGGGGCACACTAGTCATATGGTCAGAGGCACCGGAATTAATTATCTAAGGGATCCTACAATTACCTAAGATAGAAGCATGATTCGTAGTAGTACGAATACCTGAATGGGCATATGCGGATGAAGAGGTATTATCTCTGATGAAGTAGGTGTTGTAGCAGTGGGCTCCATGTGACTAATTATTCGGTCATACTTCTCATACTCAGCCCTGGCGGTTGTTAGTTGCTCTCCTACTGATTTCTCACCACTATACCCTTGTTCACTTTGTGAGGAGGTGGCTACATTTGCATTTCCACCTTTTCCATTCTCATTCCTTTTTCCACTATCTACATTCTTGAGTCTGGCAGGTATAAGCTCTGAATGCAGCTTCTAACATGTGTCTTTAGTATGTTTAGGCTTCTTGCAATATTCACAAATAACATCTTTCTTCTGAATATTGGCTTTCGGCTTCATTCTGACATTAGCATAGTGATCCATTAGTGGCTCCACAGACTGAACTCTCCTACTCTCCTCACTACTCACCATAGCATAAGCCTAAGATAAAGTCACCCCATCCTTCACCAAAACATTTTATCTCACAATATCATACTTCAGATTGAGTTCAGTAAGGAACTAAAAAGCCCAATTTCTTTCCACCAGCTTCCTATGTGTTTTAGCATCCTTTGTACACCCCAAACCATAATTTCCATCAAATCAATCTCCTGCCAAAGAGATTTTAGCATGGAGAAGTAAACGACTAAGGGCTTCTCTCTCTGTCTTAGACTATTCACATCATTCTTCAATTTGTAAGCCTAGACAATATTCAATTTTTGGGAATAGGTCTACATGACACTATCGCACACCTCCTTTGTAGTTTCCATCCACAAGTAGTGTTGGCTAATATGTGGCTACATAGAATTTACTAACCAACCCACTACTATGTAATTTTCCTACATTCACCTCTCATAGGTAGGGTCATCCTCCCTCGGTTTCTTCTTGCTCCCAGTGATATAATCCCATTTCCCTCTACTAAACACATGTATCTTAATAGATTGAGACCAGGCTAAATAATTGGTTCCATCCAACTTTATAGTGGTCACTACTCTAAAAAGATTCTTTATTGACCCCCCCCCCCCCCCATGTCCAAACCCAGAATCTCTGGGATATTTGGTTTCTCCTCTAGCTTGCTCCATTGAGTGAAACGAAGATCAAAATAAGTCTCAATTAAGCTAGAATTGCTATCCTAAGCAAAAAATTACTCTTCAAACAGTCAAATCTAGAGGTTCATAGGACCCACTAGAATGGGAGAAGAGGAGAAATTTCAACCATTCCTACTAGAGGTTCCAAAACCCTATCCAACTAATCGCCCTTAATGAAAATCAAAAGGCTACCCTTTGATCCCCAAGCACCAACTTCAAAGTGTCTCTAGAACCTACAATTAGTTTTCTCCAGTTGTTAGGGTTTTTGGGAAAATATTCCAAGAACCTGCCTTGGGCTTCAACTAGGGATAAAAACTTCACAAAACCTCTCCAAAAGCGCTCCCAACTAGGCTACATAAGCTGCTCCCTAATCAGCTAATCGATTCTCCATACACAGTGTGTATGGGCAAAGAGGGAAGAAAAAAAGGTGAGAACCTGCTTTGATACCAAGTTGTAAATCACACTTGCAATAATCTGAATTAAAAAGAAAAGTAACAGGAGAAAAGGAGATTGAAGAGAGAGAAGTGATGGAGGAAGAAAATGGAAGAAAAGGAAGAAGAGAGAGTAGTTCAATCCTCTCTTCAGCTCCCCAACAATGTGTTTTATTCATTGTTTGTAAATATAAGAACAATTACATGATTTCCCTTAGTAGGGCGGCTGGCACTAAAGATAATAATAAAAAAGAGAAAATAGGCCCATAACTAAGGCCCACTACTAACAAACTTAAGTTATAAACCTGACTTAAAGAAAATAAAGGAAAACTAAGGCCCATTTGGCCCATCATCTCTACAGTTTGCTCTATGTAACCTTTTGCTTGCGATTTTTAATCAATAATTTTCTATTACTTATAAAAAATAAAGCTAAATTATCAATGAATAAGGTGTAAAGACATGAGAAATGCACACTTTCATAGGTTATATGAGGAGAAACATTACAATCAACAATACCAGGACTCTAAAACATCTATACATCATACAATAATTATCACTCTTGTTTCAGTTTTTAAAAATTATAATTTTCATTTTTTATTAAAATTTTGGGAAATTTTTTTATTAAATAATGTCTCTATTTTTTCAAATAATAAATATGTTTAATTTTGACCATATAATTATTTCATTTTACATATGATTGTAAAATAAAACACAAATCATTTAAGGTAGATAAAATAAATTATTTTTATAATTTTTTGTTTTAATTAAAATTTGGGGGAAATTAAATTTTAAATTATTCATTCCAGTTTTTATGATTATAATTTTCTATTTTCTATTAATTTTATTGGGAACGTTTATTCATTTAGTATTTTTATATAAATAATAACTATTTTTCAAATAATAAATATGTTATCATTTTTAACATATAATTTATATGTAAAATAAAATTTATAAATCATTTAGGGTAGATAAAATAAATTATTTTTGTAATTTTCAGTTTTTATTAAATTTTTGGGGAAAATTAATTCTTAAATTATTTATTTCAGTTTTTATAATTATAATTTTCAATTTTTATTAATGATGTGGCAAGAGCAAAACTGTTAGTTGCAGTATACGGGGTCGAGAAGGCAAAGGAGTTGGGCATTGATAATCATCATTGAGGGTGATTCAAGAACTGTGTTGAAATGGCTGAAGAAAGGGGAGGGGGTGACATGGCACCTGAGGAATGACTTCAAGCGATTTTAATGGTTAGAAAAGGACATGACTATGAGAGTTAAGTGGGTGAGAAGAACTGCCAACAGCTTGGCAGATGGTCTAGCTAAGCAAGGGGTACAAAGAACTCAATTGTATTGGGCTCAATTATAATCTCTGGGTGGGGTCAGCTTTTCTATAGCTGTGTTTTTCTTCTCTTTTCACAATCTATTTTTGTGCTCATGCCTATTTTTTATTAATGAAATCATTTCTGTGTTGCTGATAAAAAAATCAATTTTTATTAAGTTGAAAAATAATCCAAAAGCATTCAATATACAGTTTTGTCAAACTAGGCACCAATATGCTTCTGAATTGGTGTGTATTGGACCATATCCACCGATATGGCACGGCACAGCCCAATATGAAGGCATATTGTGCTGATACAAATGACTCGTGAGATACATACCCAATTGTGGCATGTCCCATATCCATGGCCATGGATACAATACGCCCCATATAAGGAGTATTGTATCGATACTTTAAACCTTGCTTCAACCCTGTCCTTAATCCTAGATCCCAAGAATCCCCACTGACACTTGATTTGGTGAAAACAGAAATTTTTAGCAGCGGTTTACAGGGTAGAGAAGGCCAAAGAATTGGGAATTGATAGATTGATTATTGAAGGGGACTTGAAGATAGTTGTGGGATGGTTGAAAAAAGGAGAGGGGGTGACTTGGCAGCTGAGAAATGATTTCAGAAGATTTCTGGGACTGTCAAAAGACATGAACAAACATCCCAAGTGCATTGGGTTAGAAGATCTGCAAACAATGTGGCTGATAACTTGGCTAAGCATGGGGTACAAAGAGAATCAATGTATTGCGCAGAATTGTAATATGGGTTGGATGGCTTGCCTTGTATTGGGCATGCTCTTTGTTCACAACTACTTGTTGTGTCTTCTACTTTAATCATTAATGAATTTTCTTGTTGGTTGCTGATCAAAAAAGAATCCCCACTGACACTAACATTTTAAACCTTGATACTAACTGCTTAAAAAGAAAACTTAATGCATTCTTGCAAGTCATATAAGACTTTTTGAAGGTTATAAATGTAAAACAAAAACCTCACAGAGTGTTGAAAAACATTTCAACAAATTACAGAAAATGCTCATACACTAAACCCATAATTGGTATTTAAATCAATCATGTAAAGAAAAGAACCCTACTTAATTTAATTATGAATCATTCGTTTTTTGACTTATGGCATCTCAAGTTGTGAGCCATACCATATACCTTTAGGTGTGAATCTCAAGGTTAAGCTGTAAGGTGCTTACTAACCCAATGTAAGCCTCAAGGCATAAACCTCACATGCATTTTATAACCCTTCTCTCTGGTTGCTGTAAGGGAATAATGGGCCTCTGGGGATTAAAGACGAAGATGGAGAGAGGAGAGAAAGGGCAAAGTGACGAAGATTTCCAGACAGTGAACAGATGGAAACTTGAATTGGACTTCGAAGCAAAAAGATTGCTGTTGGAACTTGGAAGGGCCAGAGGTAGAAACCTGCTAAAAATAAGAGAGGATAGGAAGGTGATGGTTCTATTACACAAGGAAGCCGTGCTATGGTTGAAAGGGTTCATTGACGGCATAATCAACTCCATCAGGGCAGCAGGATGAGAAGCTCTTTGGAGGTGCTAAGAAAAAGATATGAAGTTGAGTTAAGGAGGAATGGAAAAGGATGGTTTATTGCTGTTACAGAATACTTTACTGATAGGAAATAGATGGTATGCATACCGGAAGGGAAGCAGTCACAGGGTTGGATATTATTCACAGAGAAGCTACAACAGTTCCTTGTCTCTGCAGACAGGACTTAAAAGGAAGAACAAGAACCAACCTCAGAAGACAGTCTGGAGCATATTCAGAACCAGGTGCCGAGCAGTGCAAATGATGAGGAGAAAGAAAAATAGACCTCAACTCTTCGGGGTGGAGCGGTTGTAAGTTCAAACATGACAACATGACAAAGAAGATGGTGATTGAGGTTGAGCAGAGTGTGTGGGAGTGGAGGTTGGTTATAACAGTTAACAGAGAGGTTAAAGATTGGAGGAAATTGTTAGATACAGCAAAGAATAAATTGGAACTAAAAGCTGAGGTAGCCTTAAAACCATTCTCAGACAGGAAGGTGATTCTACTCATTGATGATGAAGTAAAACGGGGCTTCACGACTTTCGAATATGAAGAGGGGCTGGTCCAAGTTCAGAATTGGAAGCCGCTGTGTAATGAGGTGGAGCAGTTCTCTGGTAGCTTCCTGCTAAAACTGGTTGGACTGCCGTTTATAGTGAGGATGCTGGGGGGAGTCTGGAGGAAATTGATGTAATCTTAGTCATGTGCCGCAAGGGTACTTTTGTCTTTTCATTTATTTTTATTTCTTATGTTGTCACCCTAACATATAAGTACAAAAGCCTGGCACTACCAGCTATAATCTTTTCAATCTCAATTTTCTCTTCTCTTCCCTCTCTTCTCTTCTCTTCTTCACTCTTGATCGAAATCATGGTATCAGAGCTGGACAGCACTCTGTAAAAGGTGTTTTTATCTGATCAAAGATCTTACAAATCACATACCTGGACTGAGAATGAGAAAACTGGTTCGACCTTGCACTGAGAACTGTTGCTGGACCCTATTCTATTATTTTTTAAACAGAAACTGAAAAGAAAATCACACTCAGAGATTGGCGGATGATTGACTGAGTTTTTCTAGAGGTCAATGGCTGTTTTTCTTCTTCTCTCCCATTCTTCTCTGGACTGTAACTTCCAAAAATCAGTTGAACTGATCAGGAACCTAGACCGAAGTGATTTTTTATCATTGGCTCTTGGTATTGTTACCAAGAACATCCTAAAATCTGCCCTAGCCAAATGGTGTAGGCGTGTTTAATGACTTCTGTGGGTCTGTGATCCAAAACTGTGTGGGTGAAGAACCTGTGTAGGTCATGTGTGACCTGGTTCAGATGAAGAAATACATCAGCAGAAGTGTAGATGTTATGTGTGGCTTAAACTAGCCCTTGTGAGGTCAGTTAGACCTATAAATCTGTGACAGCAGGTGCTGTGTTACTGTGACTACAACCATTGTGAGGTCAGTTAGACCTGTAAATCTGTGACAGCAGGTGCTGTGTTACTGTGATTGCAATTTGACCTTAAATCTTACAGTGGGGGTTGTGTGTTTGTGAGTGTGTGGACTGCGGGAGGAGGGTTGTAGGTCTGAAACTTCTGCTAGCAGCCTTTGTTATAGCCTCTGAAGACTGCAACTTCTGGAACCTCTTTTAACCAAGGAGGAATGAACAGCAGTCTTGACTCTATGAACTTTCCAACAACCATTATTCCCTTAGATGGCATAAATTATTTGACATGGTCTAAGGAGATGGGGTTTTACATCACAGCCCGGGGTAAGGCAGGGTATATCAATGGAAAAGTGAAGGAACCTAGGACTGGTACTGCTGAATATGATAAATGGGACCAAGAAAACTCCATGATTATATCATGGCTTTTGACTACTATGCTACCATCAGTTAAGTAGAATTTTATGTGGGCTGAGACAGCCAAGGAAATTTGGGAACAAGCAAGGTCAACTTACTTCGAGCAGAGACACTATGCTAGAATCTATCAATTGCAAGTCGAGTCTGCAACATGTAAACAAGGGGAAAGAAGCTTATCCACCTACCACTCTACCCTTACATCTATCTGGAAAGAGTTAGATTACTATCAGAACAGTGACTGGGAGAATGCAAAGGATGCCAAAGCTTACAAATAGTTAGTGTCACAGCAACGGGTGTTTGCTTTTTTGTTAGGGCTTAATCCAATGTATGAACCCATTCGAGTTCAAATTTTGGATGGTAAGGACCTTCCTTTTGTCCAAGAGGTGTATGCTTCGGCTCAATTTGAGGAAAGTAGAAAATCTGCCATGAATCCCCCCGAGGGGGAGACCATTGCTTTAGCTGCAAGAAATAATACCAATTCAGCATGAAAGGGAGATGGTCAGAAAAGGGTTGATGATAAATATAAATTGCGTTGCACTCATTGTCAGAAATCCCGACACACATGAGAGACATGTTGGGAATTTCATAGAAATCCGAAGTGGGCACAAGACCTAAATAAGAAATCAGCTCAAGATCAGAACAAGAAACCAAATTAGAAGAGGTTCACCTCGGCTAACTTGGCCTCTCATGAGTCGTAGAGTGGAGGAACTACTGTGAACTCTCAGGATTGCCCCCTAGGTCTGATCTCAAGGAAAATATTTTCTCTGCCTTCTGTTACCATTTGGAGCAATATGGTAGGGCTCTCTCACACAAGCAAATTCTGGACCCACTCCTTCAACCTCCTTTGCTTCTACCTCAGGTAACTTAGCTTCTACATTCCATGTGTCTACTGATACCTCCAAATCTCCATGGATTATTAATTCTAGTGTTTCCAATCACATGACTGGTAAGTCAACATTTTTCCAATCATACACCCTTCTTTCTGGCAAAGATAAAGTGAGGTTAACCGATGGATCCTTCTCCTCCATTGCTGGTCAAGGATCTATATCTTTGCCATTTGGCTTACCTTTATCCAATGTTCTACATGTTCCAAAACTGCCTATTAATTTACTATCTATTAGTAGCATTACACACTCTTTGAACTGCTCAGTGACCTTTTTTCCTCAATCTTGTGTCTTTTAGGATTTGGCCTTCGGAAGGACGATTGGTAAAGGGAACATGGTGAATGGTCTTTATGTGTTGGAGAATAAAGTTGGTCTTGCGGCCTCAGAGTCTTTGAGTCAGTCAAATAAAAGTCAGGTTACTTTATGGCATAGTCGTTTGGGTCATATGTCCTTTGAGTCTTTAAAGTACTTGCTTCCGGAATTGTTTGAGTCTGTGTTAGTTAATGATTTTCAATGTCAAGTGTGTCAGTTAAGTAAACATTGTAAAACTTCTTTTCCTTTACGTAATAAAAGATCAGATGTTTCTTTTTGTGTATTCTGATGTTAGGGGACCTATAAATATTCCAACAGAGAATGGCTACAAATACTTCATATCTTTCATTGATGACTTCTCTCGATACACATGGGGTGTACCCTATGCACTCTCGAGAAGTTCCTAAACTTGTGAAAGCCTTCCAACGTATAGTATACACACAATTTCAAACAGAGATTAAAATTTTCCATTCAGACAATGCCAAAGAGTATTTTAATGGTGACCTCACTGAATTTTTTAATACTTGTGGCTCTCTTCATTGTAACTCTTGTGCTAGAACCCTTCAACATAATGGGGTTGTAGAAAGAAAGAATCGTCATCTTCTAGAGGTTGCTCGGAGGTTGTTGATACACATGAATGTTCCCAAACGATTTTGGGTGGATGCTGTTATGACTACGGCCTATCTTATCAATTGGACGCCATCTCCTCTCTTGGAATACGAGTCCCCTCATCAGCTCATCTTCCCCACTACTCCATTGTTTGCTATCCCTATGCGTGTTTTTGGGTGTAAATGTTCTGTCCATGATTTGTCTCCTACCCGCGGGAAGCTAGATCCCAAAGCCATTGTTTGTGTTTTCCTTGGCTACCCTCTTTCCCAAAAGGGTTATCGTTTCTTTGACCCTATTTCCAAAAAGTACTTTGTATCCATGGATGTTTCTTTCTTTGAAGATGTGTCTTTCTTCCCTGCTTCTCCTCAGGGGCAAAGTTCAAGTGAGGAGAAACAGAGACAGGTTTTGTTGCCTTCTCCTCCTAACCCTCCTCCATTCTGGGTCTTTCGTATACAGCGGTACAAAAGTCAAGGCTGGGGTCAACAAAGTTCAATAGACACAGAGCATCCTGAAGCTGTGCAACCTATGCCATCGGACTCTCAGGAGTTGAATCCATCACTGCATCCAAGTACTATTGTTCCAGTTAGTGTCCCTGAACCCATTGATATTGATACTTCTAATTGTGATCTGGACCTTCCTATTGCTAAGGGGAAGGGTGTTAGATCATGCATCACACACCACCCAATGGCTCACTCCTTATCCTATGAGAATGTTTCATCCTCTTTCCATGCTTTCCTCTCTGCTATTGATAGTGTTTCCCTTCCCAAAAGTGTTGCAGAAGTTTTATTTATTCCTGAGTGGACAAATGCAATGAAGGACGAGATCAATGCCCTTCACAAAATTCTACCCATAGCTTGTTAAATTCAGTTTTCTGAATCAGGGAAAATTTCAATCACTGTTAACCATCCACGCAAAATTCTACCCATAGCTAGTCTTATGCTTGTTATTGTATGTTAATCATTGACATGAATTCCTTTAATCAATTGTTGATGAATATTTAGTTTTAAACTAAGAAAAGTGATCTTTCTTAATATTATTTCTTTTTATTTTTATCAAATTTATTTATAGTCATCTGAACATCGTCTCTGATCTTTTGTGCAGGTGTTGCTACTGCGTTTGCTGCTAGAGACATCCTTGGGAATGTTCTAAGTGGGCTGTCTATGCAGTTCACAAAGCCCTTCTCATTAGGAGATACCATAAAAGTATATTGAACTTAATTTTTTATACTAGTTAATATGTATTGGTAGACTATTTTTTGGTTATCATGCTCTTAACCTTGGTGACTAAACTTTTCTCCTTAAATTTTATAGTTTATCTTTATCAATATATTAAACATAATTAAGCCTTAAAACATTTATATCTATAATATATATAATTATATTTATATATATGTATATATATTAAACTATTTATATATTTATATGTTTGTTATGATGCCATGTCTTACTGGGTCAACCAGTTGTCATACCATTTGACCTGTGATCCAATCCCCTTTACAGATTTATGAATGACCCTGATCTGACAGCATCCACCTCTAAGGTTAAATTACAAACATGCCTAGGGCCTAGTCTTTTTACTTATTAATAGAAACAATTACAATATCTCAATTACATTCTTTTAATATTTTGATTCCATTTTGCTGGTGAAACAATTGTTCTGCAACATTACTTTTTAAGGACCTGCACTGGCAAAGGGACAATAATTTTTATCTACTAACGTTTTTATTTAATTGATATGGTTTATTATTGGTTTGATCATGACAACATGTTTGATCAATTGAAGCTTCACTTCATCCTAATGTTAGGACCCATTCATTAAAGCCATATTGCTGCAACTTTTCTAATTAATTAATTTTTTTTTCAAATGATAGAGACCACATTTGTTTTACTCTGTTTTGGCATAAAACTATCAGGTGTTTCTACAAATTGTGCATTCATTTTAATCCGAGTTGTTCATCTTGTTCAAATAGATTATAGTTAAGAACAACTCTATTATTTTTGCCTGCCACAAATACAATACATGATATATATGTATGTAATAATCTCAGATTGAGACCTAGGAAGCAAAAGAGAGTAGGTAGTCAGTTAGTAGTTTGACTAGAATGTTGCAAACCTAGTGGCCAAATTAGAATTAGAAGGGCAAGTGATTACCAATCAAGATGAATAACTAGAATGTTCCCAACATAGTCTCTGGTTTTACAATGGCTTTCTATCAAGATTATTGGAATGCATTAAAAGATGATTTATGTGATGCTCGTAAGGAATTTGTAGAAAATTATATAGTGAGCCTGGGAGTCTATTGAGATTGTTTGGGTGCAAGGGTATTCTTCTCCTTTTTGTTCTTTTGTATTTGGGCACCCATATGAGGGCTTACTTGTAATTTCTCTCAATAGTATAAAATTCCAAGTTTGAGAGAGTGAATAGTAACTCTCTCTTCTCTATTCGAGCCTTTCTCTCTTCTTGTTTTCTTTCTCAATAAAACCTAGATGTTGTAACTTGGTATCAGAGCAACTAGAAGGTCGTGGGAGAGTCTTTCTCTATAGGTTGTGAGCTACTGACATCAGACCGCTGCTGGATGATGTTAGCAGTCCGTACAGGTGGCGGCGGTAATCTCTAAAAATTGTATGGTTTTGATTCGCCCTGATTTTAGATGAATTTTGGTATATGTCTCGTTGAGGTTTGATGCTTTTATGACTTTTTGTGGATTTTTCAAGTGAAAAATCATAGAAATTCCAGACCTGGTCTAGAGGTTTGTTTATCTTGTTTGATTGATTTTATTCTGCAAAACTTGGTTCTTCCAGGTTGTTTTATATTTTGGGAATGACGGGAAGTGGTCTCGTATTTTTCTGAACCTTAAAAAAGTTTTGGGAGTTTTTTATTCTCCCTCTATTTTACCGCCAACCAGCTTTTTGGCCCATTTTTTAGCGTTTAACCAAGTTTGACCCTTCCTTTTTGGGTTTGTATTTCAGTTGGGTGTTATGGTGCTCCTTAGTTGTAGAGATAGTTGTTTGTGAGGTATGGAATCACCAAAAGATATACAGATGGGTTATAGGGTGTTTCTTGGAAATGTTGATGTTTCTAGTGGTATGGTAACCACTGTATAACTTGATGGGACCAACTTTTTGGAGTGGTCCCAATTGGCTAAACTTATAATCACAGGGAGAGGTAAGTTGGGATTCATTACAGGCAAGGAGGTGATTGGTGAAGCTGAAAATTGAAGACCCTAAGTTTGCAAAGTGGGAACAGGATAACTCACTGGTAATGTCTTGGCTGGTCTATTCAATGCAACCTCACATTGCTCGTAGCTACATGTTCCTCATGACTGGTAAAGATATTTGGGATAGGGTTGTCGCCACTTACTCACAGGTTCACAATACTGCTAGAGCATATCAGCTTAGGAGAGAAGCTTGTAGTATGTGTTAGGGGGAGAGAACAGTGGCTATGTATTTCTCCTCTCTACAATCTCTTTGGGAAGAAATGGATCATTTAACTTTTGAGTGGAAGGATCCTATAAATGCTGAGCAGTACATGAAGTACATTGAGGAGAACTAGGTCTTTAACTTTTTTGTTGGCTTAAATCCAAAGTTTGATTTCACTAGACAACATATTCTGAGTGCGGGCATTGTCTCTCTGGCTATTGCTTACTCTCTTGTGCAAGGGGAAGAAAGTAAAAGGGCAGCCATGATGCAACCCTTTGTGATTGAGCACTCTACCTTTATGTCCTCTAAGCCTAGGCCAAGTGGCAGCAGTAAGCATCCTACTACTGAGAAGTCTGATGATGTCATCTGTGAATATTGCAAGAAGCTGAGGCATACTAAGGAAAGATGTTGGAAACTCAATCCTCACTTGAAACTGGACAAATTTAAAATTGGAAGGAAAGGCAATACTCATTTGGCCACAATTGGTAATGAGGGTCAATCTTGTAATGTGACCAATTAATTTCATGACTCCTTTGACGTGAAGGATAAACTTTGGAGTCTTCTATTGCACTTGGAAAAGAGTGAGGCATCCTCCTCATCTGGTTTTGGTAATCCATCCAGTGCCTTTTTTTATCAATAACAAAATTTCAGTAGATTAAAGAGATAGGTACAACAATCTAGAGAGGGTTAAAAAGACAACTCTCTACAAGAGAACAAACATAGCATTTCACAATACAGCCCAGTACAAATGATCCCTACCCACCCCCTGCTTTGCCAAAGCATCTGCAAACGCATTTTCTGTTCTTTTCACCCACTGAAATTGGATGTCCATCCCCATAGTTAGCCACTTAATTTCCTTTCTTTCATTAGCATACTTCCAAAGTCTGCTTCCCCTTTGTAACTAGCTTACCACCAACTTTGAGTCCTCTTCAATAATTAACTTCTGTATATTCAGTTCCTTACTCTTTCTTATACCCTCCATAACAGCGTAGATCTCAGCTCTAAGGGAGTCCCCAACCCCAATGGAGCATGAATACATTGCTAACACTTCCCCTCCCATCTCTGAAGACACCCCCTACACCTGAAGGGCTTACCCTAACTACTCCCATCAAAACTTAACTATATAAATCCATTGCTAGGAGGTGATCACACAGGAGCAACAAAAAACCGAGCCGATGCATAGTTAGCCACTTCCATCCAGTTGTTCAACAACATAACCATAGAAACATCATCAAATAGCTATAAGGATTTTAACCAATGCACCACCCTGACTGTTATGACCTCAATAATACCTTCTTTACTTCTTTCCTTTTTAGAAAAAAATTGGCATTCCTTTCCTCCTAGAGATAAGTAGTTCTTCTTCCAAGTGGCTAGCTTCTTCTAAAACCTATCAATTATAGGGTTCCAAAAACTTTCTTTTTTCGGGTTGTCAACTAAGGGCATCCCCAAATATTTCAAAGGCCATTAAGCCACCACACACCCCAAAGCTTCAGCCCTTTCCCTTATAGTTGTCTCTTCCATATTAATCCCCACCACACAGCTCTTACCAAAATTTACCTTCATATAAGACATCTGCTCAAATATTTGAACCACCAACTTCGAGTTTTTGGCCCGTCTCACATCCTCCCCCTCACAAAACAAGCATCAGCAAATTGTAAGTGATTTATAGGTATACTATCTTTTCCAACTCTCCATCCCCTCACTAAACCTCTCGAATATGCTCTCTCAATTAACCTCCCCAACACTTCTGCAATCACATTGAAAAGGAAAGGAGAAAGGGGGTCCCCATGTCTAATTCCCCTTAAAGCTGGAAAGTGATCCACTACAGTTCCATTCACCAGGGTCATAGTTGTCAAGGCGACGCCTAGGCGACAAGGCGCCCTTGGAGGCTCGCCTCGCCCAGTCGCCTAGCAGTTTTGTGCACTGGGTTATAAAATACTTTTATATTTTTAATTTTTTGACATTATAATTATAAAATAGACATTATTAAACTAGAATATTCATTTTATGTGTTTATATACTAATTTATTTTTATTAGTATATAATCAATGCAACATTGCTAACTGCTGTATTGAACCCATGGTTCACAGTATTGATACACCTCTGTGTATTGGCAGAGGTGTATCGGTACTTATAACGATACTCCCCCTTTTTTTTTTTATTTCTTTGGTTTTCAATTTTATTCTTAAATATATATATTATTGAAAAAATGGGCCCCCCAAAAACACCTGTAAACAGGTATCAGGACCCCAAAGATACAATACAATACACTCAATATGGGGCATATCGTATCAAAATTTTGATCCTTGGAACCTATAAGCAAAGGAAGAACTTAAAATTTTGTCTAATCAACACATTTTCTTCTTCCATGTCTTCTTCTTCTTCTTTCACCTTTTCTTTTCTTCTTTCCTATAACAAAAGTAGGGGTTCAGCCCCTATATTTTTTTAATTTTCTTTACTTTGTTCTTTTTCTTCTCATAAAATGTTGATTTTCTAGACTTAAACATGAAACTTATACTTTTCTTATGAAAATTATGAATAATTATTAAGGAAAGATGGTTATGGAACCTAGGGAACTACCCTAGGATATATGGTTTTACTTAAAAAAATTCGTCGCCTAGGCGACTAGGCACCCCCCTGTTGCCTAGCCTCGCCTTGGCGCCTTGAAAACTATGACCAGGATAGAATAATGACAAGTCTCAATGCAGCCTAAAATCCAGTTGCACCATTTCTTCCCAAAGCCAAAGCAGTCCAACACTTGCATCAAAAAAGACCAATCAACCATATCATAAGCCTTCTCTAGGTCCAATTTGCATACAATCCCTTTCTTCCTTGTTCTCTTCAAATCCTCCACACATTCATTGGCAATTAAAATTTGATCCACAATTTGTCAATCTCCCACAAAGGCTCCTTGATTCTGTGAGATTAAATCTGGAAGCACCTCTCTAAATCTTCTAGATAAGACCTTGGCAATTTTCTTATATAAGCTATTCACCAAACTATGGGTCTAAAGTCTCTAGGAGTTGAGAACTCTACTAAGGCAGAATTGCTAGCTGTCGGCCATGGTGTACAGCTTGCAGTTTAGCTAGGTGTGGAACCGCTGCTAATTGAAAGGGATTCCAAGGTGGTAGTGGATTGGCTACAGAATCCAGAGTCTATAGTAAGGTGCTTTAAGAATGAAATTAAAAAATTCTAGTGGCTAACAAGGAGTTGACTATAAGAATACAATGGGTGGGGATATCAGCAAATGCTTTGGCTGATTGCCTAGCAAAGCAAGGGGCAAACAGGGAAAAGTTTTATTGGGCTCAATTTTAGTTTGAATTTGTTTTCTGTTTTCTGTTTCTTCTTGTTGTTAGGAGAGGACATAGCTCACGCCTCTTCATGGAAAGCTTGTACCTCAAATTCTTTTTCTCTTGATGAAATCTTAATTTATTTATAAAAAAATGCTGGTTGGCTTGGGTTAAATTATTATTGATAAAGTATCAATCTGAAACCTTGTGTTTGAGTAGGACAGTGAGATTCATATAAAATAAATTGGGTTGTTTGCTTCTTTCTCATGCCATGTAAGATTAGAAGGTCTAAGTCAGTTTATTCCCTATCAAAAATTTGGCTGCTTTGTTGTGATTTGTGTGTGTGTGTGTGAATGCATGCACTCAGAAATCCTTTCCCCTGAGCTGTGGATTGGTTTTGTAGGCTGGGTCAATAGAAGGACAAGTGGTAGAAATGGGACTTACTACTACATCGTTGCTTAATGCTGAGAAATTTCCTATCGTAGTTCCAAATTCCCTATTTTCAAGCCAGGTTACATCTTTGTCTCTTCTTTCATGTGAATAATTTCTGGTCAATGGTTTCTTAGTACAATTTTTCAGGGGAGCCAACACTAGCACATTATTGGGATTAATATGGTCAACTATAATTCATATTTTCTATAAGTGCATCTTATTTAATAGATAAATAATATTGAGAGAAAATATGCTAATCGGTACTGTTTTTTTCTCCAAAATTCGTGTGTTGCATATGCCATTTTTTTAGTTGCACATTTGCCCAGCATACATTATGGACATTTTTACAAAGTAGTGCAATTTGACCTGTTCCTGGTATGTTTCTAAACAGTGTTACATTTTGAGTTTGTTATTGTTCAATTTTTTCCTTGTTGATCCTCTTATTGGATATCAAATATAAATAGTGGAATGCAGCTAGATTTTCAAATATAGGATACTTATTAGGAAACTGCATAATTATTCGTCAATGTACAATTCATTCATGTACTTGATTTCAGCTCCGTCTTAGTCAACACCCCATATCTTAATATTTGGAGTCAAGAGAGATTCTACTCCTAGACAGTACACACTTTCTGGCACACAAAACTTTGGTGCAGGACATCCCCAAGAGGAATGGGAGGGCTGCATTTCTACCAGTTTGCAAAGTAAAATGGTACTGCACATAAGAAAAGAAAAATAAAGACTCATTCCTTCTTGCTTGAGTTGAATCTGTATCATCTCTTGCATCTTCTTAAACACGGGATAGTAATAAGTTGAAGTTTGATTAGGATTGTTCCATTTCTAGGCTCACAGATAAGGCTAGTTTTGTTGGGCATGCATCACTTGAGATAAAATATGCCTCACTTGGATTTTTGCTATGATTTGATAAACTAACCTTGAATTTGATGTTGAATAGGTAATATATTATATTATAGGCTTGAGACTGTATTGATATTTAGAGTTTACAATTCAGTCTATGCAGCATAGTTTTCTCGGCAACACCTAGACGATAAGGTGTTCTTGGAGGGTTGCCTCACCCAAACGCCTACATATTTATATGTAAGACACCACACAATATTTTATATTTTTATTATATGTTATTAATAGTAGTACAATAGATATTATTAGACTAAATTATTCATATTGTGAGTTTATAGTATTAATATTGTTATTCTTATACTAGTTTCTTTTTGTTATTTTCTTATTTGTTTGGGTTCAATCGAGACACAAGGCAGTGACATTCTTGAACCCTTTAGGACTTTAAAACCTGAATTGATAAATAAAAAATAACTTGAAGATTTTATCTAATTGACACACAAGAACAATCAATAGGACTTATTTTTCTTCTTCCTAGGACCAAAACAAGGGCTCAACCCTTATGTTTTGTATGTTTATTTCCTTTTTTTATTTTTTTACTCATAAATATGTTCACTTTCTATTATTGATATGGGGTTTATACTTATTTCATGAGAAAATATGGTGATTATTACTTTATTAGTTAAAGATCACTACTTATTACTATGAAAACCTAGGGATCTACCCTAGGATTTATATTTTTTATTTTAAAAAATTCATTGCCTAGGTGATTAGGCTACAAGGCGCTCCCCTATTGCCTAGCTTCGCCATGGCACCTTGAAAACTATGCTATGTAGGACTTGAATGTATAAATTCTACAGCTTTGTGTAAACAACACGATGCTTTAACCAATTAAAGCCTGTTCAAAACTTTCGCAAGCCCCACCCAATGCAAACTCAAGATGGTTGGAATCTTGTAAAGATGAAGGCAGTGCAGCTTCTTGGTGAAGGGCATACTGTGCTCCTTTGCTTTGCATCAAGTTACAACCTAGGCCCTGAGAAATGTGATCTGCCCTTTGTCTCAATGTAAGATTACCTAAATCCTCTCAAGTTACAACCTGGGCCCTTCCTCCTCTGACTTTTCCTCTCTTCCCAAACCACCCATAAAATTGTTGCTCGTACAGATCTCCAAAGCATTCTTCCCCTTTTCTTTGGTTGTCTAAAGTAGTAGGTTTCAAAAAGATTTGCAACATCAGTAGGAGGAATCCAACTGCAACCAAAGAGAGACGAAAATCACTCCCAAATACAAGAGATAAAAGAGCAGGAGATTAATAGGTATTCAACAGTCTCACTACAGCCATAGCAAAGGATACGAATACGAGGGGATAGGAACCAATTTGGCTTAGTTGATGATATGATGGTTATATGGACTCTTTTTTTAAGTGCTAGCAGATGGTGGTTGAATATGTTTGACAAGAGAATGCAGGCACTTCTGGGTATACCCAGATTTGGGAACAAAATTAAATTCTGTTTGAAGGATGAAGAGAATTCATTAAAATAAAAAAGTACAGCAGAAGGTGATAAGATATCACCAAAGCATGAGAGCCCACTCAGAAGACCCAATAAGGCCCAATACAACCGCAGCTTATAACCATGAGCATTGCCCAATCACCTAAAAGGAAAACGAAAACACAGGCCAAAAACATCCCCAAAAAACAAGAGCCACTAGCCCGACACTAAACAAAAGCAAAGCTCCCCATCCTGAAAACCGCATCAGTCTTCACTGTGAGCATATCTTCTTGGGTTGAAAAATCCTTGTCCCATTCCCCTCTCCGTTGCAAATGAGCTTTGTTTTTCACTTTCTCTTCCTTTTTTCTTCTTTCAAATTCCTCAAATGCTTTCCTAGCAAATTCCTCACCACCTTAGAAAAACAGGCCCAAGCTTTCCTAGCAAATGACTTCATCATTAATCACACAAAGTCCTTCCTTCACCCCACATTTCCACAAAGGCCACCTCCAAATCTAAAAGTTGTACGACTTCCTACCCGTCTACTTGCTTCCCCACCCATATTCTTCATCATTAATCACCCAAAGGCTTTCCTTCATCCCACAAAGCCCACCACCAAATCTAAAAGTTGTAGGACCTCCTACCTGTCTACTTGCTTCCCCATCCCTATTCTTCACATACCTTTACTTTTTCTAATGGTTTTCTTGTGGCTTAACTTTCTTATTGTGCTTACAAATGCATTTGCACTCAGATCTTGCAGTATTTATATGTTCACGTAATGATACAAGCTTACCATTTTTTATGAAATGGAACATGAATTTACTTTGTCTTAGCATTTTAATGACGCTAGTAATTAACTGAGAAATTTTCTAAATATCTAATGAAAATTTGGTGGACCTTAATACATTCCTAATCTTCTGACTTCATGATGACAAAATTCAGACAGCAGATCCCTACTTATTTGTTTTTTTTTTTTTTTTGTGTGTAACTGTGTACTTTTTTGGTGTAGCATATTGTCACTTGTCACATAATCCAAAGGTATTATGAACAATGAAACTTATAACATCGGATGGTCTTGCAGGTAATTGTGAACAAATCACGTGCACATTGGCGTGCTATGGTGACCATGATTCCCTTGCGAATTGATAATTTGGAAATGATTCCTCAGATATCAGAGGATATAAAGTCTATGCTAAGATCCAACTCAAAAATCTTCTTAGAAAAGGAAGCTCCTTACTGCTTCCTTTCTCGAATAGGAAATTCATATGCAGAATTAACTGTTGGGTGCAATATTAAACATATGGTATGTCTTCTTTCTGAAATAATCTATACATGTTATGTTGGTTCACTAATTTATTTTAGTGCAATTGGATATTTTTTGACCAATGGGGCCATTAGATATTTTATCCATAAATAACATTGTCCACTTTTAGATTTTTATTTTTTTCTAGATAAACGTTTAGGGTCCAACTACAGTGCCTTTCGAATGTTTGCTGCATGTTAAATCAAAATTTCAGTCAATCACGTTAAAGATGTCACATGGTCTATTTACTTTTCATTGGTTCACATTTCATAATGTGTATCACAAGGTGTACTTACCATTCAGGATGGTTGAAGTTTTTCTGCTTCATGGTGCAGTTCTGTTTTTTAATCTGATCCTTTCTCTTACTGTAGGCTCATATAGGTCTAAATGAGAGTAGACACCTGAAAAAGTACTGGACAGTGTCTTTGCTGACTTTTCTGATTTTACTTTTTGGTTTAGTGCTTGTAAATGTGGAACATGTATTGTCTACTATTGCGATATTGTGACATTTTCTCCTTCTTCATTGGAATGTCATATGTGATGGTTAAAAGCCATGGGACTAAACAAGCTGCTTTAACGATGTTACACCACCCATGATTTCAGGACTGTCCAGAGTATTAAAGGATTCATTTTGTTTTCTTTCCTTGAATCTATGCTTGTCAATACATAATTCTTTACATATTAATTTTAAAGTCCTAATTCTTATGTGCTGTGGTTGTAGAGCAAAGAGGAGTTATACTCTACACAGCAAGATATTCTGCTGCAGTCAATTAGGATAATTAAGCAACATGGCGCTGCTTTGGGTGGCACCTTACAAGATTGGTCCAATCAGTGATTCCTTGATGAGTAAAAGAGAAAATTTATCTAGAGGTTAGATTCTCAATACCCTCAACATATTTAAAGCATATAAGTTCTCCACCATTGAGATTAATGTTGTATCATGTTGTTGGTTCTCTCTCTCTCTATCGCTGAGTTTCTTTGATAGTTTGTATGCTCTCTGTTCTATCTGGTTGTGTATTCCTTTAATGAAAATTTTTTGATAGTTTCTTTGATAGTTTGTATGCATTACAAGTTGCAACACGGGTGTTCTACTCTCCACACTTGGTTAGGATTAGAGACTGAGTGCTCAAATCTACTACTTCGTTGGTATAAAGCAGAGGAGATGTGATGCCAAAATCCACCTTGCAAGTTGTAACACGGGAGATATTTTGTTTTTTTTTTTTTGTATCATGTCCATGTCAACCTTTTCTTTAGCAGATTTTGTCCATGTCAACCTTTTTTTTTGCCATCGTTGCTTGCCCTTAGCCTCGTCCGTTTCCCGGTGTATAGCTGCGGGGGATTTACCTTGTCCGTTTGCCACTATACTAGCGGTGCCCCTACTTTGCAGGGTCAAACGAGTTCACATCTGCGCCCCAAGGGAGCGCCCCACAGCACATCCCCTACTATCTCCCGATAACAAGTACGGGAGATGATGAGACATTATCCGGAGATGTTCCCAATACAAAGTGGAGATGTGCTGTGGGACATTGTAGGGCACTCCCTTGTGGGACTCTGGATCTTTTGCCCATGCCTACCCACAATACACTATCCCCCATGAATTGGAAATATCTTCCCTTGCATAATATTATGCAGAGGATGAACTGTTCTTCATGTGTGACTGAGATAAACATGGACAGGAGATCCGGAGTCCTCTTGTGGGGGGTGCAGATGTGAAGTCGGGGAAAACAACCGAAAAGTAAGAAATCAATGCTGTAATTGAGTCTTGATTTTTAGAAAATTGTGGGTCTTTCATCTAGTTTAAAATCAACCCTCTCCCCGCCCCCCCCCCCCCCCCCCCCTCTCTCTCTCTCTCCTAATATTGGGTCCCATCGGGTACCACACAACCCCTTCTATCTCCGTCTCTCCCCCAAATTAGGACGTCAGATCCCACAAAACATCTATCTTTTATCCTTGGGCCCCATCAGGTATCAACCCCCTCTCCCCCTAATTATGACAATGGATCACACAAACCTCTCTTTCTTAACATAGGCCCCACCAAATCCCACACAACTCCCTCTCCCTCCAATTATGACATTAGATCCTACACAACTCATCTATCCCGCTCTCTTATTCATGACACCAAGTCCCACATAATCCCTCATCTTTTCACTTTTCACTCTTTCTTAGCGATGATTAGCGATGATCATTTATGATCCGGTCCGCCCTGACTTGCCTTGTTTGGCTCACAAATTTTTGGGCCTAAACAGCCATATTCCTCAAAGCTTGGCTTGACCCAAACTCGCATCAAGCCCACACACAATGAAGGTCGGGGTCGGCCTAAGAAAGAACAATTTTATGAAAATAAAAATAATTTAAGAAACAATTTTAGAAATGGGGGTAGAGGTATAAATTAGGCTGCGTTGGATTGGCATGAGACACTTTGGGGACCACCCGTGCTTTGGCGGGCCATGTTGTGATGGCCTGCAAGCCATGCTAAGCCATGCTTGCCTCCTCTATGATATTCAAAGGTCAGGCCTTGCTCAGCCCATGGCCCGAGCCCAGGTGGGCCAAGTTGGGTCGTAGGCTGGGCTAGGCCATGAGAGTCATTTTTTTTTAAATCATAAAAATAACAAAAAAAAATTGAGAATACATTCACAAAATAGACGAAAAATTAAAAAAAAAATCTTAAAATTTTATTTTATATGAATTTTGATGTATAAAATTGTTTGTATATGAAATAATAAAATGAAATTAAAAAATTACAATACAATTGGAATAAAATAGTATAATAGAATTGAAAATAAACACACACACACACACATATATATATAGGCTGGGCCAGGCCGGGCCAGCCTACAGGCCTAAAAACCCAAGCCCAGAACATCCTGCGTGTTATAGTGACGGGCCGGGTCTGACATGGCCCGATTTACCACTCTAATGCCCCATTCGCTTTTCGATAACTCACCTGGGTAAATGCACTTACTTGGGTAAGTCTTTCCCAGGTAAGTGCATTTACCCATGTTCTTTTATTTCCCATGTAAATAAGGCAATGACCATCTTAGCCATAAAAATTCTATTATTAAAAGAGGCATTTTTGTCCCATCCAAGTATTGGCAATTTTCCCCTAAATGGGAAAGTTAATTGACCCACCTAGGAGGTAAGTGATACCCAGAAAAATAAACTTTCACCGGTCCCCACCTAAATCTAAAAAATGAACATGAGTTTCTTGGTCAATGAAAATCAAAATCCCATTGACCAATTTTGTCCCCTCTCAAAATCCAAAAAACAAATGCCCCCTAAATGATGGTTTATTTAATTCAAAATCAAAATTTACAAAGCACCCCACTTCTATACGGATTCCACCATCCTATCTGAAAGAGAACTTCTGCACCATGGACCGAGTCAATTACAACCTTAAGTTTCCTCAATGAGTGGCCCACCTTCTTGATCTTCCAAGATGGCCATCTACTGATCCTATGATGCCTGCATGTCCGTTCGTGGTGAGGCATACTGCAAAGGAAACAAATTAAATGCTATTATTGTAAATCAGTTCTGTTATAAAACAGCGATGAGGAACCACGACGAAGTGTTGCTAATTAATCTTTAACTAGAAGAAAAAATAGATACCCGTCAAATAAATGGTCTCTAGCCAAAAGAAGAAAAGGGATTTTATGATTCAGTCCACCCCTAGGTGGAGCTAGGATTTACTAGGGGTGGACTGAATCTTGTCGGTGGATTGATGCCAAATTCACGGGCAGGATGTGATTTATAGGGGGCTATTAGTAGACATGGAGGAGGCTGCAAAAAAAAATTCTGAGGGGGATTGCAGTCCAAAAATCCCAAGAAAAAATAGATGGTCGTCACTCAGACCTTTCGTCACCTATCACGTAGATACCTGTCAAAAAAAAAGTAGATCCTCATGCTCAGGGAAACATTGGAACTCGTACACGCTAATTAATCTTTAGCCAAAAGACTCGCACGTGCTAATTAATCTTTAGCCAGAAGAAAAACTAGATACCTGTCATCAAGATTTGAAATTTCACAACGTATCGGTCTGTAGTGGCTGATATGTTGTGTTTCGTCGAGCATCTGATACATGGAACATCTAGAATTTGTATGTTTCTTTTATTTTTGTTCATATCGATCAGATACGGGCCTGTATCGGACCGTTTTGGGTCTATATTGGCCGATATAAGCCTGATAACATAAATGTCAAATTTGAATTTAATAGTATTCTCTCTCTTATTTTTGGCAACTTTTAAATGTCAAATTTAACTTCCCTCTTTTGCCAAATTTAAATTATATGATTCTTAATTAATTATCACATTTCACTACACGCCATTAAAGGTGAATTAAATAGTACATTTAAGGCAATTTCAATTTTGAATTTGAATTTGACGTGTCACTACATTTGCGTATAAAAATCACAAATAGGTGACCAAAGGGATTCAAACCCTAATCATTTGTTTTCAACAACTACAAGCCCACCACCACACCATACCCTCAATGCTTGGCATATTAATATGTATTATTATTCTTAATTAAACGCTCTTTTTAGATTATAATATATTCAAAATATATAATTATCTTCTTCAATAACATATATTTTTTATTTTAGTTTAAATTTTTTATAAGACACCTATCTTGAAAAGTTACCCAAAAGAATAGAGAGAATGACGGTTCAGCCCAGGGTCAAAATTTCTAGGCCCAAAGTATAATTGGGGTAGGTGCCAGGTCGGAAATTATGCCAATTCACAGACAAGCATTGGTGTATAGAGTGGGGTTTTTTGACATTTTGATTGTTATAGCTCTGTAGTGGAATTCAGAAATCTGCATTGTTCCTATCTGTACTTTTCCGAAAAAAATATCACTCTAATCGAACATCTGAGTAAAAAGTTATGGCCTTTAGAAGTCTGCATTAATGTGCTAAAAATTTCAAAACACCGAGTGGTTTTCTAAAACCAGGGCTGGTTCATCAACATTTAGTTTGATTAGCTGGGTCAACAGTTTGGGCCATTTTTTTACCCAATCTTATTTTAGGGGTATGACTGAACCGGTCAAAAGCTCTGAGTCATGGTTCAATCGGTCCAACTGGCCAATCCATTCCTATTTTCTAAACAATGATAAATATTAATACAAATTATATTGATTCTTTAAAAAACTATGGTATGTGTGTATGTATGTATACATTTTAATTCTTCCATGATTCCATCATTTTTCAAGAGTTTCGAATTGTATTTCGATATTTCGCACTTCGTATAAATAATTGAAATATGTTTTTTATGTTTAAATAACTTGTTTATAGTCATATAAAACTCATATTTATTATTATTAATATAGTTTTTTTAAGATTTATATAGTTTCTCAGTGTATCCATGTATATCTTAATTGCCTTACCGATACATCTCTTAAAATTGCCTTATCGATACACATTGCATTTTTGATACTTTAAACCTTGCCTATCATGGTCTTTATCCATAAGAAAAAATAGACACCCATCAGATAAATAGTGACAGACCTTGGTTTTATCCCCTTCCTCTCTCTCTCTCTACGTGAAAAAAGAAGTATACTCGGGAAATGGCGAGGTGTGTACTTGATTACTTGCATGCTCGGTAGCGTTAAGTGTGCATCTACCCGCACACTCACTTTATAGCAAACTCGTGTATATTCCATTTTGTTAATGGAAAGATTCCATTTCACAAAAGGAGAGGAGTCGTCTATACGCCCTTTCATTGTTAGGTTATACTAGTTTAATGGTCCGTGCGATGCATGGGGGTATTTGATATTGATGGTGATATTTGACCATGCTTTTATATATTGGGTATAGATTTGTAATTTATGTTATTTTCTTCAATTTTTATGATTTTCTATGTATTTCTTTGTTTTTATAATTTACATTATTTTCTACATTTTATGTGTTTTTTCATAATTATTTTGCAATAACATATATATAATGGGAAAAATAGAAAGTTGAGGGTAAAGTTGGAAAGTAAAATTAGAGTGTTTTGACCAAACCAATTGCATCATTTTCATTTTTCAGTACGGTATATAAGTTTCTATGATGTTCTACATTTTTTGTAAATTTTCAATGTATTTCTTTGTTTTTTGTAATTTATATTGTTTTCTTCATTTTATGTTTTTCATAATTATTTTTAGTGACAATATATATAATGGAAAAAATAGAAAGTTGAGGTTAAAGTTGGAAAGTAAAATCAGGGTGTTTTGGCCAAACCAATTGCAACATTCTCATTTTTTTAGTATATAAGATATACATGGTATAGAAATTTTTGTGATTTTCTATATTTTTTTGTAAATTTTTTGTGTATTTCACATTCTCTTTTTTTAGCATGGTATAGAAATTTTTACGATTTTCTTTTTTTTTTGTAAATGCTTTTGTGTATTTCTTTGTTTTTTTTTGTAATTTATATTGTTTTCTTTATTTTGAAGAGAAAGGTGCATAGGATAAAGAGACACAATCTCTATTTCCTCCTTCCTATTGTAAAGTAGGGGGAATGGATAAGATATACACTATACAGAGAGGGGTTTAAAGGAGAAAACAGGGGTTTTAGAATTTATTTCTTCGCTTCATGTGTGAATGATAATATTTGGCCTTTTGCCTCATATCGTTCTGCTCGTCAATGGTGGGGCTATTATTTACATATCTAATGGCTAGCATTTGGATATAGGTTAATATTGATTTGTTTATATTC
Source organism: Nelumbo nucifera (assembly GCF_055504915.1). Taxonomy (NCBI): domain Eukaryota; kingdom Viridiplantae; phylum Streptophyta; class Magnoliopsida; order Proteales; family Nelumbonaceae; genus Nelumbo; species Nelumbo nucifera. Next base: position 42,563,213 of record NC_142654.1, read on the forward strand.
GGATTTGAATTGAACATCCATCCGATTTTTGTAGAAGAGTCTGGATCTCCTACCAACAAAACACATTCCAAACCCCTACGACCCTACCAAGTACAAAACCCCTACAGTATTACATTGGTAGGGTGTTAGATTATTGGACTGGCCTGATGATCGTTGAGAAAAAAACACTCTGAAATAAATCAATATAATGAACCTGAAAGCATTTCCCGATCCAATACAACTTATTATGTTAACAAAGACAATCAAAACAGAGGGGAAATGGGAAAAAATACCTGAAAAAATAGGGAGAAAACCAAAAAAGGCTTCATTTAATCATCTAATTGATTGTTCGATGATGAAAATAGAGAGGTCAAAAAAATCCATTCCTCCCTTCAATTTGAATTCGTGGGGTTTTGGGCAAACCATCCGATACTTGACACATGTTGGCTCCAATCAATGAAGAGGTTCATCAAGTAGGCCTGACGGGAGTAGGCCTATCAATGATACCCGAAAATCTAAGGCCCAATTCGGCATCCAATTTGATTATCTTGGATTCAGATTATGTATTTATGTAATCGGATCATATTCGGATGTTACAATATACATCCAATTAATAATCAAATCGGATTTGGATTTGACCCAATATGATTTGATTAAAATTTGAATATGATTATATTATAATATTTATTAATTTTAATATATAAATTATATATAATTATATTAAAATTTATAAAAATATATTTTAAATATTATATTATATATGAATTTATATATAATAAATTTAGTATGTTATATTTATATTAATTTATTATATATAAAAGTTGAAAAATAAATATTTTTTTAATTTTACTAGTATTTTAGAGGATTTAAAGTGGAGTCGGATTAAATCTGAATCCAATATGAGTTTATTAGGATTCAAATTCGAATCCAAGTCTCTAAATCCAGTCAAATTTTGGATCAAATTTGAATGTAGTTTCTTAATATTCAGATCGGATGCAGATTTTGCTACATCCAATCAGAATCCAATCCGATTGTAGCTCTATTGGGGAGAAGATCAAATAAGGCCTAAGGGGAGAGAGAGGAGTAGGTTCCATAGTGGTTTTATTATTATTTTATTTGTTAAAAGCATGAGCCATTAACTAAATAAAATTTGAAAAATAAAAAACTATTATTATTTTATTTGTTTTATCCAATTACAAGTGTTAACCGTTAATTAAATAAAATTAGAAAACTAAAAAGGGTAAAAATGGAAAGTGAAAATCATGCTTTTTCATGAAACATTGTAATCATCCTCATTTTTATAAATGGTACAAACAACATTCTCATTTTTTAGTATGGTATAGAAATTTTTATGATTTTCTATATTTTTGTAAATTTTTTGCATATTTCTTTGTTTTTTCTGTAATTTATATTGTTTTCTTCATTTTGAGGAAAAAGGTGTGTAGGATAAGAGAGATGTCATTTCTGCTTCCTCCTTCCTACTATAAAGTAGGGGGAGTGGATAAGATATACACTATGCAGAGAAGGGTTTAAAGGAGAGAATTGGGGTTTTAGGATTTATGTCTTTGCTTCATGTGTGAATGATGACATTTGGCCTTTTACCTCCTGCCATTCTGCTCATCAATGGTGGGATCGTTATTTGCATATCTAATGCTTAGCATTAAGATATAGGTTAATCCCGATTCATTTATATTCAGATTCAAATCGAACATCCTTTCAATTTATATAGAAGAATTCGGATCTCCTGCCAACAAAATGCATTCCAAACCCCTATGGCCCTACCAAGTACAATCCCTACGATATTACGTTGGCAAGGTGTCAGATTACCGGATTGGTCCGACGATCATCGAGAAAAAAACACCTAAAATGAATCAATATAGTAAATGTTTGGCATCGATGCTGCAATTGCAGCACTAATATGTGGCTTGGAGCACCATTTTCTCATAAAACAGTGCCTTTTTTTTTTGAATCGTTGCTGTTAAGTAGGACGTTTCCTGGAGCAACAATAACTTTTTCTGTTTGGTAAATGGGTAAGATACAGATATATTATATTATATATTATATAAATATAAATACATAAGTATATAAATATATATATATATATATATATATATATATATATATATATATATATATATATATAATTCAGGCATTTTAAGAGGGGGTAGGATTGGAAATATAAAATCAGCATTTTAAGAGGGGATAAAATTGAAAATATATTGGAAATATGAAATTAGGGAGGGGTAGAATTGGAAATGTAAAATCAAGGTGTTGGACGATGGACGCTCATCCATTTCTGTTTTTATAATGGGTAAGAGATTGGGTTTGGCGAAGTATGAGGATATCCTCCTATGACATGGGTAAATAACATACCACATGCTGCACAGTGTTAGTAGCCTCTCTTTTCTTTTCACCTCTCTTTTTGTCCAAGTAAGTATTAGCGTGCAAGAATGCTAGAAGCATGCTTATCTAGGAAACCTTGCCCAAATAAGCATGCTTACCTATGAAACAGTTGCCCAAATAAGCACGCTTAACCAGGTAAGTAAAAAAGAAATGAGACCTAATAATTTACTAACTAGCGGAGGGGCCCCTGCTTCGTAAGGGTTAGATTGAAATTGTAACATTGTTATTTGCTACATTAAAAAAGACAATGGTTTCTTAATAAGAAATTTGCAATTATAAGTACTAAAGTCTTGAAACTCATATAAAGACTTAAAAGAGATCATCATGTGCTCGTTTTTTAAATATTGTTTTAGCAAAGCATCTCATATAAAAGAACACAATCATACAGTGATATTTCTGAGTTCTACTTCATAGCTGTCCTTTGTTTCACATTGAGAACTCTCAATTGACCCGGACGGTAGGACCGTTCAGCCCAGGAACCGTCCAGGCAACTGGTTCCGTTTTACCCCAAACCTGGTCCCTGGCCAAAACTTATTGAATCAGTCAACGAGCCATTGACTCGGGTGGCCGAACCGTCGACCCGTTCAACGGTTTTTTTCCATTTTTATTTTAATTATTTATTTTTTTTATTTTTTGTTGTCAGAACGGGCCATCTGTTCGAACTATATGGTCATGGGAAGGGTGGACATTGCAAGGAAAAAAATTGGCACTAAATCCACCAAACTGGAAAAACCAAGAAAAAAAAATCAGAAAATCGAGCCCAAAGTTCCACTTTGAGATGGAGCTAAACATACATGCAATCAAAGAAAGAGACAAAGTAAATCATCTTGTAAGAAAAAAAAAACATTACAAAAGAAAACCCAAAGAAAAAATGAAAGGGAAGAAATAAAATGGTCGTAAACTGTAGGCCGTAGAAGAAAATGAAAAAAAAAAGGAACATACCACACATGCTCGAATAAAGCCCACAGTAGAAGAAACCTTTGAATATTGAAAATCCAAAAGAATAAAAAACCATGGTTTCCGAACTACCATTGACCCGGACGGATGGGCACTTTGGCCCGGGAATTGTCCAGGCAACCTGTTCCAATTTACCCCAATCCCGGTCCCTAGCCAAAAACCGTTGAGTCGGTCAATGACCCATTGAGCTGGGCGGTTGAATTGTCAACTCGTTCACTCATTCAATGGTTTTTTTTTATTTTTTATTTTTAATTGGGAACCATCACCGGTTCCGTTTTATCCCAATCCTAGTCCCTGGCCAAAAACCATTGAATCGATCAACGACCCATTGACCCAGGTGGTCGAACCGTTAACCCATTCAATGGTTTTTTGCCATTTTTTTATTTTTTTAATTGGGAAACAATCTAGACAATCGGTTCTGTTTTACCCCAATCCCGGTCCCTGGTCAAAAATTGTTAAATCGGTCAACGACCATTGACCCAAACCGTTGACCCGTTCAATGGTTTTGGCCATTTTTTTATTTTTAAAATTTTTGTTGTCAGAATGGGTCGTCTATTCGAACCGAATGGTCGAACCGGTGGCCATAACAGTTCCATTTTCGAGTCGTATAAGTCACACGCTTGAATGACATAACACGTATGATACTGCTTAAAGGACCTCACACACTCAACTTTTTTCTTTTAATTTTTGTTGTTAGAATGAGCCGTCCGTTCGAACCGTCAACCCAAAAACCGGTGGCCAGAACGGTTCCATAATTTTTTGCTTGTAATTTTTGTTGTCAAAACGAGTTGTCCGTTAGAATAGGACGGTCGAACCGTCGACCCGAAAACCGGTGACAGATAAGATATATAAGATTCCTTATATTTGTTTCTTGTTGGTATTGGTGCATCTGCTACATCTGGAGTTGCATGACTCGAACGCTCTGGACCAGCTCATCAAATTGCTGGTGTCTGACCCCATGAGGGACTGTAGAAGGTTTCGAGATAGAAAAAGTGGCGCTCACCTGGGGTAACAGGGCGTGCAACAGCTGGGTAGTGAAAGTCTAAGTTTGGCTTCTTTGAGCCCCCAGAATGGTAAGGGGGATAGTAATCTGACCGATAGTTACTAAGGGACCTTCAGGGTAAACAGCAATGTGGTCATGCCCCCCCCAATAACACCCATATCAATGCAGTTTCCAGTGTTGCTTGATGATGTCATTGAGTATCGTAAAAAGTAAAACGAGTAGAGGCTTAGCTTTTGTGTAACGTTCCCATAGACGGCGACAATTAATGGAGTGCGATCTGGATGCTCCTAGCTGGAGGACAGCTCAAACGTCAGATGCTCAGCTGGTTGGTTGGAACTGCAAGATAGACAGATCAGAGAACCCAGGGTGACTAGCCTGGCGAGGACACTCCGATGCTTAAGTCAGTACTATGTGTAGCGAGCTGAAAATTGGTATGCTAGTAAGCTAGAGTGCACAAAATCGCGCGTACTTGGGTCAAAGGGGCTGATGCCCTTATATAGTTGGAGTTGTCGCGAGTCTCGCAAAATGCTCTCAGGATCTTCAGCATGAGTCGTAGGGGTCCGTTTCACTTTGGAAGGCAAAAATCGCACTAACTTATAAGGATTACCGTTTCCCTCCGATTCTGATGGGATGAGATTAAGGCCTACGGTTACGCATCGTGATCCCGAAAATTTTGGAGACAACTGGCAAGCTTCTAGAGATCTTCCACGTGTCACTCCAGCAGCCCTGGTCATTCCGAGATCCCCAAGCTTCGGTGTTGCCCGAGGTGACCAAGGTACCCGAGATGGCTCGACTTGTCGAGGTGGCCGAGAATGCTAACCCGACCTGTCGAGGTGGTCGGGGATGCAAAGTCAACTCGCCGAGGTGGTTTAGGATGCTGAGTCATGCGTCTAATCACCAGGTTGTGTCCACGTGCCCGCCGCTTACTAGGTCAGGCCAAATCACCTCTCAGCATTATACAAAAGCATACTAGATCTGGGGTATCTTAACTCTTAAGATTGGATCAATATTGCGAATACAATTGTAGGATATTTGAATTCAAATCAATGCTAGTCGTAAATAGTACTTATCCAATCCATTATTAATGTTGCAACTTGCAATCTGAAATTGGGCAACAAATGAGAGAGAAGAGGAAGATGGAAATCGGACAAACTAAGAAGGTTGGGCAAATTAAACTGTTTCCAAAAGCACTTGTAAGAAAGGCAGAGTACCAAGAACAAATAGGGAAAGTTAGGTTGGTGAGAAAAGCAGGAGGATGAGGTGAGGGCAAGATGATGACTATAGTGCATATATCTTTTCCTAGGTATGTTTTACCTATTTATAGAGGAGGTGGGTCACTGAAACTTGGAGGAGAAGCTCTGAGGCGCGTCTGAAGACACTGTCTTTAGAGTATAAAAGGTGTTTAACAACTTAAACCTTTTATTAGCACGAATATCTCAGAGCCTTGTCAAAGTTATTGGTAGTAAGACCTTAAACCAATTACTCTTAAGACAGACCTGAGACACCCATACACACAAAATGTCCAGTCTCTAAAAGATTTCAAGTTTTGCTCAGCATTGTTATGGCCATGTGCTTCTTTCCTGGTTTCATGAACAATCCCGAGAGCAAACCCAAACTCTCATGAAAGGCGATACCACTTCTATATTCATATAGGTGATGTTCCACTATGTATTCTGTTATTTGACACATTTCAGAACTTCATTAAGAGTTTTAACTCAACCTCTCATCATAACGGATATCACTGTTTATGTTGTGATGGGAAATTTCCCAATGCCAATGCTAACAGTCATATTGTTGTAACTTGTTATTACCCATTAAACCCAATACTGATGGTTTTTCAGTTCAGGTCGGGTTACCATTACAGGTGACTAAGTAAAGGGTTTTAATCTCAATTATTTGGTTGTCGTTCTTACCAATTCTCTGGTCAAACCCTTAGTAAGAAGATCGTCCAAGTTTTTACTTTACCTCACATAAGTGATAGTGATGACTCCATCTTAAATTAGTTGCCTAACAAGTTCATGTCTCAGACTTATATGTCTGGACTTACCATTGTAGGTACCATTATAGGATCTTAACATCACCTCACTATCACAGTAAATGGAAATTGGAGGCATAGGAATAGGCTAAAGTTTTATATCCAATAATAAACCCCTAATCCACTCAGCCTCTTTTCCAGCAGTCGTCAAGGCTATGAATTCAAATTCCATGGTCGAGTGAGATATACAAGTTTGTCTCTTGGATGCCCAAGAGATCGCTCCCCCACCAAGGGCAAAAATTCATCCAGAGGTGGACTTGTTATCTCCATTACCGATAATCCAACTTGCATCAATGTACCCTTCTAGTACAGTTGGATAATCATAGTAGAACAAACCAAGTTCCAAGGTTATTTTGAGATACCCAAGAACTCTCTCAATTGCCTTCTAGTGCTCTACACCGAGATTACTTGTAAACCAACTAAGTTTACTTACTACAAATGCAATATCAGGTCTAGTACAAAGCATAACATACATCAGACTTCCTATTGCACTAGCATACTCAAATTGTGCAATTGCTCTACCATAATTTTTTACTAACTTTATACTATAATCATATGGTGTGCTATATTCTTTAAATCCTAAATGCTTAAATTTCTCAACTATTCTCTCAATATAATGTGATTGGCTTAATGCATAACCCCTACTATGCTTTTTAACTTTTATTCCCAAGATGGTATCTACTTCTTCTAAATCTTTCATCTTGAAGACAAAGGATAACTAGTTTTTAATTTCATTTATGCCAACCATATTAGTACCCACAATAAGCATATCATCAACATAAAGACATACAATTATACCATAATTTTCAGTAAATTTTGAGTAAATGCATCTATCAGCACTATTGTGTTTAAAACCAAAAGCTAAAATGCAAGAATCAAATTTCTCATGCCATTGTTTGGGTGCTTGTTTTAAACCATATAGTGATTTAACCAGTTTACAGGCTTTCTTCTCATTTCCAAGAAGAACAAATCATTCTAGTTGTTCCATATAAACCTCTTCATTTAACATTCATTTGATGAATAGATAAATGATAAATGGATGCTAGTGCTATGAGTGGTGTAATAGAAGTTGTTCTAGCCACTAGTGCATAGGTGTCAAAATAATCAATCCCTTCCTTTTGACTGAATCCTTTGACTACCAATCTAGCCTTAAAAGTTTGTACAGTTCCATCAGTGTTGTATTTTCTTCTAAACACCCATTTACATTTGATTGGTTTTGATCATGGAGGCAAGTCTACTAGTACCCTGTGTTATTTGACATTATTGAATCCATTTTATCATTTATAGCTTCCTTCCAAAAGGCAACATCTGTAGAGGTCATGGCCTCATTGTAGGTTTTTGGATCATTTTCAATGTTAAGTACAATGGGTATCTTATTTAAAATCTTTTCTCTATTAGCTTCGACCAAGAAAACAATTGACCGAGTAGCCGACAAACCATCATCAAGGGAAAATCCAGAACCAGAATCAACACCGGGCTCACTAGAACATCCGCTAGTCTCCCCCTCGCAGTGAGAGAACTTCACAGGTACAAGCCCCTCCCTCGGGACGAACCTTGCCGCGGGCTACAGTAGGCGACCGGCGTACTTCCTCTACTTCCCGAAGAGAGAGCTTGAGGGATAAGCCCAAACCTAGCTAGCTCGAGAGGTGCAATTAGCATGTTTCGCATGTAGATTGTCAACTCGAGGTCTGAGGCGCGGGATAGAGAAGAGACCCCTCGGTTCCCCACAACAAACAACACCGAGCACACGGCGAGGAGAACCCCTAAACCACCTCGCCCTACTATTCGGAGTAAGATCGAAATACCTAACAACACAGAAGCTGGTAGTACAAACACCGCACCACCAAAGAAGCAATAGCGGCGGCATCGTAAGACTCGCCGTTCATCAGCAAGGGATGATCCACCGACGAAGCCCAGCCATCTAGCAGATTAAGGTCGAGAAAGAGAGGAGGTGAGCTCAGTGGCCACAAGAACAATGCCTGCTCTTTTGAGTCGGCCTTCCCCCTATAACTCGAGCTCCTAGCGGCCCTAATGTCGAAAGATTTCAAGGTACTACCGCTAGATAAGTATGATGGGTCCTTTGATCCTAATGATCACATAGATGCATTCCAGTCCTAGATGCATCTCGCCGGGGCCGATGAGGCTTGTATGTGCGTGGCTTTCTTCACCACATTCAGAGGAGTAGTTCAGACCTGGTATAGAAACCTCATGTCGGGTTCCATCAGAAGTTGGGCGCAGTTTGCGGACATGTTTATGACCCACTTCATCACTAGTAAGAAGGGTCCAAAGTCATAGGAGAGCCTTCTGAATGTGGTGCAAAGGGAAGGAGAGCCAATTTGAAGCTACATCAAGCGCTTCAACGGGACATGCTTGCAGATACTGGACCTTGACCCATCAGTACGTCTCACCGCAACGCGAAAAGGAATCACTCACAAAGAGTTCAAGTGGCACGTCGTGGCCAACAAGCTGAAGAACATCACCGAGTTCCTTAAGTTGGCCGATCAGTTTATCAGTACAGAAGAAGAGATAAACCAGAAAACTGATAACCAACCAGGAGAAAAGAGGAAGAAGGAACGAGCAACAAGAAAAGAAAAAAGCAAGTCCCCCAAGCGAAGAAGCAAGTCCCCAAGCTCGAGGAGTAAGTCCCCCTCGCAAAGTTACAGGTCGGGTCGGCATTCCAGGACCCCGCCAGTGGAGAGAACGAGCTACACTCCCCTGAACGCAAAGCGAGGAGAGATCTTAATGGCCATCAAAGACTCCTCTTTCGTCAGATGGCCACCCAGACTATAGGGAGACCTAACGACCAGGAACCCAAACGTCTATTGTCATTTTCATCGGGACCATGGTCACAGAACAGAAAACTATAGAAACCTTCGCAATGAGATCGAAAAACTAATCTTCCGTGGGTACTTGAAGAAGTACATTTTGCATGAGGAAAAAGGACAGGGGAACCGGTAGGGAGATCGGAAAAAAGATGCCCCAGAGAGTAGTAGACAGAACGAGCAGCCACCTCGCCCACTACCAAAAGAAAGATTGATTCGAGGAGTGATTAATATGATCATTGGAGGATCTATTGTAGCGGGGTGCACGGCAGTAGCCGGGAAAACATCAATTTGAGAACTGGAGCATGAAGCAGAGAACCCACCTAAGCGACCTCGAATCGAAGAACCGATCTACTTTACTGAGGATGATGCCCGTGGGATTTAGTATCCTCATAACGACGCCCTGGTCATGAAGATGGTCATCAATGACTTTGAAGTAAAGCAGATCTTGGTGAACTCAAGCAGTTCGGCCGATATCCTCTTCAAAGGAACCTTTGACAAGTTGCAGCTACAGCAGAGCGATTTAAAACCAACAGATGCCCCCACTAGTAGGGTTCAGCGGAGAGGAAGTCAGGCCTATAGGTTGCGTCACAGTACTAGTGGAGGCGGGCACATGGCCGAATATTGTCCGGTTCAAGCACACATTCTTGGTGGTCACGACTCTATCCCCCTACAACGCAACCATAGGTCAGCCTATTACGCATGTTTTACGCGCGATAGTGTCAACTTACTATCTCGCAATAAAATTCCTGACGGATTACGGAGTGGGGGTAGTACAAGGCGACCAGCTCGAGTCCCGGAAGTGTTATGTGGCTGCCCTTAAAGGAAAGGCAAAATTGGCAGAAGACATCGAACTAGAACAACCAGCAGACTACAATGAGGATCAAGCTGCCTCAATGGAAGAGACGGTCCACGTACCAGTGTTTGAGACCGACCGACCAAGACTCTTCAGATCGGCACACTAGTAAGCGAACCGCTCCGAACACAACTAGTAAGTTTTTTACTTGACAATTTAGATGTTTTCGCCTGGTCCACGACAGAAATGCCCAGAATTGACCCTAACATCATAACTCATAAACTTAATGTGGACCCTCTAGTCAGGCCAGTCAGACAAAGAAAACGCAACCTCACCCCGGAGCGGTGGAGGGTAGTCGATGAGGAGGTCTAAAAGCTCCTCGCCGCAGACTTCATCAGGGAGGTCCACTACCCGAGCTGGGTCGCAAACCCTGTGCTTGTGAAGAAAGCCAATGGCAAGTGGCGCATGTGCATTGATTACACTGACTTGAATAGAGTCTGCCCAAAGGATTTCTTCCCCCTGCCCAGAATTATCCGCCTGGTAGATGCGACCTTAGGGCAAAAGTTGCTGAGTTTCATGGACGCCTAGTTCGGCTATGATCAAATTAGGATGTACATAGTTGACCAAGAAAAAATTGCTTTTGTAACCGAACTTTGGCTATTCTATTATAAAGTTATGCCGTTTGGTTTGAAAAATGCTGGAGCAACTTTTCAGCGACTTGTAAACAAAATTTGGCTGAGGTGTTCGTATGAGTCCGATTGATCGTTTCAATGACTAGGCCGGTAGAAGTTATGCCCTTTGATTTGAAAAACGCTGGAGCCCTTTGCTGAGTTTCTTAACGATTGGCTTTATTAGAATTTAGGTGCGCTAGAAGTGTTCGTATGAGTTCGATTGATTGTTTCTATGACTGGGCCGATTTAGGTCATCCGTGAGTTTTCTGTTCATTTTATATTCATGGCTAGTTAATTTTGGCAAGTGTATTTCCCCATTTGTTTTGTCATAATAAATTTAAATGAATTTTGCACTCGTACCATAAATGCACATGCTATGCTACAAGAAGAGTTTTTTTTTTCTAATTTAAAAGTAAAGTCCAACTCTTGTGCATTCATAAGACAAAATGCATCAAATTTTCAATCAATCATGTTAAAAACATTACATGGTCTATTTATTTTTCATTGATTCATGGTTTTAGAAGTTTACTTTCCCAATTCATAAAATGTACTTACCATTAAAACTTCAACAACATTGAAGGTTCAATTGTGACCTATCACTTTAGTTCATAATAGATTTATTTTGCACCACAACAAAAGATGTAATTGATTGAAATATGAAAATATACTTTGTAAAATATGCATATTTTATCATTGATTGATTGAAATCTGGATTGAACCCCATAATATAAGTGAGTGCACCATAGTCGAACTTTAGATTTTCCCTGTTTTTAGTACTAGGCATGACCCCATGCTAGGTACGGGCTAGTATTCTGATTTATATTTTTACTCATTTATGCTTATTATTTTTATTTAACAATCATTTTTTTATTATTTAATTAAAGAGATTAAATAAAGTTTTATTTTATAGAGATGAGAAACGATTGAAATCGGGATGGGCCCGATGCAGTGTATCGTGTAAAACCCTTCAAATTGGTAATGGGTCATTGGGTAAGTGCATCGTGGTGGCCCACTGACCCTCCTCAGTCCTCTCCCACGCAAGTTGCCGGGGAAGATGAGGTGATGTGGCTCCCACCTTTCTCATCATTCATCACTCCTCTCGCCTCGTTAATAATCTCTAAATTCTTAAATCTCACCCCTGTCCCTAGAATTATTCAGATATTGTAAAAGGCAGGGTACGGACATTCTTCGTAATTTCTATAGAAGATCCGGGGCCATTTTATTAAAATCTGTCTGCTACAACGTTTACCCTTTTCCTTACATTATTACAAATATCCAGGTGGTCCGAACTCGCATGGGAACCGAAACTCAGAAAATGTTGTCAAGAAGAAATTGGAGTAATAAACCGGACAAGCATAATAGTAAATCACAGCAACAGCGCAAAAGAAACAAGGAGACGCTGTAGCAGCAAACAACTGAAAAAAAGTAGAGAGAGAGAGAGAGAGAGAGAGAGTGGAACAGTTACACGAGTTGGGTTTTAGGCTCTCTCCTCTGAATCGATCGGAAAAAGGAGAGAGAAAGGGAAGAGAACCAAAAGGATGGCGGAGGTGATCCTCCATATCTATGACATCACCAACAGTGGTTCTGCAAAGACGAACAACACCATTGTTCAGATTAACAAGATCTTCAAGGATGGAATCGGTTTGGGGGGGATCTTCCATAGCGCTGTTCAGGTCATTTCTCTTTCTTGCCTTCTACTTTTCTCTATTAGTTTGTAATTTTTGGCCGGTTGGTTCAAATTCTAGCCTTCCGTATCTGGAAATGATTAAGTTTTACTATTTACCCACTTTTCTTTTTGGATTGGTGCAATGGCGGTTGTTGAAGGCGGGATCTAGGGTTCCGGACTTGGAGTTTTAAGCAACACTCGTCTTTTTCGCTTTTTACCGAAATTTATGATTCTGCATAATTATAGTAGTGTTCGCAGATGTTAAACTTATGCTATTTATGAAGAAAATAAGACAATTCAAGACAAGCATCCGTGCACCCGAACTGGACCATATCCATGCTAGTTATGTGTTTGACTGTTTTCTATGGTATACTTCTGTTTGAAATTTTCTAAACTAAATTCTGTGATCTTAATGGTAAATTTTGCTGCTAGGGATGGGATTTAACTTTTTTATTGACTTCTTCAATGCTATTCCGAAGTGGACAATCTTTAGCACAAGAATCTAACCCTTCAAATTCAAAGAGACCCATCAACAAAATGTGGTTTGCTTGAGTGAGGTTTAACAGTAATTGGTATCTGAATTCAGTAGACGCCATATGAAAAAAAGAAATAAAGGAATTAAGAGCCGGTGAATGTGAATAAAATTAAAAGCTAACCAAATTCCATTAAGTCCTTTAACATACGCTTTACCATTTTTAATTTTGAGAGGTATTGTTAGTTACTTGTACCCCTTATTCAGCTTCATCAAGATCTTGAGTGAGCTAAGAAACCCAAAGCACCATATATTTCTATTTCTTCTATACTAGCAAGCGAACCCATGCAAATGCGTGGGGGTTGAATAGAAATTTGGTTAGGTTTGGGTTGAAAATTTTGGGTTTTGGCATTGATTTAGTTCCAAGCCAAGGTCCATGTTTAGGGTTGGATTGGGTTGACACTTAACCTCATCTAACCCATCTAATTTATACCCATATTTTATTAGAGAGGGTCAAAAGGGGTTGAAAGATATTTTAGAGGAAATGAAGGATTTAATGGGGGGAGGGTTTCTATGAGCATGCATGTGGGGAGAGACCCTTGGCCTCCACACACTCCTCTTTCTATTATATATATTGTTTAAATTTGTAAATATGGAAAATTTTTAATGTAATGAATTCTTGAAGGCATTCATGAAATTTATTTGCACATTTAAAACCCTAGGATATGTTGCTCTTTTTGGGAGAGCAATCTAACAGTGTATTCATTATATCCTTTCTCTGCAAGGTAAAGCCATCTAGGTCTTAAATTGTAATTCGTTTCTTTCTTTAAAGCGTGTGTCAAGGTTCAATAAAGACAACTAGTAGAAAGAAAAAATGTTGGGAGCGATTGTTTTTTGTTGTTATGAGGGCCACCAACTAAAATTTGATTGGTCTCTTAAGTCAAATCACAGTCTCAAGTGTAATTCAATCATTCATTATGGTTCCTAGCACTTCTCCCACTAGGGTCCTTGTAATTCATTCTTTTTTCTTATCAGTGCACCATCATGCATGAACAGGTTCAAATGTTCTCTGTACAACCAATTTTTGTTTTAAATTAATCTGCCACCTATGTCAAAACTCTAATTAGCCATGGCCCCACTTCCAACCACTAAAAGCTGCTATCCCTCCCCTCTACCTTAGAGATTACTCATCAGAGGCTTCTTGTGCTGCGACCTAAAGATGACTCATGTTCTTCTCTCAAATCTTTATGCATAGGCTGGTGTATGGGATGATGTTGGTACTAGAATGAGAAGGGTGGTGAAAGAGAGGTGTTAGTAAAGAACCTGAATCTAGCTGAATTCAAGTGAGAGGAACTATGCATTCCTTTTATTCAGAGGACACATTGCATCCTAAGAGTCAAGAGATTTACTTGAAACTATATGAATTGAATATGCTAGTAGAACACTGTTCAAAGAATTGGTGGATGAATTCTTGATACAATGATGCATAGTATTTAGAAATTCATATATCTTATTTGTTGTTGTAGATCTCTAAGAGAGGCGATACAATTAGATTCTAATGATCATCAAGTTTCTTCTACTATCATAGTGGGTTTTCACCAATCTTGGTGGTTTCTGAAGCTACTTTCAGCTATAATTAGTTCCTTGAATCCATTGGGTCTCATTAAGTGATTATACAAAGTATTGAAAAGAATATATGGTTGTTGTGACGGATGGCTTCACTTGGGTGTTAACCAATATCTATGGTCGCAATAACTATAGGAAAAGGAATGACATGTGGGATGAGTTATGTGCAATTCGGGGTTTGTGGGAAGGTCCGTGGTGTTTGGGAGGGGACTTCAATGTTATACAATTTTCTGAATAAACTAGTAATCCCCAACAATCCATCACGACTAGCATGAGGAAGTTTAATAGCTATATTGTAGATTGTGAGTTGAAGAAAATTCCAGTTTTATGAGCCATATTCACTTGGGCTATGTTTAGTTTGTGGGGTGGGGATGGGAAAATGTGAATATTCGAAAAATATTCCTTTTTCATTTATTTGTTTTAAAGGAAATAGGGGGTGGGATGGGAAAAACGTGGGATGCGGGATCCCAAAATCAAGTAAGTAGGGTTGCACTACTCTGTTGAGAAAATATTTCGGGTCCTATCAGAGCAGAGAGCCTTGAGAGACTCTTCTTCTTCAACATCTACCCATCCCAACGGTTGGATCTCCGACGATTTCTCTGGCCATCTCATTCAATGGTAAGATCAAATCCATCTTCTACTTCCTTTGCCTATTTGCTATTTTGTTTTTTGGCCTGTTCTTCCTTCTTTCCCATCCCTTTTTCCCCCTTAATTTGCTATTTTGTTTTTTACATCTA
Source organism: Nelumbo nucifera (assembly GCF_055504915.1). Taxonomy (NCBI): domain Eukaryota; kingdom Viridiplantae; phylum Streptophyta; class Magnoliopsida; order Proteales; family Nelumbonaceae; genus Nelumbo; species Nelumbo nucifera. Next base: position 42,578,380 of record NC_142654.1, read on the forward strand.
TTAAACTAACATTTAGTCAAAACATTCTTCGTCATTAAACTAAATGTAAAACTAAGCGGGATTTCCATCTGTAAAACTAACATTTTTGTCAATTAGATTTAACATTTAGTCATTGGGTTCCTATGTTATGGACGCATTCCTCGGAAAGACGTACCATCGCCGTCGGTAGCAACAGGAATCTGACCCATCGCCAGATTAGATTAGATCATCTTGCTTGTTCTTATCTTATTCTATTGCTCTTATCTTATCTTGTTAGTAAGTTATTAGATTAGGATTAGTTTATCTTATTATCAGATTAGGATTAGTTTATCTTGTTATCAGATTAGGATTAGTTTATCTTATTATCAGATTAGGATTAGCTTATCTTATCCTTGGCAAGATAGAATTGGAAGTCTCCCTATTCAGCAAGGAGACTCCCTAAGATTAGGACTCTTGTAATCTCCTATTTAAGGAGACACCATTATTGAATGAGGATATCAAATATCCAGTCAAGAAAGAGAGTAAAGGAGAGTTAGGTGATCTCTTGAACAAATCACCATTAGGGCACCTAGATAGGTCCATCAAGAGCAGGGAGGAACAAGGGAAAACAGAGGGTTTTCCCCGTGGACCGACCCGTGACGAGATCCTATTCCCGGGCCCATAACATCCTAGATCTAACCTTTTTATCCCATTTTTTTGCAGATTGAAGCCATTGACTTTGGGGGTGATATGAAGATTTTAGATTTGGGGGAGGGGTTCAAATCTATCTTCCTTGATTGTACTTGTTTTCTTCTTCCTCCCCTCTATCTTCCTCGATTAGATTTGTTTTCTTCCCACAAAATAAACATGGAAAAAGGAATTTTCCTTTATATAACCAAACAATGAAATGTGAAAAATTCACACCTTCTCATCCCATCCCACCCAAAGCTTCCCACAAACCAAACGGAGCCTTGGTCTAACCTATAGGAAACCCCTTTGTGGTCAAAGTTGTATAGGTTTATCTTCTACTTAGCATGGGAGAATTATTGGGGAAACCTAGTGTCTAGAGCTATGCCTATGGTAACCTCAGATCATTGTCCCATAAGAATAGGTTTAGAAGATTTTATTAGTGGACCTAGACCATTTATGTTTTAGAACATGTGGCTTACCCACCCGAACATTGTGAACAAAGTAAAAACTTGGTGGAGTGAGGAGTTGAGGGGAATAAAGTGGATATGGGTAAGATTTCACAAGAAATTGCAGAGGTTAATATTCAAAATAAAAAAATGGAATAGGTTTGGGAGAATTGAGGAACAAAAAGTGTGCCTAACCTCTAGGATAGAAGAGTTGGATGAGAAAGAACCCCAAAATGGTCTATTTATGTCTAACAATGATAGAAACTTGGGGAGACAATTGAAGAAAGAATTGGAAGAGGTATTGCTGAGAGAAGACATAAGTTGGAGACCAAAATCAAGGCATAGGTGGATTAAGGAAGGGGATGGAAATACAAAGTCCTTCATGTTGTGGTAAATGGGAGGAGGAAAAAGAATTTTGTATCTAAGCTAGAGATAGGTGGGGAGATGCTCACAAATAAGGAGGATATTGCCGGGAAGTTTGTGGACCAATTTAAATCAATTTATAGAAGACCCTTGAACGAGAGTCTAGAAATGGAAGGGGTAGATTGGCCAAGATTGGATGAAGAGAAGATTAGTTGGTTAGAAAGGAATTTTGAGGAAGATTAAACGAGCAGTGTTCTTAATGGATAGATCAAAAGCTGATGGGGATCAACTTAGTCATATCAAAAGAGAACCAAAGCTGCTCCTATGCTCATTTGGCATCATTATGAAGACGTGGGGTCCACATGAGAGCTGGGTTAGCAATGCATCAACTTGGGAAGACCCTAGAGTCTTCAATCCACCTTAAGATGTTTGTGTGGTTAAGCTCTCTGCTGGACAGGACTTATTTGGTTTTCTTACATTTTTGGACTGCAAGGGTATTTTTTTAATTTTGCATGTTTAGTGGGTTATGTTTGGGAACAGGTCTTAGTCTAGTAATTTCCCTTTGTTTGGATTTATGTTTGTAATTGTCCGGGGCAGGTTTAGTCTAATCTAGCTTCTTTTGTAAGTGGCTTGTTAGGCAAGCTAACATGGGGGGCAAGTGTCTTCCTTTAGAATCTTCTTCTTATTAAGCTTGTAAGTCTCATTTGGGGAACAGTTTTGTTGATGAACAAAGAAAGTTTATGTACAGAATTTGGTATAATTGCCAAGTTGGGGGTGTGATTGACTAGGGTTGATGAACAAAGAAAGCTTGTAAGTATCTTCACTCTCTTCTCTTCTTTCTCCATTAGTTCTTTGTTTGTGCTACACACTTAAAGCTAAAATGGTTGCCAGAATAGTGCTGATTCACAAAGATCCTGCATTAAAAGCTCTTGGTCCAGATGATTTTAGAATTAGCATTTTACTTAGCTGAGGTATCAATGTTGCTTTCTTGGCTCTAATCTAGAAGAAATTTGACACTATCCATCCTAAGGACTTTAAGCCAATTAGTTTGGTGACAAGTATCTATAAAATATTGGCCAAGGCTCTCTCTCTAAGGATTAAAGAAGCCTTCCCTTCCATCATTAGTCAGGCCCAAAGGGCCTTCATTTGAGGACGTCAAATAATTGATTGGACCTTGATTGCAAATGAATGTGTGGACGACATGAAGAGATTCAAACAAAGAGGTTTCGTATGCAAGTTGGACCTAGAGAAAGCCTATGACCTAGTGGATTGGCAATTCCTATTAGAGGTGTTGAGGAAATGTGAGTTTGGGGAAAGGTAGTGTAGTTGGTTGGTTGTGTCAGTAGTCGTTATTATTCCATCCTAGTAAATGGGTGGTATGGGATTTTTTTTCTAGTTCGTAGGGGTATTTGACAAGGGGAGCCCCTTTCATTTTTCCTCTTTACCTTGGTAGCCGATGTATTCAGTCGAATTGTCACTAGGGCTAATAGGGAAGATGCCATAAGGGATTGGAAAATAGGAAGAAACCAAATTCCAGTTACCCATCTTCAGTTTGCAAACAACTTAATGATTTTCTGCGATGGAGGCTATAGTGAGAGGGTGGGAAACTTAAAGGAGTTGATTAAGGCCTTTGAAGAAATTTTCAATTTGAAAATCAACTCAGAAACTAGCTGCATGGGGGGATGGGATGAAGTGGTGAAGAGTATTCATTGGTGCTTAGAGAATGGATGGGATGCTTGGTGCATCAAGGAGGGCTAACATGGCAACACCTTGGAAGGCAATCCACTGAGTTCTCCCACAATTCCTTAATTGAGTCAGGGATGATATTTGTTTTGGTACTTCTGTTCGGTTTTGGGAGACACTTGGGTTGGGGATCTTCCTCTGAAAGACCTTTTTCCATCCTTTTTTTTCTATTTCTTTGTATAAAAATGAGGTGATCTCAAAATTCCTTCTATGTTAAACCCGTAGGCCTTGACTTGGGATTTTGGTTTTTGTAGAGGGTTAAGGGAAGAGGAAGTTGAGTGCTTGCCTAATTTGCTTTGCCTCCTTGAAAAGGTTTGGTTGGATCCCTTAAAGCCAGATAAGAGGATTTGGGCCCCTCATGCTGAAATCCTCATTTTGATACATACATTAAAATTCTTAATTTTGATAATGGCCACAAATATTTTTATGCACCATTTCAGAAATATTTGGAACAACATGGCATTATCCATCTCTTAGAAACTGCTCGGTCCCTTTTGCACCATATGAATGTACCCAAACATTTTTGAAGTGATGTTGTGCTTATAATCGGATGCCCATGTCTATCCTTGAAGGTTAGTCTCTGTTCTTCGTCTTGTTCCCCACTTTGTCTTCTTTCCCTTTTACTCCCAAGATTTTTGGATGTGTGTGTTTTGTTCACAATCTTGGTCTTGGAGTGGACAAATTAGATGTATGATTTATTGTTTTTTCTTGGTTATTTTAGGACCCAAAAAGAGTATAAGTGTTATAATCCTAGTTCCCGATGTTCCTTTGTTTGTCTTGATGTTACGTTCTTTGAGATTGTTCCGTTTTTCTTTGGGTCATATGCATCTCTTCCTTCTCCACCTCCACTTCCAATTCTTGTTGAGGACCCCATTTCTCTTGTTCTAGTTTTGACCAAGCCCTTGCCTCCAGTGCAGCTTCCTACTGAATGACCACCCATTAGGCAAGTGTATACGCATTGACATTTATCGGCTCCTCCAGTTTCTTCACCATTGACATATCTGGCAGTTGTTTCCGCACTAGTTTTGCCCCCTCTTTCTGACCTTGATCCCATTGCCTTACAAAAGGGTAAATGTAGGTGCACTCTTCATTCCATTTCCAATTATGTTTTTGTGTCTCACCTTTTTGCTTCCCATTGGTAGCTTGTTTTTCTGCTATCTTTTGTTTCTATTTCTAGGAATATCCAAGAAGCTCTTACCTCTCCCAGGTGGCTCCAAGCAATGGAAGAAGAACTCTCAGCTTTGGCTCATAATCATACATGGGAGATCTTACCACTCTTCGTCTTGGCAAGCATGTTATAGGTTGTAAGTGGATATACATTGTCAAATACTTACAAAATGGTAGTGTAGAGAGGTTGAAGACTCAATTGATTGCAGAAGGTTACTCCCAATTATATGGCATTAACTACACAGAGATCTTCTCTCCTGTTGCTAAGATTGGCTTAGTCTGTGTTTTGATCTCCCTAGCTGCTATGTATGATTGGCCTTTCTTCCAGCTCAGCATTAAGAATGCCTTTTTACATGGTGACCTTCTTGAGGAGGTCTATATGGAGCATCCACTAGGGATTGTTGCTCAAGGAGAGGATGGTAAGGTGTGTGTAAGAAGGCCATTTATGGACTTAAATAGTCTCCATGTGCATGGTGTCGTAGATCTAGTGAAGTGAAAAAATTTGGCATGAGACAGTGTTAGGTTTATCCTTCAATATTTAGCTATGATTCGTGTGTTGAGAAGATTTAGTTGGTGGTATATGTAGATGACATTGTTATTACTAGTATTGATAGGTTGAAGACATTTTTGCATTATTACTTCCAAACAAGGACCGTGGTAAGTTAAAATATTTTTGGGGGATGGAGGTAGCAAGGTGCAAGGTTTAAAATGTCGATGTCGATGGAAATGTCGCTTACCAAAATATTGGACATATGTCGGAAATGTCGAGGGGAAATATTGTAAAGATATTTTGTAAAATGATAAAAGAAGCATTAATACATATTTCTAGACTATTATCTTATTCCCAACCATTATATAAAGCTAAGAAACTAAGTTCAATAACAAATTAGTAAATGATGACTTACTGATTTATTATGCATTTTGATGTTTTTACAAGGTTATCTGATATTTTCTTTTCCTATTTTTAATTCTGATTTATTATAAATTCTAATATAATTACAAATTAGTAAATGATGACTTACTGATTTATTATGCATTTTGATGTTTTTACAAGGTTATCTGATATTTTATTTTCCTATTTTTAATTCTGATTTATTATAAATTCTAATATAATTATTTTACACTGGTAAATAGAAATACATTTATTCTGATTTTTTTAAATATTAAAGTTATAATACATTATGTTTTATTATAAATTTAATAAATTGATTCTCCTTTTTGTAGGATTAGGATTATGATAAATTCTGATTTCTTATAAAACTTATTGAATTTATTATGATTTTTAATACTAAATTTATAATAAATTATGATTTAATATAAAATTTATTAAATTTATTCTGATTTTTTATATTAAATGTAGAATATGGTTTATTATAAAATTTAATAAACATTTTCTGATTTTAATAAATATTTTTAAAAATACTAACTAGTTAATATTTTATTACTTGAAAAATATTTTATGTTTTATATTATAAGTAATTAATATATTCTTTTGTTTTTATATTTTGTTAATTCTGTTTTATAAATATTTTATTTGAAATATTAAATAGAAATTATTAATGGAATAATCTTTATTAATATATTGTATTATATTAATATAATATACTAACATATTATATTTTTAATGTACATTAGTCGACATCTTGTCGACATGATAGGAAAAACTGTATTTTTTTTGGTTATTTGGACCGATTTGGTCGACATTTCCTAGATTTCGGAAATGTCGACCGACATAATGTAATTTTTATATTACCATCCATTTTCATGTCGGCGAGCCTCGACATCGACATATGTCGGGTGACATTAACGACATTTGGCGACATTTGAAACCATGGCAAGGTGTAAGCGTGGTATTAATCTCTGCCAAAGGAAGTATGTTCTTGATCTATTGGAGGAGACATGTTTGTTGAGTGTTAAACCAGCTGAAACACCCATGGAATTGAATGTCAAGTTGAGTAGTGATGTAGGTGAGGAGTTTGAGGATCCTGGAAGGTATTGGAGGTTGGTGGGAAAGCTGAATTATTAGACCATTACTCGGCCAAACATAACTTTTGCAGTTACTATAGTAAGCTAGTTAATGTAGAATCGTTGGGTTTCACATTAAGATGTAGTTTTAAGGATTGTCCGGTACTTGAAGGGAGCTCCAGGTTGTGGCTTGTTATATAATAATGAGGGAAGTCTTGAGATAGAATGCTACATTAGATGTTGATTGGGTTGGTTCAATATTTGACTGATGGTCCACTACAGGGTACTGTACAATTTGGTGACATGAAAGAGCAAGAAACAGTGCTGAAGCTGAATATAGAGCCATGACACACTACATGTGAATTAGTATGGTTGAAGAATCTCTTACAAGAGATGAGGTACACAATTGATAGCCACATGAAGCTGTATTGTGACAACCAAGCTGCAATAAGGTGCTCAATGGAGTAATACATACTGCATATGTAAACACAGGAAGTCAATGGCTAGACTTGTTCACCAAGGGGTTGAGTTGATTACATTTCTAAGCAACTGGGACTATATGACATATACTTACCAGCTTGAGGGGGAGCGTTAGAGTCGGCTGTACATTTAGTCATTTTATTTTATATGAAGAGTGTGTTGTAATGTCTTTTATATTCTGGTTTAAGTACTATGTCCTATAATTAGGGGCATAGGTGTCTTTGTATCTTTCAATCAGAAACATATAAATAATACCTGGCCGACTAGAGATCCTTCTTCTCTCTAGTTTGAACCAGTTTTCTCTCCTCTTCTTTCTCTCTTCTATGCTATTATTCACTTCTATTCTAGGGCTGAAACTAGTAACACTGGACTTGACCTAAGGGCTTTGCACTTTTCCCCGTGGAAAGATATTGTTGGTATCTTGCCTGCCTTCTCTCCTTTCATTAAGTATGATGCTTGTGTGGGTAATAAGATTCTTTTTTGAGAGGACTTGTGGATTGGGGAATCTCCCCTTAAGGATAGATTCCCGAACCTATATTCCCTTTCTTTGAAAAAGTTTCAATTTATCTCTTCTTTTCGTGTTTCTGGGGATTCTTGGGATCTGGGACTAACGAGAGGTTTGAATGACTCCGAAGTGGGTTTGGCAGATGATCTTTTTTTTTTCTTCTAAGCTCAGTTTTTCTAGACCACTCTTCTCCTAATAATAGAATTTGGACTGAACCTTTTTTTTTTTTGATAAGTGATTGAATTTTATTCAATAAAATCAATAAGATATTACAATACAGCCTTCCCAAAGGAGGGGCACGAGCTTCATTTTGGACAGAACCTTCTACAAGTAGTTTTTCTTATTCTTCATTTTTCAATGCTACGGTCCTCTCCCTTTTAACCCGGTTACCTCCTTTCTTGTTAAAGAAGTATGGAGCGCTCCGATACCCCCAAAAGTAGGGATTTTTGTTGGGAAATGGTTCTCCAAAAAATCAATACCTTGGAAGTGCTTCAAAGAAAGAGACCAAATTGGTGCTTGTCCCCTCGTGTCTGTAGCCTTTGCTTGAGGAATGGTGAGACGGTGAATCACCTATTAATTTCTTGTCCTTTTAGTGCTCTAATCTGGGATTGTTTCTCCTCTATCTTTGATTGTAGGTGGTTTCCCCCCTCAAGCGTAGCGGAATTGTTTGACCCTAGCTTTTTCTGACAACCAAAGAAGAAAGGAAGGGTGATGTGGAGAACAACGAGGGCAACTATCTTGTGGGCGGTGTGGGAAGAGAGAAATAATAGGATTTTCCAAGGGAAAGAAAAACCAGCTCCTGAAGTTATTGAAGGGATCACCATCAAGGCAATACATTGGCTGAAAACTCTTGACTTGTTCAAGGATGTCTCCATAGATGATTTGACTAGAGCCTGAAGTATTTTAGCAAGGTCTTCTACTTCATCACTTATCATACAAGCAGTTTGGTCCCCTCCTTTGCAGTGTAATGTCAAACTGAACTTTGATGACAACTCTCTTGGGAACCCTGGACCTTCTGGATTAGGGGGTGTGTTCAGAGATGCGGGAGGAAAAATCCTAGCTATGTATTCTGGTCCAATAGGTTTGGGGGACTCGCTTAGAGCTGAAGTGTTGGCTCTCCTCCAGGTGCTCAGATTGGCCAAACAATTGGGCTTTCAACAGTTAGAAGTGGAGGAAGATTCAAAATTATTGTAGGTTGGCTGTAATCAAATAGTATGGGAACGTGGTCCCTTAGGCAACCTATAAGGGAATTATTGAGCCTCACAAGGGAGCTGGGCGCACAAGGAGGTCAGCAAATGCTTTAGCTGACAACCTAGCAAAGCAGGGGTGAGTCAAGTGGTTTTATTTTGGGCAGTATTGTAAGTTGTTTTTTTATTCAGGGGTCACCTTTCACTTTAGAAGGTCACAGTTCTTCTGGTTTTAACTAATGAAAGTTACCGTTTTCTATAAAAAAAATCAGTTCTGTAACAACCTTCTTTAGTTGTTAATAATTTTTTTGGCATGCTCTATTAAATACTTAATATATTATTGTATTATGTCTGAAATTAGTGTTGGTTTTAAACACCGGGTCCCTCAAAATTTACCAGATTCATGATCTTTAAAGTGATGGACAAAAGTACTTGCTAAGCTAAAAATCTAACTGTGGCCTTAGTTACAAGTGATCCTTGTACTGACTACTGATCTTTTTCCTTCTGTTCATTTTGTGCAATAGCATATGATATTTTCTTTTTCTGGAAAAATTTCATGTACTTCCATGTTTTTCAAATTTGCCATGCCTTTTCATTAGCAAATGGTTGCTTGCCATATTTTGTTTGACAGGTTTACGGAGATGAGGAGTGGTCATTTGGGTTCTGTGAACAAGGCACTGGAGTTTTCAGTTGTCCTTCCAGTAAGAATCCAATGTATACCCACCGAGAACACATTGTCCTTGGGAAAACTAATTTTCCAATATTCAAGGTAAATCAGATTCTGCGGGAGCTCAGCAGAGAATGGCCTGGCAGCTCATATGACCTATTATCGAAAAACTGCAACCATTTTTGTGATGAGTTCTGTGAAAGACTGGGGGTGCCAAAACTTCCAGGTATTATGCTTTATTTTATTTTCCTATGTTTTCAATGAAAATGTTATCTTATTTGCAATTTTGTTGTATTCTCTGAAGTTGATATAATAAAATAGGAAATTAACCTAGAATTTAGGGTTTTTTGTCAACTTTCATCACCTAGGCCCTCCACTGTTACCTAGAATCACCCATATGCCTTGACAGTTTTGGTATTCTGTTTGTCAAATTAACGTGGTTAAGTTTTTCTTATAGTGTTTTATTTAATTTTATTTTGTTGATGGCATGCTTCTGTTATGAATTATGTTGCTAGTGCATGTCTAACTGAACATTTATATATTCCATATTGAATTCGACATGATTCTTTTACAGATCTTTCCTTTTTAGCAGTTCTTAACTGGTTGCGTCACAATCTGTTTGAAAAGAGATTAGCACAGAACTCATTTCACATCTTCAAATTGGATATTTGTGCTGATGGAGAATAAACTCATCTTAGCCTTACATTATTACCGCTAGCCGATAATGTAATTTCTGTTCTCATCAAATTAAATCAGGTCTAACTGTTGATAAAAATTCTCAAACGAAAAAAGAAAAATGTTATTTGTACATTTTAAAAATTTCTCAAGTTGTTCAGAATTATTGTTTTATGTATAATTTAGAAAACTAAGTCAATTTTGTTAGGAGTAAACTAAGTTGCTAGGTATGTTCATTCATTATGATTTTGGAAAGTGAGGCAGAATTGAAACAAACGTGACTGAGGGTATGTTGTGGATGTGTTCGTGGGGAGGATGTACCGCCGCCGGCAGCAGCAGTGAAGAGGGGCCCACATGGCAGCAGCTTATCTTATCAGCTCCTTAGCCAGCAGCTTATCTTATCAGCCAGCAGCATATCTTATCAGCTTATCTTATCTTATCCTTAGCAGTCTCTCTTATCTGTTCTTACTTTATCTATTAGAAGAGTAGTAGGAGTTTGATTTATCATAGGGAAGCCTTATCCTTCCCAAGTAGGAGTCTTATCTGTAAGCAGTCGAATTCAACAAGGAGTCTTCTTACAAGGAGGACTCTCACCTCTTGTAATCTCCTATTTAAGGAGCTGCGATTTGAAAATAAAGGCATCCAATTTTCAGTCAAGAAATGAGTTGAGGAGAGTTAGGGTGATCTCTTGGACAAGTCACCCCTTAGGTCGCCACGATAGGGTCTGCACGCAAAGGGAGGGGCAAGGGGAAGCTAGAGGTTCTCCCCATGGACCGACCCGTGACGAGATCCTACGCCCGGGCCCACAACAGGGTAGTTGCTGTTTTGGTATCAGAGTCGAACGTCATGGGCGATATGGAGCAGCTGTCATCCAAGGTCCACGAATTGGAACACTGACTCGTGGAGAACCACACAGAAGTACGAGAAGTCAAGGAAGATGTCCGGGAGCTTCGTCGCCTACTAGAGTCGTATTTCTCCACCAGGGAGAGGAGCCCTGAAGGGATGACAACCACCAACAGCTGCCGACCAAATTTGGCGGAATCATCCGGCGAACGACAGATCGCCGCCCCAACAGCAGCAGTCATCCCCAAATATAGTAGGCTGGAGTTCCCTTCGTACAGCGGTAGCGGAGACCCACTAGGATGGCTATACCGCTGTGATCAATTCTTTCGCAATCAACGTACGAAGGAAAGAGATAAGGTCAGTCTGGCCGCGTTTCATCTAACAGAAGAAGCACAACTCTGGTTCTACCGAGTAGAGCAGGAGGAACCAGGGCTCAACTGGGACCAATTCAAGTCCTATTGCCTCCCCAACACTGGAGACCATACTTGTGGGGAAGATCCTTCGTCGTCAAGACAAATCACTATAGCCTCAAGTATCTACTAGAGCAGCAGCTTACCACTCCACCTCAACAGCACTGGGCGAGACAGTACTTGGAGGTTTTGTGTGGATTACAGAGAACTCAACAACAGAACCGTCAAGGACAAATTCCCGATTCCCGTGGTAGACGAACTGCTGGATGAGCTCCACGGATCTCAGTACTTCTCGAAGCTAGATCTCAGATCGGGATACTTTAAGGTCCGGATGGCCCCCGAGGATGTGGAGAAAACAGCCTTCCGAACGCATCATGGTCACTTCGAATTTCTAGTTATGCCGTTCGGTCTCACCAACGCCCCATCACACATTTCAGTCACTGATGAACGAGGTATTTCGGCCCCACCTTCGCAGATTCGTCCTAGTATTCTTTGACGACATCCTAGTCTACAGTAAATCATGGGTTGAGCACGTACATCACCTATTGACTGTTTTGGAACTACTGCGCCAACACAAGCTCTTTTTGAAGCGGCCTAAATGTTCTTTCGGGGAGCGCCATGTTCTTTATCTAGGACATATAATCAGTGGGCAAGGTGTCACAGTGGATGGCTCCAAAATCCAAGCAATTCAGGATTGGCCCAAACCTCAATCCACCAAGGCTCTCCGCGGGTTCCTAGGATTGACTGGGTACTACCGCAAGTTTGTGCAAAATTATGGATTATTGGCTGCCCCACTAACCAATATGCTAAGGAAGAACGCATTCCAGTGGGATGAAGCAGCTGACGCCGCCTTCGCAAACTTAAGGGATGCACTCTCCTCCACCCTCGTGCTGCAGTTACCAAATTTTGACCTGGAGTTTACGGTCGAATGCGATGCATCCGGTATAGGTATTGGAGCAGTACTACAATAGCAAGGACACCCAATAGCCTTCTTTAGCCGCAAACTGGTTGACCGACATCTAAAGCTACCGGCCTACAAGCGCGAGTTGATTGGACTAGCTAAGGCCGTGCAACACTGGAGGCCATACTTGTGGGGAAGATCCTTCGTCGTCAAGACAGATCACTATAGCCTCAAGTATCTACTAGAGCAGTGGCTTACCACTCCGCCTCAACAGCACTGGGCGAGCAAACTACTCGGGTTTGATTTCTGGGTAGACTACATGGCGGGGTCCTTAAATCGGGTCGCAGATGCCCTGTCCAAACGTTACGAAGATGCTATGCTCCTTTGTGCAATTTCTCGGCCCCGCGTCACCCTGTTAGAAAGCATTAGAAGCACGCTGCCCCAATCATCGGAATGGAAGGACCTCGTTCAGAAAATACAGTCCGGAACGACCAACCTGAATTGGTCCATTCACGACGGGCTAGTACTATACAAAGGACGGATATATCTCCCAGCCGACTGTTCCTTAATTCCCTCCGTCATCTCCAGCATACATAACTCCACACATGAAGGCATTCAGAAGACATTGCATCGCATCCAAGCCGATTTCCATTGGCCTGGTATGAGGACTTCGGTTCGGGACTTCATCCAGAATTGCTCCACGTGCCAACAACAAAAATGGGAAAACCTGCATCCGGCAGGCCTTCTCCAGCCTCTTTCACTCCCAACACAAATCTGCGCTGATATCTCTATGGACTTCATTGAGGGCCTACCCAAGGTCGGCGGGAAATCGGTCTTATTCGTGGTGGTAGATCGCTTTTCCAAGTATGCTCATTTCATTCCCCTGTCCCACCCGTATAGCGCGGTTTCAGTTGCCCACGCCTTCTTTACACATATTTTCCGTTTGCATGGGCTACCTGAATCCATCGTCAGTGACAGGGACCCGGTTTTTACTAGCACCTTCTGGAAGGAGCTGTTTCGGTTGCAGGGTACAACCCTAGCCTTTTCCTCCGCCTACCACCCTCAGACAGACGGGCAAACAGAGGTGGTAAACCGAACAATAGAGATGTTACCCCCGTTGTTTTGTGGGCGACCAGCCCCTGGATCCCCTGGACTGATCTTCAAGACGCATATCCAGATCTCGAGCTTGGGGGGACAAGCTCGTTGCCCAGGAGGGGTGTAATGTTGTGGATGCGTTCGTAGGGAGGACGTATCGCCGCCGGCAGCAGCAGTGAAGAGGGGCCCACATGGCAGCAGCGTATCTTATCAGCTCCTTAGCCAGCAGCTTATCTTATCAGCTTATCTTATCTTATCCTTAGCAGTAGTAGGAGTCTTATCTATTAGAAGAGTAGTAGGAGTTTGATTTATCTTAGGGAAGCCTTATCCTTCCCAAGTAGGAGTCTTGTCTGTAAGCAGTCGAATTCAACAAGGAGTCTTCCTACAAGGAGGACTCTCACCTCTTGTAATCTCCTAAGCTAGAGGTTCTCCCCGTGGACCGACCCGTGACGAGATCCTACGCCCGGGCCCACAACAGGGTAGTTGCTGTTTTCTACTTTTCTGCAGCCTGAAGTTATTATTGGCTCTTTTCTGAACATGGAATGTGGATGGGACTCTGAGATAGTGATGACTGATGACCAATGATCATTTATAGTCCAAATCCAAGTTTAAGTTTAATTCCTTTTTTTCTTTTTTTATTTTCCTTTTGTCGTGTGTAGATGCAAACCAGCAGACTTGTGTCACCTTTGCTCTCTTTGCTATTCCTGTGGGTGGGGGTGGAGGTTGTTTCTATTATATTCATATTCTTACAGTGAGGCATGTTACTTTAGTTTCCTAGTAAGGGTGATATTTTTAAATCCCTTTGAGTGCTTGTACTCATCATCCATGACTATGGCAATATTTGAATGAGGAAGACCACTTGTAGATTTTGTACCATAAGAAATAGACAGGAGTTTTGAATACATGTTACCCTGAACAAGTCTAAGGTGAGTTTGTGAGGGGAAAATTATCATGAGATTGGTTCCAAGTATGACAATATAGCAATTAGTGTGGTGCTTTTAAAAATGAAAATAGTGACTTGAATACATATTCTGCACTCAACAACTACATAATTCATATGTGGATGATAAATAGTAAGTGGTGGACTGGAAGTGGAATTAGCCAATCATCTGTTTGTACACTATAGGCTGGCCAAAACAGTATAGGGAAGGTTTATAGGCCTTTTAAAAGGTGGATGGTTGCTTCCAAGTTATGCTGGAATCACTGTTGCATGAACTTAAAAGGATTACCCAAAAAAGGGAAGGTGATATGGAGTAACATTCCAGTAGCAATATTTTGGAATATTTGGAGTTAGAGAAATTCACACATATTCAAGAACATGGCATGCAGTGAAGAGGAGTTGATGGCTAGGGAATCTGGTACTATTATCTTCCGGGCATCTATATATAAAGAATTTTTTGGAATAGCTCGCAGTTCTGTTTAGGTTTTTGAAAATATGTATGCTACACTTACAAGTCCTATTGTAGAGTGTTGTAGAGTTTTTATACACGGGTGCATGTTTTTGCTATTTTATTAATGAAGTATACTTTATCATCAAAATAAATAAATAAATGAGCGGTGGCAACCATACATGCGTTTCCTCGTTCTTTTACATCAAGTCTCTTCTAATGCAATATGGGATTTTTCAGATTGTTTAGGACAATATTTGCAAACAGAATCTATAATGAAAATTGTGACATTGGTTTTTCAGAAAAGTTGCAAGATTAATTTTTTCATTGGCTTCATTTATCTTGACAATCTATTTTAGATTATTTATTGGATAGAAAAAGATGACATTAGCTGCAGTCCACTATGCAGAGCATGTTCTAATGAAACTTCTTTCTTTAACAGCTTGGGTTAACCGGTTTGCCAATGCTGGTGATGCTGCCATGGAAGTAGCTGGAAATACTGCATTACGAGTAAGGTTCTTTTTCATGTTCTTGGATTTTTTTTTGGTATAACCTGTTTCTGGATGTTGGTTGATATACTTTTGGCATGCCATATCCTTGTTGATTTTTATTATTCCTCCTTCAGTTTTTTTGTTCTCTAACAAATTCTACTCCCCATTCATCTGCTTGTTCTATGTGGTCACCACCAGGCCTTGGATTTATAAAGTTAAATTTTGATGGAAGTAGTGAGGGTAATCCAGGTCCATTAGGTGTAGGTGTCTACAAAGATGAGAATGGGAAAGCGACTGCAATTTATTTAGGTCCCATTGGGGTTGGGGACTCTCTAAGAGCTGAGGTTTGTGCTATACTAAAAGGCATAAGGAAGACAAAGGGGTTAAGTCTACAAAAGCTAGTTGTTGAAGGGGATTCAAAGTGGGACAGTGTATGCCCTTAGCTCCAATTAGATTGATGTACAAATACATTTATTGTAAATGAATAAAAGTACATTATTGTTTCATGTTGGTATTGGTATAGTTCTATGAAATTACCCCTTAAATTGAACACTTATGAGACTCGTGTTAGTTTATAATGTTCTCAGCTGTTAGATAGACTTTGGGGGTTTATCCTGCCAAGGCTGACATTGATGTGCTACAAAGAAGTTGGTGCAGCTTGTCTTAGCTACTAGAGTTAGACCCGAAACACATGTAGTGTGTATTTGGATGAAACACTGAACCCGAACCATTTTTCAGTTATGCTTTGGACCTTGGAGATTGATGGACAAAAGTGAAAAGTTACACAACCCCTAGACTTGATTATGGTGCTGCATTAGGTGTTGGATTAGACTATCTTTGATATGCCAATCAGTGAGATCCATCAAGGGTTAAAACCTGGGTATGTTGGGGTAGTATGAAAATTCACTTGTGTGATCATAGTGATAGGATCGGTCCCTTTGTCGGACAAAGTGAATGATAGGGTTTACACTGTATGGAAACCTAAACTATCGGCAGTGGATTTTAGCTGTGTATGAGAATTCACTGTGTGACCATAGTGTTTTATGAAAATGTTTGCAAAATGTTTTAATTCTTGGGATCCATCTGAATAAAGATTGTGACAACCTTGCAGTCGGGGGAGAAGTCCTTCCCTATCGGGCAGTGTTTGATCATTATGGGCCAAGAGGTTAAGTGTAAGAGACTATTAAGTGTTGATTACTTGATGGGTTTTATCTTACTTAAGTCCATTATCCCTGGGTTTTTAAAGGATGGTTGGATTCAAGGATCATTTAAGTGTAAATTTTGGGCCCATATTGTGCCCATAGTGATGTGTTCAGGAGTTCACTGTGTTTAGTAGTGAATTCGGCCAAGTCTTTTCATAGAGGGTGGGCCGAACCCATGTGGATTTATGTGTGGTCATTGTGGGGTTCCATGCCATACAAATTAGGCCTAAGTTGGTCATGCAACACCCTTGGGTCATGAGCCTTATAGCTGATGGGCCTAAGGCCCATAATTAATATGATTAATTAACCTGCCACATGACAACTTTGTCATGTGACATGGGGTGAATTTGGGTATGGAACACCTAATCTTATAAGAAGATTAGTATATCTCTAATTAGATTCTAGATCTAATCTGGATTATCTCCTAATTAGATTAGGAGATAGCTCCATAAGTGATTATAAAAGAGGGGCGGATTAGTCCAAAATAGCTTTATATTTTGCAGTTTCTAGTTCTCTCTATACCCTTTTGTCTCCTAGTTTTTTCCCAGTTCGACATTAGCTATCAAGGACTAATACAGATTAGTTTTCTTTTGATTTTTTCAAAGAAAAATTTAGAGGAATTTCAGGCTGACCTTCCCCAGTTCGATCCAAGCAGTTGGGTTGCAGTTTTGCTAAAAATTGTGTTGTTCAATCAACTTCACTTATACACTGTGCCATCTTCCATGGAGGCTGGTTTTAGGATTGATTTAGGCGTGAACTTTCACCATGGGATCTGCGCTTGTGGTATCCGTATCAGGTACAAATCTCCCTCTTTGTTTGGTTTCAAATCCGGTCCGGTCTAGTGCAAGACCGATCCTGAAAAATGTAGTTTCTCAAAACATAGGCAATTCGATTCCCAGAAGGATTAGGAAATTTTTGAAATTTCGCCCAGCCATCTAGCATGGTTCGGCCATCCATATGATGGATCCTAACCCTTTCAACAATTTGACAGTATGGCTTGGATTTTGTTATATGGGGTCTTTTCTTATGTGTCCCATTTCAAAAGTTTAATTCAATCATTTGGTCCTCTAGGGCAGCCTTTTTTGGTTAAGGAAGTCTGGTGTAAACCTATTCCACCAAGGGTTGGGAATTTTTATTGGGAAGCATTCTTGGAAAGATTCATTTGTAATTTATTTTAGAAAAAGAGACCTAATTGTTATATATCTCCTCATTGGTATGTTCTCTGTAAGCCTATGTTATATACCTTGTGCCACAGCCTATCTCTTTGGTGTGTTCTCTGCAAGCCTATGGGTGATTTACTTAACATAATTCCCTAAGCTTTTTGCCCTTTCAAATCTCAAAGGTGAAACTTTCTCTAGAATGGGAACACTTTCTCCTCAAGGAATAAATTGGGATGTAAGCTTCAAAAGGGGCCTAAGGGAAAATGAATATGCTTTTCTTATCCACCTACTTGGTCTTTTGGAGACAGTGTTTTTGGATGAAAACCTTGAGGACTCTAGAATCTAGTCAGCTTCTCCTGATGGTTTCTTCTTTTGTTCTTTTTTCAAAAACCTTACTTTTCCTACTTTAGGGGTAGACTTCTCAGTGAAAGAGATTTCATGTAAGGTTATTCTACCTAAAATTCAGGCCTTCAATTGGAAAACTTTCCTTGGAAAGATTAATACTTGTGATACGTTGTAGAGAAGGCCTAATTCTTGCCTTTCTCCTCATATGTGCTTTTTATATAGGGCTATGGCGGAACTCTTTCCCATCCCATTTATTAATCTCTTGCCCTTTGTACATTGCATTTGGGAGTATTTTTGTTATTACTTTGCAAGGAATTAAATTTTGTCACATATTGGGCCATATCAGCTGATATGTATCTTATCGGTGACCCTCCGATATGCCCCTATACTAAGTGTTAGTGTCTGACCTATTTTCAGGGGTTAGACAAGCCTAAACTGACCCCCTGAACTGGTTTGAAAAAAAAAACAAAAATAATAAAAAATAATAAAAAAACAACTAAAGATACAGGCCGATATGCCCCATCTGGTGTGTATTGATATTTTGAACCTTGTTATTTTGGTTGCAGGTGCCCCCCCAACCCCAAGATATGGTTGGTATGAAAAGAGGGAAGATATTGTGGAGAGTTACAAAAGGGGTAAAAACCTTGGACAACTTAAATGGTATCTTTAGAGCGTGGACAGAGGTGGCACAATCCTCTAGAGAAAAAGGAAAGATAAGAGTGGAATGAAAACCTCCAGAAGGGAACAAAGTAAAACTGAACTTTCTTGGAAGCTCCTTTGGAAATCTGGGTATGGCAGGAATAGTTGGTGTGTTCAGGAATTCTAAAAGCAGGATACTGGCTCTATTTTTAGGACCTATTGGAATGGGGAACTCATTGAGGTCTGAATTTTTTACTTTACTGCAAGGTCTTCGATGAAGGTGGAATGGGATTCAAAGTTAATTGTTTCAATGGCTAACTGTAACAGACATACTCTGTGGACTCTTGGACATGCTTTTATTGATTCAGAAGCAACTTTAGAGTGAGTTCATAAATGCTGAATTTAAATGGGGTTGGCAGTCCTGTCTCCTATATGTAAATGAATGTCATAACTCAATCCCTAAAAATAGGGGTGCTCACAGTTCGGTTAACCGAACCATGTGCACTTTTTTTTTAAACCAAACCGGTACCACCGGTTTTTCAAAAACCGTGAACAAAACCGAACCAAAATCAGTCAGGTAAATGGTCCATCAGTTCGGTTCCTCGGTTTTTATATTTACAATATATATTATAAATACTACAAATATATATAATTTGTTATATATATATTATAATGCATGTAAATCTATAGATAATGTAATATGTGTATTAGAAATACAGTATATATAGATATATGTATATGTATGTATGTATATATACTAGTAAGTGTGCACGTGCTTTGCACGTGGCAATTTTTATTTATGATGATGATTATAGTAAATAATTTGTTTCCAAAATTTTCTACATTTTTTTATATTTATTCTTTTTGTTTAATATCATAAATATACAATATTAGAGATGTGTCCAAATGTTTTCTACAATTTTTTGTATTTTTTATACTTTTGTGTGTTTTCACCTTTTTTAAATTTTATTAACTATGATATCAATGGTTGACACTTTTTGACCTAAAAGGTTGAATTGTTGGCTTGCCACCAAACAGGAAAACAACTCCATTTTTGCGTTGCTTTTGAATTTGTATTTTATTTATATCATCAATAAAAATAATTATTCTTTGTCACACTTAGTTTTCTTTAATATAGGTAATTAATATAGGATTTGATGAAAGAATGAGAGTTAATACCCTAAATATAAACTTAAAGAGAGGGAATTGAATGAGGAGATATGTGGTAGTTCAAATTACATTTTGTGTCCTCAATTAGAGAGGGACCAAATTCAAAAATTGGGGTATTTTAGTCAAACAAAAGTTTCACTCTAATACATACATAGCATAGATACATACATATATGTGTGTGTGTGTGTGTGTGTCTAATACATACATACATATGTGTGTGTGTACACATACCGGTCAGTTAACTGTTGGTTTTTCTTCTAGGTTAACTGTAACTGAACCAATCGGTTTGGTTAACTGGATTTTTTAGTTCGGTTTCCTTGGTTCAGTTTGGTTTTGTGTTTGTTTGGTTTTTGTTGAGGACTCCTACCTGAAAACCCACCTAGGATTTACTGTTGATCAAATGAATATTCAGAGTTTATTCCAATCAAAATATAACATTTTCAAGCTAAAAAAGTTGTAAATTCAAAGAGGGTAGGAAACTGACCTTTACCTCAGATTTCTCCGCAGTCTTAATAATGAACCTATTATGATTCGGCCTGCCCTTGAGTTCTGTTAGTCTGATAACAGCCAAGAAGAGAGAAGAAGAAAGAAGAAAGAAAGAGAGAGAGAAAAGAGGAGAAAAGGAGAGAAGAAAAGTCTGGTTCGAATGAGAGAAAATTACCCCTCTCATTCGGCCAGACATGTTTTATATTACTAATAACATAATGGAAAAGACACATGTGCCCTTACTTAAGTGAGGGACACTAGTTCTAATATAATATTATAGATCAACAACCTCAACATAAGTATAAAGATAGAAATACCCCTACACTAACACTCCCCCCCAAGCTGGTGAGTATATATCATATAATCCCAGCTTGTTACATATGTAGTCCACTCTTCCCCGACTCAACCCTTTTGTAAATAAGTTTGCCCACTGGTTCCTTGTGTTAACATATGCAGTGTCTATCACTCCATTCAGCACCTTCTCTCTCTCACAAAGTGACAGTCAACCTCTATGTGCTTGGTTCTTTCATGAAACACTGGATTAGAAGAAATATGAACTATAGCCTGATTGTCACAATAGAGCTTCATTGGAGTGTTAACATTGTATCCTATCTCCTGTAAAAGGTTCCTTAGCCACACTAATTCACAAGTAGTATGTGTCGTAGCTTTATATTCAGCCTCTACACTGCTTCTCGCCACGACTGTATGCTTCTTACTTTTCCATGTCACCAGATTACCCCCAAGAAAAGTGCAATAGCCTGTGGTAGACCTCCTATCAGACATAGAACCGGCCCAGTTAGCATCAGTATATCCTTCTATTTCAAGTTTTCCACCACTTATGTATATCAAACCATGACCAGGAGCCCCATTTAAATACCTCACAATTCTTAGAACCGCATCCCAATGAGGAACCAGAGGTTTCTGCATGAACTGACTTACCACACTAACCGCAAATGAAATGTCTGGCCGAGTAATGGTTTGGTAGTTCAGTTTACCTACAAGTCGCCGGTATCTACCAGGGTCTTCAAACACTTCACCCATATCATTGCTCAACTTAGTATTTGTTTCCATAGGTGTTTCAGTTGGTTTAGTACCTAACAAACATGTTTCCTCTAGCAAATCAAGCACATATTTCCTCTGATACAAATTAATACCATGCTTTAGACCTTACTACTATCCCCAAGAAATATTTCAATTTACCAAGGTCCTTTGTTTGAAAATGTTCCTATAGAAAAGTCTTCAACCTTGTCAATGCCCATTTTATCATTCCCGGTAATAACAATATCATCTACATACACCACCAATAGGAATTTTCCTGCCTGAGAGTCATGACTGAAGACGAAATGATCAACTTGGCACTGTTTCATACCAAACTTCTTTACCACCTCACTAAACCTACCAAACCATGTTCGAGGAGACTGTTTAAGCCCATAAATAGCCTTCTTTAGTCTACATACCTTACCATCCTCCCCTTGAGCAACAAACCTCAGTGGTTGCTCTATATAGACCTCCTCGGCAAATCACCATGCAAGAAAGCATTCTTGATATCGAGCTGATAGAGGGGCCAATCATACATAGCAGCAAGAGAGATCACAACACAAATCGAACCTATCTTAGCAACTGGGGAGGTCTCTGTGTAGTCAATACCATAGGTTTGGGAGTACCCTTTTGCAACCAATCGAGCTTTCAGGTGCTCTACACTACCATCAGGTAAATACTTAACAGTATAAACCCACTTACAACCGACAACCTGCTTCCCAGGAGGAAGAGTGGTGAGGTCCAAAGTCTGATTATGAGTTAGAGCTGAGAGTTCTTCCATTGCACGACACCACCCTGGAGAGGCAAGGGCTTCTTGGACATCCTTAGGGACAACAACTGAGGATAACAAGGAGATTAACTGGTGATGGGAAGCGGAAAGGTGAGTGAATGAAACATCATTAGAAATAGGATGAAGGGTACAAGTGCGTTTACCTTTCCGCAAGGCAATGGGAAGATCAAGATCAGATACTGGGTTTGGGGCTGGTGTGGAGACAATTGCCAGATCTGTCGACGTTGATGGAGCTAGAGGAGTAGCAGTCGGTACATGTGGGCAATGTGTATACACTTAACGGATAGGTGGCCATTCAACAGGTGGTGGCACTGGAGGCAAGGACTTGGTCACGGCTGGAACAAGGGGAATCCGCAACTGGAAGTGGAAGAGGAGGAGGTGATGAGGAGGAAGAATCATCACCAGACCCCAAGAAAAACGGAGTAGACTCAAAGAAGGTAACATCAACACACACACAGGAATGTCGAGAATTAGGATGATAACACATACCCTTTTTGGGTCCGGGAGGGAATAGCCAAGGAAGATGCACTTAATGGATCGTGCATCTAAATTGTCCTTCCCGGGGCCCAGATTATGGACGAAGCAGACACACCCAAAAACCCGAGGAGAAAGAGGAAACGGAGACAAGGTGGGAAGCAAGGTAGTGAATGGGGAATGACCATCAAGGATAGACGTGGGCATCTGATTAATCAAAAAGCAAGAAGTAAGCACCACATCACTCCAAAAGGGTTTGGGAACATTCATGTGATGCATGAGGGATCTAGCTGTTTCCAAAAGATGACGATTCTTTCTCTTAGCCACCCCATTTTGTTGTGGGGTGTAGGTACATGAGGTCTGATGTATAATGCCATGTTGGTCCAAGTATTCTTGAAATGATGAAGAGAAATATTCACGGCCATTATTGGAATGAAAAATTTTAATGTGAACACCAAATTGGTTGCGAATCTCAGCATAAAATTTTTGGAAGATGGTAAACAATTCACTCATTTCTTTCAGTAAATAGAGCCACGTCATCCTTGAATAATCATCAACAAAAATGACAAAATATCTATATCCATTGTATGACATCACTTTATAAGGACCCCAAACATCTGAATGAACCAAAGAAAAAGGAGTCGACACACGGTTATCAACCCTACGACTAAAGGGAAAACGATGATGTTTCCCCAATTGACACGACTCACAATCTAAAACAGAAAGTTTGACTCAACGAAGGAACCAAAGATTTCAAAACTTTCAACGAAGGATGACCAAATCGACAGTGCCACTGGAGAGGAGAGAGAGAGATGACTGGAGAGTTGTTGATGTTCTTCCACCACCGTCAAGATAATACAATCCACCAGCTTCATGCCCTCCACCAATCTTCATCCCCGTCTTGAGATCCTGAAAAACACACAAAGAAGGGTAAAAAGTAATAGAGCAATTGAGTGACTTGGTCAACTTACTAACAGACCTGCCCTTGAGTTCTGTTAGTCTGATAACAACCAAGAAGAGAGAAGAAGAAAGAAGAAAGAAAGAGAGAGAGAAAAGGAGAGGAAAAGTCTGGTTCGAATGAGAGAAAAATTTACCTCTCCCATTCGGCCAGACATGTTTTATATTACTAACATAATGGAAAAGACACATGTGCCCTTAATTGAGGGACACTAGTTCTAATAATATAATATTACAGATCAGCAACCTCAAAATAAGTATAAAGACAGAAATACCCCTACACTAACATAACCAGTCATCCTATGTAAGATAAAAGAAGCTTCCATTCTTCCCTGGCAAAGATAGCTCTCTTTGTACGTCAATGCTGTAAATGGCTAAGCATGCAAACCGATAGCAAAACTTATGCTGGGTTTTCTTTTTTGAGAGAACCCTACCTGAATACCATTTGGCAATAATCCTTTCATCTGAACTCCCAAGTGTTAAATGCCCTGCAATATGTTGCATCACAGACCAAAGCACATTGCATTAGAAAAAGAAACAAACGAAACTGGCTAGTGAAAGAGATAAAGAAAGAAATTGAGAAGTGTTGAGTTGGGCCGATTTCAAGTTATTTTTAAGTTGTTAAGTTAGGAAGTTATTGGGCTGTTAGGCCCATTAGTTTATGTTTTTTAGTTGTGACTGTTCAGCTACTTAAGTAGCCGCCCTACTAAGGGCATTCTTGTAATCCCTCATTATTTTAATTCAAGTTTATAATTCAAAGAGGGGTTGACAGCCAGAACTAATTCAATTCTGGGCAACATCCCACTCTCTTTCTTCTCCTCTCTTCTTCTCTACTGCTGAAGCCTTTCAACTTCTTCTTTTCTTCACAAGGAATTCATCTAAAACTGCTATCAGCAACTTCTACTTGGTATCAGAGCAGGCTGAAGGTTCCTTGAGCTGCTCTATCATGCAGCCCTAGATCGGCCGACTGCATGGTGATTTGAGAGGCTAATCGAAGATCTCAGGTAAGCCCAGTTTTTGGTGGATCTGTTTTGCCCTGTAGCTGGTCTAGGGTTTCCCATCAAATTCAGGAAAAACTGGAGAAAGGGGGAGAGTCCTGTTTTTGTAGGACTCTTCAATTTTGACCTAGGAAGTGGCACCCTAATTTTTTAGGGTTCCTTGGAGTTTTTTGAAGAGGGCGGTTCAAGTCCTACCTTTTTTGGAGGTTTCTGGAGAGAGCGGCTGCCTCTTCTCTCTTTTCTCTAGTCCTACAAAAAAGGAATCTTTTGTGGAAGGATCATCTGGGGTACCAGAAGGGAGTCTATGATACCTGAAGGAAGGATCTTTTCTTCACAAGGAATTCATCTAAAACTGCTATCAGCAACTTCTACTAGAAGAAATCAAAGAAATGAGTTCTATGTTGCTTTTTTTTTTTTCTAATTGTTTGGTGGTCATGGAGATTGAAGAAAAATGAAAGAGATGAAGGGTTTGAATAAAATTACCTTACCTTTTCCAAAAAAAATCTTGGAGAGGAGATAGGGAGGGTAGTGTTATCGGGAAGATAGAGAAATCGAGGGAGAAGGTATAAGAGAGATAGAGAGACCATCATTATTGTTTTTCCTAGAAAACATTTGGTGGTGTCTTACAGGTTTGGTTGCAAGAAGGAGAGAGAGAGGAGGAAGAGAGAGCAGAGGATTGTAGGGTTTATAGCCTAGAAGAGAGAAAGAGAGGGGGTGGGGGGAGATCTCTCTCATTCTGTGTTCTTTCCCTCGAGACTTTGGAAAATGAAAGGGAAGATATAAGAGGGTGGGAGACGTTTTGGAAGTCCAAACATCTCTCAACTCTTTTGTGTTGTTTTAAACCATGGTTGAGTGATTTTTAGTGCCCAACAGCTTCACCTCCATTTTGTGTTGTTTTAACCCATGGTTGAACATATACTATAAATGGGGCTTTGTCCATCCCTTTAGAATCTACATAATGCAACTGCAACAATAAAAAATTGCCTTCATTAGGATTTCAAGACCTGCCTAACTCCCTTGTGGATTAGGGCTGTAAATGGATCGGATTCATCAAAATTCGAATCCGAGCTACTAGAAGCTCAATGCGTCTTTTGACTGTCAGAGCTACCAGAAGATCTTCCCAAAAAGACGTGCCAAAGGGCCCTCTGATTGGGGAAGCATAGCTTCTGATATGTGCAGTTGGCATTATTCTGGACTGCTGGTGATCTAGCCAGTATTGCAGACATGGACACAAGAATGGGAATGTGACACTTGTATAGGGTTTCAACTTGGCAAGATGAAGAAACATTGATTAGCCGAATGCCAATTGCCAACAGATAGTACATATATTCTGAATTCTAACATTATATAAAATGTTTAGAAGTTTATCTTTGTTAAGGCTATATTTCACATTCTTTCTAGTCCTGATGTTTTTTTATGTTTTTTTTTTTTCTTTATTCTAGGAAGCACTTTTAAGTTTGGATTTATGAAAACTATTGGAATTGATTCTTTTTCTGGGTTCTAATAATTGATTCTTTGAAGCTAAAAAAATTAGCTTAAAAAATTATTTTTGGCTCAGAAGTCATCCTTCACATAGTGATTTTTTGGAGTAGATAAAATTCACACAAAAAATTGACATATCCAACGTGATATGCCAGCATTGTACAGGTATCCATGTATCATAGGTGCAAGGAATGAACAAGAAGACCTTAAAACCCAATTAACCTGCCCACGTCTGCCAAAGCCTACCATGTCCATGCCCAGCCTGAGTTGCTGCAATGGTTTTAGCTTCAGGTTGGGCTTGGGATATCCAACTCACACTTTGACCTCAGATTGGGCCAGGTGTGGACTTGATGTCCAGGTCTTTTGGTTGGGCTTAGGTTTGCCTTAAAACCAAACTCAACCCAACCTGACAACCTCTCGAGTTGCACCCTATATGTAGAAGTGCCTTCAGGAATCTATGAAGCATTGGAATCTGTTGTGTTTTCAATTAACTTGGGTGTTTTATTCATCTTAGAGAACCCTTGCCACCCTGTCACTAGTATATGTATTCATTATTCGACGATTATTATATGTGATTCATATTTTATTTCATGAAGTTCTAAATGTTCTGGTATTGGATTAGAAAATCTACTGGGGGAAGTTTAGATGCTATACTGATGAATGAGGTGCACAGGCATGAATTGAAGCAGACCAAATAATTAGGAGGATTTTAACTATAGCTCACTATAATGTGGCTGCAAATAGTTAAGGATCTCTGTCCATGGTTAAGTTTCAGAATTTAAATTTGAGACAGAAGAAAATGATATGGAAAATTGGAAATGGATGTTTTGTGGTGATTTTTAAGGAACTGATAGGTGCCTCCAAATCTTAATAGAGGGGATTGTCTAGATGGTTGGACTCTAAAGATTTAGTGATATGCTATTGTAACGTCATTGTTGTTGCATTTTTTGTTGTTGTAACCTCATGGAACTCAAAATAGCTTCTATGAGATATTACAAATTGTGTTGTAACATATTTGCTGTTTCTTTGTGTTGGTTCGTGCTAATGAATCTTCAGCTGTTTGTTCTGTGATTTTACAGTTGAGACAAGCTAAGACAGAGATTGTATCTGCTAGCAAAGTTGCATACCGATTCCTCATGGGCCTTAACTCGAATTCGGCAGACACTCCAGAATCCCCAAGCAATTCTAACAGAGGTAGCCCCAGATTTCAAGCTGCATGGTTTAAAAACCTAATTTCTGTTGGCAACAAGCCATCAAACTCTGAACTTGAAAATCA
Source organism: Nelumbo nucifera (assembly GCF_055504915.1). Taxonomy (NCBI): domain Eukaryota; kingdom Viridiplantae; phylum Streptophyta; class Magnoliopsida; order Proteales; family Nelumbonaceae; genus Nelumbo; species Nelumbo nucifera. The sequence goes on from NC_142654.1 coordinate 42,605,371, forward strand.
GGGTGAGAACACCCTTCAACAACAGCAATGACCTACAGAACCACAACAGAATTCAAGATACAGTATCTGAGTATATAGCTCCTATGGCGTCATTGCTGAAATGTACTAGTGACGGGAAACTATTCATAGTGGCATGTTATTCATTCTAGACACTGTATAGTTTAATCACTTATCAATTGAAGTGCTTGGATTTGAAAATGAGGACATTCAAACAAATTAGATGCATTAAGGATGTCATTGACAATACAACACAGTGCTTGTTATTAATCAATCGTTTCCGATTTTTTGGCTTCCCTTGAAAGAGGGTTCTTGATTTGAATGTAAGCCCTGTGAAGTTGCTCTGGAAAATACAGAAACAATGGAATAGAAGGCGCTGGATGCTATTCTGGACTTTATCTGTCCTCTCTTGGGTAGAAGCCTCCTTCCCTTAAAACCTCCATTGCCAAATGCAGCAGCAGGAACATCAGCAACCTTATTCCTCATATGGGCTGAAATGTAGATGCGCCTTCTTGCGAGTCTTCTGGCCTGATATGTTGATGGAACTCCAGTTCTAAAGTCTGGGATATTTATATAGTGGAGCATTGGTTCATACAGTAGTACCGGGGGGTGGGGGGTTTCATCTAGGAGAGTGGATGAAGCTCGGTGGCTTTCCAGAATGGCAGGGGGTTGGGAAGCATGCCAGCAAATATGTCTGGTTGTACCAGATTCTTTCAAAACCCGATTTGAGATTAGATTGAGTTTCTGGGACCATTTAATGACAATTAATTAATATATTACATGATCAACTGTCTGATATGCAGCATGGTGTCGACCTGGTCTGACGAGAAACACGTGCGGCTTTGAGAATGCAAATTGGAGAATGGGGCTGGATTCTGGGTTTCTGTTGTTGGTTTTGGTGGGAGAGAGGGGTGTTTAGAGCTGTCTACAGGCCTATAGGGTGCATGGAATATTAGTAGCGGGATTATAATTTTTCTTATTTTGATTACTTTGACAGATAGGCATGTAGTTTGAAGGTCAATTGGGCTTGCCTTGAGGGAACAGGTTTTATATAAAAAGTAATTAGGACTAATGGGCAGTCTATAAAATCAAGGAGCCTCCACGGAAATGTCAAATGATTGTGTTACAGGTCGAGATCGGCGTCGGTGAGTGCAAGCCCATGTTTGAACAGCCTCTTGCAATTTTTGGGAATATTTTTAATGCAAGGCTGTAGAGTCTGTTCGAATGGGTGTTCCACTGGCAGCCCCGAATGGGGTTCAAGACAAATTTCCCTGGCAGAGAATCGCATACAGGATCAATGCCGACGACAAAATCGAGAGTTCTGGTGGTCTTTTTGGTCGATTGTTTGAATTATTTACTTCATTTCTATTTCTAGTAAGACGTTGATGCTTGTGGCCGTTAGAGCTGGATATAATGATTAAGCATGTAGGGAATGCCATCTACAGAAGGGTCAAGAGTGGGCGATGGTAATTGGGTGGGATTGAGAGGAGAAAGTAGTAGGGGTGGGACATTGGAGATTGGGAATAATTCAAGATGTCTTCAGATGGATCGGAAATTCAGTTTGGGATTTGATAGAATAAAATAACTCTGTCGTGCTCTAATTGGTGTAGGTTAATTTACAGAAACATTTGTATTATAAACTCCTCTCTATGTTCAGGGCTGAAACTTTAATGGGAGCCTCAACGTATCCTATCAACCATATTGTAAGCATTTGTATTTTAAACTACAACGAGGAATTCATAAATATTAGGGAGAAGTACAAATCAGTCCAGTTCAGAATTTACTAGGCCCGAAGTATAGGGAGAATGCATCCTGACCGTAAATTGATATCAAATTCACGGGCAGGATGTGATTTTAGGGGGGGGGGGACAGGGCTAGTTGTAGGGGGGCTGGAATTCAGAATTCTGGATCGTGCCTCCGTACTTTTCCCTAAATATTAATCAAGGTACTCATGCCTAGAGGTTTAAGATCTTGTCTCTATTTAAGTAAAGTTTTTCAGTACTGCCCAAATAGTGACAATTTCTAACTTTGAGATTTCCATACTAGCTATAGCTAATAGAAAGTTTGAAATAACAGGAACTAAATTTTCTTAGGTGCGCTGATTTGGGCATATCCCATCATTTATATTTTATAATCAATTAAAGAGTGCCCTTACTGGTGGTAATGGAAGGTGGTGATCTGGGCAGTGGGTAACAGTAATCAAAAATCTAATTTTGAATTTGAGATTTTGACATAATCAAATAGAATTCAGATATGACCTAATTTGATTCAATAAATACTCGAATTTGACCGATTATTTAATTATTATATATATAAAATATAAAATATTTAAATGTTTTATATAATTTATATACAATAGTTAAATTATATAAATAATTTATATACTTTACATACTTTATATAAATACAATATTTATTTTATATTTATTAATTACCTAAAATAATTAACCGAGTCAAATATTTGAGTATTTAATTGAATTCAAATTCGGACCTTGATTTTCAATATCCATCGAATATCAAATTGAATTTGGATATTGAATTTTCTAATTGGATTTAAATTCAGATATTGCTTAGTTTGATTTGAATTTGATCCATTTACACACCTAGTGGTGGGAATCAATCCCAAGTCTCCACTACGACCAACTGGTGGTAATGGAAGGTGGTGATTTGGGCAGTGAGAATAAATCCGAAGTTTCCACTACAATCAGCCAAAGATATTATGAAATGAGCCTGTTGGCACGTTTGGTTTATATAAGATATGAAGAGAAAACAGGTCTATGAATGGGAACGAAGGAAAAGAACCATAAATTGTATTTGCGTTTGGTAGGGGTAGTTTTTCGAACCCGGATTTCCTACACTTGCTTTGGTGTGGAACGTGATGCACTTCTAATCAAATTCAACCATGTCACCTTCTACATGGTCCTTTGTTTCGCATGTCTGAATTAAACTAAACGGAAAGTTTGGGACGTTTTGTCTATAAAATTCATTTTTTAAAACTTAAAATAATGGAAAAAAAAAATTGACTATCAAGTTTGATAGATGGAGGAGGTAAACAAAACAGATGAGACATTTTTCTCAAAACCATTATAATAATACAAAAAAATCAGTCATGAAAATACACCGTTAAAAAACGATTTGTAGGAATAGATATATATTGTTCTTCATTCAAGGGGGAACCGTTATTACCAGAAAAACTTCAATTCTAAGCATACACCATTAAAAAACAATTTGTAGGAATAGATTGTTCTTCAATCAAGAGGGAACCATTGCTATCAGAAAATGTTTCAGTCACAAGCGTACACCATTAAAAAACGATTTGTATGAGTAGATTGTTCTTCAGTCAAGGCGTAGAATTCAATTAAACTTCTAGTCATCAAATTTCTTTGCATTCAAATGCATTTATAGTATAGAACCAAGAAGACATTTTTCTCAGAATCATTATTACTAGAAAAAAAAAACCGTAATTTTATAAATCAAACTCCTTTTAAGATTCACTGAATCTGATTCACATAAGCACATGGGTGGTTTAGATGTGATTTCCAACTACTTGTTTTGGTCCGTTGCTTAACTTGGTGCAAAGTGCAGATTGATGTTGCATAATACTCTTGTTGTAGCTTCATTTGTAAAAAAACAAGATCCTCAAAGTAAGAAGGAGAAGAAGAAGAAGAAATTAAAAAACGCTGATGAAATCAAACGATTCATTGAAGAAAGAAAAATCTGCAAAGCTCTTATTAATGGTGCCCAAGGAAGAATACAAAACAGTATAGAAAAAAATCCCTTTTCTTGCATTTAAAGGATTTCTACTCCTTGCATTTGCAGAAAAAAAAAAAAAAATCCATCTACGGTTTTGCAAGCAAGCCATTCGTTTGAGTTTCCCCATTTGTTTTGTTTAACCTCTCTCATTTTTCAAACTACACAGTCAAATTCCTTTTTTTTTTACTTTTTTTCTTAAGCTCCAAAAAAGAAAAAAGAATTTTAGAGAAATAACACCTGCCGTTTAATTTTATTCGCGCATTTAAGACATGGACCATGCAGAGAATATGACGTGGTTGAATCTGATTAGAAGTGCACCACCTCATGCACCAAAAGCGAGTGCAGAAAATCCGGGTTCCTCTGGAGTATCCTCCACAATAGGTAGATCTGTTTATGGGCCGGGCTTTCGCTTGTCACTAATGAAAATATACTAGGCCCGAGCCCGAGCCCGAAGCTCGACCTAATTGAAAAAAAAAAAACAATTTTCCCTATTCAAATTAGAATTAAAAATTCAGATAGTATTTTTTTTCCTATTTAAATGAACAATGGGCCTACAAGATGGTATTTTTCCCTTTCTTTTATATTTTAAAACATAATTTTACATTCTTAAATCAAAAAATTTATTCAAATGGACATAATCACGTAACTAATTTTAAGTTTAATATTAGGTCGGGTCGGGCCGGGCTCGGGCCGGGCTATTTTGACAAAACCCGTGCCCGGCTCGAATTTATTACGGGCTGGGCTTTTTGGCCCGAATTTAAGCCCGCAAACCTATAAGAATGTCCAAGCCCGTCCGGGGGCCGGGCCAACCCGTCGGGCCACCCAACCCATGAACAGGTCTAACAATAGGCTACTTTAGATCCAAAGATTTTGGAAAGACACCCCCCTTACCTCTGCTAGACTGACTTTCTTATCACTAGAGGTGTAAATCGGGTTGTGCCGTTTGCGGTTCGGCACGGCCCAACACAAATTTGGACCGACCCAGCACGACACAACAACCCGCAGGCCGTGCCAAGCCCGGCATGATGGTTATGGGCCAGCACGGCCCAACCCGCAGGGCCTGTAGCTGGCCGCACTCAGCCCGTTTGCAAACTAGCCATTGTCCCCCCCCCCCCCCCCCCAATGGCTAGTTTCAGCTTTTTGGGGGGGATTTTACATAAATGCCCCCTAACAACTATAAACAGCTATATAGGGGGGTATTTATGTGTTTTGCTTACGGGGGAGAGAAAAAATGACACAAATGCCCCCCAACAACTATATAACAACTAGTTTAGTGGGATTTTTGGGTAACATTATAAATAACTTTACAATGGCCAAAACACCCCTCCCAACAACTAAAAATTAGTTTTTAGGGTATTTTGGGTAATTGAATTATTTTCAATTCCTATAAATAGCCGTATCCTCCACCATTCTCATCACACCAATTCAACAATTGTCTTAATCTCTTCTCTCTCTCTCTCATACATTATCTTCAATCTAAGTGAACTCTGATTGGCTGATTGTCAAATTCTCCAATTCTCAACTTTATTGAAGTTTCAACAAGAAGAAGGCTTGCTCAACCAGCTCAAGTATCTCAAGTTAGCAATTTGGAATGCTTGGACGTTGAAAGGCTTTAACCGTTGAAATCAAGTTGGGATTCCGAACCGACAATCTGGGTAAGTCCAATTAAATTAATTTTTATTTTTTAGAATTAAAAAAAATGGCCAGCTCTTCCCAAAACCAATTCCTCAACATGTTCACTATTGACGATATTCAATCGCATCATGATAGTGTTAGCACTAATGCTATTGATATTGATGGAAGTGAAACTTTCACACTTGGTATTGATACTAGCGGAAAGAAAAAGAGAGCCTCTAAGTTGAGTAGCCCAGTTTGGAAAATATTTAAAGTAGAGGATATTGAGGGGAAGGGAAAAAGAACAGTTTGTCAAAAATGTAGAAAAGACTTTAGCTATTGTAGCAAAGGTGTTACTAGCCATTTGGGCAGACATTTGCTCACACATGAGAAGGAAGAAGAAGAAGAAGAAGAAGAAGGGAGAGAAACAAAACAAACACAAATTGGGAGGGGGGGTTTTGGTACATTTAAATATTCATAAGAAAAAATGAGACAAGAATTAGCAAAATACATTGTATATGCAGAACAGCCATTTTTGTTAGCTGAAGATACTAAGCTTGAAAATTGGTTGTGTAATTTTGTAAATCCACAATATAAAAAAATTTCTAGGAATACTATTAGATTAGATGCTTTAAAAAATTTTTATTCATATAAACAAAATTTAATTTATTTGTTATCAAATCTTAATTCTAAAGTTGCAATTACTTCTGATGTTTGGACATTTAAATTCAACATAAGTTATATTTGTGTTACTGGCCATTTTATTCATGAAAATTGGCTTTTAAATAAAAGAATTTTAAGTTTTACTAGGCTTGAACAACCACATAATGGCCCAACTATTGTTGCAAGCATTTTAAATACTTTACATGCTTATGGAATAGAAAATAAATTTCTATTAGTTTTGATAATGGCAGAAATAACGATTCTGCAATAAATATTTTAAGATCTCAACTAAAACCATATTTAATGGTAAATTATTCCATATTTATGTATTCAAGATGCTTTTAATATTATTTATACCCATATTTCTAAAATTAGAAATTGTATTATATATATTAAAAATTCAGGGGCAATAAAACAAGAATTTAAATATTTATATCAAAATTATGGTTTAAAATATAGGATAAAATACAAAAACCTCCTCTGTGGTTTCTAATAATCATAAAAACCTCCCCTCAAGTTTTGCTTTAACAAAAACCTCCCCTGAACTTTTTGAAAGCTCTACACATACCTCCCTTCCGTCGGTGAACCAAACAGAAAACGTTCAACGATGCATTAATTTTTTCAAAATGACCATCCTACCCTTTTAAAGTATTCTCGCATGACGTGAAAACGTCATTCCCACAAATTAAAGATTTGAAGTACGTAGACTATAGGCAATAGCACCAATAGGCAAAAGCACGTGCAATGCAAGTTACTCATGTTGGTAATCTAAAAAGTATGTAGACCATCTCTTTCTTTCAACCTTCTTCCTTCTCTATTTTTTGAAAGAGATGTTGAGGACAGCCTCGCCAAGCTCCAAGGCGAAGACTTTGAATACTACATGAAGATCTATTCCATAATCCTTGGCCGGAACAACAAGAAATCAACTGTCGACGTCTACCTCGCTAGTCTCGGCGGTGGCATAAACATCTCCGGCATCTTCTACGATTTCCAACGATGCCACTTCGCCCTCAAAGTCGTTGGGAAGAACAGATGCTTCGTCGAAGGCGTCCTCCACCTCCTTAGTAACTCTCCCGTCAAGATTGACTACCAAGACCTTCTCTAGATTGGCGGCAAGAAATTCTATCTCCTCCTTATTGTCTACAGCATCCTTAGAGTTTCTCTGCCTGCCACATCCCTCACTCTCCTCCACCCCTTCTGTCGTCTGCTACACATCTGCCCTTTGCATGGGTTGCATTGCCTCCACCGCTGCATCACTCTTCCAAGAAGGGGCAGGGGTAGGGCATCGAGTGATTATTTGGACGATGATGAGGAAGACACCAATAACACTATTGTTTCTAGTGCTAGCAAGAAATTACAGAGAGAATGGCATGAGATGTTTGGATATGGTGGATCGAGAGGAAAGACAGGGTCATCTGGACAATTGGAGAAAAAGTCAGAAACCAGGTCAAGAGATACTGTGCTTTCTGATCTTTGTGGTCCAGGAGAATGGATGCCCATGGCAAAAATTCATTTTGAGCCAATAGAGCAATATGGAAATATTTGGCATCAAAGGACAGTCAATGAATCCAAGGGAAGACCATGGTTTGGACTGCTTACATTGCTGAGGAATATCCAGAACATTTTGTCATCAACACACGGTCCAAGGGGCATGTAACGTTAGAGTTTGTCTCCTTGGTGTCCTTGCTTTGATGAGTTAACTTACATGGCCGAGTATTTCCAATGTGATTCTTCTCGAGGCATGGCACCGGTGACCCTGAACCCCTTTTCTCTGTTTTTTCAGTATTCTAGATGGGTTGCTTAAGGGAAAAGTCTCCTCTTCAAAAAACAAGTGTAATTAATTATGATGGGCACAAAAACCACATATGATAAAGAGAGTAAGAAAATCATCATCCCTGTTCTCCATCTTGAGCATATTCAAGTGTTAGAAGCCGCACAACAGGGACGATGTAGGTGTCGAAGTAAGAAACAAGGGATGGCTGCACCGTAGTGATGAAGACAGAGGGCATTGGACGGGTGAACCAGATATAGACGAGAAAACCACACAGTTCATTACAAAGTTGTATGCAACCCACATCTCAAATCTCGAATGGCAAATTGTTAAAGTTCAATGGATTGAGTCAGCAATCAAGGATGGAAGATTGAAAGAAGAGGAAGAAATCAACAAAGAAATAATATGAAAAAATGGAAAGGAAAAGAGGATAAAGAGGTTCCTCCTTGAATGAATGGAGTTTGGATGAGAGATTGCGTCCTATGTTACTCCTCCTACCGGATAAATTGGGATAGGAAAAGAGGGCGAAGAGGTTGACGGCGGAGAAGAAGAGGATAACATGTCGACAAGGTATTTTAGTAAAAACAGATACAAACCATTCGTAAAAGGGTAAAATAGGCGTTTGGGAAAAATTGATTCACCGGTTTAACATTTTCCGTCTTGGTTATTGATGGAAGGGAGGTTTTTGTCATATTCTTTAAAAATCTAAGGGAGGTTTTTACTAAAGTTTAACATCGTGGGAGGTTTTTATGGTTGTCAGAAACTTCAAGGGAGCTTTTTGTATTTACCCTAAAATATAAACATTTTATATTAGACGTAAAACATAAATGGAATTCTACCTATGCTAAGTTAGAAAATTGTATTTCTCATTAACAAATTCTTACTGATTTTTATAATACAAAAAATGCCTAATGATATTATATTTGAGGAAGATCGAAATGTCAGTTTGTATAAGAAATTTTTTTAAAACATTTTTATGATGCAACTAATAAATTATCAGGTATTTATTATCCAACTAGTTGTAATTTACCTTATCAATTAATGGTGATTAGTGATTGTTTTGCAAAATATAGAAATAATCCACAATTTAAATGTATTGTTGAAATAATGGAAAATAAATTTAAAAAATATTGGGAGAACATTTCTCCCCTTTATTGTTTAACTACAATATTAGATCCTACGATTAGAAAATATGGTTTAGATATTTTACTTGAAACATATTGTGAAAATATGAATATTGAAATTGGAAATAAAAAAGAAAAAATTAATAATTTATTATTCAAAATGTACAATTTATATGAATCTAAAGCAGTAAGAAATATTCCTACAACATGTACAACATCTTCTACTTCTGATCTTGAGCCTAGTAGTAGAAGAGAAAAACTTTTTTATTTAATAAGTAGAAGGCAAGAATCTACTACTTTAACAACAAGTTCATTTACTGAACTTAATTTTTATTTACAAGCAATTTTTCCTAGTTTAGGTGAGGGAAGAAATAATTTTGATATTTTAGCCTAATAGAGTGAACATTCAAAAAATTATCCAGTTCTCGCCGCTATAGCACGTGATCTACTAACCCCTCCGATGTCTATAGTTCCATCGGAGTCTTGTTTTAGTACAGGTACTAGGGTGTTAGATGACAAGAGAAGCTGCATGACCGATGAAAGTATAGAGATACGCATCTGCTTTAAGGATTGACTAGATGCAAAAGATAGATTGCAAGACAAAGGAGAACATGATACTACTCCAGATATTTCACCTAAGAAGATGATGAAAGTCATGATTCATGAAATTGACTAGTTGTATAGAATTTTTTATTTTTTTAAATTATTGTATATATTTTTTTTTTTATTTAATTTATTTTCTATTTTTTAACAATGTAATTTTGTATTTTCAATTTGTAACAATATTATATTTTTATATTTTATTAATTTATTCCATTTTCATATTTCATTCGTTCAAGTATCTAATCATTGTATTTGTAATTTGTATCATTCAAATTTAAATGAAATAAAATTCCTAATTTTCTTCCAATTTGTTATTCCATCATTCTTATTTGGTTAAGTTTTTTTTTTTTTTCATTTATGTGTTAGATTTCTCATTTCTTAATTTTCCAAATAGTTCCCAAAGTTCAAAGGAAAGTTAAATATTTTAGTTTTACACTTTTACTTAAAAAAGAAATAAAAAATTCAAAAAAAAAATAAAAAAATCAGTCTAATCCGGTTCGGCCCAGGCCCAAAGCTTGCCCTGTGGCCTAGCTTGACACGACCCAGATTGCAACTCGGCCTGGTCCACGGGCTGACACGGCCCAAGCCCATGACCTAGATTGCAACCTGACCTGACCCAGGCCCATGGGCCGTGCCGGGCCGACCCTCAAAATTTTCACCGGGGAGGACGACATGCTGTGTCGCGGGCCAGCACGACACGACCCACACTTTGCACGGGGCACCCAACATGGCAAGCTTTACACCTCTACTTATCACACCATACACTCTACCAACAAGACACCTTGACCACCGATCTCATCTCCGCTCCAGAGTAGCCCACATGACTCATAACAGAAACAATCTATGATGAGTTAGGGATGATTGCAATTCCAACGATCAAATACAAACAATACCAGAAACCCAAAAAACCTTTCAAGCTCTACAGACCAGAGCGAATACAAGCTCTACGTATTTTGCTGATGTTGCAATTTTGTCTTTACTTTCGAGAAGGAAATGAAACATATTAATCAAGCGGCAAGCCGATGATGTAGATGTTAAAATGGTCCCAAGGTTGTGAATAATAACCCTTTACATTAGAGTTCAGGCTGTCCAAACAAATGGTCTTTGTTCTTATGATGCCACAACAGTACAAGATTGTGACTGTGGTTGCTTAAAATGTAATCAGGTCCCCTTCTTAGGCCGAAAGGTCTAATGTTTACATCCAGATTGGATGTAATTTGTTTTAATATAAATGAAGAAAAACAAGTTTTTGACATTTAGGATTTAGGAATCATGATTCTGGAAAGATTACATATTCGCCTCACCTAGCATTCTCCTCTAGACCTCTCTAATCACATCAATGGTGACCTTGAGCACTGAGCACTCTTATAGGAAATAAGCAAAAGCAAAGGTGTCAAACTAACCCTACTGACTTCTAAATAAGATAGTTGAATACTCCATAAAGAAATATCACTATCTGATGATGCGCATTTTGGCAACTCCCAACTAACTGGTGACTTAGATGCTTAGCTGAATAGTCCTTACTTGGAATGTGGCTTGGACGCCTAGTTGAATGGTTCCTACCTGGATGGTGACTTAGATGCCTAACTGAATGGTAACGAGCTAGGATGTGGCTTTAACGCCTAGCTGGATGGTGATGAGTCGGAGAGGTGGCTCCTGATGCCTAGTTGAATGGTGACGAGCTAGAGAGGTGTATCTGATGCCTAACTGACTAGTGATGAACTGGAGAGGTGGCTCTGATGCCTAGATGATTGGTGACGAGCTAGAGAGGTGGCTCTGATGCTTGGCTGTATGGTGACGAACTGGAGAGGTGGCTCTGATGCGACCTACAAGGAAACAATGTTAGATTGCCCAAGTTGTTTTACTTGGGGTGGGCACTTCGATGCTTAAGTCAGCGAATGCAGAGGTTTTGTGAGAGAGCTAAAAGTAAGAGAGCTAGAGAGCTGCGAGAACTAAATTGTGCATGTCCCTGGGTCATAGGGGTTGATGCCCTTATATAGCTGGGCTGCCGTGGGTCTCGCGAAATGCTCCCGGAATCCTCGACCTATGACGTAGGGGTCCGTTCTACTTTGGAAGGAGAATAACGTGCCAGTTAATAAGGCTTACCATTTTCCTCTGATTTCGGGCAGGATGAAGATAAAGCCTACGATTACACAGTGTGATCCCAAAAGGTTCGGAGACAATTGACGAGCTTCTAGAGAGATAGGTTGCTAAATCGGCAACAGAGGAAGGTCGCCAGGTTGCTAGGTCGACGGCAGAGGCAAGTCGCCAGATCGGCGGTAGAAGTAGGTCGCCAGTTAGGACACCATTTTGGCTAAGGCAAGTTGTCGCCTACGTGATGCTGGGATATAGTCCAGCTGTTCTGATATGCCATGTGTGATGATGTCAGTGAAGGGCCAAATCTGCCCTGATCACTACCCATCTCTTCTAGGTCTCTACTAATGAAAACATAGTCAAAGGCGACAGAGAGTACTTTTAACTTCGATAAACTAGAGTAACACAAAAGATCATACAGAAGAAACTGATGCTAAAACACTAGTAATGTTTGGGTCCTTCAGGTTTTCCTACAGTAGCCCAGGTGACGGTATACTACAAGTGTGAAGATTTACAGTATATTTCTGGAGGCCGGAGCCCTTTATCCATCCTATGTTTTAGTGCTACATTAACCTCTTAACATTTGTAGCTCAGTTACTAAAGGCAGACTACCATTTCACGAGCCATTACCAAACTATCTCCTACACAAATGCACCAGTAAGTACCGAACAAGAAATTTCACAAACATCTCAGTCGTCATTGCTGCGCGACCCCATTTCAAGCAAAGAGAGAACAACAACAGGCCCGAGAAAAGGTGGAAGTGGAGGTCTGTTGAAGGCGACGATGGGCTCTGCTCCGCCTTGTCATCTGTCATGGGTCCTTCTCCCTCCCCAACATCATCGTTTGATTGCCTGCTAGGGGCCGAAGTTGCCATTATCCCTGATTTTTACACATGCAGCTCCGAGTCATAAAAACGAGGTACTTACCACTAAGCTAAAAGGGGATCTATCTAAAGAGCAGAGCAAGCATTACCAGATGATCGTCTCTTCATTGGGCAGTATACTTGTTTGAGAATGTTCTTTACAAGGGATATTGCAGTGGTTCCACGCATTTTCTCCTAGAAATCCTATTCCTCTTGAAACCGTCAGCTACTAGCGCCAATAACTCCCGACTCCTGCAGCATAGAAATTGATGTGGGTCTAACAAGCAATCATGAGACTTTTCAGTTGAGTAGAGAGAAATCTCCAAAGAAACTAAAACTGCACAAAGATTACTTAGGAAGCAAACCCACGGATCTTGAGAACCACTTATGAAGCAAGAGAGAATGAAACACTTTGTTTGGTACCCCAGTAACAACAAAACACATAACCCATCAAATCAATTGAAACAGAACTAGAGAACCGACTTGATCACATAAAGGATCAATCCATCTAGATCCTAATCTAATTGAAATTACCAATTTAATTACAAAGACAAAGCATGAGTTGATGATCAGAAATATTTCAATCTAAAAGACCCATTCAAATGACGAGCTTCTGATATCAAGAAAAACACGGAAGGACGTGAATAATTTCCATACCTTTCACGTTCAAAACTTCCAATCAATCGCTCAGTTCCTCTGAGGTGAGGTTGCGTTCTGAAAGCAAACAAGCACAAAAGAGAGCGAAGAAGGGAAGAGAATAGACCTGTTTATTTGGTTGGAGGGAAGAGAACCATAGAACGAAGGTTCTTGAACCTTCAAGTTGGAGAACCGAAGGACACGTGTCCTAAGAGGGGTATTCCAGTTAATTCGAAGGAAAATAAAAGGGTTATAATGGTAGAAGAATCAACCAAACTAGCTAAAATACCCTTCAAGGACACGTGTCGTATCCACCAAGCAGGACTCCATATCATAGATTTTCCCTCATTTGGTAACAAAGTTATGGTAGCCCGGGTTCTCTCAAATTAAATACAAGCAAAGGGACGCATTTCCTGTGCAGTAGTTCTTCGAAAGAAAAATGTTTTCTCTCCTTTAGATTCTTTCTCCCTCTCTGAAATCCGAACAGCCATGATTTCTCTGCAACTGGTGACCAGTAACCCTAACCGATCTTCTCTCCACACATCCTCTCCCTACCTCTTGAACAGAAAATCCCTAAAATCCATAAAGCCCAGTTGCAGGAATAAGCCCAACACGACAGTTAAGTCAGTCCTTCAGTGGAATCGAAAACCCCAGTTAGCCGGCGAGACTCCCCGTGTTGTCGTCATAACCTCCGGTAAAGGTGGCGTTGGAAAAACTACCACTACCGCCAATGTAGGTCTTTCCCTCGCTCGTCTCGGCTTCTCCGTTGTCGCCATTGACGCAGATGTTGGCCTCCGCAATCTTGACCTCCTCCTCGGCCTTGAAAACCGTGTCAATTATACTGCTGTTGAGGTTCTCAATGGCGATTGCCGCCTCGACCAGGCTTTAGTCCGCGACAAGCGGTGGTCCAACTTCGAGCTTCTCTGTATATCCAAGCCTCGGTCAAAGCTTCCACTTGGATTTGGCGGAAAAGCCCTAATTTGGGTCGTCGATGCCTTGAAATCCCGCTCCGAAGGTTGCCCGGATTTCATTCTTATTGACTGTCCTGCAGGTATCGATGCTGGGTTCATTACAGCTATTACTCCGGCGAATGAGGCAGTTCTCGTTACAACACCCGACATTACTAGCCTGAGGGACGCTGACCGGGTCACAGGCTTGCTCGAATGTGACGGAATCAAAGATATAAAGATGATTGTGAACCGAGTACGAATGGATTTGATAAGAGGGGAGGATATGATGTCGGTCCTCGATGTTCAGGAAATGTTGGGGTTGGCGCTGTTGGGGGTGATTCCAGAGGATTCAGAAGTGATTCGGAGTACAAATCGAGGGTACCCACTTGTGTTGAACAAACCGCCAACGTTGGCTGGGCTGGCATTTGAACAGGCAGCTTGGAGGCTTGTTGAGCAGGATAGCATGAATGCCGTAATGGTTGAAGAGGAACCAAAGAAGCGCGGATTTTTCTCCTTCTTTGGAGGGTAGGAAGTGGGCTTTAATACGGTTTGTGAACAAGTTCTTTAGCTCATTGAATGGTGGACCCGGTTATTTGGGATGAGGTGTTGTCATGGTGCAAGTAATTCACTTTGGTTCTGGGAGCAGCTACTTGTTCAAAGACTGTGGGAAGTCAGAGGCTGTGTACAGAGAATAGGTAAACTGAGTTTTTCTTCATTTCAATTATCTACTTTTCTTATATTTTGATGTTTGGTTCTGTAGCATTGTTTTCAATCTAATGCATGGAACTTGCTGAATGGTTCAGCTTTTGCTTTTGCCGCTTTGGTAAAGTTTTGGTTGGGTTGTATGTATACTAGAACACAGTTGCAAATAGATGAACTTTTCCCACATCTGCTAAACATTTCTATTCTCGATTGATTGCTACATTGAAAGGTTTAGCCACTGATCAGTGGATAAGGTATGGCTGAATCAAGAAACCATTACTTACCCCAATTGCATGTGTGCGCACATACACAAAAAAGGGAGAATAAAATAAAAGAAGAGATAGAAGAGTTCTTTTTTTCTCTAGATTTTAAGGAATTATTTATTTTATCAGGTTTAGGTATCTTCAGTATGTCTGATTTTTAATTTTTTATGTTACAAATTCGAGTTGATTAACCCTATTATATAATATTCTTGGGTTTTAGCATTTCACCTAAGCGTAGGATTCATTTTGTTTCATTCTTAGTTTTATTTGATTAAGCCTATGTACATATTCTATATGGAAAGTACAAATGAGTTTTAGGGGTCATTGCTTAGTGTATGTAACGATAAAATCTTGGGCTGACAAGACAAGAGTGAGAATGTTGATTCAATCTGCAAGCAGCCACTTTGCACAAAAAATACAAAACTAGGGATGCAAGTTGGGCAAACTGGCTGGTGAAATGTTTTGAAAATCGTAATTGTATCGTAGATTGTAGAGAAAGTTGAATCGTGAATTGTATCGTAAATTGTAAGATTATTTCTATTTTTTATAAACTTGTCAAAAAATTAAATATAAATATATTAAAGGCTAAATATATATAGGAAAATGACTTTACCCTATTTTTAATTTTTATATACTATATATGTACCTAAAATAATAGAACTTACCACTTATACAATAGAAGCCTAAGATGATATGATCAAGTTTGACTTGAAAGTCAAACAAATCCACATACAATGGCTCTTTAACCTACATATGATGGAAAATAAACTCAATTTCTACTCTTAAATAATGTAAATAAACCATTTTCTAGTAAGGGCTTAAAAGAAAATCTCCCTTGACAAAACTAAATATAAACAAAAACATAACAAAGTAGAGAACTAATTCTTAATTGAATTTATTTGAATCGTAGAAATCATATAAATCGTAAGGTTTATGAATCAAACTGTAGGATTCAAACAAAAATCATAAGATTTTTGCATAAAAGGATCCAAACATAAAATTCAAATCGAAACCCTTGGGATTCACTATTCAAATTGTGAATTGTATTGTAAATCGTAAGATTTTGACTACATTTGAACTCAACCCAGGTCTAACCCTAAGAATTGGCTTTGAGGCCGAGCCTGAGGTCAAGTCCAAACTGTCCAACCCGGGCCCAACCCACACTGAAATTTGATGCACTTGGGTTGGTCTTAGGCTCGGGATGGTCAGTCAGCGCACACCAGAAATTCATATAAATGTATGTGCTTATGAAGGGGTTTACACAAATTCATTTATGCATGACTAGTTATGATGGGGTTTACGCAGAAAGAAGGCATAGATTACAAGGAGACCTTTGCCTCGGTTGCAAAGCTAAACAATATATAAGCTTTCTTTTCTCTAGCAATGAATTTCAACTAGGAATTGTGTCAACTAGATGTAAAGAATGCATTATTGAATGGTGACTTGCAAGAAGTCTACATGGATGCTCCGCCAGGGTATACCATGAGAGGAAAGGTATGTAAATTAAAGAAGGCTTTATATAGGCTAAAGCAATCACCTAGGGGCTGGTTTGAGAGGTTATGCAAGGCAATGAAGACTGTAGGATACCAACAAAGAAGTGCTAATCACACATTATTTTATACGAGAGATGGAGGAAAGTTAACACTCGTATATGTTGATGATATGGTGGTTATAAGGAACGACCAAAAGGAGATTCAAAAGCGGAAATATTTCTTAGCTTCAAACTTTGAGATTAAGGATTTGGTACCTCTAAGGTACTTCTTGGGAATAGAGGTAGCTAGATCTAGTGAAGGAATCTATATATGCCAAATGAAGGATGTTTTGGACTTACTGAAGGAGACTGGGAAATTAGGAAGCAGGCCGATCGATACTCCTATTGAGCAAAATCCCAGTTTACAAGAAGGTGATGAAGAGATTTATTCTAACAAGGAGAGATATCAGAGACTTGTTGGCAAACTTCTATATTTATCTTTTACTAGACCTAAAGTTGCTTATGCAGTTCACATAGCATATTGAAATTGAGAGAGTCACTTTGTTAGGGAAAAGATTGTTTCTTGAGATCTCTGCATCCCTTATATGCTTTCTACAAGACAACTAGCTGATGTCTTTACGAAGAGTCTTAACAAAGCAAGATTTATGGAATTACAATGTAAGTTGGGTATGATTAGGGGTGGCAATTTTTGACCCAACCCACTTGATCCACCCAACCCACCCACTTGAAAACCCACCCAAATATCATGTGGGCCAATATGGGTCAAGTAATCCATTTGGGTCAAGAGAATATGGTTGGGTTAGGGTGGGTAATGGGTACCCATAGGGTCAGTGCAGTCATGTTTAGGATTTGAAAATCAAATTACTCTCTATCTTCACCTCAACTCTCTGCCCCCTTTCTCTATCATCTACATAGGTAGCTCAAGCTGGTGATTCAAATTATTGGCAATAATGGAAAATCTTTCTCTTTCTCTCTCCACCTCTCTCTGCTCTCCCTCTAATCTATACAGGTAGTTGAAACCAACAACATATACATACAAGTTGAAGGAGAAGGGTCAAAAGGAGTTAGGATCATTGGAGGCTTAGATTGTGGAGGAGAGTCGTAACTCAGATCTATGCAGAATAGGATGGGTTCGTCAAGGGAATTATTATTCGTGAAGATGAATTGCAGGGGAGAATGCAGGTATTTTTCTTATGTCAATCAAACCCCATTTTGTGATTCTGTTACTATTGCACATAGCATACCACTATTAGTTTATTAATTCGCCCAATTAGACTCTCAATTTCTACCCTTGGGTCATGAAGGTGAGGAGAGTGCAAAAGTATCTAGAGATCTTTGACTTGTTGAAGATTTGGAACGCAATGCCCAACACCAATGGTGGTCAATCAAACCCCAATTTGTGGATAATTTGACTGAGAAGAAAAGAAGGGAAGAATCCATGGAGGAAAAATTACACTTGTAAGAAGTAAGGGAAGTTTGCAAAGAGAGGATTGAATTGGTTGCTAACAATTTCAAACAAGAGTGGTTGCTTATCATGGAAAATTTGATTAGATTTTGAGAGAAGTCGAAATTCAGATTGGTTGTATTTTTCTTTTCTTTGAAATTTTATAATCTTTTGTGTATTTACAATATTTTCTATTCCCATTCATGGTAGTTTAGGCTCTGTTTGGTTTGTGGGATAGGGATGAGAAAAAGGGAATATTCCAAAAATATCCCTTTTTCTCTCATTTGTTTTGAGGCAAATAGAGGGATGGGATAAGAAAAATGTGGGATGTCAGATCCCAAAGTCGTGGAATCGGGGTCGCACCAAAACCGTGCGACCCCGGTGGAAAAACTTGAGAAACCACTGTTACTGGCCTTCTTCTTCACCAGATGCTAGGGGCAGCGGTGATCTGCTACGATCTCCCTCCATCTTCCTCTTCTCTCTTCCCCCTCACCTTCTTCTTCTTCCTATTCTTCCTCCCCTTTCTTTACTCTTATCACCGTTGCAGCGGTAGATTGTATCGCAATCCCTCTCCTCATAACTCTTTTCCCCCGCTTTCTTCCTTCATTCTCTCCATTTACATCTCTCTTTCTCCTTCCCCTTCTTCTCAGTTTTTTCTTCTTCTCTGTCTTTTGTTCTTCAGTCACTGATTCACCGTCTTCAATCTTGACGACAGTGCCTCTTTTCTTCTCTGCAAAGGATCATCACCGATTAGGAGCAAACCGCAGCCATCGCTAGAGGAAGAAGGTTTAGGCGTGAGATTTTTCGGATCTTCTCTGGTTACGGTATACAATCACAGACGAACTCGATCCTGATCCAAGAAGTTTTCATCGGAGAAAATATCCCCCCTCTCATCATTCTCCCTGGTCCTTCCTCAAGCATCGACTCCTTCCAAGACAAACCAGTCGAAAGAAGAAGCTATCCTTTGTTAATCCATCGTCTCAGCCGATGAAACTGATAATTCCTTTTATCTGAATTGGGATCGGACAGGGGGAGATGAGACAGGGGTGATTTTTAAGACCAGATTGAAAAGAGAAGAGGGTAGAGAGGATTTTTAAGACCAGATTGTAGAGGGGATTCTCCCTCACCTTCTTCTTCTTCCTAGTCTTCCCGTCTTCCTCCCTCACCTTCTTCTTCTTCTTCCGGCGAAGAACCAACAATGCTTTTCCTTTATTTTCCCATATATAAAACCAAACACTGGAAAGTTAAATTTTTTCACTTTCCCATCCCATCCCACCCAAATCTTCCCACAAACCAAACGGAGCTTTAGAGAATGGGTGGGATGCTGGTGTACCAAGGTGAGCTACTTTGACAACACCTTGGAAAGCCATTCATAGTGTTCTTCCTCAGTTTCTCAGGCATGTCAGGTGTGATATTTGTTCTAGGAACACTGTTCGGCTCTAGGAGGATATTTGGGTTGGAAATACCCCTTTAAATGATCTTTTCCCTTCACTTTTCTTTGCCTCTTTGTATAAAAATGAGGTCATCTCAAACTTTATCACACTTAAGGGAACCCCTTGTCTCCAAATTTGGATTTTGGCTTTTGTAGGGGGTTAAGAGATCAGGAAATTAATTCTCTCTATAATTTTATCTGTCTCTTGAATCAAGTCTGTTTGGATCCGTCTAAGCCAGACAGTAGGATTTGGGTTCCCCGATCCAATCTTGTGCTTCCTTTATTAAGTCCTTTTGTCAGTTTTCTTTTCAACAGGTTTTACCTTCGAAGGAAATTTGGTTTAGGCCGGTTCCCCCTAAGATAATGACTTTTTGTTGGGAAGCGTATTATGGGAAAGTGAACACTTTAGATAACCTGCAAAAGAGAAGACTTTTCCTTTGTATTTCACCCAACTAGTGCACTCTCTGTAGAGCTCACAGGGAGGATTGTTACCACCTATTGATGTCTTGCCCTTTTTCTGCAGAATTATGGGATTGGATTTTTTCATTGTTTAGGTGCAGGTGGAACATGCCAGCAGAAGTGTGCATGATCTTTAACCCTTCAACCTTCAGTTGGCCCAAAAAAAGAGGGGGAATTATGTGGAGATGTGTAAGAGTGCCTTGCTATGGACTTTGGGAAGAAAGGAATGCCGGAATTCTACAAGACAAGGAGAGGAGCAGCCAAGACATGAAGGGTTGTGTGTTGAATAATCCACTAGCTAAAAAGTTTAGAGCTTTTCCATCACTTTTCCCTTTCAGACATATGGAGAAATCGGTCAGCAGTAGCAAGGTGCTCTTCTAGGAAGACTAAGGCAATTACAAGATGGATTCCACCGCCTGAAGGCTCAATGAAGCTGAATTTTGATGGGAGCAGTCATGGCAATCCAGGGCCGCTCTGGAAGGGTGGGGGGGGTCTTGAGAAATGAGGTTGGGGATATTGTACTTTTCTATTCAGGTCCCTTGGGATTTGGGGATTCAGTCAGAGCAGAACTATTAGCAGCCATACAAGGAGTGCAATTTGCAAATCAACTGGGTGTAGGGCAGATTATTATTGAAGGGGATTCCAATGTGGTGGTTGAAGAACCATGAGGGAAATGAAGTCAAAAAATTTAAGTGGCTAACAAGGAATATGTCTGCCATTACACAATGGGCGGGGAGATCAAATGCTTTGGCTGAAGGCTTAGCTAAGCAAGGGGCTAATGGGGAAGTCTTGTTTTGGGATCAGTTGTAATGCTTGTCATTTTCTTTTAAGTTTCTTTATTCAACAAAAAGTATAATTTTTTTACATTTCTATAATTTATTTGTGTTTTCTATGATTATTGGGTTGAAATATATAATTATTTTTGAATTTTTATCAATTATATATTTTATGCAATTTCTTCTTTTTGTTATATATATGTATAATTTTATCATTTTTTTTCTACAGTTTTTGATATTTTGGATAAAACATATGATTTTCCAATTTTTACCATTTTTATGAAAATTTTGATTTTTCGTTGAAATATCTATGCATACATATATATTTTTTTAAAATTTTTAAAACTTTACGTATTTTCTGCTATTTCTGTGTTTTTGTATAATTTTTGGTTTTTTTATAGTTTTTGTTGTTTTTCTACTATTTCTATTTTCTGATTTTTTTTTTTGCAATTTCTACAATTTTCTTTACTTTACAATTTTTTTCTTTATCTGAATTGTATATTTTCATTATTTTTTTTATTTTATATATCTCTCTCTCTCTCTCTCTCTATATATATATATATATATATATATTTGCAAACTCTGAGGTTTTATATGAAATATTTTTTTATCACTTTTCTGTGTTTTTATGGATTTTAGATGTGAAATTATTTTTAAACGTTTTTTTTTGTCTTTTTCCATGTTTTAGTTGAAATTCATATGCATGTATGTTTTACATTTTTTCTGTAATTTTCTGCAATATTTTGCATTTTTCTGAATTTCCTATATTTTTCTGCAATTTCTGATGTTTTACATGAAATATATATTTTTTCCGTTTTTTTGTTTTTATGCATTTTTATTTGAAAAAATTAGAACTTTTTATGTTTTTAGTTGAAATATATAATTCTATGTTTTTGTGCAATTAAAATAGAGAAAAAAAAATCTAATTTGAAGTAGAGGGTCGAATGGGTGGTTGTGTCCCACTTTGATCCACTACCATGGGTGGCAAATGGGTTAGTTGATCAATATGGGTGGGTTGGTACTCAACCCACACCCAACCCAACCCTCCCATTAGCCATCCCTAGGTATTACAGATATCTATGCTTGGTGAGGGGAGTGTTGTGAGACATAATTGTGTGGTGGGCTTGGGCCTTTTGTTAGTTGCTGTAATGTATCTCTTGTTTATTTATGTTTTATGGACCTGGTCCTGTCTTGTACTTTTTATTTTGTTGCGGCCACCTAATCAGGGGCGGTTTTGTCTTTCTCATAATCTTGTAAAACGTCTCATTTAAATATCATTTAGGGCTGGACAGAAAAGCTGCTGTCACTCCTTCCTTCAACTTTTTTTCCTCTTTTCTCTTAAAATCTGAATGTAAACACAGCCTTTCAAAGCCCTCTGTACTACCCTCAATGGAGATGACAGCTGGCCTTTAAACACTACTAGATCATTTCTGTTTTTCCAGAGAAGCCAACAAGGACTGTCACTCCAAACCAAGGTTCAAAATATCGATACAGTCGATACACTGGTAGGGGCGTATCGGCCTGCATTGAGGCTCATTTCTCCTTTTTTTTTTTAGTTTTTATTTTTCAAGTTGGTTCAGAGGGGTCAGTTTAAGGCCCATCTACCCCCTGAACCATGGTCTGACCCAAAACACCCACTGTTGGGGCATACGTATTGGCCGATACAGCCTGATACGTATTGAAACTTTGAACCTTGCTCCAAACTAGCTTCTTCTTGGTTATAAGCCCAACTCTTCAGCCATTAGGTGAAGGAAGGAACATCCATTCTCAAAGCTAGAGGGGAGCCAAACCATACTGCCCTTGCAAAGGAACACTTTCAACATATGCAAAATGGTCTTTGGCTTCTCCATACAACAAGGATAGTCGCTAGATCTTGAACTCCTGCGAGCTAAATTGTCCATGACAGGAATGGCATTGTGGCAGCTCTTCTGAAGTAGCGTCAAGTTAGAGAAATGGTCTTCTCTCACAGTATAATAAGCAGACTTGATTGTAAATTTGCCTGATTTGATTCCTTCCCAAACCAGCAAATCCCCTCTCTGGTTCCATCTCCGGGGGATGTTTAAGATTGTTGTAACTTCTTCTGTCAAGAATAGGCAAAGGACCAGCTCCTTATTCCACCCATAATTAGCTGCTTGGATCAAGTTGTTGACCTTCTGAATCAAGCATCAATCTGGCATGGGGATGCTAATTTTGCAATTGGGGAGCCCAGGAATCCACCAATCATTCCAAAATCCAAATATTCACTGATGTCTCATTCTAGTCGGTCACACTGCCCCTTTGAGGACGATCTCCTTACCTATCCACAAACTACTCCACGCCTATGGCCTATGAAGAATCTTCAAGCCTGACAGGTACCATTTAACATGTTAGAGCTCTTTTTGATACATAATGTTAGAATTCAAAAAATTTGAACTATTTTAGTTGTTTTTCTCCATAGAAATGTCCATGATATGTGTTGGATTTCAACTCAAGTTCGTATCCCTGCAACACTTCTTACTATATTTTTATGCTTTGTTTTTACATATAGGTATGGGTCTGAGAGATTCAATTCCCCATTTCTGCATTTACCAACTTGATTCTTTTTGTTTCTTGGAACTTCTTGAGTTGAAGTAGAGACTGAACATGTTTCTGGACAAAAGTTGGTGCTTAACCCCTTCAACCTTGAGAATATGATCTATATAATTCCTTTATTTTTAACCATTTGGACTCGCTGGAAAAGCACTTTGTTTTGGGAAACGTTTTCTCTAAAAGAGTTCCTATTTCCTCTTTGAATTAGGTTGCAATCCTACTTAAAATTTAGATATTAGACTTAAATTTTTTTCTATATGTACACTGATAGTTTTTTTCTCTCTAACTAATCCTCTCTGTTACAAAATAATCATTCAAGTTGCTGTTGTGAAGGTAGCATGACTATAGAACCTTAATTGCTTGGGTACAATTGTGGAGTTTTATGGGGTTACTTGCAGTTAATTTCTTTTATGTTCGCTTTTATGCTGGAAGCACTCTAGCAACAATTTTGATCTTTTGCTGAAACCTAAAACAAACTTGTTTGTGGCATGATAATAGGTTATAAGATTGTTATTTTAAAAATTATATTTTCTGTGCAATTGCAGTTTATAACATGCCAATTTCCTCTCTTTTAAACAATCAACGCACAATGAAGAACCAGGTTCCTCCCACTCTGTCAACAATTTATTTGTTCCAGCACTATGCTGTCATCCTGTTATCCCAGTTTATGCAGTTTCTGGTAGGGTTTTAACAAAAAATGGTTCCTTTCCATGACTAGATTCATATACAGCCAACCTTTTGGTGTAACAAATTATTGGTTCCAGCTTTATGCTGTCATCTTATGCAGCCTGTTTCTGGTAGGGTTTTAACACAGTTCATGACTAGATTCATATGCAGCCAGTCTTCATATTGGTGCAAGATTTGTGGATGCTCTAAGCAAAACAAGGGATTACTGAAAACATCAAGGATGCATAATGACCGCATGGCAAGGTTGAGCTAAGCGGGTTACTATCACTTATTTTCTTTCAAAATAAACTAACAAAATGCTTTTAAAAAGAGAGAGAAGATGTTTTATATGGTCAAGTAAAACTTTCTCTCGTTCCATCCTGGATTCTCTACTGTTGTACGGGCCCTAAAGAGTAATCAAGGAAACCGTCATGGGGCTGGTTTTCAATGGACCAAGTTAGGACTATTGATTTGAGGGTTTTGAATACCTATAGACCTGGTCAACTATATGAATGAAAAGGGGTGGTCTCTTGACCACATATTAAGATTTTAACTAGAGGATCAGTGGATGGACTTGATTACAAGAGTTGCACATGCTTGATTGGCTCCAAGAATCAGATCTAAGGATGTGACCAGTTCCCTGATGTTTAAGAAAATCAGCAAGCATGAGGATTTTTTGAAAGTTTATGTTGCTATGTCTTCAAGAAAATAGACTTAATAAGGAACAGTCAGTAAACCAGAATTTTTGCAGCCTATTTTTATACACCATTTCAAGTTTCCTTTGTAGTGCAAAATATATTTAAGGTTAGGAGATTAATTCTTGGGCTAACACAATTTCCCAACCTCACTCTACTTTCCCTGTGGATGATCAAGCAGGTAAACTCCATTCATCTCACGGCCAATCCCAATCACCTTCTTCGTTTCCAGATCCTGAAAAACACAACGGTCAGGAAAAAAGACTATTGAACAATTTTGGTTTTTTGTAATACTACTAATTAAAATCAAGTTAGCACTAAACTTAGGAACATGCAAAACTGAGGTTAGGGAGATGGCATCAAATAGTCTGATGTTTCCCTTGCTAGAAATTGGCACAAGGGAGCCATCAGCAATATATACTTTGTCTCTCCTAGAGGTTAAGCAATATGTGGTAAACAAGGTAGATAAACTGGTCATATGGTTTGAAGCATCTAAATCTATAACCTAGAATGGTCTAGTGTTACATGGGGCTGAAGCATGACATGCTGTAGCTCTTGTACCTATGTGAACAAAGGCTGAAGTAGAATAAGTAGATGTGGTACCTAAATGCTGAGATGTTTCAGTAATACCAGCTTTACTTTCTAGGTGTGCCAATGCAGCCTGGACAACAGCTAAAGCATCTAAAGATGTGGTCCTTGTGCTGGAAGAAGATGCACTATCTGTAGTAGTTGCCACATTAGCATTCCCCTTCCTGTTTCTAAATCTTACTGGCATTAGGTGAGGGTGCAGCTTCCAACAAGTGTCCCTAGTGTGTTAAGCTTCTTGCAATGATCACAAACAATGTCTCTTTTTGTCTTCCTTCTTAATTTCCCTATCCTTCTCTCCTCCAACCTTAGATTTCATTGCTGCCAAGGTTGCTTCTGTAGGCTAAAAAGATAGCATAACCTTTCTCCTACTCTCTTCACTGTGAACCAATGAGTAGGCTTGAGATAAGTCACACTCTCCCTAGTCAGAAGTTGTTGTCTTGTAATGTCAAAATTTGAATTTAGACCTGCTAACAACTCAAACACTCTATTTGTTTCAATTAATTTTCTATATGTTGTTGCATCTCTCTGGCTTTCCCATTCAATAGTTTCCAAGTGATCAATTTCATACCAAAGAGATTTCAGAGTAGCAAAATACACTGAAATTGAATTCTCCCCTTGTTTGAGGTTGTTTACTTCAAACTTTAGTTCATAAGCTCTAGCCACATTGAGGGGTTGGGAATAAGTCTTCATCATGCTGTCCCAAATCTCCTTGGTTGTTTTTGCCCAAAGGTGGTTTCGGCTGATGTGGGACTGCATAGAGTTGCATAGCCAAATCATCACCAAGTAGTTCTCCTGAACCCATCTTGGATGATATGTATCCTCCTTGGCTGGTTTCTTTGTGTCTCCGGTCACATACCCTAATTTACCTCTACCTCCAATGGTCATCATTATCGATTGGGCCCACTCCCAGTAATTTGTTCCATCAAACCTAACAGTGGTAATTTGGAACGAATTTCCACTCATGTTACCAGTCCCAAAAAAACCTTCCCCTTGTGTTTTCACCTCACTTCCAACCTTTTCCATACTATGTAGATCACAAATAGGTGACAAAACTCCAAGAAGAAGACTAAAGGAGACTAATTTTCTACTGAAACACTAAGTAAAATAGGGAAAAAAATCCAAAAATTGATCTCAACAAAGAATAGGTGCCTAGAACTTAATTTCAGTCGACAGTTTCTTCTCAAAACTATAACTTCAGTCAAAATATCAAAGCCCTAGATCAATATCAATAAAGAAAAGATCTTGATTCCTCAAAAGTGATAGAAGGGTTTAATGCCAAGGAGAAAACAAGGTATTCTCAGATTTATTATGCCACTGCTAAAAAGAATTCTTGATAACTTATATCTAAGATCGAATTAACTTAAAGGTTGTACCTTTCATAGAAAAAAGAACTTTGATCGTCCACTTTGGTTTGAAACCCTAACCTTGGTCGAACCTGAACTCTTTCTCAGAAAAAGAGTTCTGATTGTCCACTTTGGTTTAAAACCCTAACCTTGATCAAATCTGAACTCTAATTCTTCCTGGTCACCGGGTAATTCTCCAAGAATCTTTCACCTTCTTGGGCAGTCTTCAACACTCCAGTAACCTCCAAGAACCAGGCAACTACTGCAGAAGTCTTGATCTAATGGATTCTCATGTAGCCAACCAGATCAGGCTTACATGAAAACCCTAGTTTCTCTCGTCAATTGCTCTGATACCAACTAGAATAAAAGCAAATAGATTTTTGTTCTATTGTAATTCAGAAAAGAAAAGAAAATAAAGGAATAACTAGGCTTCAAAGAGAAGAACAAGAGGAGAAGAGGAGAAGAGAAGAGAGAAGAAAGGGGTTCAGTTGATGGATTCTGCCGCTCCATAATTTTTTTATATAGATTAATCTCCTTATAAGAATAGGATTATTCTAATCCTACTTAGAATAAAAATCATACTCTAATCCTATTTAGAGTAAAACTCAAACAAGAGCATAAAATAGGATAAACAAGGCCAGCCGACCCAACTTAAAAAAGGATAAAAAATAACCAAGTGTGAGTATGGAACCACATACACTAGAACCTAAGTGTGGGTATGGAACCACACTTTCGAAGCTGCTAACTATCTCTACAAATACGTTACAATTGTTTCTTATTTTCTGATTTTCTTTTTTTTTTTTATCTTCTTGACTTCTTGCTATCAAACATTGAAATATCTACATCAATTCCTTTCATTATTCTTAAATTCAGATTTGCGCTGCTTTCAAATTAGCCTTTGATACAGTTATATACATACTCTCCCTCTCTCTGTAAAACCCAAATTCTGAATTTAACATATACTCACAGAGGTTAAATTGCTTTGATTGTCTCGTTCATTTAGCTTACTTATTTATTAAATTCATATAGCTTCTATTTACAATTTGGATTAGTCTCTCACTCTCTCTTACTATATTGACCCCTTAGTTTTATTTATTTATTTTCCTTGAGTGTTTTCAGTGTCTAACTTTTAGATCTGTAAATGAAGGTAATGAAATACGGTGGTTGATGTAGAAGAATGAGGAGTGTAACAAAGTAAGAAGACATGTCAATGATTATTGAAACATAGATGGTTTTTGTCTGGTGAAGAGGCACAAAGGCTAGTTCGGCTTCGGTCAGTGTAATGACCGTTTGAACAGCCTTTATAGTCTTGCATAGGGAATATCTCCATACTTATGTGCTTTCTTTCAGGAAGATATTTCGAATGCAAGATTGGGAGAGGCTGTTCGAATGGTGTGGGCATGGATTTGCATTGACTGAAGCCGGTCTCCACAAAGGCACAAATAATCTTGAAAATTAATTGCTGGTTTCTTGAATGCAAGGTTCAAAATATCAATACATAGGGTGATACGCCAGTAGGGCGTATTGAACTGTATTAGTACTGTTTTTATGTGTTTTTTTTCTTATATTTTTCCTCGAAACTGGTTCAGAGGGGCCAGTTTAAGGCTGGTCTATCCTCTGAACCACTCGCTGACCCGAAACACCCCCTGTAAGGGTATATCGGGAAGGCTCCGATACGATATGTATCGGCCGATGTAGACTGATAGGTGACAAAATTTTGATCCTTCCTTGAATGCTCTCCATTTGTTACTAAACTTTTATTTCTTTATAGCTTTTCCAAATTTCATATTCAAATCTTCAAGGTCCCAAAATCTCAGTCGCAATTAATTATCTGACAGAGCTTCATTGCCGCCAACAATGAAGAAGACTTCTTGCCACCGGTATTGTTTCTTCTTTTTCTTATTAACACCATAACTGAAATGTTTTCATCAAAGGCTTTTCTGTCGCCGGCCGTGTTAACTTGTTAATTGATTTTTTCTTCTTCATCTCCTTCGACTCTCCTTCTTCAACAAAAGCCTTATCAAGGCACTAATTAGGAAAGTATTTCTTCTCCAACTGGTAAACCATCCATCCGGTAATGCTTCTCTTTCTCTCATGGAAACAAAAAAGCATATAGAAATATAACTCTTCTCTATTGTGCAACGTCGGAAGTTCTACAACTTCCTGCTTCATATTTCTTCCGAGTCCGTCTCATACATCCATTTCCGGCAGTACTTCCTTTTGTATTTATCTATCTCTTCCAAATGAATCAGACTGCACCTGGCTTGCATCTGTCTCCGAGGCCCTCGATGAAAGCTTGCCGTCGACCCAACCTTCAAAATCACTTGCATGTTGAAAACATTTCAGATATGTTGAAAAGGGCAATCGAACTTTTGGATGAATGCAAAGGAAACTCTTTGGGAAGTCTTTTTCTGAACTTGGACCAAACTCAGAGAACGTGTAGCAGCTGCACCACCAATGACTAATATTCGAGCTCCTGCTACAAGCTGGGAATGATAGAGCTACAATCGTTTAAAATATTTCTCTTTTTTTAGCATCACTTCAAATCCCTTTCCATAAATTACAACTTTCTTTTAAGTACTTGGCAAAGTGTCGTTAGAGGTGGCAAGGGGATGAACTTGGCGAAACCCCACTAATTTTCATGGCATGAAAACAATATCTGGTTTGGTTCAGTTTCAAGGTAGAAGGCAATGAATAGTCTTTTTTGAAGGGTAGTTTCGACATTTGAAAAAGTTTTAAGCTGCACATATCATCACGTGATATAGATAACTAACGGACCGTTAATGACAAAGACTAAATTGACAGTTTTTAAATGTTTAAGTACTGTAGTGGCTCGTTTTGAAGTTCGGGGACTACTGATTAGAAATTTTCCCTATTTAATATGGCCATTTAGTGCATTAGTTAGTTTGTCTCAGCAATACGAATTCAATTCAGGCAACCACCAACTTTAGGAAGGGATTCAGTGTGGTGCTGCACAATTCAAATTATGGGGGATTCGGGCATATCACCAAAGTACCAAAAAAATTTTGATATTGCAATGTTTTTAAGGCATATTTTAGGAGTACAAATACAAATTTATGGAGTGCAAAACCTTGTATTTTGTATTACTTAGTATACAAAAAAAAAAAAACACATTTTTACTTTATATTTGCATTTGTACTCTTTCCAAACTGAGCCTTATTTTTATTATACATGTGTCACTCTGCAAAACGGAATAACAAGAAAGAAATATCAGAAGATATATCTTCTAAAAATGAATTTTACATGACCCAGTAGAAAAGAGTACAAAATATTGGCTTTCCCTCGCTAATGTTACTGATGCAAAGGCCCATTCTACATTGTAATCATGTGGCAACTTTGGAAAGTTGTAACAAGTGAAAATTTGATCACATTTCCACACACCCCTCCATTATTTCAGCATCCATGTCTATGTGGAAAGAGTATATGGAATTTGTCCCAAACTCGAGAGACCGGCTTCCATTAGGGCAAACCTGTGCCCTGAAAAACCGAGTAGATGCAGAGATGGACGGCTGAGATCTTGGCGTACTAAACCTGCATACAAGGAGAAAAAGAGTAGCTGCACAATATAGGATCTGAGACACCTATCTCTCAAACAAAATGCAAGAGAGAATTGTCAAATCTGGATGGGGCCTAAATTTGGAGGTTGCTTGACCTTTCAAGTTATCCTGATTTGTACACATTTTGCTATCTTTGTGATAGTTATATATATATATATATATATATATATATATATATATAGCCTAGGATCTAGCCACATGGTCATCCAGTCTAGACTGGGTCAAATGGATATCCATTGACCCAATAAGAACTGGAATTTGGATCCAGAATAATCCAACAATATTGGTATCTCCATGCATAAAAACAATTTCAAATAAATTTATTTTTATAGAAAATAAATAAATAGATAATAATTTAAAATGAATAATGGTGTGAGAGTGTTGCATGGAGATAATCATAAAGTAGTCATCTTCCATCAACATGTGGCTTGTCACATGGCCATTGGATATTTCAACATGTTGAGGATTAAACGAGGGCCTATGACCACTCTACCAACATGCCTACACTCTTCTAACACCCTTTTACAACCTTGCATTGAGAAAATATCTCCCCATCAAATAAAACATACAAATGGGGAGATATCCTCAATGCAAGGTAATAAAGGCTGCTAGAACAGGTTTTGACCTGACTGAAGCCAAACTCCAAACTCTGTTTGCTGACTCTGCTCCACCTCTTTTATGGATATCAGATCCTGGGAACCTCTCCCTCATGGTTTGGTGAAATTGAATGTGGGTGTTGCAACTGCTCCTTCCTCTGGAATTGGTGTTATTTGCCCTGATTCCTTTGGTAATCATGTAGCCAAGCGGTTTGCATTCCTCAATGCTCTTCAATTGTGGGGGAATCTCAAGCTCTTCTCTATGGCCTTAAGTTGGCCATGTTGCTTGGTCTTTGAAAATTCATCTTAGAAGAAGATGCTATGAAACCTATCTAGGGCCTGTTAGAGGAATCTTCCCTCTCACCTTGGTCCATAAACACTTATATTATGGATTGACTTGTCATGTCAAAAGGAATTTCAACGGTGTTGCTCATAAACTTGCTAAAATTAGTGTCAATGGTCATTACTTTTGGGTGGGTGACACTCCCTCTGGTATTTCTCTTCTGGTTAATTCTGTTTTGTCTCCTAGTGAGATTAGTGTAAACCAAGATTTTACAAGTGAATGAAAGTTAACTCAGGCCTTTCCAACTCAAAAAAAAAAAAAAAATCAAGCAATAATTACCTATGTGATGCTATATCACTAATATTTTTTAAAGAAGATTGTATAATTAAAGTTAAATGACAACAAACAAACTGTACCGAACACAATAGCGACATCACTAACGAAGCTAAAATAGCCTAAATAGGTAATTGATTTCGGTTTTATTCGCAATTGGTCTGATATGAATTTCTTTTTTGTTGGGCCCCACCATGTTGCCAACCCGTGAAAAGGGTCGGCAACGAGACAGAATTCACGGGCGTCATGCATCTGATATGGGCCCACCAGTTACAATAGGCATTAGCCCAACCCATAAATTCAAACTTTTCCTTTCCCACGATTCCAGTATTCCACAGTCCACGGTCCACACCTAACCTCCTCGGTCCTCTGTTTATATTCTACCTATTATACCAAAAATCGTTGACTTTTGTCTTTGGGATAGGTCTAAGCGACGACCACAAAGAGACCCGATCTGCTCCTCACACAGGGCACCTCACTCGAGTATCACATGCACATGGTACCATGCATTGGGAACATCTCCCGTACTTATAAGTTATTATTCATGGGAGATGTTCCCAATGTACGGTGGATGTATATGTGAAGCGCCCCTGTGTGAGGAGCAGATCCTGTTTCCCACACAGTCTAGTGTGTTGCTGATGTGGAAAGTTGTTTTTGTTTCAGAAAATAAAACTATTCTAATCTCACACAAATTGTAAACTATAATAGGGATCGGATACATGGAGGCCCACTCATTTTTCGGAAAGTTATTCATTTGGCTAAATGTATTTGTCCCAATAAAAAAATATTTATTCGAGTAAGTGCATTTATCTATATTTTTTTATTTTTTATGTAAAAAAGATAATGATCATTTTAGCCATAAAACCATTATTAAAAGAGGTAATTTTATCTCATCCAAGTGTTAGACAACTTTTTCCAAATGGAAAGTTATTTATCTACAAAGGAGTGATACTCAAGGAAAATAAATTTTTTGTGAATCCATATAAATCTCGAAAATGAGCATGAGTATCACAGTTGGGGATCAAAATCCCATTGACTAACTTTCCCCATTCTCAAAATCTGGAAAATGAATAGGCGTGAAGTGTGTCATACAGCAAAGCAGGACCCTCTTGACTTAATTGGCAATCTATAAAATCTCTTTTATCTAAGCATGACAAGGATGGATCATAGAAACTAAAATCAGTAGTGTTTTCAACCCATTGTTGACCCGATCAATTGAATTGTTCGAACCGTCACTTGGCCAAGATTCTGGGTCCGATTCAGTCAAGACCCGTTAGATGGTAAAAAAACTGTTGACTTGGTCAAGAACCGTTTGACCTGGCCGGTTCAACCGTTGACCCATTCGACCCGGTCACCAGGTAGCAAGTTGCACATTCAATGTATGCAAACTTTTTAAGGCCATAACTTTGCACTCTAATGTCCGATTGGGGTGATTTGTTTTTATTATGGGTAACTTTTTGAAATCTATATGCCCCAAGGCATTGTAGATGTCTTGCCCCACTATTTTCGCAAAAACAAAACTCATTTTTGGCCTCAAATTGCACTATTTAATATTTTTTTTATAAATAAAAAAATTAAAAATTGAGTTAAAAAATATAAATTAAATATTTGTATATTATTTATTGATAAAATATATATTTATATACACGTGTGTGTGTGTGGCACGGTATGAACCATTCAACCTAGCCAGTCAAATCGATGACCTGCAACCCAAAGGCAAAAACAGTTCGGCCTCCGAGTCAGTTTTTAAAACATTGGCTATCAACGATTTGGATCCTCACAAAATTAGTGGCAATTTTCAACCCAAACCATCAAAACTTGCCCAACCCACCCATTTACAACCTGCCCAAAGATAAAATATAAAAAGTACAAAAAATTGAAATTTATAAAAAAAGGGCATGCATCTAATATTATATGTTCATTATATTAAACAATAATATAATAAAAAATTATTTTGTTAATGATAAAAATAAAAAAAATACAAATAGAGTCGAATCATGAGAACTAGAATGAAAACCAAGATCCATAATAACGGAGCTAAATTTGGCAAACCAAGACCATGGAGCTTGTTTGAGTCCATATAAAGCTTTTTGAATTGTATAGGCTTTGTTTGGAGGGTGATCAAGGCTTGGAGGGGATTTCATGTACACTTCTTCTTGGAGTTCACCATTTAGAAAGGCATTTTTTACGTCCATTTGGAAAACGGACCAATGACGTATAGCGGCAATGGTAATGAGAGCTCTGACTGTAGTGAGACAAGCTACTGGAGCAAATGTTTCTTCATAATCAATCCCATACTCTTGTGTGAATCCTTTAGCCACAAGTTTGGCCTTGTAAGGCTCAACACTCCCATCTGATCATATCTTGATCTTGTACACCTATTTAAACCCTATTGCAGATTTTCCAATATGTAAGTCAACCAAGTCCCAAGTTTTGTTCTTTTGAAAAGCGTCAAGTTCTTCCTTCATAACTTGTTTAGAGTAAGCTTCACAAAAGTGTTAGGCTCATGTAGAGTGGCTAATGCAAAGTAGAAATGGCAATCTTTAAGTTTGGAGGGTGGGGCTCTCACCTTGGTACATCGAGTAGTGATGAAAGGAACCATATCTGGTGAAGGTGATATACCTGGAGTGAAGGATTCATAGGATTTATCTGACCATTTGAGTTTGTTAGGCAAACTAATGTGAGTAGGCAACATAACTGGAGCTTGAGGATCACCTACATCAAGAACACAACTCTTAGAAAAAGATCAACACTAGGATTAGTGAAGAATGATGAGTTAGAGGAATCCACAAAAAACTTGGAGATATTGGAGAACATGGTGTTTTCCTAAAAAGATGACATGCCTAGAAATTCTAAGACATTGACTAATAGGATCATAATACCGATATCCTTTGTGTTCTATATCATAACCAAGAGCGAAGTTCAAGTTTATTGTGCTCATGTGATTGAAGTAAAATAAAGAAAGCACATCCAAAGGTGCAAAGAGTTGAATATTTAGGTGGTTTCCCAAAATGACGCTCAAATGGTGATTGATTATTAAGTGTAGGAGAAGGAACTTAGTTAATGGTATAGACAACAGTAGGAGTAGTTTCCCCCCAAAATTATTTTTGGTACAGACGTAGATATAAGTAAGGTACGAACAATGTCCAAAGTGTGCCTAAGCTTACATTCTGCTTGACCATTTTGTTGAGAGGTGCCAAGACAAGAAGAGTGAGAAAGAATACCATCCTATTTAAGCAAAAATATAAATTAAGATTGTTTGTATTCATTCCAAGGCATTGTTTGAGTTTTTATCATTGCACAAAATTCACGATAAATATCAAGCAATTTAGACTTACTATGCATCAAGTAAAAAATCATTAACAAATATAACAAAATATCTTGATCCACCAATTGATGTAACAAGAGAAGGCCCCCAAATATCTGAATGCATAAGGTCAAAAGGTGTTGAAGCAAAGGAAGTAGTATCATTAAATGGCAATGTTGATTGTTTTCCAAGTTGACAAAAAAGACATGAATAAAAATCAAAATTTTTAATTGATCCCAAACTACCAGAGGAAGCCAAGTAATGAATTCGACTGTGATTTTTAGGCATGACCAATATGAGAGTGCTAGAGGCTAAGGGCGAGAGACGAACTGGATTTCGTAGTAGTAGAAGATGAAGTAGAGGAGCGAGGTAAATGCAATGATGATAGATCGGACATACGACCAACTTTATGCTTGGTCCAAATGATCCTTTTGGTCTAGGAATGCTTTACCACAACACTAGTATGAGAGAAATAAATTTCAAAACCATGATCACATAATTGGCCTATTGAAAGAAGATTCATGGATAGTTTAGGAACTAAATGGATAAACAGGGTTTTAACTGGTCTAGTATGAGTAATAGGCACAAGGGTTCCATCAATAGTTTGAATTGAAGGAATATTAGAGACTATAATTTTAGAAGAGATGAGAGATGGATCTAAAGTCATATGATTGCAACAAGCTGAATCAAATAACCAAGAAAAAGTACTTGGTGCAACAAACAGAGTAGATTAAAGTTTATGAGATAGAACATACTTAGTTATGGCTTCAATGTCATCTATGTAAAAGGTAGGAGAGGAACCAAAATTGGAAGTGTCAAGAGTAGTGGTGTTTGTGATAGTAGTAGGGCATTGAGTTGACCCTTTCTCTTGTTAACATTTCTTTTTTCTTTGTAAGTTCTGACATTCATCTATTGTATGTCCCTTATTCTTGCAAAATGCAAAATGTTGTGGACTAGGAGCTTGTACTGGCAAGGACACCAGTATTGATTAGAGTAGTGGATGGTACAGTAGCCAAAGGTAGACTTTGAGGATCACAATGGCAAGGACACGAGTAACATTCCTCCAAGTTTCTTTAGCAATCAATTTTGCAACTACCTTTTCCAAGGATGGGGGAGGATCACAATGCAAGAGATGTTGGGAATGATCCCTTTGCTTTTCCTTGTGCAAATCAAAAAGATTTTAACAACAAATAGTAGATATGCAGTAATGAAATAAATAGTGAAACAAAAAGCAAGCAATAGTAGTAGACACTAAGATTTACATGGAAAACCCCTTAATGTGAGGGTAAAAACCACGTGACCAAAATCCAAATCATCCACTATCAATAATGAAAATGGGATACAATTTTATTCTATCTAGACACATCTAGATGATGAACATCAAGAAAGCTCTTGAATTCTAACAACAAAAACATCAACAAAATGGGTAGCAAATAAGATATTTCTCACCAAGAAGGAAAGCACAACAAAGAAGAAAAATGAGATGTTGAAAAACGAATTTGTCTTCTTCGTTTGAGCCCTTGTAAATCTTCTTCTTCTTTCTCAAAACCCTTTTCTTTCTCTAAATATTTTTCTTAGAAAACTGTTAGAGTGAGAGAGTAGTAAGTGAGCTATCCCAATTTGTTGGATAGCAAAAGACGTATTGGCTTGCAAGACAAGCCAAAAAGTACAAAAGACCATTTTGTTTGATTTCCCTTTTTGTCCTTTTACACTTTTCCTTCTTCTTTTGTCTTTATTGATTTGTGGCTCACCGCATGAGGAGGACAACCTAACAAATCTCCCCCTCCGACTCATGAGGAGGTCTTCTTCATACTCAAATCCACTAAGCCTCTGCAAAAATCAAACTTGTTCTTGGATAAACATTTAGTCATCATATCTGAACCATTTCATTCTATATGGATCTTCTCTAGCTACAATTGCTTATCCTCATGAACATTTCTAATCTAATGATACCTTCCATCAATGCTCTTGGACAGGCCACCACAGTCCCCCTTCGAGGGCCAAGGGCCGACACTATGCCTCTTCCTCTCGCATCTTTGGGCTGACCCATACCGTGTCCAAGAGAACTAGGATGGGGCCTAGGCTCCCCTCGACCAAAGAATTGTTGACCTAAAGGCATAGCTCGACACCGTCAAGGATGAGCTCCGCCAAGTTAGAGAAAGCCGAGTTGAAGACTCAACCAGCTAGAACCCTCTATCTAGGAGGATGGACGCCTTCACCTCGGACATCATTTCCGAGGTTCTCCCACCACACTTTAAAGTGCCTGCGTTTGAGATGTACAATGGAACGACAGACCCAGATGACCATCTGGAAAGTTTCAAGGCGTTTATGCTCTTCTATGGATACTTCGACACCCTGACGTGCTGGACTTTCTAGGCGACCTTCAAAAGGGCGGCTTGCCAATGGTTCCACGAGCTTCCCCCCTTGGTCTATTGGTTCGTGGGAACAATTCGCTAGCCTCTTCCTCGCACACTTCATCAGTAGCAAGCGATGCCAGAAGAGTGTTGTCTCGCTCATAGCCGTCCAACAGAAGTGCAGCGAGATCTTGTGGTCCTACATTGACCACTTCAAGAAGGAAGAACTTGAGGTTTTGGGACCTCAACTTCATAGTCTCCATGCACGTTGCCATCAATGACCTCCTTCCAGGCTCGACCCTCAAGTGTTCGGTAGCCAAGACACTGCCGAAGTCCAAGGTAAAATTTTTGAAGAAGGCTCAGAAGTACATCGCCACCGAGGAGGCCTCGACTGCGATCTCTAGGAAAGAGAGGCTGACCACCATCATGGAGGCTCGGAAAAGAAGAGAAGAAATGGATACAACTGCAATGGTAACAACAACAACAACAACAACAAGGACAACAAGAAGCCACTGGCCTCGGCCTAGCTTACAACAAGTATACGCCACTCAACTCCACCCGAATGCAGATCCTCATGCAGGCAGGGAAGAGCTGTACATGAAGTGGTCAAAGAAAATGAAGAGAGGATCCCCAAGAGGGGAAACCCTAAGAAGTACTACAAATACCACCACGACACCGAGGACTCCTATGAGTTAAAAATGAAATTTAGTCCCTCATTCGCCGTGGCCATCTGAAGCAGTACATGGGGGGCGAGGCCGACGCCTCATCCTCACAGCAACAGCAGCAATAGTTAGCTGGCGTCATAGACATCATCATCGGGGGCACGGCCTCATTCCTCAAGGCCTACCCCAAGCAGTTGAACATCCAGGGGCCAACCCCCAAGAAGCCAAAGCAGAACGAAGCCTTCACATTCACAAACGAGGACTTGAAGGGGATCTCAGTCCCCCATGACAATGCGCTCGTGGTGTCCCCCGAAAAGCTTATCCGAATTGGTAAGTTTCCTCAAAACTAATGCCGACGTCTTTGCTTGGTCTACCGCTAACGTGCCCGGAATTGACCCTTCGGTCATTACTCACAGGCTGAGCGTTGACCCGAGCTCTAGGCCAGTTCGGCAGAAAAAGAGGAATTTTGCACCAGAGTGATGGAAGGCCATAAGAGAGGAAGTTGACAAACTACTCGATGTTGGATTCATCCAAGAGGTACATTACCCCAACTAGTTGTCCAACGTGGTTATGGTGAAGAAAGTTAATGGGAAGTGGTGGATCTGTATTGACTTCACAGACCTTAACCGAGCCTGCCCCAATGACAGTTTTCCTTTGCCAAGGATAGACCACTTCGTTGATGCCACCGTAGGGTACAGGCTACTTAGATTCATGGATACCTTCTCTGGATATAACTACATCAAGATGCACCCCAAAGACGAATAGAAGACCTCGTTCATCATCGAGCATGCTATGTGTTGTTACAAGGTCATGCCCTTCGGCCTCAAGAACGTTGGGGCCACCTACCAATGCCTCATCAACAAGGTCTTCAAGCACTAGATGGGAAGAAACTTCGAAGCCTATGTAGACGACATGGTTGTGAAAAGCCTGAAAGCTGACCAACATACCTTGGACCTAGCCAAGACCTTTGACACCTTGCGAAAATATAACATGAAGCTCATCCCCAACAAGTGTGCCTTCGGCATCACATCAGGCAAATTTCTGGTCTTCATCGTTATGCATCTAGGCATAGAGGCCAACCCAGAGAAGATCCGAGCTATAATGGACATGGCACCACCTCAGTCAGTCAAGGAAACCCAAAGGCTTACTGGACGAGTGGCTGCCCTTAGCCGTTTCATGTCGAAGTCGGTTGACCACTGTTTGCCCTTTCTTTCGAGCCATCAAGAAATTGAAAGACTTTCAATGGATGGAGGATTGCCAGTGCGCCTTTGAAGAACTCAAGTCTTACCTCACCTCGCCGCCCCTCCTCACCCAATTGATCCCGGGAGACGTGTTGTACCTGTATCTCTCAGCCGGGGACAAGGCCATCA
The DNA here is from genome assembly GCF_055504915.1 of Nelumbo nucifera. Classification (NCBI taxonomy): domain Eukaryota; kingdom Viridiplantae; phylum Streptophyta; class Magnoliopsida; order Proteales; family Nelumbonaceae; genus Nelumbo; species Nelumbo nucifera. The sequence goes on from NC_142654.1 coordinate 42,644,348, forward strand.
ACTCGGTGTTGATCAGAGAAGATGAAGTGCAAAGACCGATTTATTATGTTAGCAAGGTCCTTTGCGACGTCGAGACCCATTACCACGAGGTAGAGAAACTAGCCTTCACCCTAGTAGTCTCGGCCAAGAAGCTCAAGTCATATTTCCAAGCCCAAACCATCACGGTCCTGATGAATCAGCCTCTTAAGGCTGTCCTTGCTAAGACAAAGGCCTCGAGATGGCTGATCAAGTGGGTCGTCGAACTGTTTGAGTTTGACATATAGTACCAGTCGAGGCCCATGATCAAAGCACAAGCCTTGGACGATTTTGCGGCAGAATGCACCTTTAGCCAACCCCTCCCCTGAGCTCTAGAAGAAGAAGAGGAAGAAAGGCCTCACCAGGCCGAAGGAGCTCGGCCTACCTGGAAGCTTTTTGTTGATGGATCATCCAACTCTAAGGGAAGTGGAGCCGATCTCATACTCCTCCCCCTAAACAACACTGAAGTAGAGTACGCATTGAGGTTTGACTTTTCAACATCCAACAATGAAGCTGAGTACAAAGCCCTCCTCGCCAGACTACAGCTTGTGAAAGACCTCGACTCCTAGCACATTGAGGTCTTCAACGACTCCTAGTTGGTGGTGAACCAAGTTAATGGTGAATACAGGGCCAGGGAGTAGAGCATGGCCAAATACCTAGTTAAGGTGCAAGAGCTCGCCTACCACTTCCAACACTTCTTCCTACGACAAGTCCTACGATTCAAGAACATGAGAGCTGATGCCCTATCAAAATTGGCAAGCACCTTCGGCATAGCCCTTGGCCGCACTATCCGCGTGGAGAGGTTAGATCACCCTACCATTGAAGAAGTTTGAATACTCCTAGTACAGGATGAGCCATCCAAGATGGATCCCATCATTGCCTTCCTCTCAACCAAACAATTGCCCGATGACAAAAACCAAGCCAGCAAATCTGACGGCAGGCCGCCAACTACACTTTGCTTGAAGGGAAGCTATACCAAAGATCTTTTACCTTTCTCTACCTCTAATGCCTCCACCAAGAGGAAGGCGAGTACGTACTCCGAGAGATTCACGAAGGCATCTGTGGTAACCACCTCGAGGGTAGAGCCTTGGCCCAAAAAGCACTAAGGCAAGGGTATTTTTGACTGACAGTTCAAAAGGATGCAACTGAACTAGTGTGGAAGTGTGATTGATGTCAGAGACACTCTAACATCTCCTACCAGCCAGCCATAACCTTTTCGGCCCTCAGCAACCCTTGACCCTTCGCCAAACGGGGCATGGATCTCCTCAGCCCCTTCCCTCAAGCCACCGAAAACAAAACGTACCTCATCGTCGCGATTGACTACTTCACCAAATGGATCGAAGCCGGGCCGCTGGCTACCATCACAACCAAAATGATACAAAATTTCTTCTAGAAGAACATCATCTGCTGCTTCAACCTCCCCTACATGCTAGTCACTAACAACAGGAAGCAATTTGATGACACGAGGTTCTGAGAATGGTCTGCCTCTCTTGGCATCAAGTAGTAGTACACCTCGGTGGGTTATCCCCAAACTAATGACCTAGCCGAAGTTACCAACAAAACTATCCTAGAGGGGCTGAAGACTAGACTCGATAGAGCCAAAGGCCTCTGGACCAATGAACTAAACAGTGTCATGTGAACGTACTAGAAGACACCTTGGACAGCCACAAGAGAAACCCCATTCAATTTAACTTATGGCACCGAGGCTGTCATTCCAGAAGAGATCGGATAGCTAACGCTTTGAACTGAGGCGTACAACGAATCCGAGGACAGCGAAGAACTCAGAACCAACCTGGACCTGTTGGAAGAAGTTTAAGAACAAGCGTAGATCAGGGTAGTAGCTTATCAACAGAGAGTAGCTCGCTACTATAAATCAAGGGTGAAAGAAAAACATTACAAAAAAGGAGACATCGTCCGTAGAAAGATCATGGTGCCCGGACCCGGTGTAGGCAAGCTCGGCCCCAACTAGGAAGGTCCCTACAGAATCAAGCAAGTTTTCGGCCTCGACACGTTTCAGCTTGAGCATCTAAACAGAAGACTAGTCCCTCGGACATGGAACTCAGAAAACCTTCGGATGTATTATCAGTGAATGTACTCCCTATTAGCTAAACACTGAATAAAAGTGCAAAGTTCTTCCCCCTCGGCCACACAACTGGCCAACGCGTATAGCCTCCCCTGAGGTTACATGCTCAGACTGGATGGTGGCTGTGACACATGGTTCCTTACGAAACATACGTCCACCTTGCCTTCATACTAAGGCAATGATTGGCGGGGATCTCAACCATAAGCATCGGCCAACAACCTTGTCCTATAACATAAAAACAACCCAAGTGCCCTACCAAATAGGAAGAACATGGTGACCTCAGCCAAGTGCACCTCGATAGCCTTGGCCATCTAAAGGATCGCACCCTAGGGAGCTCCCAAGAAAGTCCAACCAGGTCGGCCCATGCATACTCCTCGCCCTGACCCCTCGGCGGCAATAGGCCACCTCGGTTTCACTCACTTAGCGAGGCAAAGCCAAAACCCTATGGAGATGAAAAGTAAGCCAGGAGAGCAAAGCACTTCGCCTACCTTTCCTCCCTATCGAGGGAAGGGGCCCCAATCACCTTGGTGGCATGGCTTGACCTCGGCCGAACTCCTTTAATTTGACTTCCTAAGTGAACAGCTAAGTGGCAAGCCACCTCGGATGATAACTTCTTTGCTACTTGTAACCTCTCAGAAGGGGGCATAGACCCTTGAGCAAAAAAAAAAAAAAGAAAAATAAGAAAAGGGAAGAAAGACAAGAAACAAGCAATAACGACACAAGTTATGCAAAAAGTGTGTTTCATTAAGTATTCATGTTTAGCACTTACAAAAGTCAAACCTCGGATGGGGAGGTTGAGCCTTTTACAAGAAAATAAAAATAACAAACAAGGAAAAGATAGAAGAAGAGCCGCCTATGCATCGCTCTCAGCGGTAGGAGCAGCAGAGTCCTCAACGGTAGAAGTGATGGGGTCCTTAATAGGGAGAGCTTCAATTGTTAGACAGAGTATGCCCTTAGCTCCAATCAGATTGATGTACATATATATTTATAGTAAATGAATAAAAGTACATTATTGTTTTATGTTGTCATTGGTATGTTTTTTGTGAATTTACTCCTTAAAGTAGACACTTATGAGACTCGTGTTAGTTTAGAATGTTCTCAGTCGTTGGATAAACTTGGGGAGTTTATCCTACCAAGGCTGACACTAATGTGATGCCAAAGAAGTTGGGGTAGCTTATCTTAGTTGTTCGGGTTAAACCCGAAGCACATGTAGTGTGTGTTTGGTTGAAACATTGAACCCAGACCATTTTCCAGTTATGCCTTGGACCTTGGAGATTGATGGGTAAAACTGGAAAGTTACACATAACCCCTAAACTTGATTATGGTATTGCACTAGGTGTCAGATTGGGATATCTTTGATATGCTAATCAGTGAAATCCTTTGTAGATCAAAATCTGGGTATGTTGGGGCAGTCTGAGAATTCACTTAAGTGGGTAATCATAGTGATAGGATCGACCCCTTTGTCGGACAAAGCGAATGATCAAGACTACACTCTCTTTGATGGACACCTAAACTACCGATAGTGGATTTCAACTGTGTTTGAGATTTGGTTTTGCAAAATATATTTATATGATATATATATATATATATAGAAAAGTTTTTGCAAAAGGTTTTAATTCCCGGATCCATCCGAGCAGAGAGTGTGACACTGCACCTCGTAGTCAGGGGAGAGGTCCTTCCCTATCGGGCAGTGTTTGATCATTATGGGCTGAGAGGTTAAGTGTAAGAAACCATTAAGGGCTGATTACCTGATGGGCTATATTTTACATAAGTCCATTATCCTTGGGTCTTCATATGATGACTGGATTCAATGATCATTTAACTATAAATGTTGGGCCCATTTTAAGCACATAGTTATGAACTTAGGGGTTCACTACATTTGGTAGTGAATTCGGTAGGCCTTTTCCACAGAAGCTAGGCTGAACCCAAGTGGGCTTATGTGAGGCCATTGTGGGGTCCCATGCCATACAAATCAAACCTAAAATAGCCAAGCAACACTCTTGGGTCGTGAGCCATATAGCTAATGGGCCTTGATGAGGGGCATTTTGGTCAACTCGCTTAACGGTGGACACGTGGACGCTGCTAGTAGCACAACGTCCAACTCAACGAGACAGCTCACCAGATTAGCACATGGCAGTTTATAACAGGTGCATGGCCAAGCTAAGGCGAGCTCGATTCACCGACAACGACAACTTGCCCGAAATCATCCCGCACGCCATATCTGTTCTAACACCATTACTGAAACTACAAGAACAACTCGCTGAACCAAGCGCCACGAGACCTGCAAGAGACTTGTAACTGCCGCATGAATTTATCAACTAACGGCCCAGCACTCCCTCAAACTACGAAAACAACTCCATAGAAAACTCAAAGACATTGGTCAATGTAACTATAAAAAGAACCCAGGGACACTCTAAATGGTATGCACACTGAAGCTCTTGAACTCTCTCAAAGATTTCCATCAAATCTCCTCTCTAACTTAAGCATCGGAGTGTTTTCCTGGGTAAAACATACCCAAGCACTCTAAGCTATCTCTCTTTACAACATCTCTCAGCTCGGACTCCCAGCTCGGCATCACAGCTCGCCATTGTTAGATCTAGACTCAGTTCATGCCACCTCATCAGACACGAGGGAATGAGCGAATTGTGCATCATCAAGCCTAAAGCCCATAATTAATATGATTAATTAAGATGTCACGTGATTGTTTAAGCTGTCATGTGACATGGGCGAATCTAGGTTTGGAAATGCGTATGGAGCACCCATTCTCTTAAAAGGATAAGACCTATCTCTTGATAGAGTCCAGATCCAAATAAAGATTTGGAAAATCACCTAATTTGATTAGGAGAAGTGCTCTATAAAGGATAAAAGAAGAAGAGATCGAACTGCTCAACAACACACTACGAATTCTGCTTTATCTCTTCTTCTCTTGTCGCCCAAGAAAACCTACTTCGATCTCAGCTTTTGGAACTGATCTTGATCAGTTCTTTCTCTAATTTTTGTGAGAAAAATACAGAGAAAATTCGTGCTCACCTCCCTAGTTCCATCCAAGCTATTGGATTGTAATTTGCTGAAAACTGCGTTACTGGACCGACTTCAACTTCAAGCTACGCCATCTTCAACGGAAGCGGGTTTTAGGGACTGATTTGGAAGTTAACTACCACCTTCAGAATTACATTTGTGGAATTCGTATCTGGTATACATCTTCCTCTTGTTTGGTTTCAAATCTGATCCGATTTCAGTGCAAGATCGATCATAGAAAAATGCAGTTTTTTCAAAAATCAGGGAAATCAAATCCCAGAATGTTAAGAAAATTTTTGAAATTTTGCTAGCCATTTAGCATGGTTTGGACATCCATATGATGAATCCTATCCTTCCTTTATCAATGTCCTTCAGGACCTTCAACTGGTCCACCGAGAACTCCTGCATCAGCCTCAGTACCTCGAGCTTTGTGTCCTCAATCCCCCTTCTAGGTAGGAGTCGGCCCCATAACCGGTGAGGCAACGTTGATAACCCTTTGTCATATTACAGATGTCCAAGGCATCCTTCTCCTTCTCCTCGGCCTCCGCCACCCGCGCCCAAGCCGCCATCAAGGCCTCGTGGAGGCAGACATGCTCGAGCTTCAACTTCTTGAAGGCCTCCTGAAGATCAGTTGTACGGGCCTTCTTTTCCTTGAGGTCCTCCTCCAATGTCCTTTAGACCTTCTTCTCTTTGTTCAAAGCCAAGGTGGTGGCACCTCGGCTACTCTCGGCCTTAGCGACTCACACCTCAAGCCACTCCTTTTTATCCTTGACCTTCTTTAAGTGATCGAGGAGGAGCCCAACTCGGTCACCCAAGTCAACAAAGTACCGGCTGACCTGCAACAAAAATACCCTCATCAGGAAGTTAAAGCCAAAAAGATAGAAAAAAGACAACCCCAACCACAGAAGCGATGGAAAGAAAAGCATACCTTGGCCAGGTGGTCCAGACCGTGACCTTAGAGGGCGAGGGGGATCCTGTTCATCATGGCCAGATGATCCCCCTAGAGGATCATTCCATTGATTAGATCTCTCTCGATCCCCGCGGTGTTAAGGGAATCCCCCTCTTGGATGGGCCACTGGGGGCAGAACATTCACCATGTGACCAGCTCCCCTTCCTTCCGCAGATTTGATGAAGATGGAGGGGCAGAAAAAGGCCCCATCATAGCCTCCTTGGCCGAAGGCTCCCTTTCTCCTTCGCACACCGCCCTCAACTGGGCGATCCTTGTGTGCCAACCTCTTCCTCGGAGGGGGTTGAGATGCATCAGTTGGCCTCTTCTGGCTAGTCTCTCGCTGCTGACTCCCCTCGGCCAGCCTCTTGCCTCGGTCGGCCCCCATGTCAGCTGGAGCCTGAGGCTTAGGTGTCCTCTCGGCAAGCGCAGTCCCTCTCTGTGTCTGCCTCCCTAACGGTCCCTCGCCTGATGCCCTATTCTTAGCTTGGGCCTTCTCTAGCAACAACCTCTTTGCATTGACAAGCATCTCTCCAAGAAAATGAAACACGCATCAGTACATCAAGGAAAAAGGAAAGACCAACGTGTTAAAAGCCAAAAGTAGGACTTCTCTTATCAGGGCGGGCAAGACTGAGCCTAGCAAAAACTAAAGGAAACTCTTCCTTCACTAGGGGCTTGGCCCGAACCGTCCCCAACACGAGAATGTGGGTCACCACTTTGGCTTCATCGTCCCAAAGGAAAGGCCTGGGTTTATCAGCGTCTAAATGAATCTCCCCCAGCCCGACCTAAACGACTAACCCTCGGGGCAGGAGATAAAGAAGAATTTTCTCTTCCAGTGGTGTATGGACAAGGGGTTGTCTACAGGTCGGCCTCTCCGAGACTGAAAGTAGTATATACCATCCTCACTAGGGTGTGGCCTCGGCATGAACATGGCATGAAAAATCTTTTGGGTTAGCTCTACGTCCCAAAGCCGAGCCACCACCAATATGGCAAGGATAGTCCTAAGGGCATTGGGGGTTAACTAGCTGATCGATATGCCATACCACCTCAATAGCTCGGGGATGAGAGGATGGAGGGGAAATCTAAGGCCAAACTCCAAGAAGTGTTGGTAAACATAGATTTCCCCCTCCTTCGACGTCCACGACCGATCACTAGTGTTAGGAACCCTAAGCCTATAGGACCGAGGGATATAGTACTTCCTAGATAAGGCCTTCACCTACTCAAAGTCAAGAACACTGTCTTGCTCCGAGTGTAGCAGACGACCTATGTTCACCCCTCGGGCTGCGTATTCGGCTACCGTCCTCAGGCTAGGATTGGGGACTTCCTCGCCCTTGACCACTATAGGTGACCCTAAAGACCCCTCAGCCTCGTATATCTGGCGCTCTCATCGGGAGATTCATCGCCCCTTCGGCTACATTCAGAACCTATCGAGGCAGTCCTCTCCCTCAACACCTTGACCTCGGGCCTCGGAGCTATGATCTCGGGTCCACTCACCGAGTCCTCACTGCAACTTGCAACCGACGGACTTTAGAAGGAGCTCGCTCCTAAGACATCTGGGAGTTCATAGCATTCTAGGCCAGAGTCTAAGCAAGACATGGGTGCAGAAGGGGGTCTTTACCTAATGATACAAAGCCTGGAAGACTAAGGAAAGAAAGAAGCTGAGGTCTCTAGGAGCAAAGGCCCTTGGAAGCAAATGGTGGGGGAAAACGCGACTAAGGCCCCTATTTAAAGGAAAATGGATGACCTAGATCGCCTCCAATTCAACGGCTGTGCAACAACCACCCTCACGGTCCTATCCAATGACTGACACGTGTTGCTCACCTCAGGAAGATGAAACGGCGTCGGGTGAGCCGACTGGTCTCCTCATCACATCGACCGGTTCGCCTAGTGATGTCGAACTGAAAAATATGCAACCCGGCCTGCCTAACTCCTGTCTCTCCTATGGATGTGACACTACGATCCGTCCTACACATGGCTCCAACTTGGAGCCTGTCCCGAATACGGTTCTACCCTTCCAATGCAGGAACCCATAGCGTGCACAGTCTATGCCCGTCACCGGAATCCGTCTCCTTCACGAATTGCAGCTTTTAAGCAGTGAGACCCATTCGACATATGACTAAGTCACAACCTCCTATCCCCAAGTGTTACCCTCGACATCCTCGGCCAAGGTCGATGCCTCACGCAGACTCACCTCGGTGCTGGTAAGAAGTAGGATAGGGGGCACGAGCCCCTCTCGCTCGAGACAGACATGGAGGTTGAAGCCAAAGCCGAGGTCTCTAAACAGTTGGATCCTCCACGACATCCCTCAAAGAGGGGAGCGAAGATCAAAGTCAATGCCACCGCAAGCAATGCCAAGATTCCTCTCCAATAAGCTGAAGCCGAGGTCGAGGCCCTCGATAAAGGAAGCTCCTCGGTGCTCCCCATTGAAGGTGAGATATTTTCCTCAAACAAGGCTGAAACCCTCATCATGCAAGCCCAACAGTGCCTCCTAGCACAGGCAATGCACTCTCTTCGGTCGAAGCTGAGGTCCTCAACTCAGACCACCAATACGACATCAAGAGTGGGGGGCAAATGATGTAGGTGCACCTGGCCTTGACCAATAACGTGCTCACATGCGTCAGGCGGCGACACCGAGAGCAGACCCAATAGGGGCATGCATAGAACAAAGGTCGGCGTACAACCCAGAACCAATGGCGTGGCCACACGTAGCGACCTCTGATGGATGCGCTCCTCAGGAAATTATTGCATCCTGACCGTCTGAGTGCACCTACCTTTAGGCGACCTCAAGTATAAATAGGGGGCAACCCCTTCAAGATAAACATCTGGAATCTAGACACAAGACTACCTAGAACTCTTCAGTTCCCTTCGTGGCCTCATCTGAGTGTTCCCACCTTAGGCCTCGTCCACCTTGCGTTGCTCTCATACTAACTTGACCGTTGGAGTCTCCACCTCGGGTATCATCCCAGGGCCTATGATGTTCTCCTTTCTTTGCTCCTAGCAAGACCGGCCTACCAAGCCTTGAACCACTCAAGGCCTCGGATCACTCAGTCACTCCTCGGCTTGGAAGCAAATTAACTGCGTTGCCCTAAGCTCATTCTGACGAACAAAAATTTGGATTGGTTGTTTCACCTCTGTCTGAACCCAAAGTGCTGGAAACTGTACTAACAAAGCTGGAGATGATCTGCCTCTTAAGCACCAAAAACTGTAAGTAGAATATGCAGTATTTGGGAAAGTTGTTTTTTTGAACAAAACTAGCTGGCTATTATATAGCCTTACAACAAAACAGAAACACTAAAAATATGCAGCCCACACACAACAACTTCCTACTGCGTGGTATAGAGCTAGAGAATAGGTCAAACTAAACAAACACTCCTTGAACAATAGGGATTATTCCACAAAGCTATAACAACCTAGACCAAATCCTAACAACTTAACACCCTCCCTTAAACTGAATGCTATACATCGGGTACTGGACACACACCCAACAAGCTTCGTAGCTTCTCAAAAGCATCGAGCTTTAGAGGTTTAGTCATCACATCTGCTACTTTCTCTAGAGTATTACAATGAACCATCTTCACAGTCCCAGCCTTTGTAAGTTCACGAAGGAAATGAAAGCGAACATCTATATGTTTGTTGTGTCCATGCATTACTGGATTCTTGGAAAGCTTGATTGCTGAACTTTTGTCACAATAAACTGTGGTGGACTGACTTTGAATGTGACTTAGCTTTTCCAAAACTCTTCTCAACCATACAACTTGACAATCACATGAGATTGCAGGTATGAATTCTGCCTTTGTAGTGGATAAAGTTACTACAGACTACTTTCTTGAAGACCATGACACTGCCCCTAAACTCAATAAAAACACATCCTGAAGTGCTTTTCCTATCATCCAAGTCCCCAGCATAATCACTATCTGTGTAAGCAATCAATTCCTCATTTCCTCCCTTCTTATAGAAGATACCAAGATTAGTAGTACCTTTCAGATACCTCAAGACTCTCTTTGCTACTTGTAAGTGAAGCTCAGTAGGATTTCCCATATATCTGCTGATAAGACTCACTACAAACATCATGTCTGATCGAATAGCTGTCAAATACATGAGACTTCCTACAACCTGGAACAATTGGATTATGCATCGGATTGCTTTTATCCATCCCAAACCTCTCCAATACTTCCAGAGCATATTTCCTTTGACTAATGTAGATGCCAGTAGACCTTTGCATTGCTTCAATACCAAGAAAGTATCTCATCTTCCCAAGATCAGTCATGTCAAATTCAAGCATCATAGATCTTTTAAACTCAACAAACATTGACTCATCATTACTAGTGAATATAAGATCATCAACATAAAGACTCACACTCAATATTTTACCTTCTTTTGCTGTATTGGCAAACAAAGTGTGTTCACAAAGGCACTTTTCGAATCCTCCCTTCACAAAATAAGATTCAATACGACTATACCATGCTCGTGGAGCCTGGTTGAGTCCATATAAAGCCATTTTCAGCTTGTACACCTTCTGCTCATCACCCCTCTTTTCATAACCATGAGGTTGCTCCACAAAAACTTCCTCACTCAATTCACCATGTAAGAAGGCTGAATTTACGTCTAATTGGTACATGGTCCATTCCTTTTGAGCTGCAAGTGCAATCACCAAGCGGATTGTGTCTAATCGTGCCACAGGTGCAAACACTCCCGTATAGTCGATCCCATGTTGCTAAGCATACCCCTTTGCTACAAGTCTAGCCTTGTACTTGTCTACTTCTCCATTCTCATTGAATTTTGTTTTGTAAACCCACTTTACTCCAATTTTCTTTCCTCCAGTAGGTAATTCTGTCAGTTCCCATGTATCATTCTTCTCTAGTGCTTCTATCTTCGAATCCATAGCTTTCCTCCATTTTGCACTCTTCACAGCATCTTTATAATAAATTGGATCAACATCTGTAAACATGGCCAAATTAGCCACATCTTCTTCTTCTGAAAGTCCCGCTCCACTTACATAATCTTGCATCCAGATTGGTGCTTGCCTAATTCTCCCTTCATTTGAGGTAGGTGAGCTCTCTTTAGTTGGATCAGCTGAGGACTCATTCTCTTTTCTTCTTCTCTACCACCTAGAAGGTCAGCTGCATTTTGTACTCCATTGTCATCAGCTACAGTAGCTTCTTGTTCATCATCACCCCATTCCAAGTCAACAGGAATCACTTCTTCATGTCTCTTGTCCCAATCCTAACTCTTATCTTCTTCAAAGACAACATCTCTGCTAACTATGATCTTTTGAGAAACTGGATTATATAATCTATAAGCTTTTGACTCCTCACTCACTCCAAGAAAAACACAATTGAAACTCTTGTCATCTAGCTTTGTTCTTTTACTGTCAGGTACATGAACATAAGAGACACATCCAAAGACCCGAAAATGATCAATTGATGGCTTCACTCCACTCCAAGCTTTTTCTGGAGTCATGTTTCTCACTGCTAATGTTGGACTCCAGTTCAGAACATGTATGGCCCAATTGACTGCTTCAAGCCAGAAGGTTCTTGGTATCTGCTTCTCTGAAAGCATACTACGAACCAAATTCATAATGGTTCTATTCTTTCTTTCCGCAACCCCGTTTTGCTGTGGAGTGTATGTTGCTGTTAACTGTCTACTTATACCACTTTCTTTGCAAAAATCAGTGAACTCTTGTGATGTGAATTCACCTCCACCATCAGTACGTAGACATTTTATGTATAGGCCTGTTTCTTTTTCAACATGGTTCTTATAGTCTTTGAAAGTAACAAGAGCTTCTGCCTTCTCAATCAAGAAATAAACCCAAGTTTTGCGACTAAAATCATCAACGAAGCTAATCAAGTACCTTTTCTTACTGTTCGAGATGGGTTTGATTGGACCGCAAATATCAGCATGTACTAATTGCAGTCTTTGAGAAGCCCTCCATGTGCTTTGCTTTGGAAATGGATCTCTCGGTTGTTTTCCAACCATGCAATCTTTACACAGCCTCGAAGGAGTCTTGAGTTGTGGCAGGCCATTCACCATCTTCTTTTGTTGGAGAGTTTTCAGACCTTTGAAACTCAAATGCCCATACCTACAGTGCCACAGATGAGTCTCATCTTCTGTGATTGTGTTGAAACAAGTAGAAGCTCTTGGTTGAGATTTAGCCAATAAAATAAACATCCTGTTTGAGGTCATTTCACTCTCAGTGATCAGACCTCTCTCAGGATGATATATCTTACACTTCCCACGATGAATCAAGATTGCAAGTCCCTTTTCTTGTAGCTGTCCAACACTTAGTAAGTTGTTCTTCAACTCAGGTACATAGAACACCTCAGTGATGATCTGAATCATTCCATTAACTTGCAGCCTGACGTTGCCTTTTCCCATCACAGTCATTCTTGAGTTGTCTCCCAACTTCACGGATTGCCGAAAATCACTATTGAGATCAGAAAAGAAACCTTTGTTCCTACACATGTGATTGTTGCATCCGGAGTGAAGAAACCATACATCTTCTCTATTAGCATTGTTAATCTCCACATAAGACATCAACAACATCTCCTCCTCAAACTCTACATAATTAGCCACTTCCCATTTCGGACATTCAAACTTAAAATGTCCCAGCTGATGACAACTGTAGCACTCCATAGTGGACTTATCAAAGCTTTGTCTGCCTCTGCCTCTTCCTCTTCCTCTGAAACTTCCACGTCCTCGACCCCTTCCTCCAAACTGATCTTCATGAGTGACTTTCAAGGCTTGTTCCTCTATAGCATGACCGTTCATGCGTTGCTCGTGCACAAGAAGACTACTTTGTAGCTCATCAATTGTTAAAGTGTCTAAATCATTAGACTCCTCAATAGAACACACAACATAATCAAATTTTGGAGTCATAGACCTCGGAATCTTTTCAATGACACCAATATTCTCCATTTTCTCACCGTGTATTCTCATTTTGTTGATTATGGTGAGAGTTCGAGCGAAGTACTCATCCACAGATTCTCCTATCTTCATAAGAAGGATTTCAAACTCCTTACGAAGAGCTTGAAGTTGTGCCCACCTGACTCTTGTTGTGCCTTGGTATTTCTGCTTCATTGAATCCCAGATGTTCTTTGAAGTGTCTTTGTTGAGGATAGTCTCAAGAATTGTTCGATCGATCGCCTGGAAGAGATAGTTCTTCACTTTCAAATCCTTCAGCTTCTACTCCTCAATGGTCTTCTGCACTGTGTCTGAGGGTATTGATCATTCTGCTGCTGCAGGAATTTCATTCTCCACTAGTGCCCAATAATCCTTTGACCACAAGAAGTTCTCCATGAGCATAGACCAATGATCATAGTACCCATCAAACTTTGGAATTGCTGGTTGTACAAAGCTGCTTTCTGACACCATACTCTCTCTGCTACACTTTAAGAAGACTGCTGCTTCTTAACTTCAGTCAGGCCCCGTGATGAGGCTCATACCAAATCTTAAGCACCAAAAACTGTAAGTAGAATATGTAGTATTTGGGAAAGTTGTTTTTGTGAACAGAACTAGCTGGCTATTATATAGCCTTAAAACAAAACAGAAACACTAAAAATACAGCCTACACACAACAACTTCCTACTGCGTGGTATAGAGCTAGAGAATAGGTCAAACTAAACAAACACTCCCTGAACAATAGGGATTATTCCACAAAACTATAACAACCTAAACCAAATCCTAACAACTTAACACTGCCTAGTGCCGGGAAAATGACGCCTTTCTAGCTATTTTGTTAGACAAATCGGAAGATGTTATGGAGAAGAAAGACGACTATGAAGAAGGCGATGTGATTTAGTACACGGCAGAGAACGTACAGGTTATGGAGGAGGCCGCCGTACAAATTCCGGCCAGCAACCACAAGGGTTTGGCTAGGAAGGTGTTACCGGACATGTTGGGGTTGTTCAATTTGCATTTATATGGGGCCTTTGGAGTCCAAATGTGTAAGTGGAAGGAACTGTGTCATGACCGGTATTAAAAACATCTTCCCGATGGTAATGACGAAAATGTGTAGTGAAACGTTATGGGATAATCTTGTGGGGGCTGATTGGAAGTCATCATAGCGTTATTATCGTACCATCATGTCTGTACAATGACGAATCAAGAATTGTATAAAATTGTTGTATTCTACAAATGGATTATCATGTAGCAGGTAGCACGTGACAACCATAGCTTACGAAGTGGCATCGTTCTTACAGCATAAAGTGTAGAGTGTTTCCCACATATTAGCATTTACCTCTATAAAATTCTCTTTTTACCCGTCATCAACATCATCACGTCTCTACGTTTTACCTGAGCACGTGAGCACGTGAAAGGCAGCAGTCTTGATCAAACAGACAAGTACAACTGTACAAATAACTTAGGAACTCTCTCTCCCTCTCTCTCTCTTTTATTTGCACATTTAAGCAAGGGTATGGTCGTAATTTTATAATTTCGTGTTCACGGTCACGGAAAAGAAAATGTTTTGGTTTTTGCGTAAAGTTTCATTGCCTCCTTGGGATGTGTGAGAAATCTTCGTCTAAAATTTCAAACCAAGTAATGGTATATTAATCAGCAAGCGAAGCCAAACTTCGGTCTATAAATACTTCTCTTCCCTCTGCGTCCGAATTCCGAACAGAGACGGAAGGCACCAAAACTCCTTCCCGACAATGGAGCTCCGGAGAAGTCAAAGAACAAATCATGTATTCTCTCTTCCTTTTTTCCTCCCCTCTATTTTTATTCTATTTTCTCTAATTTTTTACAGCCCTAGAATCCAGGAAAATAATAATTGAAGAAGCTTTTTCATTAGCACTGGTCTTTCGGGTGAATTAAAGTTGTAGTTTTTACTCTTTTTAGTGTCTCTGTTATGTAGGTTATTCGCTTTGGTTTCACGATTCATCTTTAAAGCCTTTTCTCGTTTTCATCTCTCATGATATTTGCCTTCTCATTAACGACATCTCACCTCAAATCCTTCTAAACTTCGATTTTTTTACCCTTTTTTCTTTAATTTTTGGAACAGGAGTTCTTCAGAAGCCATATATTTCATTCCGTTTCCCCTTCTTTATGGCTTTTTCCGTTCACATACCTCGTGTGGCACTTTCCAATCTCCCTTCCTTTGTTGCCTTTTTTAGAGTGGTACTCCCCTACTTAATTTTGCTTTTCATTTAATCTTGTAGATAATTGATGCGGTCTCAGTGCTCCTTGTGCTGGGGCTACTGGCCACACGAGGAGCTGAGTGCAGGAAAGACAGAATTCTTGATTCCTTCGAATACACTGCTGTGAGTTGCAGGGCACACAGCGCGTCATTGACGGATTTCGGAGCAGTCGGCGACGGAGTGACGTTGAACACCAAAGCCTTCCAGGCAGCAATCGATCATCTGAGCCAGTTCGCGTCGGACGGCGGTGCTCAGCTCTTCGTTCCCCGTGGAAGATGGTTGACCGGGAGCTTTAACCTAACCAGCCATTTCACCCTCTACCTTCACAAAGACGCAGTCCTCCTTGCATCTCAGGTTCGTTTCGGTTAACTTACTCCTCCGTTGCAACAATTATGTGTGTTGACCGATACATGTAAATCTGTTACTTCATTCACCAACGGCAAAGCTTTACTCAAGCTGAGCCTGAGCCTGAGCCTGAGCCCGGGAGTTTCCCTGCACGATCTGCCCTTTTTTTGCCACATGGATAAATGAGGTGGATAATCTAAGTCATCCGCCAACTAGGATTACTGTCGATTGACCGAGTCCAGATCTGCTGCCAACCATCGCTTCCAACTTGTCCCAAATTGTTACCCACAAATTGTTCCCACGTTCATACCCACGGAACACCACTGCCATGTACCGGTTACATCTCCCAAGAATGACAAGGGAGATGTATCCGAGCCCTGAATAATAAGAAGGGAGATATTCCCAATGTAAGTGAGGTGATTTGTTGTGAGAGTGTTGGGAGCTTTTAATTCATATCAATTCTTACCCAGTTTACCATTACCTACCCAATCCACACCTCTAATTGGTGTTTTCTACATTCAAAGATTAAGATTTTTATTTTGCCATGTGGCATGTGAATACACAAAGGAAGACATAGAGCTGACGTGGATTATAAGAGACCTCCATAGATGGATGTCTTGGAAGCTTCCTACTTGATCCAATTAGAAAACCACTTCTTTATTAAGTTGAGCATTACACTTCTTTATCAAGTAGGGATGACAATTTCTACCCTATCTAATGGGTATTCGCCCTATTGGGTGGGTTTTATTGTTTGAATGATGGATTTTGAGATTTTACAATCCTTACCAGTATAGATAGAATATGGTATTAGGCAAAAATCTGACCCTCCCCGACTTATATATCGTACCAGTATAGATAGGGTATGGTATTAGACAAAAATCCGACCCTCCTGACCCGTATATAATCAGAAAGCATATGAGCTTTATTTATCAGGTGTTAAATTTAATAATACTTTGAATTTTATATGAAGAATAATTGATGGTTTACGTATTTTTTACATGTCTTAATCAAATGATTAGAATTTTTGTAGTTTGTTTATGTTATTTTACTTATTTATTGCATATATGTAACGGGAAACAATAAGAAATTAGATTCAGATTCTAAATCCAACCCACTTTACCCTTGAATGTGAGAAGAGTTTTATGTTTTCATATGCTGGGAAGGTTTGGATTCTCAAAATCCAACCCACTACAGGTCTTAGGGCAGATACCAGTTTGGAGGTTTAGGGAAGCAGATAAGGTTAAAGATTTACAAAACCCTACCTAATATCAAGCAACACCTCTGATATTGAGGCTTTTTTTTTCTTAAACTGTATTATGTTTTTTCAAATTTTCTTTGCAATTTGAAGGAAAAAAATAAGGAAAGAAAGAGAAATATAAGAAAATTTTTACAAACCTTGTATTGAAAATATCTCCATACTTAATTGTTTTTATTTATAAGAGATATTTAAAATGCACAGCTGCTGCAAGGGGCTGTGAGGACCAAATTCGAATTCCTAACGAGCTTAGGTTGAGCCTTCACCTAACTCGACCAGTAAAGGAAATATTGCGTTCTAGATGATGAAATAACCGGAACTTTCTTCCGTATGAAAATTTGAAAGAATTAGCATTGCTTTCGGATGATGACTGCCTTTTTTCTTCCCTACAATGATGACTGGGTTTGTCATTGCACCTGACTTTCACTTTCCTTTTAGTTGTTAAACAAAAACAAAGGAAATTGAAACTGCAGCGAGGGGCCCAACCCTCCAGTTGGGCTAAAAGTCACATTGGTATGCGAGGCCTGACTCAGCCCTCTAATAAATGATGGGACTCATCAGCGCAATATAGAGAGTGCAAGCTTTGGTTTGGTCAATCCAAGCGCTAGCCCAACTCTAGCTCATGTCCAAGTCAAGGAGAACCTGATATCCATAGCCACGGCCCATAGAGGATGACCGATGACATTCACTCAGACACCAAATTTCCCTGGATTATGTAGTGATTTCTGATCAAAGAAATTTGAGACCATTTTTGTTGGTCGTTTTCCTTGACTACCGAAAAAATATCACACAAAGAATTAACATTGATTTTTATAAACTTTTCTTTCTCAAATACAAGAATCCTGTATGTGAGCTGAAAGCATTATCAAACCTGGGACTCCTTTGATAAATGATACTGTGATGGAATGTAACTCGGTCCACATAACATGAACTTTGGCTGTGGGCCTATACAAGAGCTTGACCAGCACATGGATATGGCTGAAGTCAACACAAACAATGAACCAAGAGGTTGAAAAGATCCCTACTTTTTGTGGGTTGGTCGATGATATTGGTTTTTCTTTTATTTGCAAGATGGACCAAAGGATACTTTCCTTTTCCTACCACCACTTTGTATTGTTTGCGGTTTGGTCAATGAGAAAAGTTCATTTCACATTGGAAAAAGTGTTTATGGTTCGGGTCTCCTCTTCATAGTTAGCAACTTACCGTGTTACAAATTAAAATTTCTGACTAAAATGCTTACTTGGGTCAGGACGTGAGCGAATGGCCTCTGATCGAGCCCTTACCATCCTACGGTAGGGGAAGGGACGCACCAGGTGGAAGGTACATCAGTCTCATCTTTGGAACAAACCTCACCGATGTTGTAATTACAGGTAATATATCTTATCTATATAAATTAGGCTTTGCCTCCGTCATTTTTTTCGGTTACCTAGCGCTTGTTCTGTTGTGTGGTTGGGAAAAGGTGTGTCATCTCAAAACGATTTCAAGAAAAGGTGTGTCAGCCCCCACCTGATTGCTCCCCACAACTTTCTACAGCCCCTCAGCCGTGTATTGTGAATATCTCCTAATAAAGACATCACTATTTTTAATATCATCGTCGGAAAATGTTTCTAATACACAGCAAGAATGTGCTGTGCGACGTTGTGGGAGACAATGGGGGCTGATTTGTTCTCTCTCAAAACACACCACTATATAGTGTGCGTTTAGAACCATGGTTGGTTCTAGAACATACCAGTCGTTTTGTTGGATGTAGTATGGTGTGTTCCGGGATGAGACAACAAATTATATGTTCTTCATTGTGGTGTGTTTTTAATAGAATATGTTAATGGGTGATACATAATTGATATCAATACCATTGATCATGTTTTTAATACCATTGATCCTGCTTTTAATACATATTTTCAACATGTATGTTATATGAGTCACATTTTACAATTAATCAAAATAATTTTAAAATCAATTTATACAAATAAAGCATCATATATAAAATCAATGTTTAAAAACCAATCCATATGCTAAATCGTTTTTTGCCTTTGGGTCGCAATCCACACTGGTTCAACCATTATATATATATATATATATATATACACATACATAATTTATCAATAAATAATGCATAATTATATTTTACATGTAATACATCTATTGTTTTATATTTTAATTTAGTTTTTAATTTTTATTTGTAAAAAATATTGAATTTGTAATTTGAGGAAAAAAGTGTTTTTTTCACAAAAATAGTGGGGCAAGGCGCCTTGGGACATGTAGATCTCAAAAAGTTAACAAAAATAAAAAAAAAATCATTCCAATTGGATATCAAAGCACAAAGTTATGACTTTTAGAAGTTTACATACACATTTAATGTGCAACCCGTGACCTGATCATCGGGTTGAATGGGCCAACTATCCAACTGCCTGGGTTGAATGGTTTTTCACTAAGTCAACAATTTTTGACCAATTCCCAGGTTTTAGTACAACTAGACCCTAAATCATGTCTAGGTGATAATTTGAAATAGATAAACGGATTGTATTAAGATTATGTTCAACAAAATCTAAATATGATTAGATTATTGAAAATTTGCATCTAAATCCAACCTGAAGTCTAATTAGATTTGAAGATATCATATTCGGATTCGAATCATAACGGACTCGGGTCAGATTTGGATTCTGCTTTAATTTTTTAAAATAAAAAAATAGAAAGGTAATTACTTTTCAACTTTTATATATAATAAATTAATGTATATATAATATACTAAATTTATTATATATAAATTTATATATAATATAATATATAAAATATATTTTTGATAGTTTTAAATATAACCATATAAATTTAATTAAACATAATAAAAATCATATAAGTATCAAGGATAGTTTAATAATTAATTAAAAATAACAAAGTGTCACAAATCTACAAGAGAGAGATAGAGAGAGAATGGTGGCAACGGACCAACATTAAACTGGTGGAAGGCTTGAAATAATGGGTTGAGAAGAATCAATAAAATATTGAGAATGGGTGTAGCTCGTTCCAAAACACAAAAAAATGGTGTGGCTAGAATGGCACAATATTTTGTGTTCCAAAACCAGTTATAGCTCATTTTGGAAAGTGACATGGGATTAAACGAATGCCTTCAATTTATTCCATCTATGTTCTTTTGATTATAAAATATAGGGCAATTTTGTAATTGACAAACTACACGCTTATTATTTATCTATTGTCTTAGAGTACCCCTACTGTTTCCGACAATTGTCTAAAACCTCTTTACCATTATCAACATTAACGGAATGATGAAAAAGACTATTTTACCCATTATTTTATTTCAAATTTTCACAATGAAAGAGAAAAAAGAGGGGAGAGGGAAGGAAGAGAGAGAGAGGGAGGGAGTGTGGTTGCCTTCTAGTGGATCTGCAACTGGGAACAAAGGATGCACCTGAACGGATCTAATGGTCTGCAGCCATGGACGTCTTGGGTTCTCCCTTGGAAGCAATCGAATAACAAAAGCAGAGAGAGAAATCAGAGTTCTCTAACCAATGGCCTATTCAATTCGAATAACAAAGCTCTCTTTTCCGTTTGTTTTTCGGCACCAAAATCACCACTGCCATTGCAACTTACGGCAGCAACAATGATCTTCTTCTTCCTCCCCCCTCCTTCACCTCTACTTTTGGATCTACCAAAATCACTATTGTCGCTACAACTTCCAACAACGACGGTGATCTTCTTCCTCCACTCCCTTCCCCTCTTCGTTCTCCCTTTCTGATGAATCGATTTTTGGTTGATGGCCAATTTTTTGGCTAAGTACCTCGTCATTTGGTCTGCTTTCAAGTGGTTGATGACTCAGGCGGAAGTGAACTTTGGCTGTTGAGCTGAGTCGAGCTGGGCAGGCTAGGTGGTGAGCTGACTATAGTGCCGAATTGCCTATGAGGTGCCGAGTTGACCAGGTGGTGAGCTGCCTATGAGGTGCCGGGCTGACTAGGTGGCGAGCTACCTGTGAGGTGCCGAGTTGACCAGGTGGCGAGCTGCCTGTGAGGTGCTGGGTTGACCAGGTGCCGAGCTGCCTGTGAGGTGTCGGGTTGACCAGGTGCCGAGCTGAATTGATGAACTTCGTTGCTCTTTAGAGACCTGGAAGGAACCAAGTGTAAGAGGACCCAGGGTGGCTAACTCGGCGAGGTCGCTCCGATGCTTAAGTCAGTATTCTCATAGTAGACTGCGAGCTAGAACTTGCTTACTTGCTTGCCTGCTTGCCATTGGGATTGGTGCCTTTATATAGGCATTGTTTGGCGTGGGCTTCATGCACCATATCCGAGATTTCTGCGAGGTCGTCTAAGTGGTTCGAGATTCCTGGAGGTAACCGCCATGCACGTTGACCACCCTCCGGATCGTTCGACACATGGGCCAACTTCCAAGGATCGTGGGAGTATTAGGATATGCATGCCGAATTCGTCGGCGAGCACATCTTGCAAGTTGCCAGGTCAGCGCATGTGCCAGGTCGCCAGGTCGCGCCTGTGCCAGGCTGCCAGGTCGTGCTTGGGTTAGGCTGCCAGGTCGGTGCCTGTGCCAGGCCGCCAGGCTGCCAGGCCGCCAGGTCGTGCTTGTGCTAGGCTGCCAGGTCGCGCCTGGGCCAAGCCGCCAGGTCGCGCTAGGGCCAGGCCGCCAGGTCACGCTAGGGCCAGGCCGCGCCTGTGCTAGGCCACGCCAGGGCCAGGCCGCCAGGCCGCGCCTGTACTAGGTCGTGCCTAGGCTGCCAGGTGGGACACCATCAACTTGGCTAAGGCAAGTTATTGCCAAAGTGGTTCTGGGTGTCACTTATTTGTTCTGAGGTGCCATGTGTCACAATATCATTGGAGGGCCAAATCCGCCCTCATCACTTTCCACTTCCCATCTTTGTATCTCAGGAGCTTGCCAGAAAACCAGCCCAACTGAGATAACCCTCTTAGCTCTCTCTATTTCTCTCCCTCTTTTTCCCTGACTCAATTGTCTGGAACAGAATCGTCAACGATGGAAAAATCTCGGTCACCGTCACCACTCACGGCTTCCGAGTCTGCACGACCACTGTTCCACAGCGGCTGCCGTGCTCAGTTGCTAAGCTGAATCTCCTCAACGACAGCTTCAATCTTCTAGGCTGGACTTTCATTTTCAGGTTTGATAGGGGCTCAACAGAGTGGGTAGATGGAATGAAAATGGAACCGCAGAGAAGTTGTGCTTGCATCTCGGGAGGAGTCAACCCTTCTCAATCTCCTCGGACTTGGATAAGCACACGACACATTCCAACACCTGTCAAACCATGGATTCCCATTTTCCAGGTTCCTCTACAAAATTATGACTTAGAAAAGTCATGGACGATCTC
Source organism: Nelumbo nucifera (assembly GCF_055504915.1). Taxonomy (NCBI): domain Eukaryota; kingdom Viridiplantae; phylum Streptophyta; class Magnoliopsida; order Proteales; family Nelumbonaceae; genus Nelumbo; species Nelumbo nucifera. The sequence continues at coordinate 42,666,482 of NC_142654.1, forward strand.
TTGGATTTACTTGGAGACAACAGGGGTGTGGTTGGATGCGGAGAGCTTCAACTTGGGAATACTGGATAATCAAATGGGGTGAAAGAGAACCAGAAGAGAGATCTGAAGCCGTCTTACAAAAGATGAATGAAGGGTAACATTCGGTTTTAAAATAAATTATGCCATGTGATGTCATGTGTGTATGAATTTTGGCAAAATTTAACGGGCAAGGGTAGAATTAGTGAATTGTCGGAAATAGTAGTGATACTCCAAAACAATAGATAAACAGGATACAATTTGTCAAATAGCTAAACAATACAGGTAATTTAAAAAATTTGCCCTAAAATATATTCAGATAAGTCAACAAATTGATCATTTTATTATTAAAAGCACGATGATGTTTTAACAAGTCTCCCTAGGCGAAAAAGTCATTTAACCACCTGAAGGATGGATAATACGATACTCATGGAAAATTAATGTCATGTAATACCCACAATTACTGATACACAGACGTAGGTAAATTGGTCCATATTAGTGCCCGGTAGAGTATGTTTCACACACATCTCAGCATTGGAAACATCTCCCATGTACAAGATTCGAATATGCTGTGGAGTGCCCGTGGGGCACGCTGTGTGGGGCGCAAATGTGTTCCCGGGTAAATTGGCCAACAGTAGGTCATTTTACGATTGACCAACCTACCCCTCCGGGCCCAAATACAAAATGATGCTAAGAATGTTTTGATTGATTGTGTTCTATCTACCTGATTCCTTGATTGATTTCAGGGGATAATGGCACGATTGATGGCCAGGGTGATCTCTGGTGGCAGAAATATCGTAGTGGTCAACTTAACTACACACGCCCCTACCTGATCGAAATTATGTACTCCGATCAGGTTCAGATATCTAATCTTGCTCTAGTGAATTCCCCATCATGGAACGTTCATCCCGTCTATAGCAGGTTCGGTCTTTCCTCCTTGCTCTAATCAATCTTCATTTTCACTGATCTCTTCACTTATTTGGAATTTTGGCTGAATTCCCACGATTGAAAATGAAATGCAGCAATGTTATAGTCCAAGGCCTCACCATCACAGCACCCGTAACATCTCCCAACACCGACGGCATTAATCCAGGTTCGTTTTCCATTTCTGGGGCCCGTTGGGCGTTGGCCCATTCTGGCCCACAGAACAAATTTAACAAGTTATCCGAGTCTGACCTTTGTTTAATTGTTTCAGACTCTTCCACCAACGTCCTCATCGAGGATTGCTACATAGTATCCGGAGATGACTGTATTGCCGTGAAAAGCGGGTGGGACCAGTACGGAATCGCCTTTGGAATGCCAACCAAAGGATTAATGATCAGACGGCTGACGTGCATTTCCCCCGACAGCGCGGTCATCGCACTGGGCAGTGAGATGTCCGGTGGGATAGAGGACGTCAGGGCCGAGGACATCTTAGCCATCAATACAGAATCCGGAGTCCGCATCAAGACGTCGGTGGGAAGAGGAGGGTATGTGAAGGACATATACGTGAGGCGAATGACCATGAAAACCATGAAGTGGGTCTTCTGGATGACAGGCAACTATGGGTCCCATCCTGATGGCAATTTCGATCCGAATGCACTTCCGGCGATCCAAGGCATCAATTACGGGGATATGGTGGCCGAAAATGTTACCATGGCTGCGAGATTGGAAGGAATCGCCGGAGATCCGTTCACCGGAATTTGCATTTCTAATGTCACAATCGGGTTGGCGGCCACAGCAAAGAAGGTCCAGTGGAACTGCACCAACATCGAAGGGATCACAAGTGACGTGACGCCTCAGCCCTGCGAGCTCTTGCCTGATCAGGCACTCACTAACTGCGCTTTCCCCACCGAGTGCCTTCCGGTTGAAGCTGTTCAGATTCAGGCGTGCAGTTACAAAAGGAACTACCTAATAGGATACAGCGATTAAGCTTGTATTTATTACGTTGTTGTCTTGTTGATACAGTGGTCATCAAGAGAGACCCCACCCCTTCTCTCTGTTGGTAGCTGTGGGGTTGTAAAATGTTGGGAAATGGGAGTGCAAGAGTGTTTTAAGTATCAAAAAGACACATTGGATTTGGATGTTTAACATACAGACATTGATTCAATTGCAATAATATATCGCCAATGTTAGGTATCAATGGCAATAAGTCCTTCCTTGAATCATAATGCTAGGTATTAATGGGTAAGAGATCATGTTGCAAATGTCTTGTTAGGCCCAAAACCTTGTTAGACATGACTTGGACCTTTAGACTTGAACTTATAGGGTGGATGAGGCCCATTAGCATTAGGTACTAATGGGCTGAAATGTTCAAGCCCATAACATAATAGGCGATCCACTCTTTAATTAAAATGAATTGGGCCTAGTGGTCCCAACTCACTTAGTGTGGGTTAATGGGCTACATAATGGTTGGATCCAATTGGCATATGGGTCTCGTTCCATATAAGAATGTCTCTCCATATGCTTTGAGAAATTAGAGACCTATTGGGAGTGGTTCAAACAATGTTACAAGACTTCTAATTTGACTAGAAAGCTGACTAATCAAACTAGGACTGAATTAGTTGTCTAATTTAAACCAGCCAATACCCAATTAAATTTGGGACTTTTCAAAAGTTTATTTAAGATTTATTAGAAGTCTATAAATACCCATCAGAGGCTGGAACAACAGGTTAAACCTTCAGCAATCGGAGTAAACACAATTTAGCCCAAAACCCCTAGTTGTTACCTAGGATCGAACTTACAATTGTGTTCTCTTTTCTTCACCAATTTAAACCGCAATCAAGAAGGAATATAATTCTTGGGTGTCTTCTATTGTAGAATGCTTCCATTAACAATGGTGATTTGGGTGACCAAACATAATTGTATTCTCAAGGGATCGAGTCATTCAATATCAAAGGTTGCACCATCTTCAGTAGGATTGAATCACTAGAAAGAGGAGATCGATTTATTGGGTGCGAAAACCACAGTTATTCTTACACTTGTGAAGACCATTTTATCATGTAAAGTTCTAACCTTTCTTATTGTTATGGATCTAATTCCATCTGGTTCAAATACCAAAATCGATCTTGAGGAGAAAAGCAAGTTTCCTCTCATGTGATTTTGCTATTCTCCTATATATCCAATTCTTGGGTTCTTGAACCCTAGTTTTGAAAAATATTTGAACAGAAATTTCTCTCCTTGTGTCACAACTTTTAGTTGGTATCAGATCTTTTGGTTTAAATTTTGGAATTTGAATCATTGCTCAAATTTATCCAATAATAATCCCATTATCTTGCTGAAAACACATGAAATGATTCTCTTTTCTTGATTGGTTCAATTGGAGGTATAATGGTTACACCCTATGGCCAAGGTTCAAAGTATTTGAAATGCCAAGTGTATCAGAAAAGGCAATTTTAAGAGACATACATAACGGGATATGCCTTGCATACGCATGCGTATTAGAGAAAAATTAAGATACACATAGATACACATAGAAACATTATAAATACTTTAATAAATTATAAGAATACATCAATAACACTAAATACAAGGCCTTAATGAGATGTACATATATTAAATTAATATATTTTAATGGTTTTAGGAAGAAATGTATTGGATTCACTTACAATTTCATAAAAAAATCATATGCTTAACTATAATTCTTAAGTTTTAAGGGATGGGAAAGCCCAACTATCCTATCCAACCATAAAACATTCATTGGCACAACTTCTAAGTAAAAATATAATTAATAATTATTGCTTATTTAAATAATTACTATATAGTTTTTATTTTCAAAAATTACAAAAGATAAAAAATAAATAAACACTATACAATATATTCAAAAAATAATTATTGAAGAAGAAATTTCAATTGCTCTATGGATATGATAGATCATCCAGATCTATAATATATTCAATCATTGTAATTAGATTATAAACATAATTAATTATTATTTATTTTTTAATTCTAAAAATATAAAAAAATATTAAAGAATAAATTTTAATTGCTCTATGGATATGGTAGATAATCCATATATGTAAAACATACTAAGTCTTTACAGGCAGATAAAAAAGTATGTTTAAAAATTTTTGTTATTTTATATTTTTCCTAAATCTTCATAAAATTTCCATAGATCTACTGTAGATTTAAATATTTTCAAGGATTTAAGTAAAAAAATAATCATAAGATATTTATGAAAAATTGAAAAAACAACCTATTTTTTGTAATATTTTTCAAAATACGAAAAGCTTAAAGAGCATTGATGATTCACACTTGTTTCTTACATTTTTTTTTTTTTTTGCATATCTAGTACTCTATGAATGAGGTTTAGAGTCATTTGAGGGTGAAAGAAGGCTTATTAAGGATTTAGAGTCCATCATATGGATGGCCAAACTATGCTAGATGGATGTGGGTGAATTTTCAAAAATTTCTAATCCTTTCGGAAACCGATTTCCTAATGAATTTGAAAACTGATTTTTTCTGAATCGATCTTGCACTGAACCGGACCAGATTTGAAACCAAATTGGAAGGAGATTATACTTGATACAGAGACCAAAAATTGTAAATCCCAAGGTGGAAGTCCATGCCCAATATCAGTCCCAAAATCGACCTCCTACTAAAGATGGTGTAGTGTATGGGAGAAACCAATTCAACAACTCTGATTTCAACAAATTTGCTATCCAATTGGCTTGGATCGAATGGGATGATCAAGCCTAAGTTTCTTCAATGTTTTTCTTGCAGAAAAACACAAGAAAACTGATAAAAATCAGTTCTTGAAAAGGCTAGGTCGTGATGGGTTTCTTGAGAGGTAATAGAGAAGAAGAGAGAGCAAGAATGTGAAGAATTCAAGATTGGTTCACCTTCTTCTCTCTTTATCTTTTTATGGAGCAAGACTCCTAATCTAATTCAGAGGTGATCCAAATCTGATTTGGATTAAAAAATTTCTTTTGATAAACATTATCCTCTTGAGAGGATAGATGCTCCATACCCAGATCCAAACCCAGTTTTTGACCCAAATTACATGACAACTTGACAGCTTAACTAATCATATTAGTAATGGGCTTAGGCCCATTTCTCTTAAAGGCTCACGTTCCTAAGTGTTGCATGACCACTTTGGACCTGATATTATATGGCGTAGGACCCCACAAAGGTCTCACATACGTCCATGAGGGTTCGACCCACCTCTGAAAGAGATTGGGCCAAATTCACTACTTAAGGCAGTAAACCCCTGAGCACATGGGCTCAATATAGGCCCAACATTTACACCTAAATGATCATTGGATTCAGCCACCCTATGGAGCCCCAATGACAGTACCTGATTTTTGCTTGGTTCACCACTTGAACCTCCAATTTACCCCAAACACCCAATCAGACCCTCTCGATTTCTCTAAAACACCCTAAAACCCAAAGATCCCAACTTTCAGCCCCAAAGCCCCTAAATCCACTATTCATCCCCTTCTTCAAACAACCAGAGGCGGTGGTGATCTTTCTATCTCTTTGTTTCCTTCTCTCTTTCTCTCCCTCTCTCTCTTCCTCCTCCTCCTCCTCCTCCTCCTCCTCCTCCTTCTTCTTCTTCTTCTTCTTCTTCTTCTTCTTCTTCTTCTTCCAATCCCCCAAAATCTTCATTGTTCATCTTCGTCTTCCTTGCGATTGAACTATGGTAGGACTATGGTAGGTGGAGACAGAACCAGGAACACAACAGAGCCAGGATTTAATGTAACGTCCACTATTCACCCTAAGGTAGTAAATGGTGCTTCAAATGTCATTGGAGGTGGGGGTGACCTCGTACCCAAACCATTCATGTTATGCCATCTGAGGAAGAGAGCGACGAGAGTGATGTTGGGCAAGAGGTTTGATCAGTTGAGGCAGAATTTGGCATTGCCAAGAAGGAATTAACAGAATACTATGAGAAGGAGGAGATGATACCCCTTGGCTTCACTGTGGAAAACCCTATAAGGATCCAAGGTATAAGAAGATGTGAGTGCTACATAGTCTCCACAGACTTAGTAGATATCTCTCACTAATAATTTGAAAGGGGTGGCTCCCCTCCGCTGAACTTCCCCCAATCGTGATGAGCGCATCCTTGAATATGATCGCTGGTCTGATGAACTCAATGATAGATCAACCTATCGAGATGCTCTCCTAGTCGGCTTTCATCCGATGGGTGAAGTGAAGGGAAGGGAGATCCATCATATGGATGGCCGAACCTTGCAGGGAGGTTGGGCGAAATTTCAAAAATTTTCTTTCTCCCTTCTGGGAATCCTATTCCCTAATTTAGAAAACTGCATTTTCAAGAATCATTCTTGAAACAAATCGGACCAGATTTGAAACCAAAAGAGGGAGAGGAATACCTAATATGGAATCTACGCAAAAGCTCCTACCAATGTAGGTGTTCACGCCCAAAGAGATCACCAAAACCAGCCTCCACTGAAGATGACACAACTTATGTTGAGACATGATCAACAAAGGAATTCTTTAGTATGAACCCTAATTCTTCAGCAAGAATCATGCAGGAATGTGAGCACAACTTCAAGATTGTTTCTTCCAGCAAGAAACAATATCAAGATCCAATATTGATCACTCCAAGAACTGGAGATCGAACAGGGTAGGGCGACAAGAACAGAGAGAAGATCTGGATTTGCAAAAAGTGTTTAACAGAAGGATTTCTCCCTCTATTTATAATCCTTCTTGGTTTAGCTTCCTAATCATATTAGGAGAGGGTTCTTTGATCCAAATCTTTATTTGGATAAGAATTCCTAAGTGGATAAGACAAATCTTATCCTCTTGCTGATCTAGAAGCAGGTCTAATCTCAAATTCACCCCTTTTAATTAATCTCACTAAACCCAGTTCGAATTGGGGTTTAGGCCCATTAAGATTTCATGCTCACTTCCTTTTAATTGTTGGCTAGCTTGGCTCTCTTTGTATGGTGTTGGGCCTTAACATTGATCTCCACAAAAGCCATATGGGTTCAGCCTAGCCTCTGTTACAAGGCCTGACCGAATTCACTACTGAAGACAGTGAACCCCTGAGTCCATCAACATGGGTTCTTAACAGGCCCAACATACACCAAATGGTCCTTGGGTCCAGCCACCTTATGAAGGCCCAAGGACTATGGACTTGTGTGAGATTAGCCCATCAGGTTTATTATCCCTAAATGGTCTTACACTTAACCTCTAGCCCTTAATGATCAAACACTACCCGACAAGAGAGGACCTCTCCCTCGGCTACAAGGTACAGTGTTACACTCTCTACTCACATGGATCCTAGGAATTAAAACCTTTTGCAAATAATTTGTGAAACCATAATATATATGTATATCTCTATGTAAATATATTTTGCATAACAAATTTCAACAAGTTTGAAATCAACTGTCGGCAGTTTAGGTTTCCATTAGAGAGAGTGCATTCCCCGATCATTCACTTTGTCCAACAAAGGGGCTGATCCTGTCACTATGATCACTCACTCAGGTGAATTCTCAAACTGTCCCAACATACCCAGGTTTTGACCCCCTCTAAGGATCTCACTGATTGGCATATCGAAGACAGCTCAATCTAACACCTAGTGCGGTACCATAATTGAGTCTAGGGGTTAGGTGTAACATTCCAGTTTTGCCCATCTATCTTAAAGGTCCAGGGCAATACTGGAATTTGGTCTGGTTTAGGGTTTCAAGAAAACCCACACTACGTGTGCCTCAAGTCTCACCCTGGCAACTGAGACAAGCCACCCCAACCCACTTGGCAACACATCAGTGTCTGCCTTGGCAGGATAAACCTCCCCAGGTCTATCCAATGACTGTGAAGATTCTAAACTAACATGGGTCTCATTAGTATCCAGTTTAAGGGTATTACACAGAAACACACCAATATAACATGAATCAAATATGTACTTTGTTCATTTATAATAAATGTCATAATGCACATCAAGCTGATTGGAGCTAAGGGCATACACTGTCTAACATGAAGACATGTGCTTCATTTCGCTCTCCAGTTGCTTCACGCGTTTTGGAAAGTTAGGCATAAAGAGCATGTGCCACTATCCACCCAGGCCTACACTGACCTCCAAGGGCAATTATCAGTTGTTGAAACTACCATCACTAAGAGTGAAGCTATAATGGCAAAGCTTTCTATAGAGTTAGACCACCTTTGTGAAGAATTGGCTAAACTTTGTGAGGAACACACCCAACTTGTTCAGACATGAGATCAAAGATGCAAACTGAACAAAATCACATTTTTATGGGACAAGTGGTACTGGGTCAGGTCGTGATTATTTATGTTTTGTAAATGAGACCAGTGACTTTAGTTATACTTGAAATTTTGTAAATGAAAAGTTTGTACGGTTTCTCTTTACTATATTGTTGTTGTTTATATGGCCTTTTTTGTGAGTAAAATGACTAATGTGATATGGGTTGTTCCACTTTCCTTTTGCCATACTATTGTTGCAAGCTTACCTGATGTTCCTGGTCAGAATGGGCTGAGGGCAACACTATAATTTTGCTTCTAAGCCGAGGGTTAACTGAGGAGTCAGAGGTCCTTGTGGCTGAGGATTGGTAGGTTAGACTTGTGGTGAGAGAGAGAGAGTGTGTCAGAGGCCCCAGGTGCTAACCCGAGGTGGAGACTCCGACGGTCAAGTTAGTACGGGTACAACACCAAGTGGACGAGACCTGAGGCAAGGACACTCAGACAAGGCCATAGAGGAAATTGGGGAGTTATTAGAAGTCTTGAGTCTAGATTCCAAATGTTTACCTTGAGAGGGTTGCCCCCTATTTATACATGAAGCTACCTGGAGGTAGGTGGGCTCAAATGGTCAGGATGTAGTCCTTCCCTGAGGAGTGTGATCATCCGAGGCCACTGTGTGTGGCTGCGTCATTGGTTCTAGGTGAGGCACCGACCTCTGCTATGCGTGCACCCTCATTGGGTCTGCCCTTAGCGCCGTTGCCTGCCGCGTGTACGCATGCTATTTGATCAGGCCATGTGCGCCTACATCATTTGCCCCCCACTCTTGAGGCCGTGGTGGAGGTCTCGACTTAGGACCTTGGCTTTGGCCGAAGAGAGTGCATCATCTGTGTTGGGAGGCACTGCTGGGCCTGTCTAACTAAGGCCTCAGCCAAGGTGAATGCCTTGTCTTTACTAGGGGGGGGGGGGGCGCCGAAGGGCTCCCTTTGTTGAGGGCTTCGACCTTGGCTTTGGCTTGTCGAAGATGCCTTTATTGTTGCTTGTGGTGGCGTTGACTTGGTCCTCATTCTTCTCTCTAAGGGGTGTTGTGGAGGCTTCCACCGTCAGGAGGTCTTGGCTTTGGCCTCGGCATCAACTAGCTTGGGTACATGCTAGATATGAATGAAAGGGCATTTGCCCCCTGGTCCTGCATTGTGCTAGTGCCGAAGTGAGTATACGTGAGGCGTCGGCCTCAGTTGGGGTGGCTGAGGGGATCACTTGTTGTTTGGTGGTCACGACTTAGCCATGTGTGGAACGGGTCTCATCTCATTGTTGATAGGTCATAATTCGTGTAGGAGATGGATTTCGATGATGAGCGTAGACTGTGTGCGCCATAGGTTCTTGTGCTAATTGGTCAGAGCCATGTCGTGGGTCGGGGCCGTGCATGGGACGGGTTGTAGCGCCGCATCCGTAAGCGAGATGGGTGCTAGACTGGCCAGGTCATGCATTTTCCAATTCAGTGTTGTCAGGCGAACCAGTCGATGGGGTGAGCAGGCCAATCGGCTCGCCTGGCATCGTTTCATTTGCTTGAGGCGAGTGATGCGTGTCGATCACTAGATAGGACCGCGGGGGTGGTCACTTCACAGACATTGGATTGGAGATGATCTAGGCCATCCATTTTCCTTTAAATAGGGGCCTCATTCGCGTTCGCTTTCATCATTTTCTTCAAAGCGCCTTTGCTTTTAGAGACCTCATCGACTTTCCTACTTTCCTTAGAGCTTCCCAGACCTTGTCTTTTCTAGGTAAAGACTTATCCGCCGCAATGTCTTGCTCGGACTCCGACCTAGAATGCTTTGAGCTCCTAGACCTTTCGGGGGCGAGCTCTTACCAGACTCTGTCACCTGCCAACGATAGTGGGGGTTCCTCTGGAGCCAAGGTTCCCACTCTAAGGTGCTAAGGGAGAAGACTGCCTCTGTAGGCACCAAGTGCAGTTGAAGGGGCGATGACTCTCCTGATGAGAGCGTCGAATCAACGAGGTCAAGGGAGGCCGAGGGGTCCCCTGAGGTGGTCGAGGTTGAGGAAGTCCTCGAGCCTCGCTCAAGGGCGGTGGCTCAATATGCGGCCTGAGGGGTGAACATAGTGCGCCTACCATGCTCGGAGAAATACAATATCCTTGACTTCAAGCAAGTGAAGACCTTGGTGAGGAAGTACTACATCCCTCGGTCCTATAGGCTTAGGGTTCCTGACATCGGTGATCGACTGTGGATGCCGTAGGAGGGGGAAATTTGCATTTACCAACATTTCTTAGAATTCAACCTTAGGTTTCTCCTCCATTCCCTCGTCCCCGAGCTGCTAAGGTGGTATGGCATCTCCATCAATCAGTTGGCTCCTAATGCCCTTAGGACCATCATTTCCATGTTGGTGGTGGCTTGGCTTTGAGGTGTTGTGTTGGACAGTTTTGTATGCCCTTAGCTTCAATCTGTTTTGATGTACTTTTGATATTTAGTGTAAATAAATAAAGTGCATGTTTGATTCATGTTGTTTGGTATAATTCTGTGTAAGACCCTAAAACTGGACACTAATTGAGACTCGTGTTAGTTTTAAATGTTCACAGCCATTGGATAAGTTTGGGGAGATTTATCCTGCCAAGGCTGATACTGGTGTGCCGCCAAGTGTTGGGATGGCCTGTCTCGGCCACCAGGGTAAGACCCAAGGCACATGTAGTATGAGATTACTCGAATCCTTGAACCGGACCAGATTTTTAGTATTGCCCTGGACCTTGGAGATAGATGGGCAAAACTGGAAAGTTACACCTGACCCCTAGACTCGATTATGATACTTCACTGGGTGTCGGATCAGGCTATCTTTGATATGCCAACCAGTGAGATCCTTAGCGAGGGTCAAAACCTGGGCATGTTGGGGCAGTCTGAGAATTCATCTGAGTGTGTGATCATAGTGACAGGATCAGCCCCTTTGTCGGCCAAAGGTAATGATCGGGAATGCACTCTCTCTGATGGAAACCAAATTGCCGGCAGTTGATTCCAATTGTTGGAATTTTTTTTTTGCAAAATTTATAATATATATATATATATATATATGTACGGTTTCAAAATGTTTGCAAATGGTTTTAATTCCCAGGATCCATGTGAGTAGAGAGTGCATCACTGTTCCTTGTAGTCGAGGGAAAGGTCCTCTCTTGTCGGGCAGTGCTTGATCATTATGGGCTGAGAGGTTAAGTGTAAGGCCATTTAGGATGATACCTGATGGGCTAATCTTGCACCTGCCCACAGTCCCTGGGTTTTTATAAGATGGCTTGGCCTAGAGACCACTTAGTGTAAGTGTTGGGCCCATAGGGTCCATGTGATGGGCTCAGGTGTTCATTGGGACTTCTAGTGAATTCGGCCATGCCTTGTAATAGAGGCTGGGCCGAACCCATGTGGCAGGTGTGTAGATCAATGCTTGGGTCCCTCGCCATATAAAGAAGCCCAACTGGGCAGTAGATTGGAAACTAATTAAGCACTGAACACTTAATGGGCCAAAAGCCCATTTCGAACTGGGCTGATATGATCACCCACTTATGGGGCGGATCTGGGATTAAAGTTAGCAGAAGGATTGGGCCCTTAACCTAATCCACTTTGGGAGACCAAATTCAAATCATATTTGAATCTGGTAACCTTCTGATAAGATTAGGAGTAAGCTAACCTAATCTTCAGATATGATTAAGATCATCTCCTATCCAGATACTAATTTGGATTGGGATAACTCCTAATTGGATTAGGAGGTTTCTTAATCAAGAAGAAAAGAGGAGAAACCCTAAGAGAGAGATACATCATCAGATTTCGAACCTAGGGTTTTTGTGCAAGAAAGCATCCTGCAAATTGAGATAAGATCTCATACACACTTCAGAGAGAAGAGAAGCAATTTCAGCCATCTTCACTTTAGGAGTTCTCCTCCAGCCGCCGCCATTTTTTTCTGACAAGATTCGATCTTTGAAGAAGAAAGAAATCAAGAAATCAGTTCTTGACATCAGTTTTACAAAAAAGACTGAAAAGATTTGGTGCTCAGAGTTTTCAGAGGTTTCTTGCGAAGGAATCAGTGTGTAGGACGCACTCTACTGGTTCTGTTCCACCTATTACTGTGTCATCTTCAGCAGGAGCGGTTCTTCGTGTCCTCCTTGGGCATGAACACCAACTTTGGGAGATACTGCTTCTCTGGATCAGGTATAATTCCTCCCTTGTCTTTTGGTTTAGATCTGGTTCGATTATGGTTCAAGTAGGATCCTTGAATATTGTATTCTAAATTTAGGGAATATGATTCCCAGTTGGAAGAAGGTAGGAAATTTTTGAAATTCGCCCACCCATTCCGCAACCTTTTTGGCATCCATACAATGAATCCTACCATTCTTTCATGTTGAGCTTTCCCAAAAAATTTTCCGTGCCATGTTTTTGTCGAGGTCACACCCTTGCGAGGATGGCATATACTACTTTTAGTCTAAGAGAGGTCGACCTGTTGACAACCCTTCATCTGTGCACCACTGGAAGAGCAAGTTCTTCTTTATCTTTTGTCCTGAGGGTTGGTCGTTTAGGTTGGGCTGGGGGGAGATGAACTTAGTCGTTGAGAAGTCTTGATGAAGCCGACGTGATGATTCACATTCTTGTGTTGGGGACGATCCGGGCCACGCCCCTAGTGGAGGAGGAGCTTCCTTTGGTTTTCACCGGTCTTAGTCCCGCCCACCTCGGTAGGAGAAGTCCTGATGCCGAATTTTAGCATGTTGGTCTTTCCTTCTTTCTTGGAAGTATTGATGTGTGTTTCGTTTTCTTGTGGAGATGCCAGTTGATGCAAAGAGGCTATTGCTAGAGAGGGCCCAAGCCAAGAAGAAGGCACCGGGGGAGGGCTTGTCGGGGAGGCAGAGGCCGAGGGTGTTCGCCAAGAGGACACCTCGGCCTCAAGCTTCGGCCAATGTGGGAGCTGACTGAGGCAAGAGACCGGTCGAGGGTGGCTAACAACAAGAGTGGCCAAGAAAGGCTAGCTGATGCACCTTAACCCTCTCTAGGGAAGAGGTCGACACACCAGGACCGCCCAACCGAGGGTGGTGTCCAAGGGGGAGAGGCCGGTGACGCGCCGAGGGGGCCTCCAGCAAAGGGGGCCACGATGGGGCCTCATCCTTCTGGCCCTCAATCTTTGTTGGGGCCACGGGAAGAAGGGGAGCTGGTTATGCAATGAGTGTTCCACCCCCAATGGAACGTCTAAGAGGGGGACTCCCTTGACACCGAAGGGGTCGGGAGGGCTTTAATCAAGGGGATGATCCCTCAAGGGGATCGTCTGGCAATGATGAAGGAGGTAAGATTTTCTCTCCATAACTTCTCCGTTGGCGCTATCTTTTTCGCTTTAATTTATTGATGAAGGCGCTTTTGTTGTAGGTCTTCCGTTATTTCATCAGCTTACGTGACCGAGTTGGGCTCCTCGTCCAACATCTAAAGAGGGCTGAGGAGAAGAAAGAGCGACTTGAGGTACGGGTCGCCATGGCCGAGAGCGGTTGGGAACAAGGAGAAGGAGGTTCAGAAGACGTTGGAGGAGGACCTCAAGGCCAAGAAGGCCCATACGACCGAGCTCCAAGAGGCCCTAAAGAAGTTAGAGCTTGAGCGCTTTCTCCTCGACGAGGCCTTGGCGGTGGCCGAGGTCGAGGAGAGGGCTAAGGACACTGTCGCCATCTCGAGGTGCTGCGACTGATACCAGACTTCCTGGTGGACCAACTGAAGGTTCCGGGGGATGTTGAAGCCCCTCCCACTGAGGACTCAGTTGCTCCTGTCGCGGAGGACCTTGTTGCTCTTGCTGCTGAGGGCGATGCATAAGCGGCTCTTCTTCTTCCTTCTCCTTGTTTGTTATTTTAACTTTCTTGTAAAGGGCTCGATCTCCCCATCCGATGTCTATTTTTGTAAAGTGCTGAATGAATACTCAATGGAATATACTTTTTTGTGCAACTTATGCCTTTATTGCTTGTTTCTTGCATTGTATCTCTTTTTTTTTTTCTGTTGGTGGTCAGTGCCCCCTTCCGAGTGGTCACAAGTAACAAAGAAGTTATCATCTAAGGTGGCTTGTCACAGCCGTTCGCTTAGGAATTCAAGTTAAAGGAGTGCAGCCGAGGCCGAGACATGCCGCCAAAATATTCGAGGCACCTTTCCTAGGTAGGGAATAAAGGGAGGCTAAGTGAAGTCCTTTGATCCCCTGGCTTGTTCTCTGACGATGGCCGAGGTTGCCGAGATGTGCCTAGCCGAGGCCTCCAAGGCGTTCCTATTTGGCGAAATACTTAAGTCGCTTCTAGAGTGGTTGTTCGTCGTAGGCTGAGATCGTTGGCCAGTGCTCACGACGGAGGTCCCCATCATTTCTTACCTAATCATAAAGGAGAGGTGGACGTATGGTTTCTATGGAGTTGTGTGCCTTAACCGTTGTCTAGTCCAAGCATGTTACCTCGAGGGAGGCTGTATGCATTGGTTGGTCGAGCGGCCGAGGGGTCCTAGCGGTTAGCACAGTGAGAACTTATACACTAAGAAGAGGGAGGTGCTTTGCACTTTTATTCATTGTTCAACCAATAGGAGGTACATTCATTGATAATACATCCGAAGGTTCTCTGAGTTCCATGTCTAAGGGACTGGTATTCCGTTGAGATACTCGAGTCAAAATTTGTCGGGGCCGCCGGGCTTGGGCACCATGACTTCTCTTAGGATGAGGTCTCCTTCCTTGTAGTGTCTCCCTTTCACCCTTGAGTTATGGTAGTGGGCTACTCTCTATTGGTAGGTTGCCTTCCTGATTTGGGCCTACTCTCAGACTTCTTCCAATAGGTCCAGGCTTGTTCTATGTTCTTCGTTGTTCTCAGCCTCGCTGTACGCCTTGGTTTGAAGCATCAATTGGCCGATTTCTACTGGAATGACAGATTTGGTGCCATAAGTTAAGTTGAACAGGGTTTCTCTCGTGGCTATCCAAGCTGGCATTAGCCCAGAAGCCTTTGGCTCTACTAAGCCTGGTCTTCAACCCTTTTAGGATAGTCCTGTTGGTGACCTCGGCTAGGTCGTTAGTTTGTGGATATCCCACCGAGGTGTATGGTTGCTTAACGCCAAGGGAGGCATACCATTCTCGGAACCTCACATCACCAAATTACTTCCCGTTGTCGGTGGTGAGCATGTGGGGGAGGCCAAAGCGGCAGATGATGTTCTTCTAGAAGAAATTTTGTATCATCCTGGCTATGATGGTAGCCAAGGGCATGGCTTTGACCCATTTGGTGAAGTAGTCGATGGTGACGACATGGTACTTTCTGTTTCTGGTGGCTTGAGGGAAGGGGCCGAGGAGATCCATGCCCCACTTGGCAAAGGGCTAGGGGCTGTTAAGGGCCGAAAGGGTTGTAGCTGGCCGGAGGGAGATGTTAAAGTGTCTCTGGTATCGGTCACACTTCCACACCATCTCGACTACATCCTTCTGAATTGTCGACCAGAAATACCTCTGCCTTAGTGCTTTTTGGGCCAAGGCTCTACCTCCAAGGTGGTTATCGTAAATGCCTTCATGAATTTCTTGGAGCACGTACTCGCCCTCCTCTTGGTGGAGGCATCGGAGGTAGTGCAAGATAAAAGATCTTTGGTACAACTTCCCTTCAAGCAAGGTGTAGTGGGTGGCCTGTTGTTAGATTTGTCTGGCCTAGTTTTTGTCATCGGGTAGCTGCTCAGTCAGGTGGAAAGTAATGATGGGATCCATCCAGGACGGCTTGGCCTGTACTGGGAGTATTTGGACTTCTTCAATGGTAGGACAAGCTAGCTTCTCCATGTGGACAGTGCGGTTGAGGGCTGTGCCAGAGGTGCTTGCCAATTTTTATAGGGCGTCAACCCTCATGTTCTCGAATCATGAGATTTGTCGTAGGGAGAAGTGTTGGATGTGGCGGGTGAGCTCTTGCACGTTGTTTAAGTATTTGACCATGCTCTATTTCCTGTCCTCGTACTCACCGTTGACTTGGTTCATCGCCAACTGGGAGTCGCTGAAGTCCTCTATGTGTCGGGAGCCAAGGTCTTTCGTCAGTTGCAATCTAGCGAGGAGGGCTTCGTACTCGACTTCATTGTTGGATGCCAAGAAGACGAACCTCAATGCGTACTCTACTTTGGTGTTGTCTGAGGTGAGGAGTATGAGGCCGGCTCCACTTCCCTTAGATTTAGATGATCCATCGACAAACAACTTCCAGGTAGGCCGAGGTTGCTCGGCCGGCTGAGGCCTTTCTTCCTCTTCTTCTTCTAGGGCTCGGTGAAGGGATTGACTGAAGGTGCATTCTGTCACAAAGTCGGCCAAGGTTTGTGCTTTGATTGCAGGCCTTGGTTGGTATTGGAGGTTGAACTCAGATAGTTTGATGACCCACTTGATCAGTCGTCCCGTGGCCTCTGGCTTGGTGAAGATGGCCTTAAGGGGTTGGTTGGTCAAGACCGTGATGGTGTGGGCTTGGAAATATGGCCTTAAGGGGTTGGTTGGTCAAGACCGTGATGGTGTGGGCTTGGAAATATGGCCTAAGCTTCCTGGCCGAGACCACTAGGGCAAAGGCTAGCTTTTCTACCTTGGGGTACCGGGTCCCGGCGTCGCAGAGAACCTTGTTGACATAGTAAATCAATCTCTGCACTCCATCTTCTCTTATCAGTATCGAATTGATGGGCTCGTCCTCGATTGAGAGATATAACTACAATACGTCTCTCGAAAGTGGCCGGGTGAGGAGGGACGGTGAGGCGAGGTAAGACTTGAGCTCTTCAAAGGTGCACTGACACTCTTCCATCCATTGAAAGTCTTTCACTTTCTTGATGGCTCGAAAAAAGGGCAAACACGGTCGGCCGACTTTGATACGAAGCATCTAAGGGTAGCCACTCGGTTGATAAGACTTTGGGTTGATTTGACCGACCAAGGTGATGCCATGCTCATTATAGCATGGATTTTCTCTGGATTGGCCTATTACCTCATTGCGTAATGACAAAGCCCAAAAGTTTGCTTGATGTAACGCCAAAGGCACACTTGCTGGGGTTGAAGATCATGTTGTATATCCGCAAGGTGTCAAAGGGCTCAGCTACGAGGTATGTTGGTCGGATTTCAGGCTCTTCACAACCATGTCATCTACATAGGCTTCGACGTTTCTTCCCATCTAGTGCTTGAAGACTTTGTTTATGAGGTGCTGATAGGTGGCCCTTGACCTTGTAACAATGCACACCGTGCTTGGAGATAAACGAGGTCTTCTCTTCGTCCTCAACATGCATCTTGATTTGGTTATATCCGAAGAGGGCATCCATGAAGATAAGTAGCTCATCCCCTACGGTGGTGTCGACAAGGTGGTCTATCCTCGCCAAAGGAAAATTGTCTTTGGGGCAGGATCGGTTGAGGTTTGTAAAGTCAATATAGATCCACCATTTCCCATTAGCTTTCTTCACCATAACCACATTGGACAACTAGTTAGGGTATTGTACCTTTTTGATGAAACCGGTGTTAGACAATGTATGCCCTTAGCTCTAATGAGATTGATGTACATAAACATTTATTGTAAATGAATATCTGGTGTGTTTCTATGTAAACATTTATTGATTCATGTTATATCTGGTGTGTTTCTGTGTAATTACCCTTAAATTGGACACTTATGAGACTCGTGTTAGTTTAGAATGTTCTCAGCCATTGGATAGACTTGGGAAAGTTTATCCTGCTAAGGCTAACACTAATGTGCTGCCAAGTAGGTTGGGTGGCTTATCTTAGCTACCAGGGTTAGACCTGAAGCACATGTATTGTGTGTTTGTTTGAAACACTAAACCCGTACCTTTTTCTAGTTATACCCTTGACCTTGGAGATTGGTGGGCAAAATTGGAAACTTACACATAACCCCTAGACTCGATTATGGTTTTGAACTGGGTGTTAGATTGGGCTATCTTTGATATGCCAATCAGTGAGATCCTTAGTGGGGGTCAAAACCTGGGTATGCTGGGATAGTCTGAGAATTCACTCGAGTGGGTGATCATAGTGAGATCAGCCCCTTTGTCGAACAAAGTGCATGGTTGGGACTGCACTCTCTCTAATGGAAACCAAAATTGTCGGCAGTCGATTTCAAACCTGATTGAGATTTGTTTTGCAAAAGATATTTATATGAATATATATATATATATTATGTTTTAAGAAAAGGTTTGCAAAAGGTTTTAATTCCTCGAGGTTCATCCGAGCAGAGAGTGTAACGTTGCACCTTGCAGTTAAGGGAGAGGTCCTCCCTTATTGGGCAGTGTTTGATCATTATGGGCTGAGAGGTTAAGTGTAAGACCATTTAGTGCTGTTATACCTGATGGACTAATCTCACTTAAGACCATTGTCCTTGGGCCTTCATAGGATGGTTGGACTCAGGGACCATTTAGTGTAAATGTTGGGTCCATTAAGAGCCCATACTGATGGATTCAGGGGTTCATTGTGCTTAGTAGTGAATTCGGCCAGGCTTTGTTATAGAAGCTGAGATGAACCCATATGGGCTTTTGTGAGGTCATTGTTGGGGTCCCACGCCATACAAAGAGAGCCAAATTGGCCAGCAACTAAAAGGGACGTGAGCCTACTTGCTTAATGGGCCTAGGGCCCAAAATTAATTGGATTAATTAAGAAGTCACATGATAGCTTAAGTAGTCATTTGAGTTGGGCGAATTTGGGTATGGATATGGGCTTAGATCAGCAATAGGATAAGAGGATAACTCTTATCCACTTAGAGAGTCTAGATTCAGGGGTTCATTGTGCTTAGTAGTGAATTCGGCCAGGCTTTGTTATAGAAGCTGGGATGAACCCATATGGGCTTTTGTGAGGTCATTGTTGGGGTCCCACTTCATACAAAGAGAGCCAAATTGGCCAACAACTAAAAGGGACGTGAGCCTACTTGCTTAATTAATTGGATTAATTAAGAAGTCACATGATAGCTTAAGTAGTCATTTGAGTTGGGCAAATTTGGGTATGGATATGTTGATCTTTAAGGCTTATAAATAGATGGGGGTGAACTGCTCCAGACTTCACCTTTCTGTTCTTAGTTTCCTCCCTCTGCTCTTACTGCCCAAACCCTAATTCGTTTTTCATCTGGTGATTGATCTTGATCAGTCTTGGTTTCTAATTTTTGCAAGAAAAATCTGATTTGCATCGTGCTCACATCCCTTGCTCGATCCAAGCTATTGGATTGCAGTTCTTGTTGAAGGACTACGTTGCTGAACCGACTTCAATTCAAGCTATGACATCTTCAGTGGAAGCTAGTTTTGATATCCTCTTTGGGTGTGAACACCGACTTTGGGAGCTACTCGTGTGGAATCCGTATCAGGTATTCTTATCCCTTTCTTTTGGTTTCAGATGTTGTCCAATTTGGTGCAAGAACCAACCTTAAAAATGTAGTTTTTCTAAAACTGGGAATGCCATTCCCGGAAGGGTAAAACAAAATTTTGAAATTACGCCCTACCATCCAACATGGTTCGTTCATCTATATGATGGATTTCCCCTTCATTCAACTGGTGTTGAGTAACTTGTCAACTTCCTCTACTATGGCCTTCCATCGCTCTGGTGCAAAGTTCCTCTTTCTCTACCGAACTGGTCTAGAACTTGGGTCCACGCTTAGATAGTTCAGATAGGCTTTCTGGGAGAATGTTGGACCCAACGCAGACTATTTTCTCAAGTTTGGCCTTATCTAGAGGGATTGAGGTTAGGTCCTCATCCTATTGGCCTCAGCTCTCTAGTTCTTCCTTGGGGTCAAAACCCTCAAGTGGTAGGGCTTCCTTATTTTTGCCCTTCAGTGCTGCCACATAGCACTACGGGCAACTTGCTAGTCCCCCCGAATGAATCCGACACCATGTTCGGTGGGAAACTTGAGGGCGAGATGGTCGGAGGAGATAGCTGCCTTGAGCACGTGGAGGGTCGGCTTCTCGATGATGGCATCATGGGGAGAGCCAATCCTTATGACCTGGAACTCATTCATCCTCGTCACCTTTTGAGGTTCCATCCTTACTGTGACTGGCTGGGTAATTCTTCCCTCTGGTCTGACCACATTCCCAGAGAAGCCGATGAGTGGCACGTCGATGGGCTGGAGGTGCTCGGGCGCCAGATTCATTCTCTTGAATGCATCATAGAAGAGGATGTCGGCCGAGGAGCCAACTTCCTCTACACCGTGAAATTCGCGATGATGGTGGACACCTTGAGCGCGTCGTCATGGGGGACTGAGATCCCCTTTAAGTCCTCATTTGTGAATGTGAGGGCTTCATTCTACTTTGGCTTCTTGCGAGCAGGCCCCTAGATGTTCAACTGCCTGGCATAGGCCTTGCGGGCCAAGGTCGAGGCTCCACTCGAAGCCGTGCCCCCGGTGATGATGTCAATGATGCCGACTAACTGTTGCTGCTGCTGCTACAAGGACGAGGCGCTGGCCTCAACCCCCACGTACTGATTCAGATGGCTATAGTGGATGAGGGACTCAATTTTGTTCTTGTACTCATAGCGGTCCTAGGTGTTGGTGCCGGTTCCGCGGTGATACTTACAGTACTTCGGGTTTCCCTTCTTGGGGTTTATCTTTATCTTCTCTGGCCACTTCACATATTCCTCCTTTCTTACTTGCATGAGGATCTGGGTTTGGGTGGAGTTGAGTGGCGTGTATTTCCTGTAAGCCAGGGCCGAGGTCGGTGGCTTGTTGTTGTTGTTGTTATTGCCACTGTTGCAGTTGTCTCCATTTCTTCTCTTCTTCTCCGGGCCTCCTCAGTGGTGGTCAGCCTCTCCTTCGGGGCGATCGCCGGCCAAGGCTTCCTCGGCGGCGATATAATTCTAAGCCTTCATTAAAAACTCTACCTTGGATTTCGGCGGTGTCCTGGCTATTGAGCACTTGAGGGCCGAGACCGGTAGGGGGCCACTAATGGCGGTGTGCATGGAGACCATGGGTTCGTGGTCTTAGACCTCGAGTTCTTCCTTCTTGAAGCGATCAATGTAGGACCATAAGCTCTCACCGCGTTTTTGTCGAATAGCGATTAGCGAGACAATGCTCTTCTGGCATCGTCAGCTGTTGATGAAGTGGGTGAGGAAGAGGCTGGCGAATTGTTCCCACAAACTGATGGACTGAGGGGGAAGCCCATGAAACCATCGGCGGGCTGCCCCTTTGAAAGTTCCTTGGAAAGTTTGGCACGTCAGGGTGTCGGAGTATCCGTAGAGGAGCATGAGCACCTTGAAACTTTCTAGGTGATCGTCTGGGTCTGTCGTCCCATCATACATCTTGAGCATGGGTGCTTTAAAGTGCGGCAAAGAGGCTCTGAGATGATTTCTGGGGTAAAGGCATCCATCCTCCTAGATGGGGGGTTCAGGCTGGCCGAGGTGTTAGCTCGGCTCTCTTTGACTTGGCGGAGCTCATCCTTGATAGCGTTGAGATGTGCCTGCAGGTCAACGATCTTTTGGTCGATGGGGGCTTGGGCTCCGCCCCAGTGCTCTCGGACGCGGTATGGGTCAGCCCAGTTCCCCAAGTCCTCTGATGCATGCACATGTCCATTTCTTTAGGCCCATTGGTCGTTCAGGAGGTCTCTGAGATCTGAGACACGAGTAGGAGAGGTGCAGCGTCGACCCTCGCCCTCAAAGGGGAGCTGTGGTGGCCTGATCGCCTACCTTCGTCTTGAGAGTTTTCGCATCGGCGGCGGTGGTGTTGTTCTTAGTCTTGGCGGTAATCGTGAGACTGTACAGATTCCTCCCATCTTTGGCTAGGGGGTTTGGAGGTCCTCGACAGCTGGCTGGCACGTCGACTATTGACGGACTCTGAGGGGTCAGCCCTATTGGATTCGACTGGGCCGATGGCTAACGGGTTTGAAGACGTGAGCTCGCCATGGTGCCTTAGGCTTCCAGCGAGGCGTCTACCCTGTGGCCTCCTGCTAGGCGCCCCACCTCGTCCAACCTCTGTGCGAGGTTGTGAAGCTAGTTGAGAACCACTTAAAACTAATCCATCGTGACAAAATTCCGAGTGTTCCTTATGTTTCTTGCCATATTGGTTGAAGCTTAGGAGTTAATTCTATAAGTTTCTTAGAGTGTGAATTTAATTGAGGGAAGTCTTAGTAAGCTTCCCACTATAAGTTTCTTATAGTGAGGGCAACACTATAATTCTACTTCCGAGTCGAGGGCTGATTGGGGAGTCTGAGGTCCCTATGGATGAGGATTGGTAGGTCGAACCTGTGGAGAGAAAGAGAGAGCGTCAAAGGCCCCGGGTGCTAACCCAAGGCAGAGACTTCGATGGTTAAGTTAGTATGGATACAACACTAGGTGGATGAGGCTTGAGGTGAGGACACTCAGACGAGGCCATAGAGGAAACTAGGGAGTTCTTAGAAGTCTTGAGTCTAGATTCCAGATGATTAGCTTGAGATGGTTGCCCCCTATTTACACTAAAAGCTTCTTGGAGGTAGGTGGGCTTGGATGGTCAGGATGTGGTCCTTCTCTGAGGAGCGTGGTCATCCAAGGCCACCACGTGTGACTGCATCATTGGTTCCGGGTGAGGCGCCAACCTATGCTCTGCATGCGCCCTCATTGGGTCCGCCCTGAGTGCTGCTGCCTGCTGCGTGTACGCATGCTATTGGATTGGGCCATGTATGCCTGCATCACCTGACTACCAGAATAATGTGATGCTATAAAAGTAATGCGGTAGATGTTAGCATAGTACCCCTTTTTTTATAATGTAAATTTCTGGGAAATATGTGATTTCTGAGTTAAATTTCTTGATGTAAACTATCTTCTTATGTTATCATGATTCAGGGGAAATGCCAGTCATTGAAATAGAGTTTTGTAAGTTTAGGTAATCACAAAGCCTTGTGGCTATTTGCAATCATTACTTTCAACGTTAAGGGCATAGTATAGAGCCCCCCTTTTGGATGGGTAATTGCTCAACAAATGTGGATCACTTCCCTCTAAAGGCAGCAACTAACAATAGTCAATATCATATATGATTTTTGCAATGAAATATCACGTAGTACGTGTTATTCAATTTTTGAATGCAGAGCACTTTCAAAGCAAGTACGAGTCGTTGTCATTAGATATAGGTTTATGTAACCTTCGGTCATTGTGCACAAGTCACTAAATTTAGTCTGGCAGTTCTCACAGTTTTCTTCACATGGTATCTCAGACTGAGAATGCATGTTTATATTGTCATGCATCGGTATCAAATCATACCCAGGCTATCGTGACAAATTTTGTGATTTGTCTTGTAGACGCTTGTTTTAGAGATGCAGTGTTAGTGCCCAAGGCTGGTTACCCAAGGCTTTTGTAAAATGGGTGCCTGTGGCTGTTTACCTAGTGCTTTGTAAGATAGGTGTTGGGGCTGGTTACCTAGGGCTCTGTAATCGTTGCGAGGCGTATAAGATAGGTGCCTGGGGCTGATTGGTAGGAGAAGAGTTCATTCCCAGTTGTGGCATCTATCAATATCTCCATATTCGATAGAGAGAATTCGTCCTTTAGTAGGCCTTAATGAGGTCATGAAAGTCGACGCGGCACCTAAAAATTGACAAAGGATGGGGATAAGCTAAGTTCTACGGTGCGTTGAGCACTTAAAGGGGAAAGTTTTAGAGCTCACCTTAGTTGGTTGTTCTTCTTCTTGACTAGCACAACATTTGCTAGCCATTTGGGATGTGTGATGGATTTGATAAAACAGCCTTCAAGTGCCTCTCTATTTCTTCTTTAGTTTTCAACGCTACCTCTGGCTTGAAGACTCATTGGGGCTGTTTGATTGGCCTGTGTTTGGAAGCAATGTATAGAGAATGGCTGATCAAGTCTAGATCTAGTCCCAGCATCTAGTCATACGACTAGGAGAAAACGTCCTGAAACATTATCGATTTTGAGGAAAGAATGAGTATGGCTCCTAATGAAGAATCTAGTTTAAGGATAAAAGGTGTTGTACCTTTTAGCAATTCGACTAATCCGGTCCTATCGTCACCCTATAACCTAGTGGAGATAAACAAAGGGCGCTTGTCTTTTTGTTCTACAACAATATCAATTTCTTCTAGTGGTTCTTCCACTGAGTCATGAGGTTTTCTTTCATTGGGCAGTGAGTGGACTTGGTCAGAGTACACGACGACATCATCGGGGATTCTCCTGTGAGATTTTCTTTCATTGTCAATTTAGTCTTTGGGCATTTAAATTTACTGCATAACAGGCTATGTACCTTGCTTATTACCAATTGTGGTGAAGACTCATATGTACCATGTTTTGTTGGTGTGATGAAAGCATTACGATGTCACTTTTATTGTTTCGCTTGCTTTGAGGATGCAATGGGAACATCACAAGTTTAGTTATGTTGTTTTGAACATTAGTGTGGTGAAAAGGGTTTTTATTACTTTTTACCCGTATAGTTGGCAATGCGACATTAATTGATCGCATATAATAAAAAAAACTTAATCATACCTCTAATGACAACTTCTTCACAGTGGGAGCGTCAACCTCTGCATCTTCTTCTATGATTGTGTATTAGGTCCTTCATTCCTCGTCAGTCATTCAAATGTAGTGTTGGCATTTCTTCTTCTCTATGGGCTCCACATCGACCCCCGCTTCTTTTAGGATTTCTATCCCTTCGACCTCCGCCACCTGCCGTCTTCCACCAAGTCAGTATAGTAAATCGCATCCTGTAGATGCACTTCTAACTTATCAAATGACACCTTTGTGGTAGGGATATGGTCCTTCCTGATGGAGGACGGTTTGACCCGATCTATGAAACGATGAAACGTGGACACTGACTCAGCGCGAGTGACAACTCAGCATTGTAGCCTAGTGACGGGCCCATAAAGCAGCTCGCTGTATCGTAGCCCACAACAGGAGAAGCTCGCTACGACGCGAGCTCCGGGTTCCCCGAGCTCCCTTTGAAGGAATACCCCGAGGAAATTTTAGCTCGCGAATGAGCCGCCTGGCCTACACCCCCTTCCCAGGGCTAAGGCACCCCGAGCTGCCTCCGAGCTGGGGGACCCCTGACCTTTCCTAATACCCGAGCTCCTCCCAATGGACCTCGGGTCACTCCCAGACAGGAACACACCGACCCGCCTATAAACACCCGAGGTGAAGACACCTCGGGCCAGACAACTCGGCTTAGCTTGCCACAGGCAGCTTGCTGCTTACGAGATAGCCCAGCACGGGGTAACTCGCGAAAGGGCAGTCCGACATATCGCAGGAAGATCTCCTGCCCGACCACCATACCCGACAAATCTGGGGACAGCAGCCATGTCCCTCGTCAGGTAGCATCATGCCTGTCACCTTTAGAAGATGTCGTACACCTGACAGGCATGTACCCAGCGGTGACGACCCCGCGCGTGCCACCTCAGCCCTGCCAATAACGGCTGCAGCAGGTTGGCAGTGGCGGTTATATCCGCCCTGTCAGAGGCCAAGGGGCTAGGGGCAACCGATTTCTGCTATAAGGAGTTTAGTATCAAGGAGAACAGGTATGATCTTGATTATCTTCATCATCTTCATCTTCTATACTCACGCTATCTGCACTCTTAGCCTTCATCTTCTCCTTGCTTTTCCTACCGAGTACTAACTTAATCATCGGAGTGTTCCCGCCAATTAACTCCCCCCGGGATTCTTCTTCTTCTCAGGTATCTTCCAGGAGCCACGTGAGTGCCAGTTAGGAGTGACCGTATCGCGCTATATAGGCCCGAGGTCAGAAGCTCGGGTATCTTCCAGTACCAGCTAGCATACGCACTGGTAATTGCAGCTCGGAAGCTCCGCCCATACTTCCAGTCTCACACTGTTGTCATTCTCACCGACAAACCTCTGAGGCAAATCTTACATAAGCCCGAGGTCTCTGGTCGGTTGACGAAGTAGGCCATTGAGCTCAGTGAGTACGACCTCCAATACAAGCCGCGAACTGCCATTAAGGCCCAAGCCTTAGCAGATTTCATCGCCGAGTGCACATTCAACTCCGAAGTCCCCAGGCCAGTTGAGCACGAGGCTCCCAGCTTGGGTGAGCCCGAAGCTCCCAAGCTGGTCGAGTTTAAGCCCCATGAGGTAGCAGCCAGTGTGGCATCTCTCCTAGTTCGGCCAAGCGCGAGCTGGGGTGAGGAGCCCTAGATCCTTCACGTAGATGGCTCCTCGAACCAACAGGGCAGTGGAGCCAGAATAGTTCTGCACGGCCCAAGTGGCACGAAACTGTAGTACGCGCTACGCTTCGAGTTTGCGGCATCTAAGAATGAAACGGAGTACGAGGCGTTGATAGCTGGACTAGCTCTAGCTAGAGAAGTAAAAGCCAAGCACATTGTTGTCTACAACGACTCCTAGCTCGTGGTCAACTAGGTCACCAGCGAGTACGAATCTCGCGAGCCAACCATGATCGCCTACTTAGCCAAAGTCAGAGAGGCCCTGCTCAACTTCCTGTCACACTTTATCAGGCAAATACCAAGGTCAGAGAACGCTGAAGTCGATGCCTTGTCCAGATTAGCCAGCGCCAGCGACATCACCATGAGAACCGTGTACATAGAGGACTTTCCTCGGCTTAGTATTCTCGGGGGGGTAGAGGAGGTCACTCCCGTCGTTCAAGCAGAGCCGAGCTGGATTGACCCACTCGCGAGCTTCTTGCTATACGGGACCCTCCCTACAGATCGCAATGCAGCCAGAAGGGTGCAGAGCCAGGCAGCCAAATATGTCATGATAGACGAACGACTGTACCAGAGATCCTACACGCTCCCCTACCTGCGTTGCTTGCGACCTACCGAAGCCGAGCTTGTACTCCGTGACACTCATGAGGGGTTGTGCGGCGGACACTTGGGGGGTAGGGCCCTCGCCCAGAAAGCACTTCGACAGGGGTATTATTGGCCAACAATGAAGGCAGATGCTATTGAGCTCGTTAGAAAATGTGACAAATGCCAGAGACATGCCAATATTCACCACCAACCCGCAGTCGACCTCAAGTATCTCACCAGCCCGTGGCCCTTTGCACAGTGGGGCATCGATCTACTCGGGCCATTACCGCCAGCAACGGGTGGGAGGAAGTTCTTAGTAGTAGCAGTGGACTACTTCACCAAGTGGGTAGAAGCCGAACCCCTTTTAACGATCACAGCCCGAATGTCCAAAACTTCTTTTGGAAGAACATCGTGTGCCACTTTGGATTACCTCGGGTATTGATTTCTGACAACGGTAAGTAGTTCGAGGACATCAAATTCCAAGACTGGTGCCAAGACATGGGAATCCGACAGAATTTTACTTCAGTCGCACACCCTCAAGCAAATGGTCAGGCAGAAGTCACGAACATAGCCATCCTCCGTGGACTAAAGGCACGACTGGACCGAGCTAAAGGATTGTGGGCAGATGAACTACCCAGTGTTCTATGGGCATACTGGACCACGGAGAAGACCGCCACGGGAGAAACACCCTTCAATCTCACCTACGACACTGAAGTAGTGATCCCCGCAGAGATTGAAGTACCTATGCTGCAACTAGAAGCATACAATGATCAGACAAACGAAGATGATCTACGTACCAACCTCGATCTACTCGATGAAGTAAGGGACCTCGCATACATCAGGACCGCAGCCTACCAGCAGAGAGTAGCTCGGTACTATAACGCCAGGGTCAAGAAGCGGAACCTCCGCGTTGACGACTTGGTCCTTCGTAAAGTTATGGTACCTGAGCCCGGCACTGGCAAGCTCGGTTCCAACTGGGAAGGTCCTTACCGAGTGAAACGAGTGCTCGGAGAAGGAACATACGAGCTCGAGACCCTCAAAGGGAAACAAGTACCTCGGGCATGGAATATTGTCAACTTAAGGCAATACTATCTGTAAGAACTGAGTAGGCCACGAGCCACTCCCAAAGCCTAAGGGACAGAATACCGAGCTAACATGACCTCGGCACAACAGGACACAGTCACCTCTATGGCATGGGCAGACTCCGAGAGTGGGCCACGAGCTACTCCTCCAGCCTAAGGGCTAAAATGCTGAGCTAATGAAAAGACCTTGGCATCATACAAGACTTAGTCGCCTCATCAGCATGAACTAAGTACTTGCAACGCCCAAGGTGCAGGCGGTTCGAGCACGAACCTTGTAATGAATAGCCCGCCCTGGCATGCAACAAGCTGAACCCGTTAAGGACAACCGATGTCAACTTAACCTGAGTGCAGACAGGTTAGGCATGTACCCTACTATGTCACTCACTTCGGGTATGTAGCTCTAATAGCTCGGGTGTTGAGATCGCCTTAGCAAAGATAAAGAGTGCACACCATACTTAGGAGAAAAATAACTTTCATTACCACTTCAAAAAAAAAGAGAGAGAAAGAGAAAAACAACAATGCAATAACCAAGCTAAAACAGCTCGGAAAAGTTTGACAAACACAGGGCACAACCGCCCAACAAAAGACCTTTGAAAGACCGGGTTTATGGCACCCAGAAGCCATCAGAAGTCCAGGAAGAACACTGCCTCAGGGATCCGCCTCCTCATCCTCATCCTCTGGGGGGTCAGGCTCCTCTTCCTCCGCTTGATCTGCCGTCTCAGGAGATGGGATGAAATAAGTTGAGGAACTCAGGTTGGCTTGATAGGTGCATGAACTCAGAATCCAAAGACAGCAAACTGGAGTGGGGGGAAACGAGGCCCAGAGGGCCCCCCTATTTATAGCCCTAGTGTCTTCGAAGCGACGACCCAGATCTAAGCAGATCCAATGGCTCGCAGGCGCGCTGACCACACGCCTTCTGAAAATTGAAGGTGATTAGCGGTTCCTCGAAGTGACGGACCAGATCTGAGCAGATTCAGCAGCTCACAGGCGCACTGACCGCACGCCTTCTGAAAACCAAAGGCAATTGGTGGCACGTCTTCCGCGATTAAGGCAATGACGGCTGCACAACACTTGAAATTAAAAGCCACTTTTGCACGTTTTGGGCATCCGAAAAGTTAGAAAAGTCAGAAAATCTCTTGATTCTTGCGGATACATTTAACGCGAGTTGTCAATCAAGTTTGATTTTCAGTCAAATCAGTCCATCACGCTTCATGAACTCCTCGCGGAAAGGCAATGCTCTCAGCACAAGGAGTGGGGGCAATTGATGGATGACGGTTTGACCCGACCTATGAAACGATGACATGTGGACATTGACTCAGCGCGAGCAACAGCTTAGCATTGTAGCCTAGTGATGGGCCCAAAAAGCAGCTCACTGTATCGTAGCCCACAACAGGAGAAGCTCTCCATGACGCGAGCTTTGGGTTCCCCGAGCTCCCTTTGAAGGAATACCCCGAGGAAATTTTAGCTCGCGAATGAGCCGCCTGGCCTACACCCCCTTCCCAGGGCTAAGGCACCCCGAGCTGCCTCCGAGCTGGGGGTCTCTTGACCTTTCCTAATACCTGAGCTCCTCCCAATGGACCTCGGGTCACTCCCGGACAGGAACACACTGACCCGCCTATAAACACCCGAGGTGAAGACACCTCGGGCCAGACAGCTCGGCTTAGCTTGCCACAGGCAGCTTGCTGCTTACGAGATAGCCCAGCACAGGGTAACTCGCGAAAGGGCAGTCCGACATATTGCAGGAAGATCTCCTGCCCGACCACCGTACCCGACAAATCTGGGGACAGCAGCCATGTCCTTTGTCAGGCAGCGTCATGCTTGTCACCTTTAGATAGGGTCGTACACCTGATAGGCTCGTACCTAGCAGTGACGGCCCCACGTGTGCCACCTCAGCTCTGCCAATAACGTCTGCAGCAGGTTGGCAGTGGCAGTTATACCCGCCCTGTCAGAGGCCAAGGGGCTAGGGGCAACCGATTTCTGCTATAAGGAGTTTAGTATCAAGGAGAACAGGTATGATCTTGATTATCTTCATCATCTTAATCTTTTATACTCGCGCTATCTGCACTCTTAGCCTTCATCTTCTCCTTGCTTCTCCTACCGAGTACTAACTTAATCATCGGAGTGTTCCCGCCGGGTAACTCCCCCCGGGATTCTTTTTCTTCTCAGGTATCTTCTAGGAGCCACGTGAGTGCCAGCTAGAAATGACTGGATCGCG
Organism: Nelumbo nucifera; assembly: GCF_055504915.1. NCBI lineage: Eukaryota > Viridiplantae > Streptophyta > Magnoliopsida > Proteales > Nelumbonaceae > Nelumbo > Nelumbo nucifera. The sequence goes on from NC_142654.1 coordinate 42,696,580, forward strand.
CTACATCACTTCCCTTATGCCTTGCCTTGATGCACTGGTGATATGTAGGTGACACCAATGCTAGGGTGTGTATCAGAAGCCGCCCGAGAAGGGTGTGATAAATCATCTATCTTGATATTATCTTGAACTCCTACTATATAAGGAATGGGCCGATGACAACGGGGAGCAAATGGATCCTCTAGTAGCGAACACGTTCCCATTAAATTCCCTGATCTCCATAGGCAAGCCGGTGATCTCTTCTTCCTCTATTTTCATTAACTTTAATGTGTGCATGGAGATCAAATTCATGGAACTACCTTGATCAACCAATGACTACCTCATCTCATACCCTCCTATTTTTGCCATTACATACAAGGGTCGGTTGTGATATGGCTCTATGGCTAGCATGTCCTCTTCCTTGAACTCAACGTTCATGTTGTTTTGGTGATGGGGGTTAGGGGGTCGTCTAAATGTGCTAGCCAGTGCTTTGATGGAAATCCTTTGTGTTACGTTGCTTTCCCCCTGCTTGTTGAAAAAGTGCCACAATTCCTCGTTATGCTCGAATCACTATATATTAGCATGTCCGGGGCAATGTTGTCGTAAGCCGCCACACTAACCATGTTCACACTTCCCCCTTGCTAATGGATAAGGAGGGGACTGGTAGCCACTTGCATGGGCTTGTGCTTGACAAAATCATCTAGTTTGACCTTCTGAATGAACAACCATCGCTGAGTTGGGAAACAATCCATGAGATCATGATTCGGTTGATGAAAGCCAAACCACCTTAGTCTGTGTTAATCTTTTTTGGGGTGCATGCTAGCAAGTAGCAACGGTAGGCTGATGACCCGACCCTCTACCAATTTTGTTCATTATCATTATAACCTTGCTCTTTTTGCATCCGAATGGTGGAGGTGGTGGCAATGGCCCAATATCACGTCACCCCTATCTGCCAAGCCGGAAGTATAGGGCATGATTGGATCCTCGACCATTTCGTGGAATGCAATCAACATCATATGCTTCCTATTGCTGGTAGGTAAGGCTGGGGTTAGCATGTTGAGGACCAAGCATGGTGACAATTCTTGTGGTCCTTAACACGCACTTCCAAAGTTGGCTGAAGGTATCGAGTTTTATATTCCCGATCCTGATCCGGTAGGTGGGATCCATCCCTTGGATGCACTATTCTATGAACCCCTTCTCAGTGGCATGCTCGTCGAACACAGTCTTTGAAAGCTTCTAGAATCGCATGACATAAGCCAAAAGATCTTCTCCCGACCGCTAGACAATGTTTTAAAGATCAACCATGGTGAGCCTTTGTTCCTAGGTGAACCACTTAGACAAGAATTTGACGGTGAGCTACCCCCAAGATTCCAAGCTTCCAGGTATCAGATAGGTTGGCCCGGTAAGAGACTTCGAGAACTTGTGGACCTTGAGATCACCATCTAAGGCGAAGGCCCCCAGGGTGTCTTCGAACTTTCTCACATGCTCTTGTGGACTCCCCTTCTATCTGTCATATAGGGGCCATTATTGTTGGGGGAGCATACTCGAAAGGGTAAGGCCTATGTAGGATTCAGTTCAAATAGGGCTTCTGGAGTATATAGGTGGATTGGGTCCTATTTTTGCTAGCTTCTATAAGGCCTTGGACATATTCTCATATTTCCATCCAGCTGATGGGTGTTTCGGTGGAGGCAACACTTCATTCCTCGACCATGGTTACTAGCGTTTGATCAGGGATGATGGGGCATTGGGCTCTCTAGGAAGTGCTAGCCATGGGTGGGTAGTGTGGATGGGCAGTGGGGGTAAAAGGAGGATTTTTTGGCATACTTGTCCATTGTAAAAGCAACTATAGGGTGTCCCCCATCTCAACTTGCATTTGTTTCAAGCGATTAAATTGAATTTTAAATTCATAATCTTTGTGAGACAAGATCTCAATATCAGCCTAGTGCTCTATTCTTGAGGAATCTATTCCTCGAAGTCTATGTTATGGTTCTCAAGGTCAACAAGTTTCTCCTCGAGGATCAATGAGAGGTTGATCTTTTTTCCACCCATCTCCTGTGATCAAGGGAGGAACTAGAGATTCTAATGTAGGTAGGGTGGTGAGGCAATAAGAGATGGTATCCTTGAAGGACAAAGATGGTACAAGATCAGAGTCAAGGCTAGGATGTAAGGGATGAGCTTGGTTTCTTGGAGGAGAAGAAGAGATTGTGATAGAATGTTAAAGAATTTGGATGAAAGATCATAAGGTCAAAAGACTCATATAGTGTGATTTGTTTCTCCTTTTTTATAGAGGAGATCCTAAGGCTATATAGAGAAATGCCTAAAAGATGACTTTTTGTTAGATAGTGTACACCCTTAGCTCCAATCAGAATGATGTACCTTATGACATTTAATGTAAATGAATAAAGTACATATTTGATTTATGTTATTATGGTGTGTTTTTGTGTAATACCCTTAAATTGGACACATATGGGACTCGTGTTAGTTTAAAATCTTCACAACCATTGGATAGATCTGGGGAGATTTATCCTGTCAAGGCTGACACTAATGTGCCACCAAGTTGGTTGGAGTAGCTTGTCTCAGCTGTCAGGGTGAGACCTAAGGTACATGCAGTATGGGTTTTCTTGAAACCCTGAACCGGACCAGAATTCCAGTATTGCCCTGGACCTTGGAGATAGATGGGAAAAACTGGAATGTTACACCTGACCCCTAGACTCGATTATGATACTGCACTAGGTGTCGGATTGGGCTGTCTTTGATATGCCAATCAGTGAGATCCTTAGAGGGGGCCAAAACCTGGGTATGTTGGGACAGTCCAAGAATTCATCTGAGTGGGTGATCATAATGACAGGATCAGCCCCTTTGTCGGACAAAGTAAATGATCGGGGATGCACTCTCTCTGATGGAAACCAAAACTGCCAGCAGTTGATTTCAACCATTGAAATTTGTTTTGCAAAATATATTTATATAGAGATATACATATATATTATGGTTTCAAAATGTTTGCAAAAAGGCTTTAATTCTAGGGATCCATGTGAGTATAGAGTGCAACACTGTTCCTTACAGCCGAGGGAGAGGTCTTCTCTTGTCGGGCAGTGTTTGATCATTATGGGCTGAGAAGTAAGTGTAAGACCATTGAGGGTAATACCTGATGGGCTAATCTTGCATCTGCCCACAGTCCTTGGGTTTTTATAAGGTGGCTTGACCCATGGACCATTTAGTGTAAATGTTTGGCCCATTAAGAGCCCATGGTGATGGACTCAGGGGTTCACTGTCTCCTACAGTGATTTCGGCCAGGCCTTGTAACAGAGGCTGGGATGAACTCATGTGGCTGATGTGTAGATCAATGTTTGGGTCCCACGCCATACAAGGATACCCAACTGGGCAGTAGTTTGGAGGATAAGTGAGCACATGGACTTAATGGGCCTAAAGACCATTTTGAACTGGTTTAATATGATTAATTAAAGAGGGGCGGTTCTGGGATTTAGATCAGCAGATAGGATAAGGGATTGTCCCTATCCACTTAGAGAGTCCAGATCCAAATAGAGATTTGGATCAGGAAACTCCTAATCAGATTAGGAGGGTTGATCTTTATCTGCATATAAGATAAGGGATTATCCTTATCTCTTAAAGAGAGTCCAGATCCAAATACAAGATTTGGATTAGGAAACTCCTAATGGGATTAGGAGAACCTCTCTTTAAGGCTATAAATAGAGGAGAAGGGTGAACCCCAGTTCATCCTTAAGGACTATTGATTCAAGAGAGAAGACAACTGCAATTGGACTGACGCCATCTTCTGCTCTTGCCTTCTCCTGTTGTTACCGCCATTGCCAGTTCGATCTCCACTTGTTGGAGCGATCAAGAAAGGTTCTTGATATCAGTTTTTGGAAGAAAAACTGATCTGAAGTCGTGCTCACTCTCCCTCCATCAGATTCTTGGTGAAGAATCAGGTTCTTGCTTAAGAACCACCCTGTTGATTCTGCTCCACCCTACGCTGTGTCATCTTCAGTGGGAGCAGTCTTTGGTGATCTCCTTGGGCGTGAACACCTTCATTGGGAGTTACTACTACTCTGTATCAGGTATTTCCCTCTCCTACCTTTCGGTTTCAGATCTGGTCTGGTTTAGGGTTCAAGATTGATACTTGAAAATGCAATTTTCTAAAATAGAGAATGTGATTCCCACATGGGAGAGAGAGAAATTTTTTAAATTTCGCCCAACCTACCTACAGGGTTCGGCCATCCATATGATGGATCTCTCATCCCTTCACTTTTCTCATCGGGAAAGGGAATCTTGGTTCTTTATTTGTCACTGAATAACCCTATTGGGGTTTCTTCATGTGTCAAGCAAGATCCTTTGAGAAAAGGATTTCCTTTTCTTTTAGGGAGTTTCGCACCACACATGCTGGCTACCTCAGATCGGGTTTCCCCATAGCTACATGTTAGAGGTGGGATCCCTAGACGATTGAAGTGTTTAAATAACTTGGAAATCGCCCTCAAAACAACTCATCGTAGCTCATCACAATCAATAGTAAGATTAACTACAACTTTTGTATGTTATGGATGAGGTTTTATGTTCGTTGCAAGTCTGCTCAACCTATATTTGTCCCATAGGATGTTCTTGTGCTATTGTGAAGGCTTATCGCAATTATTAATAACTCGACCAATGATCGTTGTCATGGTTTTCGTAGATACTTCACTTCATTTGACTGATGTGTCCATTATGGATGAGATTTTCTCGTATGACTATTATTCATGGTTCTTATTGTAAATTCCATGGTGTCAAACCACATATACTTACACCTTGTGAGTGTCATAACATTCAAAAATAAGAGAGGAAAAGGTGATTGTTCATCGCGAAAAAATTAGGCATGTGATTCATTAGGAAACATGAGGTGAGAATAGAATCCAATATCACCATAAAAGTTAAATGTGTGGCCTTCACGACCATAATAAGAACACTCACGGACCTATCCACTGTTAGACAGTGTATGCCCTTAGCTCTAATCAACATGATGTACATTATGACATTTATTCTAAATGAATAAAGTAAATATTTGATTCATGTTATTGTGGTGTGTTTCTGTGTAATACCCTTAAACTGGACACATATGAGACTCGTGTTAGTTTAGAATCTTCATAGCCGTTGAATGATCTGGGGAGATTTATCCTACCAAGGCTGACACTGATGTGCCACCAAGTTGGTTGGGGTTTCTTGTCTCAGCTGCCAGGGTGAGACCTAAGGTACATGCAGTATGGGTTTTCTTGAAACCCTAAACCGGACCAGAATTCCAGTATTGCCCTGGACCTTGGAGATAGATGGGCAAAATTGGAATGCTACACCTGACCCCTAGACTCGATTATGATACTGCACTAGGTGTCGGATTGGGCTGTCTTTGATATGCCAATCAGTGAGATCCTTAGAGGGGGTCAAAACCTGGGTATGTTGGGACAGTCCAAGAATTCATCTGAGTGGGTGATCATAGTGACAGGATCATCCCCTTTGTCGAACAAAGTAAATGATCGGGGATGCACTCTCTCTGATGGAAACCAAAACTGTCGGCAGTTGATTTCAAATGTGTTTGAAATTTGGTTTTGCAAAATATATTTATATAGAGATATACTTATATATTATGGTTTCAAATTGTTTATAAAAGGTTTTAATTCCCGGGATTCATGTGAGTAGAGAGTGCAGCATTGTACCATGCAGCCGAGGGAGAGGTCCTCTCTTGTCGAGTAGTGTTTGATCATTATGGTCTGAGAGGTTAAGTGTAAGACCATTAAGGGTTATACTTGATGGTAATCTTGCATCTGCCCACAGTCCTTGGGCCCTTCATAAGATGGTTGGACCCAAGGACCATTTAGTGTAAATGTTGGGCCCATTAAGAGCCCATAGTGATGGACTCAGGGGTTCACTGTATTCAGTAGTGAATTTGGCCAGACCTTGTAATAGAGGCTAGGCTGAACCCATGTGGCTGATGTGTAGATCAATGATAGGGTCCCACGCCATACAAAGAGAGCCAAGCTAGCCAGCATTAAAAAGAAGTGAGCCTGAAAGCTTAATGGGCCTAAAGCCCTTTTTTTAATAGGTTAGTTGGATTAATTAAATAGGTGCAAATTTGGGTATGGAGCAGCAAATGTGGATAAGAGGATAACTCCTATCCACTTAAAGAGTCTAGATCCAAATGAAGATTTGGATCAGAGAACTCCTAATTTGATTAGGAATGGATGATCTTGATCTGCAGATAAGATAAGGGATTATCCTTATAACTTAAAGAGTTCAAATCTAAATAAAGATTTGGATCAAGAGACTCCTAATCAAATTAGGAGGTCATCTCTTTAAGGCTATAAATAGAGAGTAGGCTGGATCTGAAAAACACACACAAACAACACAGAAGACAATTCAGTTTGACTATTTCTGCCTTTAGTTCTTTTTCTCCCTGCTCTTGCCGCCCTACCCTGTTCGATCTCCAATTTTTGGAACTGATCAAGATTTGATCTTGATATTGTTTCTTGCTGGAAGAAACAATTCTGAAGTTGTGCTCACTACTCCATTTGATTCTTGCTGAAGAATCAAAGGTTCTTGGTGAAGAATTACCTGTTGATCCTACATCATCCTAAGTTGTGTCATCTTTAGCGGAGGTAGGATTTGGTACACTCTTTGGGCGTGAACACCTGCGCTGGGAGGAGCTTTTTGTGTGGATTCCATATAAGGTATATCCCTCCCTAATCTTGGTTTCAGATTTGGTCCAGTTTGATTATAAGAACGAACCTTGAAAATGTAGTTTTTTAAATTAGGGAATGCGATTCCCGAATGGGAGTAAAGAAATTTTTTAAAATTTTGCACAACCTTCTTGTAGGGTTCGGCCATCCATATGATGGACCTGCCATCCTTTCATCCACGTATACTACCACCTTTTCCACCACCCCTAGAACCTCCTTATCTACCACCACCACCACAACCTCTAACTCCATAACCAACATTTCTTATGGCACCTCTACAACACACACCTCTACTAGAACTACCTCCTCTAGCAACTATCAAGGTAGATCTCTTTGAGATGAAACGTGCCAAGTTGACACTTTCCCGCTTTTCTTTTGGCTTTAAAAGGCACTTAATTTTTGTCTAGTTTTATTTGAACTTTTTAATTTTAAAATTGAACAAAATATCTGAAGTGGCCAATCACCATTAAGACTTTTATTTCTCCTCATTAATTCACCATAATTCCTTCACCTCTTTCTCATTAACTATTTTAGTTATCTCTCATCATTAATTATGCCATTAACTCCCATTCAATAACTTATGCCACTAATTCTATCTCCTCTCCATTACTCCATTAAATTCATTAACTTTATTTGTATCGATATCCATTTGAATTTAACTATAATTTTAGATATATTGGATATATTACATTAAATTATACTTATTAGTAAAAATTATTTATATTGAAATAGAGATATTAAATGATTAATTATATTATTTGGCTAAGTAATATATTTCTATTTCAAAGAGAGTTAATTTTTAAGATAATTGATAAAGTAATTTTCTTTTTAGAATAAATATTATTTACTTCACTCAACAAATAAAACCAGTGTTTTAAAAAATGGCTTAGAGGTTGAATAATTTATGCCTCTAGGTAATGGATTATTAGTTCAATTATTCGAGTTGGATGAGTCATATCATGACACTATCCATTTGAGTGTTTGTGTGTGTGTATATACATACATACATACATATATGCATACATACATACATACATACATGCATACATACATACATACATACATACATACATACATACATACATACATACATACATACATACATACATACATACATACATACATACATACATACATATATACATACATACATACATACATACATACATACATACATACGTACATACATACATACATACGTACATACATACATACATACATACATACATACATACATACATACATACATACATACATACATACATACATACATACATACATACATACATACATACATACATACGTACGTACATATATATTATGTGTATTTGTATATAATATTACTAATTTGTCTAATTTTTACTTTATATTTTAGTTTTTATTGTTTTATAAATAAAATACCAAAAGTTGAAATTTGAGGCCAAACTTTGAGTTTTTTGAATAATTTTTTTTGTATGTGCCAAGATGGCACTTTCCTTCCTTTTGGTTGTTTTTAAAAGTAGTTATATTTTCTCTGGTTTTATTTGAATTTTTTTAATTCTAAAATTGAACAAAATAACTCAAGTGGACAATCACCATTAAGACTTTTATCTCTCCACATTAACTCACCATAACTATCTCTCTTCTTTGTCATAACTCCTTTAGTTATCTCCCATCATTAGTTATGCCATTAACTCTCTTTCAATAACTTATGCTACTATCTCTCTCATCTCCATTACTCCAATAAATTCATTAACTTTATTTATAACTATATACATTTCAATTTAACTACAATTTTAGACATATTGGATATAGTTACTTTAGATTATAATTATTACTAAAAATTATTTATATTTAAATAAAATGTTGAATGATTAATTATATTATTTGGCTAAGTAGTTTCTTTCTATTTAAAAGCTAGTTAAGTTTCTAAGCTCATTAATAAAGTAACTAGTGGGGACCCGTGCGATGCATGGAAAAATGTAATATCCAATTTAGTAATTATTAGTATTTTTAACAAAAATAATAAATTATTGATAATAATTTAATAAAATAATTACTTTTTACATATTATTTGTTAGTTTTGTACAAGGATATCTTGATTGTTAGCAACTGGAAAATTAATTTCAACAAATCTAGATTCTTTTTAAGTAATTTTAACATTTTCAATTAATTTTCAGATTTATTTTGCATTCTCGGTATTTCTAGTATTTTCTTCAGTAATTTTCAGAAAATTTCAATAAATTTTAGTAATTTTTGCATTTTCAATAGTTTTTCAACAATTTTCAGTTATTTTTCTATAATTTTCAATAAGCAAAATATGCATTTTCATAATTTCTATTGGTTTTCAATGTTTTTTTCATTATGCCTCAGCATTTTTTCATTAATTTTTAGAAAAACTGAATTTATGAGTAAATTTTGAATAATATTTAGCAAAATTTCAATAATTTCTTGTTGATTTTTAATAAATTTTCACCAGAAAATTAATTTCGTTGAAAACTAATTTATTATTTCTTTTTCAGTATTTTAATTATTTTTAATATTTTTCAGTTGGTTTTCAAAAAATTCTCACTTGAAAATTAGCATTTTGTTGTCGTTTTAATATTTTCTTAATGATTTTGAAATATTTTTATAAATATCTTGTGTTTTTGGTGTTTTAAATAATTTATCATTAATTTTCATATTTTTCATTAATTTCTAGTCATTTTGGCAATTTCACTAATAACAATTTTCAGTTAATTTTCAAATAAAATATTAATCAAAAATATAATTTTCAGTATATGCCCTATAATTACAAAAAATTAATTGTATTGTTTTCATTATTTTATTTTTTCAGTATTCTCATTTGGGTAGAGTTGGTTCCCATCCAATGCAAATAATATTGTTAAATTAATAGTTTTAAAAATATTGGTTGTAATTATTATAAATTTAATTTGGTTGTAGATATTGATAGATGACTCGTATTGTACACGAGTCATGGCGAACCCGTATAGTACACAGGTTTGGACATATGGCCCAACTTTTCAAATTCCAGTTTATCGAAAGTGGATCACTACAGACCCATTTTGATTGTCTTCTTCGAAGGTGGGACACCAACTTTAGTTTTTTTTTTTTTTAATTTCTGTTTTTCTATATTCTATACATCTATGGTTGGTGCAAATGAAAAAAGTTTTAAACTTAGAACGGTTTGAAACTTTTAATAGTTTGAATCTACCAAATTAAAAAAAAAAAAAAAAAACCTTGAAGATTGAAAACCTGCAACTGCAGACATTAAAACCTACAATGGCTGTGACAATTGGGTTTGAAGCATTTGAAATGGGAGAATTTGAGAGGCTGTTAGGGGTGGATTCGAGTTGCGAAGCCGAATACTTGACTATTTGAGCTTGAGCTCGAGCTCGACTTGAGTCAAAAGCTCAGAAGTTCGAGGTCGACTGCCTCTGATTGCAGGTCTTCCTTAGCTGCTAAACTGCCTAGTTGAGGTCTCCCTAGCAGTTGAGGTGTCGAGCAGAGGTCTCCCTCAGTTGCCAAGGTGCCAAGCTGAGGTCTCCTTCAATTGTTGAAGTGTTGAGTTGAGGTCTGCCTTGGTAGCCAAGGTGACACCCTATGTACATATATACTCGATTAGGCTCGCGAGCCTCACGAGCCAAGCTTTATTAAGCTTGAGCTCGGTTCAGATAGAAAATGAGCCTATATATTAGGCTCGAGTTTAGCTCAAAGCTTGGTTTAGACTAAGTCAACCCGAGCTTTTCATGAGCCGAGTTGGAACAGCTCGTGAACAACTCGTTTCGTGGCCACCCCTAGAGGCTGTGAGTTCAGTTTTGAAACCAAACTCAAAACTTATATCTTATGTGTCTTTTTTTATAATATTACTAATCTGTACTTTTATTTTAGTTTTTAATTTTTTTATAAATAAAAGACCAAAAATTGAAATTTGAGGTAAAAAATTTAGTTATATTGTATAGTGGGTTTTCAAAGATTGTGAAAGTTAAGTCATCTAGAAGTTTTCAATACATATATTATAATTTGTGACCCATTGATTGGGTCAAAAGGGTCAATGGTTTATATTCCTAAATTCAACAAATTTTAATCAGATCAACGGTTTTTGACAAAATAGTGGGTCTAGGAAATCAAGAATTATAAATAGGGCGAAGTCACAATTTGCGTGGTTTAATAATCCAAGTCAATGGCGGGTTGAAAACATTGAACAAAACATCATAACAATTATAATCCATTTATATTCCATTTGAAAATAATAAATATTAATTGACCAAAGTAAAAATAATTCAGTAAATTACTTAAATAAAATAAAAATAACTATTAATTATTATTACTGATAAAATATTTTATAATATAATAAAAATTATTGTCCATTTGAGATTCATTTAAAAATAATACAAAATTATCTAACAGTTATTAGTTTATAACTAATTTCAACTAATTTAAAACCAACTTAAATTCCACTAAAAAATAACAGCTAAATATTATTTATTAATGTTAGTAATGATTAATAAAAATTAATAAAACTTTATTAGTTTTATATATATATATATATTTTAATTAATTTTAAATCAATTTAAATTCCATTTAGATATAGGGGCAATTATAAAAACCTCCTTGGGTTTTCTAACAATTCTATGAACCCCCCTATGTTTTAGCCATAACAAAAACCTCCTCTTTTATTTTGAAAAATGGTGAAAATATCTGATAATAGCATTCCAAATTGAAAATGCCAATGTAATGCATTGATGTTTTAAATATTACTTTACCCTTAATCCACTTTATTTAGATGTAAATTTACTAAGATTCCTTGAAAAAAAGTTATGCTCCATTTTACTTCACTTCAACCTTAACCTTATTTCGTCCAAAAATGTAAAGAGCATTACTTTTTAAAATTTGTTAGGTAAAATAAATTAATTGAAGGTGAAGTTGAAACTTTTAATTGTGTACAATAATGCATTAACAGTAATAAGGGTATTTTGGTAACTTTAACGTCTTTGTTATTGAAAACTAATGGAGAGGAGATATTTGCACTTTTTTCAAAACTAGGAGAGGTTTTTGTTAGGATCAAAACACAAGGGTGGTTTATAGAATTGTTATAGGAGGATTTTTTTTTTATTTTACCTATAAATATTACGAAAATAATAACAAACCAATAAATTTAAAAAATTAATAAAATATAGCATCAAGGTACAAAATTAATACAAATTTATCTAGAGCATAACCGATTTGCATTGTCATTAAAGTCCAACTTGGATTGTGATTGGACAAATTACACATAACCCAAAAAGTAATGCTTCAATTAGACTTAGATGGCCACTACTTACATGGAAATGTCATAGAGACCCATCCTCATATTTTCTTAATAAAGCTCATATATTGCATGGGTCCTGACTAGTATGTGTTCTCATTCTGCAGGAGCGAGATGGAAGACCATTACTACCTAAAATTTGATCACGTATTAGTCCAAAAAGTACTAAGCCAAATAAGAATCTAGCAACATCTAAATGTTCTCATTGCTCTTGTTGTAATATCTTTACTATATTATAAAGTGATTAGGTTCCATGTTAGCAGCCCTTTCTTCTCCCATTCCCCCCTTCTCTCTTCTCTCCTTAAACCTCTCTCCTTTCTCCCTTACCCACCCCTAGCCCTTCCATGTAACCATGTGGCAGCCCTCTCTTCTACATCTCTGTGTGGCTGCAATTCACGGCGGGTAGAGAGTGGGTAGGAAAATTGAGTAGGAAATCTATGTTCCTCCAAATCTCTCTCTCTCTCTCTCTCTCGTGTTCCCAATCACTTAGACAACCCCCCTCTAAAATTTCTCCAAAACTATCTTTCCCAAGTGGAACCAATACCATGCACAGACTGTAATCAGGAAGCTTGGGGAAGAGGAAACGGGATGCGATGTACAAAATGAATGCAGCAAGATGAAACTAGCTATCTACCCCCTGTACCATCACATCCCCCCTACCTTTAGTTTTGAACCAACACACCACCCATGCCTCAAGCGGCATTTTGCCCTGGGCGGTTGATTGATCTACCTGAGCCTTGAACGCAGCAATCTCACCCAAAAACTCCTCACAGAGCCCTAAAAAATTGGTGGGGAGAGACTCAAGGAACTGCAAATGATGGGCAAACATTGACCCATCAATAGGTAAAGCCAATAAGGTAATCACATCCTCTAAAGTTATGCCGAACTCACCGAACACCTCCACGAATGTGTGAGTGCGGAAACACCAATGCTCCAAAAGGGGTTTCACGTAACTTATCCCCACCTTGCCGGGAAGATCCATGAAACAATCCACAAAATGTAGGAGTTCGGCATCTCGTAGCAGCCGACAAAACATCAGATTCTCCAGGACGTAACGGGCCCAACCCGAATAACTAACCAGGGACTTTGAGTTATCGGTCCTTGGTTCCTGACCAAATAACTAACCAAATGTGAAAACCCACCAAGCAAAACACTCCCAAATCACATTGTGTATTTGTGATGGGCATTACTTCGGAAAACACAGGGGGGTTGGACGCCTATACTTTAATGTTTATCACTTGTCTTTCGACAATTTACTTCCTACCATTAGGCAGGGGAGCTAAGAACTTCGCTAAAAAACTGAGCATAAAATTGCCTATTGACAGAAAGAAAATTGTCAAAAGATAGGGGGGCTGAATTACAGAATGAACGAAAAGCTAGCCCAAAATGAACACCCCGATTTCCATCTAAAGATACCACTTAAGCCAAATGCATGATTGCTTATTGACTGGTCCGTAGCTTGTCAATAAGCAGGGGGGTTGACAACAAATCCAAATGGATTTTCCGTTGATCGCAGAAGATCCAGTTAAGATAGGGACAGGAATGATCACTAGACTTAATGCACAAAGGTTAGTATGCCACAATGCATTGATCTCCCTTCACATTACTCCATCACAAAACCCTAAGATAAATCTGAAGACAAAGATTCTTATCAGTAAGATTCCACTTATTGATAAGCCGGGGGGGGGGGGGGCGGGGCTAGTGTAGGTACATAGTGATGATTCAGACCATCAGAGTGTAGAGTATACCAAATTTATACTACATAAACACTTGTGATGAGTCCATAACTCATAAGATGCTTGTGATGAGTTCATAACTCATTTGACATTTGCAGGGAGTATATAACTCATTTTACGACTGCGACAAACTCGTACTCAAAACGAGTCGCAATGAACTTTGTACATGCATAAATCTGCAGTGAACTTTAGACACACATAAATGTGCGATGAACCTTAGACACACATAGATTCACGATGAGCTTTAGACACATGCGAGGTTGTGATAAGTTCAAAACTATTGTAGAACCGTAGAACCATTGTAGATTGGGAATAAATATTAGTTACACGTGTGTCTTTAAATTACGCATGTGACAAAGCACTCTGTGGGCCTGGTAAAGGTGCGCTCGCTAAATGATGATGTCACTCGTACCACATTGGTTAAATGGGTCACGAAAGGAAGTAGCATACATAGATTATGAGAATCATTGGATAAAAGGAAAGTTTGTCCTAGAGATGTCTCATAAGACATGTGACGAAACCCTAGTAGTGTTCGCTAACAATTGACAATGAATCCAATATTCCCTTTCCTAGTGGGAATCAAATGATTTTGGCTCCTTCCTTTTAGGACCTCGGGATCTCTCCCTATAAATAGGGGTCCATCTCGTAATGAAGGGATGATCTTATCACTTATATTTACCCTAGTGTGAGCTTTGGTAAGCTCATGGCCGGCTCAAAGGAGTTGTAGTCGCCACCCATTTTTTAGAGGAAATGGACCCTCATTTTCGGGTTTGAAAAAATGGTTTACTAGCCTTGATAGTGACTCCGTTTTCTACCAAGAAAAGGCATTGAACCGAAAGGTTTTGGGTTCAAAGGATTAGGAGAGGGAAGGTGTTAGGCACCCTTCTCTCCAAGCTACTATAGCAGCCCACTACGGGAGTAATTTAGGCTCAAATTTTGGCAAAAACATGCACTAACGAGATTGTTCAAAGCTCCTGAAATTAGGTGAAAATGTTCCCAACTTCGCTTAGAATTGGTTTGAGGTGATATTATCAGGTCTTAGGTACTAGTTTCCCTAAGACCCTCGCCTCTCTACCTCTTTTTCTCAATCCGGAGGAAGATGGGAATGCAAATTTCCCAAGATTTCAGAGCTTTGAGCAACTTGAAACTAAACTAAAAGCAAAGAGATGATGGAATGAGAGGCTTACCTTTAGTTGACGACCTTGAAACAAGCTATCTAGCAGCCGAAAGGACTTCAAATGAAACTTGAACACAAGGTAGGAGCTAGGCTAGGCGTTTCTAGTGTTGAGACTAGAAAACAAAGGATGAGGCTTTAGCTTGGTTGCAAGGATTCTGGGATTTCAAGCAAGTTGGGTGTGTTATAGGAGTTGAAAATCTCTCCCCCCTTCACCTCAAGCTCGAGGTGAGCCTCTATTTATAGAGAAAAGGGAGGGAGATGGGTCTGAAACTCATCCAACTACAGTGTCTATAGCTCAGTAGAGTTTTTTCACCAAAATAGGCAAGGATTTTGAGAGAAAGGGGCTTGCAGTTGACCCTTCTTTGTGCAACAAATCTTCTCGATTTTGGGTGGGTTAAAGAAGGGATCAAATAAAAGTTGGGTGCTAATACCTAGCCTTTAGCCTACCTCCTGGATCCGGTCTTCCTTTGTCTTTCAAGGAGATCCCCGTAGATTGCCTCACCACCACACTTACAATTGTCTTTGGCTAAGTCAATGTAGTAGATTATGTCTTGCAGAGGTGCTTCTAACTTATGAAATGGCACCCTAGTGTCACGGATGCAGATTGTTCTCCCCTTGTGTTTTCCTTAATGCATTGATGATAGGTGGATGGCACAAATGCCAAAGCATGTATTAATGGTTGCCCGAGAAGGGTGTGATAAATGGTCTACCCTGATATTATCTGGAATTTTGGTTCTATAAGAAGCGGGCTGATGATGACCAGAAACATGATGGATCCTCTAGTAGCGGGCACATTTCCATTGAAGTCTGCAACTTCCATGTGTAAGCCATTGATCTCTTCTCCCTCCATTTTCATTAGCTTCAATATATGTGTGGAGATCAGATTTATAGAACTACCTTGGTCCACCAGTAACCATCTCATCTCGTACCCTCCTATCTTTGTTGTTATGTACAGGGGTTGATTGTGGTGGGGATCAGCTGCTAGCATATCCACCTTTGTGAACTCAACATTCAAGTTGTTTATGTGATGGGGCTCAAGAGGTTTCCTGAATGCTTCATCCAATACCTAGATAACAATCCTCTGCGTGGTGCTACTCGCCCTTATTTATTGAAGAAATGTCATAGCTCTTCAATTTGCTCAAAGTGCTATATCATCATGTCTGCGGCGATATTGTTGTGAGCTGTTGTACCGACCATGTTCACACTTCCTCCCTACTAATGGAAGGGAAGAGGATTGGTTTCAAATTGTGCAGGCTTGCACTTGATGAAGTCTTCTAATTTGACTTTGTTAACAAACAACTGTTGTAGGGTGAAGGAGTCCATGAGGTCATGATTTGGTGAGTGATGGAAGTCACAATATCTTGGTTTGTGTCAATCTTTCTTAGGGTCCATGCTAATAGGTGGTGGGGGTAAGCTGATAGATCCTCCACCATTTTGTTCATTATCATTATCACTTCGCTCTTATTGCACCCAAATGGAGTAGGAGGTGGCAGCTGTGGGACACTATCTCGTTGCCCCTGTTTGATAGGCTAGAAGTATGGAGTACAATTGGGTCCCCGGGTGTTGCGCGACTTGTGATCAAAGACATATGCTTCTTGTCACTAGTACATTAGGCCAGGACTAGCTATGGTCTAGGTGTAGTGACGGTCCTCATTGTCCTCTTAGCACACTTGCACAGTTGGTTGAAAGTCTCAAGCTTAATGTTCTCGGTCCCGATCTAGTAGGTGGGGTGCATTCCTTGGATGCATTACTCTACAAACCCCTTTTTAGTGGGTTTCATCGAATATGATGTGAGTAAGCTTCTGAAATTGCATAACATAGGCTAGGAGGTCCTCTTCCTACCATTGCTTGATGTTACGAAGGTCAGTCATTGTGAGTCTCTACTCTAGGGTGAACCACTTACACAAAAAATTGGCAATGAGATCCCTCTAAGACTCTAGGATTCTTGGGGTCAAGTTAGTGAACCATGAATAGGCTACCCCTATAAGGGACTTAGAGAATTCATGGACTTTGACATTGCCATCTAAGACGAAGGCCCCCAGGATGTCTTCGAACTTGCTCATGTGCTCTTATAAACTCCCCTTCTATTTGTCACATAGGGGCCACTATTGTGGGGGAACTTACTTGGTGGGGTAAGGCTTGTGTAGGATTCAGTTTAAATAGGGATTTTGAGGTATATAGCCAGATTGAGTTTTGTTTTGGTTGGCTTCTATAAGACCTTGCACATATTCCCAAATTTCCATATGGCTAACAGGTGCTTCTATGGGTGTGATGCTACGCTCCTCGATTATGGTTATTAGTGTCTGGTCAGGGACAATGGGGCTTTGTGTTTTATGAGCAATGTTGGCCATGGACAGGTAACTACCTCCATGTGGCTGAAGGATAGGTTCTTTGGGTGCAGGGTCTCCTATGCGGCTAGAGGACATTGTAGATGGATTGGCAGGGGTGAAAAGGGGATTCTTTGGCATGGTCATCTATCGTAGAAATAACTGTAGGGTATTTCTTATCTCGGTTTGCATCTGCTCTAAGCAATTAAACCATGTTTCGAATTCATAGACCTTGTAAGGTAGAAGCTTGATGTAGGCCTGATTTTTCAATTCTTGAGGAATCTGTTCCCTAGGGTCTATGTTGTGATTTTCGGGATCAGTGTGTCGTTCCTCAGGGATTGGTGAAAGGTTGATTGTTCTTGCGGCCATCTTCTTTGATTAAGGGAAGAACCAAAGATTCTAATGTAAGTGGGATGGTAAGCGGAAAGGAATGCTCTCCTCGAAGAACGAAGATGGTATAGGTTTAGAGTTTGGAAAAGGGTGTTAGGGATGAGCTTGGTTTCTCTATGGGGAATGTTAAGGAATTTCGGTTGGAAGATCTTGGGGTTTCAGTGTTTTCCCCCATGATTTGTGCCTCTGTTTTATAGAGGAGATCCTGAAGTTATAAAGAGAATCGTCCATAAGAGGACTTTTCTCATTCAAGAAGGGGATTTTGGTTCTTTTATCTGTTGCTAGGTAAACTCCATTGGGGTTTTGCAACGTATCTAGCGAGATCAACAAGGTTTCCTTTTCTCCAAGGACTCTCATATAGCACATGCTGGCTATGTTCCTTCGTAGGTTTTCCCATCGCCACGTGTCAGGGGTAAGATCTTTGAACAGCTAACGTGTTCAGATGGCTTAGCAATCATCCTCAAAATGCCTCATCATAGTTCTAAAATTATAGGAAGCGTAAGTCAACTATGAAGGGGTGTTTGTATGCTCGTCGCAAGCATAAGTCAATAGAGGTTTACTACACATTTTGATAGCCTAGACATTGATTGTTGTTATGCTTTATTTGATCATTGAATTTATCACAAATGGGATTTCTTCATGTGGTTCTTATTCATAGTTTATATCGTAAATTCCTTAGTAGTGAACTACATATGCTTACACTCTTCTCCTATCATATTGGGTTCTATGGAACCCCAGTTTTGGATGGTTAAAGAGTACTTTTTGTTTTGGGATAGAAATACTAGATTAGTAAACCCTAATTTGATTTTCATTTGCATTCGTTCTATCAATGGAGCAAACTGGAGGAGAAACCAAATATCCCACAATTTCTTGGTTTGGACATGGAATGTCTATGGAGACTATTAGGAGTAGTGACCACTGTAAAGTTTGATGGAACCAACTTTTTCTCTTGGTCTTAATCTATAAAGAAACATGTGTGTAGTAGAGGGAAGTGGGATTACATCACTGGGAGCAAGAAGAAACCTACACTGGATGATTCTAGTAGTAAGAGGTGGATGTAGGGAAATTACACAATTGTGGGTTGGTTAGTAAACATAATGCAACCACATATTAGTCAACACTATTTGTGGATGGAAACTACAAAGGAAGTGTAGGGCAGTGTTACAGA
The DNA here is from genome assembly GCF_055504915.1 of Nelumbo nucifera. Classification (NCBI taxonomy): domain Eukaryota; kingdom Viridiplantae; phylum Streptophyta; class Magnoliopsida; order Proteales; family Nelumbonaceae; genus Nelumbo; species Nelumbo nucifera. The sequence goes on from NC_142654.1 coordinate 42,715,357, forward strand.
TACCTATTCCCTAAGCTGAATGTTGCTCGGGCCTATAAATTGATGAATAATAGGGGAGAAGCCCTTAGCCATCTACTTCTCCATGTTGAAATCTCTTTGGTAGGAGGAGATTGACTTGATGGGGACTACTGTTTGGGGGTGTACAAAAGATGCTAACACATAGGAAGTTGGTGGAGAGAAATCAGGTCTTTGAGTTCCTCACCGGACTCAACCCAAAGTATGATATTGTGAAGCAGGATGTTTTAGCAAAGGATGAGGTGACTTTGCCTTACGCTTATACTACAATGAGTAGTGAGGATGGTAAAAGATAGGTTCAGTCTATAGAGCCACAAGTTGATCACTATGCTAAAGTTGGGATGAAGTTGATGTGTTAATACTAGGAAAAAATATGTTGTTTATGAGTACTGAAAGAAGCCTAAACATACTAAAGATAATTGTTGGAAGTTATATCGAGAGCTTATGCCTATCAAATTCAAGAATAGAAATAGTGGAAAAAGGATTGAGAGTGGAAAAAGGTGGAAATGCAAATGTAGCCACCTCCTCATAGGGTGAACAGGGATAGAGTGTTGAGAAGTCAATGGGAGAGCAACTTGAAGCCACCAGGGCTAAGTATGACAAGTATGGTTGAACCATCAGTCATTTGGAGTCTACTACTACAACACCTACTCCTTTAAATGTTGTTCCTTTCCCTATTACACTCATGTATTCCTACCACTACAAATCATGTTACTATTTCAGGTAATTATAAAATCCCTTGGATAATTGACTCTGATGCCTCTAACCATATGACCAATGTTTCACACATATTTGCCTCCTACTACTACAACACCTACTTCTTGAATTATGTATGACATTTTTCCCTTCATATTGTGTTTTCAAGACATAAAATGTTAGAAAGGTGATTGGGAGTGGCCATGTGGTGAATAAGATATATCTATTAGACATTCCTAAAGAGACCCAAGTACAACCTCAAAGAACTACTTTTTGTTTCAGAGTCAACTAGTCGTATTATGTTATGTCATTATCATTTGGATCATTGTCCTTTTTTTTATTAAGTTTGTTATTTCTAGAATTAATTAAAGGAATTAGTCTGTCAAGTTTACATTGTCAGCCTTGGAGTTCTCGAAGCATTAAGAACACCTATCCTGCAAGCAATAAAAGATCTACTATTCCTTTTTATTATTATTCACTCTGATGTATGGGGACCTTACCATTTACCTTGCATGGCTGGCTATAAATATTTCATCCTATTTATTAATGATTTTTCATGATATACCTGGTCTATCTTATGCACTCTTGTAATGAAGTGTCCAAGCTTATGCAACAGTTTCATGAAATATACTATCTCAGTTTGATACCCACATCAAAATATTCCAATCAAACAATGCTAAACAATATTTTGAGAGGAACCTTACCTTTTACTTTGAAAATTTTAGGGTTGTTCATCAAAGTTCTTGTGTCCGTACTCTATAGAAAAATGGAGTAGTAGAGAGGAAAACAAACATATTGTGGAAGTTGCAAGGAGCACTATTTTTGTTACCCATGTTCTTGTGAAATTTTGGGGTGAAATTTTGATAAATAAGCACTTATTGATTATTTTAAGTACTTATTTTAACAACTACTTAATGTTTTTGGTGACCCATTTGCCAAATCACTTATTGGGTTTCTTAAGGACTTCTTGGGGTGGGGATGTTTGGTGAGCTAGTTTCCCTACAAGTGCTTATTTTAGCTTCTAGTTCACCCAAACATATAAATAATGGTTTTCACATATTATATTATAGATTTCAAGGAAACTCGCCACATCACCATGTCGTGACACACATGAATCCACATGGCCCCACACATGCCATTAATATAAAAAATAATGAACATTAATAATGATAATAATAACAATAATAACGATAATATTAATAAATAATAATAACAATAATAATAATAATAATAATAATAATAATAATAATCACAAAAAATAATAATAAAATAAAAAATATTGAATAGTACTTTCAAAATGTACTTCCAAAGAGAAATTTTCACAAAATACTTTCATAAAGTACTTTCCAAGAGTAGTTTTCACAAAATACTTCCACAAAATACTTCTAGAAAGTACTTTTAAATAGCGGTTTTAACAAAATACTTCCAGAAAATACTTTTAAAGAGTAGTTTAGTTTTCACAAATTACATCTAGAAAGTAGTTTTAAAGAGCAATTTTTACAAAATACTTCCAGAAAGTATTTTTAAGGAGTAGTTTTCACAAAATACTTTCAAAAAGTACTTTCAAAAAGCAGATTCCACAAAATACTTTCAGAAAGTAATTTAAAAGAGCAATTTTCACAAAATACTTTTAGAAAGTACTTTTAAAGAGAAATTTTCATAAAATACTTTTAGAAAGTACATTCAAAGAGCAAATTCCACAAAATACTTTGAGAATACAAAATACTAGATAATATATATCATCAACTACTAGACAAACATAGTTAAAGCCACCAAAATACAAAGTACCTACATATGTTAAAGTCAAATACATCCTTAGTTAATGCAAATGTTGATGAAAATCAAAGAAAAACAAAGATCATGACCACCAACATAGATTATATTGACCTATGCCTCCTCAGTTGTGGTTGAGCATGATCAACATGTATTGCATCTGCAAGTTGTTGTCTAAGTAGTCTCTTGTTGTTGAACCACACTAGCAATTGCAATCTCATCAAAATCTTCTAAATTTGTCTAGGTGTTGGTCAGCATATATTTCAAATTCCTCATCATTTTTAAACTTGTTAAACAAGGTGTCTATGTGCTAGTTGTCCTTGATGAAGTTGTGTATTTCCATGCAAGACACAAGTATTAACTGTTGTGTTTTGAGAGAATAGCATGGCATACACTTCGGGATAAGGAATTGATCCTTTAGCACACGGGAACTCTGCTCGATAAAACTTCTCAGTGAGACATAAGCTCTGTGGAAGTACTCTTCCTTTATTGTAGGTCATCCACCTCTTTGAAAATTAGGCAAATGGTACCATGTATTACAATATGGTGCCATGTAGCCAGTCATGTTGGGGTATGCAAAATCAACAACATAATACTTGCGCATGGAAGTGGAAATATTATTTTATACACGTACCCAGATAATCTAAACAAATTTTTAATTTATACATACATACTCGAGGGTGGATATGAAAAACTATATTTCGGATTATGTATGGCCTCTACAAATATGTGAGTCATGTGTGGTCCCCTCCCATCCACCAAGGACAAATGTAAACCGCATATTGAAATCACATGCGACCATTACATTTTATGTGCAAGGCCCTTTTCTTTGTCAGTACAGTGTCTGCATATCAGTATGGACCCATGTAGATATGTGTGTTCCATCAATAGCCCCTATGCAGTTCTATTGAAAAAAAAAAAAACACAATAGAATTCAGTATTCATCTATCATGTGGTTCTAAAAGGGGTTTATAGTGGGTGAATGATACCTTGAAATATGGTCAGTATTTCAGATTCTACCGGATGTGTGGATGGACAATGTTGAAGTTAGGGATATATTATTGACAATGAAAGTTTAACCACTACCACCATGTTATTGGAAAAATGACTAATCGTCTCACTGAAGTGTTGGAATCATTCTTGCATCATCTGATTCCTTTCGTTATGTCCAACAACATGAAGGAATAATTGTTCCTTCACCAAAACATCACAATTGTTTTCAATGAGGCCACACTCTTTCAGTGTTCATATAGCCGATCATTGTAACCTTTGAGGAGAGATTGTGTATACACCTTTCTAATGTAGTCCATGGTATGTTTAGGTTCTTTGTGAATCAAAGTATCATAGTAATATTCACCAATGACAGATGCAACGTCCATAATACACTCCATCTCCCTGTTAGTGTGCAACACCCCATTGTAAGATGAGCTAATATTGGATCCTAACTTAGTATCCTATACTACCTCCATCTCCATTTTGGTTTCCTTATTAGTATCTATCTCTTACATTACCATGCAATTTAAAAAACACAAAAAGATAATCATAGAAAGAAGGGACATAATGTAAAAAAGAAAAAGAAAGTCTAACATACCATTAAAATATAAAGTAAATCAAGTCCAACGATATTAGTCCTAAAACATACTTAACTAAACAAAGAGTAATCATGTTCTCAAACCATAATGACAAAAGAAAACACAAAATGATAAACATGTATCATTCTCTCTCATAATACTCACACAACTCTGTAATCATCTTTAGATGCAAGGTCAAAGCCCCAATTGTAATAAATAAGTCATGGAATTCACCCTTCATGAACTAGAGACTAGAAAACATGAACAGGGGACTCCCCTCCTCAATCTCACTGTTCCATAGAACCTAGTGTTGTATCTTTGGTAGCCCTATGAGAAGTTGTTAGCTTAAATGTAGAGGTAATTCTTTCCAAATTCCTGCTAATCCATACAACCCCCATTGTCTTCTTTCTCCTAGAAGAACTGCAATTTTCACCCATGTCTCTACGAATAACCCTATGTGGGCGAGTGCTAGTTGGAGCTATTTCAACTTCCTGCATTGTTTCGGATGCCTCCATTGGTGTCTATGACTCATGGTGTATATCATCCATTTGGTTATCATTCAAAGTCGGTTGTGTTAAAGGCACCACCTCTAGTAGTACACCCTCGTTTGGTGCCTAACTATCATAACCATGGGCAATTTTTTCACCAAATATGATAATCCAAATCTATTGCATGGAGAAGACCCTTGTGCCTAAACTATGCTACATGAGGGTATGTCTATCACACAATGACATAACTATGTAAGGTTTTGCATAAAAAAATGATTAACCTATAGTTTTATTTTATAAAAATGTAAAAATACACCATACCTTTAGATATTCATCCCAAAAGTCATCCCCAACAGTGGATGTTTTGTTCACTAGATCTTAACCTGAATTGGTATAAGTAGAAATTAATGGAATATCTTCCATTCATTCTTTATTGCATCCTAGTGATTCTTCATTTGTTTTTGGGTGTAATTTATTTTTGTTATCCTATTGAACTCTTGAATGACATTTGTCCATTCTTGTCTATCTATGGTGGTATTTGTTCGGTGGTTGGCATGTTGTAAGCATAAGTTTACCCAAATTTTGTGTAGTTCAAAAGTCCATGTAGCCCGGGAGCTCCCCCATTTTTTCCTTAACTACTAGCCATAACCTATAAGTTATATTATTGATATAATAGTAATTATATAATAACAAAGGATAACAGTAATAAAATACTAACAGTAAAAATAGGATAATGTCTATTATTCATATTAATAATAAAAATGATTAATGAAAATTCAAATTAATCACAAAAAATAGAAAAAAACATCACAAATATGCAATGAAAATTAAAAAAAGATAGGATAACATTTATTATTCATATTAATAATAAAAATAGTTAATAAAAGTTCTGATTAATAAAAAAAATAGAAAAAATATCACAAATACATAATGAGAATTAAAAAAAGGATAACATATATTATTAATGATAATAATAAAATAATGAAAATTATGATTAATGAAAAAAATAGAAAAACATCACAAATATGCATTAAGAAATTAAAAAAACTAGGATAATAATTCTTTTCATATTAATCATAAAGAATATATGAAAATTTGGAAAATTTTGTATTAATAAAAAAAATATGTAAAAAACATCGCAAATATGCAATGAGAATTTAAAAGAACAATTGATAACATTTATGAAATTATTCCTCAATTCGGACTATAGGAAATGTAATCACAAATCAAGAAAAAAATGCTAACATTTAACAAATTATTCATATTAAAAATCAAGAAAAAAATTTGTAACCACATATTTCAACATATTTTCATCATAATATTCAACAAAATACACCAAAAAAAATCCTACTTATTCATAATAATCATCACACAAGCAATGCGCAAAAAATACTCATAAATATTTTGGATTTTATCTATGAAAATAAAAAAGTTGATTTCTGCACTATATTCATCCAAAAGAATGAAAACACAATAGCAACAAAAGAGGGTGTTCATTTGGGCAAACTAACCTTTGATTGCTGGCATTTGGACAATGGTTTCTCACCATTAAATACCTTCGAAAACAGATTTGGGAACAAAAAATGCAAGGAAGATTCCAAGCATTAAAGACCTTCCCAAAACTAGTTCAAATCAATAGTGAAAGGGATAAAATGGTTAAAACATCAAACTGACCTAATCGTCGGCTGGTTTCTTGGTCCTGTTAGTGGTCGCCAGTCACCAAAGAGACTAGTGTGCTGCCCCTCTGTCTTCTTCTGTTTGAATGGAAGGAGGAGGGTTTTCTCCTCGTCGAGGTGTAATGGGAAATAAATAAAATATTTAGGGACTGAATCATCCCATAATGGTTAAATAAGCACTTCTTCAAGAAGTGCTTAAAAAAGCCACTCCCAAGTGACTTTTTTTAGGTTTTTTTTTTGAATAAGCACTTATTCCTATTTTTTACCAAATAGGAATAAGTGCTTATTTATCACATAATGTGTGGCCCAATGCTTCTTTTAAGTGCTTATAAAAATAAGTATCTATTCTATGTGAAATCAAATAGGGCCTAAGTTTGCTTTGGTGTCCTCTTTCTTGGTGTTGATGTTTTCTTCATTACTTTGTGTGTCTTTGGTTGCACTTGCTATGTACACATTCCTAGTTCCAAAAGACATAAGTTCGAACCTTAGACTCAAAAGTTAATTATCCCTTGTTATGCTTCCACACAAAAAGGGTATTATTGTGTTGATCCCATTAGTTGCACCCAGTTTGTTTCCATGGATGCCATCTTTGCAATGCCAGATCCTTTTTATAGTCATCCTTCTAAGGGGGAGAGCTCTTCAATTGTTTTCTTTACCTTTTCCTCTACCAACTCCTATTGAATCTTGTGTTGAGCCCTCCATAATTACTTTTACTTATGTTGAATGCTCCTTTCCTTCCATCTTTCCTATTCCTGCTCCCCCTCCTCCTGTTAGTCCCCCATTTTTTACCACTTATCCTATTATCCAGAGGTGATACTAGTAGCAAAGGCTAAGGCATACACAAGTTGTTCCCACATCTCCAGTTGAGTCTTAGGTACTCCAAATCATTGAAGAGAGGACAGGTCTAACATCACCACCACTAGTAACTTTCTTTCCAAACCTTAAGCTTCCCATTGCTATGAGAAAGGATAAGAGGAAACGTACAACTCATCATATTTCCAAACAACTTTCTTATAGATTGTTGCCTCTATCCTACTATTCCTTTCTAGCCTCCACTTCCTCTAAACCCATTCCAAAGTTGATGATTGAAATCGTGACCAAATTAGAGTGGAGGGGTGCTATGAGGACTGAAATAGAAGCTCTTTATAGAAACAATACCTGAGACATTGTTAACTTGACAATTGGGAAGGAACCTGTTGGATGTAAGTGCATTTACACCATCAAGTATCATGTTGATGGATCGATTGAAAGGTATAAGGCACAACTTGTTGCCAAGGGATATACCTAGGTGTATGGGATAGACTATACTAAGATCTTCTCTCTAGATGCTAAAATGACTTCTATGAAAGTTATTATGTCTTTGGCAGTCTATGACTAGCCTCTTTATCAATTTGATGTTAAGAATGAATTTCGAATGGTAATCTCATTGAAGAAGTAAATATGTTTCTTTCCCCTATTATGCATGGTAGGGAAATGCAAGGCAAGGTGTGCAAATTAAAGAAGTCACTTTATGTCTTGAAGCAATATCAGCATGCTTGGTTTAACAAGTTTAGGGATGTTCTTGTTCAATTTGGATACACTCAAAGTCAATCAGATCATACCCTCTTTGTTAAGATTGAGGATAAATACTCTTGTCACATTTCTTATTGTTTATTTAGATGATATTATTGTTACTGTAATGATACACAAGAAGTTAATGATCTCAAGAAGTTTCTTAATTCTGAATTTGAAATCAAGACTTAGGAGAGTTGAGGTACTTCTTGGACATTGAAGTTGTTAGTTCCAAATAAGTTATTTTCATTTCCCAATGGAAGTATGTGTTGGATCTTCTCATTGAGACTGGGAAGCTTGGTGCTAAACTTGCCTCCACCCCTTTTATGTGAATCATAAACTCTTCATTGATGATGGAGAACTTTTAACTAATAGGGGAGTGTTTTAAAGATTGTTGGGGAAACATCTTTGCCTTTGTATGACTCATCCAAACATTTCATATGTTGTAAGTGCAATCAACTAGTTCATGCATGATCCTAGAGACACATATAGCTGTTGAAGAAAGGGTGCTATACTATCTTAAGGGAACTCCTAGGAAGGGCATACTCTTTGCTAAACATGGTTATATGAAGGTAGAAGCATATATAGATGCTGATTGGGCAAGTAATATAGATGAAAGGAGGTCTACATCAAGCTATTATGCTATGATAGTTGAGAATATTGTTTCCTAGAGAAGTAAAAAGCAGTTAGTGGTTGCTAGATCTTTAATTCAAGAAAAGTATAGGGTTAGATATCTCCTTGATGATATGGGTGTCCTATTTGATAAGCCTCTAATGTTATATTATGATAATTAGTATGCTATTGATATTGCCCATAACTTGGTTCAGCATGACAGAATCATGCACATTGAGGCAGACAATGCAAACACTATAAGAGAGTGTAGCTTCAAGGGAGGTGTGTCTACCTTTCATTGTCATTTATTTAGAACATTAATTAGTAGTGATGGTGCGCAATCTGGATGCTACTAGCTGTAGGGCAGCTCGGATGCTTGTCGCCAAGTAGGTCGCTCAAACTGCAAAGAAAGGGATGTATCAGAGAACCTGGGGTGGCTAACCCGGCAAGGTCACTCCAATGCTTAAGTCAATAATAGTATATGCGAGCTGAGAGTTTGAGAACAAGGAGAGCTAGAATGCACTAAATCACACATACTTGGGTCCCGGGGGTTTGATGCTCTTATATAGTTAAGCTGCCATGGGTATCACGAAACGACTTCGAGATCCTTGGCCCATGTAGATGAGATCCATTTCCGCTTTAGAAGGAGAGTAACGTACTAGTCAATGAAATCTATCATTACCGCCCGATCCGGGCGGGGAGAGGATAAGGCTGCCGTTATGCAGCGTGATCCCAAGAGATTTGGAGTCTGCTGAAAAGCTTCTGGAGTTGAATACGTGTCACTTTGGTACTTGGGTGTCGAACTAGCTTTGGTGCCGAGGTGGCTCTATGCCGAGGTGTCCAAACACCCGGGCTCCTGAACTACTGACTAGGCTCCCCTTGCCGAGTTGTCATTGTACTGGCAAGTCGTGTCCATGTGACCATTACTTACTAGGTCGGGCCAAATCATCCCTCATCAATTGCCCCCCACTCCTCGTGCCAGGGGTCTTGACCCGGTAGGGGAGTTCATGATGAGCCCAGGTGGATTTGGCACAATGTCTAAGTAGTTCAGAGGGCAGACCCCCATCTGGACCTGTATGACCGTTTGGCTCAACCAAGAAATGACCCAGATCGTGTATCAGGTATGCGCGGATGTTACACCGATTATAAACTCTGTGAACATCAAAACGCACACTCAACTATTTTCAACCTCAGGTAGCATGCAACCGGTTTTCCTTGGAGCCGTTGGATCATGTAGATCTCGTCCATTGATCCTCGGATATAATGGCTATAAATAGGGGCCGAAGGGCCCATTTTCTTTGCCACAAACCGCATGACTGAGCTCTTTGAGGCGTTCAAGTCTCCTAGCTCGGTGTCAGCTATCCCTGTGTCTGAGGTTTTCTTGCTTTCTTCGGTCTTCTCTGTTGAGTTCGTCTTTCTTTGTTTTCGATTCCGTTGTCCATTCCTTTAGCATGTCTAGCCTTAGTTTAGATTGTCTTTTAGATGGGAGTGGTGATTCCGCTGGCGCCGAGGTGGGCACCTCGACACAGGCTGCAGAGTCTCATCCTACCGAGGTGGGCATTTCGGTGCAGGATGTAGACTCCAGCCCGTCCGAGGTGAACTCAACTCAACAAAAGTGTGAGGCTTTTGGTAGGTCGGCCTCCACTTCACATTGGGGTCATTTGTCGAACAACTTCGACCCGTCTTCAATGACAGCGGATAGGCTCTTGTCCTTAGTAGCTCAATATAGGCTCCCCAATAACTTAGTGTACAACATTGCCTTAGGTAATTTTCCTTGGGATCACGGTCATGACGAGATTGTGGTCTTTGAGGAGCAACTCGTAGCTGGGCTATGCTTCCCACTCCATCCCTTCATAATTTAGATCGTCAAGTTTTTTGATATCGCCATAGACCAACTCCATGCAAACTCTATCTGCAACATCATATGTACCATCTCCCTTTTCCACGATTATAACCGACCTCTAGACCTTGACACTTTTTCTTTGATCCTCTCTATCAAGAAAAATTCAGCCTGTGTTCTACCCAAGCATAGGCGAAGCTATTACATGTCTCCTCGCCTTAGGTACAAGTTGTTGCATGAGCTCCCAAACAATGTCCCGGCCTAGAAGAGGCGTTATTTCATAGTCCGTAACACCGAAGGGTGGCTATTTCAAACTCATTGGAGGGCTGCCATCTAGGACCCCGGCATCAGATTGGACCAAAAGATACGGGAGGAGGTCCAATCTTGGGCGAAGCTTGGGCTGAAGTTCGAGAACTTCATGACCAAGGAGAAGCTCATGAAAGCCGGGCTAAGTCCTCCTGGTAGTTCGTCATCACAACTGCTATACTTGTTTTCCTTGCCTTGCTTTATATTGATCTTGTACTTACTTTGTTCGCTGCCTTTTGTAGTTGCCATGGCTGACATCCCCACCAACGAGCTCCTCGGGGGAATGCAGAAGGATAAGACGAAGAAGAGGGCCTCCAAGAAGGCTCACCTCCACACAGAGACCACCACCTCTGACATCGGTGCCACTATCCCCGAGCACCCACTAGTTACCGAGTAGCCACCAGTGATTGACTTGGTTGAAGAGGACCAAGGTAAAGCTTCCCCGCCCCGCTTGCCCAAGGAGACCACATCTTCCAAGCCCTAGCACACTCAGGCAACCACTCCATCGAGTAGTGACACCTCAGCTCGGAGCATCTTGACTCTGAAGTTTGGTCTCCTTACGAGCATGGACACAGTCTATGCCGAGAAGGTTGCTCATTGGGCTAACTTACCAGTTGCTTAGCTCGAGGCCAGAGCGGCAACTCACTGCATGGTGGTATGTACTTAACCATTGGGCTATATTACACTTTGATTTTTCTCCATACTTAGATTTTGTTTCTTTTTTTGGTAGGTGAATTCTTCGACCCATGCCTTGGCCTACCAGTCCAAGGTGAACCTAAAATGAGTTTTCGAGGCCGAGGAGTCCTCCCGAAGTGCCCACTCCAAGTTGAACCTAGCTCGCAACAAGATCAACCAACTGAAAAACGATGCGCGAGCTAAGAAGGAATTGCCAACTCTGTTGATGGCGGAGAAGGAGCTAGAGGAGCGTGAGGCGACTCTAAAGAGAGAGAACAAGAACATCGAGGCATTGGTGAAGGAGCTTACTGATATTATGCTCCAAGCAATGGAGGAGGCCAAGGTCAAGGCTGTTGAGGAGTACAAGTCTTCAGTAGAACATCATGAGCTACTGGTCGAGGCCAGGACAGCGGGCTACCACAAGGGTTTTAAGCTTAGCAGATGGATGACCCGGCGTGAATTCTCCCATCTTGACCTCAGTGCAATCACAATGTCGAAGATCACCAAGGAGATTGTCGTCGAAGCTACTAAGGACCCGTACTCCGAGGAAGAGAGCGAAGATGACCTCCTTAGCGATGAGGCAATGGAAGAGGGAGAGGGAGGTGGTGCCACCAAGGACCATATGGAGACCGATCTACCTTTCGATGCCTTTGTTGGGGATGAGGAGACTTGATTTGATTGATGCCTCTTTTCTTGGACCCCCTGTAAATACTTGATGTCCTGAGCCTCCGAGCTCGGTTATATAGTTGTAGTCTTCTTGTTCTTGTTCCCCCTTTTTTTGTTTTTTTTTCACTATGTACCCAAAAAATTTTCTCTAAGTATAGATTACTCCCAAGTTGGCGAGCTAGACTCGAATAGGAATAATCCAACGTCGTTCTATGCCATAGTGAATAGACATTGTTGGGTACATGCCCGACCTGTCTGTGCTCAGACTACTTTGACTTACCCATGCCAAAGCGACTGGGGTTTTTAGTTGCCCATGCGGAAACGACTAGGTCTTAGCGAGCCCATGTCGAAGAGGCGACTGGGTCTTAGGCTGCCTATGCCGAAGAGGCGACTAGGACTTCTCTACCAATGCCGAAGAGGTGACTGGGTATTATATCGTGTCGAGGTCTTCTTGTCAGCTCGGCACCATAGCCCTTAGGCTTCTGGGAGTGACTTAGGGTCCTCTCTCTTGTTCGTCGTCCTTAGGGTCAGCTCGGTGATCTCGTGGATTTAGTCGTTTTTTTCAGTTGTGTTGAGGTTTCACAGTTAGTATCTGCTTAGGTTGTCAACGTTCCAAGCTCGAGGTACCTATTTCCCTTCCATTGTTTCGAGCTCATAGGTTCCTTCTCTGAACACCCGTCTCACCCGATATGGACCTTCCTAGTTCGGACCGAGCTTACCCAAATCGAGCTTAGGTACCATTACCTTATGGAGGACCAGGTCGTTGACTCGGAATAGTCGCTTCCTAACCCGAGCATTATAATACCGAGCTACTCACTATTGGTAAGCCGCAGTTCGAATATGGGCCAGGTCGCGTACCTCTTCAACCAGGTCCAAGTTAGTTCGGAGGTCGTCGTTGTTTTCCTCTTTGTTATATGCTTCGAGCTGCAACATCGATACTTCAATCTTTGCCGGAATCACAGTTTCCATCCCGTATGTGAGGTTGAAGGGTGTTTCGCCGGTCGCGGTCTTGATGGTAGTTCGATAGGCCCAAAGGACGCTGGACAGCTCGTCCACCCACAACCCTTTAACTCGCGCAAGGCAAGCTTTCAGTCTGTGGAGGATAGCCCTGTTCGTCACTTCGGCCTGTCAGTTTGCTTGGGGGTGTGCTATCGAAGTGAAATTTTGTTGAATCCCTATCTTGGTGCACCAGTTCTGTAATTTAATGTCCTCGAATTGCTTCTCGTTATCCGAGATCAAAACCTTAGGCAGTTCGAAACGACACACAATGTTTTTCCAAAAGAAATTTTGCACGTTTCGAGCTGTGATGCTTACCAACGGTTTGTCTTCCACCCACTTCGTGAAGTAGTCCACTGCCACGACCAAGAACTTCCTCTACCCGGTTGCTAGTGGAAATGGACCTAGGATGTCTGTTCCCCACTGCGCAAAGGGCCATGGGCTAGTTAGGTACTTCAGATCGATGGCAGACTGGTAGAGGATGTTGGCATGCCTCTGACATCTGTTGCATTTCTTAACGAGCTCAAGTGTGTTTACCTTCATAGTGGGCCAATAGTAGCCCTTCCTTAATGCCTTTTGGGTGAGCGCTCTACCCCCTAAGTGTCTTCCGCATAACCCTTCATGGATATCTTAAAGTACAAACTCAGCTTCTGAGGGTCGCAGGCAACGTAGGTAGGGGAGCTTGAAGGACCTTCTGTACAACCGTCCATCTATAAGGACATACCGAGATGACTGACGCTCTATCCTCCAAGCATTACGTTCTACAGGTTGGGTCTCGTGGAGCAGATAATCAACGAGCGGGTCAATCCAACTAGGTCCTCTATGTACACAGTTCGCATGGTGTTGTCACTGGTACTTGCTAGTCGTGACAAGGCATCAACTTCAGCGTTCTTGGACCTTGGTATTTTCCTAATGAAACAAGAGCTAAAGCCTGGTAGGATCTTCCTGACTTTGGTTAAGTAGGCCGCCATAATTGAGTCACATGCTTCATAATCACCATTGACTTGGTTAACTACTAGTTGTGAGTCGCTTGCACATGATGAGATGTTTTGTACCCATTTCCTTCGCTTTGTTTAGCCCAGCAGTTAGTGCTTCATACTCCACCTCATTGTTCGACGCCTTGAATCCAAACCGAAGAGCGTACTCCAACTTCACCTTGCTCAGGACGTACAGTATCAGTCCAACACTTTTTCCTCACTGGTTGGACGAGCTGTCTACGTGGTGGACTCAGGGCCCCTCATCCCAGGTCGGTACTACTTTGACCGGGACCGGTGCCGCACTGGTTGATGCCTCTGACACGTTAGCGGGCTCAATCAGTTCAGGGGCCGGTGTGTTGAACGTGCATTCTACTACGAAGTCCGCCAAGACTTGGATTTTGATCGTTGGTTGTGGCTTGAACCGGATATTGTACTCACTTAGCTCGATCGACCACTTCGTCAACCTCCCTGACACCTTGGGCTTAAGTAGATGTGCCTCAGAGGTCTATTAGTAAGGATGACGAAGGTATGGGCACAATTTCTAAGCTGCTACTATTAGCGCGTACGCCAACTCCTCGATGTCAGGATGTTTGGTTTTTGCGTCCTGCAAGACTTTACTTACATAGTAGATTGGTCATTGGACCTGATCTACTTCTCTGATCAATATCGAGCTGACCACCTCGTCACTCGCGGAGAAGTACAGCTTCAACACATCTCCTTCCTTAGGTCAGGTTAAAACCAGGGTGGTACTCAAATACCTTTCCAGCTCATCAAACGTGAGCTGGAACTCTTTAGTCCATTCGAAATTGTCATTCTTTTTTATTGCCTTAGAAAAGGGTAAGCACCGACCTACCGATTTAGACTTTAGGGCAACTACTCGGCAGTTAGTCGTTGGACCTATTTGATTTTTTGCTATAGTCACATATCTAAAATAGCCTTGATTTTATCCGGATTAGCTTCGATGCCACGTTGGTTCACTATGTAACCGAGCAAGTTGCCCGACGTGACCTTGAAGACGCACTTGTTTGGGTTTAACTTCATATTGTATTTCCTTAAAATTTGAAAAACAACGTCTAAATCATCGATTAAAGATCTAGAAAATTGGGTCTTCACGGCCATGTCATCAACATAACACTCCAATTTATTGCCAATCAAAGGCTCAAAAACATTGTTTACAAGTCGCTGGAAAGTTGCTCCAACACTTTTCAAACCAAAGGGCATGACTTTATAACACTACAACCCAAGTTCGGTTACAAAAGCAGCTTTATCCTGGTCGGTTGTGTTCATCCTAATCTGGTTGTAGCCGGAGTAGGCATCCATGAAACTCAGCAACTCATGCCCCTGAGGTCGCGTCTACCATGCAATCTATTCTAGGCAGGGGGAATCAATCCTTTGGGTAGGCTTTATTCAGGTTAGTGTAGTTGACGCACATGCGCCACTTGCCATTGGCTTTCTTCACAAGCATGGGATTGGTGACCCAACTCGGGTAATGGACCTCCCTGATGAAGTCTGTGGCAAGGAGCTTCCTGACCTCATCAACTACCCTCCACTGCTGCCGGGGTGAGGTTACGTTTTCTTTGTCTAACTGGCCTGACTAAAGGGTCCACATTAAGTTTATGAGTTATCACACTATATATATAAAACAAATTTTATATTAAGATATAGATAGAAATTTTATATATTTTTTATAATAAACTAAATTTAAATAAAATTTTAATTTATAAAAAATCATAGTTTTTAATTAACATAGGCAAGCTTGCCCCTATACATGCCTAGACAAATATTATTATGCTTAGGGTGTGGGCTAGGCTAGGTTAAGCAACCTCTAAAATTGTTAATACATTATCAAAATCTGGCCTGAGATCTTTTATGTTTCTAGTTGATTAGACTACACAATGGGTGTAGTCCATCACCCATAGCTGCTTCAGGTTCAATATAAATAATTTTTATCTAAAAATAGTAAAAATCCCAAAAATAATGCATGCATAGGTTGTGCTCAATTTGGTTCAGTCTAATTACAAGTGTCACATTGCTCTTAGGGGGTTGGGTCAAGTTGAGGATCAACCAAAGCCTAACCCGAAGTCTTAAAATTTGAGTTCGGGCTTATATTAATTTAATTAAGAGTAAATCATTAATAAAGTAAAATAAAGATTAATTATTTTAAAATACACTTACAAAAATTATAGCACTAAATCATTGATAAAGTAAAACAAATAAAATAGAACACTAATAGATAATATGGAAAAAATAATTATTCTTATTGAAAATTATTAATATAATTAATCCAAATTACTAAATTACTAAATTTTGTTCTAAAAAATTACTAAAATAAAGATTAATTATTTTAAACAACATTACATTCCTTCTTTATAATATTAATCAATTTCTTTTCTTTCATTTTTTCGTTCCCACTAGTTATTAATCTATATCTATACTATTAATAGAAGTGGGAATGAATTATAGATTCTAGAATTTTTCTTAACTAAAATACCTTCTTTTAAATTGGCCCCTTTATTTTGAAGGAAAAAAACATAATTTGAATTGATGCTTTTAAGTTCATTCCGTTCTCCCTTTCATCAAGTCTTGCATTTATAATATTAATTTTCATTCCATCTCATTAAATGCATATTAAAGAAATGATCTTTATGGATTTTTCTTAGCTAAAATACCACTACTTTTGAATTTGATTCCTCTCTAACCAAGGGCAAAAATGTAATTTTAACAACTACTCTCATTTCATTTAACTCCCTCTCATTAAGTGCTATATTTAAGACATTGACTCTCATTCTCTCTTATTAAATGTTATACTAAAAGTATTGTTTACTCACCAATAAATTCTACTAATCTATATCCAATAATTTTAATAATACAACTAGGGATGACACTTCCCACCCTACCTAGTGGGTACCTACCCCTACTCATTTTTTATTTACTTTTTTTTGTTTGAAAAACAGATTTTGTGTAGGGGCAAGTCTTTTTGGGATCTTACAACCCATATTGGTATGGTAGGGTATGGTATTAAGCTAAACCCAACCCTCCTTGACCCATAATTGAATTTATTAAAATACCTCCAGTGCGTATAATTAAATTACCAATATACTAGGGGGATTTTTCTTTGTTGTTGTAAGCATATGTAATTATGTATATCTATGTTGAATTTAAAAATGTTTTGAATCTTATGTGATAGATAATTGATAGTCTATGTGTTATCTACATGTTTTAATCAAATAATTGAAATTTTTTATGTTTAATCATGTTGTTTTGTTGGTTTACTGCTTATATAAAACAAGAAATAATAGAAAACTAGATGCATGCGTTTGGGGCCCGATCCACCCCATCCCTCAAGTACAAGGAGGGTAGGGTCGGGAGGATTTTTCTTTTCCATATGCGAGGAGGGTTTGGACTCTAAAAATCCAACATGCTGTAGGTTTTGGGGAGGGTACAGGTTGGGAGGTTTGTGTTTATAACTAACCCTAAAAATGAATTTGTTCTTTGTCTAAGTGGCAGGTAAGTATTTAACCCATGATGTCATAATTAAATAATAAAAAATTAAGATTAAATTAAAATATTAAAATACAAACTTTGTGAAAAGTATTGAGCATATCTATAATATTATATATCCATCATATATAATATATAATATTTCTTATAATTATGGAAATAGAATAAAAAAATTTAAATCCACCCAAAAGTGATATCATTTTTTCTTTTCAGTCAATTCATCAACCCATGATGCCATAATTATATAATAAAAACTGAAAAAATAAATAAAAATAAGAAATTATAGGAAATACAAAAATACAAAAAAAATGTCCATATCTCTAAAATTATATATTTATCATATTAAGGAAATTTAAATATATCTGTAAAGATGTGCACAAATTTTTTAAGTATCTCTAATATTATATTATTTACATCCATTAACACACCATGCTTTAATTATCTACGAGGTTCCAATCTGCCAAATTTGAGCGGAAGGCATAAATGGGCCCATCTCAGGTTTATTAATATATATTAAAATCAAATCCTGCCTAAACCTAAAATATTATATAAAAGGAAAATTTAGATTTTACTATTATGCAATGGGATCATGTCAATCTTCACATATATCAATTATGTCCAATGATTTGGTGAGCTCGTGTTTGTAACAACCTGGGTCATATCCGGGCCCAAACCAATAAGACACATAATAGGGTTATAGGGACTGAGTATGGACCCAACTTGAACCCGACCCGTATCACAGAATAAGCTGGAAGTAGCAGCCCGATCAAAATGGGCAGTTGCGGTGGCAGCCCCTCTTTAAAAGATATTTTCCCATTTAGGGAAATCTTGTAATAACTAAGACACCTCACTCAAACGGTTACAATATTATTAAGTACATCAGAACCTTCCTTTGAAACGTAATTCTGACTTTCTCTATCTTTTTGGACACAAACAAGTATGGATTTTTAGGATTGGGAAAGGTCAAAATCATTGCTATAAATATTTTGCAACACCAGAAGAAATATCACACTATCCTACTCTACGTTTCAGAGAAAATGGATTTCTCTGTAAGTCTCTCAAATAACTCATGTCTTCTTCTTCTTCTTCTATTACTACTACTATTATTATTGTTACAAAGAGGCGTTTTGGTGATTTAGTTCGATGGGTTTCCAGTTGTATGCTTACTCCTTTCTCATCGTTTGCTCTTTTCATTCTTTCTTTTGTTCTTTCAGAGCTGAAGTTCGTTCATTTATCATTTTATATATTAATTCATATTTTTACTCTAATGTGTTCCTAATAAGTTCTCTTTCAACGCAGGCAATGAAGATACTATCGATTTTTGTTTTGTTCGGATTGCTGGGGTTGAAAGTGCCGGAGTGCCGTTCATTGAAAACTTTGGGATCACAGCTGGAGTACCAGGCAATAAATTGTCGAAAGCATAGCGCATCACTGACGGACTTCGGAGCCGTGGGCGATGGAACAACGGTGAACACCAAGGCCTTTCAGGCGGCAATTAATCATCTCAGTCAGTTTTCCTCTGACGGTGGTGCCCAGCTCATTGTTCCGCCAGGAAAATGGCTGACGGGGAGCTTCAATCTCACCAGCCATTTCACCCTTTATCTTCAGAAGGACGCTACTATCCTTGGTTCTGTGGTCTGGTTCCCTTCTCTACTCTTTCTCCATCTCTATATATCACTGTTAATTGCATTCCATGTCAATAGACATTAATTTGTACGGGATGTATAAATTAAATTGTGGTTAACATTATGAACTGGATATTTGATTAACATGATCAATGCATGAGTTTACTCAATCGTGGGTCAGTCAGTCCTGGTTAATTATGATAATATAATCTGACTAGAGAGAGAGAGAGATTTAAGAATCAAGGTTGCTTTTTTGAATTGTCGTCACCATGATTTCACCTTTATTTTATTTGATCTTGATGAACTTTATAGGATGAGAGTGAGTATCCAATTATTGATCCTTTGCCTTCTTACGGAAGGGGAAGAGACGCCCCCGGTGGAAGATATATCAGCCTCATTTTTGGAACCAATCTCACCGACGTTGTAATCACAGGTAATTAAGAACACTCTTGTTTTGATCCAAATTCGTTTAATTTGTTTACTTAAATATATTATTGATTTAACCTGGTGGCGATGGATCCATTAATGGATTTGATTGCAGGTGACAATGGCACGATCGACGGCCAAGGTGAACATTGGTGGGGCAAGTTCCACCAAAAGAAAATCAAAAATACCAGACCCTACCTGATTGAAATCTTGTACTCGGATCAGGTCCAGATATCCAATCTCACCTTGGTCAACTCTCCTTCATGGAATGTTCATCCCACTTATTGCAGGTTTGCTTATATATTACTCCTTCATGGAATGTTCTTCCAATATCGACTGTTCATTTCTCCTTTTAGATCGAGGTTACTCTTCCAGTTTAATCTCCTATCGGAATTTGAAAAATGTGCAGTAATGTTATAATCCAGGGGATTACTATCCTCGCTCCAGTCAATTCTCCCAACACCGACGGGATCGACCCAGGTAATTAACTCTGATTCTGCAGGTTAATTAATAATGAATGCAAAACGTCAAACGGCCATCAATGAATCCTCGTGAAATCATGGTTAATACTCTTCTTTGATCTCTTGCTCTTCTCAGATTCCTGCAATAACGTTAGAATTGAGGACTGCTACATAGTATCTGGAGATGACTGCATTGCTGTAAAAAGTGGTTGGGATGAATATGGAATTGCTTTCGGGATGCCGACACAGCACCTCATCATCAGAAGGTTGACATGTATTTCTCCGACCAGCGCTGTCATCGCGCTGGGAAGCGAGATGTCCGGCGGCATCCAAGACGTCAGGGCTGAAGACATCGTAGCCATCAACTCAGAGTCAGGCGTGAGGATTAAAACTGCTCCAGGAAGAGGAGCATACGTCAAAGACATATATGTGAGAAGGATGAATATGAACACCATGAAGTATGTGTTCTGGATGACTGGCTCTTATGGGCAACACCCAGATGAAAAATATGATCCCAAAGCGCTCCCAGATGTCCATGGGATCAATTGGATGGATATGACTGCTGAAAATGTGACCATTCCTGCAAAGTTGGAGGGAATTAATGGAGACCCATTTACAGGTATATGCATTTCGAATGTGACGATTGGGTTGTCTCCAAAACCAAAGAAAGTGCAATGGAACTGCACCGATATTCAGGGAGTTGCCAGAGATGTGACCCCTCCGCCGTGCGATTTGTTGTCCGATCAGGGGTCGACGGGGAGTAAGAGTTGCTCTTTCCCTACAGATAGGCTACCCATTGATGATGTTCAATTGAAGATATGCTCTTATAATTAAAGGACCGACGAGCAGTTCCTGGATTACCATTATATCTACTTTAATTTAGATCTTTCAATGTAATGTACACAGTAATGGTGATGGAGTAGGGATCAAATTAATCACATTTCTCAAGCAGTTCAGGAGTCGGGCCTTATGACTAGCTGAAAACAAAACGATGATTACTTCTATGGTCTAACTGTATCTCATAAAATAAAATTTTATTTATGGTTGAATTGATTGTTTGATCAATATATAAAATGAAGCATCAAGCAATAATTAGCTAACTTGGGCTTGCAACGTATGGTACGGCACTATTTAATACTTAGGCCCAACCTTGGTTTCATAATGAACATCTGATTTGCACAATTAAACGAGTTAAGTGGAGCAGTCAAAATTCAAATCAACTCCCAACCATAGAACAAGTATAGTTTAATTTGAATCTATATGAACAAGGGCAAATGGATGAGAGCCCCTAAACTTCCCGTATCTGATCATTGATGTAATTAGCTAGCATATGGGTGCAAGCCAGGGTGACCTGGGCCAGGTTTAAGCTCAATTTAGGCCCAACCCTAAGAATTGGGCCTTAAGTCCCTAGTTTGGACTCGGGGTGTCAATCAATCGATTTTGGATTGGATCCAATCTTATCCAAATCTTGTCAAATCGGATTTGTACACATTACTAGAATTTCTATGTTTAGAGGCAATTGGCGAGAGGCAGTCACAAAAACTGCCTCTATAATGCATTATAGGAGGCAAACTTAGAGGGTTATTTTAGAGGCACTTCTTAATGCCACTAAAATTATAATTTTTCCCTTACAATTTTGGCGGACAAAGAAAGTAATCGCCGATTAGTTTGGTACCCAAACACAATCACGCGCAAAGACTCCTCACTTTCTCGCTGCAAAGCTCCCTCTTTTCTTTCTTTCTCGTCTCTCTCTCTTTTCCTTCCTATTCTCTTTTCTTCTTCATCTCATGCCCTAGTGTCACAGGTGATTCCTTCGTCGCGCCATCAAAGCACCTATCGTGAGCCATTAGAGTGCCAACCGCGTGCCTTCGTGGTGTCAACATGTATGTCATGGGTGGGTTTTGCATGTATTTTGTAAGGGGGGACCGCCAATGGCGTTATTGTAATTACATAGTACGATTTTTCATCATTTTGATGTTTTCTATTGTTATTCCCCCAAAAGCTTAATGTACTCTTTGAGGGGAGGTAGGTAATTGAGTGAGTCATGAGCATGTAAAGGTTAAGCATGAGATCCCCTCGACACTGAACTGTGTGCTTATGCTTGCCATCCATTAATGCAATACAATTTGCCTTTTATCTAATTTGTGTGTCATCTTTGTTGCATTTTCTTGTGTTGTTGCTTGTTGCTTAAGCTTACTCGTCGCATTCAAGTGCCACACGGGGTCCTAACGACTAGCCCCATTGTTAGACAGTTTTGTTTGCCCTTAGCTTCAATCTGATTTGATGTACTTTTGACATTTAGCGTAAATAAATAAAGTGCATGTTTGATTCATGATGTTTGGTTTGATTCTGTGTAAGACCCTAAAACTGGACACTTATTGAGACTCGTGTTAGTTTTAAATGTTCACAGCCATTGGATAAATCTGAGAAGATTTATCCAGCCAAGGTTGATACTGGTGTGCCGCCAAGTGTTGGGATGGCCTATCTCGGCCACCAGGGTAAGACCCAAGGCACATGCAGTGTGGGATTGCTCGAATCCTTGAACCGGACCAGATTTCCAGTATGGCCTTGGACCTTGGAGACAGATGGGCAAAACTGGAAAGTTACACCTGACCCCTAGACTCGATTATGATACTTCACTAGGTGTCAGATCGAACTGTCTTTGATATGCCAATCAGTGAGATCCTTAGCGGGGGTCAAAACCTGGGCATGTTGGGGCAGTTTGAGAATTCATCTGAGTGGGTGATCATAGTGACAGGATCAGCCCCTTTGTCGGATAGAGGTAATGATCGGGAATGCACTCTATTTGATGGAAACCAAACTGCCGGCAGTTGATTTCAATCGTTGGAATTTTGTTTTGCAAAATTTATATTTAATATATATATATATATATACGGTTTCAAAATGTTTGCAAATGGTTTTAATTCCCGGGATCCATGTGAGTGGAGAGTGCAACACTGTTCCTTGTAGCCGAGGGAGAGGTCCTCTCTTGTCGGGCAGTGCTTGATCATTATGGGCTGAGAGGTTAAGTGTAAGGCCATTTAGGATAATACCTGATGGGCTAATCTTGCACCTGCCCACAGTCCCTGGGTTTTTATAAGATGGCTTGGCCCAGGGACCACTTAATGTAAGTGTTGGGCCCATAGGGTCCATATGATGGGCTCAGCGGTTCACTGAGCTTCTCAGTGAATTCGGCTAGGCCTTGTAATAAAGGCTGGGCTGAACCCATGTGGCTGGTGTGTAGATCAATGCTTGGGTCCCACGCCATACAAAGAAGCCCAACTAGGCAGCAGATTGAAAACTAATTAAGCATAGGTTATTTAATGGGCCAAAAGCCCATTTCGAACTGGGCTAATATGATCACCCACTTAAGGGGCGGATCTGAGATTAAGGTTAGCAAAAGGATTGGGCCTTTAACCTAATCCACTCTGGGAGACCAAATTCAAATCAGATTTGAATATGGTAATCTCCTGATAAGATCAGGAGTTATCTAACCTAATCTGCAGATAGGAATAAGATCATCCCCTATCCAGATGCTGATTTGGATTGGGATAACTCCTAATTAGGAGATTTCTTAATCAAGAAGAAAAGGAGGAGAAACCCTAAGTGAGAGACAACAGAATTCGAACCTAGGGTTTTTGAGCAAGAAATCATCCTGTGAATTGAGATAGGATCTCATACACATTCCAGAGAGAAGAGAAGCATTCTTCGCCATCTTCATCTCAGGAATTCTCCTCCAGCCGCCGCCATTCTCAGAAAAGATTTGATCTTTGAAGAAAAGAAATCAAGAAATCAGTTCTTGATATCAAAGAACTGAAAAGGTTCGGTGCTTAGTGTTTCCAAAGGATTCTTTTGAAGGATTCAGTGTGTAGGACGCACTCTGTTGGTTCCGTTCCACATATTGCTGTGTCATCTTCAGCAGGAGCGGATCTTGGTGTCCTCTTTCGGCGTGAACACCAACTTTGGGAGATACTGCTTCTCTGGATCAGGTATAATTCCTCCCTTGTCTTTTGGTTCAGATCTGGTTCGATTATGGTTCAAGTAGGATCCTTGAATATTGTATTCTAAATTTAGGGAATATGATTCCCAGTTGGAAGAAGGTAGGAAATTTTTGAAATTTGCCCACCCATTCCGCAACCCTTTTGGCGTCCATACGATGGATCTTACCATTCTTTCACTCGTGACAGTTGGTATCGGAGCAAGAGGTCCTACACACTCTGGACCTTGTCTTTGTCCCTACATCAACACAATGAAGAGCAACCGTGGCATTGCCGATGACACACCACATGGGCGGCTCCAAGCCCACGACACTGATGAAGCTCCACTTGACGAACCTACCAAGACACAAGCCCCAAAGGGCCGCACAACTAAAGCTAGCAAGCACGACAAACCAGTCGACCAACTAGCTAGCGTGGACATGCACCTCCTACGTTGCGAGGTGACAGTAGGAGAAACCCGAGATCGGGTTGATGAACTCCACCTCAACCTAGAGATGGTTGAAAATGCAGTGGTGGAACTAGAATGACGTTTCAATGGCGCCTTCAGAGACATGCACACCACCATACAGAATTCGGGAGCTGGGCCTTCCCAAAGCAGCCTACAGGGCTTGCTAGACAGATTTCAAGTGCAATTGGATGAGATGAGAGATGAGATGATTCTCCTAAAGAGGGCGGTGGCCAACGCACCTAGCACTCCCTCCACCCTAGCTTCCATGAACATCAAGATCCAAGAGCCAACACCTTACTCGGGTGCTCAGGATGCTAGGGAGCTTGACAACTTCTTATGGCAATTGGAGCAATATTTCTCTGCCATTGACATCATTGACAACCAAACTCAGGTACGTACAACTGCTATGTATTTCACTGATATCGCAATGTTATGGTGGCGTAGGTGTTGCCAAGACATTGAACATGGAACCCGCACCATCGACACCTGGGTTGGATTCAAGCGTGAGACCAAGCGGCAGTTCTACCCAGAAAATGTGGAGTACATGGCGTGCCGAAGAATGAAGAATCTCAGACATCAAGAATCACTACATGACTATGTCAAGGAGTTTTCGGCCTTGACGCTGGAGATCTCTGACATGTCGGACAAGGATCTCCTGTTCAATTTCATGGACGATCTCAAGCCATGGGCTGAGCTTGAACTCCAGCGACGCGGGGTTGAGGACCTCGCCACCGCCATGGCCGTAGCTGAGCAGCTTGTTGATCTGAGAACACCTAAGGAAGATGCGCCAAAACCATCCAGCCCACGTACCATGAGTTTGAGCGGGGGAGATTAACAATCAACCTCTACAAAGGAGAAGCCAGTGCCCGCGGACAAGCCCTACAATTACCAACAAGGGAAGAAGCCACAAGGAGGCCCAAGCCATCAGGGCCACCAATTCACTAGGAGACCTCCTCCTGCACCTTGTTACCTTTGCAATGGGAAGCATTGGATGAGTGACTGTCCAACCCGAAAGAAAATAACTGCCCTCATCGCCAAACTCAGCGATAGTGAAGAGAGCGATGAGGAGAAACCCACAGCGGCGCCAAGAGTAGGCGCCCTCCAGCTCATCAATGCCATGGTCAAGAAAGAGGCCACATGCAAGCGGCCCACCAAAGCCCACAAGGGGCTGAATTATGTAGACATCACCCTCGGCGGGAGGCCGACCCAAGCCTTGGTGGACACTGGGGCCACCCACAATTTCATTTCGCTTGCAGAGGCAAAGTGACTCGGCTTGACCACCACCAAACAAACTAGGTGGGTCAAGGCTGTCAACTCTGGGGCCAAAGCAGTAGAGGGCATGGCCTGTGGAGTAGAACTCCGAGTTGGACCTTGGAAAGGACCCATCAATCTATCTGTGGTTCCCTTGGATGATTTTCAGGTTGTTCTTGGAGTGGAGTTCCTCACGCAGGCGGAAGCAGCACTTATGCCACACATCAACAGCTTGCTTATTCTGGACGAACATTCCCCTTGCATGGTTCCTGTCTCATCAGCCTTGCAGATACTTGGGAAGCAGCTTTCAGCCTTACAGTTGTACCAAGAAACCAGCAACCATGAAGACAACGCCGCGTCAACAAGGAAGAACCCCTATCAAGTACCTCACATCGACACTGGAACTGGTTGGGAAGTCGTCACCAGGAAGAAGTCACCCCCAAGACAGTTCCATTTCCAGCACCAATGCCAATGCCAGCGCCCAAGTCAGCACCAACATCAGCATCAGCATCAGCTTCAACACCAACCACATCAGTAGAAGTCGACTTCACAGCAGAAGCCGCTAGCGCCCGCAATTGATGGGCCCAATAGAAGACCCAAGGCCGTGTCAAACCTTGCCCACATCTACTACCACAACCACCATGGAGAGCGAGTACCACCCAAGCCATCTAGGGACTACATTCACATCATCCCTCAGGCTAATTCCCGTAGTAGCCCTGTGAGTTACCCTTGGGGAAAAATGCATGGGAACCCACACCTTAATAATCCAAAACACCATTTTGATCCTTACCTGGCCCAAACCTACCCCTTAGCCAAACTGAACCAGTCACTAACATACCTTGAGGCTGCTAGGAAAGGACTTAGTCATAGGAAACCTCAACAGAATGAAACAACCCAACCATGCCACCAAAATATACACCTCGGCCTTGGACGACAGCCGGTTCGGGGAGCAGCAGAAGAACCTTCCTTCCGCAACAGTGACTCTAAGGGACCAGCCGAAGCCGATTAGAGGTGACTCCTTCGTCGTGCCATCAAGCACCTACCATGAGCCATCAGAGTGCCAACCGCGTGCCTTCATGGTGTCAACATGTGTGTCATGGGTGAGCTTTGCATGTATTTTGTAAGGGGGGACCGCCAATGGCATTATTATAATTAAATGGTATGATTTTTCATCATTTTGATGTTTCTTATTGTCACTCCCCCAAAAGCTTAACGTACTCTTTGAAGGGAGATAGGTAGTCGAGTGAGTCATGAGCATGTAAAGGTTAAGCATGAGATCATCTTGACACTTAACTGTGTGATTATGCTTGCCATCCATTAATACAATACAATTTTCCTTTTATCTAATTCGTGTGCCATCTTTGTTGCCTTTTCTTGTGTTGTTGCTTGTTGCTTAGACTTACTCATCGCATTCGAGTGTCGCACGGGGTCCCAACGACTAGCCCCGTGACACTAGTTTCCTCTCTTTTCTTCCTCTCTCTTCCCCTTCCCTTTTCCTTCTCTTTCCCCGTTACTGGGATGCTATTCATCATCTCTATGGCCTGGAGCTGCAACAGCTAAAATTCCCCACTCCCCTCAGATGTCGTCGATCCCCTGATCAAGCTGTTAGAGAGGATGATTGGAGACGACACAGTATCCTTGACTTCACCATCATGGTTGTTAGAGAGGACGATTGGAGATGGCACGACCTCGATTTCCCTATTCCATTGATCGATTTTAAGGTCTATCATAATCAGGTAAGCCTGTTATTGCCCCTAGTGGATAGTCTTCTTTAATCTTTTTTTTTTTTTTTTCTTTGTGTGTTTATTGTATTAATCTTGTATTTAGCCACTATTGTGACTTGAGGGAGAGTAGGAGAGACAATGGAGCTGGTTCTCGACATCAACCCAAGCCTATCATTGTTTTCTTTGATAATTGTATAGATTTGGATTCTAAAATCCCAACTGTTTAAACATTGAATCATGTTATTATTAATTATTTTTCCATTATTTTTCTTTTTTTTTTTGTTCCAATGATTGCTGGGTTAATGTTTTCATTTTCTTCGGCTTTTGGATTAATCTCTGATCGGAAGAAAGATTCTAGAGACTCTAAATCTCAGTTTGTTATTTCTTCCCTTGTTTTTGCTAATCAACCGTCCACCATTTGGACCTTTGAAGTTTTTGATTTCTAATACCCAGAAAAGAGAAAAGATCTTTCCTCTAGTAAAAAATGGAGAATAATATATTTTCTATTAGTAATTAAGTTACCTTGCATGTAGAAGTATTCAATTCTTCATATTCATGTGACAGGTTGACAATTATATAATATGATTACAATTCTTATCTACCATGCATCTCAATATTGAGATGGTAGAAAAAACTCCTTATCTCAATTATGTAATTGATGTCAATAAAGAAAAAGAAGAAGAATAAGAGCTTGGAACATAATAGAATCATATGAAGGCTACATATATGAAGGTTTAAATGTATCATTGCATATCATTTGATACATATAACAACATATAGTTTTTAAGGGGCATCCATGTGTTATATATTGAGAATTGACTGGGTTTAAATGTTTTGAATGATAATTTGTGGTGTGACATTAGCCCCTATAAAATGCCAGAACGAAAATGAAAAAAAGAATAGAGTTTCAGTTGTTTGATTTGCATATCGAGAGAATCAATACTTTGAACCTTGAATATGAATTGATATCAGTTTGTCCATATGCTCTTGATATAGCACAACGGTGGGACAGGATTCTTCTAAACAACCCCAAATAGTAAACTCAAAAGTTTTGGGGAGTCACCCTTTACTCCCCTTTGGATTGGTCCCTGGTTGTGACCATGGTTACCAAATACCTATATTAAGATAAAAGTAGAGCCAAAACAAAGCCATATATAGTAAAAAGATTAGTTAAAGTCATTATAAGTGTTTAATACTCTTTCTTTAAAAAAATATGAAACAAAAATTTTGATATGCTTTTTATTTGATATATTTCATTAAATATATGAATTTGTGTGAGTATAATTTGTTTATGTTGTAAATGATATACTAAAACTCCAACATTTATATTTTTTCTCCATAGTTTTCAAAAATTCCTGCTATATGCATACTATAATTTTTATGTTCATATAATTTTCTGTATTTTGAAAATATATTTGTTTCAATACAGTTTGTTTATAATAGAAAAAAGCATATTATATGCATGCTTTTTAACTATAGTTACATCTATAATTTCTTCTTTTCTATATAAACAATTCATAAAATTTGAATGTGAAGACACTAAGGCTGCATTTGGCAATCCTTATTTTAAGGAGTTATCTCCTTTTTGCAATTAAAAACTCGGTGTTCATAGGGAAAAGGAAATAAGTCCTTAAAAATAAGGAATGCCAAATGCAGCCTTAGTATGAATAAATGAGGATTCTATGTTTGATGAGAAGCCAATTTTTTTTCGAGTAATAGGGTAATTGTATTTTTTTTTTTGAAAGGTAAAGTAAAATATTATTGAATCCGATAATACAAGTTACAACAGAGAAGCTTGCCACATGAGGACTAGATAGAGCACTAGGCCAAAGTTACAAACTCCATATGGACTTTGATCTAAACAAGTCGGGTGCATTCAGGTTCTTAAAATCTGGAGTAAGACACCCAAGAAATCAGTTTGCTGACCGCCTGTTGTGCTACCTTATCAGTGCTCTTAGTCCTTTTACAAAAGACTCTTCTGTTCCTCTCTGCCCAGATTACCCAAAGAACAGCCGTAGCAATTGCCTTCCATATTAATTTTCCTTTTTTCTTCAAGTCTGTAATCTCCCAACTAAACATAAGGTCTTTGACTGATTTTGGCATAACCCAGTAAAGTCCAACAGCCTTGAGGAAGTGATCCCACACTATAGAGGAGATAGGACAATGGATACACAGGCGGTCTGTGGATTCAAGCAAAAGACCACAAAGACCACACAACAGAGAAGAGAGATGAAGACCCCTCCTGTCTAAATTGATTTCAAAGAAGCATTTGTTCTGCACCATTGTCAACACAAGGAAGTTGGATTTAGAGGGAGAAATAGGATTCCAAACTTGTTTACAGGGGAAGTTGCCATCACCATACCTACTCCAGATCTAGAACCATTCATCTTTCCCGTTTGTATCAATAATCTGACCCTGTAACAATTCCAACAGCTCCAAGACCCCATTTACTTCCCAATCAAATAGGTTTCTTATGAATTGAGGATTCCAAACCACTGTGTTATTGGAGAGAAAATAAGACTCTGCCATTGATACTTCTTGGTTTGTTGCACATTGAAAAAGAAGGGGGAATGCCTAAGTTAAAGGTCTATCCAAACGCCAAGGATCTTTCCAAAACTTCAGTCTTCCCTCTACCCACCTTAGATCTCACACCTGGGTACATCAAATGTATACTTTTGAGAATACCTTTCCAAATAGAGCAACCCCATGCAATTTGGGAATGGATCCTGTGAAAACCAATTTCCCCAATCCACCCCAATTTGGGAATGGGGCAATTGTATTTTAAGAACTCAATGTCTAGAATTCATTGTAACATGAAACCACAACTTGCTCAGTTGTTTGGTTCTATGATTCTAGGCTGCATTTTCCAAATCCATGTTTTGCAAATTCTACTATTATGACAAAAAAAGTCCAAATGATGCAATCTGAAGACTCACAGATTTGGAAATTCCAACTGTGGTGTCGAATCCATGTTAATCAAAATCCATGGATTGTCCTAAGAACCAAGTTACTTATTTCTTTTGAGGGATTTACTTTGGTTGTCAATTTTACTTCTTTGCTTGGTGCTTGTCCAACTGAGGTTCAAAGTATCTATACATATAATTATCAATAAAGCTTGGAAATGGATAGGTATTGTGATATGGATACATTTAGCTAAAATAGGTCACTTGTTTGGAACAATAAATTCAAAAGAAACCAACATATATAATGGTCATGTTAATCTCAAAAAAAAAAAAAAAGAAAGAAATCTGAAAGTGCCAAACAAAATTATACCTAAGTTAAAACCACACACTGCAATCAAGAATTGGGAAAATGGGTAAATGTGTTGAAGTTAAGGCTTCCAATCACTAACAAGGCAAACAACATGCACACAAACATATCCACACATTATCTTCTCATTCAATCAAATGTTGTACTTCACCCCCACCCCCCATCCCGGGACATTGAAACATTGAACTGACTAAAATGTTGGAATATAAGATAGTGAATGCACATCTTAAAATGTAATTGATTAAAAACTACCTGAATATAAACATTGAACATTCACCTTCCCAAACTACTATAATTTCTTCCATTAGTAAATGTATGATCTCAACAAAGTGAAGCCTCAAAGTGTAGTTTCCATTTAGCAACCAGTATCAACAGTGGAGTTGTTGCATTTCTATAAAGATTCCATGATATGGCAATTTCATTTGGATATCATAACTATGCCTCTGGGTCATGGTTTCCTCTAAAGTTTTAGGATCATTATCCTCAGCTTACTTCCTACTTAGACCTCCTGGAGATGAAAGGCATTTATTGTTCAGGTGGAGTCCTAAATCAACTAATTCTATAGTAGCAAGGTTTTGTGAAGAGAGAAGCTATGCTAGCTGTTCAAATAGAGTAAAGGCAAAGTTGGATAGGATCAACATGATATGACACTCTTTTATAGGTATTCATTATTACTGAGTGAGGTTTGGACAGTCAATTTATATCAAAGATCTAATCCTTTGTGGATGCTACTTTGTTTTAGTTGTTTTGTTTTGTCACCTCTCTCCTTAAGTAATGAAGAATGATATTTTTTTGTATTTTCTCATTTTCTTAAGTAATGAAAAAAGGATTGAGAGTGTCCTTTCTCTTTCTTCCCATTGAATTGTCCCAATATCTCTGGAAGAGTACTTTGTTTTGTTTTCTAAAGTTCCAATTATGTGGTTCATAAACCTAGATCTGATTCAAGTTTCAATTTGCCATGTCTAATAGGAAGAGTACTTTGGTTTTGTTGTAAAACTAATGAAGGGCCTTTTTATCACTTTTGGAGTATCTTTTCATATCTTTCCGTATCACCTTGTTATTTATATTTGGGACTGAAGATCAAGGTTTATATTTAAAAAAATGAGATAGAAATAAAAAAAAAAAACTGAATTTATGATATTCTAAAATTTCAACCAATTATTGGTACCTTTTCTTTCGGCTTCTTAATAGTTTTGGTAGCCCTGGATCTGCTTTTTAGTTATGTTGTGGCATTGAGTTTGCTTCATCTTACACTTGCACTTTACATGTATATCTTAGTATATTATTATTGTTCACACATCCTCAACTTTGGATGGATGGCTACCTTCAACTCCATGGATCATTAACTTCTTCCCTCCTAATGGTTCTGTTCTAGTGCATAGAATGGTGCACTTAACCTCTTAACATGTATGAAACTTCCCCTATTCATTCCATATCAACCCTAGGCTTTTATTCCTAATTTGTTTCTGTTCACAAGGAAAAGTTTATAGAGGGATCATTTAGCCCATGACAGAAGAGAGGATAAACAAAGTTTGAAAGGCTATCCAATAGGTTGGACCTCTCATCAAAAAAAAAAAAAAAAAGCGGTTACAAGGAGTTATCTTCCAAAATGAAAACAAAGAGTTGGATCACTTTAGATCTGGGTACAACCCAAAGGTCATAGGTTTACAACTTTGTCAGGGTCATGTGCTAATTAGACAGCTACAACCCAACAATTTTTCTTTTTGGGATTTGTGTTGGAACAAGGGCCAAAATTTGTTTTTAAAAATTAAAGCTCTTTTATTGACTTAATTAATACAAATTAATGATAGAGGTAAATTGACACAAGGAGGTTTTCTTAGGTTGTAGGAACATAATCTAAGTATCCTAAGATCACCACTAAGAATGTCAGGGATCTGACCCAAATTTAGCTAGTCTCTTTATAGGGGAAAAGTTGCATCAGAATAGAACAAACAACAAGATCATTGATTTCCTTGTGAAGCCATATTGCATAAGCCATGAAACAGAATAAATACATGAAATCCATTTGCATGTTTTCAGTTTTATCTCTGAAACCTTCACTTGAGGAACATAAATGAAGATGAACCCATTATTAGACCGTTAAAAGTGTAGACATATGTGATGTTTTTAGCTTAAAATCTTGATGCTTTCATATAGAATCTCAGTCATTGTATCAAAATAGTAGTTCTACACTCATAGGGTTATGATTTTATCCTTGTATAATATCATCATGACAACTAACACTTCCACTCCTAATCTTAATGACATGCCAAAATTTCCACTCCCAGACCTAGCTTTTCCTACTGCACAAGGACGCTTCTTCCTATTGTGCAAGTTATGTATACATTTGCAATTGCATCAGGGGAGTAATAAGCTCTTGCAGTCATATTAAGGGCTATAGGTAGCCATATATGATTCACTCTAAATGCCAAATGGGTAGATGTATCATTGTATTTGTGTTTCAACTTGTATAAGAGTTATTTCTTTTATCAGTATAATTCCTTCTTACTTATGTGACCAGGGCACTCTTGACTTACTTGGAATGATCTTCACAGTTCCTTGATTTTGCATTTGCAAATGCAAATCAAGAAGGGAAAATTCTATATTCATGTATTAAGTGCAACAACTCTATGTTGAGAAATTGAACAGAAGTGTATGACAATATTATTTGTGAGGGGTTTAATAAGACTTGCACAAATTGGGTGTACCATGGTGATGCTACAACTTCTAACCACAAGGCAACTGCTACAAATAGTGAACCAGGTCCATATGATGATATGCATGGTATGTTACATAATGTATTTGGTTATTTAAGCTCAGATGATGATTCAAATGATGTGACATTGCACCTAGACAAGAGACTAATGATGATGCTCAAAAGTTTTTTAAGTTGGTAGAAGATGTTGGTAAAGAATTATATCTAGGATGTAAGAAATCTTCCATGCTTTCTTTTTCTGTTTTGACTATATCACATAAAATGTTTGGGTGAATGGACCAACAAATCATTTACTATGTTGCTTGAGCTATTAAAAAAGTATTTCTGGAGGGAAAAATATTGTCAAAGTCATTTTATAAAACTAAAAAGATCATCAAGGAATTGAGTCTCCATTATGAAAAAGTTGATATGTGCCCAAATGATTGTATGTCATATTGGGAAAAAACTGTCAAGTATGAGTCATGTATTACATGTGGTATTTCTAGGTGGGATTTTGATAACAATATATCATCTAAGAAAAATTGAAAGATTCCAAAGAAGATATTGTGTTATTTTCTCTTGACATCAAGGCTTTAAAGGCTATTCATATATGGAAAAACTTCTTTCATGTGTTGCATGATGAAGAATGCCT
This sequence comes from Nelumbo nucifera, assembly GCF_055504915.1. Lineage (NCBI taxonomy): Eukaryota > Viridiplantae > Streptophyta > Magnoliopsida > Proteales > Nelumbonaceae > Nelumbo > Nelumbo nucifera. The sequence continues at coordinate 42,749,250 of NC_142654.1, forward strand.
TAAAGATGGAAAGTTGAGGCATCCTAATGAGTCACCTGCCTGAAAAATGTTTAACTTCTTACATTACATTTGTTGTGGATAATCGTAATGTTAGATTTGGATTAACTATATATGGCATTAATTCATTCAAGACAATGAATTTTTCCTATAGCACATGGCCTGTTGTTATTATACTATACAACTTACCACCATGGATGTATGAAGCAACCCTATTTTATGTTGTCATTACTTATTCCTAGCCCTTATGCACCGGGTAACAACATTAATGTGTACTTACAACCTTTAGTAAATGAGATAAAAATATTATGGGGAGATATAGAAACTTATGATGCTTCAAGAAAAGAGAAATTTCCACTTTATACAGTTGTATTATGGATAATTAATGACTTTCTAGGATATGCTAATTGGTTTGGTTGGAGCACTAAATGTTACTTAGCTTGTCCATGTTGCCATAAGGATACTTGTTCTATATACTTATCAAAAAGTTGAAAGATATGTTACATGGGTCATTGACGATTTTTGGATCATGATCATAAATTTAGAAATGATGAAAGATTTTTTGATGGTAAACAAGAATATAGGGATACACCAGTTTCACTCTCTGATTCTGATGTATTAGTAGAGGTGGGTGACATTAATGTTATATTTGGAAAGAATATATGTGATGAAAATCTTTCATTTAATTGGAAAAAAAAAGAGTATTTTCTTTGAGTTGCTATACTAGAAAGATCTTTTATTACATCATAATCTTGATGTTATGCACATTGAAAAGAATGTATATAACAATATTGTGGTTGAAACATTATTGAATATTGAAGGAAAAGGCAAAGATAACCTAAAATCTTGTCAAAATTTATAAGCAATGAATATAAGACCAACTTTGCATCCAATGCAAATTGGACAAAATAAAATATATTTGCCTCCAACATGCTTCACAAATGGATAAGAAGGAAAAATAATTTTTTTCCAAGTCTTGAAGCAAGTAAAAGTTTCAAATGACTACGTATCTAACATTTTAAGATGTGTGCACTTAAAGGAGCGGAAAATCTCAGGATTAAAGAGCCATGATTGTCGTATTTTGATGCAACAATTACTTCCCTTGGCTATTCAAAGGACATTAACTAAGAATGTAGCCTCAATTATGATTGAATTAAGCTCATTCTTTAGGGAATTATATTTCAATGTTGTCCAAATACATAATTTTCAAATGTTAGAATCTCAAATTGCATTAATTCTTTGCAACTTGGAAATAGCCTTTGCACTATCATTTTTTTGACATTATGGTGCATTTGTCGAACCATTTAGTGGGTGAAGCCATGATATGTAGGCCCATACAATATTGTTAGATGTACCCTATTGAGAGGTATGTGATAGTAATTAGAAAGTTTGATTTGATTAAATGCCTATACTAATAATTAAAGCCTAATCCATATTCATCCAATTTCATATTGATATAGGTATTTATCTACATTAAAGTCATATGTGCGTAATAGAAATCAACCTGAAGGCTTGATTGTAGAAGGGTATCTTGTAGAAGAATGTCTAACATTTTGTTTAGTGGAGATGAGATTTAACTGACCAATCAGGAATCACAATAATATTTCTATGAAAAAACAATTTTCTATCTTTCGACACATAGGGCATGCATTTGGAAAGTGTGAACCATTTACCAATATGTTCTCTTCAATTGTGATGAATTCATCCCCATCCAAGAGTAAGATCTAATTGTTTTATTAAATTAAGTAAAATGTAATTTTTTAAATCTAACATAGATTAAATCACGTGTAGAGAGTACATGAGCACTCTTAAGCAATGTGTTCATCATAGACAAATAAGAGATATGGAACGGATTCATAGTGAGAAACTTCACAAATGGTTTTACAACAACGTAAGAAATTATTATTACAATGTAGTACCATGTGTACATTTAGTTTATCAATCAACTTTTTTCATAACTAACTTCTAATGGATTTATTAGGTCATAGATATGCAACAGACAAGGTCTGAACAAGTATCAAAATGATATTAGATGGTTGGTCATTAATCCAACAATATTTCTAGAAGATTTGATGAGTTTATGATGAATAAGACTAAGTTTCACACTTAGGAAATGATGGTAAAAGGAAAACTCAACATAGTGAAATTGTTGCTAATGCAAAAACATCAAACTTTGCAAGTGCCAATGATCAAAATCCCATTATAGGAGATATAAGTTACTATGGTGTGCTAAGATATCATTGAATTGGATTATCATGGAAACTGCAAGGTCTTTTTATTTCAATGTGATTAGGCTGATGTTCTAAACTATAGTAAAGGAATCAAGAAGGATGGATTTGGATTTACACTTGTCAATTTTATGCGGTTATGTCAAACGGGAAAGAATTTGCATGATGAACCATTTGTTTTAACATCTCAAGTAGAACAAGTATTTTATGTAAAAGATCCAATCGATATTGATTGGAATGCTGTTGTGATAAAAACAAGAGAATTATATGATATGCATGAAAATGGCTTAGAAGATGATATTGAAGCAAATTTACAAAGCATATCATGTTATGATCAAAGCATGGATGATGATATTAGTTGGGATAGGCCATGTGTAGATAGTACAATAGTTTTACTTGACAATGAAGAGAACCATCAAGTTGATATTGAACTTGAAGAGTGTTGAGATGCCTTACTTTATTTGAATATTTGTTTTTTATTTTTTATTTTTTTGTATTTGTTTGGAAGTATGTTAATGATTTGGTAGTGAACATCACCATGCTTTACATCATATTAAAGGATTGGTAATTTTAAAGCTCTATCCCATTTTCAATGTCTTATTTAGTTTGAGAAGGTGACTCATTGCCAAGTAGGCAGTGTATCCTTTTAGTTTGTGACAGTAAGGCCATGTTTGATTCACTGCTCTAGGCTTTATTCTTTTAAATGTTGCCCATTTGGGGCAAGAATGAGCAAGAATGGATGAGATAAAGGTGTTTGGATAAAAAAATTCTTGTCATAGGATTCATTGTTTCCAGAATAAAACTTGGGTGTAGGGTAAAAAAAGTATTTATTTTGTAGCACAAAAATATTCGTGCCCCACTTTTTCATTCTATTTTTTTCATTCATTCGAACCTCGACCCCCTCTCTCTCTCTCTCCTTCAAAATATCCGTGCCCCACTTTTACTCACTCTAGCATCAATTTCCTTTGGTCTTGTAGGGATCTAAAATATCCCCTTCTTTTGTTAAGTTCTTAAAGAGCAAGGATCCCAATGATGGCTCGGAGCAGGAAGTGTTGGATGCTTTGCACGCATTTGATGATCATCTTAAAGCATATGTATCTTGGGGCAATAGAGGCCTCTTAAAGCACATGTATAGGGTACGTTGGTCCTGAGGCTTAAACGTACAACTCTCTCCTATAAGACAATAGGACACTAAATCTAATGCAAGATGATGTGTGCAAAGTGTAAATAAGCAAATAAGCAAGAACAAAAATAAAGCAATTATCTAATCATTAGAAAAATGAGCACTTCTTATTATAACAAAAGGAAAATAATGCAAAAGCATGCATATATACAAAAAATGGCAATCAAGCCAAACGGGTACCCATGTGTGCCCCACCTATGGTCCAAGAACTCCCTAGTGGAGTCGCCAGTGAGCATTAGCATCAGGAAAATTGCTCACTTGGACTGATTTGGAGTCACCACCCATCAATTATGGAAATGAAGGTGATGGGACCTTCGAGCATAGCATTAAAAATCGTTTTTATCAAATAGCGACTCCAAAGTCCAAAGCATCAACTAACCAGTTTGGAAAGATTTGAATGGAAGAGGGAAGGAGTTAAGCACCCCTCTCCTGGGTCTAATAGGTGGAGCCCACATGACGTTCCAAACAAGCACAAGTAAACTATATTTAAGCAAAATAAAGAGAAAGAAAGCAAATCAAAAGAATAAGCCACCACAAATGAAAAACCTTTTGCATTAAATTTTATTTTATTTTTTCTATTATTATTATATTTATTTTTTTGTTCTTTTTTATTTTCATTATATTTTTTTATATTACATCTGTCTTTATTATTTTAGTTTCTCCTTTTTTTTTAATTTTATTAATCATTTATTTGTTTTTTGTTATTTTCATATGGAACCTTGTATGCTTATTCATCTTTATTATTAGCCTATTCTACCTGCAAAAATATCCTACCTATTAAGCTAAAATCTCATTTCTATCGGTTAAACCCATTATTACAGATTTTCATTTTATTTATTTATTTATTTTCTTCCCCTTTTTTAAGTAATCACTTATTATTTATTATTTATTTTTCTTTTCCCTTACTATTACATTTTTAAAGTATTTTTCTCTCTGGAACCTGCATTCCTCATCATTCTAACACGGTAAAGATGCCCATCCCTGAATTACATTTCTTTTATTTTCTCCTTAATCTTCTTTTTGTTTTTTTTTCTGTTTTCCATTTTTTACTGTGCAATATTTATTTACCATCTCTTTGGACGAATATAGCAAGCTATGATCAAATTCAAATAGCTAGAAGAGAATCAACGATCTAGTATAATAGGGAATCAACCGATCATATCAACTAAGGGAATGTTTGGAACCATGGCCGTTTTTCAAAAAAATGGTGCCACGTCGGGTCCACATGTTGAAATGCCCATGTATCTCATTGTTTAGTTCAACTGATTATTAAAAAATCGGGCATGCCCTGAAAATCGGGACCCCACCGATGCATGAAACGCTAAATTTGGCGTTTCATGCATCAGTGAACCGTTTCCCCCAACAGTTGACTGATGTGTATCCTATGTGGTGCTTACCTATCAGCACATACATGAAAAACGGTGATGAAAATCACCTTGCCAAATAGTATACTGTTGCCCACTTCCTACGTGGTAGAAACATTTTTTTTTGTGAAAAACGGGTCTTGGAAGCATGGGCGTTTTTTCTTGAAAATTGATCCCAAAAAGCATCCACGCTTCCAAACGCCTAATAAGTATATATTTGGCATTGATGTTGCAGATATAACACCTGATGTGTGGGTTGGAAGCATCGTTTTCTGAGAAAACTGTCTTTTTTTTATTTGAAAACGTTGTTGCTAGGTAGAGATGTTTCCTAGAGTAACAATGTTTTCTGTTTTGCACCAATGCTCTAAGAAGCATTTTAAGTACTAGTACCTATTATCCAATGCCACGTTATGTTCCTGTCACTGCCACCTCATGTCCTTTTTGGCCGCAATGAGCTGCAGTTCTTTGGAAACGTCAAATTTGGCATTACTCCAAACCACACTTTCTTGATTTCTAAGACTTGATTTGAAGCACCAATTTCTATGAAAAACTGTTCCAAACAAATAGGCATTTCCTGGACCACTATTTTTTCCGAAGTGGCAATGATGTGTCACCGTTTTACAGAGCAACATAAATGATGCCAAATAGATGCTAAAAAAGAAGTAGACAGCAGATGTAAAGAAACTGAAGGGAGAACAAGATGCGAATCTCATCGGTTTCTTGCTTAAAGAGGATTTGATTTTTTAACTCGAAACATGTACAATGATAGTGGAATTAAGCCAACGACAACATTATCAACCGGTTGCCGTAAGAAGATTATCACAACATATTGATCTAAGGATTACGAGAGCTACTTTGAAGGAACCAGCTCCATCCCTCTCCCTCAGGTATTAGAATATCGGTTTGGAATCGATGGATGCTGTAGGAGAAGATTTCAGATGAGTTTTGATCTTTACTCACTTGCCCTTAATCTGTCTCTCTCCCTTTGAACTACTATAGCAATTGGTGCTCTAGATGCAGACTTTGCATGAGGTTTAGGATGGAACTATTTTAGATTGTATCTGGTGAAGAGGACTGAAACAGGGGATTTGCAATCTGTTTTGAGACACCACAATGTTTGAAATATACCAGTGTGGACGATGGACAACAGAGAAACAATGAGAGTAAAAGGATAGATGAGAAAATAGGGGGGTTCGACCAATGCTAGCTGTGTTTGAACTTACCGATGCAACAAATTGCAGTGGCGAGAGAAATCTCAAACGGATAGGGCTGCGTGATAGAAATGGAGGAAGATCAGTGAAGTGGGGTGAGTGAGAGAGAGAGAGAGAAGGATAATGGAAATGATAGGATAGAGAGAGCAGGAAGAGTGAAGAGAAAGAATGGAGAATCACTATTGTCGTAAGTTGCAGCAGTAGTAAGGAATGGAGAAGGATGGAATCAGGAGGGAAGAGGAAGAAGAAGAGGGAAAGAGAAGGAAGGAGGATGAAAAAAGAAGAGGAAAAGACGGAGAGACCAAAGGTAGAGTGGATGTCGCCGCCGCACTAGTTTCGTTCGAATAGGGAAGTTGAATAGTAGATTTAGTTAAATTGCAAAGTTAGCTTTGTATTTATAATAGGGCATAATGGCATTTCTATAATTTTAGGGGTTTTGAGGAGTACTTTTGTAAGTTTGAAACATTTAGGTCAAACCAGGTCTAGGGTTAAACCGAAGTTAGAGAGTTAAAATTGGTATGACTATAGAGAGGGGTTTTGTGTATGTGGGCGAATAAGATGGGCCCGGATCAGGTAGATCTGGAAAAGGGGGAAGGAGCCTTGATTCGATTAATCTGGAACTTTGAAAGGGAATCTTGTTGCGATGGATGGCTAAATAGGGGCATTTTGAGCTGAAATTTTACAGGTGGCATATATTTTAGGGTATCAAGGATCTGGTGGTAATGTCTGATTGGTATAGGGGGGCAAGATCATAGGAATTTGGGTGAATGAGAGGATCCAAAATGGAATCTTAGTTTGATGAAAGGGTAAATGAAGGAATTTTGAGTCAACGAGAGGATCCAAAATGGGTAGGTATTTTAGCATGTTTTGGGTTTGATGGCAATGTCTAATCTAATTGTTGAGATGTAAATGGGGGTTGATCGGGGCCATAGGATTGGTATCGAGCAGGTTTAACGATGGATTTGAGGGCTCTTGGGGTGAAATTAAGGTTTCTTGGGTTTTTAGGTGTTTCAAAAAGATTGAAAGGGTCTGATAAGAAATTTAGGGTGAATTAGGGGTTCAAGCAGCAGACTGAGCAAAAATCAAGTGTGAGCCATTCCATAGGCAGCATTTCTTTTGTCTTGCATTTGAGGTCCGCTACATAACATTGCCTCACAAACCACTGTTATGTTGTCATCCATCGAAAACTTTAAGACTATGTTGTTTAAAGAAATCATCACCTTTAATGAAGGTAATGTTGGTTAGCCGATAATTGCATTTTATGGGGAGCAAACCTTGACAACTAGGAACTTGGTCAGAGTAGTGTGTCAAGCTTTGTCCCTATTTCGGTGATCTTTCCATTAAGCTTGATGGTTGTCCCAGAGAAACCAATCAAGGGGATGTCGATAGGCTGGACTCAATTAAGGGTCATCCTCACATAATTGGCAATCATGAGGGAGATCACCAATGTATCATCACGGGGGATGGTGACTCCCTGTAGATCATTGTTAGAGAAGGTGATAACTCCCTGTGAAGTTGTCGAGTGTAGGCCTTTTGGGTGGACAAATTCTCTTTGCTTGTTCTTCAAACAAAATGCAGGAAATATATAGGAGCAATGCTAAAAGGGTATTAATTGAGATCAAATATATTGTGTGTAGCTATCTCTATTAGTATGAAGAGTGGTTGATGTGTTAATTCACCTTTAAATGAAAGCCAACTCTATGTTTGTCTTAAACCACAAAGGCCAATAAATCCACACACTATTACTACAATAGAGGGGCTTCTCAGCCTATATAGACACAAGAGATAAAACCCAAACAAGGTGTACGTACATAGTGGTCGTTAAGACCATCAAAGTATAGAGGGTGTCAAAGCAACGCTACATGGACGCTTGCGATGAATCCATAACCCATCACACATTTGCGATGAATTCATCGCGGATCTGTGATTGTGATGAATTCATACCCGAGACAGGTTGTGATGAACTTCGACTAATGCGAATTTACGATAAAGCTAAGACATGCGCGAGTTTGCGATGAACCCCGGACACACATGGATTTGTGTTGAACCTTGAACACGCATGGAGTTGCGATGAACCCGACACCATTACAGAACTGCAGAATTACAGTAGATTGGGAATAAATGCTTGTTACACATGCATCTTTAAATTATGCATGCGAGTTTAATGAAAGTACGTCTGCCAAACAATGACATCACCCACGCCACGTCAGTATAATAAGGGTACATATAGAGAGAATCTAAAAGGGATAAGATTATCTAATAATGATCTCTTAATAGTCAAACAAAAAGAAATATCTCATTTTCTAACAAGAGAGATCATCTTTCTTAACAGAAAAAAAACACTTTCCTTGATAGCCTTAACTCTTTCTATAAAAAGGGGAGAACAATTCTTTCTTGAGGGACAACACAATAGAATGATAACTCTCACAGGGTTTCTCACAAAAGAGATTCTCCCTTCTCTTTTTTCTTCATCCCTCTTCCCCACATCCTTTCTCTCTCTTTCCAGACCTTTAGAGACCAATGAACCTCCGCCTTACCATGGCAATTACATTAAGATGTCTGGTTTTTGTCTCCGATCTCCAATGAGAGGGCATCAATAATTTTGGTCTTACGTAGTAGGCGTGACAGGGGAGTGATATCGAAGAAATCTTCTCTCCGCCTCGATCAGAACAAATGGTGAAAACATAGAGACAAAAGACTCCATCTTCGCCGCGCCATTCACCAACGCTATCGAAAGTGTGAAATTGGTCTTACTACAACCATCGTGACAAAAGCAGTGTACAAAAGAGAGTCTCTTCTCGTAGTGAATCCAGTGGCGGCGAATGACTCTCATTCGGCACGTTCATCTTCCATCTCTGCGCCCTCGAACAAAACCAAAACGGGAGAGCAGCGGCCAATTTCCACTCCCTTCGTCGGATTCCTCCCCCTCCCTTTTTTTTTCTCTCTTTTCTGCCCTCTTCTTCCCCTTTTTTAATTATTTTATTTTATTTTTTTGAATCCCCAAATGCACTATTCCTCATCGTCTCCCCTGTTCGAGTGGAAGCCGGCGACAACCGACCTCACTTCTCCCTCTCTCTCTCTCTCTCTCTCTCTCTCTCTCTCTCTCTCATCTACTCCTTTTTTCCCAGACCACCCGAAATCCACTGTTTGTCGCCCCCCTTTCTCGACTCCAAACTGAAGTAGAGCACCGAAGACCCCTTAACCTCCTACTTCTAATCCACCAGAATCGAGACTGAATTTCGTTTAGTACCTCTACTCCATCGAGAAAACTCAGGCTCAGATGCGATCGGTTTCCCAGAGTAACTCTCCGCCGTCGTCGACAACATCACCCTCTTGAAAACATTAGTCGGATATTAGTTAGCATCGCTTTGGTTTCCTTTTAACGGAAATCGTCCCTCAAGTTGCACAACATCAACTCATTGTCTAGGCAATATCACTCACTGAAGAATCCAGGGAGTAGACGTAGAAGAAGATTCTTTTTGTGGTTTCATCATCTTCCTACAGCAGCCCATTCGGTTCCACTCTCAGATGTCCATGATAGCGGTCGGACAGAGGTGACAGCGGCGGCGGCAAATCCACTTTCACCATCATCTTCTCTACCCAAACCAGCGACAAAGCGATGGGATCGAAGCTGCATTCGCGGAGCTCTTCTCTTCTTCTTACCTGAGTCCAGCAAAGAATCTGATCGCGGTGGTGATCGGCGGTTTCCATTATTTGGTTTCCGTCAATCTTCATATAGCAGTCCATGAAAGCTGTCTGTGGTAATGTCAAATCTGCTCGTTCCCCTTAAGAGATTGATCCCAGTTGCAGCAAACCTTCCGGTTTGTGGCTAAATTCAAATCAGGTAATTCCCCTCCCCCCAGTCTCTTTTTTAGTTCGTATTTGCTTTATTGACTTTTGTTTTTTTCTACCTCCTGCTTTAACCCGGGGTCGAGGGAAAGGAGGGTCGAAGGAATGGGTTCACCCGTTCCTTTATATTGTCAGCCGTGAGATTTTGTGTTTTGTTTTTTGATATTTGTGTTAAATTTCAGCTCTATTATTCTTGGAGGAAGGGGAATGCAGGACGATGATTTGACCCAACCCCTTGAGACAATGACACGTGGACCTGATTCAACACGAGAAATATCTCAGCATCACAGTCTGACTACGACTAAGTAACGAGCCTGCAGGACATTTCGCTATGTCATAGCTCGTTACAACGCGAGCTCGAGGTCTCCCGAGCTACTGAAAGGGAATACTCCAAGACTATCCCAACTCGCGAGCTAGGGTAACCAGCTCGCTCCAACACTTAGGCAGAAATACAGCCCCAAAGACAATCTCGATGAGGGTCACCTCGAAGTACCCCTGGGAGCTTGCTACGAAGTAGCTCGCGACAAGATAGCTCGCTGCGTGACAGAGTAGCTCGCTACAAGGTAGCTCGCAACTAAGCAACGCGACGCTCTCAAGAAGCTTCTATCTGGCAAGACCGTACCCGTCAGACTGCACCACGTCTCTTGACTGACAGCGCAGTCCCTGCCCATTTGACAGACTGTACCCACGTCTCTCGATAGATGGTGGCGTGCTTGTCCTCCCGGGACATGTCACCCATCCAATTGGGTAGTACCCTGCGACAGTCACCTGCGCAGCCCTGGCAGGTAACGGCTGCGACAGAAGCCCAATAGCCGCTTTGACAAGAACGCCCCTATAAAAGCCCCTTTGTCGAAGGGGAGAGGGATCTCTGATCAAATCGGATTTTGAGTAATCTTACTTGCTCTCGAAGTAATCTTGAGAACTCGGTGATCTAGCGCAACCTACACTCTTAGCCTCTTTACACTCTTTACTTTCTCCCCCAGCGTTCTAACTTAAGATTCGGAGTATTCCCCCTGGGCAAATCCCCCGGGAATCCTTCACCTTCTTCTTCTCAGGTGTCGTCCGTTGCTAGCTAGGAGCCAGTCAGCAGCTAGCTAGGAGTGCCCGGATCGTTCCGCATCATTTGGCGTCGTCTGTGGGAAATGCTTCAAGAATCCTTCCTTTAAGCTTTTATAGTTTCCTTATCTGAAAACTTAGCATTCATGGCTTCTTCCAGCAATGCCGAACGTGGTGCCAGCCAGAACGCTTCTTGGGAGCAGCCCCAACTTCCCACAATCTGTATTGGGCAGTTCACCGTCCCCCTCTCCATGGCCGGAGTTCCCAGTTTGAACGTGCCTCTCACAGTGGCACCCGCGGTCAGTCCACTCCCTTCCACAGTGGGAGCAACCTTTGCTGAACCCTCGGTTGTGCCCCCAGCGGTCAACCCGAACCAGTTGGAGGATTTAATGCAGTGCATGCGAGCCATGCAAGCTCAAATGCAACAATTTCAACAATTCCAACTCTATCAACAACACGTGCTGCACCAGGTTTCCCAATACCAGTATCAACAGCAGTTTCCCTCTCTGCCTTAGGCCCAGCCGTCGCTTCCCCCTCGGCATTTGGCCACGAAGCAGACCAAGCCCTCCCGCCGGAGTGAACAACCTCACTGGGGAGAGGCCTCCCAGGCCCAGGACCCAGGACCCACCAAGAGCCAAGCCTCTTCCCATAGCCAGAAGGAGAGGCCAGCCACCCCCGCCTCGCAGCCTGTGGGCAGGTCGGGGGCCTCCCAGCTAACCAAGCCCGAATCGCCTCGGCCTTCGCAGTTCGAGCTCCTGCTTGCGGAGAATCTGTTCGAGGTTCTGGCCGCGAACTATAGGCAGGGCCCTTCGGTTCAGAGTCATCACCAACAGTCTAAGCCCATCGAGCTCGGCGACACTGAAGCATCAAGCACCAATGCCGAGCCAGCAAAGCAGCAGCAAAGACGCCGGCGAGCTCGCCGAGCTGCTACCCGAGTCTCTCCCGAGCTCAAAGGAAAAGAGGAGGTGTGTCAGGTGAAGTGAAAGTTACCCCTCTCCTCTCAGTTTCTTCCCCATTATCTCCAGAACTCCTTGTTGTCCCCATGCCAAGGGACTTCAAGCTCCCCCCATTGGACAAGTATGACGGATCCTTCGATCCAAATGATCATGTGGACGCCTTCTAGTAACAGATGCACCTGGCAAGAGCCAGTGAATCCTGCATGTGCGTGGCCTTTTCCACCACCTTCAAAGGGGTAACCTGCACATGGTACCGTAACCTCGCGCCTGGTTCGATAAGAAGCTGGGCACAGTTTGTGCAAGTTTTCACCTCCCACTTCGTCACCAGCAAAAGGTGCCTGAGAACTCAGGAAAGCCTCCTCAACATAGTTCAAAAGGAAAGAGAGTCCATTCGGAGTTACATCAAGCGGTTCAACGACGCTTGTTAACAGATACCCGACCTGGATCTCACAGTTCGCCTCACCGCAGCCAAGCGAGGTATCACCCACAAAGAGTTCAAGTGGCACATAGTTGTCAATCAACCCAAGACCGTGACCGAGTCCTCAAGCTCGCGGACTGGTTCATAGGGACGGAGGAGGAAATCAACCAGAAGGGTGAGCAGACCCTTGAGAAAAGGAAGAGGGAACCAGAGCCCCCAGCTCAGGGCGATAGCAGGAAGAAGAAGGACCAAGCTCGGGGGGCAAAGCTAAATCAGCCTTTTCAAGCTCCAGCAGCAGAAATGGACTATACACCCCTCAACGCGAAGCGGGCTGAGATCCTCATGGCGATCAAGGACGCCCCGTACATGAAGTGGCCACCTCGGCTGAAGGCGGACCCTAACGTTAGAAATAAAAATCTGTACTATAGCTTTCATAAAGATCACGATCATAGCACCGAAAGTTGTAAAAACCTCCACGATGAGATAGAAGAACTCATCCGTCGCGGATATTTGAGAAATTTTGTACAAAATAATAATAATAATAATAAAGCAGGTCGGCAAGGGGAGCAAAGTAGAGACGCTCCCGAGTCCAGCAGGCAAGTGGAACAGCCACAGAAGCAGCCCCCCGAAGAAAGACCAGTTCGGGGGACCATCCACGTCATAGTTGGAGGCTCGATTGTGGCGGGCTGTACCTCAGCTGCAGCTCGCGCATCAGCTCACGAGGCTGCCAGGGAAGAACAGAACCCCCCAAAGCGGCCAAGGTTAGAAGAGCCCATCTTCTTCACTGAGGATGACACGCGCAGGGTCCACAACCCCTATGATGACGCGCTCGTCATAAAGGTGAAGATCAATGACTTCGAAGTCAAGCGCGTCCTCGTCGATTCAGGCAGCTCAGTGGACATCCTCTTCAAAGCAACCTTCGACCAACTGCAGCTCCAGGAGAGCGACCTAAGGCCCACGAACACTCCCCTGGTAGGCTTCAGCGGAGAGGAAGTCAAGCCCCTGGGAAGGATTACAGTACCCGTGGAAGTCGGCACTTGGCTTAGCATAGTGAGACTCAACCACGATTTCTTAGTGGTTGCAACCCCCTCCCCGTATAATGCCATAGTAGGTCGGCTGATTACCCATGCCTTACGGGTTGTAGTGCCCACCTACTACTTGGCCATAAAGTTCCCCACGGACTTCGGAATCGGGATAGTGCGAGGTGACCAGCTTGAGTCTCGCAAATGCTACGTCGCCGCCCTCAAGGGAAAAGCCAAGGTGGCCGATGACCTCAAGCTAGAGTGACCTATGGAGCAGAGTGAGGAGCGAGCTGCGCCCACAGAAGAGACCGTCTCCATCCCAACCTCGGCGGAGGACCCAGCCCAGACAATTCAGATCGGTGCTTCCATCGAGAAGCCTCTGCGATCTAAACTGGTACGCTTTTTACTTGAGAATTTAGATGTTTTTGCATGGTCTGCGGCAGAAATGCCCGGTATATACCCTAGCATCATAACTCATAAGCTTAATATGGATCCTGTAGGTAGGCCCGTTAGACAGAAGAAACGCAACTTATCCCCAGAGCGATGGAGGGCAGACGAGGAGGTCGGGAAGCTCCTTGCAGTCGATTTTATCAGGGAAGTCCATTACCCAAGCTGGGTGGCCAACCCCGTTCTGGTGAAAAAGGCTAACGGTAAATGGCGTATGTGCGTGGACTACACCGACCTGAACCGAGCTTGCCCAAAGGACTGCTTCCCACTCCTCAGGATTGACCATCTGGTGGATGCGACCTCGAGGCACGAGTTGTTGAGCTTTCTAGACGCATATTTGGGCTACAACCAGATCAGGATGGACCCAACAAATGAAGAAAAGACTGCCTTCATAACCGAGTTTGGCCTATACTGCTACAAGGTCATGCCCTTTGGGCTAAAAAATGTCGGGGCGACGTTTCAAAGACTTGTAAATAAACTGTTTGAGCCATTGATTGGCCGAAAAGTAGAATGTTATGTAGACAACATGGTTGTCAAAACCCAGTTTTCGTGTGACTTAATACAAGATTTGCATTCAGTTTTTGAGATTCTGCGTAGATTTAATATGAAGCTAAACCCGAATAAGTGTGTCTTTGGCGTCACATCGGGTAAATTCCTAGGATACATTGTTAACCGGCGCGGCATTGAAGCCAACCTAGACAAAATAAAGGCCATCCTAGATATGAGACCACCCCGAAAAGTGAAGGAGGTTTAGAGGCTCAATGGCCGAATAGCCGCTTCATGTCCAAGTCAGCAGATCGATGCCTACCTTTCTTTAAAGCAATTAAAAGCAAAGGGTTTGAATGGACCCAAGATTGTCAGCTCGCGTTTGATGAGCTCAAAAAATACCTCGCCAGCATACCGGTCTTAACCCGGCCCGAAGAGGGCAATGTTTTAGAACTGTGCCTCTCGGCAAGTGACGAATTAGTCAGCTCGGTACTAATAAAAGAAGTAGATTGGGTCCAACGACCTATCTACTATGTTAGTAAAGTGTTGCAGGGAGCAGAGACAAAATATCCGGAGATAGAAAAACTAGCCTACGCACTAGTTATTGCAGCCCAAAAGCTTCGTCCGCACTTTCAAGCTCATATTGTTATCGTCCTCACCAACAAACCTCTGAGGCAAGTCCTACTCAAGCCCGAGGTCTCTGGTCGACTAATGAAGTGGGCCATTGAGCTCAGCGAGTACGACCACCAATACAAGCCACAAACTGCTATTAAGGCCCAAGCTTTAGCAGACTTCGTCGCGGAGTGAACTTTCAGCTCCGAAGTCCCCAGGCCAGTTGAGAACGAGGCCCCTAGTTCGGGCGAGCCCGGAGCTCCCAGGCCGATTGAGTCCGTTTACCGTGAGGTAGCAGCCAGTGCGGCATCTCTCCTAGTTAGGCCAAGCGCGAACTAGGATGAGGAGCCTTGGATCCTTCACGTAGATGGCTCCTCGAACCAGCAGGGCAGTGGAAACGGAATAGTTTTGCACAACCCAAGTGGCACAAAACTGGAGTACACACTACGCTTCGAGTTCGCGGCATCTAACAATGAAGCAGAGTATGAAGCGTTGATAGTCAGGCTAGCTTTAGCCAAAGAAGTGAAAGCCAAGCATATCATCATCTGCAGCGATTCCCAACTCGTGGTTAATCAGGTCATAGGCGAATATGAAGCTCGCGAACCGACTATGATTGCCTACTTAGCCAAAGTAAGACAGGCTCTGCTCAACTTCCAGTCACACTTCAACAGGCAAGTCCTGAGGTCAGAGAACGCTGAGGTCGACGCCTTGTCCCGGTTAGCCAGCACCAGTGATAACACCATGAGAACCATGTACATAGAGAACATGCCTCGACTTAGCATTCTCGGGGGGGCAGAGGAGGTCGCTCCTGTCGTTCAAGCAGTGCCAAGCTGGATTGACCCTCTCGCGAGCTTCCTGCTATACAGGACCCTCCCTGCAGATCGCAATGCCGCCAGAAGGGTAGAGCGTCAGGCGGCCAAATACGTCATGATAGACGAACGACTGTACCGAAGATCCTACACGCTCCCCTACCTGCACTGCTTGCGACCTTCCGAAGCCGAGCTTGTACTCCACGACACTCATGAGGGCCTGTGCGCGGACACTTGGGGGGCAGGGCCCTCGCCCAAAAAGCACTACGACAGGGATACTACTGGCCAACAATGAAAACAGACGCTATTGAGATCGTCGAAAAGTGTGACAAGTGCCAGAAGCATGCCAACATCCACCATCAGCCCGTTGTCGATCTCAAGTATCTCACCAACCCGTGGCCTTTCGCATAATGGGGCATCGATGTGCTCGGACCGTTTCCACCAGCAACAGGCTAGAGGAAGTTGAACCCCTCGTAATGATCACAGCCCGAAACGTCTAGAACTTCTTTTGGAAGAACATAGTGTGCCACTTCGGGTTACCTCGGGTATTGATTTTTGATAACGGTAAGCAGTTCGAGGACATCAAATTCTAGAACTAGTGCCAAGACATGGGGATCCGACAGAACCTCACTTCGGTCGCACACCCTCAAGCAAACGGTCAAGCAGAGGTCACGAACAAAGCTATCCTCTGCGGACTGAAGGCACGGTTAGACCGAGCTAAAGGACTATGGGAAGACAAACTACCCAATGTTCTATGGGCTTACCGAACCACAGAGAAGATCGCCACAGGAGAGACTCCCTTCAACCTCACCTACGACACTGAGGCAGTCATCCCAGCTGAGACCGAGGTTCCCTCGCTACGACTAGAAGCATATGACGACAAGACAAACAAAGACGAGCTACGTACCAACCTCGAACTACTCGACGAAGTAAGGGACCTCGCATATATCAGGACCGCAGCTTACTAGCAAAGTGTATCTCGGTACTATAACACCAGGGTCAAGAAGCGGAACTTTCGCATCGGTGACCTGGTCCTTCGTAAAGTTATGGTACCTGAGCCCAGTGTTGGCAAGCTCGGACCGAATTGGGAAGGACCCTACCGAGTGAAACGGGTGCTCGGGGAAGGAACATACGAGCTTGAAACCCTTGAAGGGAAACAAGTACCTCAGCCATGGAATATTGTCAACTTAAGGCAGTATTACCTGTAACTATTGAATAGACCATGCGTCACTCTCAAAGCCTAAGGGCTAAAATGCCGAGCTAACACGACCTCGGCACAATAAGACTCAGTCGCCTCTATGGCATGGGCGAACTACTGAGTAGACCATGAGTCACTCTCAAATCCTAAGGGCCAAAATGCCGAGCTAACCCGACCTCGGTGCAATAAGACCCAGTCGCCTCCATGGCATGGGCGAACTCCAAGGGCAGACTATAAGTCACCCTCTCAGCCTAAGGGCTAAAACACCAAGCTAACTAAGACCTTGGCACTATGAAAGACTTAGCCAATTCATTGGTAAAGGCAAGGTATGAAATATTAGATGCGTAAGTAGCTCGGGTCTGAACCCTACGAAGCATACCTCATCTCAATACATCAGTTGGACCAAGTAAGGTACAACCTACAAACATACAGTTCGGGCATACATGGTAACTACTTCGCGGTGTATTATAAAAATGCCTCAAAACACTAAGGGATAGCTCGAGATAATAATTACCGAAAAATCCTACTTCGAGTATGCAGCTCTAATAGCTCGAGTGATGAGATCACTTTGGCAAAAAATAAGAGCACACCATACTTAGCAGAAAAAGAAAATTTTCATTACTAATAAATAAAAACCGAGCTAAAAAAGCTCGGGAAAAGTTCAACGAGAAGTAAAAAAAAAAGGCACAACCGGCCAAGAAAAAGATTTTTTGAAAACCGGGTTCTGGCACCCGGGAACCACCTCCTCCACCTCGTCCTCGTCCTCTGGGCAGTCAGGCTCCTCCTCCTCCGCCTAGTCTGCCGTCTCGGGAGCCAGGCCCTTCATTGTGATGCCGTTGAGGTTGAGCCCATAGAACTTCTTTCGGACTAACCAGCAACAAAGCTTGAATCCGGAGCGGTACGAACTCAAGCCATACTTCACATGGAGGTCGTGATACTCCTGGGAGTCCTTGAAGTCCTAGATTGCCTTAGCCCGCTTGGCCTCCACCATGGTGTCGAAGTTCCGAGTTCGGTCCAGAAGTGTAGACTCCAAGTCCCGAACCTGCTGGCGAAGGAGCTCTCTCTCCGCTGCCACCCTCGACGACTCCTTCCTGTAGCGCGCGCTCTCCTTAGAAAGCCAGGCGATCTACGCTTCCTGGTCACGGGCGAGAAGAAGGACCACTTACCACCATACAGTGAGAAGCGGCAAACGCGGTGAGCGCCATTGGCTCCATCTCCCCCCACCTAGCGACCTCCTCGTGGCAGATTGCCCTTCGGCTCTTCTGCCCAGCCATGATGTAGTCATTGACACCCTCCCAGTTCCTTATCGAGAACTGCGGGTAGGGGAATGGGCGGGAAGGACCAGGAGGAATCACCCCGTGCCTCGGGAGCTCGCCCTCCTCGAGGCCACCTTCTCCGGTGCCTCCTCCAAATGGGGCTGGTGGAACTTTAGGCGGTGGAGAAACAAATTCTGGCTCAGCAGACTTGAACTCAGTGCCCCAAGAAGTGGGAGTTCGGTCAGGATGCTACCTCTTAGCCTTATGCTTCTGGTTGCTGGAAAGAAGGCGGTGTGCGTCAACACCAGACATGATGGCTGCCAAAAAACCACAAGGTATTAGTCCAATAAAAGAAAAAATATATGTATGCATATGATATATTTTTACAAGGCGCTACGCGACCTAAAAGGCAACCTACCCGGACTCATGCCAACCTGTGCGAGCTTCTCCTCGGTCAAGTAACCTGAGCAGAGAAGGCCTACAGCTGCCCAGGATCACAGCTATTTTCGATTTTCAGGGTCCAACTCAACCCCGGGGTCCTGGATGGCGCCCCTCCAAGAGGTCGGGAAGGGCCACCCCTCGGGGTTATGGACCACAAAATAGTCCCGCTTCCAGGCGGGAACCCTGTTCGGCAGGTCGTGCAGGAGCTTAAAGCCACTACGGGGAGAAAAGTAATAAGAACGCCTTTCCGGAGGCACTCCAGGAGTGGCATTCTTAATGCAAAGAATGGAAGAAAAGATATCAAGATCAAGGGGGAGACAATACTCATAGCACAGGGAAATAGTCCCAACTACATTACGGATGGTGTTGGGATGGAGCTGGTCAATGGTGACATTAAAATGATTCAACACCTCTACTATTAGGGAGTGCAGGGGAAGACGCAGGCCAGCATCAAGCTGTTCTTGGAAAATTACTATGTCATTGGGACCATGCTCCCAGGGAAAGTTACTAGAGGGGAGACCATAGATAAGGTCCCCAGGAAGGTGAAAGTAGCGGACTAGAGATCTGAGTCTCTCCATCGTCATAGAGGAGGGACCGAAGGTGTTGGGCTCTCTACCCCGAGAAGTAGAAGCCACATCGCCGGTGTTAGACAGTTTTGTATGCCCTTAGCTTCAATCTGATTTGATGCACCTTTGGCATTTAGTGTAAATAAATAAAGTGCATGTTTGATTCATGTTGTTTGGTATGATTCTGTGTAAGACCCTAAAACTGGACACTTATTGAGACTCATGTTAGTTTTAAATGTTCACAGCCATTGGATAAGTCTGGGGAGATTTATCCTGCCAAGGCTGATACTGGTGTGCCGCCAAGTGTTGGGATGGCCTGTCTCGGCCACCAGGGTAAGACCCAAGGCACATGTAGTATGGGATTACTTGAACACTTGAACCATACCAGGTTTCCAATTTTGCCCTGGACCTTAGAGACAGATGGGAAAAACTGGAAAGTTACACCTAACCCCTAGACTCGATTATGATACTTTACTAGATGTCGGATTAGGTTGTCTTTGATATGCCAATCAGTGAGATCCTTAGCAGGGGTCAAAACCTGGGCATGTTGGGGTAGTCTGAGAATTCATCTGAGTGGGTGATCATAGTGACAGGATCAACCCCTTTGTCGGACAAAGGTAATGATCGGGATTGCACTCTCTCTGATGGAAACCAAACTGCCGACAGTTGATTTCAATCGTTAGAATTTTGTTTTGCAAAATTTATATATATGATATATAGGTATTTTCGTTTTCAAGTTGTTTGCAAATGGTTTTAATTCCCAGGATCCATGTGAGTAGAGAGTGCAGTACTGTTCCTTGCAGCCGAGGGAGAGGTCCTCTCTTGATGGGCAGAGAGGTTAAGTGTAAGGCCATTTAGGATAATACCTAATAGGCTAATCTTGCACCTGCCCACAGTCCTTGGGTTTTTATAAGATGACTTGGCTCAAAGACCACTTAGTGTAAGTGTTGGGCCCATAGGGTCCATGTGATGGGCTCAGGGGTTCACTGGGCTTCTCAGTGAATTCGGCTAGGCCTTGTAATAAAGGCTGGGCCGAACCCATGTGGCTGGTGTGTAGATCAATGCTTAGGTTCCACGCCATACAAAGAAGCCCAACTAGGCAGCAGATTTGAAACCAATTGAGCACTAATCATTTAATGGGCCAAAAGCCCATTTCGGACTTGGCGGATATGATCACCCACTTATGAAGTGGCTCTGAGATTAAGGTTAGCAAAAGGATTGGGCCTTTAACCTAATCCACTCCAGGAGACCAAATTCGAATCAGATTTGAATATGGTAATCTCTTGATAAGATCAGGAGTAAGCTAACTTAATCTGCAGATAGGATTAAGATCATCCCCTATCCAAATGCTGATTTGAATTGGGATAACTCCTAATAGGATTAGGAGATTTCTTCATGAAGAAGAAAGAGGAGAAATCCTAAGAGGATTAACAGAATTCGAACCTAGGGTTTTTTAGCAAGAAAATCCTCCTGCGAATTGAGATAGGATCTCATACACTCCAGAGAGAAGAGAAGCAACATTCGCCATCTTCATCTCAGGAGTTCTCCTCCAGCCGCCGCCATTCTCTGAATAGATTCGATCTTTGAGGAAAAGAAATCAAGAAATCAGTTCTTGATATCAGTTTTGCAAAAGGAACTGAAAAGATTCGGTGCCCAGTGTTTCCAGAGGATTCTTGTGAAGGATTCAGTGTGTAGGACGCACTCTGCTGGTTCCGTTCCACAGATTGCTATGTCATCTTTAGCAAGAGCGGATCTTGGTGTCCTCTTTGGGCGTGAACACCAACTTTGGGAGATACTGCTTCTCTGGATCAGGTATAATTCCTCCCTTGTCTTTTGGTTCAGATCTGGTTCGATTATGGTTCAAGTAAGATCATTGAATATTGTATTCGCCCACCCATTCCGCAACCTTTTGGTGTCCATACGATGGATCCTACCATTCTTTCAGTGGTATCAGAGCCACAGGTTCGAATCTTGAACGAAGAAAATCATATCTGAACCTGCGTAGATGGGCAGAAGTTGTTCTACCAAGATTTGCACAGATTATTTTCTTTTTTTCAAGAAATTGTTTCTTGTTGAGGGCGATTGATCTGAAATTAATTTTATTAAATCTAAATTTTATTTGGAACTGTTCTTTATTTATTTTGATTTAATGGACTGTTCAAACCTGGAGATTGAAGTGCAGATTTGGCGCAGATGGTCTGCGCAACCCTTTTATTTTATTTATTCATTCAATTCGGTCTGTAAAATAATTATTTTATTTTTCTAGACTGAATGTATAGGATTTGATCAAGAATGTAATTAATTAATAGAAATAGGATTTCTGTATTTTTTTTATTTTCTTACTTGAAGAAAAAGGTGGCGCTGGAGATTTGCAGATGGAGAGATCGCATTCTGCGATTTGCAGTTTGCGAAACTGCAACCCTAGTAATTAACCTCTGTTTTGCAGGTGGTGCGAACAGTCCATATTTGATTTATGATTGTCTAAAATCAAAAATTATTAATTTCAGATCTTTCATGATTTAACTCTTGAATTGAAAATCAATTTCGAACAATTTCGGGCTAGATTGGACCAAAACCGTTTGGACCGAATCTAGGGTTCAAAAGGAACTGTTTTCAGTCCAATTTTCTCACACTTGTTGTTCAAAATCTGATGTTCAATTGTAGGGATTAATTCGGCCCACCTGTAAAGCCCAGTTTTAAAGGGTTAAAACTGCAAAAGCCCACTCTTGTGAGAAAAGCTATATGGGCCGAACTGCTAACTGCGATTCAGCCCATATACCTAGACAGCATTAATAGTTAATGTTATGTTTTAAATGGGCTAGTTAATGGACTTTACAATAATTATTTTGATTGGATCAATTTCTTTCATTGCATGTGATGTGTGAATGTATGATGTGTTGCGACCATGAACCATAAGCACTTGGCTCATGATGAATCGTTAGTGGCACTTACGCACATCATTGCCATGGTGTCCCCTAAGGTCATTGGATGACCCCTTCCTTGCATGGTGGGCCCCACAACCCTGAAAAGGGACGCGTGCGGAAACCCTAGCCGATTAAGGCCCACCAGAAATCTGACTTTATGAAAGTCAGTGGGAGTCACTCTGGTTTGACCTAAAATAAACTAAGGCGTAATTTTGTTCTCTCCAGCATATATGGGTGCATGTGATAGGGAGATCCATGTGATGGACTCTCTAAAGGCCTTCCTTCATTAGCACAATGATGGGTCCTTCAGTAATGTTACCATAAAATTGGGCTATCCATTTGCTGTTGGATCTGTCAGAGTGTTTCATAAGATGATAGGGGCGTCATAGACCGATGTGGGAGGGGCTTCACCAGAAAATGGGAACTCTCTCACTGTACCTTGGCATAACCTGAATATGATGGGTGAGCACTCACTAGATAGAAAGGTTTACCTGAAAACGACTCTGAACCTTGTCTGATAGAGGCCAAAGGGAAACTCATACGATGAGTGGATATGATCCGTCACAGAAAGGTGGGGGGGTTTTGCAGCTGAAACAGTTGGCTTCACGCACCCTATGTGATTTCCCACATTTCCAGAGACATTTCGCCGTCTCCGTCACTGAGATAGGAGGGAAATCTTAGAGATAAACAAATGGGAATGGAACATAGATTAAAAGCCATATCTATGTAGGTAACATGAATCAAACTAAGGTTGTGGACTAACGACTTTGTTGTTTTACCAGAAAATGGCAAATGGTCAATTCGCAAAGCTTCTAGACGATAACAAGCTTAAGGGCCCAAACTATGCCGACTGGTACAAAAATCTTATGCTGGTCCTAACTTCCGAAAAGTTAGATAAGGTGGTGAAAAATCCTGCCCCGGAGCGTCCGGATGATAGGGCTTTTGAGGCCCGAAGGAGGAAGTACCAAGATTGGGAGGATAAGAACTCCCTAGCTTGCTGCTTTGTCATTGCCTCACTGAACAACTCAATACAGAGGCAGTTCGATCAGATCGAACTAGCCAAGGACATATTGGACAGTCTAAAGACAATGTATGAAGAGCATAATCGTTCTACTCGATAGAAGGTCTTGAAATTGTTCATGACCATGCAGATGTCCAAAGGGCAGAAAGTTCATGACCATGCAGATGTCCAAAGGGCAGAAAGTTCATGACCATTGTCTTCGGATGATGGGCTACATTAACGAACTCGAAGCCCTTGGATCCGGGCTAAATCTTGGCACACAAGTAGATGCCATCCTGAATTCTTTGCCCTCTTCCTTCAATGCGTTCATAATGAACTATAATATGAACAAGTTGAATGTCAGTGTACAGGAACTCAGCAATATGCTGCAGAGGGCCGAGGACTTACTTAAGAAGGATGAGCCTGTGGTTATGCTTGTTGAAGCTAACAAATCGGGCAAGAAAAAGAGAAAGGAAAAGAAGCCCCAGAAGAAAGCCGCCAAGCCTAAGAAGCAGAAGAAGAACAAGGCATATGATGCCTGCCACTTCTGCAAGCAGACCGGCCACCGGAAGAGGAACTGTCCTGCCTACCTGGAATTTAAGAAAGGTAACTTCGAAACTTGTGTCATAGAAACTAATATGTTAGTGACTTTTGTGTCCTAGTGTATTCACTCTGGGGCTTCAACTCATGCGTGTAACTCACTACAGGGATTCAAAGTTAGCAGAAGACTGAGTGAAGGAGAAGTGACACTGTTCTTGGGAACGACTACAAGTGTTGCAGCTGCGGCAATAGGAACCGTAGAATTAGTCGTTAGAGAAGGAGTACTTGTATTTAAAGATTGTCTTTATGTATAGAACTTGAGAAGAAATTTAATTTCTATTTCTAAACTGTGTACTGATGGATAAACTGTTTATTTTAGTAATATGATTACTGTTAAACAGAATAATAAATTCATCGCATGCGGGGAACTAGAGAACGGTCTCTATGTTCTACATCCTTCTCGAGAAACTAACTTAACCGAAACTACGTCGGTCAAAAATCCCAAGAAAAGAACTCCTGATACAGTAAGTCCCACATGCCTGTGGCATTACCGACTTGGCCACATCGGTGTTGACCAAATCACAAGGCTGGTAAACGATGGTCCTTTGGATTTTCTAACCGTAGAAAATCTTCCCACTTGTGAGCCTTGCCTCCAAGGTAAGATGACTAAGCGGCCACTTAACCGTAAGGCTAAAAGATGTACAGGCACACTTGACCTAATACATACTAATGCATGTGGCCCCCTGAGTGTTAGGACTCATAACCAACACGTGTATTTCATTACATTTACTGATGATTATTCTCGGTATGGTTACGTGTACCTAATGAGACATAAGTCTGAATCCTTTGAAAGGTTTAAGAGTTCAGACAAGAAGTTGAGAAACAGTTAGGGAGAGAAATTAAGGCCCTTCGAATGGATCGAGGTGGCGAGTATCTCTCTGATGAATTTAGGGACTACCTAAAGGTCAACGGGATAGTGTCACAATTAGCTCCTCCTCCTACACCTCAACTTAACGGTGTTTCAGAAAGGAGGAATAGGACCTTGTTGGACATGGTCCGATCACTTCTCGTACGCTCAGAATTACCCACATCCTTTTGGGGATATGCAATAGAGACTGCTATCTACGTGCTGAATCAGGTTCCAACCAAATCGGTTCCGAAAACTCTATATGAACTCTGGACCGGAAGGAAGCAAAGTGTAAGACACTTGATGATTTGGGGTTGTCCTGCGCACGTTAAAAGAATGAGTGCGGATAAATTGGAATCCAAGACCAGCCGTTGCCTATTTATAGGCTACCCAAAAGATTCGGTGGGTTATTTATTCTATGACCCAAGTGAGCAGAAAGTGTTCTGCTGTCGAAACGCCCAGTTCTTAGAGACTGATTACATCCTGGACACCCATCGTTTGGAAATAGTTCTTAATGAGGAGGGCTCAGGAGCAGGGGGAGATGTCCCACAAGTTCCAGGTAGTAACCAACCTAGAAGATCCACTCGGGTATCCAGGCCACCGGTCCGATATGGTTATGACCAGGATAGTTACCTGGTAGTCCTTGACTAGTGAGGAGGATCCCGTGACTTAGCGGAAGCTATGTTGGACATAGATTCCCAGAAGTGGGTGGAGGCCATGAGAGCTAAGAAGGACTCGATGGAGGTAATGGAGTCTAGACTCTAGTAGATCCGCCCTCTGGGGCAAAAGCAATTGGTTGCAAGTGGATCTATAAGAGGAAGAAGGGCCCCAATGGCAGAATTGAGACCTACAAAGCTCGGTTAGTGGCGAAAGGGTACACTCAGAAAGAAGGTATCAACTATGAAGAAACCGTTTCGCCCGTGGCCATGCTTAAATCCATTAGGATCCTGCTTGCTGTAGCAGCGTACCATGACTACAAGATTTGGCAGATGGATGTCAAAACCGCATTCCTGAATGGAGATCTTAGTGAAGATATCCACGTGCAGCAGCCGCAAGGCTTCATTGCTGCTGGTCAGGAACATATGGTATGTAAACTTAATAGATTCATATATGGACTTAAGTAGGCTTCTAGGAGTTGGAACATCCGTTTTGATTCTGTCATCAAAATGTTTGACTTTTAGCAGAATCCGGATGAGCCCTGTGTTTATAGGAAATCCATTGGGGATAAGATCACCTTTTTGGAATGTTGACTTCGGTCAAGGTATGGCTTTCGCAGTAGTTCTCCATGAAAGATCTTGGAGAAGCTTCCTATATACTGGGTCTTCGACTCTATAGAGATAGATTGAAGTGGATAATTGGATTATCCCAAGCTGCTTACATTGACAAAATTGTCAAAAGATACAGCATGAGAACTCCAAGAAAGGAAACGTTCCTTTCAGGCACGGAGTCACTCTCTCCAAGAAGATGTCTCCTAAGACTTCTGAGGAGATTGAGGGCATGAAAGACGTTCCCTATGCCTCAACCGTGGGGAGCATCATGTATGCCATGCTGTGCACTCGCCCGAACACTGCTCAGGCGGTGAGTGTGGTAAGTAGGTTCCAGGCCAACCCAG
This sequence comes from Nelumbo nucifera, assembly GCF_055504915.1. Lineage (NCBI taxonomy): Eukaryota > Viridiplantae > Streptophyta > Magnoliopsida > Proteales > Nelumbonaceae > Nelumbo > Nelumbo nucifera. The sequence goes on from NC_142654.1 coordinate 42,775,332, forward strand.
GGCAGGAGCATTGGACAGCTGTAAAGAACATACTTAAATACCTTCGAAGGACAAAAGAGTTTTGTCTGGTATTCGATGGTAGTTTGCTGCAAATTCTGGGGTATACTGATGTCGATTTCCAGTTGAATCCAAATGATAGAAAGTCTACATCTGGGTATGATTTCATGATAGGATCGTGTGCTGTTTGTTGGAAAAGAAGCAAACAGGGGTCCATGGCAGACTCCACAACCGAAGCCGAGTATATTGCCACAAGTGAAGCTGCCAAGGAAGCTGTGTGGATGAAGAAGTTCGTTCACGAATTAGGAGTGGTTCTGTCCAACACATCACCCATACCGTTGTTGTGTTACAACAATGGAGCGATCGCCCAGGCTAAAGAGCCTCGGGCCCACTCGAAGTCAAAGCACATCGAGAGGAAGTACCACGTACTGAGGGAGATTGTTGGTAGAGGGGACGTCCTAATTCATAAGGTAGCATCAGCGGATAATGTGGCAGACCCATTAACTAAGCCACTGACACAGAAGGTGTTTGAGAAACACGTGGAAAGTATTGGACTCTAGCTTGTACCAGATTAGACCTAAGTGCAAGTGGGAGTTGTTAGACAGTTTTGTATGCCCTTAGCTTCAATTTGATTTGATGTACTTTTGACATTTAGTGTAAATAAATAAAGTGCATGTTAGATTCATGTTGTTTGGTATGATTCTGTGTAAGACCCAAAAACTAGACACTTATTGAGACTCGTGTTAGTTTTAAATGTCCACAGCCATTGGATAAGTCTGGGGAGATTTATCCTGCCAAGGCTGATACTGGTGTGCCGCCAAGTATTGGGATGGCCTGTCTCAGCCACCAGGGTAAGCCCCAAGGCACATGTAGTATGGGATTACTTGAATCCTTGAACTGGACCAGATTTCCAGTATTGCCCTGGACCTTAGAAACAGATGGGAAAAACTGGAAAGTTACACCTGACCCCTAGACTCGATTATGATACTTTACTAGGTGTCGGATTAGACTGTCTTTGATATTCCAATCAGTGAGATCCTTAGCGGGGGTCAAAACCTGGGCATGTTGGGGCAGTCTGAGAATTCATCTGAGTGGGTGATCATAGTGACAGGATCAACCCCTTTGTCGGACAAAGGTAATGATCGGGACTGCACTCTCTCTGATGGAAACCAAACTGCCAGCAGTTGATTTCAATCGTTGGAATTTTGTTTTGCAAAATTTATATATATGATATATAGGTATTTTCGTTTCCAAGTTGTTTGCAAATGGTTTTAATTCCCGGGATCCATGTGAGTAGAGAGTGCAGTACTGTTCCTTGCAGCCGAGGGAGAGGTGCTCTCTCGATGGGCTGAGAGGTTAAGTGTAAGGCCATTTAGGATAATACCTGATCGGCTAATCTTGCACCTGCCCACAGTACCAGGGTTTTTATAAGATGGATTGGCCCAAGGACCACTTAGTGTAAGTGTTGGGCCCATAGGGTCCATGTGATGGGCTCAGGGGTTCACTGGGCTTCTCAGTGAATTCGGCTAGGCCTTGTAATAAAGGCTGGGCCGAACCCATGTGGTTGGTGTGTAGATCAATGCTTGGGTATCACGCCATACAAAGAAGCCCAACTGGGCAGCAGATTGGAAACCAATTGAGCATTGATCACTTAATGGGCCAAAAGCCCATTTTCGACTGGGCTGATATGATCACCCACTTATGGGGCGGATCTAAGATTAAGGTTAGCAAAAGGATTGGGCCTTTAACCTAATCCACTCCAGGAGACCAAATTCGAATCAGATTTGAATATGGTAATCTCTTGATAAGATCAGGAGTAAGCTAACTTAATTTGCAGATAGAATTAAGATCATCCCCTATCCAGATGCTGATTTGGATTGGGATAACTCCAAATAGGATTAGGAGATTTCTTAATCAAGAAGATAGAGGAGAAATCCTAAGAGGATTAACAGAATTCGAACCTAGGGTTTTTTAGCAAGAAAATCCTCCTACGAATTGAGATAGGATCTCATACACTCCAGAGAGAAGAGAAGCAACATTCGCCATCTTCATCTCAGGAGTTCTCCTCTAGCCGCCGCCATTCTCTGAAAAGATTCGATCTTTGAGGAAAAGAAATCAAGAAGTCAGTTCTTGATATCAGTTTTGCGAAAGGAACTGAAAAGATTCGGTGCTCAGTGTTTCCAAAGGATTCTTGTGAAGGATTCAGTGTGTAGGACGCACTCTACTGGATCTGTTCCATAGATTGTTGTGACATCTTCAGCAGGAGTGGATCTTGGTGTCCTCTTTGAGCGTGAACACCAACTTTGGGAGATACTGCTTCTCTGGATCAGGTATAATTCCTCCCTTGTCTTTTGGTTCAGATCTGGTTCGATTATGGTTCAAGTAAGATCCTTGAATATTGTATTGTAAATTTAGGGAATATGGTTTCCAATTGGAAGAAAGGTAGGAAATTTTTGAAATTCGCCCACCCATTCCCTAACCTTTTGGTGTCCATACGATGGATCCTACCATTCTTTCAGCCGAAGGCCTCCCGAGCCTCCGGGGCCTGCTCCTAAGCTCTCCCTGAGCTCGAGGGGGCGTCGTCGTCCTGGTTACCGTCCTGGGGATAAACATGGTGCGGATACCCATACATGATTGACAGAATGAATAAGACTCAACAGAAAGATGAAACGGTGTGAACAAGAAGAGCTTGGGCAGACTAGATGGATGCATGACCTCATAATCCGAACACAACAAGTTAGCGTGAAAGAAAATGAGGCCTGGGGGCCCTCTTATTTATAGCCACTGTGCCCCTAGATCAACGGTTCAGATTGAGACAGATCGGACGATTCGCAGTCAAGCTGACTGCATGTCTCCAATGATTGAGGTAATGACAACTGCACGACATCCAGAGTTAAGAGCCGCTTCGGCGCATTTTTCGGCATTCAAAAATGTCAGAAATCCCCTGACTTTTGTGCACACATTTAATGCAAGCAGTTAATCAAGTTTGAACTTCGGTCAAATCCACCCATCACACTTCATGAACTCCTCACGCTAAGGTAGCACTCTTAGCCTGAAGAGTGGGGGGCAATTGATGGAGGATTATTTGACCCAACCCCTTGAGACAATGACACATGGACCTGACTCAGCACGAGCTACAGCTCAGCACCACAGCCTGACTACGACTAAGTAATGAGCCTGCAGGACAGCTCGCTACATCATAGCTCGCTATAGGGGGAGCTCGCTACAACGCGAGCTCGAGGTCCCCCGGGCTACTGAAAGGGAATACTCCAAGACTATCCCTACTCGCGAGCTAGGGTAACCAGCTTGCTCCAACACTTAGGCAGAAATACTACCCCAAAGACAATCTCGATGAGGGCCACCTCGAAGTACCCCTGGGAGCTCGCTACGAAGTAGCTCGCGACAAGATAGCTCACTACACGACAGAGTAGCTCACTACAAGGTAGCTCGCGACTAACCAACGCGATGCTCTCAGGAAGCTTCTATCTGACAAGACCGTACCCATCAGACTGCGCCACGTCTCTTGACTGGAGGCACAATCCTTGCCCATTCGACAGACTGTATCCACATCTCTCGACAGTTAGTGGCGTGCCTATCCTCCCAGGACGTGTCACCCATCCAATTGGGTAGTACCCTGCGATGGTCACTTGCGCAGCCCTGGCAGGTAACAGCTACGACAGAAGCCCAGTGGCGGTTACGCCCGGTTTGACAAGAACGCCCCTATAAAAGCCCATTTGTCAAAGGGGAGAGGGATCTCTGATCAAATCTGATTTTGAGTCAGCTTACTTGCTCTCGAGCTAATCTTGAGAACTTAGTGATCTAGCGCGACCTACACTCTTAGCCTCTTTACATTCTTTACTTTCTCCCCCAGCATTCTAACTTAAGCTTCGAAGTATTCCCATCGAGCAAATCCCCCGGGAATCCTTCACCTTCTTCTTCTTAGGTGTCGTCTGTTGCTATCTAGGAGCCAGTCAGCAGCTAGCTAGGAGTGCCCGGATCGTGCTGCATCCGGGAACTTGATTCATTCGAAAGGACATGGTAGAAAGAAATAATTTGTTTGGGATTTCATTGTTGCTGAGAGTAATGAATAATTTTTTATTTGCTAAATCTTGGGATCAAGGTTGGTTTCAGGTTTACGGATTCTGTTTTGCTTGAACAAGGTTTGTTTCATATAAACCTTCTTTTTTATTAATCTGTTGTATTCCTAGTAAATGGTGGAGCAATTTGGGTGCACATGGATTTGGAGATGTTGGACTTTTGTTCTCATCAAGTGGATTCTATTCATGTAATGGAACTTGGAGCTCAGGGTGCCTTTGTGGTAGAAGGATACTGAGATTGGCAAAGGTGAGGTCTGGATTTGTCAATGAAGAGAATAATGACTGCAACCCTTCATATTATCAAGAGTATTAAATTATTGATGTTTGAGAGTTCTAGAGTATAAAGATTTTGTTCTGAAGTTCTAAGTCAGCTAATTTAAGAGAAAATGTTTCGTGATACATAACCTAGGTATTGCACAACTGTTTTCCTTGCTAAGGTGGAAACTCTCTTTCCGTATTACAGTCTTTTGGTGATTTCAATATTGATCAAAATTTTGTGAAGTCCATTCTTTTATGTGAATTATAACTTTACACTTAATTCCTGCTACATACTCACATACTAGATTTAGATGTTTATTGTTGTCCAACAAGCTAATCTTCTAATTGCATAGTAGCTTGTTATGGCCCATGGGAATCAAATCTTTTCATAGGCTTCTGAACATTTTGTCATTGGAGCATTATTTTGTGTTAAACAGTGTATGCCCTTAGCTTCAATCAGATTGATGTACTTTTGACATTTATTGTAAATAAAAAATAATATATAATTTATTCATGTTATATATGGTGTGTTTATGTGTAATACCCTTAAAATGAACAATTATGAGACTCATGTTAGATTAGAATCTTCACAGCCATTGGATAAACTTCGGGAGGTTTATCCTGCCAAGGCTAACAATAATATGCTGCCAAGTCGGTTGGGGTGGCGTGTCTTAGCTGCCAAGGTGAGACCTGAAGAACATGTAGTGTGGGTTTGCTTGAAATCCAGAACCGGACCATTCCATTTATGCCTTAGACCTTAGAGATAGATGGGCAAAATTGGAAAGTTACACCTAACCCCTAAACTTGATTATGGTACTACACTAGGTATTGGATTGAAATATCTTTGATATGCCAATCAATGAGATCCTTAGCAGGGGTCAAAACCTAGGTATGTTAGGGCAATTTGAAAATTCACCTGAGTGGGTGATTATAGTGACAGAATTAGCTCCTTCGTTGGACAAAGTGAATGATCGGGGGCAACACTCTCTCTGATGGAAACCTAAATTGCTGGTAGTTGATTTCAAACTTGTTGAGATTTGTTTTGCGAAATATATTTATATAGAGATATACATATATATTATGGTTTCACAAAATGTTTGCAAAAGCTTTTAATTCCCGCGATCCATGTGAGCAGAGAGTGCAATACTGTACCTTGTAGTTGAGGGAGAGGTCCTCTCTTGTCGGGCAGTGTTTGATCAGTATGGGCTAAGAGGTTAAGTGTAAGATCATTTAGGCCTTTTACCTGATGAGCTAATCTCCCTTAAATCCATAGTCCTTGGGTCTTCATAAGGTGGCTGGACCCAATGACCATTTAGTATAAATGTTGGGCCTACTAAGAGCCCATACTGATGGGCTCAGGGGTTCACTGTCTTCATTAGTAAATTCGGCCAGGCCTTGTAACAGAGGCTAGGCTGAACCCATATGGCTTTTGTGAAGATCAATGTTAGGGTCCCACACCATACAAGGAGAGCCAAGCTAGCCAACAAATTAAAGGGGAAGTGAGCCTGAAAACTTAATTGGCCTAAAGCCCAATTCGAATTGAGCTAATTAGATTAGTTAATAGTGGGAGAATTTGAGATTAGATATGCTTCTAGATCAACAAGACGATAAGATGTCTTATCCATTTAGGAGTTCAGATCCAAATAAAGATTTGGATCAAAGAACCCTTTCCTGATAGGTTTAGGAAACTGATCTAGAGAAGTTATAAATAGAGGGAGAAATCCTTCTATTAAACACTTTTTGCAAATCCCAAATCTTCTCTCTACTCTTGCCTCCCTACCCTATTTGATCTCTAGTTCTTGGAGTGATCAACATTGGACCATGATATTGTTTCTTGCTAGAAGAATCAATCTTAAACATGTGCTCACATCCTTGCGTGATTCTTGCTAAAGAATTGGGGTTCTTACTGAAGAATCTCTTTGTTGATCCTACCTCACCCTAAGCTGTGTCATTTTTAGTGGACGTATTTGGTGAATTCTTTGGGTGTGAACACCTACTTTGAGAACTACTATTGATTCTGTAGAAGGTATATCCCTCCCTTAATCTTGGTTTCAGATATAGTCTGGTTTGTTTCAAGAACGAACCTTGAAAATGTAGTTTTTTTTTTAAAATCAGGGAATAGTATTCCCGGAATGGAGAAATAATTTTTTTTTGAAATTTCGCCCAGCCACCCTGCATGGTTCGACCATCCATATGTTGGATCTCCCTTACCTTCATTTTGTATGTTAAAGTAGTGAAATATTTGCATATTAGTATTGAATGGTTTAAAAGTCTTTCTTTTGAATATTTTTTTCTAAACATTACAGGAATAAAATATAAAGCAGTCCACAAATCTTAAATTGAGTTCTAAGGCTAAGCATCTTTTTATAGAGCACTCTTAATTGAATAAATTCTATAAGGCTAAGCATCTTGCACCCAGATTCCCCAGCAACCCTGGGAAGGCCCTGGTAACCCTGGGCATGCTCATATCACCTGGCAACCCCAGGTGTGCTCATTTCACTTGGCTACCCCAATCTTGCACTTAGATTCCCTAGCAACCCTAGGCGTACACACATCCCCAGACAACCCCTGGACGGCTTCAGCGATATCAGGTATAATTCTTATCTAACTTACAAATGTGGATGCTCTATTGAGCCTATAAATGCCATAGCCATAAACGGAATAAAATTCAGTACTCACTCTGACTATATATAGACTGCTTCCTGCAGGGGGCCTTAGGCAATCGCCTCATGTGGTAACCACATTCCATCCCAAAGCAACCAAAAATAAATTCCATCCCAAAGCAACCACATTCATACTAATAATTATTTTAGATATGGTCTACAAAACACTTGATAAATCACACTTTACAATCACTTCAGTGGCGCAACCAAAAATCAAGATAGGTTCTCAGTGAATGTCGTATCTCACGAGATCACATAATTCACTTAAAATTCAAAATCCTTTTACTTGCGATTAAAAGTTTCACTTAAAATTTGACACTTAGATTTCCGAACTACAAATTTCCTTTTTGCGATAATATTTACCTCTCGTATGCGACGATGTCTATTTTCTCTCAAATACAATATCAATTAACCCTCAATTGCAATATCGTTCAACTTTCGCATACGCAGTGGCGTTTAACTTTTCCAAATGCAACAACACCCGACCTTCATGTACATAAAGACTTAATTTTTTTTCAAAAGCAATGACACTTACCCGATTGCGATTAAACATTTTTGGCAAATACCTCCGAAACCTCGAGGATGATAGATAAGACAACAAGCATGACAATCCTTAGCATAATCAAGTGTGATTACATGTCCTGGCTAGATCAATAACAATTTGATAATCCCAACCACACTAATAGACCTTGGAAAAAGAAAACCCTTGGCAAATCCAAGGGAGATAAAACACCACAAACACTTAGCACTCCGAGTCGTGATGACATAACCAGGTCAAGCTGCAACAGTCCAAAAGGACTCCGTATGCGATAACACACCCCATGATCAAATAAATGATCCACAATATTATCACAAGAATACCGGTATGTTACTCAAAATCACAATCAATGTCAGCATGTTCCAAAATCTTGCACAATAAATGGAGGCTTTCCTTCTTGCCATATTTTCCCTACCCAATGCTTTACTAGCACTTTCTTCCAATCAAAGCAAAAGGCGGTTAGGTACTCTACCCACAAGACACCCATGCAACCCCACCCCCCCACTCACACAGGAGGACGACAAAGGTTACACATCTAGCGAACCTCACTAAAATGTTTCTTGATAGAAGACATTCTATCAAGATACAAGGGGGCTGAACATTAAATTAGCCAACTATTCATTTCACTCATTTCTTGATACAATGACTTCTATCAAGAAATAGGGGGGCTAAAGTACAGAAAGTATTTGAGTTATATCTTATAAAATGCTCTTATTATGTTTCCGTCACTTACACCTTCAAAAAAACTCCGATGACCCTGAAAGCAAGTACAAATCAACACGACACCCTGTAAAAAAGACAGGGGAGCTGAATCACAAAATGAAAACTTTTGATTCCCATCCAAGAACATTACTAAGTCAAATACCACAATGCTTATTGACAAACATACTTGTCAATAAGCAGGGGGGCTACCAAACATACCCAAATAAAATTTTTCCACATGTAAAACTTGCAAAGCATCTCATCAAGAACAAGAATGATCATCAAACATAATGCGAAAAGATCGGAATGCCACAACATTTACAAAACTGTTCCTCATCACCTCATCACAAAACCCCGAAGCAAACACGATGACAAAAAATGCTTATCTATATGGATGCCTGCGATGCCTACGATGAATATATAACCTATCATACGTTTGTGATAAACTCATACCTGAGACAGGTTGCGATGAACTCCGGCTAGCGTGAATCTATGATAAAGCTAAGACACGCACGAGTTTGCGATGAACCCCAAACACGCGCGGATTTGTGATGAACCCCGAACACGCATGGAGTTGCGATGAACCTGACACCATTACAGAACTGCGGAATCACAGTAGATCGGGAATAAATGTCGATTACATGTGCATCTTTAAAATACACATGCGGGTTTAATGAAAGTATGCCCCAAATGATGACATCACCCACTCCACATCAGTATAATAGGGGCACATATGGAGAGAATCTAGAAGGGATAGGATTCTCTAATAATGATCCATTAATAGTTAAACAAAAGGAAAGATCTCCTTCCTAACAGGAGAGATCCTCTTTCCAAACAAAAAAGAACTCCTTCCTTGATAGCCTTAATTCTCTCTATAAAAAGGGGAGAGCAATTCTTCCTTGGGGAACAACAAAATAGAATGATAACTTTGACCTAGGGTTTCTCACAAAAGAGATTTTCCCTTCTCTCTTCTCCACGTCATTTCTCTCTTTCCAGCCGAACCTTCGGAAACCGACCAACCTCTGCCTTCCATGGCACTTACACAATACAGCAAAAGCTCGTAGCATGGTCTATAATGATCCAACAATCCTAATATAGGACTCTCTCGGAAGAGTAATAGTAATCATAATAAAGGAAACTCTAGCAAAAGCTATAGGCTTGGTTGCCTTCTTAATGGCAAGAATAATTCCTCTACATCTTCACTTTAAAAAGTGGTGTTGTTTTTCTATTGTGAAGATTTTATTGTTGGAGTTCCTAAATTGGGTTGAACATAGTAACACAAAGCTCTCTTAGGAGATTGTGAGAAGAGGTGAAATAAGGAAAGAAGAGACAATTCGAACACTTTCTTTTCACTCAAAGAAAAATAAATATATATAATAATTTGAGATCTCAAGGCTTTTCATCCAAGTGCAAGAAAACCTACTTGGAAGCACTAACTAAAAAAATAATAATTAGTTAAATTAATTACACCCCATATCACAATGAGAGTAAATGGCATGGTAATGATCTCTCTTATTATGTTGGGTACAAATTCAAATGTGTGCTGGACACACTTATGTAGTGGATCAAAGCCATGTCACGAGGAACTTGAAACAAGTATCGGGCCGCGATCATGGAGCTCGTTGCATTTAAAACTCCAATACACCTTTTGGGTGCAGAATGCTTAAAAGACCAAAAACGTGAAGACGAAAAGTCATGAAGATGAGCATGAAAAAAGACCAAAAAGGATGATAATTACGAAGCTTCAGATGAAGCGATTGGCTTTTCCATGCTGAAAATAGCTGCCCCTGCCCCATCTGTTTTAAAGGCAAGACCCCAAAAGCTCAAGCCATCTTCTTGTCTGTCGAGCTATTGAAAGATCTATTCAGAAAGATTTGCCAAATAGTCACCAAGTAAAATAGGCAAATTTATGCTCATATCATTGATACTGACATTAGCATAAACTTGGGGGGCATTTGTAGACATGAATATTTTCATATGCTTCTAAATGGGCCCTACCCCGTGTAAACTCAAATTTGCTCTTGGGTTTAAGTATGGGTCCTTCTATTTAGACCTTGCCCCATACTCTCAAATTTGAAGTCAAACTTAAATTCAATCTCCAATTTGAATTTGAATTATAAATCTTAGGCCATATTTGGGAATGCTTATGTTAAAAACAAGTGTTTATTTGAATAAGCACTTATTTGTATTTGATATCTAGTTTTTTTAAGTGCTTATTTTTTAAAATAAGTACTTATTTCATATTAGACATTTGATGATCTTTTTCTCTGATAAGCACTTGTAACACTTTTGTCCTTCATTTTTTTTCAATTTTTTAAAATATACAATCATTTTATGTCTTCATTTTTACCCCCCTCTCCTTTCTTCTACTAGGGATATTGGTAGTTGGTAAGTCTTCAACGAGGTTCTCTCCGGACTATTAGCATAAAGATACAAATCAGTTAATTTCTTGAGAAGAAACAAACTGGTAGGAATCAGCCCATTCAAATGGTCCATTGATAGATCCAACCAGTAAATTGTTGCCATATCACCAATCGATACCGGAATTTCTCTAATCAGATTCATTCTGGCCATCAACAGGTAAGTTTCTTCAACTGGGGATATTGGTAGTTGGTGAGTCTTCAATAGGGATCTCTCTGAATTGTTAGCATAAAGATACAAATTAGTTAGTTTCTTGAGAAGAAACAAGCTAATGGTTCATCGATATATCATATCCAACCAGCAAACTACTACCATGCCACCAATCGATACTGGAATTTCTCTAATCAGATTCATTCTGGCCATCCACAAGTAAGTTTCTTCAAGAGATGAATTCTACAAGGATCTCCTTTGAGACGATAGGAGAGTGATTGGAGGCAGAGAATTTCGACCAATGAGAGCTGGAGTTGGGAGATCTTCAGTGACGAAATGTGATGCAGAGAGAGAGAGGAGGAAGAGAATGAGAACGATTAACATTCCAATGCAACTTCCAATAACAACCCATAAACGCAGACCGGATATTGAGGTCGGCTTGGAGAGTTCGTTGATCAAGAGGGCAATGTCGTAGAACAACCTGATAGGGAAACAGAGAAAAAGAAATGGAAACAGAGTAACAAGAACCAGTATCAGTATTCTTGAGGATGATGAGGATGTGGGGCTCTAGATGTATGTTGTATTTTATGCCATAAGGAATTCAAGTTTCAGAGGAAATGGTGATTACATCCCTGTTCCAGCAAACAAAGGTGGAGTTCTAGTGGAATCGGAAGTCAGAGGAAAGAAAAGAGACGTGGAGTAAGCCTTAATGTGTCAAACCCTAAGTTATTAACTTTAAAGGGCATAATTAGAAATTTCAAAAATAAACGGGGATAGTTTTGGTAGAGAAAATTCAATTAAGTAATTATTGTTTAAGCACTTAAAAAAGCTGAAATTTAGGCTTATTATTTAAGATTTGGAGCTTATTTCCCAAACATCAATAAGTGCTTAATGGTGTGGTCCTGGCCCAAATAAGTGTGTATTTGAATAAGCACTTATTTTTAAGCACTCCCAAACATGGCCTTAGTGATTTATGGAAATAATCTAATTAGATCCCATCTCAAGTCCTAAAGATGGAATTTTAATCAATGATTGAAGAGATAATAATTGATTTAAATTCATTCTTTATATAAATGGCAAATTGCCAAATTTCTTCTTTATGAAAGGTAACTAGAGCCAATCAAATATCTAGTAAATTAAGGCACACCTTCCTACAAATGGAAATTAGTCATGATTAAAGAGAGAATAATGGATGATAAATTATTCTCTCCAAGAATGGAAATAATTATAAGCTTTCACTTTCTAAAAATAGTAAGAAGAGCTAATCAAATCCTTAATCAAGGGAATTAATAGATTAGACTAAGAAATCTATAGGGGGCTTTTGGAGTCAAGGAGAAACTAAGTAAAAGTTAGAAAGCTATTGGAGAAGGAGGAAATACATCCACAACTTTCTAAAGAGCAAAGCTACAACACTCTTGAAATTTTTATAGAATCCTTCTTTTTATGAAGCTTTCAAAGCCCAATTGAAGAAAGCAATCTTTGTCATTTTTTGAAGTACGAAGCACATCATCCGACCCTTAGCTTCAACTTAATTCAAATCACTGAGTTACAAGAAATACATCACCAAGAGAGAATCATAGGTTCTATCTCTTTTGTAAGAGAATTCAAATACAAAGAATTTATACCCCATTTATTTAAAATATATAAAAAATTATTTTTTTTTTAATTTGTCTTTATTTTTCTTATATTGGGATTTATACACGAAATTTGTGCCAATAATGGCCTTTTGGTAAATGAGAAGTTGAAGGCTAAGGACGCTAAGCCATTGGTGGCAGCTGCAATAGTGATAGCTTGGTTAAGGTCATTGACTTCAAGGGCCTTGGCGTTGTAATGTTGTATATAGTCCTAAAGGTTTTTCCCAAGCTTTTGCTTAACTACCACTAATGCAGCCGGTGCCTTTTGGCAATGTCTACTGCTCACAAAATGGGAGATGAAGAGATCTACAAACTTTTTCTTAGAGGTGATGAACCAAGGTGGGAGACCTGAGAACCAATCATTAAGGCCCTCTTAAGTATGGCCTAAAAAGCGTGGCACATTAGGGCATCGGAGAATCCATGAAGGATCATGATAGTACGGAAGTCTTATATATGGTCTTCCAAGTTGATGTTTCCATCATAAGTCTCTAGGGTAAGAGAGACTTAAAATTCGATGGGAGATGCTTTAAGAGTATCTCTTCGGCGAATTCTTCTATTTTTCTTGCCAAGTTGTAGTGATGGATGGAAGCATTAGATTTGGCATCCTTGACTTCTCTAATCTTGACATGAATGGTGCGGAGATCGGCTGCCAAGTCTTTGAACCTTCGATCTTGGTTTCATAGAGGAACGTTGATTGTGGGACTCTCTAATTCTGTGGGAAAAATTTTGGCTGTTGGGGGCCAATAGATTTTCCAGTTGAGAGAATTTCTGGGTTGGGCATGTTACCATGAAAGTGGGCAAATTAGAAATTGCCTTCTGATTTGTTTTGAGTAAAAACAAAAGCATACATGTAAATTGGTGAATCGCCGTAAACGTATCTAACTCAGAAACACTCTCAACAGAAAAGGTTGTTAGCCCCCAATATCTAAAGTTAACCCAACTCTGAGAGATCTAGGTCATTTTAGGAGTGTCCGAATGCGATGGGGACTCTTCTCACCGGGCACAACTGTTGGAAGAATGGGGTCACCATAACTTTGGAGGAGAAGCTCTGAGGTGCGTCTGAAGACATTGTCTTTAGAACGTTATTTGCCCCCACTCAGTTTCACTGAGTTTGCTGTTGGGTTACAGGCAAATTCGTTCCCAGGATACAACAGAGCCTTGGGCGAGAATCTGCAACCAGCAAAGTTGAAGAGTCTCCAAAGAAACCTTTTGTGAAACTGTAGCAGACCAGACTAAGAGAGAGAGAGAGTGAATTTCGAAATTATGTGTTTTAAAGTCTGATTCATGCTCCTTAAATAGTTTATGAAGAGGTATGAAGAAAAGGTAGGTGCGGGTTTAGAGAAGGCACCTTGAACAGTCACAATTTCAACGCGAAGTGCGAACAAAGTGCACCTCATTGCGCCGCACACACACGCGCACACGCGTGCGCGCGCGTTGTGTGGTATCAAACCCCCATACTCTCATCTTCTATATCTAAGGAGTGTAAATCAACTCCTATTGAAATACTAAAAACAAAACTTATAATTTTCCAATGTGGGACAAATTCAAAACTGGGTTTTGCAAGAGAAAAGCTAATTTTTCAATCAAGTGTGTAGGTGCAATTTCTCATGTAATTGACCAATCAAACCCATTGGATTTAATCTCTTATGAGATTAAAAATCCAACAATCCCCCACATTGATTGATCAATTACATAGTTCTCTCTTAATCCAAACTACTATGACACAGTTATGCATACAAAAGGTGTTTATCAACTTAAACCTCTTGTTAGTATAGATATCTCAGAGCCTTGCCAAAGTTATTGGTGGTAAGACCTTAAACCAATTACTCTCAAGACAGACCAAAGACACCTATACACACAAAAATGTTCAGTCTCTGCAAGAGTTTCAAATTTTGCTCAGCAATGTTATGGCCATGTGCTTCTTTTCTGGTTTCATGAACAATCCCGAGAGCAAACCCAAACTCTCATGAGAAGCGGCACCACTTCTATGTTCACATAGGTGAAGTTCCACTATGTATTTTGTTATTTGACACATTTCAGAACTTCGTTAAGAGTTTAACTCAACCTCTCATCATAACGGACAACACTGCTTATGTTGTGATGGGAAATTTCTCAATGTCAGTGCTAACAGTCACATTGTTGTAATTTGTTGTTACCCATTAAATCCAATACTGATGGTTTTCAGTTCAGGTTGGGTTACCATTACAAGTGACTAAGTAAAGGGTTTTAATCACATCTCTATGGTTGTTATTCTTACCAATTCTCTGGCCAAGCCCTTGGTAAGAGGATCAGCCAAGTTTTTACTTGACCTCGCATAGGTTATAGTGATGACTCCATCTTGAATCAGTTGCCTAACAAATTCATGTCTTCGACTTATATGTCTGGACTTACCATTGTAAGTACCAATGTAGGCTCTTGATAGAATTGGCTCACTATCACAGTAAATGAAAATTGGAGGCATAGGGCTAGGCCAAAGTTTTATATCCAATAATAAATTCCTAATCCATTCAGCCTCTTTTCCAGCAGCCACTAAGGCTATGAATTCGGATTCCATGGTCGAGTGAGATATACAAGTTTGTCTCTTGGATGCCCAAGAGATCGATCGCACCCCCACCAAGGACAAAAATCCATCCAGAGGTGGACTTGTTATCTCAATTACTGGTAATCCAACTTGCATCAGTGTACCCTTCTAGTACAGCTGGATAATCACAATAAAACAAGCCAAGTTCCAAGGTTCTCTTGAGATACCCAAGAACTCTCCCAATTGCCTTCTAGTGCTCTGCACCGGATTACTTGTAAACCGACTGAGTTTACTTACTACAAATGTAATATCAGGTCTGGTACAAAGCATAGCATACATCAAGCTTCCTACTGCATTAGCATACTCAAGTTGTGCAATTGCTCTACCAGTATTTTCTACTAGCTTTATACAAGAATCATATGGCGTGTTATATTCTTTAAACCTTAAATGCTTAAATTTCTCAAGTACTTTCTCAATATAATGCGATTGGCTTAATGCATAGTCCCTACTATGCTTTTTAACTTTTATTCCCCAGATGGTATCTACTTCTCCTAAATCTTTTATCTTGAAGACAGAGGATAAGTAGTTTTTAGTTTCATTTATGTCAACCATATTTGTACCCACAATAATCATATCATCAACATAAAGACATACAATTACTCCATAATTTTTAGTGAATTTTGAATAGATGCATCTATCAGCACTATTATGTTTAAAACCAAAAGTTAGAATGCAAGAATCAAATTTCTCATGCCATTGTTTAGGTGTTTGTTTTAATCCATATAGTGATTTAACCAATTTACAGACTTTCTTCTCATTTCCAGGAAGAACAAATCCTTCTGGTTGTTCCATATAAACCTCTTCATTTAAATTACCATTTAAGAAAGCAGTTTTAACATCCATTTGATGAACAGATAAGTGATAAATGGATGCTAATGCTATGAGTGTTCTAATAGAAGTTGTTTTAGCCACTGGTGCATAGGTGTCAATGTAATCAATCCCTTCCTTTTGACTAAATCCTTTGGCTACCAATCTAGCCTTAAAAGTTTGTACAGTTCCATCAGTGTTGTATTTTCTTCTAAACACCCATTGACATTTTATTGGTTTTGATCCTAGGGACAGGTCTACTAGTACCCATATGTTATTAGACATTATTGAATCCATTTCATCATTTATAGCTTATTTCCAAAAGACAACATCTCTATTGGTCATGGCCTCACTATAGGTTTTTGGATCATTTTCAATGTTCAGAACAATGGGTATCTTATTTAAAATCTTCTCTCTGTCAACCTCAACCAAAAATACAATTGACTGAGTAGAGATAAAATCTGAACCTGAGTGTTTCTTTGTTCTTTGTCTTTGACTTCTTCTAGGTCCTAGTGTAGGTGTTACAGTTGTGTCATTTCTTCTTTCAGTCTCATTATTATCAACAGGTATTGAGATCTGAGTTTCTCTTTCAAGTTCTCTATCATTTTCTGTGGATTCATTTTCTGTAGATTCAGAACACAGTTTATTTTCAAAGAATTCAACATTTCTAGTTTCAATTATTATGTTGGACTCTAAGTCTAGAAGCTTATATGCCTTGCTATGTTCTACATATCCAACAAGCATACTTCTCTTAGCTCTGAGCCCTAATTTTGTTCTTTTAGGATCTGGAGCTCTATAATATGCTAAGCACCCCCACACTTTTAGATATGCTAAATTAGGCTTTCTTCCTGTCCATAATTCATATGGGCATTTGTTATTAACTCTAGAAACAATTTTGTTATGTAAATGACAGGCTGTTAGGAGTGCTTCCCCCCACAAGTTTAAGGGTGCATTAGCTTTTAACAACATGCAATTTATCATTTCTGTAAGCGTTCTATTTTTTCTTTCGGCCAGGCCATTTTGTTGAGGGGTATAGGGAGCAGAACACTGATGTATTATTCCAAATTCTTCATAGAAAGAATTAAACTCATTTTTAAAGTATTCAGCACCCCTGACACTTCTAAGGATTTTAATTTTCTTTTCTACTTGATTTTCAACTTCAGTCTTATACAATTTAAACATGTCAAAGGCTTCATCCTTAGTTCTCATAAGGTAGACATAGGTGTACCTAGAAAATTCGTCTATAAATGTTATGAAGTATCTCTTACTTCATCTAGTTAATATACCATTGAGTTCACAGATGTCTAAATGGATTAGTTCTAAAAGTTGAGATTTTCTCTCAACACTAGGGAAAGGTTTCTTAACCATTTTAGATTTTACACATATCTCGCATTTTTCAGTTGATTCATTACTGTAAGCAATTATACCAAGTTTGTTCAGGTTCTTTATGGATTTAAAATTCAAGTGTGCTAATCTATCATGCCATAAAGAGAAAGAATCAACAATATAAGCAGAAACTTTTCCTTTATTAATACTTAAATTGAACATACTATTACAACCATATCCCTTTCCAACAAACATCCCATTCTTGGATAGGATTAGTTTTGTCGGATTCAAAGACAACTTTGAATCCCCTCTTACAGACAAGATTTACTGAAACCAAGTTCTTTCTAATGTCAGGAACATGGAGAACATTCAGGAGAGTCAATGTCTTTTCGGAGGTGAAGTTCAACTCTACGCTACCTCTTCCAGCAACTTTGGCACATGTTTGGTTTCCCATCTATACCTCATGGCCATCAGTCACTTCTTCATATGTCTTGAACAAGGACTTGTCCTTGCAAACATGGACTGTGGCGCCTGAATCAAACCACCATCCAGAAGACGATTCTGCCATGTTGACTTCAGTAATCATGGCCACTAGATTGTCTTTTACCATGTTTGTAGACTTAGTTCTGCCTTTCTGATGTCGGTAGACTCGGGCATAATGCCCCTTCTTAACACAAACATAGCAAGATCCTTTCTTATTGTTGCTCTTCTTGAAGTTTCCATCCTTCTTCTTTACTTGTAATGCAGGGTTAGTCTTCTTCGATCCGTTTTCCACAAAATTAACTTTAGAGTTCAACATACCGACCAGGGTCTTATCCCTACTATCTCTAATCCGAGACTCTTCTTCAAAACGAAGGTGTTGCTGAATTTGCTCCAAGGTAAGTTCTTCAGCCTTGTGTAGAAGCTTTTTCCTGTAATCCTTCCAAGAGGGTGGAAGTTTGGCAATGATTGTTCTCACTTGGAAAGATTCAGGAAGGATGATGTTAAGGGATCGGATTTTGTTAACTATCACATGTAGTTCATGAACTTGCTCCAGTATGGGTTTATGGTCGTTCACGGTGAAGTCAAAGTATTCTGTAATAAGATACTTATTCGTATCTGCTTCTTGCACCTTGTATTTGAATTTCAGGGCCTTCCAGATTTCTTTTGGAGATGTAAGTTCCTTGTAGAAGTTGTAGAGCCAGTCTGATAAGGCATTCAATATGTGTCCTTGGCACAGAAGGAGTCATCTTCTCGTTTTGCTCTTTTCTTCTTTAGTTTTTCTAAGTCCTTGTCAGTGGGTTCAGTAAGTGATTGCAGATTCGGGTCAAGTAGATAGTATAATTTTAGTGTGGTTAGAAAGAAGATCATCTTGTCTTGCCATCGGTTGGAGTTTGCTCCATCGAACTGGTCTAGTCGAACAAGGTCTTGGTTCATCATCTTGATCAAAGTCATGTTTGCTTCCACCTCCATTGCAGAATAATGTTCTAAAATTGTTGGAAGAATGGGGTCACCGTAACTTTGGAAGAGAAGCTATGAGGCACGTCTGAAGACACTGTCTTTAGAACGTTATTTGCCCCCACTCAGTTTCATTGAGTTTGTTGTTGGGTTATAGGCAAATTTGTTCCCAGGATACAACAGAGCCTTGGGCGAGAATCTGCAACCAGCAAAGTTGAAGAGTCTCCAAAGAAACCTTCTGTGAGACTATAGCAAACCGGACTGAGAGAGAGAGAGAGAGAGAGAGAGTGAGTGAACTTTGAAATTGTGTGTTTTGAAGTCTGATTCATGCTCCTTAATTAGTTTATGAAGAGGTATGAAGAAAAGGTAAGTGCTGGTTTAGAGAAGCCACCTTGAACAGTCACAATTTCAAACATTGTGACTGTTTAAAAGTAGTTAACAGTTAATGACTGTTAGCTTTAAATTGTGTCTCTTGATCACACCGGATCGAATCATGACCGTTGATCTCATCAACGGTGATCAACGGTCAACATCGCACCAAAGCCAAAGCTGCCCTTCGCGAGCCACGCAGGTGCGCGCGAAGCGCAAGCAAAGTACGCCTCTCAAGCGCCTCATTATGCCGCACACACGTGCGCACACGCATGCACGCGTGCTGCGTGGTATCAAACCCCCATACTCTCCTCTTCTATATCTAAGGAGTGTAAATCAGCTCCTATTGAAATACTGAAAATAAAACTTATAATTTTCCAATGTGGGACAAGTTCAAAACTGGGTTTTGCAAGAAAAACGCTAATTTTTTAATCAAGTGTGTAAGTGCAATTTCTCATGTAATTGACCAATCAAACCATTGGATTTAATCTCTTATGAGATTAAAAATCCAACAACAACAGTTGTTGAGATGGTGGCGTAAGTCCGACACTTGGCCTTGAGGAACAGACCCAGGCGTAGTGTCGTCCTGACGACGACTAGGTGTAGCTCGATCCTTGTTGTCACCCATGTTCCTTTTGTTGTTTAGCGGTGGAGAGGCCAACATGGTGGCCAATATGCATAACCCTAAGAGACTACTACTATCGGCCTCGGAAAGGTCATCCTTGGTACAACTTCCAAGGCATTGACTCATTGAAGGGTTAATTGGCCACCTGCTATAGTTGTCGTGAGCATCAATGGAATGGTTGTGTCGGGATTAGCCTCCCATTGGTTGCTATAAGTTAAGCACTTAATCAGCGAGGAACTTCACTTGTTGCATCAACTATTGGAAGAGATCGTCTTCTATCAGGGCAAATCTGTGCCCACACCATTCTAAAAGTCTTTTGTAATTTTATATGGGGAATATCTCTTCATGAAATAAAGCATACAAGTATGGACATATTTTCAATGCAAGGCAGTAAAAACTGCTCAAATAAGCTTTGCCCTAACTGAAATTGAACTCAGGGCAAATCTGTGCCCACACCATTCTAATAGTCTCTTATAACCTTGTATTGGGAATATCTCCCCATGAAATAAAGCACACAAGTATGGAGATATTCTCAATGCAAGGCAATAAAAGCTGCTTGAATGGGCTTTGCCCTGACTGAAGCCGATCCTATCAGGGCAAATCGGTACCCACACCATTCTAATAGCCTCTTGTAACCTTGCATTGGGGAGATCGGCTTCTATAAGGGCAAATCTGTGCCCACACCATTGCCCACACCATTCTAATAGCCTCTTATAACCTTGCATTGGGAATATCTCCCAATGAAATAAAGCACACAAGTACAAAAATATTCTCAATGCAAAACAGTAAAAGCTGCCCGAATGGGCTTTGCCCTAACTGAAGCCGAACTTGGAGATTGACTTCTATCAGGCAAAGGGGAATTGTCAAGATTGCCCCCAAGGCTTATGTGATGGTGAAATTGCCCTCTAAATGTGCCATGTGTCAAACAACGATTGGATGGTCAATTATTATTGCATCAGAACCCTCATGTTTACATGTTTTTTGTTGTTCTCTTGTTCCTTACAGACTTCTACATAAGCAATATCGTTATAAGAAGTGGATGGGATCAATATGGAATATCTTTCATGATGTCGACAATCTTCAAAAGGTAGACATGTATTTCCCCAAAAAGCAATGTAATCTTTCTATCAAAAAAAAAAAAAAAAAGCAATGTAATCACGTTGAGAAGCGAGATTTCTAGTGGCATCGAAGACATCATAACCATCAACTCATAACCATCGAAGACATCATAACCATCATAAGGGGAGAGGATATGTGAAAGTAGGGGTGTAAACGGTATCTGATTATTCGATTCCGAATTCGATATCTAACTTAATTGAATCGAATTCGAATGGTTCAATAAATTTAAACGGTTGAATTCAAATTCATTTTACCGATTAATTTATCAAATTCGAATTTTTGTTAATCCAATTCGATTAATTATATACATTTAATATATATTAATAAATATAATAAAATATAAAAGTTAGTCATGTCGAGTCCATCATAAAAAAAGCTGAGAGTTTGATTTTATTTTATTTTTGATATAAACCAAAGATCCAAGCCAGTTTCCTCTCCTGCTTTTAATTTCTTCTTCCTTCTCTTCTCTTCCTCTCTCTCCCTCGGTCTTTTCTATTCGCACCCCTCTTCTCTTCCCCTCCCTTTCTTTTTTATTCCCAATCTTTGCAAGTTGTGAGCACCTACAGCAGCACCAATGATAGCAGTCGAGCACCGGTCACTGGCCACTACCATCTCCTTCGCTGCTGCTCAAACTCAAGCTCAATGCCTCAAGGCCCTCAACCGTCCAGCATCACCGGCCATTGTGCTGCAATAGTTCAGCATCACCATCCAACATTGCTCACTATCATTGCATTCGCACTACCAGGAACCCATGACCACCGCCGTCACACACTCACACAGACTTGGCCACCGCCAAGAACCCACAAATGCTGCCGTCAATCTCCTACCTTGTTTCTCAAGCTAATCACTTGTTTTTCTTTGCAAACTTAGTCATTTAAGATTCTAGGCCTCAGACCAGTCGAATTCGAATCGAACCAAATATTCGATTTAATAATCAAATTTGAATTTGAATTTTGTTTTTTATAATTGGTTTCGAATTCGAATCTAGCCTGATTTGATTCAAATTCAATCCGTTTATATGCCTACGTGAAAGGCATTATCTATCTATCTATCTATCTATCTATCTATCTATCTATCTATCTATCTATCTATATAGATAATGCCTTTCACGTAGACCTATATATATATATATATATATATATATATATAAAAGAGAGACAATTAAAAGAGAGTATTAATAGAGAGAGAGAGAGAGAGGGGGGATGTAAGGACTTTTTGGTATTTTAGGCCCTTAAGGACTAAAGAATTCATGATACAAAACCCCCAAACCCTAATATTAATAAACTTGTCAAATATTATTAAATTAATAATAAGATAATATTAAAATATTAACAAAACAATAATAGCAAATAAAGATATTAATTATTAAATATAATAATTATAATAATGTATAAATAAAATATTAATACAATATATTTTGGGGTAGGAAAATTTAATTTTAGTTATAATAATATTACTAGTTCTGATTCCCAAGGATTCCAATTCCAATCCTATCTATGAACCAAATAGACCCTAAAATAGATCTATCTTCTAAAAAAATATTAATTTAAAGTCGACTAAATTTTCACTTAAAAATAATAATTACTAATAAAATCTTACTAAAATAATAATTGTTAAGAAATTTGGTTTCCTTAAAATGTAAATTAAATTGTTTCAATTCCACTTAAAAATAAAACTTAATAAACACTAATAAAAATAAGAAATTTAAACATTAATTAAGAAATTTGTTCTTTTATGTTTTCTTGGTTAACCTTAACCTATTTAGATTGGACCAGATTCGGATATCTAATTTCCTTAATAGATTTGGATTCAAATCACCATATGTGAGACCAGATTGAATCGGATTCAGATATAACCCAATATGAATCCGATATATATATATAGTTATTCCACTAAATTACTTATTTCCTTTTAAAATTTTTCTCTTTTCCTTCTTTATTTTCTCTCTTCATCCTCTTTAATATAATAAACCAAAAGCATTTTGGTTTGGAACAATCATTTCAATCTAGCATGGGCCTTGGCCCCATAATGCCCACAAATTTTAGGGCCAAGTTGGGCCAAAGTGGACATGGGCCCAACTACACTTGTTCATGGGCTAGGCCAGGCCAAGTTCAAGCTTGGATTTTCCGCTTTATAAACACAAAATGACAAGCCCGACCCAACCATTAGGCCTTGATCTTGAGCCGAGTTTGGCCCTACATAAAGCTTGAATCCCACAGCCCATCTACACAATATTTTATTTTATACTAATTATATATTATTAGTAATATATTATATATTTTATAATATTCTATATATTATAATATATAACACCTTTTCCACTACTAATATATTATATAATATACAATGTATTATTAATATATATCATATTTTTTACTATATATATATATATATATATATATAATATTGTTGGGCCAACTCGAGCTTGGGCCAGGCTTACTCAGGAAAGCTTGAGCCTGGCCTGAAAAACAATCAGGCCTGATGTTTAAAACCCGAGCTTCAGCCTATTGGGCTACCCAACCCATGAATAGGGTCTAGGCTCAACCAAAAAATAATGAGAGAGAGAGAGAGAAAGAGAATTCTAAGACATAGTTCCCACCATTTCCATCATTAACCTATTTTAGCATATTTCTATAGGCATATTCTATTATTAGTCTATTGTATTCCAAACAAAGAGAGAATTTTACTCTTATCCAAATTTTTATTCATAATCAAATTCTATATAATTGGTTAATTGTTATAAAATTATAATTTGTAACCTAATAACTAAAATTAATAAAATATTACTAAAGTTAATAAAAATATTAAATTTTAACAAGTTTTTGTCTAGCAACTATTCAAATTTAAGAAATTAATAAAAAATTATTAAGAGGATAATTAAAAATATAATGAAAAGTAACAAATCATTTATAACTTAGCCAAATCTTGCATTTTTTAGGCTCAAACAACTATTTTTTAGCTAGGTTTAGCTCAAATCTTAACCAAGGCCACATATAATGCAAGCAGTAGGGTTGTAAGCATATCAGATCCGCATCAAATGCAGTTACATCCACATCAAGATTCATTTATGAAATCTCTAGATCTGCATCAACATCTAATTATTATATTGGATTTCAAATTTAATCCAAAAACAATCTTATTGTGTTTTAAATGACCAAAAAATTAGAAAGTAAAAAAGTACTAATTATTTTTAAAGTATATATGTACAATAAATACATATAAATATAAAACATTAAATTTATTAATTATAAACTTTATATAATTACACATAATATCTATATGTATACACAATTATACTACATATATACTAATAATTTTTTATTAGACATAGATTTTAATCGGATTGGATGAGGTTAAATCTACATTTAGTCCAATTATTAAACAAATGCAAGTTCTAACATCCAAATCTAGGATTATCGGATGCAAAGTCCAATGACGGCCTTAGCGGATAGAGCCCAAGTTAGGCACCCCCTAAGCTCAACGTGGAAGTTAAATGCACATATGGTAAATGTTATTATATAATATTTAGATAACAAGTTTTATATTAATATAGATAAAATTTTATAGATTTTTTAAAATAACTAAAATTAAATAAAAAAATTTAATTTATAAAAGAAATCATAGTTTTATAAATCAACATGGGCAAGCCTGACCATGTCCTAGGCCTAGATAAATACTATTATGCTTGAATAATAATAATAATAATAATATAAAAACACCAAAATTAAATAAAAATCCAAAAATTCTGAAAAACCTAAAGATTAACTAAAATACTAAAAAAACTAAAAATTAAATTAATTGTATTTTATTGCAAAAAATACTGAATAATAATGAAAAAAATAATGTATTTTAATTATTAATAGTAATAAAATTAACAACAATTATTTTTAAACTATAATTAATAGTAATTATAATTTCTATAAATAGTATAAAATTACATTTAATTACCAAAAGTTATATTTAATTATCAAATAAATTACATTTAATTAGCTTTATCCAATAAGCAATTTTTTTGAAAATATGATATTTTCTAGAAATTACTATATTTTAAATAAATACAATAATTTAATAATTAAAATATCTTAGTAATTAATATTAAAAAGAAACAAATTATTTATAACGTAAACTAACCCGATTAGATCTATAAATTTGAAGGCTCAAGCAACTATTTTCTTCTGAGTTAGGTCTAGCTAAGATATGCACCATGCCCACATATTATAAAGGGTAAACATATGAAGTCTAATTGGGTATCAAACTTTTGGACTCCAATGATGGCTTTAGTGGAGAGGGCCTAAGCTAAACAACCCCTAATAATATCAACTTGGAAGTTATATGCATATATGGTAAATATTATTATACAATATTTAAAAAATATATATATTAATATATATAGAAATGTTATATATATTTTTATACTAGACTAGAATTAAATAAAAATTTTAATTTGTAAAAAATCATAGTTTTATAATTAATACATGCCTATTTATCAACAGGAAATGTGCAAGCCCGAGTCCGAGTCCAAAGCCCAATCTATACACAAAATGTCTTATTTCAATATACTTTTATAAACTAATATTATATTAATTTAATAAATTAATAAACTAATTTATATTTCCTAATAGTAAATGATATTTATTAATAATTTAAGAAGCATATATATATATATTGAAATTTCGTCCAAGCCTAAAAATTAACGGGTCAGGCCAGGCCAGGTCGTCAGACTACCCGACCCATGAATAGGTTTAATTGTATATATAAACAATTGTATACATCAAAAATCATATGAAATCAAAATTTAAACATTTTCTTTCAATTTTTTAAATGAACCTCTCATAGCTTGGCCCGGTCCGCAGCTTGGCTTGGCCTAAGGACCAGCCTAGTCCATAGCATGGCACGGGTCGTGGGTTGTACCAAACAACCCCCTAAATTATCCTAGGGAAGGGAGGCATGGCCTGGGATGCCTTGTGGGACAACACAGCATGGCCTGCACTTTGTGCCGACCGCATGCGAGTCATATAATGTTGGCCCAATACAACCCGATTTACATCTCTACTTAAACCCGCCCAATACTGGGGACAGGGTGGGGAAATTCGAGGATTCCCCATCCTTGATGAAGAGTGGGGTGCCTTGCCCTTGAACTCGCTCGACATTGAGGAGTGGTTGCCA
Source organism: Nelumbo nucifera (assembly GCF_055504915.1). Classification (NCBI taxonomy): domain Eukaryota; kingdom Viridiplantae; phylum Streptophyta; class Magnoliopsida; order Proteales; family Nelumbonaceae; genus Nelumbo; species Nelumbo nucifera. The sequence goes on from NC_142654.1 coordinate 42,801,222, forward strand.
TGCCCTCAACCTACCTGACACTAGGGATGGGGCAAGGACGGGATAGAGTGTCTTGACTGAAGGAATGAGAGATCCACCATATGAATGCCCGAACCCTGCAGGAAGGTTGGGCGAAATTTCAAAAATTTCCTCTCCCCTCATTTGGGAATCACATTCCCTATTTTAGAAAATCTGCATTTTCAAAGATCAATCTTGAACCCTAAATCGCACCAAATCTGAAACCAGAAGCAGGAAAGGGATATAACTGATACGGAGAAACAGTATCTCCCAACGAAGGTATTCACACCAAAGAAAAACTCCAAAAACTGCTCCCACTGAAGATGACACAGTGAATGTTGGAGCAGAATCAATAATGTTCGTCCAACGAACCGAACCCTTCACAAGAATTCGCCGGAGGCTATGAGCACAACTTCAAATCAGCCTTTCCCCAAAGGCTGATATCAAGATCTAATCTTAATCGCTCCTGCTTGAAGAGGAGATCGAACTGGCAGTTATGGTGGCGACAAGAAGGAGGCGGCAAGGAGAAAATAGTGCAGTCTCACTGGATCCTATGTTCTCTCTTCTGTAACTCTTGCTCTGAAATTGAGGATGAGATCTTCTTAGAGGCTGCCGCCCCCTCCTCCTTTTATAACCTTAAAGGGATCAACTCCTAATCCCATTAGGAGTAGCTGATCCAAATCATATTTGGATCTGAATTCCCTTTAAATGATAAGGATAGACCCTTATTTTATCTGCAGATTAGATCAGCCCTCTCCTAATCTCATTAGGAGGTTTGCAGATCTGAATCTGTATTCAGATCTGGACTCCCTAAGTGGATAGGGTAAGACCCTATCCTATCTGCTAATCTAATCTCAGATCCGCCCCTTTATTTAACTGATCAAATCAGCCCAGTTCGAAATGGGCTTCAGGCCCATGAAGTCTTAGTGCTTAATATGCTTCCAAACTACTGCCCAGTTGGGCTTCTTTGTATGACGTGGGACCCAAACATTGATCTACACATCAGCCACATGGGTTCAGCCCAGCCTCTGTTACAAGGCCTGGTCGAATACACTGTTAAGGACAGTGCACCCCCTAAGCCCATCATATGGACTCCTAATGGGCCCAACACTTACACTAAGTGGTCCTTGGGCCAAGCCACCTTATAAAAACCCAGGGACTATGGGTAGATGCAAGATTAGCCCATCAGGTATTACCCTCAATGGTCTTACACTTAACCTCTCAGCCTATATTATCATACACTGCCCGACAAGAGAGGACATCTCCCTCGGCTGCAAGGAACAGTGCTACACTCTCTACTCACATGGATTCCGGGAATTAAAACCTTTTACAAACATTTTGAAACCATAATATATAAATTTATATTTGTATATAAAATATATTTTGCAAAACAAATTTCAACGATTGAAATCGGCTGCCGGCAGTCTTGGTTTCTCTCAGAGAGAGTGCATCCCCGATCATTACCTTTGTCCGACAAAGGGGCTGATCCTATCACTATGATCACCCACTTAGATGAATTCTCGGACTGTCCCAACATACCCAGGTTTTGACCCCTACTAAGGATCTCACTAATTGGCATATCAAAGACAGCCCAATCCAACACCTAGTGCAGTATCATAATCGAGTCTAAGGGTCAGGTGTAACTTTCCAGTTTTGCCCACTAATCACCAAGGTCCAAGGAAATACTGGAAATCTGGTCCAGTTCAGGGTTTCAAGTAAACCTACACTGCATGTACCTCGGGTCTCACCCTGGCAGCTGAGACAAGCCACCCAACACTTGGCGGCACACCAGTGTCAGCCTTACCAGGATAAAATATGTACTTTATTCATTCTAAACTAATACAAGTCTCATTAAGTGTCCAATTTAAGGGTATTACACAGAAACACACCACAATAACATGAATCAAATATGTACTTTATTCATTTACATTATGTCATAAGGTACATCATTCTGATTGGAGCTAAGGGCATACACTGTCTAACAACTCCCACTTGCACTTAGGTTCAATCTGGTATAAGCCGGAGTCCCAGACTTTCCACGTGTTTCTCAAACACTTTCTGTGTCAGTGGCTTAGTCAATGGGTCTGCAACATTCTCCGTTGATGCTACCTTTTAATATCAATCTCCCGTAGATCCAGTGTTGTCACACAACAATGATATGGGTGATGTGTTGAATTCCAAATTCAAGAATGAACACCTTCATTCATTAGGCAGCCTCACTTACGGCAATGTGTTCGGATTGGGTTGTGGACTGTTATTCTTGCTACTTACGACCCCTGTTTGCCGACTTTCAACAAACAACACACGATCCTATTGTGAAAACGTACCCAGATGTAGACTTTCTATCATCTGGATCCAACTGGAAATCGGCATCAGTATACCCCTGGATCTGTAGTGAGCTACCATCGAATACCAGACAAAACTCTTTTGTCCTTCGAAGGTACTTAAGTATATTTTTCATAGCGTATATTTTTCATAGCGGTCCAGTGCTCCTGCCCTGGGTTGGCCTGGAATCTGCTTACCACACTCACTACCTAAGCAATGTCAGGACGAGTGCACAACATGGCATACATGATGCTCCCTACGGCTGAGGCATAGGGAACGTCCTTCATGCCCTCAATCTCCTCAGAAGTCTTGGGACACATCTTCTTGGAGAGAGTGACTCCGTGCTTGAAAGGAACATTTCCCTTCTTGGAGTTCTCCATGTTGTATCTCTTGACAATTTTGTCAATGTAACCAGATTGGGATAATCCTATTATCAGCTTCGATCTATCTCTGTAGAGTCGAAGACCCAGTATATAGGAGGCTTCTCCAAGATCTTTCATGGAGACTTGCTGTGAAAGCCATACTTTCACCGTAGTCAACATTCCTACGTCATTCCCAATGAGTAGAATGTCGTCTACATATAGAACCAGGAACGTAACCTTATCCCCACTAGACTTCCTGTAAACACAGGGCTCATCCAGATTCTGCTCAAAGTCAAACTTTTTGACGGTAGAGTCAAACCGGATGTTCCAACTCTTAGAAGCTTGCTTAAGTCCATATATGGATCTATTTAACTTACATACCATGTGTTCCTGACCTGCAGCTATGAAAACTTGTGGTTGCTGCATATAGATATCTTCAGTAAGATTTCCATTCAGGAACGCAGTTTTGACATCCATCTACAAAATCTCATAGTCATGGTATGCTACTACATCTAGTAGGATCCTAATGGATTTAAGCATGGACACGGGTGAAAAGGTTTCCTCATAAGTGATGCCCTCTTTCTGAGTATACCCTTTCGCCACCAAATAAGCTTAGGGCTCAACCTTACCATCAGGGCCCTTCTTCCTCTTATAGATCCATTTGCAACCAATTGCTTTTACCCTGAGGGGCGGATCTACTAGAGTCCAGACTCCATTGGTCTCCATTGAGTCCATCTCAGCTCTCATGGCATCTACCCACTTCAGGGAATCTATGTCCAACATAGTTTCCGCATAAGTCACGAGATCCTCCTCACTAGTCAAGGCTTCCACCCGGTAACTATCTTGATCATAACCAAAACGGACTGGTGGCCTGGATACCCGGGTAGATCTTCTAAGTTGGTCAATACCTGCAACTTGTGGGACCCCTGCCACTGGTCCTGAGCTCTCCTCATCAAGAACTATTTCCTGACGATGGATGTCTAGGATATAATCATTCTCCAAGAACTATGCATTTCGGCTACAGAACACCTTATACTCACTTGGGTCATAGAAAAGGTAACCCACAGAGCCTTTTGGGTAGCCTATGAATAGGCAACGACTGGTCTTGGATTCCAACTTGTTCGCACTCGTTCTTTTAACGTGCGTTGGACAACCCCAAATCTTCAAGTGTCTGACACTTGGTTTTTTTCCGGTCCAAAGTTCGTATGGAGTATTCAGAACTGATTTGGTTGGAACTCGATTCAGCACGTATATCGCAGTCTCTAATGCGTAACCCCAAAAGGATGTGGGTAACTCTGAGTGTACGAGAAGTGACCAGACCATATCCAATAAGGTCCTATTCCTCCTCTCTGAAACACTGTTAAGTTGTGGTGTAGCAGGAGGAGCTAACTGTGATACTATCCTGTTGACCTTCAAATAGTCCCTAAATTCGTCAGAGAGATATTCGCCTCCTCGATCTAATCGAAGGGCCTTAATTTCTCTCTCTAACTGTTTCTCGACCTCTTGTCTGAACTTTTTGAACTTTTCAAAGGATTCGGACTTGTGACTCATTAGGTACACGTAACCATACCGAGAATAATCATCGGTGAATGTAATGAAATACACGTCCTGGTTACGAGTCCTAACACTCAAGGGACCACATACATCACTGTGTATAAGGTCAAGCGTGCCTGTACATCTTTCAGGCTTACCGTTAAATGATTGTTTCGTCATCTTACCCTAGAGACAAGACTCACAAGTGGGAATATCTTCTACAGTTAGAAAATCCAAAGGACCATCACTTACCAGCCTTGTGATATGGTCAACACAGATATGGCCAAGTCAATAATGCCACAAGCACGTGGGATTAACTGTATCACGGATTCTTTTCTTGGGGATATCAGCCGACATAGTTTCGGCTATATTAGTTTCTAGAGAATGATGTAGAACATAGAGACCATTCTCCAGTTCCCCATATGCGATGAATCTGTTGTTTCTTTTAATAGTAATCGTATTACTTAAGAAGATAGAATAACCAGATACACATAGTTTTGAGACAGAAATCAAATTTCTTCTTAAATTCTGTGCATAAAGACAATCTTTAAGTACAATTATTCGTTCTCTAAAAATTAACTCTACGGTTCCTATGACCGCAGCTGCAACACTTGCAGAAGTCCCCAAGTAAAGCGTTACTTCTCCTTCACTCAGCCTTTTGCTTACCTTGAACCCCTACAGTGAGTTACACGCATGAGTTGAAGCCCTAGAGTCAATACACCAGGACGTAGAAGATACCAATAAATTGGTTTCTATGACACAATATTCGAAATTACCTTTCTTGGATTCCAGGTATTGAGGACAATTCCTATTCCAGTGGCCGGTCTGCTTGCAATAGTGACAGACATCTGATGCCTTGTCTTTCCACTGCTTCTTGGGTTTGGTGGCCTTCTTCTAGGGCTTTCTCTTTGCCCTCCTCTTCTTGCTCGATTTTCCTACTTCAACAAGCATGGCTATGGGCTCATCCTTCTTAATCAATTCTTCGTCCCTCTGCAACATATTGCTGAGTTCCTGCAAGCTGACATTCAGTTTGTTCATGTTGTAGTTCATGATGAATGGATTGAAGGACGGAGGCAAAGAGTTGAGAATGGCGTCTATCTGGGTTACCAGATCCTGCTCGGATCCAAGAGCCTCCAGTTCATTAATGTAGCCCATCATCCGAAGATAATGGTCGTGAATTTGTTGGCCCTTGGACATCTACGCGATCATGAACTGCTTCAAGACCTTCTGCCGAGTAGAACAGTTCTGCTCTTCGTACATTGTCTTGAGACTGTCCAATATGTCTTTAGCAAGTTCGATCTGATCGAATTGCCTCTATAATGGATTGTCCAACGAGGAAATGATATAGTAGCGGGCCAGGGAGTTTTTCTCCTCCCATTCTTTGTATTCCCTTCTTCGGGCCTCAGAATCCTTATCTCCCGAACAATCCAGGGTAGGATTCTTGGCCACCTTGTCCAGTTTCTCAAAGGTTAAGACCAGCATTAGGTTACGGTACCAATCGGCATAGTTTGGGCCCTTAAGCTTGTTATTGTCAAGAAGCTTTGCAAATTGTCCGTTTGCCATTTTCTGATAAAAGAGCAAACATCAGTCCACAACCTAATTTGGTTCATGTTATCTACATAGATATGGCTTTTAATCTATGTTCCGTTCCCATTTGTTCATCTCTGAGATTTCCCTCCCATCTCAGTGACGGAGACAGCGACTTGTCTCTGGAAATGTGGAAAATCACATAGGGTGCATGGAGCCAACTGTTTCAGCTGCAAAACCCCACCACCTTTCTGTGAAGGATCATATCCACTCATCATATGAGCTTTCCCTTTGGCCTCTGTCAGACAAGGTTTAGAGCCATTTTAGGTTAAACATTTCTGTCTAGTGAGTGCTCACCCATCATATTTGTGAACACCAAGGTACCATGAGAGAGTTCCCATTTTCTGGTGAAGCCCTTCCCACATCGGTCTATGACGCCCCTATCATCTTATGAAACACTCAAACAAATCCAACAGCAAATGGATAGCCCACTTTCTGGTGTGTTTCCTCATTACTGAATGACCCATCTTCATGCTAATGATGGAAGGCCTTTAGAGAGTTCATCATATGAATCTCCCTATCTCTTGCACTCATATTGTTGGAGGTAACAAGAATTACGCCCTATTTCAGTTTAGGTCAAACCAGAGTGGCTCCCACTGACTTTCATAAAGCCAGATTTCGGTGGGCCCTAATCGGCTAGGGTTCGGCACGTATCCTCTTCAGGAGGTGTATGGCCCACCATTGAGGGAGATTATCCAATGATCTTTAGGGACACCATGGCAATGATGTGCATTGAGCCATGGTGTGCGCAAGAGCCACTATCGTATCTGCAAGGGCCAAGTATTTATGGCCCATGAACGTTGCACATCGCACATCCATACATCACATGCAGGGATAAATTGATACAATCAATTAAATATCTGTAAGGCTCATAATTAAAGCCCATTTTGATCCATAACATTAACAATTAACATTATCTAGGTATATGGGCCGAATTAGGGTTAAGCAGTTTGGCCCACATCGCAATTGTGGCCTTTTAGCAGTTTTAACAATTTAAAACTGGGCCTTACAGGTTGGGCCAAATTAAATTCTTAATTAAATATCAATCCTTAGGCCCATCAGTGGAAAATTAGGGCTGACATCAGCCTTGATCGAACCCTAGATTTGGTCCAACTAGTTTGGACCAATCTGGTTCGAATGAGTCTAGGGTTTGATCTTTAATTAAAGATTTAATCCAAGAAACTGATCTGAAATTAAATACTGATTAAAGAAAAACAAGAATCAGTCAAAGAGGGCGGTTCGCACATTCCATTCTACAAAATAGAGATTAGATCACAGTATGCAGTTTCATAAACTGCAAATCGTAGATAGCGATTTTCCCATCTACGAAATCTCCTTCCTACGCCACCATCTTCGATCCAAAAATAATAAAATAGAAACCCTAAAATTTCTATTAATATTACATCAGATCGAATCCTATACATTCAGTCTAAAAATAAATAAAAAAATATTTTACAAACCAAATGTAATAAATAAATCAAGAAACTACAAATCGCAGATTGTCACGAGCCAGAAAAAGATTTCGATCTCCACTTGTACGAACAGCCCATAAATCAAGAAAATTCTAAATAAAATTCTAGATTTATAAAAAATCATTTCGGATCAATCGCCCTTTATCTGGGAAACAATTTTCTAGAAAAAAAACCCTAATCTGTGCAAATCGGGTAGAATGCCTTCTGTCCATTTGCGCAGGTTCAGATCTGGTTTAATTCGGTTCAAGATTTGAACCATGGCTCTGATACCACTGAAGGAATGAGAGATCCATCATATGGATGGCCGAACCCTGTAGGAAGGTTGGGAAAATTTTCAAAAATTTCCTCTCCCCTCATATGGGAATCACATTCCCTGTTTTAGAAAATCTGCATTTTCAATGATCAATCTTGAACCCTAAATCGAACCAAATCTGAAACCAGAAGCAGGAGAGGGATATACCTGATACGGAGAAACAGTATCTCCCAACGAAGGTGTTCACACCAAAAGAAAGACTCCAAAGACTGCTCCCACTGTAGATGACACAGTGAATGTTGGAGCAGAATCAGTAGTGTTCGTCCAACGAACCGAACCCTTTACAAGAATTTGCTGGAGGCTATGAGCACAACTTCAAATCAGCCTTTCCCCAAAGGCTGATATCAAGATCTGATCTTGATCGCTCCTGCTTGAAGAGGAGATCGAACTGGCAGTTATGGTGGCGGCAGGAAGGAGGCAGCAAGGAAAAAATAGTGCAGTCTCACTAGATGCTATGTTCTCTCTTCTGTAACTCTTGCTCTGAAATTGAGGATGTGATCTTCTTAGATGCTACCGCCCTCTCCTCCTTTTATAACCTTAAAGGGATCAACTCCTAATCCCATTAGGAGTAGCTGATCCAAATCATATTTGGATCTGAATTCCCTTTAAGTGATATGGATAGACTCTTATCTTATCTGCAAATTAGATCAGCCCTCTCCTAATCTCATTAGGAGGTTTCTAGACTTGAATCTATATTCAAATCTGGACTCCCTGAGATGATAGGGTAAGACCCTATCCTATCTGCTAATCTAATCTCAGATCCGCCCCTTTATTTAACTGATCAAATCAGCCTAGATCGAAATGGGCTTCAGGCCTATGAAGTCTTAGTGCTCAGTATGCTTCCAAACTGCTGCCCAATTGGGCTTCTTTGTAAGGCGTGGAACCCAAACATTGATCTACACATCAGCCACATGGGTTCAGCCCAGCCTCTGTTACAAGGCCTAGCCGAGTACACTGTTAAGGACAGTGCACCCCCTGAGCCCATCACATGGACTCCTAATGGGCCCAATACTTACACTAAGTGGTCCCTGGGCCAAGCCACCTTATAAAAACCCAGGGACTGTGGGCAAATGCAACTCAATGGTCTTACACTTAACCTCTCAGCCCATAATGATCATACACTACCCGACAAGAGAGGACCTCTCCCTCGGCTGCATGGAACAGTGTTGCACTCTCTACTCACATGGATCTCGGGAATTAAAACCTTTTGCAAACATTTCAACGATTGAAATCGGTTGCCGGCAGTCTTGGTTTCTATCAGAGAGAGTGCATCCCCGATCATTACCTTTGTCCGACAAAGGGGCTAATCGTGTCACTTTGATCACCCACTCAGATAAATTTTCAAACTGTCCCAACATACCCAGCTTTTGACCCCCGCTAAGGATCTTACTGATTAGCATATCAAAGACAACCCAATCCAACACTTAGTGCAGTATCATAATTGAGTATAGGGGTCAGGTGTAAATTTCCAGTTTTGCCCACTAATCACCAAGGTCCAGGGCAATACTGGAAATCTGGTCCGGTTCAGGGTTTCAAGTAAACCTACACTGCATGTACCTCGGGTCTCACCCTGGCAGCTGAAACAGGCCACCCCAACACTTGGCGGCACACGAGTGTCAGCCTTAGCAGGATAAATCTCCCCAGACTTATCCAACGGCTGTGGACATTCTAAACTAACACGAGTCTCATTAAGTATCCAGTTTAAGGGTATTACACAGAAACACACCACAATGACATGAATCAAATATGTACTTTATTCATTTACATTAAATGTCATAAGGTACATCATTCTGATTAGAGCTAAGGGCATACACTATCTAACATTGACTATAGGGTAGGGATAGGGATGGGGTGCCCCGCCCTAAACCCACCCTGCTGTTAGTTTTTGTAATTATTTTTATTTATTTAAAGTTAATCAAAATTTCATTTAAAAATAATAAAAATAATTACAATTATTAAAATTATAACAAATTATTAATAAAAATAAATTTATTAAAAAATATTTGTTCATATTAAATTAACAATAGTTATTTTTTGTAAATGAACATTAAATGGAAATACAATTATTAAAATTTTAGATATTAACAATAACTTTGAATACTTTTAGTTTATTAATATCAAATTTTAATTATTAATTTAATATTAATTAATAATAGATAAAATTATTAAATTTTTTAGATTTTCCCGTGCATCACACGGGTCCCCGCTAGTAAATATTATGCAACATCTGGCTATAATAATCCAGACAGGCTAGCTAACTTGGAATAGCAATACAAAGTTCTGACTAAAATTGAATTGACACAAATTACAATAGTTGCACCATTGTACCTGCTAAGCTGAGCAATCAAAAGTCAAATCAACACCCAACCACTAGGGCTGTTTAGAAGATGTTCTAAATCGACCAAACCAGATCGACTCGACCCGAGATGGTCAGTTTCTAAAATGGTTCAGTCGGTCTCGGTTTAAAAATGGCAAAACTCGATGTCCCAGTTTGGTTGCGGTTATACTTTTTGTAACCTAATGTGAAACCAACCAGAGCATACTACACATATTTGCCTTTTATAATTCATATATCTTATATATTTTTCATCTCTTTTACTTTTAATTGACAGCCACTACTTTCTAATCATCTCCATCTATGATCTAATTAAGAAAAGGGACTGACACAAAAAAGTAAAAAGTTAAGTCTATTCATAGGAGTGAAAACCAAAGAGACAGCTATAGGTACAGGTATAGGGACCGACTAACACTCAACTAGCCATCTACAACTTGTCAGAAATGTGGGGAGCATATAGGTACAGTTTTAGGCTACAAAAGTTAATTTTGGCTACAAGCATTAATTTCGATTTGTTTTAACTAAAACCAATTAAACCAATGTAAACAAAATGAAATTTAAAATCAGTTTTCTCTCTTTATCGGTCAGTTTCAATTTTCAACCCAACATTTTTGGTTCAGTTAACAAAATCAAAGACAACCAAATCGAACCGACCCGTGAACAGCCCTACCAACCACAGAACAAGTAATATGTTATTGAATCTATTTGAACACCAGAAAAATGTGAAGATACAAAATGCAACGAGAGATTAGAGAAAGCAAATGGAGAGATCTTACGTAGGAGGGCTCCCAAACAGCCCATTGCTGAAACTAATGTAATTAGCAGCTTCATGGCCAAAGAAACCTCATACTTTTTGGAAGCAACCTCACTGATATTGTAATTAAGGTATATTTACAGTGCAAGGCTTCACTGCTCGCAGGTGATGACAATCGGCGGCCAGGGCGCTTTCTGGTGGGGAAAATACACCAAGAATGACAACAAATACAGCATACTCACCCTGATTGTAATCATACGCTCGAATCAGGTCCAGATATTCTCAACACTCCATCAGGACAACGTTCAAATTGTCTAATGCCAAACGAGATGAGTTGGCATTAGGTCAACTGCTAACAAATTCACTCTTGTACTTGCACACATCCACCCTTTGTTTGCAACAACCATTAACACCCTCCAACAAACCCCGTGGAAATTGATGCTTAAACCTTTATATACATAAGACCTTGCAATCATTTCTTTCCTTTTCGTAAAGGTCAGTTCGGGGTCCGTGGCTTGCCCCATTAGTCCCCACCGGATACAATGTATTGACAAGTATTTAATCATCTTTAGGTTTCATGATTAAAGTGTGTTACGATCCATTTATCCCACATTGGTAGTATGGGGTGCTAATGTAAGGTATCCCGCATCGATAGTATGGGATGCTGTTGTGGGGTATATATGTGATACGTTCCCTCCCTCTGGCATCTAACTTTTAGGGTGAGTTCTAAAGCACATAACAAAATGCTGCTTTCATAGATAGAAAGAAACCTGTTTAACTACAGTACATCAAGAAATTACTAACCTCTGTCCAACATATTAAAGAAACTCTTCCAATTAGCATTTTTATTTAAAGGTGACAAAATTAGAAAGTGTGAAAAAGACTTGCAACATTACACAATATCTTCTCCATAGCTCCAAACATTCTAATACACAATTTATATCGATAGAAAAAAAAATACCCCACATCGACATGGTTTGCAACTCCATGGAAGGACGTCCATTAACACAGAATTGGAGTTTTATCATATTTCCGAGGCATCCATAATATCCTGCATAGTTGCTTCAGCTTCCTTGTACATTTTATATCTCTCAGCATCTCTAGTGCAGTTTTATATCTCTTTTTCTTCCATGGATTGTGACGGTAACATTGAAACCTCGGAAGCTGATTCTCTCAACATCTTTCTATAATACAGGTACTAAATACTATCTCATATTCCCTAGTAAGTTGGGTCAGGATTGAACTTCACAGATTCCCTCCAGATGAGCTCCTTGATGTTCTCTTCAGTGAATGATGGTTGCTCAAAATCAAAAACAAAAGGCTTTGGGCAAATAGGCTCATCATTGATATTATGCAGTGATGCCAAGTATGGGTGGCACAATGCCTCATCAACTGCAAAGGAACAAGAAAATGTCCAGTGAGCCAGACTTAGAAATCCTGTGTCTAAAATTAACTCTAATTCATTATACCTGTAATGCGCCTGTTTGGATCAAACACAAGCATTTTCTCTAGCAAATCAACAGCCCCAGGAGACATATTGGGGAATCTAGCAGAAAATGGTTGTCTTGGGTATTGTGGAAGCTGTCTAACATATCTCCGAGCATTATCACTTCGAAGAAATCCAAGGCTGGCGTCATCAGGTGAACCTATTAACTTTTTGAGAGAAAAGGAAAAGAATTCACAGCACAGTCAGCATCATCCTAATAAGAAAGCAACCTCCAACACTGCTTTTTAACCACGACTTTTCCATCATTTCTTACCTTTAATCTTTAGAATCAGTAGAGACCATAGAAGGCAAAAGGTGAAAGAAAACATACTTTAATATTCTTCTCATTTTTTATTTTTATTGTTCCAGAAAATGGTATACTTGATAACCTTTCAACTTCTTTGGTCATGACAAATAAAGAGTAGATAGAACTGTTGAATATTTGTTCTTGACCTCTTACGAGTCTCCTAAAATGATACTGTGTCAGCAATAGTAATTCAGGTAGTGTAGTTGTGTCCCTTTGGGTAATAAGGAGTAGATATGGCCTAAGAATGATATTATATGAATAATTAAGGATCATGCACCAAGTAATAACCTCCTTGAAGTACGAGCAGAACCTGAATGCCTGAGAGAAATAATGAATTTCCATCCAAGTGGGGTTATTTTCATGGGAAAAAATAAGTTGTTATCTTGGATAATTAAGCAGCAGCAGCAGTTGCAAGGTTGTCCAACATAAATCAGTTAGTGCCAGTAAAGTTCCAAAGAATACCTCTGTGATAAGCCTCAACTGATGAACATAATCTTTCCCAGGAAACAAGGGCTCTCGTGTCACAATTTCACCAAGTATGCAACCCACTGACCAGATATCAATTGCAGCAGTGTATTCTGAGCAATTCAGGAGCAACTCTGGTGCCCGATACCAACGAGTAACAACGTACTCAGTCATGAAATCTGTTTCAGATGTTGTCCTTGCCAGTCCAAAGTCTCCAATCTTAAGATCACAGTTAGCATTTAAGAATAAATTGCTTGGCTTGAGATCACGGTGCAAGACATTTGCTGAGTGTACATATTTCAGTCCTCGCAACAACTGATACAAGAAGTACTGCAGCAGTAGCATTGACATATCAATCTCATATAGATGTTTACTTATAGCAAGTAGATGAAATTACATCATTAACAAAAATTGTTGGAATACTCCCACTCATAAAAATATCAAGGATTACATGCAGTGGGAAGTGGAAGAAGGAGAAGGAATTATATCTCAAGTCTGGATATTGAAGGGGTAACAATTTCCAACCAAAGAGAAATCGCAAGGGCCTTTGTAGATTATTTTAGGTCTATTTTTAGAAGATCCCTAAACAATAGGGTGTGGATTGAGGGATTGGAATGGCCAACATTGCAGATAGAGGATAGGGAATGGTTGTAAAGGAAATTTGAAGTGGAAGAGATAAAAAGAGGCAGTGTTCTCTATGGATAGATCAAATGCACCAGGCCCAAATGGTTTTACGATGGCTTTTTATCAGGATTATTGGGAGATATTAATAAAGGATCTATGGCTTGTGTTTGATGAATTCCATTCTAAAGGAGTGATTAACCCTAGGCTGAACTCCACATTCATTGCTTTGGTTCCTAAGAAAAGGAATGCAAATCACCCGAGGGACTTTAGGCCGATTAGCCTAGTTAACAGCCTCTATAAGATCATCACTAAGGTGTTGTCCATTAGAATTAGAAAAGTGCTCCCAGCAATCATAACAGATAACCGAGTAGCTTTTGTGAAGGGGAGACAGATAACAAATCGAATTCTGATAGCAAATGAGAGTTTGGAGGAGTTCAGGAGATCCAAGAAAAAGGGGTGGTTTGCAAATTGGACTTGGAAAAGGCTTATGATTTGTTGGATTGGTCTTTCTTGATGGAGGTGATGATCAATTTTGGGTTTGGAGATGATTGGTGAAAATGGGTGTTGGGTTGCATCAAGAACTACCATTACCCCATACCGGTAAATGGGACAATGGTAGATTTCTTTCCAGCCTTGAGAGGGATTAGACAAAGAGACCCCCTTTCCCCTTTTTTATTTACATTGGTTGCCGAAGTTCTGGGGAGAATAATTTCTAGAGCATATTCTAGGGGCTTAATAAGATGTTGGAGAGTTGGGAGGGAGAATTTGGAGAATGTGCCACTCACACATTTGCAATTTGCAGACGACACTATACTCTTTTGTAAAGCAGGGAGTCTTAACAGGATCAGAAACCTGGAGCTCACTATACAACTCTTTGAGCAAATGTCAAACCTTAAGGTGAATTTTGAGAAGAGCTATATAGTTGGGGTAAATATGGGGGAGGGGGAAACATCTGAGTGTGCAGATATTTTAGAGTGTGCAATATTAAATTGGCCCTTAAACTACCTCGGTTTGCCATTGGGAGATAACCCTCAGAAAGGTGAGTTTTGGGTTCCGATTGTGGAGAGATTTGAAAAGAAACTAGCAACTTGGAAGAATTATTTGTCTCTTGGAGGGAGAATCACTCTAATCAGGTCTACATTAGCTAACCTTCCTGTCCACTTTTTGTCAATCTTTAAGATTCCGGTTAGGGTGCCTAGTAGATTAGAGAAACTAATAAGAGACTTTCTCCGGGAGCCGGGGGAGGAGAAGAAGGACCATAGGGTAAGGTGGGAGATGGTTTCTAGGAGTAAGAGGGAGGGAGGTTTGGGTATTGGGAACATAAGGAATCGGAACTTGGCACTACTAGGGAAATGGTTATGGAGATTCACATTGGAGAAAGACACACTTTGGGTGAAGATAGTGGGTAGTATTCATGGGGTTGCAGACAATGGTTGGGATTTTGGTATTCTGGCAAGGACTACAAGAGCATCTCCCTGAAAAGCTATTCAAGCTATTCTGCCTTTGTTCTCTCCATGGATTAGGTATGACTTGCACTCGGGCAATCTAATTAATTTTTGAGAACATGTTTGGATTGAAGATTCTCCCTTAAAAGACCAATTCCCGAGCCTTTTTGCTCTTTCCACATTTAAAAATGAACTGGTTTCCTCATTCCTTGTTCCTTCTAATTCTGCTTCTAGGGTCGGCTAGAACTTGGGACTAAGAAGAGATATCAGGGACACAGAGCTTGATTGTATTTTATCCTTGTTATCCATTCTTGAAGGGGTTTTCCTAGACCCAACAAAGGCAGACAGTAGAATTTGGACACTCACTCCCTCGGGCTTGCCATTCCCTATTAAAGATGGGTGGTGTCATCCTATACCTCCTAAGGTTGGAAGTTTCTGTTGGGAAGTCTTTCTAGAAAGAGTTAATACAACAGATTTACTTCAAAGAAAAAGACCCAATAGTTGTTTCTGTCCTCACTAGTGTGTTCTCTGTAAAGTTGATGGATATCACTTACTAATTTCCTATCGGTTTACTAAAGTCATTTGGGAATGGTGTACTTCTCTGTTTGGGTGCAGGCGGACCCCCCATTTGAATGTGCAAAGCTTATTCAATTCTATGCCAAATTGGCAAACAAAAGGGAACAAGATTATGTGGAGGTGTATGAGGGCAGCAATCTGTTGGACTATTTGGGAGGAGAGAAATTCACGGATCTTCTCAGATAAGGAGAGAAGTTTGGAAGTAATATTGGAGGTCATCCATATTAGGGTGATACACTAGCTGAAAACCTTGGCTTTGTTTGCAGAATTATCAGTTGATGAGTTGCAAAGAAAATGGAAGGAGATAGCAGAAGTTGCTCCAATAAAGAAGGCCTCAAACTCTTGTTGGCTCCCTCCACCTCATGGCTTTACTAAATTGAACTTTAATGGCAGCAGCATGGGTAATCCAGAGCCATCCAGAATAGGGGGAATAATAAGAGATGAATAGGGGAACAAAGGATCGAGGATATGCAAATTAACAAGCTGATCATAGAAGGAGATTCTGAAGGGGTGGTGAATTGGCTAAAAGAGGATAACTCTAGACTTTGGAATTACAACAATGAAAAGAGGAAATTTAAATGGCTGACTAAGGACATGGAAATTCAATACAAATGGGTAAAAGGAAGTGCGAACTCATTGGCAGATGGTCTAGCTAGACAAGGGGTGAACAGAAATTCTATATTTTGGGCTGTATTGTAATCATTTTTTTGGTGTTCAATGGTTGTTCTCGGCAACTAAGATTGTTTAGCTCCCTTGTTCTATAACTTTTCATTATATTAGTACAATTACAGTTATTGATCAAAATAAATAAGGATACTCCTGTCCAAAAAGTTACATAAACATGTGTACTTTTGTACCCAATGGTAATTTACTGATAATATAAATTTGGGCAGACTGCTTTCAGAGAGAATGAAAGATTTGCTCTAAGTCTCTCCTAAGCAGGTCGGCTACTATTTCTCTCCCAATGTCCTTTCTTTCTTTTTTCTCCTTCTTCCTTAATTATTTTTATTTTTGTTGAGTTGGGCCGATTTCTAGTTATTGGGCCCAGTTGTTTTGTTCTTATTTTAAGTCGTTAAGTTAGGAAGTTGTTGGGCTTAAGGCCCATTAGCTTATGTTTTTTAAGTTGTGACTGTTCAGCTACTTTAGTAGCCGCCCTAATAAGGGCATTCTTGTAATCTTTCATTCTTTAAGTTATGTATAAAATATAATGAGGAATTGGCAGCCAGAATTAATTTTCAATTCTGGTTATCATCCCACTCTTTCTTTCCCCTCTTTTCTTCTCTACTGCTGAAACTCTTCATCCTCTTCTTCTTTCTCTTCACAAGGAATTCATCCTAATTTACAAGCAATGATTTCTACTTGGTATCAGAGCAAGGCCGAAGGTTCCTCGAGCTGTTTTGTCATTCAGCCCTAGATTGGCTGACTGCATGGTGATTGAAGAGGCTGATCAGAGATCTGTTTTTTGGTGGATCTGTTTTTCCCTATAGCTAGTCTAGGGTTTCTCATCAAAATCAGAAAAAACTAGAGAAAGGAGAAGAGTCTTGTTTCTGTTGGACTCTTCAATTTTGACCTAGGAAGTGGCACCCTAGATTTTTAGGGTTCCTTGGAGTTTTCTATAGGGGGCGGTTCAAGTCCTACCTGATTTGGAGGTTTCTGGAGAGAGAGGCTGCCTCTTCTCTCTCTTCTCCCATTTCGCAAAAATGAATCTTTTGTGGGAGGACCATCTAGGGCACCAGAAAGGTGTTGTTGGTTCCAAAAGTGTTTCATTTGATCTTGCATACTACAGTAATTTTCTTTGCACCTTTTGAGAAGTATGGAGGGTCACGGAGTTGAAAACAAGCCCGAGAGTGAAATGGGACCAGTAAGAGGAGGTGCTGGAGACCTTTTCAGGGTTGGGACCATTACTACAATTAAGTTGGATGGTTCGAATTACTTAGAATGGTCACAATTTGCAAAGATGGCCATTTTGGTGCTTGTGGGAAGTTAGAGTATATCACTGGTGAAGAAGTGAAACCCGAAACAAACAACTCTCGGTGGGTACAGGAGAACTATATGGTGATGACTTGGCTGTGTAATTCCATGTTGCTCCATATAAGTAAAAACTTTTTATGGGCAAATACAACTAAGGAAATATGGGATGGGGTTGCAGAAACCTATTCACAGAGGGAGAATGTTGCTAGGACTTATCAATTGAGAAATCAGATTATTGCTACAAGGCAGGGAGATAGACCTATTGCAATTTACTTTTCAGCCTTTAAGACCCTGTGGTAGGAGATTAACCATTTAGAGACATTTGCTTGGGAAACCACTAAGGATGTAGCTGCCCACCAGAAACACCTAGAGAAGTATAGGGTGTTTGAATTTCTTGCTGTCCTTAATCCCAAGTATAATATTACAAGATAGCACATTCTTTCCAGGGACAGTGTTACCCTCTCCCAAGCATATGCCTTTGTGTGAGGGGAGGAGAGCAGGAGAAATGTGATGATGAAATATTCTGGTTTTGATCAGTCAGCCATGGTTAGTACTGTGAGACCTAAACAAGGTGGAGACCGGGATGAATCAAGAAGGAATAAAAAAAAGATTTGATCTATGACTACTGTAAGAAGCCTAAACACACAAGAGATACTTGCTAGAAGCTTCATCCACATCTTATGCCAAATAGACTCAAAAATAAGAAGGGAAATGCTCACATGGTAGTCACTGGTGACATTCTGACCCCTCCTACTACAGTTGCTTTGGAGTTTGTTGCAACTACTACAGTAAGGGCCAAACTTGAGAGGTATGGGCAATTTCTGAATCAGCAGGATATAGCTAGTTCTAGTTCACCAATAGGCAGACAACAAGGTACAGGTGGTTCTAGTGGAGTTCACTCTACTTCCTTTGCTCACACAGGTAGTTCACATGCCACTACAAATTATGTTTCTACTTCAGGTAAGGAGGGACCTCCTTGGATTATAGATTTTGGAGGCTCAGAGCACATGACCCATAGCTCCAATATTTTTTCCTCTTACCAGCTCTGTTCTGGCAGAGACAGGGTCTTCACAGCTGATGGATCTCATGTTCCCATTACTGGGAAAGGGGTCCATCAAGATTAGTGATTCCATTTCCCTTCCCTCTGTTCTTCATGTTCCTAGATTGAGCACCAATTTGTTATCTATTAGTAGTTCGATTAAGAACCTGAACTGTTTAGTAATTTTTTCTCCTAGTCATTGTATCTTGCAGGATCTGGACTCAAAGAGGATGATTGAGAGTGGTCGTGAAGTGAATGGAATCTACCTCCTGGATGTGCTTCCTCCTCATCAGAGTCATCATGTCAGTAGGGATAGTGAGTCAGGGTCTGTGGGTCAGATTATGCTTTGGCATAATCGTTTGGGTCATTTGCCTTTTTCTTCTTTGAGCCTTTTGTTTCCAAAGCAATTTGAGTCTGTTAGTTTGTCAAGTATGGAGTGTGAAGGTTGTCAACTTGGAAAGCATTGTAGACATTCCTTTAAAGCTAGTAATAAAAAGTGTTCTTCTCCCTTTGATGTTATTCATTCTGATGTGTGGGGACCTTATCATGTTCCGTTTATGGGTGGTTATCGATATTTTCTCTTATTTGTGGATGATTTCTCTCAATATTCTTGGGTTTACTTGACGAGATCCCGAGATGAGGTACCATCCTTGGTAAGGCAATTTCATCGGATGGTGTTAACACAATTTGGAACACAAATAAAGGTGTTCAGATCAAACAATGCCAAGGAATATTTTGAAAAACACCTTGCCTCATATCTGTTAGAATATGGTGTTGTCCATCAGAGCAGCTATTCCTATAGTCCATAGTAGAATGGTTTTGTAGAAAGGAAGAACAGACACATTGTTGAGATTACAAGAAGCATGATAATCACATCTACAGTTCCAGTTCGGTTTTGGGGTGATGCAGTTCTCACCACAGTATATTTGATTAACAGGGTGCCCTCTCGTATACTTAGATTCAACACCCCATTCAATCTCCTTTTCCCTGAGGGGGGGATGTTTCATATTCCTCTCAAAGTGTTTGGGTGTGTCAACTTTGCACATATCCTTGATCCTCACCGCTCGAAGCTTGACCGGAAGACAAAGAAGTGTGTCTTCCTTGGATATGCAGAAAATCAAAAAGGGTATTGCTGCTATGATCCAGTCTCTAGAAGTTGGTAATGTTACTATGGATGTCACCTTTTTTGAGTCCACATACTTCTTCTCAAAGAATCCTTTTCAGAGGGAGTGTTTTGGGGAAGTGAACAGTCTATCCCTCTCCCAGTTCTAGTCACCGTGTCCACTCCTGTGCTTGATCCTTCTATGTCACCTACCTTACCACCTCCCTTGTGTCCCGCTTCTTAGCGTTACTCAAGGCAGAGACTTCACAGGGAGGATTCCATTGCAGCATAACTCACATCACTTCATGTTGGTCCCTTGGAGACTCCAGATTCAGCTGACACGGATTCAGGTATTCCTCTTGATCCCTCTACTGTTTCAATTCCCATTGATTCTACTAATCCCGTTACAGATAACCTGGACCTTCCTATTGCTCTCAGAAAAGGGAAGAGAAAGTGTACTACTCATTGTATTTCACTGTACTTATCCTACAGTGGACTTTCTCCTTCCTATCGTGCTTTTCTTTCCTCTCTTGACTCTGTGTCTATACCCAAGGGTGTCAGTGAGTCTCTCTCCAAATCTGAGTGGAAGACAGCTATGCAAGAAGAGATGGAAGCTTTAATAAAGAATCAGACATGGGAGATTGTGGACCTACCAGAGGGCAAGGAGACTGTTGGATGTAGATGGGTTTACATAGTTAAATATAAGGTAGATGGAAGTATAGAAAGGTACAAGGCCAGGCTTGTTGCAAAAGGGTACACATAGACCTATGGCATTGATTACTTAGAGACCTTTGCACCAGTTGCTTAGATGACCTCTATTCGGATACTTCTTTCTCTTGCTGCCACATACTCTTGGCCCCTGTTTCAACTTGATGTGAAGAAAGCTTTCCTAAATGGGGATCTACGAGAGGAAAGTGTATATGGATCTTCCTGCTGGCTTCTATAGTGATGCTGAAAAGG
The DNA here is from genome assembly GCF_055504915.1 of Nelumbo nucifera. Classification (NCBI taxonomy): domain Eukaryota; kingdom Viridiplantae; phylum Streptophyta; class Magnoliopsida; order Proteales; family Nelumbonaceae; genus Nelumbo; species Nelumbo nucifera. The sequence continues at coordinate 42,821,875 of NC_142654.1, forward strand.
TAAAGGTATGCAAGCTTAAGAAGTCACTTTATGGCTTGAAACAATGTCCCAGAGCATGGTTTGACAGGTTTAGGAAGGCCTTGATTGCTTTTGGCTACACTCAGACTCAATCCGATCATACCTTGTTTATGAAGCGAAAGGGGATCTTTGGTGTCAGTTCTAATTGTTTATGTGGATGATATTGTTGTCGCAGGGAATGATCTAAGTGAGGTTGATTGTCTGAAGAAGAATGTACACAAGGAATTTGAAATCAAGGATCTTAGAGAACTTAGTTTCTTCTTAGGCATTGAAGTTGGAAGATCAAAACATGGAATTTTTATCTCTCAGAGGATATATGTCTTGGATCTTCTTCAAGAAACAAGGAAGCTTGGAACAAAGGCAATCAGTACTCCTATTGATTGCAGTAAGTGTGGGTCTGCTGCTATACTTGTGTATGACAAGACCAAATATTTCCTATGCAGTAAGTGTGGTAAGTCAATACGTGCATGCTCCACGAGTCCAGCATTGGGAGGCTGTTGACAGGATTCTTGCTTATCTGAAGGGACACCCGGGCAGAGGCATATTGTTTGCTAATCATGGACAGTTGAAACTAGAGGCTTATACAGATGCAGATTGGACTGGATGCCTTGATGACAAGAGATCTACTTCAGGAGTGCGCACCCTTGTTGGGGGTAACCTTGTCTCGTGGAAGAGTAAGAAACAAACAGTGGTGACAAGATTAAGTGCTAAAGCTGAATACAGGGCCATGGAACATGGAGTTTCATAACTTCTCTGGATCCGTTCTCTATTGGGAGAAATTGGTGTACAGGCAGAAGAACCAATGATGTTGTACTGTGATAACCAGGTAGCAATTGACATTGCCCATAACCCAGTTCAGCATGACCGGACTAAAGCACATTGAAGTGGATATACATTTCATCAGAGAAAGGGTGACTTCTGGGGAAGTTTGTCTCCCATACATTGCTTTTGATCTGCAGCTTGCTGATGTTTTCACAAAAGGTGTTGCAAAGAACAAGCTGGAGCATGATCTACGCCAGTTGGGAATGTGTGACATTTACTCCCAACTTGAGGGGGAGTGTTGAGTTGGGCCGATTTCTAGTTATCGGGCCCAGTTGTTTTGTTCTTATTTTAAGTTGTTAAGTTAGGAAGTTGTTGGGCTTAAGGCCCATTAGCTTATGTTTTTTAAATTGTGGCTGTTCAGCTACTTTAGTAGCCACCCTACTAAGGGTGTTCTTGTAATTGTTAGAATGTTAGAGTGATGTTCGGCTGATAAGAGTTCTTATTAGCCCATTCTTATGTTTAACTTATCTTGTAACTGGGCTTGTGTTAATGGGCCTAATCCTGTTTAATGATTTAAGTCATCTGGGTGTCCCATCACTAATCAGGGGCATCCCAGTAATTTCTTGTACCTTGTACTATATTCATCTATAAATAAAGGACTGGTCGACTGGATAGGACAGTTCGACATTCTCTTCAGTTCTGTGGTTCTCTTCTCTTCCTTGCTACTTAGAGTATAGCTCTTCAGATTACATGGTATCAGAGCATTAGCTTCTTTCTGGTTTCAGCAGGAGCACTCTCTTCTCTTGCTGTCTTTTCATCTTCTCTCTTCCTTTTCTGGGTTGCTGCAGTGAAGACCTAGGAGTGTAAGAGAGTAAAGCAAGTTCGAACCTAGGGTTTCTCTTGGTTGTAGGACTCAAGGGAAGTAAGACCCAGAAGTAGATGTCCTACTAGATTATCTCCAGCAAATAGTAGCTATTGGGCTACTAAGAGAGGTCTGTATAGGACAGACCTAGTTGAGGACTGATTTCAGCAGTCCTAGCACTAACCGAAAGGGGGAGAGCTTCCTCTATAGTTGCAGCTTCGTGCTCCAGCAAGACTTGCGCAGAACAAGTGGTAAAGACTTAGCCTTCTCTACAGTTGCAGCTTCGTACCTTAGCAAGACTTGGGCAGAACTGTGGTAACTTCAGTTACAGATTTTCTTCAGGTCGGTTATCAGTCCTAAACAGCACTGCACAGTACCCAAACTGTGAACACTTCTACCAACACTATGAACACTGTGACCACTTCGGCCAGTCCTAAACAACCACCTACAGCACTGTGAACAACTCTTGGACTGAAGTCAGGATGTCCTCACTATCCGGTGAAGTTTCCTCTAGAGATAACAGAGCTGTTACAAGGTCCTCAAACCTGGAAAACCCTAATCTGCACAGCTTGCAGATTACAAGTGTGCTGCTAGATGAGTATAACTTCAGAGAGTGGTCTGTCTCAACAATGTTGTTCATTACCTCTCGTGAGCTCACAGGCTATTTGGATGGAGACAAGAAACAACCAGAAATTGGCAGTCCTGAATACACCGTGTGGCGCAAGGAAAATGCCACAGTCATGTCTTGGTTGCTGGCCTCTATGACTCCTAGGGTGGCCAGAACTGTTCATCACTTCCCCACAGCTGCTAAAATTTGGGAGAAAGTATCTAAGACATATGGCCAGAAAAAAAACAATGCTAGAATCTACAGGCTGAACCAAGACATTGCAGCCCTAAGGCAAGGAGACGTGTCCGTGGTAACCTACTTTGCAACACTGGAAGGCCTCTGGGAAGAGCTTGACCACCATTTGATTTTGGATTGGGAAAATGCCAATGATAAGGGGAGGCATGATAAGCAGATTAAGGAGGGCATAGCCTTCAAGTTTCTGGCGGGTCTTGACCCTGTATATGAAGGTATAAGGTCACAGATTCTAGGGAGAAATGAATTACCTGAGCTTCACCATGTCTACTACCTGGTGAGGAATGAAGAAGTAAGGAGAAAGGAGATGCAAGTTGACTCCCAGACACAGTCAACAGAACTACCTGGAGAACATTCAGCCTTAGTCTCCACTAAGGGGAATAGATTTTCAGACAAGAAGTCCCTCAAGTGTACACATTGTGGTGGTGAGAAACACACAAAGGAGAAATGTTGGGTCTTGTACCCTCATCTGAAGCCAGCTGCTCTGAGAAAGGACAAAAGGCAACATAAGGGCCACACGGCAAGTGGGAATCTTGCCAGCAACAACAATAGTGACAACTCACAGAGTATTCAGACAGTGTCATCTTCCACCGCAAGGCAGGCTACCGACTCCTCTGGACCAAGTACTTTGGGCTTCACAGCTAGTGAGGTAGAGGTTCTCAGTCGGGCATTAGCCCGTCTGAAGAACAATTCTTTAGCTTCCACCTCTCTTGCCAAATCAGGTACAGCCTCTGCATTTAGTGCATCTAGTTCCATTAATTCTACCTCTTGGGTGATTGATTCCGGAGCCACTGACCATATAACACATATGTCATCCTTATTCTCCACATATCATTTGTTGTCTGGCCAGGATAAGATGAGAGTAGCTGATGAGTCCCTCTCCACCATCTCTGGAAAGGGGGTGGTTGACCTAAGCAAGGATCTCTCTCTTAAATCAGTCCTACATGTTCCTAATCTTACCTCAAATTTGTTGTCTGTTTCAAAGCTTACAGAAAACTTGAACTGCAGTATAACTTTTTTTCCTTCTCATTGTGTCTTCCAGGACAGATTGACGAGGAGAACAATTGGGAGTGGTCATGAGTATGGGGGCCTCTACTATTTTGATGAAGATGTCAGCTCAGCCTTGCAAGCTTCTACTACTAGTCCGGAAAGTGTGGAGTCAATAGCTAGGTTGCACTTGTGGCATGCTAGGCTAGGTCATTTGTCCTTTTCTTCCTTAGCAATGTTGTTTCCCGGATTATGTAAGGGCATTCCGAGTCAGAGTTTAATTTGTGATGTGTGTCAAATGTCAAAACAATGTAGATCAATGTATCCAATTTCTAGTAATGAAATTCAAGCCCCTTTTGATTTGGTTCATTCTGATGTTTGGAGTCCTTCACCCATTGTTTCCATTGATGGCTTCCGTTACTTTATCAGTTTTATTGACCATTATTCTCGATGCACTTGGATTTATCTGTTGAAAGGACGTGAAAAAGTTCCCCGGATAACTATGATGTTTTGTAAGATGGTTGAAATACAATTTGATAAAAAGATCAAGCAATTCCGTTCAGACAATGCAGCTGAATACTTTGAAAGATCCCTAAACTCATTCATGGAAGATGCAGGCATGTTACATCAATCATCATGTGCTTATACCCCTCAGCAAAATGGGGTCGCTGAGCGCAAGAACAGGCATCTATTGGAGACAGCTCGAGCCCTTCTTTTCTAGCACAATGTGCCCAAGCAATATTGGTCTCAAGCTGTTCTCACTGCATCATACCTGATAAATCGGATGCCATCTAAGGTACTGGGTATGAAGACCCCTTTCTCTGTTTTGTGTCCCCCTCTTCCAGAATTTCCTTTTCCCCCACGGGTTTTTGGTTGTACATGCTTCATACATGTGAAAGATCCAAAGAAGACCAAACTGGATCCTAAGGCTACAAAGGGAATATTTTTGGGGTACTCTCCTACGCAGAAGGGGTATAAGTGTTATGATCCTGTCTCCAAGAAAAAATATGTCACCAGGGATGTAGCCTTTTTTGAGTCTCAACCCTATTTCCAGTCTTCTCAGAATCCTCTTCAAGGGGAGAGTAGTGGGTTGGAAGAGGATTCTCATTCTCCCTTTTTTTTTTGTTCCCATTTCATCACCTTCCACTACTACTAGCTATAACATTCCGGGTCAACCTAGTGAGACTTCCACTATGCCAGTTGCTTCTCCAGATTTGGCTGATGCTTCTAAAGGTTCCAGTAAACAAGAGAAAGAGATACTTACATACAGTAAAAGGAAGAAGGCCCCTCAACCTCATGATTGCAACCAGTTGAACTCAGATCAATCTGTCTCTGCAATCCAAGGTAATTCTGATTCACTCAATTTAGATTTGGATCTTCCTATTGCTCTCCGTAAGCCTGTTCGTTCTTGTACCACTCGGCATCCCATAGCCGATTATGTTTCTTACTTACACCTATCCCCTGCTTATCATTCCTTTGTGTCTGCTCTTTCCTCTGTATGTGTCCCTTCCAGGTATTCAGAGGCGGCATCTGATCCAAGGTGGAAAGAAGCCATGAATGAGGAGATGAAATCCCTAATGAAAGCAAGGACATGGGAATTGGTGGACCTGCCAGAAGGGAAAGGCACTGTTGGGTGCAAGTGGGTATTCACAGTAAAACATAGGGAAGATGGGTCAATTGAGAGGTACAAGGCCAGACTTGTGGCAAAGGGATTTACACAAAAGGAAGGAATTGATTACAAGGAAACCTTTGCCCCAGTAGCAAAGCTCAACACAATCAAGGTTCTACTGTCACTAGCAGCAAAATTCTCTTGGGAACTTCATCAGCTGGATGTGAAGAATGCCTTCCTAAATGGTGATCTTCATGAAAAGGTATTCATGGAACCCCCACTTGGATATGATGTTGGAAAGAAGGTATGTAAACTAAGGAAAGCATTATATGGTTTGAAGCAATCTCCCCGGGCATGGTTTGAGAGACTTTGTTTGGCCATGAAGAAAGTAGAGTACACTCAGAGCAGTGCAGATCATACATTGTTTACAAGGAGACGGGATGACAAACTTACAGCACTCATTGTGTATGTGGATGATATGGTGATTACTGGAAATGATGTGAAAGAGATGAAGAGGCTGAAGGAGTTCTTAGCTTCAGAATTTGAGATCAAAGACCTGGGAAATCTAAGATACTTTCTTGGAATTGAAATTGCTAGATCAAGAGAAGGAATCTACATATGTCAAAGAAAGTACGTGCTAGATCTCCTAGAGGAAACAGGCATGATGGGATGCAGGCCAGCAGACACTCCAATAGAACCAAGCCATGGATTACAAGAATCAATGGGTGAGGAATACTGTGATAAGGAAAGGTACCAAAAGTTGATAGGAAAACTAATATACTTATCCTTTACTCGGCCAGACATTGCCTATGCAGTGCATGTTGTCAGTCAATTCATGCACTCACCAAAGACCCCTCATATGAGAGCAGTGGAAAGAATCCTCAGATACTTGAAGACTTGCCCAGGGAAAGGAATTCTATTCAGAAAAAACAACAGACTTGAAATTGAAGCCTACACTGATGCTGATTGGGCTGGGTCTGTTGGAGACAGAAAACCACCCTTAGGTTACTGTACATTCTTGGGAGGAAACCTAGTCACATGGCGTAGTAAGAAGCAGAATGTTGTGACTAGATCAAGTGCAGAAGCAGAATACCAGGCTATGGCACACGGGGTTGCTGAACTCTTATGGCTCAGGACTCTCCTTAATGAGCTTGGTATCAAGACTGAGGGTCCTCTCAAGTTGTATTGTGATAATAAAGCTGCTATCAACATTGCCAACAATCATGTGTAGCATGACAGGACAAAACATATTGAAATTGATCGACACTTTGTTAGAGAGAGAATTGTTTCAGGAGAACTCTGTTTGCCTTATACTCCATCAGAGATGCAGATTGCAGATGTATTAACTAAAGGGCTGGCATCAACGAAATTCAAGGACATACTTGGCAAGCTAAACATGATTGATATCCATGCTTAGCTTGAGGGGGAGTGTTAGAATGTTAGAGTGATGTTCGGCTGATAAGAGTTCTTATTAGCCCATTCTTATGTTTAACTTATCTTGTAACTAGGCTTGTGTTAATGGGCCTAATCCTATTTAATGATTTAAGTCATCTGAGTGTCCCATCACTAATCAGGGGCATCCCAGTAATTTCTTGTACCTTGTACTATATTCATCTATAAATAAAGGACTGGTCGACTGGCTAGGACAGTTCGACATTCTCTTCAGTTCTGTGGTTCTCTTCTCTTCCTTGCTACTTAGAGTATAGCTCTTCAGATTACAGTAATCTTTCATTCTTTAAGTTAAGTATAAAATATAATGAGGGGTTGGTGGCCAGAATTAATTTTCAATTCTAGTTATCATCCCACTCTTTCTTTCCCCTCTTTTCTTCTCTACTGCTGAAACTCTTCATCTTCTTCTTTCTCATCACAAGGAATTCATCCTGATTTACAAACAGTGGTTTCTACTATTTTCTTTTTTCCTTCTTGTTCTGACTATATTAGAGCACACTTACATAGTATCAGAACAGGATTTGTGAGAGTTTCTCTTTTTCCTACTTGATTTGCTTAGGGCTTCAATTCTATTGGTGTTGTGGTTAAGTCTTCAAAATCAAACCAAGTCAGGGTATGTTTCTAATTTGACTAATGATGGTTTCAGCAATCACAACATTTGTCAAGGGTGATCTATGAGGTGAGATCCTCTAGTGGGCACAAACCAAGAGGAAAATTGTTGTTTTCATGGAAGAATCAATTTGAACTGTGTTGATTGTGAGGTGATTGCAGTTATGATGCAAAAAAGTAAGATTTAGCCAAGTACAGTGTCAGATTTAGATGTGAGATAGTGAAAAGTGATTTGGCTAGTGATAAAGTTGGTATTCTTTATGTTAGAGCTAGCCGAATAAGGGTAGATTAGTCATTTTATTTCTGTTAAGTTATGTGCTTATGTGGCAGTTTTAATAGACTTCCTGTCCCATACTTAAGTGGGGGCAGTTTAGTCTTTGTACAACTAATTAGAGGCTAATTAAAATTAGGGTCGACTGATTGGGTTTAGGCTATCAGATTCAACTGTTCCTCTTCTTCTTCTTCTTCTTCCTCTGGTTCGAACTACTGAAGCCACTGAGATAACATGGTATCAAAGCGACGTTACTCTTTGAATCTCTGCTCGTGATTGCTGCTCCTTTCTGTTCGTGACTTCTTTTTCTTCTCTCTGGACTGCAAATGGAGAACACAGACTCGACCTAGGTCTGAGAACACTTCGGCCTCTCTTTCTCTGCTCAGAACTTGATTGCCTATCAAGAGAATAACTCCAGAAATAAGTGGATGGTCAACTGAAGCTCTCCATCAAGGTTGGTTATCCTTTTTCTTTGTGTTGGTGGTGTTTCTGGGTTGGAAAACCCTCAAAAATCTACTCGGACTGATCATAACTTAAAGAACTAGGTTATTTGTAGCCTTGGTTCTTAGCAAAAGGCCCAAGAACTAGGTTATTTGGAAAACCCTCAAGGAGGTGTCTGTTCTTTCTTTCTGCAACACCGTTTTGTTGTGGTGTTCTTGCACATGAACTTCTATGAATCGATCCATGGGAAGCAAAGAACTCATTTAGCTCCCCATGGAAATATTCCTTCGCTTTATCAAATTGAAAAATCTGAACTTCCACATGGAACTGTGTAAACACCATCCTTTGGAAATCTCTTACAATCTTAGGGACTTCATCTCTGCTATGCATGGGAAAAACCCATGTATAACGGGAGAAATCATCAATCAAGGTGATAAAGTACTTATACCTGCCCTCCAAAGTTATGGTAGTAGGCCCCCACACATCAAAATACGCAATATGAAAAGGGAAATTTGATCTTTTATTACTTGAAGAAAATATTGTTCTATATTTCTTGCTCAATTGACATGTTTGACAATGAAAATCTGACACTGAACAGGACTTAAATAAAAACGGAAACAAAGACTTTGTTATTTCAAAAGACACATGACCTAACCGATTATGCCACAAAACAATTTGACCCTTATTTGACCGAATATGAGGCTCTGAAGATGGCACTGAGAAACCAGCTTTGTTGTTGAGAGTGTAGAGACCATCCACTAAGCTTCCTCTACCAACCGTCCTCCCAAAAGTTAGGTCCTGAAAAATACATGAATCAAGAAAAAAGGTTACAATGCAATTTAATGAATTTGTGATACTACTAAAAGGAAGAAGGTTGATAGGAAGCTGAGGGACATGCGAAACATTATTCAGGTTAAGTCCTTGGGGAAGGGATATTGATCATTGACCTACAATAGAAGAAAAAGATCCATTTGCAAGTCTTACCTTATCTCTTCCTAACAAAAGGTTATAAGAACTGAATAGGTTTGGCTTACTAGTCATGTGATTAGAAGCCCCCAAGTAAATGATCTAAGGGGAATCGGTGGCTATGGAGACATGGAAGGCAGAAGCTACATTACCTGATGTAGACGCAAATGAAGTAGAAGGGTTACCAGTGGCTGATCTGTCCATCTGGCGCAAGGCCCTACCATATGATTCCAATTGACTATGGAAGGAGTTCAGAATGTCTTCCTTGGGGTCAGAACCAATGAAGTGTTCTCGAGTAGTATCAATTGGCACCCCAACAGACTAAGTTTCTTGGGTTACCACATTTGCTATGTTGTGGGTTGTATTAGGCTTCTTCTAACTCTGTACCTTACCCTTGTTCTTGGTTCTTTATAGCCCACTTTGGTCTTCCATGGAGCTCCCAACATGTGTCACGCATATGTCTTGAAGGATGACAGTGGGTGTAGAACAACTTATCCTTATCATCGGCTTTCCTGCAATCATTTTTCTTTCCCATGTTATTTCCACCCATTGCAGCTAATGCTACCTATTGCTCCCCCTCAGTTGTAACCATTACACTCCGCCTACTTTCCTCAGACTGAACGAGGGCATACACCCCTTGGACTGAAGGCAATTCTTTACTTCCAAAAATATGAACTCTAAGGAGTTCATATATGGGGTTTAGTCCCAACAAGAAGGCGAAAACCCACTACTGAGAAACCAACTTCTTATAGGCTCTAGTATCATCCTCATGTTCCCATTCTATAGCCTGATAGTGGTCTAAATCCTTCCAAACTAAGGTAAGAGCTGAATAATAGGTTGATAAGTTGTGGTTTCCCTGTTTACAAGTTGAGGATTCAGCTTGTAAATGGTAGATCTTAGCAAAGTGCCTTTACTCATAATAGGTGGTTTTGGCTTGCTTCCATATCTCATTTGCAATACCTGCCCACATAAAATTCTTTTTCACATCAAATTCCATGCCTGCAAGAAGCCAGGACATCACCATATTGTTTTCTTGGTCCCACTGATCATGTTCAATAGTCCCACTCTTGGGTTCTTTAACCCTTCCATTTATGTAACCAGCTTTCTCCCTTGTTGTTACATAAAGTTTTACACCTTTGGCCCACTCCAGGTAGTTCAAACCATTTAAAGGAGTGATCAGCATAGGAAACATCATGCTTTCAGTCCCCATACCTACTGTACCACAAGTTGATGTAACCCAGATGATGCAGAATCATTATCCGCCATTTTCAAAGGAAGGTCTACAAGCCAAAAACAAAAAACTACAAGTGCACAAGACCAGTCCTCACACCTATACTACTTCTACTAGTCACAATTAAGGCACAAAACTCCACACACTACTTCTGAAAATATGTACACACTACTGTAGCACATAAACAGTCCAAAAACTAGTCCAGGAAGAAGAATACTGTTGTAAATCCACACTTCGCACACCAATTCTAACACATACCTGGACAAAGGGGATCACACATCCCTGTACAACACCTGTATGAAGGTGCAAAAAGCATAACCAAGCCTTCACAGCATCAGCCAAAGGTCAAAAAAGGAAGTTTAGGTCTTCATAGCATCAGTCGAAGGAGCCAGGCCTTCATAGCCTCAGTCGAATGTCAAAAAAGGAAGTTTAGGTCTGCACAACATCAGTCGATGGAGCCAAGGAAGCTTTACAGCATTGGCCTCCACCAATTAGGGTTGCCTTGGTGCTACGACCAAGGAAGAACCCAGAATAAGTGACGAGATATTTCTGATCAGTCCGATTAAATATTTTTGTCTTAAAAGTCCAAGAAAATTGGCGCCTGGGTTGAGTGAATACTTCTCAGTGGAAAAAAAAAAAAAAAAACACAACTCCTATTGCTCAGAGTGTCGCTCCAATACCATGTAATCATACAAGAAAAGAGGAAAAAGAGAGAAGAGAGAGAAGAGAGAGAAGAGAGGAGAGGAGAAGAGAAGAGAAAAGAAAAGATGTGAGAGTCGAAAGTCATAGACCTACCGGCGCCCAACTTCACTTTTATTTACATGTGTTACAACTTATATCAAATATAAGAAATTGCAAATAGGCCCCTAGTGGCACACCCTAATACAAAAGAAAAGAACATGCTGACAGGGGCCTAAGTTGACAACATTGTAACAACATGAATAAAGAAAAAACTATTTAAATCTAACATGTACCTAATACAATCATCAATGAACAACACAAAATACTTGTATCCCATTCGAGAAACAACAGATGAAGTCCAAACATCACTATGTATAATTTCAAAAAGAGAAGTAGCATGTTCAGCTTGGTGAGTGAATGGTAAAATACGACTCTTACTCAAACAACAAGAAACACAAGACATATCAAAAGATTTCATAAATGGAATTTTAGTTTTAATAAAACTAGACTCAAACAAGTATTTAAGTTGTTCAGAGTCTGGGTGACCCAAACATTTGTGCCACAAATCCCAAACATAGTCTCTCTAACTCAAAATAAGACCCAATGTAGAAAATGTCAAATAAGCAGATGATGATGCAGATTGTGATTTCTCAAACTCCAATGCAAACAAGCAGCCCAGCCTACACCCCTTCCCTTTCACCTTTCTAGTCTACCAGTCCTAAATCAAACAACCATCAGAAGAAAAGGTTAGAATGTGACCTTCAACAACTAATTGATCAACTAAAATAAGGTTAGCAATAATTGTAGGAACAAGGAAATTCTTGGCAAGGGACAGGGAGTTTGAGGGGAAAAGTTTGATACATACAGCATCACTCCCAATGATATCCAGTTTCTCACCATTAGCAATGATAATATGTTTATGGTTGGTCTTAGAAAGTTTGTTAGAGGATTCAGGGTAAGCCCAGTTATGTGATTTGTAGCACCAGAAGCAATTATTCAAACTTGAGAAGGAGAAGAGCAGTAATCGGAGAACTCACCTGATAGACCGATAGCAGAAAAGGCAGATGAGATAGCAGAGGATACCAATTGTCGTATCTCTTCCTTATTAATGGAAGCAAAGGATTCTCCCTTGGCAATAGAGGCATCAGACACTTATCCCTCAGACACCTGATAAGCTCGTGGCTAATTCTTCATGGGACCCTTGGGTGGACAAATAGGGCAATCTAGAACGATATGCCCATGTTGTTTGCAATAGGTGCAGACATTATTCTTTTTGCAATGTGAAATTATATGTCCATATCCCTTACATAGTTACATTCATAGGATTGGGTTTTAGAAGGATCCTTTCCACTACATGTATTATTCTCGAGTGCAATAAAAATAGTATTAGTCCATGAATCAAGATGTTTCCCATCTATATTTGTAACAGTTAGGAGTCTAGTTTCTTCCCTCAATAACTCTCCCATCACAAAGTCTAAATCTAGAAGAATTCCTCTACTCAAAATATTTGACCTGATTATTTCATACTAAGGTCTTAGCCTCATAACGAATTGGTTCACCTTTCTATTTTCAAAATGCTTCTACAAATACTTGACACACTCAACAGGATCAAAAGGTTCAGTATGAACTAATTCATATTCAACCCAGAGATCAATAAAGTTTGCATAGTATTCTTGTATCTTTTTGTCCCCCTAGCAACAGACAAAGATTTCATATTCAATCTACTATTGTTGTGACATATTGGACTGATGATAAACCTTTTTCAAATAGGAATACATCTCATAGACAGTCCTCAGTCTTCTCATGGGAATACCAACGTGAAGCACAATGGAGCTCAAAATCCAGGAGACTAATTTTCTGTTGTCTAACTTCCATTGTGCATAGGCTTTACTATCAGTCTCATCAAGTTTACATATAGTCCCATTCAAGTAACCTTCAAGTCCCTTTCCCCCGAAAAAGAAATCGAAATGGAACTTTCACATACTATAGTTAATTCCATCAAATTTTACAGGGAGAATGTCTATCTTTTCAGCCATCTTAAATAAGCAAAATCAACCTAGGAAAAGGATAGCAGCACCAATGTTCACTTAAATCAGCAATAAACTAGGCAGTGAATCACCTTAGCTGTATTTCTCAAAAAAAAATATTAATATCAAATAGCAATGAAGTCTGATCCCAAAACAACACCAAACCAGAGCAACTTTAGCAAGGATAAGTCACTCTATAGAGGCACCGAAACCTCCAATAAACAACCGAGAACAGCGCAAACTAGAGTTCCAAGGACTGATAATCAAAAAGAAAATACCCTAGGGCAGCACAAAACTAGGGTTCCAAGAACTGATAATAGTCGATTAAGACAATAGTGAGATACACCAACCTGAAATGTGAAGATTTCCAGAGCAGCTTGAAGAGATGACTTTATGTCTATTGAAGTTCCTCAGTTTGAAGCATGAAAAATCCAGAAAAAAAAAAGGGTTCAAGACTGCTGCTGCTGAGGGAGGAAGAAGCCAAACTATTGAGATTCCTCATTCTGTAGCTGTTCAAAACTGAACCATAAGGAGCCAAGCTGCTGCCACCCTGGAGAAATCAGTACACAGAAGGAGGAAAAAGGCTGCTGCCGCCCAGGAGAGAAGACCAGAACTCCTCCAAGACTTGTCACATGATTTTCTAAGAGAGAAAAAAAAAAAAAAAAAAAAAAAAAAAAAAAGAACAGATCTGGGCGACACAACCAGTCAGAAATCCTTCCAGACAGAAGCCTCCGAGAAGAACTATGGTTAGGGTTGAAGAGCACAGCCCTAACACCAGTCAAAACCCCCAGAGAACAAAACCCCTAATATGCCCAACAAATGAGCAAGGAAAGAGCAGAAATTATCAAGCAACCTGCGCTGATACCATGTCAACAAACCCAAAGCAGAATACAGAATTCTGTGCGTGAAGAATGGATGCTTAGACCCTACCCCAAGGGGCTTTTATATAGATGATGAAATTAGAGTATTTACAGAGAGGCTCTTGTAGGGCAACAGAATATAATTACAGAAAAGCCCTTGTAGGGCTGAAGAGAAAATAATAAAATATACATCAGGTAGATACAATACAATAGGAACTATGGTAATACGGTACATCAGTGAGTTTCTTCACAGGTAGCATCACAGCCCTATACTTGGGACCTGCTGAACAAGGTGATGTGGCAAGATCAAAACTATTGGCAGCAGTATATGGGGTTGAGGCCAAAGAGTTGGGTATTGATAGACTGATTATTGAGGGTGACTCAATAACTGTTCTGAAATGGCTGAAGGGGGAGGGGGTGACATGGCATTTGAGGAATGAATTCAGGCGATTTAAATGGCTATCAAAGGACATGGCAATCCGAATTAAATGGGTGAGGAGAACTACCAACAGCTTGGGTTGGGACAGCTTTTCTACAGTTGTATTCTTTCTTTTTTTTTTTCACAACCTCTTGTTGTATCCATGCTTTCTTTTTATTAATGAAATCATTTGTGTGCTGCTGATCTAAACAGAAATAGTAGCTTATGTGTTGACCTAGCTCAAACTAAGCATCCAAAAGTTGGTTGTTTAACTAATTAAAGATATCAAGCATCAACTTCATTGAAGAACAATCCTCAACTTCATGAATGTAACTCCATCACAGACCAAACTAAAAGCTTTCTTGAATAAGAATTAGATGGATAGTATTAGGCCTTGATAAAAGCCACCAATGGGGGAATACCAATAGCAGTAGAATGAGTGTATAGATGGTTAACGAGTTGAAACATTCAAGTTTCTCAAACTCCAAGTTTCCCAACAAAGTTAGGGAAGTAGTGTGCACAAGCTTTGGGGGTTGCAAGTACTAAATGACAAACTTCTTTGTTTTGGCTGCAATAATAAATGACAATCTTGATATGGAAAAGTTGAAACTATGAACATCCCAAGAAAAAAAGATAAGTGCAAAACCTGACAATGGTCATCTGTTAATGGTTGGTTAGAGCGGATTATCTGATGAAGATCAGTGTCCATTAATTCATAAACAATGTAGACATCATTGAAGCTCTCCTTCTGCGGAGGTCGTATAATGTCTTTGAGGGCAATAATCTGTGGCCAATAAAGAACAGAGCAGTCAGATGCCGAAGCCCTTGTCATACTATAATAGCAAGCAAGAAATATCTTAGAATTTCTCCCAACTATCTAAAAATCCTTTCCATTTATTGTCATAGATTGGGACCACTATATTATGCCCAGATACACATAGTGGACAAGATATGGGAAACAGAATAAGATAAAATAAGGGTCCAAGCGTCCCATTTAATATGCTTATATCATACTTTCATATCTAGTATTTGAAAGTGCCATTTCATAAAATTTATATATTGCCAAATTTCATTAATCTTCTAACATATAAAGACTTTTCTTTTATAGATAACTGAAATATACACAGATTTTTTATGGTATGATTTGTTAAAACATACTGGTCTATAACATTTTCTGCTAAAGACGTCAAGGAACCGAGTATTCAACATTAGACATCAATATCCATTAAGGGGATTCATGTACATAATTCTTTTATCACTCACTGATAATTACATTATTGATAGTATAAGAAATAAACAAGTATGTTGCAGTATAGCATGTAAAACTTTCCATTTCACTTCTGTAACAATGTTGGACAACTGCAGAAAACTTTTATTGGGAAAAGTTTCCCTAATGGATCAAGTAGGGAGGTTTCTACATGACCTACCCTAATCTGCCACATTGACTGATGAGGCAGCTAATCCAAACCATTCACCAAGTAGGAAAACCTCAGGATTTGCCACATGTTTAAATCTTCCAGTCCATGTTAAACTATATGCTACTTTGTATTTGAAAATTTTTTCCAACTAGTAGAAGCCATTCATATTTTTTGCTTTTTATTGATATAAAACTTGCCCATAAAAAAGATCTTAGTTTGAAAACATGGCAAGGTCTTTTTAGGCTGAAATTTGTTTAACAAATATGAGGCAAGAGGAACATAGGGAGCAGCCCTTTTTGGCTCCAAACTAATTTTCCACATGGAAGATTCTTGGGTCACCTAAGGAAGCTCACAAAACAACCTAACTAGCAAAGCAGTTTCCTATTTCTAGACCCGAAATTTAATTATACGGATAACATCTGGCCAACCAAAAGAGAAAAAAATAGAAAAAACAAATTGATTCTGAGGTTCTACTTTGTATTTCATTGACCTGATGTTAGAAAGATGAAAAATAAAACATCAATTAGAATTCAACTTAGTTTTAAAGTAAAACTAGAAAAAACTCTAGACAATCTGAACAATTGGTTAAGACTTATCAGGAATCTCATTCCACATTGCATCAGCATTTTGTTGATTGCAAAATCAAGAGAACTTCTCCTAGGAACAAGTATGAGACTCCAATCATCAAGGACAAACAATTAAATGCCTTCACCATGAGCTCCTGGGTGTAAATAGAAACCATGAATATAAGAGAGAGAACACAAATCACCAATTTGTGTTTCTCTCTTGTTTCTTCTCTTGTTCAACTGGAACTGGCATGGTATCAGAGAAGGTTGCTCTTTGATCAGCTTCTTTCTTGCTTAATACTCTTTTTTTTTTTTGATCAATAACCACATAATTCATTAAAATAGGAAAAAAAGTTACAGGGAAGGGGAGCTAAAGATACTTAACTCCCCAGAAAAGAAGTACAACTGATTTAAACACTCAGACCCTCACAATTGAGCCCAAAACCCAGAATTTCTAATAACTCCTTGCCTAGCCAATCCATCAGCAAAGGAGTTAGCATTTCTTCTAACCCAAGTACATAGGACTTCCATATCCTTAATCAGCCACTTGAATTTTCTTTTCTCATTGCTGTAGCTCCACATCTTGGGAGTGTCTTCTTTCAGCCAATCCACAATAATCGCATAATCTCCTTCTATAAGCAGTTTCTTGACTTGAATTTCTTTGGCCCTTTGTACCCCTTTCAACACTACTAACACCTCAGCCCTCAAGGAGTCTCCCACTCCAATTGGACATGAGAACATAGCTATTACATTACCTCTCTCATCCCTTAGGACCCCCCCAATATCCGAAGGCCCTGGATTCCCCATGCTACTGCCATCAAATTTTAGTTTGATAAAACCATGAGGTGGAGGGTTCCACATGAGATTTAAAGTCTTCTTCCTTGTAATTGAGCTAGCAACTTCTTTCCACTTTCTTAGCATATCATTTGTTGAAAAATCTGTAAACTCCTTCATTGTCTTCAGCCAGTGTATTACTCTTATGTGAGTCAACTCTACCAAAGTTTCAAAGCCTCTCTCCTTTTCCAAGAAGATTCTTCCATTTCTTTCCTCCCATAGTGCCCAACAAACAGCAGCTCTCATGCATCTCCACATAATTCTTGATGTTTTTGTTGAGCATTCAATAGGTGAAGAGGAAAACAAACTTTGTAGACTATTTGGAGGTGTCCACCTGCACCCAAATAAAGAAGCAAAACAATCCCAAATATTTTTTGCCAAAACACAAGATATTAGTAAGTGGTACCCAGACTCACCAGCAGCTTTGCATAAAACACACCAGTGTGGAGATAAACAGCTATTGGGTCTTTTTCTTTGAAGTAGGTCACCTGTGTTGATTCTTTCAAGGAAAACTTCCCAACAAAAGCTCCCAACCCTTGGAGGTATAGGTTTACACCACACTTCCTTGACAGGGAATGACAGACCAAAAGAAATTTCTGGTTGTATCAAGACTTTAAAGAAGGACGCACAAGTGAAGGATCCAGAGGAAGAAAAAGACCAAATCCTACTATTTGTCTTTGTGGGTTCCAAGAAGATCCCCTCAAGAATGAACAAAAGAGATGAAACATTAACCAGTTTTGTGTCCCTGAGTGCTCTTCTCAAACCCAAGTTCCAAGCAAACCGGAATTTGAGTTTGAGGAAACGAGGAAACTGGAAATTTGTTCATTTTTTAGGGTGGAGATTGCAAATAGAGCCGGAAATTGTTCTTTCAAAGGGGTCTCCCCAACCAAACATGTTCCTAGAACTTTATGAGATTACCCAAGTGTAAATCATACCTGATCCAAGGAGAGAAGAGAGGCAAAACATCTTGGATGGATTTCCAAGGTGATGCTCTTGTAGCTAATAGCCAGAATCCCAGAGTCCCAACCATTCTCTGCAAGCCCTTGAATACTACAAATTATCTTCGTCCACAGTTTCTCCCTCTCCATAGAAAACCTCCACAGCCATTTCCCTAACAAAGCCAAATTCCTCTTCCTAATATTCCCAATGCCTAGCCCTCCATCCTATTTATTCCTACACAACATCTCCCATCTAACCCTATGATCCTTTTTTTCCTCCCCCGGTTCCCACAAGAAGTCCCTCATTAATCTTTCCAACTTACTAGCAACCCCTGCAGGTACCTTAAAGACTAAGAGATAATAGATGGGCAGATTAGCTAGGGTAGACCTAATTAAGGTAATTATTCCCCCAAGAGATAGGTAGTTTTTCTTCCAAGAAGCAAGTCTCTTTTCGAACCTCTCCACTACATGAGTCCAAAAACTTCCTTTTTGAGGATTATCTCCTAGAGGAAGACCGAGGTAAATCAAAGGCCAATTTGATACTCCACAACCCAAAATATTTGCACGCTCAAGGATCTTACTTTCCCCCATATTCACACCTACAACACAACTTTTATCAAAATTAACTTTCAGATTGGACATTTGCTCAAATAGTTGTACTGTAAATTTCACATTTCTAATCCAATTCATGTCCCCCCCCCCCACAAAACAAAATCGTATCATTGCAAACTGCAAGTGTGTTAGTGGTATACTCTCCCTGCCAACTCTCCAACCCTTAATTAGCCCTCTAGAACCTGCCTTAGAGATTAGACTCCCTAGTACTTCCGCAATAAAAGTAAACAAGAAAGGAGAAGGGGGTCTCCTTGTCTTATTCCCCTCAATGCTGGGAAGAAGTCTACCACCGTTCCGTTCACCAAATAGAGTAGTGGCAAGACCTAATACACCCCAACACCATCTGTACCATCTATCACCGAACCCAATCAGTGGATCCTTCAATCGGTGGAAGAGTATAGGGCTGATTTGATCAACCAGCAAGAGAGATTTCAGATCTGGTGATGCACTGATGCCTAGACCTGATCTCTCTAGCATTTAAACAGCTCTTGCTCTGGTGAACATTTGAAGGAGTTTTGATCTTCTTCCTTGGGCAGCTGCTACTTACAGTTTCCTTTCTTAACTCATCTAGACTCAAGTTTTGGGCTTAGCTTGCCTGTTGATTCTAAGATCTTCAGTGGTTCCTAGTGATTATCTAACTTCTCTTTAAGGTTTCTTGGCTGAATATGGGATCCAAAAGGAGTGACTTCATCTCCGTGAAGTTCCACAAATCAAACTATGCTCTCTTGAAATTCCATTTCCAATTTTTTGTTGAAAGAAAGGGTATGTGGGGTTATTTGGATGGAACCACAACCATCCTTGATGTTGCAGATGCTAAAGGGCTGAAACAGTGGATAATCAATAATACCCAGATAGTTTCTTGGATATTAAGTTCAGTTATTGTTGATGTAGCTATTCCTATGAGGGGTCTGAAAACCACTAAGGGAAAAGGGTTTCTAGCATAGAAGGGAAACTTTTGGGGTTTAATATCAATAAAAGTAATATATTTAAAAAAGTTTCAAAAATAGGTTAATTTTTTAAAAATAATATCAATAAAGGGCAAAAACACTGTTCATCTTCTTCTTCTTGCTATTTGTTCACCAGAGCCACCGTTCGCCGCCACCTCCGCCCACCTCTGCCTTCGGCAACGTTGCCGGAGGTGGCCGGAGGCAGAGGTGGCGGCAGCAGTGCTGGTGGTCATTCCTCTGCCCGCCGCTGCCGCCACCTCCGCCCACCTCCGCCTTCTCATCTTCTTAATCGCTATGGATTTCTTACAACCCATAGCTCCCTTTTTGTTATTTTGTCTTCCACAAATATCCCAAAATCTTACCAACAAGCTATAGCAATTGAGTATAGGAAAGATGCTATGGACTCTGAAATTCAAGGTCTACTGGAAAATAATACTCGGAAACTTGTTCCTCCTCCACCAAATGCTTCCATTATTGGTAGTCGTTCGGTGTACTCTGTTAAGCTGAATTCAAATAGCAATCCGGATAGATATAAATCCTGCCTTGTTGCTCAAGGGTGCAAACAGGCACATGATATTGACCATGAGGAAATGTTTGCACTAGTTGCCAAGAGGACTATTATTTGACTTATCCTTGCCATCACTACTATTAAGCAATGTACTTTTCACCAAATGGATGTGAAGAATGCCTTTCTTCATGGGCATCTCCATGAGACAATGTGCATGAAGCCTCCTCCAAGCTACTATGATGATCTTAAGTTAGCTTGCGGACTTAAGAAATCATTATATGGCCTCAAACAAACTCCATGAGCTTGGTTTGAGAGATTCTATGGGGTTGTCATTGAAGTAAGATTTTAACAGAGTTCCTCAAATTACTCCCTCTTTATTCTCAAGCATCCTCAGGGCTTGACTCTTCTATTGGTGTACGTTGATTACATACTTATTATTGGTGATGACTTGGAAGGGCTTTGGTCTAGTGACCTACTTTCTTGGTCTTAAAGTCGCTCAAAGTGCTTAGGGATACCTTGTTAATCAACAGAAATATGCTAGTGATTTGATCAAGATGACCAACCTCTCTGATCTAAAGTAGGTTGATACTCCACTGGAAATCAACCTAAAGCTTAGTAAGGATGATGGACAACTTCTTCCTGATGCCACCTTATAATGTCAGCTTGTTGGCAACCTTATTTACCTCATTCTGACTCGGTCAGATATATCCCATATCATACAAATAGTTAGCCAGTTTGTGTCTACTCTTCGACAACCTCATTTCTCCACAATCCTTTGGATTATCATATATGTGAGAGGAACCTCGTTGTCTCATGGACTCTTCTTCTCGTCTTCCTCATCTTCTCAGTTGATTGCTAATGTTGATGCTGACTAGGCTGGTTGCCCTGACACCAAACGGTCCACCACTAGATGGTGTGTTTTCTTAGATGATTCTCTCATCTCTTGGAAGTGCAAGAAGCAATAGACAATCTCCAATACATCTACGGAAGTTGAATATCGTGCCATCATTTGTTTGCAATAAGCTTGTCTAGCTTCAAGCCCTTCTTCATGATCTAGCCATTAATCATCTAGCCCCTATTCCTTTATTTGCTAACAACATGAATGCAATCAAGATTGCCTCAAATCCAATCTTTCATGAATGGACAAAACACATAGAGGTGGATTGCCACTTCATTAGAGATCTTCTCACTGTAGGTCACATCACTCTTCCTTATGTGTCCTCCAGTCTTCAATTGGTTGATCTTTTCACCAGGACTATGACTCGCACTAGACACAATTTTGTTATGAACAAATTGATGCTCTTGTCTAGGCATCAAATTGAGGAGTATAGAGAAGATGGAAGTTAATAATCATTTTACCATTCTTTTATTTCTTCTTGTACATTACCTCTGTACACTGTTGTACCTTATCATTCTTGTAAGGATATATATATATATATATATATATATATATATATATATATTTCTGGGCATGCCAGACATAGAACACACCCCACCAACTTGTATTTCTCTCTTGTTTCTTCTCTTCTTTGACTAGAACTGGCAAAAACATTTCATGTAGACTTAAAAATTAAAATTATCATAAGTTGTGAGGACCAGATCACATTATTGCAAACACAAAAAAGACTGCAAAAGCAGTTACCTCCATTGTCTTTTGAAGAAGATTAGTTGTCAAATTGCTCAAAATGAACCACAACAACTCTAGTACCAAGCTGAATCAAACAATAAGAGATACATCAAGCATTGTCAATTGGAAGCCAGATCTGTTATTCAGTAATTTTCTGTTATTTGGTATGCCTTATTAATAAGGGAAAATTCCTGATCAGTACCCTGTACTTTGGCTCGAGTGGCAATTTGGTCCCCGAACTTTAAAATGCGACAATTCAGTACCCGAACTTTCAAAATGTGACAATCCAGTACCTGAACTTTCAAAATGTGACAATCCAGTACTTGTCGTTAATCAGTCCATTAATCAGCCGTTAAGTGATATTTGAAAAGTCAAAAATTCCCTAAGAATTCCATCTAATTCTCTTTATCAACCATCCAAACATTGACAACAAAATGAACAGTCCCAAATTTTAGATTCTTCTAAACAGTCACCAACTTTTTTGAATAGAAGAGGCTAGGATTTGGGACTGTTCAGTTTTTTGGCAACGTTTGGGTGGTTGATAAAGAGAATTAGATGGCATTTGAAGGGCATTTTTGACTTTTCAAATGTCACTTAACGGCTTATAGACTGGTTAACGGCAGGTACTAGATTGTCACATTTTGAAAATTCAGGTACTGGATTGTTGCATTTTAAAGTTTGGGGACCAAATTGTCACTCGAGCCAAAGTACAGGGTACTGATCGGGAATTTTCCCTATTAATAATTTGGATAAATCTAGTGGAATATATATTTTTCCAAACAATTTGATGTTCACACCAACCAGACACACGCACGGCCGCACATATGTGCACATACACACATTCTCAACTCAACTCAGCCTAAATCCCAACTATTTGGGACTGGCTATATGTTTACTGTTGAGGTTTAAGTCCTTAAATCATTTCTTACCACTTCAAGCAACGTTTTCTTTGCTCTTGCCCTTGCTCTTTTAGATTCCTCTACTCCCAACAAGTCATTGGTTACCTGTGCACATGACCAACCACCTCAGTCGACTTCTCATCCTATCAACTATATGCACCCATTTCTGATCCTAACCTTTCTAGTCAACATTTATCCACCTGAGCATCCTCATCTCAGTTTCACTCATTTTTTGTGCATGCTTCTTGATTGTTTATTACTTGTTCCACATAACACTTGTTGGTCTTATAGCCATCTTACCTTCTTTTAGCATCATTGGTACATATTGGTCACACAGTACACTGGATACACTCCTCTGCTTCATCCACCCAGATCTAATTCTGTAGGAAATACCCTCTTCAATTTCTCTCATTATGGATGAATAATCCTAGGTAACAGAAGTAATCAGTTGAGGATATCTCCAGTTCATCAATCTTAATCATGCCCTTTCTTACCATATAAGGAAACTTAGGACAGCTTAGTTACAAGCTACACCAAAACTAACAAAAGGATGTAAAGGATGGGATAGCGAAAAAATTATCTTTTAGAACATTGCAATTGTTTGATCAATCTCTATAACATAATAATCATCCACTTTATCAGTTTTTCTTATTTCTTTTCTGAGGGGGGGATAAAGACAATCAAATGGTAAGTAAACTTACATTTCACAATCTACCCATCAAAATACTTACATTTTCATGATCCATGTGACGCAGAAGCTTAATTTCCCTCAATGTTCTTTTAGCATCAATTCTGTTGTCAAACGCATTACCAATCTTCTTAATGGCAACCTCCTCACGGGTCTCTGAATTCACTGCAGCACTGGAGAAAAGAAAATAAAATTATATAGAATAGACAAAAGGTT
This sequence comes from Nelumbo nucifera, assembly GCF_055504915.1. NCBI lineage: Eukaryota > Viridiplantae > Streptophyta > Magnoliopsida > Proteales > Nelumbonaceae > Nelumbo > Nelumbo nucifera. The sequence goes on from NC_142654.1 coordinate 42,845,178, forward strand.
ATCAACTTATAAATCAAGAAGAGAAAATGAGAAATTATTAACTTTTTAAAATTGCCTTAAAAGTCGACATAGACAACTACTCTTGGTAGAAAAACATGACTTGACTAAGACTTGACATGTGAGTATTGTTAAGGAGTTTTCACCATCAACATGATTGTCCCTGGCTAGGGGCGTCAATTGGACTGGATTTGGTCCAATCTGACTCAATCCGATGTGAGTTCATTATAAATGGACCAAGTCCAATCCAATCCAATGAATGTTGTTATGTAGGAGAGAAGAATAGAGGAAGAGAGAAGAGTGAAAGAAAAGAAGAGAGAAGAGAGAACTGAGAGCAAAAGTATTGTTGGCGGCGCCAGCTTTTGGTATATATACTAGGGCAACAAAACATAAAAAATAAAAGGAGGAAAGTACAAGAGTACCCCTGCAGTACTATACTTAGATAAATAACAGTCTTTTAACACTCCCACTCAAGTTGGGACATAGATGTCAATCATGCCCAACTTGTCACATAAATCATGATGCCGTGAGTGGTGTAACCCTTTTGTAAAGATGTCTTCAAGTTGATCTTCAGAGCTAACATAAGGAGTACACAGTTACCCTGTGACGACCTTTTCTCTAATAAAGTGTTTGTCGACTTCGATGTGTTTAGTTCTATCATGCAACACTAGATTAGCAGCAATGTTTATGGCCGCTTTGTTATCATAGAATAGTGTCATAGGTCCGTCAACCGGAAAACCCAACTCACTCAACAAATTTTTTAGCCACATAATTTCAACCACTCCATGAGACATTGCCCGGTATTCAGCTTCAACACTAGATCTAAGAACAAGCCTGCACCTAGGAACTTCTTAAGATATCTAAGAACTCTTTTTGTTGCTTCAAGATGGGTAGTCTTAGGGGTATGCATGAACTAGCTAAGAACACCCACTGCATAAGCTATGTCTGGTCGAGTCATAGGAAGATATAACAGTCTTCCTACAAGTCTCTGGAACAATTTTACATCCTTGATGGGTTCACCTTGACAGTCACCTAGCTTGTGGTTAGGATCAATAGGAGAATCAACTGGCTTCACTCCCAGTTTTCCTATATCCTGGAGTAGATCTAGGACATACTTTCTTTAGGAAATGAAGATCCCCCTTTTTGAGCGGGCCACTTCAATCCCAAGGAAATACCTTAGAGGACCTAGATCTTTCACTTCAAACTGGGTAGCAAGAAAATTCTTCAACTTCTGAATTTCATCCTTCCAATCGCCAATGATAACTATATCATCAACATATACCATCAGTGCTGCAATTTTCCTTTCCCCTTTCTTCACAAACAATGTGTGATCAAGCTGACACTGCTTGTATCCTTTTTGTTGTACTGCTACATGGAACTTGCTGAACCAGGCTCTTGGTGATTGTTTCAACCCATATAATGATTTCTTTAGCCTGCACACTTTATGTTCATTACCTTGAGCCCGAAAACCAGAGGATTGTACCATGTATACTTCCTCTTCAAGGTCACCATTCAGGAAAGCATTCTTGATGTCAAGTTGATGTAGGTCCTACTCAAAATTAGCAGATAGGGAGAAAAGGACTCTAATGGAGTTCATCTTAGTAACAGGAGCAAAAGTTTCTACATAATCTACTTCATACACTTGTGTAAACCCCTTTGCCACTAAACGAGCTTTATACCGTTCCACGGTGCCATCAGCCCTATGTTTAACCATGAAAACCCATTTACATCCAACTAGATCCTTCCCCTCAGAAAGATCTACTAGTTCCCATGTGCCATTTTTATGTAACGCATTAATTTCTTCCATTATAGCATCTGTCCATTCAGGTATCGAAAGAGCTTTTGCCACATTCTTAGGGATAGGGACACTGTCACTGTAAGAGAGAAAATCTCGAAAGGAGGGTGAAATGTTTTCATAGGAAACAAAGTGGGAAATTGGGTGTTTAGTGGTGCAAGATCTAACACCTTTCCGGTGAGCAATAGGAAGGTCAAGGTCATTAGCAACAAAAGTGTAATTGGCAATAGGGTCAGAAACATCAACAGGAACCAATGTACTTGAATGGGTATGATCCGCCCCCGGAGAGTCTGATGGCATTGGTGGTATAGCTTCTAGGTTCCCCACAGCTCTTGAACACGGTTGGCCTTTGTGACGATGAAAGAAGACATGAAAGGAAGGAGGATCAAGAAGAGGAGGGAGTTGAACTAGTTTCCCCTCATTCCTACACTCCCCCTAAGGAGAAACAGGGAAGAAAGACTCACTCAAAAAAGGAGACATCCATAAAGACATAAAATTTCCAAGAAACTGGATCAAAGCATCGATATCCCTTCTGAGTGAAGGAGTACCCCAAGAAAATGCAAGGAATGGCACGAGGATCTAATTAAAAATGAGTGGGTGATAGATTTTGAACAAAACGACACCCAAACACACAAGGAGGATCTAATTTTCCGTGAGTAGGTGACAGATTTCTGGAAAAGAAACTGATGTGGGGCTTTGCACTCTAACCAACGAGAAGGCATGTGGTTGATGAGATAGGTAGCACAAAGGACAGCCTCAAAGCCAAAAACATTTCAGGACATTCAAATGAAATAGTAATCTCCAAGCCACTTCAAGAATGTGTCAGTTCTTTCTTTCAGCAACACCATTTTATTGTGGTGTTCGGGAACAAGAGCTACGGTGAAGTGAGCCATGCAAAAATATATGGAAATATTCTTTGGCATTGTCCGATTGAAAATTTTGGATTTCAGTTTGAAATTGGGTGAAGATCATCCGCTGAAAATCTTGGATAATTTTAGGTACTTCATCCCTAGTTCGCATGGGATATACCCATGTATATCTGGAGTAATTATCAATAAGGGTAAGAAAATACTTGCAGCCACTCTCAGATGGTAAAGTAACAGGACCCCAAACATCAGAATGAATAATGTGGAAAAGAAATGTAGATTTATTATTCTTTGAAGAGAAATGAGTTCTACACTGCTTACTCAATTGACAAGTAAATTCGGACACTGATACTGACTTAAACAACTCTGGAAACACAATTTTTAAAGACTCAAAAGATAAATGACCAAGACGACTGTATTAAAAATAGACCCGACTCTTACAAGACTGACTCTTAGACTCTATGACTTGAAGACCAGCCTTATTCTCCAACATGTAAAGCCCATCCACCATACATCCTATACCAATCATCTTCCCCGATGCCAGATCCTGGATCACACAATGAGAAGGGAAAAAGGTCACTGAGTAGTTTAAGGAATTACTAATACTACTAACAGAGAACAAATTAATGGGAAATTTTAGGACGTGTAAAACATTAGACAGGGTAAGGCAAAAGGGAAGAGAAATGGTTCCTTGACCAGCTATGGTAGAGTATGATCCATCAGCTAGTCTCACCTTGTCTCTTCCAAAAAGGAGGTGATAGGTTTGAAAGTAAGAGGACTTACCAGTCATGTGTTTAGACGCTCCATAATCAATGATCCAAGGAGTATTAGGGGTATGAGATGCTACATGGAAAGCTATGGTAGAGTTACTTGATGTAGACACAAATGAAGTTGAGGGAGGAGAATCCATCTGACAAATTGCTCTACCATAAAGCTCTAATTGGTCACGGAAGGAATTCATAATATCCTCCCTTGGGTCAGACCCAGAGGCATGTATCTGAGTCACAGTAGTAATGGGGGGCTGATTCTCCTGAGTAGCCATATTTTCCATAGTGTGTTTTCTTGTACCTTGTTGTCCTAGCTTTTTATTCATATTTGAACATTGCTTCTTATTCAAATATTGAGCCCATTTCGGCTTCCCATGAAGATCCCAGCATGTGTCTCAGGTGTGTCTGAGTTTCTAAGAATGAGTACACCACAGTTTGTCCTTGTCATCCACATTTTTCTGAAAATCCCCCTTCTTAAAGGTATTTCCCCCATCAGTAGTAACACTCCCTTTCACTGCCAACAGAACTGCATCCCCTCCAGAATTGTTCATCAAATTTCTTCTACTTTCTTCTGATTGTACAAGAGCATAAACTTCCCGGACAGATGGAAGATCCTTGCTACCTAAGATCTAGACTCGGATAGATTCATATGTAGGGTTCAAACCATGTAGGAAAGCAAACACTCTCTGTTGTGAAACAAGTTTTTTGTACAATTTTGCATCTTCATCACACTTCCAGTCCACACTCTGGTAATGTTCTAACTCCTTCCAGACAGAGGTCAAGTCTGAGTAGTACACAGATAGACATCTCTCCCCCTGTTTACAAGTGGATGATTCTACCTATAACTGGTAGATTTTTGCATAGTGACGCAATTCAGAATAGATTGATTTTGCTTGTTCCCATATCTCATTTGCCATTTCAGCCCACATAAAATTCCTTCTTATTTGAGGTTGCATAGACACTAAAAGCCAGGACATGACCATGCTGTTTTCCTAGTTCCATCTGTCATATTCAGCACACCTAGAATTGGGTTCTTTGATTCTCCCATTTATATAACCTACCTTTCCCCTTGTAGTGATGTATAGCTTGATCCCTCTTGACCACTCTAAATAATTTAATCCATCGAGAGGAATAACAGCCAATGGGAAAGGATAGGTCCACACCCCCACTCATTCCATTCGACATTGAGGAAACACTGGATGTAGTAGAATCTTCACCACTCATGATTACAGATTCAAAAACACTCTTAAAGTGGGCACAAAACCTTAAAAAAAGTTCCAACACTGAGGGAGAAAGGAAATCCCTTTTTTTCTTCGGAAACACAACTCTTTTCTATAAAACACAGGTGTTGTTACAATACTAACAGGTCACCCCTTGACCTACAGAATCAACACAGGTGTTGCCACAGTGCATACAAGTCATCTCTTGACCTACGCATCAACAAGAAAGCTGTTACAGCAAGTACAAGTCACTTTCTAGCCTTTAGTTCACCATAAGAGCTGCTATTGCAGCACACAAAAGGTCTTCACGACCTATAGTTTTTATAGGGATCAGTCGACCCCACAAAAAAGGAAAGAAAGAGGTGTTGATCACCTCACATCCAACCAGCAGACCTAGTATAGGTTCTGCCCTGGCACATGACCAGAAAAAAAGGAGGAGAAGGAGAAAAGTTACTTCAGTGCATGAGATCTTCAATCAGCCAAACAGTAGATGAGGGCAGAAGATCTGGAAATCTGGTGCGAAGAAAACTGTTCACTCGACTTCTCCTTTCAGATCTGATAGTCCCGCTATGATACCATGTTATGCAAGAGAGAAGAATGGAGGAAGAGAGAAGAGTGAGAGAGAAGAAGAGAGAAGAGAGAACTGAGAGTAAAAGTACTGCTAGCAGCGCCAGCTTTTGGTATATATACTAGGGCGACAGAACATAAAAAATAAAAGGAGGAAAGTACAAGAGTACCCCTGCAGTACTATACTTAGATAAATAACAGTCTTTTAACAAATGTTTTGGATCAATTTGGACCGGTCCAATTCAATATCTGGACCATCCAATCTGTTCAAATTCATTTTGATTTACCTTGGTTTCAACCCAAACCTGGTCCATTGACACATATATTCTTATCTTATATCAATGGACCAGATATTGGCTTAATCCAACCCAATCCAATATAAATTTGTTATGAACGGACCAGGTCCAATTGAATCTAATAAATATTTTGGACTGGATTGGTCCAATCCAATATGTCTTGTTGGTCCGTCCAAATTGATTTTGGACTGGATGGGATCCAATCCAAAACCGGTCCATTGACACCCTTACCCTGTCTGTATAAAGTGGTTAGAACGACAATTATAGGAAACAGAAATTGCAGAAAGGAAGATTTACATAAAATGGGGAAAATGAGCCTTAGGACCATAGCTATTGGGCTACTCATAATTCCTAAATACTCTTCATCCATAGTGGCCCCTTCAATGGAAGCCTATTTACCCTCGGCCTATATGCAAGCCCACTCCAACAAGCCTAATGCAGAAGACAATGAATATTCCAAGGTGGATTCCAAAGAAATAAAAGCAGTAATGCTTTTGGTATGTATGCAATTTTTTTCTTTTTTTTTCTTTTTTTTTCTATTTTCCCCAAGGGGCCACACAGCGGGGGGTAGCCCATCCCCCAAACCCATAAACCACCCCAACCCAGGTGCAGGAAGGATTCAATCCCAAATCTCCACTACAACCAGCAGGAGACCTTACCAACCAGCCAGTTGGCACCTTGCCTATGTCTGTAATTTAATTCTCTTGCTTTGCAAGACAATCTATCTTTCTTCTATAAAAGGCATTTTACCTCATTTTTCCATTTTTAGAGAGTAAACGAATCTTTTGAGATTTGTCTCTGTAACTTGGTTGAAGGCTGAGAAGTGAGACTCTTAGTGTTGCAACCTTGCTTAGAGTTTTGCACAAGAACCAACAAACAAAGGAATTATTTGCTTTTCAAAGAGTATTTTGGTCATTAAAAATATTACTATTTAAATTACAAGAAGTACCCATCTTTGTTTTGATCATCAAAGTTTCCAGAAATGTATACCTCAAAACAGCCACAGCAATCAATGTATGTATATATGGATGTATCTAAACAGTTTTATGGATACACACGGGATTGCTGGGAAGGATTTAAAGTTCGGACTTTGGACTCTGAAGAATGAGATATAGCAGATGCATAATAAAAGGATCAACTACAATTTTCTTTTTCTTTGCAACAATCCAACTAGGACTTCAGTCACTGAGCAAAAATAATATCTTGATAAGAAGGTAATGAAAATATTTTATGATATAATGTTCACAGCAATCTTGTCCAAGTTTTTGTTGTAAAAGACAGAGGATAACAAATCACAAATTTGTAGCATGATCTCCAAGTATCCCACAGACGCAACTTATCTCTGTAGTAAAAAGTAACCGATGCAAAATAAATAAATATAAAAAGGGCAACCCAGTGCATGGGGCTCCCACCAAGATGTCAGCACAATGGCTTCACAACTAAAGATTTTACCATAAGTGAATCTTCATAATGATTGGGAGAACCATTTTACTAGCTTTTACACCACAAGCCCATTTACAGCTAATTGCAGAACAAAGAGGACAGTATCATGAAAGCATGACTGTAAGAATTCAGAGTTCTCAATGAGCATGATCATTCTCTGACTTAATCTACCTTCACTGACCAAGTAACATCCATGCTTTGGAAGAATAGCAATCTAACTTGTAAGAAAAACTGCATAAGGGAAAAAGATAGGCAAGAAGAGCAACAAAGAATGGATAGAAGTAGAGGGTCCAAAAAATGAAAAGACTACAATCAAAGTTTAGGTAGCCATTACAACAGAGAAATGAGATAATCAATAACAGGCACCCGATTCACCACTTTGGAATCCCCCTTGAATGTCTCTCAAAGAAAAACCAGACAAATTTGGGACGATACAAACCAAAAGGTAGAAGTTGAGCCTGTCACCAATGACAGTGCAAGTCTGAGACTAGACTTAAGTGAAGAAAATTAAATGACTTTGTTTGCTTCACAACTAAAGCAAGTCGATGTCCAAGTCTTCTGTCCAATAGCAAATTTGACGAGGAATTGGGTGGAAAGAAGTTACTACAAAGAACCCCAGTGTGATCTATGTACTGACACGGCCACAGTTCCATTGCAAATGTACGTTGAATCTGTGTGACATGATCTACTTAAGCATTTCACGGTTAATTCAATTATTAGTTGAGGAAATTATTTGCATTAAGTAATCATTTCCCACGTCGTCAGTAAAAGTCAACTCTATGACAGAATACAGACATCAGCATCTCTCTGAAACTATCTCCACTCTAGAAAGAGTTCTTAGCTCGATACAAGTGTTTGTGTGTGTGTGTGTGTGAGAGAGAGAGAGAGACTACTAGTTTGAGTTGATGTTAGTGCAAGACACAAATCGTACCTATCGATATAATTATTTTACGTCGCCCTAAATTTGTAAACATACATTAAGTATGAATTCCCTTGACCTCAAGTAGGGCATCTAATTACTTGTATTTCCAACGAAATTTTCACATACTATACCCAATTTGACCTTCTTTTCCTGCAATCCAATTCAAATAATTTGACTGACACTAAAATATTTCTGTCCAACCGATCAATCAGAGAGGGAAAGAAAAATGAAGAAGTAATAAAGCCCATAAACCAAATCAGAATTCCAGCAAATTCTCAGCACGATCTTCCAAATCCCACAAAACCTAGTTGAAATCTGAAGAAAATATGACAACCCAAGAAGTTCAAACCAGATAAATCTTGATAGTCGCATACATGTCGAGTTATGAGAATTTGGAATAAGAAAATTAAGCAAGAAATGAAATAATTACCAGACAATGCCATAAGCACCTCTACCGACGGGTCGTATCGGCGGAACGTACTTAGTAGAGACCTCGAAAAGATTCCCATACACATTGTACTGAACATATCGACCTCCATGTGTGAGGACTCCCCTCATATTATTACTTTCAGCAGCACCCGCCTCCGCAGACATGTTCAGTAACCGAAACAGAAGATTCTCAAGCAAAGACTAAAGAGGATCCCTCTTCTTTTCTCTTTCCCTTCCGCTTCTTTTCTCTTTCCCTTCGCTAAATTAAGGGGATGAAACCGGAGGCGGAGAGGTTTCGCCTGTCGGTAGTTTTATACCTTTATCTTATGAATTTTCTTCTGTTTCTCCTTTTTTAGGTTAAACGATACTTTCCGTGTTAAATGCTTTGCAAATCCGTGAAAAGTCAAGTTTGAAATAGACCGCGCGTGGCAGCGCTCGCTCTAATATCTGCTTCATTCCGTCTCATTTTTCTAACTCATTCTTCCATGGTACGCTCTACCAGAATTCCCAACGATGGACTATCAAACCCCACGTCATTAAAACCTCTGGAGCTATCATTGACCAGTATTTTGATTTGTTTCACATTTATCTGTACCTTCCAAAAGATGACCAGATGCTTCAACGAAAAGCCAAAACCGCTTGATAAATTGATATCTCGTTGAATGACTGGATCAGTAGAAACAGAGAGAGGATTCCAAAAAACAAATCCGTCCACTGAGAACAGCAAAAAGGTGATTGGTTCTGCGAAAAGTCAAGCTTCTACAGTTGAAAATTCAAGTGGGTCGTAAAATAATGCCCACCCACAACTTACGGACAAGCAATTGAACTATGCCATCCATTTTGTACCATTGGAACGCTGGGCCACACCTTTTGGAGACCGGATCCTCTCCTCACATAGGGCGGCTTACACGCAGATCCTAGAATATCTCCCATATTTTTAAATTATTATTTATGGGAGATGTTTCCAAGTAAATGACTAAATGTGCATTGAGGCGCCCAAGTGTGAGGAGCAGATCCTCTTCCCACCTTTTGTTGGTATGTAATATCAATGTTGCCCTCAAGAAAATATTGAATCTGATTCCCAAAGCTACTTTTCAAATCTGTTCTAAATCTCCTATACGCTTTTTTCTCTTCCATTCAGTTTATCATCCTCTACAAGTTACCACAAATTTAGCGATACCGGATTTCTTGCCCACAAAAATTCTATCCGTACTTACCCACAATACACTATCCCCAGTGAATCGGGAATATCTCTCTCCCTGCATAATATTATGCATAGGATGAGATGTTCTTCGTATATGACTACGATAAATGTGAACGGAATTCTCATGGGTAGGACATCCGAACTCTAATTTAGCAGCCCGTTTAAGAGGGTTCAGCTTTCCAAGTTTTTCACCAAACATACCTTTCGCCAACAACTAACAATGCAAGACGAGGAGCCCTTTAAATGGGCATTAAAGGTCTAGCGTTGACTTCACCTACCAAGCTGACAGACTGTCCCTCTTAGTTTTGCCCATTGATTGGTACTCCATGAAACATAAAGATGACTATAAGAAATAGGTTAATGTTCATATTAGCCTTTATTTAGGATCCATTTGATTCAAAGTTAAAATTGAAATCAAAATTCCTTAAAATTAGAATCAAAATAGTCTATTCTCCCTGCCCTGTTTGGTTTAAACATAAATCAAAATTGGAATTGGAATCGGTTGGAATGGGATTCTCATTCCCAAAGGAGGGGAGAGATTGACCATTCCCTCAAATGAGAGAATCCCATTCTATCAAAATGGGAATTGCATTCCAATTCTATCCAACCCAATAGATGAAATCAAAATGGTTAATTTCAATTGTGATTCCAAACCCTATTCCTGCCAACAAACTGACACTTAGTCTCAACTTTGTAGCATTACGTATAAGGCTTGGTAATCAGTTAGCTTTAATGCATCACCTGTAAGGTGGATTCAAATCGAACTGAGCCGAATATTAGACTATTTGAGCTCATATTTTGTAAAATATCACAAGGCTTGAGTTCGGGCTAAGGTCAACAGTGAACGAAGCTTCATATAAAACATTAATAATTAATATAAAAAATTAAAAATATTATATAAACTCAATTAGGCCTCATGAGCTTTATGAACCGAGTTTCATGCTGTTTGAGCTCACCTCAATTAATATGGGACCCTATATATTAGATTATTCAAGCTCAAACTCAAAGCTAAATTAAAGCCAAACTGAGGAATTAACCCTTTCACGAATGTAAGTTCAAATAACTTATAAATAACTTGATGGGAAAATTTATGATGCAGAAAAGATATGATATAGAAAGAGTTTTGACCAATCAAAACCCACCCATGAATTTTGATAAATAACACCATGTTCCTTATCACGTTTAATTTATGATTCTGATTTATTGATTAGTTGTTTTTTGGATATCATATCTTTTTTATATCATAGTCGAACCCTAACTTGATTCATGTACACCCCTAAAAATCACTTCTCTACCCTTTAGATTAAACCAAATGAGCCAGACCAAGGGGTGGTGGCAAGGCGTTGTTTATTTAATTTGAGGAGAGATTACAATTATAATTACCATATCGGTAGGTAGTAGGAGTGATGGAATGGGAGGCCACATGGTCTGGGTATAGTTGCTTCAGGGATTGATCTTTACTTGGAGCCATACTGCACTTCTTGACACCTTGAAGAGGTGACATGTCTTCAAACTTACAAACCCCCAAAGTCATGAGGAATGAATGGCCAAGTTTGTTCCACTTATTGGCCATCAACCATACAGCCACCACTCGTCCCTCTATATCAGCAGTAATTGTCCCAGGTTGAGCTTTAAACTTCTTAAGGATTATATTTAATTAGGTTGGTTGCGTGTTCACGAGATGTGAGGGTGAGGACTGAACACAACTATTTCATATCCCATCTCTCATTTTTCTCTTTAATCATGCTCTCGATTCTAAGCACTTTTTGTCACCTTTTTCTAGCATTTTCTTCTTTTATCTTGCCCTCAACTTACACAGTTACACATCTCTCTTACAAAGGAAAAGAACTAATTGTACATAAGAGGAAGAAAGAGAATCCCACGCACACATAGCCTGTGAACTACCGAAGGAAAAAGGACTAAACACGCAAAAGATCGATGACATGTGTCACTGACTACTTCCTGATAATGAGAGAGAGAGAGATAAAGACTAAAGACCAGTGATGCCATGTCTGGTGTTTCTCTGGGTCACGGATTGGCCATCTTCGACGCAGAGCTCTCTTTCCCGGGCTGATGTTGTTCATAGCAAGGCCAAATCCAGGCTCCTCATCCACCGTAGCAACCACGCCGGTCGTCTCCAATACTAATGCCAAAGCCAATTCTACCGCCAACACCACCACTGCCACTGCTCCCTCCATTGACGCTACCACCAAAACCTATACCGATATCAATACTTTCCGGCTTCTCAGCCTCTTTGAGAGGTCTATTAGTAAAGTAAAGAGTAGTACTGATGCCTACAAGGACAAGGAAGCCAAGGCAAACCCACTTATCTCCAGCCATTTCAATGGAATACTTTCTTAATCCAACTGATTTATATAATTCCCATGGAGAGTTTCCTTTCTACCAACTCCATGTAAATAAGAGAGAACTCAGAAAGCGTGTCCATCATGCACAATCCATGAGTTTTTAGCCCAAGCTTGCCCTAATTACTAGGAACCCTGAATCATGAACTCCGTCTGACGACTAATAAGTGCCGGTAACTGTTTCTATTCTATTCCAGTATTCGCGACGACAAGATTACTTGCTGGTAATGGTAATACATACTAGAAGATTAGCGGGACAAAAATAGCAATAATTAATAGTTTTTTATAATTTTTTAAATAATTAATAATTATTTATATTTTATATATTACTTTTAATAGTTTTTTATAATACAAAAATAACAATAATTAATTTCAGATAGGGTTCATCAAACTGATAAAATGGACCAATCTGACGCTTTACAGTATTTCCAGTCAGATTTGGTTTAACAATTTTCAAATTCGACCAAATTGGATCAGTTTTCCTTTGGCCATTTGTAAAACAACCAAAATTAAACCGAACTAACCCGACAAATCGGTTTCGGGTGATCAGCTCTCCAACCTGACCAAGTCAATTTGGTTGGCCAAACAACCTACAACCGAATCGAACTAACCTGTGAACGCTCCTAATTTCAACTAAATTAATAGTCTAATCTCTAATAAATAGTAATAGTTTAATATCCAATAATTATTGAAAATTTATAGTGAAAATACACAATTATTGAAAATACAATTACAATAAATAACTAATAAAAATACAATAAATACTAAAAAATATATTAAATTAGTCCATAAATAGTGTAATCTCAAATAATAGTTTAATCTCTAAAATATATTAATCAATAAATTATAACAAAAATACAATAAGTACAATAAATTAAATTTTAAAAGTTAAATAATAATAGTTTAATCTCCAATAAATATTACAAAACTTCTATTGAATAACAAAACAATTATAGATTTATACAAAATTATTGAAAATATATTTATCTCAAAAAAATCAATAATTAATGAAAACACAATAAATATTAATTTTAGTATATATCAATATAATATACATTAAGATTTTAAAATTATTTTCTAGAATTATTAATTGATACAAGTGAAATTAGTTATTTTCAATATTATTTAGTTATTTAAATCATATCATTATTTAAATTTTAAAATATTAATTATCTATTGAATTTAATAATCCATAAAATTAGAATTTGTAGTATTATTACATAATTTCATTATTAATTTTGTACAATATGAAATTATAATTAATTTGAATATTATGTTATAATTATATTTGTATTTTTTAAGATTTTTTTAAATTTATTTCATAATTTAGTTATTCTAACTATTTAAGATATTGTTATGTAAAATATTTCGTTATTTAAAACATTTAGTTTTGAAAATATTTAAGTAATATATAAAGTATTTAAAATTTGTTGTTATTTGAATTTTATTTATTTTAAAGTTAACTATTTTTAATATTTTGTTATTTAATATATTTAGTTATTTAAATATTTAGATAATATGTTATTTTTGAATATTAAATTTTTATCATTTGAATTACATTTAAATTGAATAATCTAGAAAATCATAATTTATATTGTTAGTACATAATTTTGTGATGAATTAATTTTATAAAAATATAAAATATTAATAATATGATTATTATTAAATCTATTATAATTATTTTTTGTTTTTAATAAATATTTTAAATAGATATAGATAAAAAATGGGCGAGAGGATAAATAGGAATTAGAGATAATTTAGGAGAGAGAGATATTTTAGGTAATTTTTTATGTGGAAGGAAAGCATCCCATTGGTTGTTTCAAAGATGACATGGAATAAAAAATAAAAATTCAAATTAAGGAGAAAATTTCTAGACTCATATGTTTTAGTGTATACTAGTAGGGACCCATGCGATGCATGGGTTTTGTTAAGCGAAAGTTAAATAATAGAAACACATCAAAGTATACAACTATTTTATATTTTACTTTTTAATTAATTAGTAATTTTTATATTTTATATACTACATTTAATATTTTTATAATACAAAATTAACAATAATTAATTTTGGCTCAGGTTGTTAATCAAACCAATGAAATTGACCAACTCGATTAACCGAACTTGATCCAAGTTCATTGATTTTCTAGTATTTCCAATCGGCTTTGGTTCAACAATTTCCAAACCCAATAAGGTTGTGTTTGGAAATAATTATAATAGATTTATTTTATATTGTTAATTTTTAAATATATAATTAATAATTATTTATATTTTATAAACTAGTTTTAATAATTATTTACAATAAAAAAATAACAATAATTAATTTCATCGAGGGTTGTTCATCAAACTAATGAAACCAACCAACCCATTCAGTTTTCTAGTATTTTTGGTTGCCTTTACATCAACCATTTCCCAACCCAACCAAGTTGGATTACTTTTGTTTTGGCCATTTTTAAACCGACCAAAGATATATATTAATATTTTATATTTTAAATATTAATTATTTAATATGAGAAAGTGGGAAAGTTCCCATATTTCTTATTCTAAAATATTTTATATCATAAACTTAATTTTTAAATTCATCTTTTAATAATGCCACTATAATTTTTAAAAGTTAAATTTAATTTTTAAATTTAGTTTTTCAGTTTAAATCTTTTGAACCGTTTGACCAAATAGATACAATCCAAGTTGGTCGATTTTCACTAATGGTTAATTTTAATATATATACATATTTAATAAATATAGATTAAGATTTTAAAATTGTAATTAATAAATATTATTTTTTGAAAGTTATTTTCTAGAATTATTAATTTATATAAGTGAAACTAGTTATTTGTAATATTATTTAATTATTTAAATAATATCATTATTTAAATTTTAAAATATTAATTATTTAATAATCCATAAAATTATAATTTATTCTATTATTATAGAATTTCATTACTAATTTTGTAAATCATTAAATTATTATTTTGAATATTATGTTATAATTATTTTTCTACTTTTAATAATTTTTTTAATTTATTACATAATTTTGTGATGAATTTTATAAAAATATAAAATTATTAATAATATGAATATTTTTAAATCTATTATAATTATTTTTTTGTTTTTAATAAATATTTTAAAGCTATTATATAATTTTGTTAGAATATTTAAATAATTCTTAATTTTTTAATTAAAACTTTCTTTAGATAGACATAGATAAAATGTGGGTAGAGAATAAATAGGAATTAGAGATAATTTAGGAGAGAAACTCTTTACTAAATTAGAGATAATCTAGGAGATAAATAGGAATTAGAGATAATTTAGGAGATAAATATGAATTAGAGATAATTTAGGAGAAAGTGGGGGATAGTGGGGGAGGTGGCTTAGGAGAAATTTTAAGAGAGGAGATTATTTAGATTATTGGGAAAGTGTGGGGGAGAGAGTGATTTTAGGTAATTTTTTATGGGAAATGAGAACATCTCATTGGAAATCTATCATATTTATTCGACAATTAATGTTAACTCATTTTTTGTAATATTTTGGATAATTTTTGGTAATTGTGACATTTTTGTTAATTATTGGTAATTTTATGTTATTCCCATTAATTTTTGGAAATTATCATATTTTCAGAAATATTGGTAATATATTTTTGGTTATTTTCTTGATTAACTTCTATCCATTTCTACTAATTTATGCAAATTTTTGGTAATTAAATTAATTTTTTGCTATTTAAAATATATCTAAATATATAATTTCAATATCACTATTAATCATGGTTTAAAATTTAATTATATTAGTTATAGTTTCTAATATAATTTAAATGTAATTGCTGTTAATTACAGTTTGAAAGGGTATTTACTTTAAATAATTGATCAGGTTTATTGAAAATTATTGATAATATTGGTAATAATCAACTACTATTATTTAATAATCAATTAATTATAATAGTATTGTTATTATTATTGAAAATAATATTCCAACCGTGTATAACACAGTAAATCTTCCAACAGTGTATAAGATGGCATTTCCAAAACAGGTTTTTTTAACAGCATTAGATTGTCTTTTTTTTTTTCAGTTTTTTAACTATTTTCTTACTAATCACACCTATAGTGTTCCAATTTCGAAAACATGTAGAAAAAAAAAATATTTTCTACCCGGATTCAAGAGCAAAATGCACTGATCACATGTGGTCTACATGTGCCCCTATTTCTTGTCAAAAGCAACATCTTCCTACCCTTACTTTTAGTGAAATAAACAATAAAACTTAAATTGGGTTCAAAATAGAGAATGAAGAAAGGAGATGGTGAAGTAATTTACCAATTTGGTGTCCTTCTGCCCCTGTTTTCTTTTTTTTTCTCTCAAAAACAAAGTTACTTCAACCACTATAGAAGCTATGACGTGAAGAGAAATAGAACGAAATGTGGAGAGAGATCTAGGTAGATTGATCGTGAGAACAAAATGTGGAAAATTTGACTTGAAGAGTATAAGAAGAACAAAGGTTTAGAATCTTTCATGGCTTGGTCTTGTTTCAGTTGGACATGATCTAGGAGAGGTTTCAAACGTGATAAACCCTCCTAGAATCGTAATGAAACATGGCTCTTGGAAAGCCATCCGATGTGGCAAAAAATGTATCAAGTGTAGGAATTTGATTTGTTAAATGCAAAAAAAAAATGTGGATTAAAAAATTAAAATTTTCAAAAAAAAGAGAAAATTTCTTGATTTCTTTCTTATATCTATATATCTATATATATATATATATATATACATACATACATATATATATATATATGTATAGATTGATAGATAGATAGATAGATAGATAAAGAGAGAGAGAGAGAGAGAGAAAGAGAGAGAGAGAGATTATATAGGTAATTTATAGATAATTTATGGAAATAATGATAATCTCTATTAATTTATGGTAATGTATTGATAATTTATGGAAAGCAATCGCATTCTTCACTTGCATGCTGACATCTTTCTCCTTGGTAGAGAAGACCTAGGTTCATAAACATGAGAAATAATAGTAGGTAAACTGTTTCTTAGTATAGTCCTCCTCTATGGGTGTATTGGTGGTTTTCTATGTAGTTTGGATCCTAGAGGATGGTGATTGGTTTTTTGTTTAGTTTTGATCTTCACCCTTGTATTCACCTTTTTCTTTTAATTTTAACAAATTTTTTCTTTTTATTTTCAAAAAAAAAAGAAGCACATGGTAGATTAGAGGGTTCAATCATGACCAACCAAAAGAAGCAACTTTGTACTGGTTCTTAAGAAGTCCATATGGCTCATTAATTTGTTTCTCCTCAATGCCTTTATTTGGGGGAAATAGGTGAAAACATAAGAAAAATTGAAAGTGGTAATAATTTTTCTCTACTTCACTACCAAAAACTATAAAAATTATTGAAATAATCTAATTAATTACATAGAAAAAAGATAAAACAATCAAGATACCAAGTAAATTGGCCAACATTTAGCTACTTCCAACATCTAGGACATCTTAGTATGCCTCAGGATCTTTAGTTTTGAGATACAACAATCCTGAGGTATATTTTCAATGGTTTAGAACCTAGAAACGAAGCAAACATGATGGTTGTGGAAACTATCCTAGCACTGCTCAAAATATGAAAGACAAAATGATTATAAAGATTTCAAGAATGATCAAGACAAGCTTTATTTACTGACTAAGTATTTCTCATGGTGGAACTTGTCTAATTAGACAATATGAAAGCCCATTTAAAGTTGAAATCAAGCTAGTTTCTATATCATCAACTATCTTCTTGCCACTGAAGTAGAGGAATCTTTTTTTCCTTTTCATGCCACTAGAATAGAAAGCATATTTGATATGATAGCTAAATGCAAGATAAGAATAAATAATTAGATTTGTAATTCAATGCATGGTTTTTCTATTTGAAAGCCATTTAGTTTGGATTTGTGTTGTTCCCAAAAGTTTACATCCTAAATGGATTTATTAATTCAATTTATATATAAAGGATCATATAATAGTTGAGACTATGTAAGGAAAAAGTTCTCTTTAGAGTGTAAAAGTTATGGCAAAGGAATCTAAAGATCTCCAATCCTAAGGCTCAGAGCTTTTGAATCTAAAGATCTAACCTTTCATTCTAAATAAGAGTGGCCTTATGCATCGTATCAATGAGTTTCATATTTGTTTTTTAAACTTTGTCTCCAACTATATTGTTCCACTTTAGCAGATCAAGACAAATACCAAAGAGTAGCCCCCTTCAAGTTTTATTGTTGAGTGGGTGTACAAAAAGTGGAGGGGACAAATACCAAAGAGTAGTCCCCTTCAAGTAGGACCAATTTCCATCTTACTTGTAAACCTCCAAAAGTAGAAAAAAAATCCATAACAAAGATTGTTAAAATACAGTTGTTATTTATGATGCATGTTTTAGGAGTATGGGTGTTATTCAACCAAGTCGAGCCAAACTTTGTTAGTATACAAAGTATGCAATTCCATGTTAACTAGATTTGGTAGTGAACTTGATACTAATGATTGGATGTGTTCTTTCATTGTTAGGACAAAAATTTGTTGTACATGTATAAGGTCTATAAAAGGGGATCCCCTCCCTCATTTACATAGAACCAAGCAATCAAGTGTTGTGTCCCTCTCTTGAGCAATACAAAGAGTTCTTTTGAGTTTTCTATCTCTCTTTCCTTATGTACTTTGTACCTTTATTGCCTAAGTGTGTGCTTTAGTGTGGGGGACGAGTTGGTAAGTTGCTTGGTCTCAAGAGCCAAAAGAGTACTCTAACTAGGGAAGGCTGACTTATGGAGCGACGAACTACTGCCCAAGTGTCGCACGAGATGCTAGATGAGCTTAGGTCCATGACAAATGGTATCAGAACCTCATCAACACTAAGCACATGACTAAGGACGAGAAGAACATTGTCTTTGAAGTAGAGGATGCCACAAGAATTGATGTGACGAAGATGGAGCCAAGTAAGAAGAGTAAGCATGGTAACAAGAACCATGAGGCATCCTTGAATAAGGTTGCTAGTCTAGACTAGCAGCTAAACAAGGTGGATATGACTCTTGGTGAAGCCCAAAAGGAGATTGAGAAGCTTAATGGTGGACTAGACTTTTTTGAGAAGGAGCTATCCAGGTTCGAGAAGGTCATGAATGATATTACTAGGGCCACTTAGGCTTTGCGCAAATAGTATCAAGGCCAAATGGAGGCCATGTAGTGGACTATTGTTGAGCATCAAGCCAAGATGGAGGAGATGCAAGCAAATCATGCCTTATGGAAGAGGGCTATGGCTAGTGGAGGACTATCCGCCCCAGCTCGTGAGGTGGTGAAGGTGAAGACCCTTAAACCCAAACCATTCAAGGGAGCGCGAGATGTATGTGAGCTAAACAACTTTTTATGGTAGATGAAGCAATACTTTGAGGTAGTTGGCCTTGAGGACAAGAGGTCAAATGTACATATTACAGTTATGTACTTACTAGACAATGCCATGCTGTGGTGGCGTAGGCGGTGCATAGATGTTGAATGTGGCACATGCATAATGAATACTTGGGAGGACTCTAAGAGGGAAATCAAGAAGCAATTATACATGAAGAATGTTGAGTACCTTGCTAAGAAGAACCTTAGGCACCTCAAGCATATAGGTACTCTAAGGGATTACGTGAAGGAATTCTCTACGCTCATG
The DNA here is from genome assembly GCF_055504915.1 of Nelumbo nucifera. Taxonomy (NCBI): domain Eukaryota; kingdom Viridiplantae; phylum Streptophyta; class Magnoliopsida; order Proteales; family Nelumbonaceae; genus Nelumbo; species Nelumbo nucifera. The sequence goes on from NC_142654.1 coordinate 42,864,693, forward strand.
TTGGAGGTACCTGACATGACAGACAATGACTTCTTATTCCACTTTATGGAAGGCCTTCAGCCATGGGTAGATCTAGAGTTAAGGCATTGTGGCGTTCAAGACATGGCTAGTGCCATGGCTGTTGCTAAGCAACTCACTAAGTATGAGAAGGAGACCAAAGACCAACCCACCAAACCGGGTTAGGGAAAATGTGAGGGAGATAAGGCCTATGCCAAAGAATGATCGTTTAAGCCCCAGTTCTCTCAAGACCAGAAGGATGGAAAGAGTAGTGGTTGGAGAGACAAAGTTAAGGGCCCAAAGAAGAAGCCACTCAAGTGCTTCCTATGTGATGGAGCACACATGATCAGGGATTGTCCCAAGAAGAAGGTCTTCAACTCCCTTACAGCCAAGGAGGGAGAGCAAGAAAATGGCCATGAGGAGGCCAAGATTGGGTCACTACAATTACTTTGCAGTGTTAAGAAGTTGGAGAGGCCGGTTAAGAGAGCAGCCAAGACCACGACTAGGTCAAGGCTGATGCATGTGGAAGCGTTGATCAATGGTGAGAAGACCCAGGCCATGATCGACACAAGGGCGACTCACAACTTTGTCTTAATTGGGGAGGCAAAGCACTTGGGCTTAGAGATCACAAAGAGCATGGACATGATCAAGGCAGTTAATTCCCAATAATGTGAGATCAAGGGCATTGCTCAGGGGGTGAGCATCTAGCTAGGGAGCTGACAAGGTGCCAATGGATGACTACCAGATGGTATTAGGTATGGACTTCTTCAACAATGTGCGGGCTATGCCCATACCTTATGCATGGGTGTTGTGCATCATGGAGGTAGGGGCTTCATGCATGGTCCCTTTGGTGGATGGTCATGTGCAACAATGAAGACGTTATTAGCCCTACAACTGGGCATGGGGCAAGGCCTTGGGGGCCAATCTAGTCCAGAGGTGGACAAGCAACCAAGGGTAGCACAACACGACAATCGGGTCCAAGGTAAGGAGAAATTTGTGTATGCAAGAACAAGCCAAGGCAAAGGTCGAGGCAAGGACACTGGAAGGGGCCAGGCAACTAATCAAGATTGGAGAAAATGGGTGAAATTTCAAAAATTTCTTTCTCCCATCCATTATATGGATGGCCGAACCATGTAGGGTGGCTAGGCGAAATTTCAAAAATTTCTTCCTCCCATCCATCATATGGATGGCTGAACCATTAGGAGTTTCTTGATCCAAATCTTTATTTGGATCTAAACTCTTTAAGTGATAAGGATAATCCCTTATCTTATCTGCAGATCAAGATCAGCTACTCTTAATCAAATTAGAAGTTTCCTTATCCAAATATCTATTTGGATCTGGACTCTTTAAGTGGATAAGAGTTATCCTCTTATCCTTATTTGTTGATCCATACCCAGATTCGCCCCCTATTTAATTAATCCAATTAACCCAGTTCGAAATGGACTTTAGGCCCATTAGGCTTTTAGGCTCACTTCCTTTTGATGCTGGCTAGCTTAGATTTCTTTGTATGGCGTGAGACCCTATCATTGATCTCCACATAAGCCATATGAGTTCAGCCAAGCCTTTGTTACAAAGCTTGACCAAATTCACTACTGAATACAGTGAACCCTTGAGTCCATCAGTATGGGTTCTTAATGGGCCCAACATTTACACTAAATGGTCATTGGGTCCAGCCATCTTATGAAGGCCCAATGATTGTGGGCAGATGTGAGATTAGCCCATCAGGTTTATTATCCCAAAATGATCTTACACTTAACCTCTCAGCCCTTAATGATCAAACAATGCCCGACAAGAGAGGACCTCTCCCTCGGTTGCAAGGTACAATGTTACACTCTCTACTCATATGGATCCCGGGAACTAAAATCTTTTGCAAACATTTTGTAAAACCATAATATATATGTATATCTCTATATAAATATATTTTGCAAAACAAATTTCAACAAATTTGAAATCAATTGTCGGCAGTTTAGGTTTTCATTAGAGAGAGTGCATTCCCCGATCATTCACTTTGTCCGACAAAGAGGTTGATCCTGTCACTATGATCACTCACTTAGGTGAATTCTTAGACTGCCCCAACATACCTAGGTTTTGACCCCCTCTAAGGATCTCACTGATTGGCATATCAAAGGTAGCCCAATCCAACACTTAGTGCAGTACCATAATCGAGTCTAGGGGTCAGGTGTAACATTCTAGTTTTGCCCATCTATCTCCAAGGTCCAGGGTAATACTGGAATTTGGTCCAGTTCAGGGTTTCAAGTAAACCCACATTGCATGTACCTCAGGTCTCACCCTAGCAGTCGAGACAAGCCACCCCAACCAACTTGGCGGCACATCAGTGTCAGCCTTGGCAGGATAAATCTCCCCAGATCTATCCAACGGCTGTGAAGATTATAAACTAACACGAGTCTCATAAGTATCCAGTTTAAGGGTATTACACAGAAACACACCAATATAACATGAATCAAATATGTACTTTATTCATTTACAATAAATGTCACAATGTACATCAAGCTGATTGGAGCTAAGGGCATACACTGTCTAACAATAGCAGTTATGAAAGCTACACACCCAAAGTGAAGGGATGGGAGATCCATCATATGGATGGTCGAACCCTGCAGGAAGGTTGGGCGAAATTTCAAAAATTTCTTTACTCCTATCCGGGAATCCTATTCCCAATTTAGAAAACTGCATTTTTAAGGTTTGTTCTTGTAATCAAACAAGACCAAATCCAAAACCAAATTAAGGGAGGGATATACCTAATACAGAATCCACACAAGAATGCTCCTTCCAACGTAGGTATTCACACCCAAAGAGAGTACCAAATCCTCCCTCTACTGAAGATGACACAGCTTAGGGTGAGGCAGGATCAGCAGGTAGTTCTTCACCAAGAACTAGCGATTCTTCAATAAGAATCGAATGGGACAGTGAGCACAACTTCTAAATTGTTTCTTCTAGCAAGAAACAATATCAAGATCAAATCTTGATCCAATCCAAGAACTGAGATCGAACAGGGCAGGGCGGCAAGACCAAGAAGAAAAAGAGGCAGAAGGCAAAAGCAGTCTAACTGTGTTGTCTTCTCTCTGTATTCAGTGAATGTGTCTTTAGGGGTTCGCTCTGCTCTCTTATTTATAACCTTAAAGAGAAAATTTCCCAATCTCATTAGGAGTTTCCTGATCCAAATCTTTTACTTGGATTTTGACTCTTTAAGTGATAATCCCTTATCTTATCTGCAGATAAAGATAAACCTTCCTAATCAAATTAGGAGTTCCTTTGATCTAAATCTTTATTTGGATCTGGACTCTTTAAGTGGATAAGGATAATCCCTTATCTTATCTGTTGATCCAAATCCCTGATCCGCCCTTATTTAATTAATCTAATTAATCTAGTTCGAAATGGGCTTTCAGGCCCATTAATCTTTTAGGCTCACTTTCACTTTAATGCTGACTAGTTTGGCTCTCTTTGTATGGCGTGTGACCCTATCATTGATCTACACATCAGCTATATGGGTTCAGTCTAGCCTCTGTTACAAGGCCTGGCTGAATTCACTACTGAATACAGTGAACCCCTGAATCCATCATCATGGGTTCTTAATGGGCCCAACATTTACACTAAATGGTTCTTGGGTCCAACTATCTTATGAAGGCCCAAGGGCTGTCAGCAGATGCTAGATTAGCCCATCAAGTATAATCCTCAACAGTCTTACACTTAACCTCTCAGCCCATAATGATCAAACACTGCCTGACAAGAGATGACATCTCCCTCGGCTGCAAGGTGCAGTGCTGCACTCTCTACTCACATGGATCCCGGGAATTAAAACATTTTGCAAACATTTTGAAATCATAATATATATATATATGCATATATCTATATAAATATATTTTGCAAAAACATATTTCAACGGTTGAAATCAACTTCCGACAGTTTAGGTTTCCATTAGAGAGAGTGCATCATCGATCATTCACTTTATCTGACAAAGGGGCTGATTCTGTCAATATGATCACCCACTCAGATGAATTATCGGACTGTCCCAACATACCCAGGTTTTGACCCCCTCTAAGGATCTCACTGATTGGCATATCAAAGACAACCAAATCCGACACCTAGTGCAGTATCATAATCGAGTCTAGGGGTCAGGTGTAACATTCCAGTTTTTCCCATCTATCTCCAAGGTCTAAGGCAATACTGGAATTTTGGTCTAGTTCAGGGTTTCAAGAAAACCCACACTGCATGTACCTCAGGTCTCCCCCTGGCAGCTGAAGTACGCAGTCAAGTGGAAGGGGTATCCTGCATCAGAAGCTTCGTATGTATGAACGGACGAGTGTAGAAGGTAGAATGTTCTAGAGGTGCTTCTAGATGATTCTAAGTGTACATATTTATAGAGAAATCCTTTGAGGTGGAAGTGCCTATAAAAGGGGACCACCTCCCTCCTTTACATAGAACGAAGCAGTCAAGTGTTGTATCCCTCTCTTGAGCAATACAAAGAGTTCTTTTGAGTTCTCTATCTTTCTTTCCTTATGTACTTTGTGCCTTTATTACCTAAGTGTATGCCTTAGTGTGAGGGACGAGTTGGTAAGTTGCTTGGTCTCAAGAGCTAGGAGAATGCTCTAAATAGGGAAGGCTGACTTGTGGAGCGATGGACTGCTGCTCAAGTGCCACATGAGACACTAGATAAGTATATATTCATGACATAGCGCTATGTTGTTCAGTTTTAACTTCCAAAAAAGGCACTTTGATACATCTATGCCACAACATTGACGATCAATGCAACATAATCACATAGCTATCCATCCTACACTTTGTATTCCACGAACTCTTGATAGACTTGAATAGTATGACTTTGCAAGTGTTCCATCTTGGCTTTAGTGTAAATCAAATCACAAATCAAATCACTACAGACTTTCTGGCTTAGTTTGGAAAGAGTACAAATACAAATATGTATAATACAAATACATATAAAATAATACAAAATACAAGATTTTACACTCTAGATATTTGTATATTTGTATTTGTACTCATTCCAAACTAAGCATCTTTAACAATTCTTCTGACTCAGGTACACGCTCTTGGAGATATTCCTCTCGAATCTGTCCCTTATGGATCTCTCTTTATAGCTTGGCATTTTCTACTTATAGTACTCTCCTTGCTCTAATTGCACGCCTAGCCATGATACCCACTTTGTCATTATCTTCCATCTGTTCATTGTCTGCCCTATACCTGTGTAATTCAAACACCATGCTCATATAGGGATCAATGAGCAGACGCTTCAAGTGAACTTTGGACAATGTGCCTGAAGAGGGGGAGAAAGCACCAACTCTATTTCTCCTGCCTCTATCCACTGGTGATATAACTCAGTACAAGTTGGGAATCCACAGGTAGCCACATGGCAAACTCTCTCTTACTGGTGGTCTAGTATTGTTCTAACCTTGTCTTCATGTTCTGTTTGTAATTATGGAAGTCAATTAGATCCTTGGAGATCTAGAACTGGACAAACTACTAAAATCCAAACCAGCGGAGGACTCGAATAAGGGGCTGACCCTACACCTAGTAATTTGGCTAACACTACACTGTATTAGTTCTTGGAGGCCAACCTAGGCTGTTCACAATCAGACTGCAGTTTCCAAACAATTTCCACTTCTGGGTATTCATTTATATTTTGTACATAATCCTCTTGGGTAAGATGATCCAACCCAGGATGAGCATGAATAGTGTCGGAAATGCGATACCTGGTCCATTTTATTGGGCCACTGAAGATTGCCGGTGAAGGATCAACTAGTTGAAGAAGTTGCAATGATCCTTAAATCAACCACTGCCTCTATCATGTAACAAGGACAACCCCCTCAGTAACCGTGCCAATATCATGGGTATCAGGCCTTTTCTCAAACGGCAATTGAAATTGGCAAATTACCGGCCATTGCAGCATGCACTCGGTGTATCAACTCTTCGGTGAGAATAATATTAGGATGGGTGACCTATTGGAAAATCCTCGTGTTGCACCCCAACTTTTATCCGAGAACGCACTACACCTTTGTTGTAGTGCTCTCTAGATTTATTAAAAAAAAAAAAAAAGCAAATGCCAACTGCAACTTTAGGGTCCTGGTCTGGATTCTGGGTTTCACTTCTTAGCAATAGGAACTCTCAACTCACTGATTGGTCATCTGGCATGTCAATGTTTGTTTTTCTACAACTTTAAACTTTAAGGCTGTGTTTAGTTTGAAGGAAAAAAGTAGGAAAAGGAAAGGAAAGGCAGGGAAACCTTTCCCCATCTTTTCCTTCAAATCAAACATAGCCTAAATGTATGAAGCAGGTCCACAAGAAAAAAGTACACAGAGATTTTAAGTTTTAACCCCCTCAGTAGTGCAATTTTTAAGCCTGTCAACTAACAAGTCTTTGCCGATGTGTATAATTGTCTTTCAAAGGAAAAACAACTGCAAGATCAGTAAAATCATATTGTTTTCGCTATTATTTTTTGCTTTAAAAAATAAAATCATACATATTGGCAAAGACCAAAGGAAGCACAAAATACGAGGTACAAGCCTGGTAGCAGTAAGAGAGAGAACAAAATGCACAACCAGCATAAACCTTGTATCATTTCATTAACATGTAGAAATACACATTTTCAAGTACATAACCAGCAATATCACACAACATACAATCTTGTGGTGCCCAATTAAAAGAGTGTTGACTCCAATCAATCAAAAAAGAGACATTCAATGTGTACATGAGTGACCTTGGCCTTTTCAGATCATCTCACGACCTGCTTTTCAGCAATATTCTCTTGCCTTGTGTCAGACTTAGAACCGCCTACTCTTAGATTACAAAGTAAAGCATCACGCCCTGTTAGAACAATCTGAAAGAAACCTTCTACTTCTTTTGACAGAAGATCTAGCCCTTGTGAGAGATTCTGTACATACTTCCCCAAGTCCAAAACTAAATTACTCAACATATCTGATTCTGGAGGGTCTGTGCCATCACAAGTCATTTGATACAATTGCTTCACACTTGCTTCAACCGCTTGCAGATCTTTCAATAGTGTGTTACCTTCCTTGGAAACTAAGCTTCTGATCTCCCCATAAACATTGTTTTGCAATTCATTAAAAGCCTCTGCCCACAAGAACTTCTCAGAAACATGCAAATCCATCAATGGCTTTGCAGATCCTGAGAAAGCTGCTGTTAAGACACTACAAACAAATATTGTCTCAATCTTAACCCCATACAAAGCCCGCATTAGAACACTTCCTTTCGCTGAATTCTTAATCTTAGGAAGCTGAAGAGAGCCAGAAAGCTCATGCAAGATGGTGGAACAGTTATCAAGTTTTGGGCTTCTGGAACTCATCTGTTGCATCCAATCGTCAAGAGATGAACGAGCACGAATAAACTGTTCACTGGATGGGAAAGAAGTAGATACATCCAAAACAAGCAAAACGCATTGAAGCAAGAGCTGTCGCTGATTGAGTTGTGAAAGCTCAGAGCTAAAAGCAATGCAAATGTCAAGTAACTTAACACTGTCATCCAAGTAAACATCCATCCATTTTTCATCCCAGTCAGCAACAGGGAACTGAAGCTCAGTAATGAGGGCTTTGATGTCCATATGTGTTTCAGAAAGTAATTGCATTGCCAGTATTATCCAAGATAAGTTAAGGGTGCCACCCTGACCCTTCAGCTTTAGCTTTTTCAGCCTTTCTGCCAAGGTTTCCTCGAAGGAGTCTAACAGGGCCAGAAGCTTTGGAGAGAGGTAAGATCCCTTGGGAAATATCATCCGGAAAGGATTTCCAAAAGGAAAGAAAGGTGGATGCCCATCATGTGGACGACTCATTTTAACATATAACTGCTCAAAGAGTAACATAAATTTGTAAGCACAAGGAAAATTTGGGATATCACCAGAATAAAAGGCAATTATGTCACAACTAACAACAAAATAATAAAGAAGAAAATGGATTATAACAAAGCAGATATTATCTCCATGGCAATCAAAAGCAAGGTTTGAAATATTTGTAGCAATACCTAGATCGTCTATTATATATATTAAAGGAAGGTCTTCAGGCAACAGCCCCCACCCTTCAGACATGTGGCATTATAAAATTTCAATAGATAGAATCTTAGAAGAGGTTAAACTCTTATTCTTAAAAAAGTCTATCCACTCACAAAAAAGTGATCACTCCACTCTCTTAAAATTCACACAGTAGCATCCTAATCCCTAAAAAGTGGCCACTTCAAATGTTATGGTAGTAATTGAATTTTATTCACACACAACCATTTCAAAAGTAATGATTAAACAAACAATTTAACTTGAAAATATTCAAAATATTAAATGGATAAAATAAAAATAAATGAAATTCATAAATGACTAAACAATAATACAAATGGTGTGAGTTTCATTCTTTTAGATGAAATAGTTTATTAATTGCAAACTAGATTTAACTTTTTTTGGAAGCATAACCTAATTTAGCTTTTAAAAATAAATTTATCAAATAAATAGTAAATACCAATTAAAGCGGGTTACTACTTACAAATAAGACCTCATTTAATCTCTTAAATCATATTAAAAACAACATAAATTAATAGTGATTTTCAAACAAAGTAGGTCAGAATAGATTGTCAATTACAAAGATGTAAGACCCATGTTAATTTTTCTAATTTAACTTTTTATAATTAAGTAGTAAATTTCAAATTAAATGATACTGTAGTTGCCCCTTAGTATGGGGTCATTCTCTAGATAAAACATGGTAAGTCTCTTAAATCAAATAAAAAGACTAACCTAAATGTCTAATATAAATAATTTAAAAAAATTGAAATAATTCAGATTAATGGTCCTGTCCCATACTTAGTACGGATGTCATTCATAGTTATATATTATTGTAGAGGCTAAGATAACCATTTTAGAAAATTCTTTTGGTGAGAAAAGGCCATTATAAAATAAACTGTATTTGCCACTTGATCAATAATTTACCATATGAATATACAATAGCAATATTTGATTTCTTAAGAAGATTATGTATTACAGCCAAGGGGCCATTGCCCATTGCTTGATGTAGTATTAAAACCACAGGTGGGAAGCATGAGAACAAGGTTTCAGGTCTGAGAACAACCACTTCGTGCAATTAGTTGGGATCAGCATCTTAGACCTGAACTTCATGCAGAAAAAAAAATGGCTGTTTATTTTGAATTATTACAAAGAAAGGGTAATTACCAGTATAATAGAGAAAACATGAAGGCTGATTGTATCATATACTTCAACGTTAATATTGACATTCTGAAAACCATGATTGCAGGCAAGTGATAATCAATACGATTAACTGGATGAATTTGAAATCATCAAACTTGTTTCCATGCATTTGCTCATAAATTTAGATATCCCATGTCCCCACACCATCACAAACCAATGGTATAACAAACAAAGAATTCATCAAACACAAGTTCTTGAGGATACACAAATGACATCATTCGAAAGGCCATCCAGTTGCAGGTGCTTTTGAATGCCCAACTGCATCACTAGATATAAAGTCACTAGATGATAAGAGAATTAGAAATGAATCCGTCAAGGATGTCAAGAGATGGATTACCATCTAATCGTGTTATCAAGTCTGTAACGAATCCATTTTGAACTCGTATGTGCATATAGACTCCCCATAAGAATTCTAAAGGATTCTTAATACTTGAACTTCTTAGAAACATATATAAAAAAACATGAAATCAAATTTACTATTATCGTTTTGCTTTTCATTCATTATTTCTTCCAATTAATCATTTCTACCTATCTAACTAGCAGACCAGAGATAGTTTCGATCATCATAAATATATCCAACAAGAAACGCACAGATCTTCACCGAATTGAACAAGTTTCGACAGATCAACATAAAATCATAAAACATGTAACAACTCAGATCTCCTTCCCAGGGGGAAGTTCTTGCGAAAATGCCCCATCTACTGCATAATTAACAGAAATACATCGTATCCCGAACCATAATCAACAGAAGCCCCAACAGTCGTTTACACGAGGCGGAAACAAAACAATATAACAATAATATTACATCAGAACCCCAAACCTATGTAAAATTGAAAACCCTAATTCAGTCTAAGAAGAAAATTCAAGTTTTCATGAAGGTATCGGAGAAAAGAGATTAGGCAAGAAGACAAGAAGGAAACTACAGAAGCAAGGACGACACTTTCGCACCTGAATTGGTACTAACGAAGAGAAAATCTCAGACGAAGAAGTTGCAGACGCGTTAAGCACACTCACTCCTTGGTTTTTCTTCTAAACCTTGTGAATGAAGCCTAAGGCGTTGAAACGTTTAGGATAGAAAAATTGTTTTAGTGGTGGTAATGAGCACTATCCACGATGTTCACCCATTCCATTGAATGTTCAGGATACAAGAAGTTTCCAGGCTGAGCCCAGCCAAATAACGTAATGTTGATTTAACGGTAGATATTTGATCATCTGGAATAAAGTCCAACAAATATGATGAATCTTAGCTACAGCAGATGATTGTTACCGGTGTTGCTTGTCCATACACGTCAGCTCTTTGTTTATTTAGGAGAAATTTCAAACTTTGGTTGGCCACGGAAAATTTAAAAGTCGGCCATAAGCGTTATTTGAGTGGACGAATGGAATAAACTAATACTCGATCTGGACGGTCCCTGTTTGTTGGATGGTCTGAATCAGCCACTGGATTCCTCCAAATATGCGTTGCAACTATGTCCAGCAAGCTTCCCTGATTGACCCAATTATATGACTTTTTTCATTTTTAATTGTTTTTTGCAATAAAAGATCTTCATTAATAAAAAAAGTTCATTCAATCAGAAATATAAAAGATGATACATCCAGTTGTTAGAAGTACTTATTGGCCCTATTCAAAATTCATATATACTATATACTTACACGTCTTTTATAGGGTAGGAGTATGTATGAGTCATACTATTCATATTAATTTTTATATAATATATCTATATAAGTATATCTCTATATATTTTAAACATTGCAAAGGTGTGTGGATAGTATTTAAAAGTTGACACGTGATAATGCTGTCGGTTTGACAAGTATTATCTAAAATTTTGATGCCTGTTTTTCCCTTTTCCTTCTCTTCTTTATTAGTTTACCTTTTTCTCACATTCAATCTTTTTCTTCCTCTGTGTAGTATAAAAACAAAATACATTGGAAAAAGCTTCAAAGAAAAAGATCAGAAGTCGAACTATTAGGAATAAGAATTCTTCACTGAATAATTAAGAGAAAGTTTAATATAAAAAATTGTCTTAGCATTTCCCTAATTACTCTTTATATAGGCATACACATTTATGGCTTTTAAAGGAAAGCTTCATAATCTATGAAAGCACTCCATAATAGAATCCTACTAAAACTCTTCAAAAAGAAATTCCTAATTGAACAAAAAATCAGAAATCATGATCTAATACTAATTTGATAATTATGAACTAGAATAAAAGTCCTACACTGACACTAGCTTGGTAAATTCGAACTAAGATAGAAATTTTGTGTTGGCACAATCTTGATAAATTCAAACTAAGATGGAAATTCTGTGATGACGCTATCTTGGTAAATTCGAAATAAGATGGAAATTTCGTACTGGCGCCAACTTAGTAAATTCGAACCATAATAGAAGTTTTGCTCTGGCACTAACTTGATAATTGATTACTTGGTTGGATTAGTGACATCATCTGAGATTCTTATGTGTCTTGGAGTTGTCCTAACTTGCATAGAACTTATTGGCCTTATCCTGTACTGCATCATCCTCCCCGGGTTGGGAAGAATCCGTCATTGGATTCACATCATCATCTGACTAATCACTAACATATGTTACCAGGTGTTTGACATTGAAAACATCATGGGTACGCATATGGGTGGGTAGCTTTAGTGTATAAGCATTCTCATTGATGACTTCAACTATCTCATATGGTCCAACCTTCCTCGGTGCTAGTTTTCCACGTTGCCCAACCGGTAGGTGTTCCTATGTTAAAATGGCCCAAACATAGCCTCCCGCATCAAATACTACTTTCCTCCTATATGTACTAAGATGAAACTTCGGAAACTAACTTTGTAAATGTTTAATTAGTTGGTTTGAATCCTGTACTACATCATTCTCCCCGGGTTGGAGAGAATTCAACATCGGATTCATGTTACCATTTAATAGGCTGCCAATATATGATGTTGCACTTCCACCGTGCTTCTTTGTTTCTAACCCTTTGATATATATTTGGTGATGTAAGCTTCCAATAAGAATTGAGTTTTTTTCATTGTATATCTTAAATTTTGAAGTATATTTCTTTCACTTCACAGAACCTGAATTTTCTTTTATTGACTCTTTTGAACATTGCAAGAATGCTTGCCAATAAGGATCTTCGTAGACATGCATGTAGACAATGTGATCATAATCCCCAAGATGATAAGTATTATCTCCATCATATTGAAATTCATAATGAATTATGGCATATTCCTCCTTAGTAATTGATTCTTCATCATAGATTGGAGGTTTGTTCCAATCAACAAGTTTCTTTTCAAAAGATATTGTTAAGGAGAATGGCCACACCTCCTCTAGAACCTCTACACCTTTCAGTTCAACCCCCTTGTCAATTAAAGCATATGCAACACCCGTCTCTTTTAAGGCACTTGTGAATTCAGCCATGGCAAAAAGGTTAGAACCTTCCTTAGGTTTCTGTTTAGGTATAGTCTCTTGTGATGGGCATAAGGTTAGCTTTTTTCCTTTAAACTCAAAAGAGTAGGTGTCCTTTTGTCTGTTATGGACAATGTAGCGGTCAAATTGCCATGGGTGCCCAAGTAGCAAATGGCAAGCATCCATGCATACAACATCACACCATATACAATCACTATAATTATTGCCAATAGAAAACTTACTAGACATCGTTGTGTGACTGCAACTTCATTCTTTCTTTTTAGCCATGCAAGGTTGTAGGGGTGAAAGTATTGTTGAGTTTTTAGGTTCGGCTTACGAACGACTACTTCCGCTATAACATTCTCACAATTCCTGCTATCAATTACAAGGCTTGCAACCTTTCCATCCATAGTACACGTGGTGTGGAAAATATTATTTCTTATCTAATTCGATGATTCATCCCTAGGAATTAGGAATGATCACTGCATCACCAAGGCCTCTCCCACATCCCCATACACCATTTCTCCCTCTAAGGTTTCTTCATCATAAGGGTCAAACATAGGTGGGGTTGAGTAGTCAAATGCTTCCAATTAGGTTCCACTCTCATCTTCTACAAACATCACCCCTTTTCTTTTATCACCCCTTGCACATTCAACAAATTTATGGGCTGGTTCACCACACTTAAAACACTTCAGTCCAGGTGGACCCATTGGTCCACCTAGTTTTGATTAGGTCCACGTCCTTGGTTTTGGTTCAGCCCACGGGACTATGACTGATTTATAGGCGGGTTGGGATTACTACGTGGGGGTGATCTGGCCATATTAGTTTGGGTTTGGCCCAATTGGTTAGGTCGACTGCTTTGTTTTTCTATGGTTAGAGCATGTTAATGTGCCATAGAAACATCATAGAGTCAAATAGGTCTAATATGTCCTGAATATTTGGTCTTAGCCTACCTATATACCTAGCCATCAATTAGTCTTCAATTTCAGCTAATTCATTCCGATCCACTAATAGATGAAACTTCTTTGTATATTCATCTACTGTATCAGTTCCTTGCTTTAGATTTTGCAATTCTTGATAAAGTAAATGAATATAATTATGGGGTAGAAATTTTGACCTCATATTTGCCTTGAGTTTCTCCCATGTCTTAATCTTTTCCGTCGCATAACTTTCAATTGATGCCACCATGTTGTTCTTCTAAACCGAGTGGTTATTAAGGACACAATCTTATTTTCCAGAACTTCCTTGAATTCAAGGATTTCTTCTACCATGAAGAGCCAATCCATGAATTCTTCTAGAGTCATGCTTCATTGGAATTCTGGGATCTCAACATTAAAATCTACTTCCCACCATCTCTGATCACCACCCGCAACTATAACCGATCTGGTTGCTTTCCTTGATGATGAAAGGGAACATGTGGAGATACTTGCGTTAGAGTCGTTGTCCCTTCGCAATGATTTCAACTCCTGAGCAAGTGCCTTGACTTGTCTTCTCAGCTCTACTATCTCTCCTTGTGTTTTGTTGTTGGGTTTTTGCTCAATGATGTGAGCTACTTGTTTCTTCTTAGGAGCCACAATTCGAAGAAGGATCATACATGAGCTTTGATACCAACTAGCGCAGTACGGAAACGAAACACGTTGGGAAAAGATTCAAAAAAAAGAGCATAAGTCAAACTACCAAGAAAAAGAATTCTTCACTGAATAATTAAGAGAATTGTTTGTGCTTTGATACCAACTAGCGCAGTACAGAAACGAAACACGTTGGGAAAAGATTCAAAGAAAAGAGCATAAGTCAAACTACCAAGAAGAATAATTCTTCACTGAATAATTAAGAGAAAATTCAATAATAAAAACTATCTTAGCCTTCCCCTAGCTACTCTTTATATAGGGATACACCCTTATGGCTCTTATAAGAAAGCTTCCTAATCTATGAAAACACTCCATAAGAGAATCCTACTAAAACTCTTTAAAAAAAAGTCCCAATTGAACAAAAATTAGGAAATCATGATCTAATACTAATTTGGTAATTATGAACTAGAACAGAAGTCCTGTGCTGACACTAGCTTGGTAAATTCAAATTAAGATGGAAATTCTGTACTGATGCTATCTTGGTAAATTCGAACTAAGATGAAAATTCTATGCTGACGCTAACTTGGTAAATTTGAACCATAATAGAAGTGTTGCGTTGGCACTAACTTGGTAATTGATTACTCAGTTGGATTAGTGACGTCATCTAAGCTTCTTATGTTTCTTGGAGTAGTCCCAACTTGCATAGAACATATTGGCCTTCTCCTATAATCCATCATCATCCCTTGGTTGGGGAGAATCCGTCATCGGATTCAAATCATCATCTAACTGACCGCCAACATATGGTACCAAGTGTTTGACATTGAAAACATCATGGGTACGTATATGGCTGGGTAGCTTTAGTCTACAAGCATTTTCATTGATGACTTCAACTATCTCGTATGGTACAACTTTCCTTGGTGCCAGTTTTCTATGTTGCCCAACCGATAGGCATTCCTTTGTTAAAATGGCCCAAACATAGCTTTCTACATCAAATACTACTTTTCTCCTATATGTACTAAGATGGGTATTCGAAAACCAACTTTGTAAATGTTTACCCAGTTGGTCTGAATCCCATACTGCATCTCTCTCTCTCTCTCTCTCTCACACACACACACACACACATACACACACACACACACATTCTCTCTACTCTCTTTATTTCTATAATTGTCTCTATTGTATTCAAAAGTTATAAAAATGCCACATATAAGACAAACTTTCTTACATAATTGACTATATGGTATTAAAAAATTATAGAAGTGTCACATATAAGACAAATGTATCATCTTTACTTCACTATATAATTGCATCTATAATATTTGAAAATTACAAGAGCGCCACATAAAGGACAAACCTCTTTATGTAATTGACTCTATGACATCTAATATATATATTAAAGGAAGGTCTTCAAGCTACAACCCCCCACCATTTAGACACTTGGCATTATCATTTTTCTAGAAATCTAGATACATGGCATTTTTTGAGAAGCTGCTATTAAAACCCACAACCCACTACCGCCTTTCAAACAAGTGGCCTTCTCATTTTTTAGAAAGCTAAACACATGGCAATTTTTGAGAAATTCTTGCTAACCCCCCCCCCCCACCATTTAGACATGTGGCCTTCTCATTTTTCTAGAAAGCTAGACATGTGGCATTTTTTGAGAAATTGCTACTAAAGCCCACAACCCACTACCACCATTTAGACACGTGGCATCCTATTAATTCAAGAAATAGGATTCAAAAAGTGGGTAGTTTTACTCCTATGGAGAAAGAAGAGATCACCAACAACAAGAAGCGGAGGTATCATCATCGTTGTCTCTTGTTTTCTCACTCTGCTGCTTGGAGAGTTGGTTTCAATCTTCATTCTGGAGAATGTCGTCTACGGCCATGGGCTGTTCATGGTGGCGCTGAACCAATGCGACCCATCGACCAAGACCTATCTTCCAACGCCCCTTGTGACTCTCTGATGAAACCACTTCCGTCCTCTTCCGCATCTCCCATCCTCCAATTCTCCTCTCCATGTCTGCATTCTTGGAACCGCTTTCCTCTCTCCCAATATCAAGGAGTTCTGCTAGTACTCAACTATCTACCTACTACTTGTAGTGCAGCCCTTCTTTCTCTTCCTCCAGTTTATTAGCTTAGAGTGTGATTGCTAATTTCAGGATCACGTAGCACAAATGCTGTGATTGTTGGACAATGATGAAAGGAATATAAGGGAGATTCACAAGATCTACTATGAAGCCCAGGAAAGGGGTTTTGGCCGGGTTTTTTGCTACTGTTCGAAATTATGGTCAAGTGCATTCTCTTTGTAACTGTCGATCTCTCTCTCTCACCCTTCTCCTTTCTAGTTCCCTGCACTAGTTGGCTGTTTTCTGATGAGATTATAACTAGTTTGTGTTCTAGTATTCTTTGGGTATTCAATAGACATACTTTTCATTTGATTGTGTTGCAAATACAAAGACACAAGCAATTTGCTGATTTTTAGGCTCAACATGGAAAGAGTACAAACAGAAATATGCAAGGACATTTGGGTGGTTTATTGAGTCATGATGGGCTAGGAACAAGCAAATCCAAGCCTAATAAATCATTGGATTGAGCCTAATACCCACAAAGTTGAGCTTTATACCAGTAAATTCAAGAAGTTGGTTTTCAACTCATTAGGACCCATATGATATGTAGAGGATTTATTTTCAGCCAAACCTGAAATCACAGAAATCTACGATAATAATAGAAACAAAGTTACAACAAAAAGTTGAGTAACAATAGTAACTCACTACAGGGATCGAATCATAAAAAGAATTTCACAAAGATCTAAATAACAAGGTAAAAATCTCTATAAAAATTCACAAATGAAATGGAGTTACAAAATAAGGAATGAATATTTAAATGAAAATAATAGGTAATGACAACAACACCTACTCTAGTTTAAATGATAGGTTGAAACCGACTCATCAAGCGGTAGAGTGAAAAAACACGAGACAACGATGATGACACCACTTAACAGCAGTCTGGCTTCTATTAGTCGTCGATGATAATAGTCTAGCTTGTCCGAAATATCTAAGGTTTTTCTTTGGTCGCCGGTGATGACTGTTGGTCACAGTCAGTTGAAGAGGGAAAGAGTGAGACTGTTGGTCACAGTCAGTTAAAGAGAAAAATGGTTGTTTACTTTCTTTTATCTCTTAAACTGCAATCATACAATTTTTTGTTTTCTAATAATACCCCCAAAAAGATAAACAAAAACTCTCCTATATGGCATCAAAATGGATATTTGATCATTTTTAGAATTTAGAATTCAAAATTCAAAATTCAAAACAATATTCTTTCCATTCAAAGTTTAGAGAAAAGAAAAATTCACCAAAACCAATTGATGGAGGTAGATTTGGCCCAACCCCTTGGCTGTGCGACACGTGGAAGCAATCGGGTATGACCTAGCAGGAGCGTCAGCTCAGCACAACAACATAGCCATATCCCAAAAGAAGCTCAAGCTCCCCAAGGAGAGGCCCTGAGCTCCCCGAAAGGAACTCGCACTTCCCAGGAGGATGAACCCGAGCTCTCCCTAGAAGTCCCGAGCCTTGCAAGGGACCCCGCAAAGGGCGAAGCCCGGACTAATCCACCTCGGGTTAGTCCGGGCCACACTCCTATCCGGACTCAAGACTTCACCTCGTGCACCACTCCGGCACCTCGGCTTCAGGTCGCGTGACTGAATAACCATACCTGACAAAGAAGCCCGTACTCTGAGGCGGCGCGCCTAACTGATCAGGGATTTGACAAATGACAACTCTACTCCAACGGCCACTTGCTACCGCCATCTCAGTTGTTGCAGAGACGGCCCTGACAGAGAAGACAGTGGCGGTTATGCCTGCCCCCCACAGAGGCGGTTATACCTGATCTAGCAGAGGCTTGGGAGTGAGTGCACCAGGGTGGTTATAAAAGGCCCTATTACCCCAGAGTAAAGGTAGGTGATATTTTGTGCCTTCTAGTCTCAGAATCTCTCATTCTCCTTGCCTTCTCAAGAGTACTAACTTGAGCATCGGAGCATTCCCAACGGGTTCCTCCCTCGGAATCTCTTGTTTCCTCCCTGTTTCAGGCATTTCCTGCTCCGTCAGAGGCAAGGTTAATGGCAGCTAGGACCGACCAGATCGTGCATCATCATTTGGCGCCATCTGTGGGAACGCTTCAAAAAGCCTCCCCCAACCTCTAGCTCTTTTCTAAAGAAAGAAAACTTAGCATTCATGGCTTCTTCCGGCAGTGATAGACGTAATGCTGACCTGAATGCCATCGGGGAACACCCTCAGCCCCCCACTGTTGGCATCGGGCAGTTCACCATCCCCCTCTCGGTGGACGGAATCCCTAGCCTGAATGTGCCACGAATAGTGGCGCCTATGAATGTTCCCCTTCCCCCTCTGTCGATACAACCTTCGCTGAACCAACCATTGTCCCCCTAGCAACTAGCCAGAACCAACTTGATGATTTGATGCAATGCATGCGGGCCATGCAAGCCCAAATGCAGCAGCTTCAGCAACACCAACTCTACCAGCAGCAAGTACTACATCACGTCTCTCAGTACCATTACCAACAGCAGTTCCCCTAACTGCCTCAGAGCTAGCCACAGCTCCCACCTCGGCACCCTGCTGTCAAGCAAGTCAAGACCTCTCCTCAGGGCGGGCGCCTTCACCAGGGAGAAGCTTCCCAGGCTCAGAACCCCTCCAGAAGCCAAGCCTCATCCCATGGCAGAAGGGAAAGACCAACTACCCCCGCTTCGCAGCATGCCGACGGATCGGGAACCTCCTGACCTATCAAGCCAGCGTCAGCTCGGCATTCTTAGTTTGGGCTCCCGTTCGCGGAAAACCAGTTCGGCGCCTTAGCCGCGGACTACCACTAGTAGTCCGGGCCCGTTGAGTTCGGCAACATTGAAGCAAGCAATGCCAACACCGGGCCTTCCAAGCAGCCGTGGAGGCGCCGACGAGCTCACCGAACTACCACCCGCATCCTACCCGAGTTCAGAGGTAAAGAGGAAGCGAGCTCGGACAAGGTAAAGGTTACCCCTATTCTCTCAGTCCCTTCCCCCCTGTCATCAGAACTCCTCGCTGTCCCCATGCCCAAAGATTTCAAACTCCCCCAGCTAGACAAATATGATGGCTCCTTTGACCCAAGTGATAATGTAGATGCTTTTCGGTTCTAGATGCACTTAGCGAGGGCCAGCGAGTCCTGCATGTGTGTGGCCTTCACTACCACATTCCGGGGAGTGGCTGGCACCTGGTATAGGAACCTGGCCCCTGGGTCGATAAGGAGTTGGACCCAGTTCGTACAAGTCTTCACCGCGCACTTCGTCACCAGCAAGCGGTGCCCCCGAACTGAGGAGAGCCTCCTCGGTATAGTCCAGAAGGAAGGGGAGTCCATCTGGGGCTATATCAAGCAATTCAATGATGTGTGCTTACAGATACCACGCCTAGACCCCGTAGTACAGCTCACAGTGGCCAAGAGGGGAGTGACGCACAAGGAATTCAAATGGCACATGGTGGTCAACCAGCCCACAACCATAGATGAGTTTCTCAAGCTCGCGGACAGGTTCATAAGAACCGAAGAGGAGATCAATCAAAGAACTGAGGGCGGGTTTGAAAAAAGGAAGAGGGAAAATGAGCCTTCCAACCAAGAGAATAGAAGGAAGAAAGACTCAGCTCGGGGGGCGAAGCCAAGTCAGCCATTCCGAGCTCCCACGTCAGATCGGGCAGACTACACACCCTTGAACGCGAAGCGGGCCGAGATCCTGATGATGATCAAGGACGCCCCTTATGTAAAGTGGCCACCCCGTCTGAAAGGGAACCCGAATGAAAGGAACAAAAATTTATATTACAGCTTTCACAGAGACCACGGTCATAGTACCGAGCACTATAAGAATCTTCGTGACGAAATAGAGGAACTCATTCGTCGCGGGTACCTAAGGAATTTTGTACAGAATAATTGTAATAATAATAAAATTAAGGCAGGTCGGCATGGGGAGCACAGTAGGGATGCTCCCGAGTCTAGTAACCGGCCAGCGGAGTAGTCACAGAAGCAACCCCCGGAAGAAAGGCCAGTTCGGGGAACAATCCATATGATCGTTGGAGGATCGATTGTAGCGGGTTGCACTTCGGCAGCAGCTCGGGCATCAACTCATAAGGCCGCCAGAGAAGAACAGAATCCCCCAAAGTGGCCAAAGACAGAAGACCTCATACTCTTCACCGAGGACGACGCGCATGGAGTTCACTACCCCCACGATGATGCGCTCGTCATAAAGGTAAAGATCAATGATTTCGAAGTTCGGCGCGTCCTCGTCGATTCAGGCAGTTCGGCAAACATCCTTTTCAAAGCGGCTTTCGACAAACTCCAGTTCCAAGAGGGTGACTTGAAGCCCACGAACACCCCACTGGTCGGCTTTAGCGGAGAAGTAGCAAGGCCCTTGGGAAAGGTTACAGTACTTGTGGAAGTCAGCACGTGGCCTAGCACGATGAGGCTCGAACATGACTTCTTGGTGGTTGCGACCCTCTCCCCATACAATGCCATAGTAGGTTGGCCGATCACCACGCTTTAAGGGTTGTGGTCTCCACCTACCATTTAGCCATGAAGTTCCCCATTGACTTCGGCATTGGGGTAGTGCGAGGCGACCAGCTTGAGTCCCGCAAATGCTACGTCACCGCCCTTAAGGGAAAAGCCAAAATGGCCAGTGACCTCGAGCTGGAGCGACCCGTGGAACAGAATGAGGAGCGAGCTGCGCCCACAGAGGAGACCATTCCCATCCCTGTCTCGACAGAGGACCCAGCCCGAACACTTCAGGTCGGCACTTCCTTGGAGGAGCCCTTGCGATCCAAATTGGTACGCTTCTTACTCAGTAACTTAGATATTTTCGTTTGGTCCGCGGCAAAAATGCCCGGTATAGACCCTAACCTCATAACTCACAAACTCAATACTGACCCTGTAGTTAGGCCCATTAGACAGAAGAAACGCAACTTAGCCCCAGAACGATGGAGGGCGGTCGACGAGGAGGTCGGAAAGCTCCTCGCAGCAGACTTCATAAGGGAAGTTCATTACCCGAGCTGGGTGGCCAACCCCGTTCTGGTGAAAAAGGCCAACGACAAGTGGCGCATGCGCGTCGACTACACCGACCTGAACCGAGCTTTCCCAAAAGATTGCTTCCCCCTCCCCAGAATCGACCGCCTAGTAGACGCAACCTCGGGGCATGAGTTGCTAAGTTTCCTGGATGCCTACTCGGGCTACAATCAAATCAGGATGGACTCGGCCGACGAGGAAAAAACCGCCTTCATAACCGAGTTCGGCCTGTACTGCTACAAAGTTATGCCATTCGGACTGAAAAACGTTGGGGAAACCTTTCAAAGGCTTGTGAATAAGCTGTTTAAACCCTTAATTGGCAGTAAAATAGAATGTTATGTAGACGACATGGTCGTCAAAACCCAATTTTCACACGAGTTAATACAAGATTTGCATTCTGTCTTTCAAATTCTACGCCAATTTAGCATGAAGCTAAACCCAAACAAGTGTGTCTTCGGTGTCACCTCGGGTAAATTCTTAGGGTACATCGTCAACCGGCACGGTATTGAGGCCAACCCGAACAAAATAAAGGTCATCTTAGATATGAGACCACCCCGAAAAGTAAAAGAGGTTTAGAGGTTGAACGACAGGATAGCCACTCTGAGTCGTTTTATGTCCAAATCGGAAGACCATTGCCTACCTTTCTTTAAGGCAATGAAAAGCAAAGGGTTCGAATGGAACCCAGGTTGCCAGCTCGCGTTTGACGAGCTCAAAAGGTACCTCGCCGGTATCCCAGTTTTGACCCGGCCCGAAGGGGACGATGTCCTATAGCTGTATCTCTCAGCAAGTGACGAAGTGGTCAACTCGGTACTAATAAAGGTAGTAGATCGGGTCCAAAGACGAGATACCCAAAGATAGAAAAACTAGCCTACGCATTGGTCATTGCAGCCCGCAAGCTCCGCCCATACCATTATCGTCCTCACCGACAAACCCTTGAGGCAAGTGTTAGTTAGGCCCGAGGTCTCTGGTCGATTGACGAAGTGGGCCATCGAGCTCAGTGAGTATGGCCTCCAGTTCAAGCCGTGAACTGCTATCAAGGCCCAAGCCATGGCGGATTTTGTTGCGGAATTCACATTCAGCTTCGAAGTCCCTAGCCCGGTTGAGTACAAAGCCCCTAGTCCGGGTGCGCTTGGTGCTCCCAGGCCGGTTGAGTCTGAGCACCGTGAGGTCGCACCCAGTTTGGTATCTCTCCTAGTTAGGCCAAGCGCGAACTGGGATGAAGAGCCCTGGATCCGTCACGTAGATGGCTCCTCAAATCAGCAGGGCAGTGGAGCCGGAGTAGTTCTTCACGGTCCGAGTGGCACAAAACTGGAGTACACACTACGCTTCGAGTTCGCGGCATCCAACAATGAGGTGGAGTACGAGGCGTTGATAGTCAGGCTAGCCCTGGCCCAAGAGGTAAGAGCAAAACACATCATCATCTGCAGCGATTCCCAGCTCGTGGTCAATCAGGTTACACGCGAATACGAAGCCCGAAACCGACTATGATCGCCTACTTAGCCAAAGTAAAGGAGGCTCTAATTGACTTCCGGTCACACTTCATCAGGAAAATCCCGAGGTCAGAGAATGCTGAGGCCGATGCCCTATTTCAGTTAGCCAGCACCCGTGATAACACCATGAGGACCGTGTACATAGAAGACTTACCTCGGCCTAGCATTCTCGGGGGGTCAGAGGAGGTAGCTCCTGTCGTCCAAATAGAGCCGAGCTAGATCGATCCACTCGCGAGCTTCTTGCTACATGGGACCCTCCCCGCAGACCGCAATGCCGCCTGGAGGGTGGAGCGCCAGGCAACCAAATACGTCATAGTAGACGGACGGTTGTACCGAAGATCCTACACGCTCCCCTACCTACGCTGCTTGCAACCTCCCGAAGCCGAGCTTGTACTTCATGACATTCATGAAGGCCTGTGCGGCGGACACCTGGGGGGCAGGGCTTTCGCTCAAAAAGCACTACGACAAGGGTACTATTGGCCAACAATGAAAGCATACGCCGTTGAGTTAGTCAAAAAATGCGATAAGTGCCAGAAGCACGCCAATATCCACCATCAGCCCGCCGCTGACCTCAAGTATCTTACCGGTCCATGGCCCTTTGCGCAATAGGAAATCGACCTACTCAGGCCATTCCCGCCAGCAACAGGTGGGAGGAAGTTCCTAGTAGTGGCGGTAGATTACTTCACGAAGTGGGTAGAAGCTGAACCTCTCGTGACAATCACAGCTCGAAACGTCCTGAACTTCTTTTGGAAGAACATAGTATGCCGCTTCGGGTTACCTCGGGTACTGATTTCCGACAATGGCAAGCAGTTCGAGGATATCAAATTCCAGGAATGGTGCCAAGACATGGGAATTCGGCAGAACTTCACGTCGGTCGTGCACCTGCAAGCAAATGGTCAGGCAAAAGTCATGAACAGAGCTATCCTCCGTGGACTGAAGGCCAGGCTAGACCGAGCTAAAGGACTATGGGCGGACGAGCTACCCAGCGTCCTATGGGCCTACCGAACTACAGAGAAGACCGCCACTGGAGAAACTCCCTTCAACCTCACCTACGACACAGAGGCAGTCATCCCAGTCGAAATCGAAATCCCCTTATTACAACTGGAAGCATACGGCGACAAGACCAATGACGACAAGCTACGTATCAATCTCGACCTACTCGACGAGGTGAGGGACCTCGCCTACATCAGGACCGCAGCATACCAGCAAAGGGTAGCTCGGTACTACAATGCCAGAGTCAAGAAGCAAAACTTCCCCGAAGGCGACCTGGTTCTCCGCAAGGTCATGGTACTTGAGCCCGACGTTGGCAAGCTCGGACCGAACTGGGAAGGACCCTACCGAGTAAAGAGAGTACTCGGAGGAGCGTACGAGCTCGAAACCCTAGAGGGTAGACAAATACCCCGGAACATTGTCAACTTAAGGTGATATTACCTGTAAATTACCGAACTAAGTGGACTATGAGCCGCCTCCAGAGCCTAAGGGCCAAAATGCCATGCTAACAAGGACCTCGGCACCATAAGACCCAGTCGCCTCTTCGGCATGGGCAAAGCCTAGGAAAGTATCCTAGCCAAAGGGTTAAAGCGCCGAGCTGATGATGACCACGGCACCATAAGACCCAGTCGCCTCTTCAGCATGGGCAAAGCCTAGGAAAGTATCCTAGCCAAAAGGTTAAAGCACCGAGCTGATGATGACCTCGGCACCTCTTCAACGCAGAACCAAGTGTTAGCGCTGAAAGAGCAGGCAGCATGGGTATGAAACCCGAGGTGTATAGCCCCCTCCGAGCCAAGCCTATTGAAGATAAACCGATAAACCGACCCAGGCGAAGAACAGATCGGGCGTATAGCCTTACTATGTTAACTTGCCTCGAGAAACCCCCTCGCTTTGGGGACCTAATTCTAACAGTTCGGCAATATAGTCACTTCGGAAAAAGGAAAGAATGACTACACAACACTTAAACAAAAAAGGTATTTCATTACCAATGTTTCATTTACAATCTATTCAAAAAAAAAAAAACGAGCTCGCAGGCTCGGTGCATATCACTTCGAGCTCGCAGGCTCGGCACATATCACTTTGGAGGCACACCTCCCTCGCCCAAAACATCAGCAGGAACTTCGGCGACACTCGGGGTGTCTGCTTCATCTTCAGAGTCCGGGTCGTTGTCAGTTGCGAGAGCCATCTCTAGAGTGATACGCAAAGTGGTTATGGCACGGGCGTCGAGTTTGGGGTACGCATGCCTTATCATCCATCGACTCAGTTTGAAACCCCTCCGTTATCAGCCCACCATCAAGTCGTCGAAGTGCTCCGACGCGATGTAATCATCGATGGCCTTCACTTTAGCATCCTCGACAACTTGGAAGAAGATCTCGGACTTCTCCTTGATATCGGCCTTGAGGTATTCCACCTCATGCTCCAAGGCCCCTTTTGAGGTCGTGAAGTGCTTTACAACGAGCCTCAAGGCGTCGTTCTCTCTCCGGAGCCTCTCCAACTCATTCTTCTGAGCTGAAGTGTCACCCTCAAGACGATGGATCTGCTCCCGAGCTGCCCTCAGCTCGGCATGCGCTACATGGGAAGCCTCTTCAGCAGCCTGTGCCTGCTTCAGACTCCTCTCTGATTGAAGAATTAGGGCATGGATAGAGAAGTTCACCTGCCAAGAGAGAAACAAGTCAGCCCGGCGAGAAGAGAATAATACAACATAAAGAAAAAGACAAGGGAGACCACTTCGACTTACCACCATAGCATGAGACGCAGCGTGTGCGCCGATGTGACCCGGAAGAAGGTCAGCCCATGCCGAAACCTCCGCAGGATAGACGGCCTTCTTGCTCTTGCGGAGAGCACAGCTCGGAGTCAGCACGCTACCGGCCACCTCCTAGCTCCCCGAACTGGAGAGTATTGTCTGGGTATGGGAAGCTTCTGTGGTATCGACCTCCCGAGCTTTCGTGACCTCGGGCTCCGCCGTGACCTCCGGGATAGGCCCGCCCACCTCGGGCTCCCTAGGAGACTCCAGGTTGATGACTGGAGGATAGCTTGGGACTTCGGGCTCCACAGCCCGAGGAGACTCGATGCGAGCCCGCTTAGTAACCCGCTTCCTTCTCTTCATTCCATCAAGCAAGTTGACACCGCGGGTCTTCTCCGCCTCCATGACACCTGCAAAAAGAGCTCGGCATCAGTAAAAAAAAAAATAAATAAATAAATAAAAAAACCTGAGTAAAGAAACCTACTCGGACTCAGACCGGCCTGAATAAGCTTGGCCTCCGTAAGGTAAACTCCGCACTCGAGCCCGACCTGGGCCCAAGACTGGAAGGTCTCCGCCATGTCTTTATCTAACATGACAACAGGTCTGGAACAGCCGCCCTCCAATGAGTGGGAAACGACCACCCCGTAGCACTTCGTACCACGAAGTAGTCTCGCTTCCACGGCGGAACCTTACTTGGAAGCTTGTGTAGAAGTTTAAATCCCAGGCGGGGAGATAGGTAATAGGCCCGCCTGTGCTCGGGGAGGAAGCTCACTTGCTTCTTAAGCATAAGAAGGGCGGAAAAAATTTCTAAGTCTAGAGGAATGACGTGTTCACAACAGAGGGAGATGGTCCCAATGACATTGCGGATAGAGTTCGGGTGGAGTTGACCAACGATGATGCCGAAGTGATTCAAGACTTTGACGATTAGGGGATGAAAAGGAAGGCGCAGCCCAGCAATGAGCTGCTCCCGGAATATCACGATCTCATCCGGACCGTGATCCCAAGGGAAGTCGCCCGTAAGTAAGATATAAGTGTACTCCCCGGGCAGGTTGAACTGACGAACAAGAGACCGAAGTCTCTCAAACGTCATAGTGGAGGGTCCGAACTTGTCTCGCATCCGAACTCGATGAGAAGTGGATTTCAGGCTGCCAGAGGTGACCCGGACTGAAGGCCCTACCTTCGGCTCATCTAGAAGGCTGTCGAAAGAGGCAGCCCGACCCAAAGTCTCCGCCTCAGGCCCTCCTAAAAGACTATCTAAGCTACCCGAACTACCCGAACTAGACATTGAAAAGGAAAGGAAATTGAAAGAAGTTAAGGGGACTCACCAAGGAAAAGCTATCGAACTAGGAAAAGTGACATGAGCTGAAGACCTTGGACGCAAGCTCAAGAAACAAGAACTGAATACTGGCGAAGGAAAAGTGACCAGGGCCCCCACTATTTATAGCAGCTATGCCCGTGCATCAACTGTCAAGATCAAAGCCATCCAACGGCTCTCAGGAAAACCGGCTGCACGACCCCCGAGGTGAAATCAGTTTAGCGCAAACTTTTGACGTTCGAAAACTGATAATCATTTGACATCTGCGCGTGAGCTGTACACGACCCGGGTTGACCTTTGGTCGAGCCGAGCTGACCCTGGTCGAGCCAAGAGAATAGGCGGGTCAGACCGGAGAATCTCCAAACTGGACAGAGCACGCCACGGGGCAAATCCACCCGTCAGTCCGTGAACTCCCCATGCTGGGTCAAGACCCCGGGCACGGGGAGTGGGGGGCAATTGATGGAGGTAGATTTGGCCCAACCCCTTGGTTGTGCGACACGTGGAAGCAATCGGGTATGACCTGGCAGGAGCGTCAGCTCAGCACAGCGACATAACCATATCCCAAAAAGAAGCCCGAGCTCCCCAAGGAGAGGCCCCGAGCTCCCCGAAAGGAACCCACACTTCCCAGGAGGAGGAGCCCGAGCTCTCCCTAGAAGTCCCGAGCCTTGCAAGGGACCCCGCAAAGGGCGAAGCCCGGACTAACCCACCTCGGGTCAGTCTGGGCCACACCCCGGCACCTCGAAATAGTCCGGGCCACACTCCTATCCAGACTCAAAACTTCACCTCGTGCACCACTCCGGTACCTCGGCTCCAGGTCGTGTGACTGAATAACCGTACCTGACAAAGAAGCCCGTACTCTGAGGCGGCGTGCCTGACTGATCAGGGATTTGACAAATGACAACTGCACTCCAACGGCCACCTGCTACTGCCATCTCAGTTGTTGCAGAGACGGCCCTAACAGAGAAGATAGTGGCGGTTATTCCTACCCCCCACAGAGGCGGTTATACCTGATTTGGCAGAGGCTTGGGAGTGAGTACACCAGGGTGGTTATAAAAGGCCCTTTTCCCCCAGAGTAAAGGTAGGTGATATTTTGTGCCTTATGGTATCAGAATCTCTCATTCTCCTTGCCTTCTCAAGAACTAACTTGAGCATCGGAGCATTTCCAACGAGTTCCTCCCCTGAAATCTCTTGTTTCCTCCTTGTTTCAAGCATCTCTTATTCCGTTAGAGACAAAATTATCAACAAATAGGACCGACCGGATCGTACATCATCACCAATATACTTATTAATGTAATTATTGCATTTTCAAATGTCAGACTTCAAAACAAAAGAATACTCTAAATGTGAGGGCGACAAAGTCGGACGAATCTCAAACGGGAAATGGGATAAAACGAATGAAAAGCTAACGGCATAGAGGATAGACTATTTAATTCGTTTGACACGCATTAAACCTATACACGAACTAAAACACGCGTATCGCGTTCTTAGCTACGCGAACGATGGAAGCATGGACTCTGCCCTGATAGAAACCAGACTCTATTGTTCTACACAAGTTGTCTGCAGTCGGCTATTGATATTATTATTTATTAACTAACAGACATGAACCAGCATTGCGCATTTAAAAATCAAAACACAGCACGTGAATGCACGCTCTCCATCAGTCTAATTGGAGCTGGAATAATAGATGCACCCCGGCTAGTGCGCCAGCAATTAAAAGCTTATGCGTTTTGTAGTTGAGCAATTAAATACACTAGAGCCAGCTGCAGAGTTCAGAGACGCCATTCCACCGGAAAATGAAGATAACCCAAGGACTGAGTCAAGTAACCTAAGAAGGGTTTCTTTCGTTTTACTTCAGGAGCCTTGAGTAATTGGTACGAATCATGAAATTCTGGACAGACGACAGTCATTAAATTCTACCTCTGCTTCTTTTGAATAATTCATCGATTGCAGTTTAGTCGCACAGAGTAATCCAGATCATGCGAAGGTCCATCCTTTAAGCTTTTCAAGGCTTTTTCTGGCATCCACTAACTCCAATCCAATCATGGAAATCATGGTTAGTCTTAGTTCCTGGCCGAGTCAAATTACTTCTCTTTCCGGTGAAGAAAATCAACAGATAAAAGCCAAGTTTCGGGAATAACATTCAAAGCAATCGTATTTTTGGCTCGTTATGACCCAACGAGGACAAGAATTGCAAGGATCCTTATGGCCCAACGACGACAGGGTTGGAATTGGAGTTCCCCACCTATTTATGACGCTTGTTTTTGTTTGGTTCAATCGGGAATTGAAATTGAATACCAATTATTGCTGTTTGGTTTATTTAGAATTGGAATCAGATTAATTAAAACTTTTTAATTTTGTATTAATCCATTTATTGTTTTATTATTACTTTATTAATATTTTATGAATATATAATTATTATTTTATAAGTATTTTTCTATTATTATTTTATTAGTATTTAATATTAATATCTTAGTATTTTCATATTATTTTATTATTAATTTAATAATATATTTATTAATTAATAATTTATTTTTACTGTTTGATTATTTTGTTTATATGCTATTATTTTTGTTTTATTTTTTTAAATTAATTTCTTATTATTTAATGATTAATATGTTAGTATTTTATTACATTATGTTAATATTTTAGTTTTACATAATTATTATTATTATTTAATAAATAATATCTTTGTTTTTTAGTATTAATTTATTAATATTTACTAATTGATGTAATGATTTCTGGTCACGTATCACTTTTTCTGGCTAAGTACCTCGTCACCTCGTCTACTCCCAAGTGGCCGATGACTCGGAGGCTGAAGGGGAGCTCCCTAGTGTAACGCAACCCAGCTGCTCCCTGTAGAAGATGATCTGGCTACCAACAACGACGGGAACTGAGCTGGCTACTCCCTGCTGGAGATCTGCTCATCTTTGTAGGTAGTGGGAGCTGAGGGACTTGCGAGAACTGAATCAGAGAACCCGAGGGTGTATACTCGGCGAGGTCACTCCGATGGCTAAGTCAGCACTTAGTAGTGAGCTGAGAATGATATTAGAGAATGAGAGAGATAGAGAGCAGAGGTTACCATCTCATCTCATCTCATACCTTTGCCCCTAGGGGGTGAGGTCTTTATATACTGGAGTCCTCGTAGGTTTGGTGGAGCAGTTTTTGGATTCCCGCTGTGATGGGACCTGCTTTCGTGTTAGGTGGGGATAAAGCCACCAACCGGTAAGGTTGCCCACTTCTGCCTAAATTGGGGAGTGGGTGAGCTAATACAGCCGTTACAAGTCACAATCTCGTAAAACGCGGGGTATGGTGGTGAGCTCCTCGGGGTTGTCACGCGGTGGTCGGTCTGACTAGGAGGCAAGCAGCCCGTAAGTGGCGAGCTGCCTGTAGCGAGCTGCTTGTGGTGAGCTGCCTGTGGCGAGCTGTCTGTGGCGAGTTGCTTGTAGCGAGCTGCCTGTAGCAAGCTGCCTGTGGCGAGCTGCCTGGTGGCGAGCTGCCTGTGCAGTGTCGAGTTGTCTAAGTTGCCAGGCTACATGATAGTGAGCTGCCTGTGGCGAGTTGCCTGTGATGAGCTGCCTGTAGCAAGCTGCCTGTGGTGAGCTGCCTGTGATGAGCTGCCTGTAGCGAGCTGCCTATGGTGAGCTGCCTGGTTATCATGAGGTGCCAGGTGTCATAGTGTCATTGGAGGGCCAAATCCGCCCTCATCATTTGCCCCCCACTCCCGAGCTGAAAGTAACTCGGTGAAGGGAGTAGATTTCTCCTTTTGGCCCGTAATTCGACGAGCTCGTAAGCGATGATTCAGTTTCTTAGGCTCTGGGAGCTGCTTGGAAGCGAGCTGCCCGTAAGGGGCCGAGGTCTCTGCCAGTTCGATACTGTAGTCCTCAGGCTCTGGGGGCAACTTATATTCCACTTTTGTTGATTTTGTCCATGCCGAAGAGAAGATTGTGTCTTAAGTGTCCATGCCAAGGAGGCGACTGGGACTAGCTCGTCCTTGCCAAAGAGGCAACTAGGTCTTAAGTGTCCAGGCCGAGGAGGCGACTGGGACTAGCTTGCCCATGCCGAAGAGGCGACTGGGTCTTAAGTAGTATTGTGGCCCTTAGGCTTTGGGAGCGACTCGTAGTCCACTCCTGGACTTTGCCCATGCCGAAGAGGCAACTGGGTCTTATGCAGTATTGTGGCCCTTAGGCTTTGGGAGCAACTCATAGTCCAGTCTTGAACTTTGCCCATGCCGAAGAGGCAACTGGGTCTTGTGCAATATTGTGGCCCTTAGGCTTTGGGAGCGACTCATAATCCACTCCTGAACTTTGCCCATGCCGAAGAGGCAACTGGGTCTTGAGCAGTATTGTGGCCCTTAGGCTTTGGGAGAGACTCATAGTCCACTCCTGAACTTTGCCCATAGCGAAGAAGCAACTGGGTCTTGTGCAGTATTGAAGTCTTTTATCAGTTCCTTAGTTCGCGCTTGGGCCAGGTCGCGCCAGGTCGGCTCATGTGCCAGGCTGCCAAGCCGCCAAGTGGGCACTTCAGAGCTATGATTGCGCTGCATCCGCCTCGTAATGTGAGAGCTTCAGTTTCTTTGAGTTCATAAAAAATGGAAACTATAAAGCGAGAGCTTCAGTTTCTAAAAAGTGAGGGCTTAGCTTTCTAGGAGAAGAGGACTTAGCTTTTTGTAGGATGAGAACTTAGCTTTTTGTAGCGTTTTCCCACAGACGGCGCCAATTGATGTAACGATTTCTGGTTACGTCTCATTTTTTCTGGCTAAGTACCTTGTCACCTCGTCTGCTCCCAAGTGGCCGATGACTCAGAGGCTGAAGGGGAGCTCCCTAGCATAGCGCAACCTAGTTGCTCCTTGCAGGAGATGATCTAGCTACCAACAACGACGTGAACTGAGCTGGCTACTCCCTACTAGAGATGATCTGATCATCTTTGTAGGCGGCGGGAGCTGAGGAACCTGCGAGAACTGAATCAGAGAACCTAGGGGTGTATACCCGGTGAGGTCACTCCGATGGCTAAGTCAACACTTAGTAGCTAGCTGAGAATGATGCTAGAGAATGAGAGAGCTAGAGAGCAGAGGTTACCATCTCATCTCATCTCATACCTTTGCCCCTGGGGGGTGAGGTCTTTATATACTGGAGTCCTCGTGGGTTTGGTGGAGCAGTTCCTGGATTCCCGCTGTGATGGGACCTGCTTTCGTGTTAGGTGGGGATAAAGCCACCAACCAGTAAGGTTGCCCACTTCTGCCTAAATCGGGGAATGGGTGAGCTAATACAACCGTTACAAGTCACAATCCCGTAAAACGCGGGGTACGGTGGTGAGCTCCTTGGGGTTGTCATGCGGTGGTTGGTTTGACTAGGAGGCGAGCTTCTCGTAAGTGGTGAGCTGCCTAGTTGCGAGCTGCCTAGAGGTGAGCTGCTTGTGGCGAGCTACCTGTGGCAAGCTACCTGGTGGCGAGCTGCTTTGTGGCGAGCTGCTTGTGCAGTGCCGAGTTGTCTAAGTTGCCAAGCTACATGATGATGAGTTGCCTATGGCGAGCTGCCTGTGCAGTGCCGAGTTGTCTAAGTTGCCAGGCGACATGATGGTGAGTTGCTTGTGGCAAGCT
Organism: Nelumbo nucifera; assembly: GCF_055504915.1. Taxonomy (NCBI): domain Eukaryota; kingdom Viridiplantae; phylum Streptophyta; class Magnoliopsida; order Proteales; family Nelumbonaceae; genus Nelumbo; species Nelumbo nucifera. The sequence goes on from NC_142654.1 coordinate 42,897,098, forward strand.
GCCTGTGCAGTGCCGAGTTGTCTAAGTTGCCAGGCGACATGATGGTGAGTTGCTTGTGGCAAGCTGCCTGTGCAGTGCCGAGTTGTCTAAGTTTCCAGGCTACATGATGGTGAGCTGTCTATGGCGAGCTGCCTATGGCAAGCTGTCTGTAAGTGGCGAGCTGCCTGTGACAAGCTGCCTGTGGCGAGCTGCCTGTAGCGAGCTGCCTGTGACGAGCTGCCTGTGGTGAATTGTCTACCTGGTTGTCATAAGGTGCCAGGTGTCATAGTGTCATTGGAGGGCCAAACCCGCCCTCATCACTAATATTTTATTATTATTTTAATTTTCAATATATTCTTATTTTATTACTATTATTATCTTATTATTTTTTTCATAATATTTTATTATTTAATTTCTAATGCATTATTATTATTTCATAAAGTGTTTATTAATATTGTATTGATATTTTGTTTATATTTTATTCTTGTTGTTATTATGTTTAATAATTAATGCCTTTTCTGTTATTATTAATTTATTAATATTTTATTAAACTATTATTTTATTACTTCTGGACATATTCTTGAATGGGAATCCCTTTTCTGGGGGAACCAGAGATGACCATGCCCTCATACAGGAAAATCCCATTCTGCCAAGCATGGGAATCAAAATCTCATTTTGACAGTTTAAATCAAAATAAGCCATTCTGATTCTAATTTCAAACACCATTCTAAGGAACCAAACGGACCTTGGAATTGATGCTGTTTCTCGGAAAAAAAACTGACATCACAGCGCCACATAGGATATCAACTTCAAAGGTCAAAGTCCTGTTTGATCAACATTGTTTTTTACAAAAGTGGGAGAAAACAGCAATGCCTCAAAATTTGAAAACGCTCATCGATAACTGACTTGGTGCTGACATGACACCCAAACAAGGATCAAAACCCTTTAATTGTTTCTAACTTTGCTTAGTTGGAACGAGGGTTCCAAACCCAAGAAAACATAAAAAACGCTTCAGCCACTGAATGGGCTCATGGCAGGGTCATTTTCGGGGAAATAGGCCATGTGAGAAACAGCCACACTACCAAACATATACTTATAGGGTGTTTGGAAACGTGGGTGTTTATTCAATAAATATTGTCACATAGTATGTGTTTGGTATCGTTTATATTTATTGAATAAACGTTTATACTTTATTTGCTGGTAAAACCAAGAAATGCAATAATTGCAACCGTTTATGATAACTGAGCACCACTTCAGCGTAACAGTGAATAAATGCTTGGCCGTTTGTGGAAGCTTCTAAAAATAACTTATACAAACGACTGTCATGCATATAAACCAAAGTTCACCTTTTATATTTTTGATGTATGCAGAAGAGCAAGAGAGAGAAAGTGCTGAGATGGCGCCTATGTGGCAACATTAATAAACGTTTAATGAATAAACGTAAACGGTACCAAACATCATCATAATCGCCACTTCACTTTCTCTCATGCTCTTTTGTATGCATGGTAATAGTAAAAGGTGACTTCAGTTTTTGTTCATGCCCATCATTTAGAAAAGTTATTTTTTAAAACTTCCCCCAATAGTTAGGCATTTTTTCACTATTATGCTAATGTAGTGCTGAGTGGTATTGGTGCCTAATTGTCATAAATGGTTGTAATTATTACTTTTCTCGGTTTTGTAAACAAATAAAGTACAAACATTGAATGAAAAAATATAAATGAAACCTGCAGGTATATGTTGATTGCCACAACTGTGGGGGCACAGAAGGTGCTAAGCCGATACCACAAGAACATCTGTGGCGAGTCCATGACCCGGCTCACATCGGTGATGATCTCAAAACCCACAAAGACTTGCAATGAACTTAACAACCGTCGCAGACTTACGATAAGCTTAGTAACCATCGCAGACTTGCGATGAACATAAAACACCACTTGGGACCCACGATAAACAATGGGCGTCGCCTGAGACTTGCGATAACATCACCAATCTTGTCTTTTAACACATGGCCACTGGGAAACCTGTAAGGGAACGTAACCTACACGTGCCACGTGAGAATCCTTAAGAGAAAGGAAACTTTGTCTTTGAAGGATCTCACCGGACATGTGGTGAAACCCAAATAGTGCTCTCTTAATAGGCAACATAAAAATAAAGACCCCCTTTGCTAATAGGAAATGTCTCCTTTTATATCATTCTCCTTATATCCTTGGGGTCCTCTCTATAAAAATGGGGAAAACTCCTTCCCACGTCAGATAATATCATATAATTTTGACCTAAGGCTTCTCAGAAGAGGACTCACCCTTCTCTCCTCTCTTCCCCACATTCTCTCCCTTTCTTGTCGCCTTCTTCGGACTTTTGAAGACTTGACCAATCTTCAAAGCCTTACCACGACACCAACAATAGTTTTACCAGGACACCAACAGAACCAAACACATACCTAATAATTGTTGGCAATGATGAAATTAACTTGATATGAGGACAAGACAAATGAGTACATGTGTAAAGTGGGTAAACCGTGTCGACATGACCCACGAGCGACCCACACAAAATGCGGGCCATCACGGGCCATGCCACCCTCCCTAGTGAAAAGTTTGGGGGTCAGCCCGACACAGCCCAAGTCAGGCCATGGATAGGGCCAAAGCTATTTTGCCTACTTATTTATTAAAAAAATGAAAAAAAACTTAAAATTTTAATTTTATATAAATTTTGATGTACACAAATGCTTATATATAGAATAATTAAATAAATTAGTATAATAAAATTGAAAACAATTATTTATTTTATTAATATATTATATACTATATATTATTTATATAATTATAATTTATATAATATATTATATATTATATATAAATATATAAATATATATAAATATATTATATATATATAAATATACAAAATATATATATAAATAGTATATATGGGCAATGCTGGGTCGTGCCAACACGTGGGCCACCGTCCTACTTGTTCATGCTATGCCGACCTAACTCGCAGACTAAAACCCTAGGCCTAGCACGACAAAGAACATCATGCCAAGCCTGGCATGGCCCGCATGCCATCATACCAGGCCGGTCCAAAATCGAGTCAGGCCGCCTATGGCCCGGCACGATTTACACCTCTACAAATGAGTCCCTAAGTTGATTAAACTGCAAATAAACACTTTGAAAGGAGTGTTTGGCACCAGACGGTTTCTGCTAATGCCAATTTGCCTCAATCAGCAATGCAGCCGGTGGCTAGAAACGTTTTAAGGCAATGTCTTCAACCTTTTTCTTAGGGTAATGTACCTTCAACTATTTTCGTATAAACCTTTTTGGTTGAGAAATGGTCGTGACAAACGATTCCTCAAAGTTTCCAGTAGAATCTTCAATCTTATTTTTACTTTTTAGTATCAGTTGTGCTTGATTTTCACTTTTCATTTTTCAAGCACCAATATTTACAGTTGCGAATGCAAAAATGGCCCCATTTATTTTGTAAAAGTCAAAAAAGAAGATTCCCCCCATTGGGAATGACCTGAGGCAACCATTATGTTGCCGATTAAAAGGAAACAGGCTTCAGAAAATTCAGCTTTGGGCTCGTTTCCCCAGAATTACTAATGTAGCAAGTAGCCAAGTACAAGCGATGAAATTGTATTATCAGTTCATTATGCCAAAAACCACCTTAACAAGAACTGACAAGAAATATCTTCACTCCACTCTCCAGTGCTAAATATACACTTGCAGTTCTGTTTTTTTTTTCATCTAAATGATGAATAAATTTTCTATGATACAAGTGCATCCCAATTCAACACATGATGGATCCTAAATTAAAATATGCAAACATACAACTAGACGAAATACAGGATTTCTGCTGGTTAACCATATTCTTGATATAGAATGAGTTATAGACAGAAATTGGTTAACTGTAGATAGAATTTTGGAAACTCACTCAGGCTAAGAATTGTCAGTCACCTAATTTACCCTTTGTCATCTCCACCTTGTTTGCTGGTGTAGATTGTTACTGGTTTCCCCTTCTCTTCTCTCCAATACCCCTTCACCCAACTGTTTATCGTCCAACCCCACAACAACTTGATCTGCTGATGGATGATCTCGATGGGAGCGGCTGGCTTCTCGTCCAATCCGATTTTCCTGAAAATGGCAAACTCAAAAATAAATGGGTTGGAAGTAAAAAAAGTTGCTTCCTATTAATTTCCAAATCAAAATATTCTAAGAACTCAAGGAATCAGACTTTCTAAAGAAACATTGGGACATACATCACGGAATAACAAATCATCAGCCTCAAGCATGTGAATCACATGTCCCATTTTAGGCCTTTTCTTGGCATCCGGATCAACACATCTGAGAGCAACAAGAAGAGCTCGTTTAAGTGCCTTTGAAGATGGCATTTCCGGCAACTTAGGATCCACTACTTGCTCAGATTTCCGGTTTCCGACCATGGTTTTTAACCAATCAACCAAATTCGCCTGCAAAATTGATTATTCAAACTCAGCAATTTAGTGATTGAAATTGAAACATATGATAATCGAGAAGAAGAGAGGTTAGAAATGAAACTAAATGTCTCAAGTCAACTACCTCTCCAGGTGGTCGACTATAATCAACAGGGATCCTCCCAGAAATTATCTCCATCATGAGTATTCCAAAGCTATAGACATCACTCCTCTCATTCAACATACCAGTACAAGCATATTCCGGTGCCACATAGCTACAAAATCCATGAAAGATAGTAGAACCAAAAAAGTGATTGATGAGCAGAGCATATAAATGTTTAGATGAGCAAATTTGAATCACAAATTTCTTTTGCTCACAAGGAAGAAAATGAGAAATAAATCACAACCATGGCAAACAAATGAAGGAAGAGAACCAACCCAAATGTTCCCATCACACGAGTTGTAACATAAGTCCTTTCAGAACACAACAGTTTGGCTAGCCCAAAATCAGACACCTTGGAATTCCATTGCTTGTCAAGTAAGATGTTGCTAGACTTTACATCTCGATGGACAACCTTTGGTTCAAGACCCTCATGAAGGTAGGCCAAGCTGCAGAAATTATATTCTCATTCAGTTAAATGTGCAGATAGTTGATGAGCAAAAATAATTAGGAAAAGAATAAAGTCTCAGACGAGAGGTGACTGTACCCTTTTGCTGTTCCAAGGATAATGTTCATCCGGATATCCCATGTCAGAGGGCTCACTTGCCCTACATCCCCATGAAGCCACTGATCCAAATTGCCATTGTCTACATACTCGTAAACAAGCATTCTAATCCAGGAAAACAGGTTAAACTGTAAGAAAATTTAAATATCAAGTCTCAAATCAAGACATATTCAGCTTCCAGAGGATCTCAGACACTCTAAATAGGATGAGCAAAACCCTACTATATGTGTGTGGGTGTGCATGTCCATGAATGTCTGTAAGCTCCTTCGACAATGAAGATACACCATATATGGATACTAAGGTTAAAAGCATATATGGATACACCATATATGGATACTAAGGTTACCAATGAAGAGAAAATCAACTAAACAATGAATGTCTGTAAACACCATATATGGATACACCATATATCCTTCGACAATGAATGCCTGTAAACAAAGATACACCATATATGGATACTAAGGTTACCAATGAAGAGAAAATCAACTAAACAAGAATGGAAGGACAAAAGTATCAGTACCTGTAAGCTCCTTCGACACAATACCCAAGCAACCTGACCAGATTCTTGTGTCTAACACGGCCAATCGCCTCTACCTCTACTTTAAACTCCTTCTCAGCTTGACCCCTGATAATTCAACAGCCTCTTACAATTAAACTCTTAAAAAAAAGATCCAAAGTCATCTGGAAAGCAAAGATTCCAATACTACTGGGGAGAGAGAGAGAGAGAGACTAATATCGGTCCAGAAAGTGGAAATCTAATAAAACCAACAACACCCAGAATAAGTAGAATAGTTCTATAATTTGAGCAGGAATTATCAGAATAACCAGATTAGCACGAAACTTCAGTTTCACATTCTAACTAAGAAACTAGCAGTTGGTTAAAAGCAGAAAATTTCTTCAAATTTCAATATTAATCATGCCTCCTAGTGAGGAGAGGGGGATTCCACCAGTAAGGAAGAAAACACCCTCGAGCTTTACACCAAAGAAAGAGCTAGAACACACGAACCCAACTAATTAATTGATCCAACACTCATTCTGTTAGTCAACGAAAATCTACACAAGAAACAATAATATATAATTTATGCAACTGAGTTGATTACCTGTTATTCAGCAAGTTCTTCACTGCAACTCGAGTATTATCGGAGAGTACTCCTCGATAAACAATACCGTATCCGCCTTCTCCGATCACATTCTCGTCCGCCAACCCATCTGTGGCCGCTTCAAGCTCTCTGAGAGTGTACCAATGCCCCCACCCAAGATGTGACACCTCCGGCGGACCCCCAGCCATTGACACCGAGTCCGTGGCAGTAGTGGAACGACTCTCTCCGCTTGCATGCGAGGAGGGCCTGTCAGAGAACACAACACGGTGCTCCGCCTTGCCAATATCAATCTGAATCTCGGGAACGGCCGGCGGAACCGGCCGCTGATCCGTAGTAGCAACATGGACGATCTCTTGGATCTCCTTGGAGACGATAGGAGAGTGATCGGAGGCAGAGAACTTCGAGCGACGAGAGCTGGAGTTGGGAGATCTTCGGCGACGAGACGTGATGCAGAGAGAGAGGAGGAAGAGAATGAGAACGATGAACACTCCAACACAAATTCCAATAACAACCCATAAACGCAGACCGAATATTGAGGTCGGCTTGGAGAGTTCGCTGTTCAAGAGGGCAGTGTCGTAGAAAGACATGATAGAGAAACAGAGAAAAAGAAACAGAAACAGAGTAATCAGAACTGGTATCAGTCTTCTCGAGGATGATGAGGATGTGGGGCTTTAGATGTATGTCGCGATGGTGATCATATCCTTGTTCCGGAAAACAAAGGTGAAGTTGCGGAGGTATCGGAAGTCGGATGAAAGAAGAGGAGACGTAGAGTAAGATCCGTCTCTTCTTAGTCGGAGTTGCCTACTCACTATTAATTTACCGGAGAAGGCATTTTGACCAAAAGCACCCTCGGGTTTTACTTAATCACGAATCGTAGGGGGAGGATTCGCTTGGGTTGGAAATCACACGTGGATAGAAAACACGTGTGAGTACTAAGTTACGTAGGAAGAAAGCCAAAGTGGAAAATTCAAACGTGGTAAACTAAACGGTCTTCTCTCAAGGACGACAGACAGAACAGAAAGACGGTCTAGAGTTCTAGGACGAAAAGGACGGTCTACCGTTGAAACTGAAAGGGTTGTCGGTGTTGACGAGTTTATGCAAAGCAACCCTTTTACATTTAAAAATTAAAAGTAATAAATGCACAAAAATCATTAAAAAAGCTTTTGTTCTTAAATTTACACTTGCTTTTGTTAACCAGCATCCATCTCAATAAAACAGAATTTAATGCAAAATGAAAGGAAGTTTAATAATGAAAATTCTTAATCGTTCGTGCTTTTAGAGACGAAGGCATTAATGGGTTGAACGTTGAACTTGAAGGGGTTCTTATTTTCCATCAAATTAAATTAAATTTAAGGTCATTAATTAAAATATCCTTACTAAAATTATATTATATTTTATATTTTATTAAAGCACTTTCTATAGTTTGCAACCAATTTATTATTCCACTTTCATCCACCACGTGGAAAAAAATAGTTTTAATACTAATGCCTATTAGAGAAAATTTAATCAAAAGAAAATAGGATAGAGAATATCATTCTTGTCCTATTTTAAAACATAAACAAATCAATTAGGCTGTGCTTGTTTTGAAAGAAAAAGTAAGGAAAGGAAGGGAAAGATAGTAAAACCTTAAGAAACCTTATATAGGTTTTCCTGTCTTTCCCTTTCTTTTCCTACATTTTTCTTCAATCCAAATATAGCCTTAGTGATTCAAAGGAGGAAGTTAAACTATTGGAGACAAAGAACTCATTGTTGTATCTTCTTTATTCCGCTAAAACCAAACATTATTTCATTCAAAAATCTTGATTAAAGTGTCCTTCAACATTGTCAAGTAACCATTTCGGAATGTGAATACAAATATGTTCTTAAGGCTGCGTTTGAAAACGATGCAAATGGAGTGTAAATCCTGGTTCAGGGTAAATTTACACTCTGATTCACTTTTGCCTATGTTTGGCAACATTACATTTATGCATTGACAAATGATAAATCAATGCATATTTACATTGATAATAAGATGTAAAAGTACATCAATAAAAAAATTAAATTTGCATTTAAGTGGGCTTTTGATAAAAAAAAAACATATGCTTATTAGAATTCATATTTGCATTCATTACATCTAAAAATCTTTTTGATAAGAAGATAAATTTGTTAGTGCAAAATGGACCCAATTCTGCAATTTATTGAACCGTTTTATACTCTATATATTTGTATTCACACTTATTTGCATCGTTTTTAAAAAGAAAACGTTGATTACGTAAATTGATTACAAATTATAAGGGTTATTTAAGTAAAATACAAACTATGCGATAGTTTTTTTATAAATTTGTGAAACTATATGGAGTTTTTGGTAAATAATCCATTAAATTATTATGGTGGAAGATTTGATCCTAGATCCGAACCATTTAGAGGGAGACAGACTTTTCCAGGTTTCAATTATTATTACTGTTATCATAGAATTCATGGGAAAGCGGGGGAGAAGCGGGGGACCACAAACTGGAACAAAACCCGTTAATGGTGGGTCGATCCACGTGATCTATTGTGTATTCACAATTCAAAAATGGCAAGTGGGCATTATGAACCACGAAGCAACGAATCAACAATACAACTATAAGAGTAGAAAATGGACAAATCTGTTGGATTGAATATTATTATTTAACGGGTTCGAGGTTCTGAATTTTATATGAACGGTACTTCAAAAAAAATTTTATATGAACTCCAGCAGTAGCTGATTCCAATGGAATATAAACATTCATTAACACTGATTCTATTGATCCACTTCCAAACCATAAAATCCTCGTTAAGCTGATTGATGCAATTTGATTTATTTTTTGCTAAAAACAAAATTCAGGTCAATCCAGGCCTGGTCCTAAAATGCTTTAAGGCTCGAATCTAAATCAAGCTCAATCTTTTCAATTCGAGTCTAATCCGTACTGTAATTTATATAATATTAATTTATCTTAATAATTTGTGTAATTATTAGTTGAAATTACAGCTTTCCATTTTTATACTCATTTTTTTTAATAATTTATAATGAAGATTATATAATTTTTTAATAGTTTTCTAAAATCAATCAAATGTAATAAATTTTCCTAAAATTTTCAAAATATTCTAATAATCTTCAATAATTATTTAATACATTTTAAATAAACTTTTAAAAAATTTCCAAAAGTACAACATTATATCTTTTAATTTTCAAAATGTTATTTTATGAAAATTTTATTATATTTGTGTAATTATGGAGATTTATTGAAATTATTTTAATTTGTTACTAAATATTTATTTTTATTAAGTAGTTTACTAACAAAATTATACTAATTTATCTTTTATTTTCCAATATAAATTAATTAATAATTCACTAACAAGAAATATGACTTTTAGCTACGAATAAAACCGTTGCTAAATGTCAAAAAAATTGTAGCTATAGAGCTATAGCTACGGCTTAGCTACAAACAGAAAACTGTAGTCTATGTTTGAATGGCTATAGCCTACGGCTACAGTTCAACTAATTTGTAGCTATAACCCATCTATAGCTACGGTATCTTTCCGTAGCTAATGGATGGATGCAAAATAGGGGTGATAATTTCAGCCCAGCCCGAAAATTCTGGGCTTGGGCTTGGGTTTTGTGTTCAGGCCCAGCCCAGGCTCGGGCTCACATTAGGCTTGCAAATTTTAGGGTCGGGCTTGGCCTAATACTTCAACCCCGACCTGACCCGCATATATTTAAACTTACACATTTTGTGTATAATGTATACATATGTATACATGTTATTTTACATTATATTATATATTTTATATATAAATATTATAACATGATATGTATTGTTTATATTATATGTAATATTTTATATTATATAATATATAAATCAAAAGTTTATATGCATGTTATGTCATTTAATATAAAACTAGCGGAGGGGGCCCTACGTTGTAGGGGCTCACTCATAAACTATTAGGCTTGAGCTCGATTCGAATTAGAGACTTGAGCCCGAGCTCGAGCTCAACTCGAGTCAAAAGCTTGGAAGTTCGAACTTTGCTACCTTTGGTTGTAGGTCTCTCAAGCAGCCGAGGTGCTGAGCCGAGGTCTCCCTCAATTGTCGAGGTGCCAAATTGAGGTCTCCCTCAGCCGTTGAAGTGTCAAGTTGAGGTTTCCCTAGCAGGCCAAGTGTCGAACTAAGGTCTCCCTTAGTTGACAAGGTGCTAAGCTAAGGTCTCCCTCGATTGTTGAGGTGCTGAGTTGAGATCTCCCTCAGTGACTGAGGTGCTGAGTCGAGGTCTCCCTCAGTGGTCGAGGTGTCATCTAGCATGAGCTCAATTCAAATTAGAGACTTGAGCTTGAACTCAGAAGTTTGAGCTTGGCTCAACTCGAACTCGACTACCTTTGATTGTAGATCCCTTAGCAGTCGAGATGCTGAGCTAAGGTCTCCCTTAGTTGGAGAGAGTGGCATTCTTGTAATTTATAAGGAGAGAGAGATGGCATTCTTGTAATTTGAAAGAAAAAAAAAGCAAAAGAGAGAGAGAGAGTTGGTAGAGAGTGACATTCTTTTAATTTCTAAGAAAAAAGGCAAAAAATACTGTTAGATTCAATTTCCTTCATCCTCAGCTTAATATGATTATATAGATATTATAGATAGGTAATGTTTTATATATGAAAGACATTGGCCCAGAATTAGGCTCGGCCTAGCTTGGGCTCGTGTAGAGCTAGGCTAGGGCTTATGTTACAAGCCCAGAACCTCGGGCTAGGCTAGGCCTGGGCCTAAGCTATAGCCCTTATCATAAGTGCAAAGCCTGACCCTGGTCTGGCCCGGCCCGACCCGACCCATGATCACCCCTAATGCAAACCATATGGACCTTTAGCCATGGGGTTGAATCGTAGCTAAAAGATGTGTATAGCTACGGTTTGTTATAGAATTGTAGCTAAATGCAGCACCTATAACCACGTTTATTTTTTTAACTGAAGCTAAATACTTCAATCTATAGCTACGGTTTTTAACAAAACGTGATTAAAATGTGCAATCTATAGCCACATTTTTTTGCAAAACTGTAGTTAGATGTGGCAACCTATAACTACGATTTCCTATGAAGCCAAAGCTAAATGCATCAATACCTACGTTTTTTGACAAACTATGGTTAAAAGTTGAAATCTATTCAATCTATAGCCACAAATTAAAAAAAAATGATGATAAAATACCTATTTCATTCATACACTCCATAGCTAATTGTTCAAATTAACATAATAAATTAGTGGCAATTGGAACCACCACCATAAAGCAATACATGTTTCATTCATGCGTCTCAAAAAAATCATATAATAATTTTTAACAAATGGTTATATCAATGTAATAAGAAGCCATGTATAATTTGAATGCATTCATTTTTCTAATAAAATTAAAAAAATATATCCATTATTTAAAATGTATTACAAATGTCAATTTTTGCTCGGTACATGTTAAAGTCTACATCACCTTAAAAAAAAGTGAAATTCTAAAAATAAAAGAAATATGCATTGTCACGCACACCACATTAAGAGTTGACCGTACAGGCATCCCCTAGCAATAATTAAATTCAGATGAGTATGATTGATTCCATCGATAAATCATGTATTCCCTGTGTTTTTTTTTTTTTTCATCAAATTATCAATATAGTGTTCCTAATAAATAGTATCAAATGCATTTAAGGATGCATTTGGAAACGATGCAAACAAGTGTGAATGTAAATATGTAAAGTGTAAAATGGTTCATATAAATTGTAAAGTTGGTTTAGTTTTACACTGACAAAATTACCTTCTTATCAAATAGACTTTTAGCTGTAATGGATGCAAACATGAATTTCAATAAAGCATATACTTTTTTTTTTATTAAAAGCCTACTTGAATGCAAATTTACTTTTTTTTATTGATGTACATTTACATCTTATTATCAATGTATAAATGTAATGTTGCCAAATACAAGCAAAAATAAACCAGAGTACAAATTTATCTTGAACCAATTTACACTCCATTTGCATCGATTCCAAACGCAGCCTAAAGAAATATATCTATAAACAATATTAGTGCATAAAATAAAATGTTTCCTAGCCACTGATAAAATACAAAATTCAACACACACCAGTACATCTTTCAATGGAACAAGAAATATTCAACTAGGCAAAAAGTGATAGACAAACTAATTAACCCTCTTACAAATGGAAGATGCAGAAGAAAGCAAAAAAAAAAAAAAAATCCAGTTCAACAGACGAGAAATTGAATGTCATCCTGCACATTATAAAATGAAAAAAAAAGCATGAGATAAACGCACAAGTATCCTATCCACAACATATACTTACTTGGCCACTACTCTATCAGAAATAGAGAAGATGAATACCTCAGCTACGATTGAACATGATGCTTGTTTCGTCACCGAACCATTACTGTTAACAAAAACAAAATTATGTCAAATCATTATGAGAAATCACAATATTATCCAGAAGTTTTATCTAAGAGTAAGCAGACCAAATAACAAAACGAGCTCTGAACTTTCCTTTGTGGTCCAGTAACCTTGTGAACAGGAAGGATGCCAATCTCTTCCTCGGACTGAATTCTCATATAATCAATCCAAACCATCTACCATACGAGACTGGGAAAAGGTTCCTGAGATGATATGCGATCTAGAGGCTCCTAGCTGGAGGATGACTTAGACTTTAGTCGTATAGTGAGCTGGACCAAGCTGCAAGACAGGATTAGAGCACCCGGGGCGGTTAACCCAGCGAGGTCGCTCTGATGCTTAAATTAGTACTGTCGTGATTGTGAGATAGAATCTGAGTGCTAGAGAGCTTGGATGCAAGTAATCGCGCGTACCTGGACCATGGAGGGGTTGATGCCTTTATATAGCTGAGTTATTGCGGGTTTCCTAAAACAGTTTCGAGATCTACGTCCTGAATGGACGAGATCCGTTTCCGCTTTAGTCGGGGAGTAACGTATCAGTTAATGAACTTCATTATTGCCACTCGATTCGGATGGGAAAAATATAAGGCTTGCCATTATGTGGTATGATCCCGCAATATTCGAAGCCTGGTGGGAAGCTATTGGGATTTATTACATGTCACTTCGGTTTCTGGGCCCCGAACTCGATTAGCCGCCGAGGTGGTGTTATGCTGAAGTGACTTTACGCCGAGCTCCGCATACTGCTGACTAGGCTCCCCTTGCTGAGTTGTCATCCTACATGCAGATCGCGTCCACGTGACTTTTATTTACTAGGTCGTGCCAAATTACTCCTCATAAATTGCTCCCACTCCTCGTGGTAGGGGTCCTAACCCGGCGCGGGGAGTTCACGATGAGCTCAGGTGGATTTGGCACGAGATCTAGGTGATGTGGAGGGGGAGTCGTTGGTTAGACCTGTTCGACCGTTCGGTTCAACTGGGAAGTGACCTAGATTGCGCACCCGATATGTGCGAACATCAAGCCGATTATAGACTCTGTGGACATCAAAACACGTGCTAAATCGATTTTAACCTCGGGGGGCATGCAACTGGTTTTCCTAGGAGTCATCGGGTTGTGTTGATCTTGACCGTTGATTCCCGGATATACTGGCTATAAATAGGGCCAAAGGGCCAATTTTCTTCGCCACAAGTCCACAATCTTTAAGGTCGCACTCAAGTCTTCCAGTTCGGTATCAGCCTTTTTTGGGTCAGAGGTCACCTCCTTTTCTTCGGTCTTCCTTTTGGTGAGTCCACATTCCTTTGCTTTTTCCTTTTGACTCCATTATCCTTTCCTTTAATATGTCTAGCCTTAGCTTAGATAGTCTTCTAGATGGGAGCGGCGAGTCCGCTAGGGTCGAGGTGGGTACCTCGGCTCAGACCGTGGATCCTCATCCCACCGAGGTGGTCACTTCAGGACAGGACGTGGTTCTCAGTCTGCCCGAGGTGGACTCACCTCAACGGGAGCGAGAAGCTTCTGGTAAATCGGCTTCCACCTCACATTGAGGTCGGCTGACAGACAACTTCGGCTCATCGATAATGACGGCGGACAGGCTCCTAGCCTTAGTAGCGCGGTACTGACTCCCTAACGACCTTGTGTATAACATAGACCAACTTAGGCAACTTTCCTTGGGATCATGATCACAACGAGATCGTGGTCTTCGAGGAGCATCTCGTAGCCGGTCTACGTCTTCCACTTCACCCTCTTATAATCGAGATCGTTAAATTCTTTAACATTACCATAGACCAGCTACACCCAAACTCTATCCGTAATATCGTAGGGACCATTTCTCTTTTCCATGATTACAATCGTCCCCTTGACCTCGACGTCTTCTCTTCAATCCTTTCCATTAAGAAAAACTCGTCCTGCATTTTGCCCGAACACAGGCGAACTTACTACTTGTCTCATCGTCCTGGGTACAAATTGTTGCACGAACTCCCTAATAAGGTCCCGGCCTGGAAGAGGCATTACTTCGTGCTCCACAACACCGAGGGGTGGCCCTTCCTGACTCACTAGAGGGCAGCCATCCAGGACCCCGACGCTAGATTGTACCTGAAGACAAGGGAGCAGGTCCGATCTTGGGTGGAGCTCGGCCTGAAGTTCGAAAACTTCGTGATTGAGGAGAAGCTCGTGCAAGCCAGCCTAAGTCATCCTGATAGGTCGCTACTTGCTGTACTTTTTCTATTCGTTTTACTTTGGTATTGTATCTGACTTAGCTCATTTTTTTATCGCAGCTGCCATGGACGACATCCCTACTGATGAGCTCTTCGGGATCGTGAAGAAGGGTAAGAAGAAAAAGAGAGCCTCCAAAAAGGCTCGCGTCGAAACTGAAGCAGCCACAACTGAGGCTGTCGTTCCTGAGCCTGAGCACCCACCAGTTGCCAAGCAGTCTCTCGTAATCGATTTGGTCGAGGAGGACTCAGGCAAGGCCACCCCACCCCGCATACCTGAGGAGGCTACATCTTCAGAGCCCGTCCCAGCGGCCGCCACTTCTTCAGGTAGAGATGCTCCAGTTCGGAGCATTTTGACTCTGAAGTTTGGTCTTCTCAAGAGCAAGGACGCGGTGTTCACTAAGGAGATCGCTCGTTGGGCCGACTTGCTAGTTGCTCAGCTCGGGGCCCAAGCGGCCACACACTGTATGGTGGTACGTTCTTGAACTTATCTTTCAAATTGTCTTATATATATATAAAGGAAACTGCAAGGTTGCCCACATCACCATGCATCACCTTGATTCAAATCCCCTTACCTAATTTCCTTTTTTTTTGAATTTTTTGTTTTTTTTAATTCCAAATAATTGCCCATTAAACCAATAAGGAAACATGGCTAAACTATCTATAAGAACCAAGATAAAGAAAGATGGATTTGATTTTTTAATGTCTAGCCAAGTGGCACCATTATCCCCAACTTTCTCCAAACTTATCTCTAATTCTTAGTTTTCCTCTCCCCCACTTTTAACAAATTATTAGTTCACTGCTAATGAATAACAATAATAACTAAAGATTGGTATTTAATAATACTTAAACTAGCAAATAAATTATTAATAATTTCATAAGTACATTAAAAAAATATAATAGTTTTCTAAAATATAAATAAATAAATATTAACTATTATTTAATTAATTAAAACCACTAAATCAAAAATTAATTTAACTATTTAAATAAATTAATAATTAATCTGACCTGGTCAAGTCGGGGTGTTGGTCACCTGAAATCGACTATTTGTGAAAACTGGCCAACTCGGGTTGTATCAGTTTGGGTTGACTTTCAATTTGGTCGATTGGTTCAAAAGAAAAAATTCAATTTAAATTTCAAAACATGTCAGTTTACAAATGGCCAAATCAAAATTGACCCAACATGGTTGGGCTGGGAAATTGCTAAAACAAAGCCAATAGGGAATTACTATAAAACTGACCAACTTGAGTCGAGTTGGGTCGGTTTCATCGGTTTAATGAACAACCCTAGATGAAATTAATTATTGTTATTTTTGCTTTGTAAAAAGTAGTAAAAGTAGTATAGAAAATAAAAATATTTATTAATAATTTAAAAAGTTAAAATATAAAACAATTGTATACTCTTATGTGTTTCTATTGTTTAGCTTTCGCTTAACAAAACTCGTGCATTGCATGAGTCCCCACTAGTGTGTATGTGTGTGTACATTATCTATAATATACATATTTAAATATGTGGTTTGGGTTAGGTCCAAGACGGGCTTAAAGTACAAGGCTTAGACCTGACCCTAAAATTATGGGTTTGATGAGAGTTGGAGCCTTAAACGGGGCCTGAAAACAAACCTAGTTCTAAGCGTGGAATTTTCCAAATGACTAAAGGATCATCCTTATTTTGAACTTGGTTTCACATGCTACTAAATATCCCTCTTTCTTTTGAGCACAAGTTTTGACTACTACTAGCTCACAGTTTTCTTATACTGTCAATGGTTTAAACCTTTGAGTCAAACAGCCCATTACTTCTTATAAGTAGTATATAATGTTCAAAGAATTAGGATTAGTCATTGAACTCAAAAAAGGAGAGGGTCATGGGTTAGTGGTTCCACCAAGGTTGATCAATGTTGACATAAACATTAATTATATACATAATAATATATAATATGTTCATAATAATATTACAAAAAATCAAGTGGTTACATAAACATTCATTGGTTCCTAGGTCGTTAGACTAGTTAATAGGATGATTTTCACCTTTTGTTTTGGAGAAAACATGGTTAGGGGTATGATTGAATTGGCTAAGGGTTGGGTCATGGTTTAACAATAGTTTGATTGGCCAGTCTGGTCCAACTTTTTATATGTCGGTAGTGTATATATGTTTTATTATATATAGAATAAATAGTATGGTTTCAATATATATATATATATTTGTGTGTGTGTGTCTAATTTGTATTTTATTTTAGTTTTTTCATCTTTTATAAATAAAATGGTAAAAATTACATTTTGAGGCAAAAAAGTTTTTTTTTTCTGGTAAAATGGATGAGTTAAGGTGTCTTTAGCCCATGGAGCACATAGAATTATTGATTAATTAAGTATTAACTTATTAATAAATACTTAATTATTAATTAACTTATATTTATCTATATTCTATAACTATTAATAATTTATTTAAGAAATTAAACAAGTCAGATTAATTGTAAATATTATTTTCCATTAATGATTAACTATTATTAATTAATTCATTAATTATCAAGGGTTAACCATATTTTATTTTTTTATTTTATATTATTATTAATTTATTTAAATAGTTAATTTAATTTTTCATTACTAGTTTTAATAAATTAAATATCAAATAATAATTATTTATATTTTAGAAAATTATTATATTTTATTAATGCAACTATGAAATTATTAATAATTTATTTGCTAGTTTAAGTATCATTAAATACCAATCATTAATTATTTTTGTTATTTATTAGCAACGAACTAATAATTTTTTAATTATTAATCATATTTATTTATTTTAACAATTTTTAAATTATTAATTTATTATTAATAGTAATCAATAGATAATAAATATTTCTTATTAGAATTATATGGTTATTATTTATTAATTTTAATAATTTTAGTAATTGTTTACTTGTTTATTAATTTTTATCTATTTATTAAATATATTTTAAATTAATTAATTTTTAATATACTATTATTTTTTAATATTTTGAAATAAATCTATAGCTAAAAATAACTAATTAAATCCATGGTTATAGCTATATGTATCTTTTAGCCACGAATAGTGTGTTAGCCACGAATAAAATGACCATGGGTAAAGATGAACTTCATAGTTTTAGCCACGGATAACTAAAATCCGTGGCTATATTTATAACTAGCTTTTACCCACGGAGAAAAAGTTCTATAACCACGAACTAAATGACTGTAACTACATGTCAAATTCTACTATTCAAACGTTTACCACGAATATCTTTAAACCGTGGCTATAAATATTTTTTAGCCACAGACAAGCAGCTTTTAGCTACGACCAAAATGTCGGTAGCTAAAATTCATCTTTTTGCCACGGGCATGAAGTTGTCCACTTGTCCATGGCTATATCTCATGTTTTAATGACCGTAGCTAGAGTACAGTAACTATAGCCATATTTTCTTGTAGTTATTTCATTTTCCAACATTTTAATATTTTATTCCCCCATCTGCATTCGGTTATTAATAATAATAATAGAAATAACTAAAAGTTTGTACTTTTTGATAATTGTTAAATATAATTTTCTATTTTATAGAAATTAGTTAAAGACTTTTCAATTTCTATAAAATGTTCTTAATTAACATTAATATAATAGTATTTACCCAAAATACATTAAAAGTCACAATGCGTTAATTAATAACAACACTTATTAATTTTTGGTAATTTATTAATCATATTTACTGAATTTTGTTGATAAAACTATTTAATACTCATTGAATATGGATTAAATTAAATATTAACCGTATTTAACTATTTATTAATTAGTATGAATATTTTAAATGGGAGATGATATAAATTGGGGGGAGAGATTTTGGGAATTGATTTGGGAGTGGGGTAAGATGATACATTCCTAATGGCTTAGAGGAGATTTCATAGGAGAGAGATTTTAGGAATATTTTTAGGTAGTTGGGTTGGGAATGGTCACATGGCTTAATGGGAGTGGTGGGAAGGGGAGAGAGTCAAGGAGAATGTGGGTGGGGGTACTGGAGCAAGAAGAGGCATGTTGAAATGTGATGGAGGAAGATTTGACCCGACCCCTCGGCCATGCGACACGTGGAAGTAATTGAGAGTGACCTGGCAGAAACGCCATCTCGGCACGGCAGCAGGCCCACAACCTGAGCTCCAAGCTAAAGAGCCGAGCTCGAGGAGGAACCTGCAACCCGAGCTCCGAACTAAAGAGAGCTGAGCTCCCTCGAAGGAACCTGCAAACCGAGCTCCGAACTAAAGAGTCCCGAGCTCTCCCCTCGAGGTCCTGAGCCTTACAAGGAGCACCAAAGGCAGAAAACCCGAACTACCCACCTAGGGGCAGTTCGGGCCATACTCCTATCCGAACTCGAGACTTCACATTAAAAGACCACTTCGGCTCCAAATCGCCTGACTAAACAACAGTACCTGACGCCCAAGAGGCCATACACAAAGGCGGTGCACCTGACCGATCAGAGGACTGACACATGACAGCCGCCATCCAACGGCCACCTGCCACCGCCATCCCAGACGGACAGAGGCGACCCTGGCAACTGGCAGTGGAGGTTATGACACCTGAACTGGCGGTTGACAGAGGGAAGTGACCCGATCTGGCAGAGGTAATGATGCCCAAACTGGCAGAGGCACGGAAGTGAGCACACAGGGTGATTATAAAAGGCCCCCATCTCACAAAGAAGAGGGTATGCGATTCTTGCGTTTTCTGGTCTTAGAATTCCTCATTTCCCTTGCCTTCTGAAAGAGCACTAACTTGAGCTTCGGAGTGTTCCAACCAGGTTCCTCCCCGGAAGTCTCCATTTTCTTCCTTGTTTCAGGCACCTCCGATCTCGTCAGAAGCGAGGTAACCGGCAACTAGGACCAACCGGATTGCACATCATCAATTGGCGCCGTCTGTGGGAAGACTTCAAAAAGCATCCCTTAACCTTTAACTCTCTCTCTCTCTCTCTCAAAGAAACCTTAGCTCCCATGGCTTCTCCCAGCAACAGTAGGCACAACCTGAATGCTGTAGGGGAACACCCCTAGCCCGCCACTGTGTGCATAGGACAGTTCACCGTCCCCCTATCGACGGATGGAATTCCTTGCCTCAACGCACCAAACATGGTAGCCCCTGAATGTTCCCCTTCCTCTCCCTGTCGAGACAACCTTTGCCGAACCAGTTGCTGTCCCTCTGGCGACTAACCAAAACCAGTTTGATGACTTGATGCAGTGCATGCGGGCAATGCAAGTCCAAATGCAACAGTTCCAGCAGCATCAGCTTCAGCAGCACCAAGTACTGCACCACATCTCTCAGTACACTATCAACAGCAGTTCCCCCAATTGCCTCTAAACCAACCACAGCTTCCACCTCAGCACCCCGCTCCGAAGCCGGTTAAGCCCTCCCCTCAGGGCGGACACCTTCACCGAGGAGAAGCCTCCCAACTTCAGAACCCCTCCAAGAGCCAGGCCTCATCCCCGGGCCAGAGGGAAAGACTAATCACCCCCGCCTCGCAGCTCGCCGACGGATCGAAAACCTCCTTGCCAGCCAAGTCAGCACCTCGGCACTCCAAGTCTGAGCTCCCGCCCACAAAGAACCGATTCAGCGTCCTAGCGGCGGACTACCAACAGTCCGGGCCCATTGAGCTCGGCAACACCGAGGCCAGCAGCGCCAGTACCAGGCCCTCTAAGCAGCAACGAAGACGCCGGCGAAGTCACCGAACTACCACTCGCGTCCTGCCCGAGCTCCGAGGTAAAGAAGAGACAAGCTCGGACGAGGTAAAAGCTGTCCCTATTCTCTCAGTCCCTTCCCCCCTCTCATCAGAACTCCTTGCAGTCCCCATGCCCAGAGATTTCAAATTCCCCTCTCTAGACAAGTATGATGGGTCCTTCGACCCCAACGACCACGTCGATGCTTTCTAGTCCCAAATGCACCTGGCAAGGGCCAGTGAATCCTGCATGTGCGTGGCCTTCACTACCACCTTCAGGGGGGTGGCCCGCACCTGGTACAGAAACCTGGCCCCCGGGTCAATAAGACACTGGACCCAGTTCGTGCAAGTCTTCACCGCGCACTTCGTTACCAGCAAGCGGTGCCCCAAAACCAAGGAGAGCATCTTCGGAGTAGTCCAAAGAGAAGGAGAGTCCATCCGGGGCTACATCAAGCGGTTCAATGACGCATGCTTGCAGATACCGCGACTGGACCCCGCGGGGCAGCTCGCGGCAGCCAAGAGAGGAGTGACACACAAGGAGTTCAAGTGGCACATGGTAGTTAGCCAGCCCGTGACCGTGGCTGAATTCCTCAAGCTCGGGGACAAATTCATGAGAACAGAGGAGGAGATCAACCAAAGGATCGAAAGCGGGATCGAGAAAAGGAAGAGGGAAGGCGAGCCCTCCAACCCGGATGATAGAAGAAGGAAAGACCCAGCTCGGGAGACGAAGCCGAGCCAGCCGTTCCGAGCTCCCTTAGCAGCTCGGACGGACTACACACCCTTAAACGCAAAGCGGGCCGAGATCTTAATGACGATCAAAGACGCCCCATATGTGAAGTGGCCACCTCGTCTGAAGGGAAACCCGAACAAGAGGAATAAAAACTTGTACTACAGCTTCCATAGGGACCACGGTCATAGCACCGAGCATTGTAATAATCTCCACGACGAGATAGAGGAACTCATCCGTCGCGGATATCTACGAAATTTTGTACAACACAATAATAATAATAATAGTAATAAGCCAGGTTGGCAGGGAGAGCACAACAAAGAAGCACCCGAGTCTAGCAGCCAGCCAGCGGAACCATAGAAGCAGCCCCTGGAAGAAAGACCAGTTCGGGGAATGATCCACGTGATCGTTGGAGGATCGATCGTGGCAAAGTGCACCTCGGCAGTAGCTCGCACGTCAACCCGAGAAGCCACCAGAGAAGAACGAAATCCCCCGAAGTGGCCTAGGACAGAAGACCCTATATTCTTCATCGAAGACGATGCACGCGGGGTCCACTACCCCAACGACGACGCACTTGTCATAAAAATGAAGATCAATGACTTCGAAGTCCGACGGGTACTCATTGACTCCGGCAGTTTGGTAGACATCCTCTTTAAAGCGGCCTTCAACAAGCTCCAGTTCCGAGAGAGTGACTTAAAGCTCGCGAACACCCCGCTGGTCGGCTTCAGCGGAGAAGAGGTCAGAGCCCTGAGAAAGGTAGTACCTGTGGAAGTCGGCATGTGGCCTAGCACAGTAAGACTCAGTCATGATTTTCTGGTGGTCGCGACCCCCTCCCCCTACAATGCCATAGTAGGTCGGCCGATCACCCATGCTTTAAAAGCTGTGGTGTCCACTTACTATTTGGCCATGAAGTTCCCAACGGACTTCGACATCGGGGTAGTGCGGGGCGACCAGCTTGAGTCCCGCAAGTGCTACGTTGCCGCCCTCAAGGGAAAGGCCAAGATAACCAGCAACTCGAACTGGAGCGACCTACGGAACAGAAGGAGGAGCGAGCTGCACCAACAGAGGAAATTGTTCCCATTTCTGTCTCGGCAGAAGACCCCGCCAGACTACTTCAGGTCGGAGCATCCCTTGAAGAACCCCTGCGATCCGAACTGGTACGCTTCTTACTTGGTAACTTAGATGTTTTCGCTTGGTCCACGGCAGAAATGCCCGACATAGACCCTATGCTCATAACTGACAAGCTCAGTACTGACTCTGTAGTCAGACCCATTAGACAGAAGAAATGCAACTTAGCCCCAGAATGCTGGAGGGTGGTCGATGAGGAGGTCGAGAAGCTCATCGCAACAAACTTTATAAGGAAAGTTCATTACCCGAGTTGGGTAGCCAACCCAGTTCTGGTAAAAAAGGCAAACAACAAGTGGCGCATGTGCGTCGACTACACCGACCTGAATCGAGCTTGCCCAAAAGATTGCTTCCCCCTCCCCAGGATTGACCGCCTAGTGGACGCGACCTCGGGACATGAGTTGCTAAGCTTTTTGGATGCCTACTCGGGCTACAACCAAATCAGGATGGACCCATCTGACGAGGAAAAAACCACCTTCATAACCGAGTTCGACCTGTACTGCTACAAGGTCATGCCCTTTGGACTGAAAAATGCTGGGGCGACCTTCCAAAGACTCGTGAATAAGCTGTTTCAACCCTTAATTAGCACGAAGATAGAATGTTATGTTGACGACATGGTCGTCAAGACACAATTTTCGCATGAATTAATACAAGACTTGCACTCTGTCTTCCTAATTCTATGTCAATTTAGCATTAAACTATACCCAAACAAGTGTGTCTTCGGTGTCACCTCGGGTAAGTTCCTAGGGTACATCGTCAACCGGCGTGGTATTGAGGCCAACCCGGACAAAATAAAGACTATCCTATATATGAGACCACCCCAAAAAGTAAAAGAGGTTCAGAGGCTAAATGGCAGGATAGCTGCTCTAAGTCGCTTCATGTTTAAGTCAGCAGACCGTTGCCTGCCCTTCTTCAAGGCAATAAAAGGCAAAGGGTTTGAGTGGAACCCGAACTGCCAGCTCGCATTTGACGAGCTCAAGAAATACCTCGCCAGTAACCCAGTGTTGACCCGGCCCGAAGAGGGCGATGTTTTAGAACTGTACCTTTCGGCAAACGACGAAGTGGTCATTTCGGTACTAATAAAGGAAGCAGATCGGGTCCAACGACCCATCTACTATGTTAGTAAGATATTGCAGGGAGCAGAAACGAGATATCCAGAGATAGAAAAACTGGCCTATGCGCTGGTCATTGCAGCCCCTAAACTCTGCCCGTATTTCCAAGCTCATACCATCACCATCCTCACCGACAAATCCCTGAGGCAAGTATTACTCAAGCCCGAGGTCTCTGGACGATTGACAAAGTGGGCCATCGAAATCAGTGAGTACGACCTCCAATACAAGCCCCGGACCGCCATCAAAGCCCTAGCCTTGGCGGATTTCGTTGCAGAATGCATGTTCTGCTCTGAGGACCTTGGCCCGGTTGAGCACAAGGCTCCCAGTTCGGGTGAGCTCGGTGCTCCCAGGCCGGCTGAGTCCGAGCCCCATGAGGTTGCACCCAGTTCAGTATCTCTTCTGGTTAGGCCAAACGCGAACTGCGATGAAGAGCCCTGGATCCTTCACGTAGATGGCTCCTCAAACCAACAAGGTAACGGAGCCGGTGTAGTTCTCTGCGGTCCGAGTGGCACAAAACTGGAGTACGCACTGCGCTTTGAGTTCACGACATCCAACAATGAGGCGGAATACGAGGCGTTGATAGCAGGGCTAGCTCTAGCGCAAGAGGTGATGGCAAAACACATAGTTATCTACAACAATTCCCAGCTTGTGTTCAACCAAGTTACAGGGGAATATGAAGCCCACGAGCCGGCTATGATCTTCTACTTGGCAAGGTAAGAGAGGCACTCCTTAGCTTTCAGTCACACTTCATCAAGCAAATCCCGAGGTTAGAGAACACTGAGGCCGATGCCTAGTCCCGGCTAGCCAGCACCAGTGACAACACCATGAGAACTGTGTACATAGAGGAGTTACCTCGGCCTAGCATTCTCCGGGGGGCAGAGGAGGTCGCTCCTGTCGCCCAAGCAGAACCGAGCTGGATTGATCCACTCGCGAGCTTCCTGCTACATGTAACCCTCCCCGCGGAATGCAACGCCGCCAGGAGGGTAGAGCGTCAAGCAGCCAAGTACATCATGATAGATGGACGGCTGTACTGAAGATCCTACACGCTCCCCTACCTGCGCTGCTTGCGACCTCCCAAAGCCGAGCTCGTACTTTGTGACATTCATGAAGGCCTATGTGGCGGACACTTGGGGGGCAGGGCCGTCGCTCTGAAGGCACTACGATAGGGGTACTATTGGACAACAATGAAAGCAGACGCCGTCGGGCTAATCAAGAAGTGCAAGAAGTGCTAGAAGCACGCCAATATTCACCATCAACCCGTCGCCGACCTCAAGTACTTCACTAGCCCATGGCCCTTCGCACAATGGGGTATCGACCTACTCGGGCCATTCCCGCCAGCAATAGGAGGAAGAAAGTTCCTAGTAGTGGCAGTAGACTACTTCACCAAGTGGGTTGAAGCTGAGACTATCATAACCATCATAGCTCGAAACGTCCAGAACTTCTTTTGGAAGAACATAGTGTGCCGCTTCGGGCTACCTCAGGTGCTGATCTCCGATAACGGAAAGCAGTTCGAAGACATCCAATTCCAAGAGTGGTGCCAAGGCATGGGGATCCGACAAAACTTTACGTTGGTTGCACACCCACAAGCAAACGGTCAGGCAGAAGTCACGAACAGAGCTATCCTCCGCGGACTAAAAGCCAGGCTAGATCGAGCTAAAGGGTTGTGGGCAGACGAGCTGCCCAGCGTCCTATGGGCATACCGAACTACAGAGAAAACCGCCAATGGAGAAACTCCCTTCAACCTCACCTACGGCTTGGAGGCAGTCATCCCAGCTGAAATCAAAATCCCCTCACTTCGGTTGGAAGCATACAATGACAACACTAATAACGACGAGCTACGTACCAACCTCGACCTACTTGACGAGGTGAGGGACCTTGCATACATCAGAACCGCAACATACCAACAAAGGGTAGCTCGGTACTACAACGCCAGAGTTAAGAAACGAAACTTTCGCGTTGGCGACCTGGTCCTCCGCAAAATCATGGTACCTGAGCCCGGCGTTGGCAAACGCGGGCTGAATTGGGAAGGACTACCGAGTAAAGAGAGTACTCGGGGGAGCATATGAGCTCGAGACCCTGGAGGGTAAACAGATACCCCGGGCATGGAACATCGTCAACTTAAGACGATTTTACTTATAAGTTAACAAACTAAGCAGGCCATGAGCCACTACCGAGCTAGCAAAAACCTTGGCACCCTAAGGCCCAGAATGCCGAGCTAACAAGGACCTCGACACCAAAAGGGGCAGAATACCAAGCCAAAGATGACCTCGGCACATCATCGACGAAAGCAATCTGGGGCGGAGAACAGATCGGACACATAGCCTATGTTAACTCACCTCGGGGCACGTCTAGCAGCTCGGGTATAGTCACTTTGGCAAATGGAGAATACTTGCACAACATATTTGAACAGAAAAAATACTTCATTGCTAAATGTTTGCTTTACAGTGTTAAAAAGAAAAAACAAAAAATACAAATGAGCTCACAAGCCCATAGGTCAATCTTCCTCGCCTTCAAAAGGGACTTCGACAACACCCGAAGGACTCGCTTCATCTTCGGATTCTGCATCGTCATCAGCTGCGACAGCCATCTCCTCAGTGATGCGCGAGGTGGTTATGGCACTGGTATCGAGGTCGGAGTACGTGTTCCTTATCATCCATCGGCTCAACTTGAAACCCTGCCTGTACGAGCCCACCATCATATCGTCAAAGCGTGGCGAGGCGATATAATCCTCAATGGCTTTTGCCTTTGCCTCCTCAACAGCCTGAGAAAAGATCTGCATCTTCTCTCTAATGTCTTTTTGAAGGTACTCGACTTGGTGCTCCAGGTCCAACTTCAGATCGGCCATATGCCTCATCACCATTCCTAAGGCCTCTTTGTCTCTCTAAGACCTCGATAGCTTAGCCTTGGCAGCTTCTGCCCGTCTCAAGCGTTTCTCTGCCTGGATCGCCAAGGCGTGGATAGAGGAGTTCACCTGCCAGAAGGAGGACAAATCAACTCGGCAAAAAAAAAACAAAAAAAAAAACCCACTTCGACTTACCACCATGGCGTGAGTTGCAGCCCGAGCACCTATGAGATTGGTAGGGAGATCGGCCCACTATGTGACCTCCTCAGGACAAGTGGCGGCTTTGCTTTTTTGGAGAGCGTAGCCCGGTGTCAGCATGCTCCCAATCCCACCGTGGCTCTCCGAGCCCGAAGGCGCAGGCCGGGCATAGGGAGCCCCTGCCACCTCCTGAACTGAAGGGGGCACCTTGGGCTCCTCAGGAGGCTCCGTCCTCGGTACCTCGGGCTCTGCCACCCGGGAAGGATCGGCGCAAACTCGCTTAGCAGCTCGCTTCTTCTGCTTCATGCCAGCAAACAAGTTCGCACCTCGAGTCTTGTTTGCCTCCATAACACCTGTAAAAAGGAGCTCGGCGTCAGAGGACGGGAATAAAAGCAGAAACGAAAGCATCTTTATGAGAGAGAAACCTACTCGAACTCAGACCGGCCTAAATGAGTTTATCCTCCGTCAGATAGGCTTTGCATTTGAGCCCTTGCCGGGCCCAGTCCCGGAGGCCCTTCACCGTGCCTTCATCTAATACGACACCGGGATCAGGAGCGGCCAAACCCCACTCAGTAGGAAACGGCCACCCGTAGCACTTTGAACTGCGAAGTAGTCCCGCTTCCATGTCGGGACCTTATTTGGAAGGTCATGTAAAAGCTTGAAGCTCGGGCGAGGTGACAAGTAGTACGCCCTCCTACGCCCGAGCAGGGGACCCGCCTGTTTTTTGAGCATGAGGATAGCTGAAAAGACTTCCAGGTCTAAAGGAAGGCAGTGCTCGCAGCACAGGGAGATAGTCCCAACAAGGTTACGAACAGAGTTCGGGTGGAGCTGACCTATAGTAACGCCGAAGTGGTTCATGACTTCGACGATAAGAGGATGAAAGGGAAGGCGCAGCCCGACAACAAGCTGCTACCGGAATATCACGATCTCATCCGGACCGTGTTCCCAAGGAAAGTCTTCTGAAGGTATGAAGTAAGTATACTCCCCGGGCAGGTTGTACTGGACAATAAGGGACCAAAGCCTTTCAGGCGTCATAGTGGAAGGTTCGAACTTATCTGGCACTCGACCTTGGCGGGAGGTGGATACCAAACTTCCCGATTTGACTCGGTATACGGGCTCTTCCTCGAGCTCTACCTCGGGCCCCGCCTCAGACTCACTAAGGCCGTCGGGGGCAGCAACTCGGTTTGTAGAACCAGCGTCTGACCTCCCCAGAGGGCTATCTGTGCTACTAAAACTAGACATCGAAAACAAAGGCTAAGGACTCACTAGGAAAAGCTACCGAACTACGAACGAGTGACCGAACTACGGATGAGTGACGCGAGTTGGCCGGCTTGGACGCGAGCTCAAGGAACAAACGTTGAAGGATAACAGAAAAAAGTGACTGGGGGTCCCCCCACTATTTAAAGCCACTGTACCCTCACATCAACGGCCATGATCGAAACCATTCAACGGCTCCCTGCAAAGTCAGCTGCGCACTCCCCGACGAAAAGACACTTTGGCGCGCGCGTTCGAAAATTCGAAATTGTTTGGCGCGCATGTTCAGAAATTTAAAAATTTGAAAATCGTTGGCGCGCGTGAGCCACACACAACCTGGGACTGATCGCTGGTCGAGCCAAGCCAACCCCAGTTGAGCCAAGAACACAAGTAGATCGGATCACGCATTCTTGATCAAGGCCAAAGTGTCCCAAGGCAAATCTACCTGTCATCCCGTGAACTCCCCACGTCGGGTCAAGACCACGAGCACGGGGAGTGGGGGGCAATTGATGGAGGAAGATTTGACCCAACCCCTCGGCCATGCGACACGTGGAAGCAACCGAGAGTGACCTGGCAGAAATGCCAGCTTGGCATGGCAGCAGGCCCACAACCCGAGCTCCAAGCTAAAGAGCCAAGCTCGAGGAGGAACCTGCAACCCGAGCTCCCTCGAAGGAACCTTGACAGGTTGTCAAAGCCCTCAAAATTAATACTAGTCCCACAATAAAATATTTGCAGTAAAAGTGGTTCTAGGTCGAATCCCATAGGGAGCAAATCAATAATCTCTTAGTCGAATGGGTAATGTAATTAAGTGAGAGAATTTAAATACTGAAATAGAAAGAAAAGAAAATAAATGGGCTTGAGGCCCAATTCGAACTGTGCTTAAGTTAGTTAAATTAAAAGAGGGCAAATTCAACTTTTAAGCTGATTAAGATTAGCTGAAGGATAAGAGAAGTCTTATCCATTTAAGAGTCCAGATCCAAATATCATATTTGGATTAGGAAATACTCTCCTAATTAGATCAGGAGGCTGATACATAGAAGGCTATAAATAAGGGGGCGAATTCCTCAGATTTACAAAACAACAAACTGCAGAATTCTTCCCCAGTTCTTCCGCCCCTACCCAGTTTGATCTCCACTTGTAGATCTAATCAAGGAGAGTTCTTGATATTATTTCTTGGTATAAGAAACAATCTAAAGTCGTGCTCACCAGACATTGCTCGTTCCTTGCTGAAGAATTCAGGTTCTTGCTGAAGAACCATCCTGCTGATCCTGCTTCACTACACAATGTGTCATCTTCAATGAAAGCGGGTTTTGGTTTTTTCTTTGGGTGTGGACACTTGCATTGGGAGTTATTGTTACTTCATATCAGGTATATCCCTCACTCTCTTTAGGTTTCAGATCTGATCCGGTTTTGGATTCAAGAATGAACCTTGAAAATGCAGTTTTCTAAATTAGGGAAAACGATTCCCAGATGGGAGAGAAAGAAATTTTTGAAATTTCGCCCAACCTTCCTGCAGGGTTCAGCCATCCATATAATGGATCTCCCATCTCTTCAGTGGTATCAGAGCTAGGTTCAATTCTTGAACCGAAAATAAACTAGATTTGATTTGTTTAAATCGGTAGAAATTGTTCTACCCGACTTGCGTAATTTGCAGTTTCGTTGGGAAATCGGATCCCAGTTTTGGGCGAATGATCTAAAAATTAAATCTTTTTTAATCTACAATATATTTAGAATTTTTCTATTTATATTTCTTGGATTTTGGGCTGTTCGTGAGGTGGAGATCGAAATCTTTAATGGGTGCAATGAATTTGCACAATTGTTGTACTCTATTCATTCTTGGTCTATAAATAATTTTTTTTTTATTTTTTAGACAGAATGTATAGGATTTGATTTTGGTGTAAATTAATAGAGAAATTAGGCTATTTTCTATTTTATTTCGTTGGAAGAAGGAGCTGGTTCGCGTGGAGGAGAAGACATTTGCACAGATGAGAAATCTACAATCTGCGATTTGTATTGCAAGCTGTGACTAACCTTTTTCTTGCAGGTTTGGATCCACACGAACAACCCACTAGCATGTTTATTTTCTGATTATTGATTGTCATTTATCAGCCATGATTAATTTTCAGATCATCTTCTTGAATTAAACACGAAGCCCTAGACCCATTCGACCCAGATTGGACCAAACTGGTTGGACCAAATCTGTGGCTCAATATGGGCTATTCATAGCCCTAAAATTTCATATATGGGCCGAGGGTTTTATGGCTAATTGCAAGATGCAATTCAGCCCACCTCTATAAAACCCTGTTTTAATTTGTTAAAATTGCTTTAGCCCAATTCATCATAAAATCTATATGGGCCAAACTGCTCTTTGCAGTTCAGCACATATACCTAGATAATATTATTTGATAATATTATGGACTTTAAATGGGCTCAAAAGGTTTTAAATTTTAATTATGGGTTTTATAGTTATTTAATTGATTGGATCAATTGTGGATTTTCATTCATGTGATGTATGTGATGCGATGTGCTACATACATGGGCCATAAGTACTTGGCCCATGTTAATTCAATAGTGGCTCTTTCGAACACCATGGCTGAATGCACATCACTGTCATGATGTCCTTAAAGATCATTGGATGATCTCCCTTCTCAGTGGGATCCACTTCAGTTTCTCCCCAAGAGGAACACCCCAGAACCCTAGCCGTTTTGGGCCCACTTTGAATCTGACTTTAAGAAAGTCAGTGGGAGACACTTTGGTTTGACCTAAATCAGATCTAGGGGGGTTATCCTTTTCATTCCCTCCAATAAATATAAGTGCATGTGAGAGGGAATCTAATATGATGAATTCTCTAAAGGCCTTCCATCATTAGTATGAGGGTTGGCTCTATTGGTGTGTGGAGATGCACCATAAAATTGGGCTATCCATTTGCTAATGCAGTTGGTTAAATTGCTTCATAAGATGATAGGGGTGTCATACACCGATGTGGGAGGGGCCTATCCTAAAATGTAGACTCTCTCACGGTACATTGTCATTCACGATCATGATGGGTGAGCACTTACTTGACAGAAAGGTTTAACCTAAAATGGCTATGAACCAGAGGCCAAAGGGAAAGCTCATATGATGAGTGGATGAGATCCTTCACAGAAGGTTGTGGGGTTTTGCAGCTAAAACAGTTGGCTCCATACACCCCATGTGGTTTCTCACATTTCCAGAGACACAATTGTCTCCGTCACTGAGATTGGAGGAAATCTCAGAGATGCCCAAAATGGAAATGGAACATAGATTAAAAGCCCTTTCTATGTGGTGACATGAATCAATTAGTTTGTGGACTTGTAAATCTGCTTTGCCTTTACCAGAAATGGCAAACAGAAACTTTGCCAAGTTGTTGAATGATAACAAACTCAAGGGCCCTA
The DNA here is from genome assembly GCF_055504915.1 of Nelumbo nucifera. Lineage (NCBI taxonomy): Eukaryota > Viridiplantae > Streptophyta > Magnoliopsida > Proteales > Nelumbonaceae > Nelumbo > Nelumbo nucifera. The sequence continues at coordinate 42,928,298 of NC_142654.1, forward strand.
ATTATGCTGACTGGATTTGAAACCTTATGTTGGTTTTGACGTTCGAGAAATTGGACAAAATTGCTAAGAACCCTGCTCTGGATTGTCTGGGTGACAAGGCTTGTGAGGCCCGAAGGAGGGAGTATCAAGAATGGGAAGAGAAAAATTCTCTTGCCTGGTGTTATATTATAGCCTCTTTAGACAATCCGGTAAAGTGAAAATTCGATAAGATCGAAGTGTCCAAAGATATATTCGATAGTCTGAAGACTATGTACGAAGAGTAGAATCGTTCTACTCGACAGAAGGTCTTAAAATTGTTTATGACCACACAAATAACTGAGAACTAACAGTTTCATGACCACACAAATAACTGAGAACTAACAGTTTCATGACCATTGTCTAAAGATGATGGGCTATATCAATGAATTGGAGGCTCTCGGGTCAGGGCTAGATCATGACACTAAATTTGATGTTGTTCTCAATTCCTTGCCTCCATCCTTCAATCAGTTTATCATGAATTACAACATGAATAAGTTAAATGTTAGCCTTCAGGAACTCAACAATATGTTGCAGAGGGTTGAAGAACTGATTTAGAAGGATAAGCCAAAAACCATGCTTGTTGAAGGTGGCAAATCTGGCAAGAAAAAGCGGAAGGCTAAAAGGATGGCTCAGAAGAAGGGTAACAAAGCCAAAAAGCAGGAGAAAGACAAGGCATTGGATGCCTGCCACTTCTGCAAACAGATCAGCCACTAGAAGAGTTATTGTCCTCAATACCTGGAGGCTAAGAAATAAGATATGTTCGATTCTTTCATCATAGGGACCAATCTATTGGTCACTTCTGCCTCCTGGTGCATTGACTCCGGGGCTTCTACTCATGCGTGTAACTTATTGCATGGGTTCATGATAAGCAGAAGACTGGGTGATGGAGAGGTGACACTTTACTTGGGGACTTCTGCAACAGTTGTAGCTACAGCTATAGGCACTATAGAATTAGTTTTTAGAGAAAGGATTATTGTACTGAAAGATTGTCTTTTCGTACCTAATTTAAGAAGAACTTTAATTTGTCTCAAAGTTGTGCATGGATGGTTATTCCATTTTGTTCAATAATGTGATTACTATTAAACGGAATAACAAATTCCTAACATATGGGGAACTTGAGAATGGTCTCTGTGTTCTCCATCCCTCTCTAGCAACCAACATTACCGAAACTACGTCAGAAATAAACCCCAAGAAAAGAATCTGTGATACAGTTAGTCCCACGTTCCTATAGCATTACCGACTTGGCCACATTAATATAGATCATATCACAAGGTTGGTAAAGGATGGTCCTTTGGATTTTCTAACTGTAGAAGATCTTCCAACCTGTGAACCTTGCCTTCAGGGTAAGATGACAAAACGACCATTTACCGGTAAGCCTAAAAGATCTACAGGCACACTTGACCTAATAAATACTTATGTATGCGGACCCCTGAATGTTAGGACACGTAATTAGTACGTTTATTTCATAACCTTTACCAATGAAACAATTAAGAAGAGAAATTAAAGCCCTTTGATCAGATCGAGGTGGTGAGATTTCTCTAACGAACTCAGAGACTATTTAAAGGACAATGGGATAGTATCACAATTAGCCCCTCCCGCTACACCACAGTTAAACGGTGTGTCGGAGAGGAGGAACATGCCCCTATTGGATATGGTCCGATCACTTCTTATCCACTCAGAATTACCTACATCCTTTTGGGGATACGCATTGGAGGCTGCGATTTACGTGCTGAATCGGGTTCCAACCAAATCTGTTCCGAAGACTCCCTATGAGCTTTAGACCGGTAAGAAACCAAGTGTGAGACACTTGAAGATTTGGTGTTGTCTTGCACACATTAAAAGAACAAGTGCAGACAAATTAGAATCTAAGACCAGTCATTGCTTATTTGTAGGTTACCCAAAAGGCTCTGTAGGTTACCTATTCTATAATCCGAAGAACAAAAGGTGTTTTGCGGTCGAAATGCCTATTTCTTAGAAGAGGATTACATCCTGGAGAATCTTCAGCAAGAAGTTGTTCTTAATGAGGAGAGCCCAGGAGTAGTGGGAGATATCCCACAAGCTCCAGATACTCAACCTAGAAGGTCTACTCGGGTATCCAGGCCTCCAGTTTGTTACAGCTATGACCAGGAAAGTTACTTGGTGGAAGCTACGATAAGTGAAGAGGATCCCATGACTTATGCGGAAGCTATGTTGGACATAGATTCCCTGAAGTGGGTAGAAGCCATGAAAGCCGAGATGGACTCGATGGAGACCAACAAGATCTAGACTCTTGTAGACCCACCCCTGGGGTGAAAGCAATTGGTTGCAAGTGTATTTATAAGAGGAAGAAGGGCCCAGATGGAAACACTGAGACCTATAAAGCTCATCATGTGACGAAAGGGTACACTCAGAAAGAGGGAATCGACTATGAGGAGTCATTTTTTCCGGTGGCTATGCTAAAGTCTATTAGGATCTTGCTAGCTGTGGCAGCATACCATAACTACGATATTTGGCAAATGGATGTCAAAATTGTGTTCTTGAATGGAGATCTTACTGAAGATATCTATATACAACAACTACAAGGATTCGTTGCTGCAGGTTAGGAACATAAGGTATGCAAACTTAACCAATCCATATATGGATTGAAGTAGGCTTTTAGGAGTTGGAACAATCTGGTTTGACTCTACTGTCAAACAGTTTGACTTTGAGCAAAATCTGGATGAACCCTGTGTTTAGAGGAAGACCAGTAGGGATAAGGTTACATTCTTGGTTCTTTATGTAGATGACATTCTACTCATTAGGAATGATGTAGGAATGTTAATTACGGTGAAAGTGTGGCTTTCACAGCAATTCTCCATGAAAGATCTTGAAGAAGCCACCTATATCTTGGGACTTCGACTCTATAGAGATAGATCAAAGAGGATAATTAGATTATCCCAATCTACTTACTTGGCAAGATTGTCAAGAGATGTAGTATGGAGAACTCCAAGAAAGGAAATGTTCCTTTCAAGCATGGAGTCACTCTCTCCAAGGGTATGCCTCCCAAGACTCCCGAGGAGATTGAGGGCATGAAGGAGATTCCCTATGCCTTAGCCGTAGGGAGCATCATGTATGCCATGTTGTGCACTCATCCGGATATTGCTCAGGCAGTAAGTGTGGTAAGTAGATACCAGTCTAACCCAGGACAAGAACATTGGATAGTTGTAAAGAACATACTGAAATACCTTAGAAGGACAAAAGAGTTTTGCCTGGTATTCGATGGTAACTTACTACAGATCCAAGGGTATACTGATGCTGATTTCTAGTCAGATCCAGATCATAGAAAGTCTACATCTGGGTACATCTTTACGAAGGGGGCCTGTATAGTTAGCTGGAAAAGCAGCAAACAAGGTTCCACCATAGATTCCACAACCGAAGCCGAATACATTGCCACAAGTCAAGTTGTTAAAGAAGCCATTTGGATGAAGAAATTCTTTCAGGAATTAGGAATAATTCCATCCAGCACATTACCTATTTCACTATTGTGTGAAAATAATGGAGCTATAGCTCAAGCAAAGGAGCCACGAGCCCCCTCGAAGTCGAAGCACATCGACGGGATGTACCATGTACTGGGGAGATAGTTGGTAGAGGGAACGTCCTGATTCAAAAAGTAGCATCAGCGGAGAATGTAGTAGCCCATCAACTAAGTCACTTATACAAAAGGTGTTTGAGAAACACGTGGAAAAGTATGGGACTCCGGCTTGTAGCCGATTGGATCTAAGTGCAAGTGGGAGTTGTTGGATAGTTATGCCCTTAGCACCAATCAGATTGATGTATCTTGTGACATTTATTGTAAATGAATAAAGTACATAATTGATTCATGTCATTGTGGTGTGTTTCTCTGTATTGACCCATAAACTGGACACTTATGAGACTCGTGTTAGTTTAGAATCTTTACAGCCATTAGATAGATTTGGAGAGGTCTATCCTGCCAAGGCTAACACTGATGTGCTACCAAGTTGGTTGAGGTGGCTTGTTTCAGCTACCAGGGTGAGTCCTGAGGTACATACAGTGTGGGTTTTCTTGAAACCTTGAATCGGACCAATTTTCAGTATTGCCCTGGACCTTGGAGACAGATGGGCAAAATTGGAAAGTTACACCTAACCGCTAGACTCGATTATTGTACTGCACTAGGTGTCAGATTGGACTATCTTTGATATGCCAATTAGTGAGATCCTTAGAGGGGTCAAAACTTGGGTATATATTGGGGCAGTCTGAGAATTGACTTGAGTGGGTGATCATAGTGAAAGAATCAACCCCTTTGTTAGACGAAGTGAATAAATAGGTAATGCACTCTCTCTAATAGAAACCTAAACTGTCGACAGTGGATTTCAAACATTGAGATTTGTTTTTGCAAAATATATATTTATATAAAGATATACATATATATTATGGTTTCAAAATGTTTGCAAAAGGTTTTAAATCTCGTGACCCATGCAAGTGGAGAGTGTAGCACTGCACCTTGTAGCCGAGGGAGAGGTCCTCTCTTGTTGGGCAGTGTTTGATCATTAAAGACTGAGAGGTTAAGTGTAAGACCATTGAGGGTAATACCGGATGAGCTAATCTTACATCGGCCGACAGTTCTTGGGTTTTCATAAGGTGGTTGGATCCAAGAACCATTTAATGTAAATGTTGGGCCCATTGAGAGCCTATGGAGATAGACTCAGGGGTTCACCGTGACATACAATGAATTTGGCCAGGCCTTGTAACAAAGGCTAGGCTGAACCCATGTGGCTGATGTGTAGATCAATGTTAGGGTCCCATGCAACACAAAGAGAGCCAACTAGGCTAGTAGGTTAAGAGTAAGTGAGCACATAAGCTTAATGGGCTTGAGGCCCAATTCGAACTGGGCTTAAGTTAGTTAAATTAAAAGGGGGCGAATTCAGCTTTTAAGTTGATTAGGATTAGCTGAAGGATAAGAGAAGTCTTATCCATTTAAGAGTCCAAATCAAAATATCATATTTGGATTAGGAAACTCTCTCAACTTAGATTAGGAGGCTGATCCAAAGAAGGCTATAAATAAGGGGGCGAATTCCTCAGATTTACAAAAATAGCAAACTGCAGAATTCTTCCCCAGTTCTTTCCGCCCTACCCAGTTCGATCTCCACTTGTGGATCTGATCAAGAATAAATCGTGATATTGTTTCTTGGTAGAAGAAACAATCTGAAGTTGTGCTCACGAGCCCTTTCTCGATTCTTGCTGAAAAATTCAAGTTCTTGCTGAAGAACCATCCTGCTGATCCTGTTTCACTACACATTGTGTCATCTTCAGTGGAAGCAGGTTTTGGTCCTTTCTTTGGGAGGATTCCAGATTTGAATTTAGATCTAGACTCTCTGAGTGGATAGGGTAAGACCCTATCCTATCTGCTGATTTAATCCCAGATCCGCCCCCTCATTTAACTAGTCAAATAGGCCAGTTCGAAATGGGCTTTAGGCCCAATAAGTCTTAGTGCTCAAACTACTTCCAAACTACTGCCCAGTTGGGCTTCTTTGTATGGCGTGGAACCCAAACATTGATCTACACATCAGCCACATGGGTTCGGCCCAACCTCTGTTACAAGGCCTGGCTGAACTTACTGAAACGACAGTAAACCCCTTGAAGCCCATCACATGGACTCCTAATGGGCCCAACACTTACACTAAGTGGTCTCTGGGCCAAGCCACCTTATAAAAACTCAGAGACTGTGGGTACATGCAAGATTAGGCCATCAGGTATTACCCTTAATGGTCTTACACTTAACCTCTTAGCCCATAATGATCAAACATTGCTCGACAAAGAGGACCTCTCCCTCGGCTGCAAGGAACAGTGATGCACTCTCTACTCACATGGATCTCGGGAATTAAAACCTTTTGCAAACATTTTGAAACCATAATATATATATGTATATATTTATATCAATATATTTTGAAAAACAAAATTTCAACGATTAAAATTGGCTGTCAGCAGTCTTGGTTTCCATCAAAGACAATGCATCCCTCGATCATTACCTTTGTCCGACAAAGGGGCTGATCCTGTCACTATGATCACCCACTCAGATGAATTCTCGGACTGTCCCAGCATACCCAGGTTTTGACCCCCTCTAAGGATCTCATTGATTGGCATATCAAAGATTGCCCAATCCGACACCTAGTGTAGTATCATAATCGAGTCTAGGGGTCAGGTGTAACATTCCAGTTTTGCCCACTTATCACCAAGGTCCAGAGCAACACTGGAATTCTGGTCCGGTTCAATGTATCAAGTTAAACCTACACTGCATATACCTCGGGTCTCACCCTGGCGGCTGAGACAGGCCACCCCAACCAATTTGGCGGCACATCAGTGCCAGCCTTATTATGATAGATCTCCCCAGATTAACCCACTGGCTGTGAACATTCTAAACTAACATGAGTCTCATTATGTGTCCTGTTTAAGGGTATTACACAAAAACAAACCACTATAACATGAATCAAATATGCACTTTATTAATTTACAATAAACGTCATAAGTACATCAATCTGATTGGAGCTAAGGGCATACACTATCTAACAGCTCCCACTTGCACTTAGGTCCAGTCTTCTTGAGCCGGAGTCCCATGCTTTCCATGTGTTTTTCAAACACTTTTTTTGTGTGTGGCTTAGTTAATGGGTCTGCTACATTCTTCGCTGACGCTACCTTCTGAATCAGGATGTCCCCGCTACCAACAATCTCCCATAATACATGGTACTTCCTCTCAATGTGCTTCGACTTTGAGTGGGCTCGTGGCTCCTTAACCTAAGTGATAGCCCCATTGTTGTCACACAACAACGGGATGGGTGATGTGCTGGATGAAACTACTCTCAATTTGTGAATGAACATTTTCATCCACACAGCTTCTTTGGCAACTTCACTTGCGGCAATGTATTCGGCTTCGGTTGTGGAATCTGCCGTGGACCCCTGTTTGCTTCTTTTCCAGCAAACAACACACGATCCTATCGTGAAAACATACCCAGATGTAGATTTTCTATCATCTGGATCCGATTGGAAATCGGCATCAGTATACCCCTGGATCTGTAGTGAGCTACCATCGAATACCAGACAAAACTTTTTTGTCATTCGAAGGTACTTAAGTATATTTTTCACAGCGGTCCAGTGCTCCTGCCCTGGGTTGGCCAGGAATCTGCTTACAACACTTACTGTCTGAGCAATGTCTGGACGAGTGCACAGCATGGCATACATGATGCTCCCTACGACTGAGGCATAGGGAATGCCCTTCATGCCCTCAATCACCTCAGAAGTCTTGGGAGACATCTTCTTGGAGAGAGTGACTCCGTGCTTGAAAGGAACATTTCCTTTCTTGGAGTTCTCCATGCTGTATCTCTTGACTATTTTTATAAAGTAAGCATATTGCGATAATCCTATTATCCGCTTCGATCTATCTCTATAGAGTCGAAGACCTAGTATATAGGAAGCTTCTCCAAGATCTTTCTTGGAGAATTGCTTTGAAAGCCATACTTTCACTGTAGTCAACATTCCTACATTATTCACAATGAGTAAAATGTCATCTACATACAAAACCAAAAACGTAACCTTGTCCCCCCCACTGGACTTCCTGTAAACACAGGGCTCATCCGGGTTCTGCTCAAAGTCAAACTTTTGATAGTAGAGTCAAACCGGATGTTCCAACTTCTAGAAGCTTGCTTAAGTCCATATATGGATCTATTTAATTTACATACCATGTGTTCCTGACTGGCAGCTATGAAACCTTGCAGTTGCTGGATATAGATATCTTCAGTAAGATCTCCATTCAGGAACGCAGTTTTGACATCCATTTGCCAAATCTCGTAGTCATGGTATGCTACTACAGCTAGCAGGATCCTAATGGATTTAAGCATGGCCATGGGCGAAAAGGTTTCCTCATAATCGATACTTTCTTTCTGAGTATACCCTTTCACCACTAGACGAGCTTTGTAGGTCTCAACCTTACCATCGGGGCCCTTCTTCCTCTTAAACATCCATTTGCAACCAATTTCTTTTACCCTAGGGGGCGGATCTACTAGAGTCCATCTCAACTCTCATGGAATCTACCCACTTCAAGGAATCTATGTCTAACATAGCTTCTGCATAAGTCACGGGATCCTCCTCACTAGTCAAGGCTTCCACCAGGTAACTATCCTGATCATAGCCAAAACGGACTGGTGGCCTGGATACCCGGGTAGATCTTCTAGGTTGGTCAATACCTGGAACTTGTGGTACACCTCCCACTGGTCCTGAGCGCTCCTTATCAAGAACTATTTCCTGACGATGGGTGTCCAGGATGTAATCATTCTCCAAGAACTGTGCATTTCGACTGCAAAACACCTTCTGCTCACTTGGGTCATAGAATCGGTAATCCACAAAGCCTTTTGAGTAGCCTATGAATAGGCAACGGCTAGTCTTGGATTCCAATTTGTCCGTACTCGTTCTTTTAACGTGTGCTGGACAACCCCAAATCTTCAAGTGTCTGACACTTGGTTTCTTTCCGGTCCAAATTTCGTATGGAGTATTCGGAACTGATTTGGTTGGAACCCGATTCAGCACATATATCACAGTCTCTAATGTGTATCCCCAAAAGGATGTGGGTAACTTTGAGTGTACGAGAAGCGACCAAACCATATCTAATAAGGTCCTATTCCTCCTCTTTAAAACACCATTAAGATGTGGTGTAGCAGGAGGAGTCAACTATGATACTATCCTGTTGACCTTCAAGTAGTCCTTGAATTCATCAAAGAGATATTCGCCTACTCGATCTGATCGAAGGGCCTTAATTTCTCTCTCTAACTGTTTCTCGACCTCTTGTCTGAACTCCTTGAACTTTTCAAAGGATTCAGACTTGTGTCTCATTAGGTACTCGTAACTGTATCGAGAATAATCATCGATAAATGTAATGAAGTACACGTGTTGGTTATGAGTCCTAACACTCAGGAGGCCACATACATCAGTATGTATAAGATCAAGCGTGCCCATACATCTTTCAGGCTTACCGTTAAATGGCCATTTCATCATCTTACCCTGAAGGCAAGGTTTACAAGTGAGAAGATCTTCTATAGTTAGAAAATCCAAAGGACCATCCTTTACCAACCATGTGATATGATCAATATTGATATGGCCAAGTCGATAATGCCACAGGCACGTGGGATTAACTGTATCACGGGTTCTTTTCTTGGGGATATTAGCCGAAATAGTTTCAGCTATGTTAGTTTCTAGAGAATGATGTAGAACATAGAGACCATTCTCCAGTTCCCCGTATAAGATGAGTTTGTTTTTTCTTTTGATAGTAATCGTATTACTAAAGAAAATAGAATATCCATCCGCACACAATTTTGAGACAGAAATCAATTTTTTTTTTAAATTCTGTACAAAAAGACCATCTTTGAGTACAATAGTTCCTTCTCTAAAAATTAATTCTACGGTTCCTATGGCCGCAGCTGCTACACTTGCAGAAGTCCCCAAGTAAAGTGTCACCTCTCCTTCACTCAGCCTTTTGCTTACCTTGAACCCCTGCAGTGAGTTACACGCATGAGTTGAAGCCTCAAAGTCAATGCACCACGACGCAATAACAACGAACAAATTGGTTTCTATGACACAAGATTCGAAATTACCTTTCTTGGATTCCAGGTATTGAGGACAGTTCCTCTTCCAGTGGCTGGTCTGATGGCAGAAGTAACAGGCATCAGATGCCTTGTGTTTCCTCTATTTCTTGGGTTTGGTGGCCTTCTTCTGGGGCTTTCTCTTTGCCCTCCTCTTCTTGCCCTTCTTGCCAGCTTCAACAAGCATGGCTAGGGGCTCATCCTTCTTTATCAGTTCTTCGACCCTCTGCAACATATTGCTGAGTTCCTGAACACTAACATTCAGCTTATTCATATTGTAGTTCATAATGAACGGATTGAAGGACGGAAGGCAAAGAGTTGAGAATGGCGTCTATCTGGGTTGTATGATCCAGCCCGGATCCAAGAGCCTCAAGCTCATTGATGTATCCCATCATTCGGAGACAATGGTCATGAACTTGCTGGCCCTTGGACATCTGCGCGGTCATGAACTATTTCAAGACCTTCTATCGAGTAGAACGATTTTGTTCTTCGTACATTGTCTTTAAACTATCCAATATATCCTTGGCAAGTTCGATCTGATCAAACTGCCTCTGTATCGGATTTTCTAGTGAGGCAATGATATAGCAGCAGGCGATGGAGTTTTTCTCCTCCCATTCCTGATAGAACAATTATGCTCTCCGTACATTATCTTTAAACTATCCAATATATCCTTGGCAAGTTCGATCTAATCAAACTGCCTCTGTATCGGATTGTCCAGTGAGGCAATGATATAGCAGCGGGCGAGGGAGTTTTTCTCCTCCCATTCCTGATAATCCCTTCTCCTAGCCTCAGAAGCCCTATCTCCCGGACGTTCCGGGGCAGGATTCTTGGCTACATTGTCTAGTTTTTCAGAGGTTAAGACCAACATTAGGTTATGATACCAGTCGGCATAGTTTGGGCCCTTAAGCTTGTTGTCGTCAAGAAGCTTTGCAAATTGTTTGTTTGCCATTTTCTGATAAAAGAGCAAACATCAGTCCACAACCTAATTTGATTCATGTTATCTACATAGATATGGCTTTTAATCTATGTTCCATTCCCATTTATTCATCTCTAAGATTTCCCTCCCATCTCAGTGACGGAGACTGCGAATTGTCTCTAGAAATGTGTGAAACCACATAGGGTGCATGGAGCCAATTGTTTCAGCTGCATAACCCCACCACCTTTCTGTGAAGGATCATATCCACTCATCATATGAGCTTTCCCTTTAGCCTCTATCAGATAAGGTTTAGAGCCATTTTAGGTTAAACCTCTCTGTCTAGTGAGTGCTCACCCATCATATTCGTGAACGCCAAGGTACCGTGAGAGAGTTCCCATTTTCTGGTGAAGCCTCTCCCACATCGGTCTATGATGCCCCTATCATCTTATGAAACACTTCGACAGATCCAGCAGCAAATGGATAACCTAATTTTATGGTGCATTTCCTCATTACTGAAGGGCCCATCTTCATGCTAATGATGGAAGGCCTTTAGAGAGTTCATCATATGAATCTCCCTATCACATGCACTCATATTTCAGGAGGGAATAGAAGTTACGCCCTAGTTTAATTTAGGTCAAACCAAAGTGGCTCCCACTGACTTTATGAAAGTCGGATTTCTAGTGGGCCCTAAACAGCTAGGGTTCCGCACGTAACTTTTTCAGGGTTGTGGGGCCCACCACTGAGGGAGATCTCCAATGATCTTTAGGGATAAAATTGATCCAATCAATTAATATCCTTAAAGCCCATTTTGATTCATAATATTATCAATTAATATTATCTAGGTATATGGGCCGAATAGGGTTAGCAGTTCGGCTCATATAGCTTTTCCTGCAATTAGTGGGCTTTAGTGGTTTTAACTCTTTAAAACCGGGTTTCATAGGTATGGGCTGAATTAAATCTTCTAATTAAACATCAATCCCTGACCCAAGAGTGGGAGAAAACATGGCTGAAAACAGCCCCCATCGAACCACAGATTCGGTCAAAATAGTTTGGTCCAATCTGGTTCGAATTGGTCTGGGATTGATTTTCAATTCAAGATTCAATTCAAGAAACAATCTAAAATTAAAACTACTGATCAAAGACAATCAAGAATCAGTCTATGGGTTGTTCGCACGAATCCAACCTGCAAAACAAACATCAGAACACAGTTTGCAGTTTCACAAACTGCAAATCGCAGATAGCGATTTTGATATCTGCGAAATATCCTTCTGCGCCGCCAACTTCGATCAAGAAAATAAAATAAATAGAAAACCTAATTTTTATTAATATTACATCTGATCAAATCCTATACATTTAGTCTAGAAAATTAAAAAAAAAATTATTTACAAACCAAGAATGAATAGAAAACTACAAATCACAGAGTTTGGGATGATCTGAATGGTTTGCCCCCTCCTCCTTTTATAGGCTTAAAGAGAGCTCCTAATCTCATTAGGAGTTTCCTAATCCAAATCTGTATTTGGATTCGGAGTTCTCTTTAAGAGATAAGGATAAATCCTTATCTTATCTGTAAATTAGATTAGCTCTCTCCTAATCTCATTAGGAGATTTCCAGATCCCAATTCAGATCTAGACTCTCTGAGTGGATAGGGTAAGACCCTATCCTATCTACTGATTTAATCCCAGATCCACCCCCTCATTTAACTAGTCAAACTAGGTCAATTCGAAATGGGCTTTAGGCCCAATAAGTGTAAGTGCTAAAACTGCTTCCAAACTACTGCCTAGTTGGGCTTCTTTGTATGGCATGGGACCCAAACATTGATCTACACATCAGCCACATGGGTTTGGCCCAGCCTCTTTTACAAGGCCTAGCTGAATTTACTAAAAAGACAGTAAACCCCTTGAAGCCCATCACATGGGCTCCTAATGGGCCCAACACTTACACTAAGTGGTCCCTGGGCCAAGCCACCTTATAAAAACCCAGAGACTGTAGGCAGATGCAAGATTAGCCCATCAGGTATTACCCTTAATGGTCTTACACTTAACCTCTCAGCCCATAATGATCAAACACTGCCCGACAAAGAGGACCTCTCCCTTAGCTGCAAGGAACAGTGATGCATTATATCTTTATATAAATATATTTTGCAAAACAATATTTTAACGATTGAAATCGGCTGCCGGCAGTCTTGGTTTCCATCAGAGAGAGTGCATCCCCGATAATTACCTTTGTCCGACAAAGGGGCTGATCCTGTCACTATGATCACCCACTTAGATGAATTCTCGGACTGTTCCAACATACCCAGGTTTTGACCCCCTCTAAGGATCTCATTGATTGGCATATCAAAGATAGCCCAATCCAACACCTAGTGCAGTATCATAATCGAGTCTAGGGGTCAGGTGTAACATTCCAGTTTTGCCCACTTATCACCAAGGTCCAGGGCAATACTGGAATTCTGGTCCAGTTCAAGGTATCAAGTTAAACCTACATTGCATGTACCTCGGGTCTCACCCTGGCGGTAGAGACAAGCCACCCCAACCAACTTGGTGGCACATCAATGTCAGCCTTATCAGGATAGATCTCCCTCGATCGAACCACTGGCTATGAACATTCTAAACTAACACGAGTCTTATTACGTGTCCAGATTAAGGGTATTACACAGAAACACACCACTATAACATGAATCAAATATGCACTTTATTCATTTACAATAAATGTCATAAGTACATCAATATGATTGGAGCTAAGGGCATACACTGTCTAACATTAACCAAATTAGATTTGAACTAAAACTCAAATAAGCAAGAACTATATAGCCGATTTGAGCAATTAGTAGAAAATTTTGAGAACTCAGTTCTCAGAATGGGCGAATGATCTGAAACTTTGGTGAATATATTCTATTATATTATAGAACTGTTCTATTATGGATTATTGAATTCTTGGGCTGAAAGTGTGATGGAGATCAAAATCTTGATGGTGGCAAGTTTTGTGTACACGAAATTCATTATTTTGATTATGTGGTTTGTCATTAATTATTTTCTTTTTCTAGAATGAATGTATTAGGTTTTTCTTATGTAAGCAACATAAATTAGGTTTTTTCTATTTTTTTACATCAGAGAAATCGTTGGAGCGTGTAGAGAAGACAGAGCTTGAAGATGGAGATCGATCTATAGATTGTAGTTTCGCAATGTTGCAGTTTTGTCTGGATTGGATTCAGACCATCACACTATCAGTCCTAGCTATTTGTTTGTTGTTTATTTTTTGTTTTAATTGTGTCATAACTGAGAATTTCATATCATTACCTATGTAAATTGATGCATGTTTTGGACACCAAACCCTAGGCCAATTTGACCTAGTTTTGGTCCAATCTTGTTGGGCCGAACCTATGCTTCTTTGGGGTCTGATCACAACTCCTTGGATCACGGTTTAAGTGATCCAAAATCAGTTTTAGGCCAGGGGTTTGAGAGCCCATTGCATGGACCAATTCGGCCCATACTTGAAAACCCCTTTTATGCTAGATTAAAGCAAGACTAGCCCATTTCAGCATGGAATGCTATATGGGCCGAACTGCTTTTTGCAGTTTAGTCCATATACCAAGATAAAATTATTAGATAATTTGATCCATTGATGGGCTGATCATATGTTAATCTAAGTGAATATGAAATTTACAAGTTTTAAATTGATTTGGATCAATTGTGTGTGTGTGTGAAGTGTACTTAACAAAAACCGCATAAATTAAAAATAAGCCATAAAACTAAAAAATGGAATAGAGTAAATCTACGTCTCATCTTTAGGTAGCTACTAGCACTAGACTATTTAGACAAAAAAAAGAAAAAAATAATAGATCATAAATCATAAAAGAAAAAGAAAAAGAGTAACCAGCATGCAATTATTGAAATAACTTGAAACAATGTGCATAATTGTGAAATGATAACAATCCTATTACAAACATACTTCTAAGGTCTGTAGAGAGTAACCATACCATTCAATAGTTTAACTAGAACCATCGAACTCAATTGTCACTCTTCTGCACTTCTTTGAACGCTTTTTTCTCCTTAAGAGGTCCTCAAGCTTTAGAATGGATTTTAGTTCATTTTGGAGGTTCAAGGATGTTGATTATGTGGCCCACGGTGGGAGAAAACACTCTTGGATGACTGTGTTTCCTCTTGCATTTTTGTTGGCTTCAAACATGCTTCGGACTGTTCTTCTTGAATGTATATACGACTTCAAGGGGATTTCATGGCTTCAAACACATATGGGGGACTCTAAAGATGTTGGAAAGTGAGTGGGCAAGGTCTCGGTATGTGAAGGGTATTCCCTAGGCTAATGGGGGTAGAATTCTCTCCCTAAGATAGATTATGTGTGTTTAGGTTAAGATGAGTTCATTGGATGTGATGGAGGTTTTCTCACGAGTTTGGATGTGGGTTTGGGAAGCTTGGGGCTGCTAGGGACATGAAGGGGGTATTCTCTAGGCTAATGGGGGTATAGTTCTCTCCTTAAGTTAGATTGGGTGTCTAGAATGTGAGAAATGGGTGGTAATTATAGATTTTTTGGGAGGATTCAAGAAGGGAATGAAGTGCTGAGATTGGGAGGCAAGAGAGATCAAAGGTTGAGGTTTAAAAGGGTTTTTAAAGGGAGATTGATTGAGATAATGGGCTGTCAAGACAGTTTTGGGAGAGATCCTCTCAATCAATCAAGACAATGAGTGGAAGGTTTTACTAATTTACCTAAATTGGACATTCCAAGTTTAGGTGACTGGTTTGATTGATTGGAAGCTCCTATCTGGTCAAATCTTGGATTTTAAGATGGTTATAGAGGCTGGGAAAATGTTTTGGTCGTGGGATGCCCTAGGCTTGAAGTTGTAGTGAAGGGAATTCCAAATGGAAGGCTTGGATTAAGTCTAGCGTCGGGTCTCAAGATGAAGGGGTTAATGGTATCAGAATTAGGCAATAATGGTACCATCTGTCTAAAAGGTTGGATTTTAGATTTCATGAGGCATAGGGTTCAGGATCAAAGATGATCCCGATTAGACAATCAAAATCGGTTTTGGCTTCGGGTCTTGAGATGAAGGGGCAAACAGTGTCGAATTTAGGTGATCTTGGTGTTGTCATATTTGGATTTCCGGGTTCTATGTACCTATGGTTTTGGATTTCTGATTTGATGTGAAATAAGGTTCAGGATCAAAATGACTCCAATTGGATGATCGGAATCGGTTTCGACTTCGAATCTTAAGATGATGGGGTAAACGATGTTGGACTCAAGTGATCTTGGTGTCATTGGATTTGGATTTTTGGATCTATATACCTATGGTCTCGGATTTTGGATTTGATGGGAAATGAGGTTTATGATCAAAATAACTCTGATCAAATGATCAAAATCGATTTCTGCTTCGGGTCTTAGGATGAAGGGGTAAACAGTGTTGGATTTGAGTGATCTTGATGTCGTTGGATTTGGATTATTGGGCTCTAGATACATATTATTTTGGATTTCTGATTTTATGTGAAATAGGGTTCAAAATCGAAATGATCTCGATTGGACGATCAAAATCAATTCCAGCTTCGGGTGTTAAGATGAAGTGGTAAACGGTGTTGGATTTGAGTTGATCTTGGTGTCGTTGGATTTAGATTTTTGGGTTGTATGTACTTATGATTTTGGATTTCTAATTTGGTGTGAAATGAGGTTCAAGGTCAAAATGACTCCAATCGGACGATTAGAATCAGTTCCAACTTCGGGTCTAAAGATGAAGTGTTAAATGATGTCGGATTTGGGTTATCTTGATGTCGTTGGGTTTTATTTTCTAGGCTTTACATACCTATGGTCTTAGATCCTTGAGGCCCCAACTTTTGTAAAATTACAAAAATACCCCTAGGTCAACTGCAAAGTTAGTTGAAGCATGTTTGAAGCTCGAATTGCTACAGAAAGAATAAGGAGTGTAAAAAAGGGGTGTCTACATGGAGGAATTTTAAGTTGAGATTTGTTGGGTAGGTATTTTGGGAGGTCTTAAGTCTAATGGTGGTGTCTAATCCGGTGGTCAAAGTGTAGATGGGGGTTGATTGAGACCACTAGTTTGGTATCCGGTAAATTTAATGGTAGGTTTGAGGACTCTTAGGTCAAAATTTGGGTTCTTAGGGATTTTTGGCTTTTCGAAGGGATCGAAAGAGCTTGATCGAGTGTTTAGGGTGAATTGGGGGTTCAAGCGGCAAATCGAACAAAAATTGTGTATTGACGCCAAAAAGTTTCCCATGTCAAACATATGGAGTTGTCTTGTGTACTTTATCACCCTCTCTAAATGTCCTTGGTTTCACCATTTTGTTGAAGTTAGAGGCCATGAGCTGTTATACTTTATTTGTTTTTGTAGACACTTTTTTTGCACTTCGTTTATTGTTTCCAACCTATCACAAATCATTCGGTCCATCTATTCTGTTTTGAATTGTTTCCCCATTATATAGGCCACCCTGGCGAACACTATTTGTATCTCCATGGACTAGACTTCCTCTTGCTTGTATACCAATGAGTTTGGTGTTGCCTAGGTCCCTTTCCTAATCAACGTTCTATATGCCCAAAGTATACTAGAGAGTTTATCTACCCAGTCCTTTTGGTTTTCGGCCACCATCTTCCCCAGCATATTCAACAAAGTTTTATTGGTCGCCTTTGCCTATCCATTACCTTATGGGTAGTTAGTGGATGTTCCTAATCGCTCCCCATATTGACCCAACAAGTTGCGAATTTTCTGATTCTTGATGAACAACCCATTGTTTGTTAAAATTCTCATGGGTGTGCCAAAGTGATGGATTGTGCTTCCCAAGAAAGTTTGCCACATTCTTAATGACTATCCATCTCAAGGGAATTTCCTCAGCCCACCTGGTGAAATAATCTGTAGCTACGATGATGAAACAGTATCCCTTGGATGTGGGGTTTATTTTTCGAATGAAATCCACTCCCCATGTGTGGAAGGCTAAGGTGCGACTACTGGGTGGAGTTTGTTGACTGGTTGATGGATTCAACGACCATGTATTTGATAGGTGTGGTACCTTCTCAGTATTTTTGCATATCTTCTAGTATAGTCGAACAATAGAAGCCAAGATGCAGGATGTGATTATAAAAGGTCATTTGTCCCCGATGAGTTGTGGGCTCAAAGCTATGGGCTGCATCCAAGTTTTCCTCTATTTTATCACTTGCGATGCATTGCAAAGGTTTCCCTATATATGACTTTCTATAAAGTAGCCCATTTTGTAGATAGAATCTCTTGACTTTAGATAGAAGCCTTTTCCTCAATATGGTTTCAATGGACATGGTGCCATCTTTCAGGTATGCGATGTATGTATCTCTCCAATCTGCTTCAACCACTGTGACGCACTCATACTTATTTGTCTTTGAGATACACTTTAACAGTCATGCAACCTAGTAGCATCGCTTTTAATTTCAGGCTAGTGATAACCTAGACATTGTAGCCTCCTATGAAGGGAAGTGGTAATCTCTCCACAGTAGTTCTCATGAGTCTCTCTTAATATCACTACTGCCTCCCTGGGCCCTAAACATCGTGCTCTCACTCTGTCTGCCATTTTGAAATAAAACATTCCATGTACTAGCTGATATTGTAGCAAGATCTTATTGTCTTAGGTTATAGAGGTTGGATTTATTACGGCTAGTCTCCAATCAACTTCCCGAACTTGGTCTTTTGTCTCTACCCAAGGAACAAACCTGTTCATCGAGGGCTAACCTTGCATTCTGATGTTTATGGTAATGGGTTCCTCACTTGGCTGAATTTTGGACCCAAGGATGGCAAGTTTATCAATATATCTATCTTTCGCCCTTTTTCGATGCTCATATGTTACTTTCAAGTCATTGGTAAGGCTTTGTATCAAGGTTCCGTTGGGTGGATATTTCTTTGATGGTTATCTCCCCTCCCATCTAGCCTATAACTAACTTAGAATCCCTCATCACTCACACTTTCTTAGTCCCCAAATCCCTTGCAACAACCAATCCAAGTATAAGTGCCTCATATTCTGCAATATTGTGATAACAAGAGAACTGAAGTTTGAAGGAATAGGTAATGGTGTTTCTGGATAGAGAAGTTAATGTCACACCTGCACCAAGGAATAGGTACAACTGCCGTCGAACGTCAGCTCCCTCTCAGCGTCTTCTACTGCTGCAATAAGGGGAAGTTCCCTGGGAATCTCCCAAAGATGTCAAATTTGTCAGTTGTGGGGAAAGATACTAGGAAGTCTGCTATTTCTTGACACATAATGGCCTTGGACGGTGAATACTAGTGCCAAACACTACCACTCCATATGAGAATTATTAAATAGTGTATGCCCTTAGCTCCAATTAAATTGATGTATATAGATATCCCATTTTTATGCTCTTTAGTCTTTCTGCAACATTTTGAGCTTCAAGCATGCTTTAGCTAACCTCTCAGTCGAATTGGGAGTATTTTTAGAATTTTACAAAAGTTGGGGCCTCAAGGATCCAAAACCATAGGTACATAGAGCCCGAAAAACCAAACCCAATGACACCAACATCACCCAAATCCGACATTGTTTACCCCTTCATCCTAAGACCCGAAGTCAAAACCGATTTCGATCGTCTGATCGGAGTCATTTTGATCATGAATGTCATTTCGCATCAAATCCAAAACCCAAGACCATAGGTAGACAGAGCCCAAAAATTCAAATCCAACAACACTAAGATCACCCAAGTTCGACATCGTTTACCCCTTCATCCTGAGACTTGAAGCCAAAACCAATTTCAATCGTCTGATCGGAGTCATTTTAATCCTAATTCTCATTTCACATCAAATCCAAAATCCAAAACCATAGGTACATAGATCCTAAAATTCTGAGTCCAACGAAAGATTTGAAGTCGGAACCGATTTTGATCGTCCGATTGGAGTCATTTTTTATCATATCCTCATTTCAAATCAAATCCAAAATCCAAGACCACAGGTACATAGAGCCCAAAAATCCAAATCCAATGACACCAAGATTGTCCAAGTCCGACACCATTTACCCCATCATCCTAAGATCCAAAGTTGGAACTGATTCTAATCGTCCGATCGGAATCATTTTGGTCCTAATCCAAATTTCAAATCAAATAAAAAATTTGAGACCATAGGTATGTAGATCCCGAAAATTCAAATTCGACGACACCAAGATCACCCAAATCCAACACCATTTACCCCTTCATCCCAAGACCCAAAGTCGGAACCAATTCTGATCGTTCGATCGGAGTTATTTTGATCATGAACCTCATTTCACATCAAATCCAAAATCCAAGACCATAGGTACATAGAGTCCGAAAATTCAAATCTAAGAACACCAAGATCACCCAAGTCCGACACCATTTACCCCCATTATCCTAAGACCCAAAATCGGAACAAATTCTAATCGTCTGATCGGAGTCATTTTGATCATAAAACTCATTTCACATCAAAATACAAATCTGAGACCATAGGTATGTAGGTCCCAAAAATCCAAATCCGACGACACCAAGATCACCCGAGTTCGATACCATTTACCCCTTCATCTCAAGACCCGAACCATAACCAATTCGGATTGCCCAATTGGGATCATTTCGAGTCCAACGGTACCAAGATCGTCCAATTCCGACATCGTTAGCCCCTCCATCTTGAAACCTGAAGCTAGATTTGATCTAGGCCCTCCATTTGAAATCCTCTTCACAATAACTTCGAACCTAGGGCATTCCACGACCTAAACTTCCCTCAGGCTCTAGAAACATCTTAAAAATCTAATATTTGGCCATCTAGAGTTTACAATCAATCAAGTCAATCACCTAAACTTGGAATGACCTTTAAACTTCAACCATTGATCTTTTTAGTATCCCAATTTCAGCCCTTCATTCCCTTCTAGAATCCTCCCCAAAAATCTATAAATACCACCCCTTTCTCACATCCTAGACACACAATCTAACCTACATAAGCTAGCTTAGGAAGAGAGCTCAAATCCCATGGCCATTACCTATGTCCCAAAACCTCTCCACTCACTCTCCATCATCCCTAAAGTCCCCCATATCATTTTGAAGCCAAAGAACATCCTTGGGTCATGCCTCAATTCAAGAAAGAAACATAAAACATTCTTGAAGCAAAGATCTTGTTGCAAAAAAGTTACAGTCATCTAACATGTTTTCTGACATTTTGGGTTACATAATCAACGTCATTAGCCTCCCAAATAACTGAGAATTCATCTTGAAACCAAGGAGTCTCTCAAGGTTTCAAAGGCCTCATGAAGGACATAACAAGGGCAATTGTCAAGGTCGGAGTTATTGTGGGAAGCTATTTAATGTAATGATAAAATGGGAGAGGCGACTCCTACTTTGTGACGCCAACTATTAAGGTATGCCGTTCTCTACTTCCATTCTTTTATTATTATTTTTTTTTTTGTCATGTAGGTCCGCTGTTTCTATTATATTTTAGAAAGCTTTTGCTTCTTTCAAAGTAACCGAGTAGGATTAGTTTATTAGTTGTCCGAAGATGAAAGTCCCACCCTTAGAGTGCTCTTTGTTTAGTCCAGCAATCACTTGCATGCACTTTCTTTTTTTTTTATCCTTTATTTGTTTTTTTTTTGGTTTTTAGTTCATTATTTTCACTTTTACATAAATTCCTGGAATCGTTAGAATTTCATGCCAATCATTTCCTAATTAATTGTTTAAAAAACGTCTACTATCATTTTTTGAAAATTGCATTAGAATGGTTGTGTTTCATGTTTTTCTTAGAGAATTAAATTCGGCCTTTTTCTTATCAAGCATTTAAGTGGGTCCCTCTTTTATTTTAAATTTCATTAGCATTATCCTATTTGCCTAATTAGCTTTCTACATTTGCATTTGCATATCTAAGTAGTTCCATCCGTATCTTCTTATCTTTGAATTAGTGTAGAATAGTTTGCATAACCCAAGCATTAAATTTCTAGTTTGTATTCATAGTTAATTTATTTGTGTTACAATTAGAATTAGGTCACCTTAATTTTAATTAATTACATGTCATTTGCAAATTTAGGATCTTGCTCCTTTTGTTCTTTTAAGCTGTTACCATAATACGATTAATTTTCTTCTTCCAGTTAGCTAGTACTTTTTAGCATTAGTTTAGAACTTTGACAATGCTTTTTCAACATTCCTCTTATGATTTAAATAGGGTAATTTGTCAATTAATTTTCTTTAATGATATCAATCGTTCTTAGTTGCTTTAGTCCTAGCATTATTATTCATGTATAGTTTATTGCTAGCTTATAGATTTTACACTTAACTTTTCATATCTCCATGGCATGTAGTAGGTTTCGTCCATTAGTCACTCATTAGTCACAATTTCAGTTCTCTTTTTTTTTTCTGCAAATAATTAGTTTGTTAATTTATTAACCCACTCCATCGTTATCATTCTAATAGTTCAAATGCATCTCTTAGTTTATTGATTAAATGCTTAGAACTTCCTCGATTTCAATGTCATCAAGAAAATAAAATGTTTTTCTTGAAAAATCCTGGATTTTCCTAAATTCCCAATTTCAAAAATTTAGGTGGCAACTCCAAACTCCATATCCAAATCCGTCCCCCCTCCAGGTCGGGTAGCCACAGATGGCAACTCCACTGGGGACCTTCTAAGAGGACCTAACTCAAAAAAAAAACAATTTCCAAAGACTATTTAATTAGTTGTGGGCTTTCACACATGATACACACACTTGACACATGTTGCATTGCATTTTGTCCTTCCGACTCGACTATAGGCGGCCCTTGGTATGATTGCTTAGGGATAACCATCTATGAAAGAGGAGGACCCTTCTCTCTTGCCTTCGATATATCCTACCATCGCTTGAATAAGGTTGGTGGCTCTGGATAAATGAGGTGAGACCTCAACTACATACCCAAGACTTGTCTTGAGGTATATGGGTAGCCACAGGTGGCGACTCCATTACATAACCTCAGTCAAGTCGAGCTACCCATATACCTCAAGACAAGTCTTGAGTACGTTGTTGAGGCCTCACCTACATCCCTTAGGAGCCTATAGAAACAAACTCAAGCCATTGCATGTAGAGCCCTAACAACTACCCTTAGAAGCCACAACTAGGCATTTTACTTCATTGGTACTTGTTTTTACTTGTCTTTTACTTGCACTTAGCATTCTTGTTGTCTTGCATCTATTTTTGTTGCATTTGTACTCTTGTTCTTGTTTTTGCTTAAGTAACCAGGTAGGAGCAATTGCGGGCCCACTCAGGTACAATTCTTCCTTTTCTTTCAAATAAAAGCCTACACAACCCAAAACCATGGTTACAACCCAAGGTCAACCTAACCCAGGTATGGACTTCTCATAATACCTAAGGGTTATTGAACAGATGTGTCGGAACCATATAGAAAAATTCCAAACTCAAATAGATTTGTTCAAGAATGAAGTCAAACAGCTCTGACCCAATGATCAGCAAGGAGCAAAGCATTCAGGCCCAACCATCATGGGCCACATCTATGCTAGTCCAACCCAACCAAGGGCTATACAACCAAACCCAAAGTTCATGGTCCCCATGCTTTCCAATTCAGCCCAACCAAGGGAAAATCACTCAATCCCAACCATTATGGACCTCATCCATGCCAATTCAATCAAACCAAGGTCAAATCACTCAAGCCCAACCATCATGGGCCACATCTATGCTAGTCCAGTTCAACCAAGGGCAATACAATTAGAGCCAACCATTATGGGCCACATCTATACCAATTCAGCCCAACCATAGGCAAAATATGAAAGGGATGGTAGAATCCATCGTATGGACGCCAAAACTGTTGCGGAATGGGTGGACGAATTTCAAAAATTTCCTACCTACCTTCCAACTAGGAATCTCATTCCCTGATTTTAGAATAAAGATTCAAGGATCCTACTTGAACCAAATCTAAACCAAAAGAGAAGGGAGTGATTATACCTGATCCAGAGAAACAATATCTCCCAAAGTTGGTGTTCACGCCCAAAGAAGACACCAAGATCTGCTCCTACTGAAAATGACACAGCAACTATGGAACAGAACCAGCAGAGTGCATCCCACACACTGAATCCTTCACAAGAATCCTTTGGAAACAAAGAGCACCGAACGGAATCAGCCTTTCAGCAAAGACTGATATCAAGAACTCTTTCTTGATCTTTTCTCTCACAGAGAAAATTGAACTGTAGTAGATGGTGGCAGCTACTGAAGAAGAAGGCTAGAGAAGAAGATGGCAAACTGCTTTTTCTTCTCTAGGGTTTCTGAGATCATATCTCAAAACTACAGAGTCT
Organism: Nelumbo nucifera; assembly: GCF_055504915.1. Lineage (NCBI taxonomy): Eukaryota > Viridiplantae > Streptophyta > Magnoliopsida > Proteales > Nelumbonaceae > Nelumbo > Nelumbo nucifera. The sequence continues at coordinate 42,952,086 of NC_142654.1, forward strand.
CCTGTGAAATCCCTAGGGTTTGAATTCTTGTAATTTGAATTAGGGTTTCCTCCAATTGCTTAATGATTAAGAAAACCTCCTAATCATATCAGGAGTTGCCCTTTTCCAAATCTGTATTTCGATTAGGACTTTTCTTAATCTTATCTGCAGATTAGATAAGCTTTTGGGCTCATCTTAATTTCATATCCGCCCCCTGTTAATGACTGATCAAATCGGCCCAGTTCGAAATGGGCTTTAGGCCCAATAAGAATTAAGTGCTCAAAAGTCTTCCAAACTACTGCCCAATTGGGCTTCTTTGTATTGTGTGGGACCCAAGCATTGATCTACACACCAGCCACAAGGGTTCGGCCCAGCCCCTGTTACAAGGCCTAGCCGAATTCACTAAAGAGCCCAATGAACAGCCTGAGCCCATCACATGGACCCTATAGGCCCAACATTTACACTAAGTAGTCCCTGGGCCAAGCCATCTTATAAAAACCCAGGGACTATGGGCAAGTGCAAGACTAGCCCATCAGGTATTATCCCAAATGGCCTTCACTTAACCTCTCAGCCCATAATGATCAAGCACTGCCCAACAAGAGAGGACCTATCCCTCGGTTGCAAAAAACAGTGCTGCACTCTCTACTCACATGGATCCCGGGAATTAAAATAATTTGCAAATATTTTGAAACCATACTTAGGTATATATCATATATATAAATTTTGCAAAACAAAATTCCATCGATTGAAATCAACTGCCGGCGGTTTGGTTTCCATCAGAGAGAGCATCCCCGATCATTACCTTTGTTCGACAAAGGGGCTGATCCCGTCACTATGATCACCCACTTAGATGAATTCTCATACTGTCCCAACATACCCAGGTTTTGACCCCCGCTAAGGATCTCACTAATTGGCATATCAAAGACAGCTCGATCCGACACCTAGTGCAGTACCATAATCGGGTCTAGGGGTCAGGTGTAACTTTCTAGTTTTGTCCATCAATCTCCAAGGTCCAGGGCAATACTGGAAATCTGGTCCGGTTCAAGGGTTCAAGTAATCCTACACTGCGTGTGCCTTGGGTCTCACCCTGGCGGCTGAGACAAGCCACCCCAACAGTTGGCAGCATACCAGTGTCAGCCTTGGTAGGATAAATCTCCCCAGACTTATCCAACGCTTGTGAACATTTAAAACCAACACAAGTCACATTAAGTGTCCAGTTTTAGGGTCTTACACAGAAGTATTCCACACAACATGAATCAAACATGTACTTTATTTATTTACATTAAATATCAAAAGTACATCAGAACTGATTGAAGCTAAGGGCATACAAAAACTGTCCAACAGCTTCCACTTGCACTTAGGTCCAATCTGGTACAAGCTGGAGTCCCATACTTTCCATGTGTTTCTCAAACACCTTCTGTGTGAGTGGCTTAGTTAATGGGCCTGCCACATTATCCGCTGATGCTACCTTTTGAATTAGGATGTCCCCTCTACCAACGATCTCCCGCAGTACATGGTACTTCCTCTCGATTTGCTTTGACTTCGAGTGGGCCCGAGGCTTCTTAGCCTGGGCGATCGCTCCATTATTATTACATAACAACGGGATGGGTGATGTGCTGGATGGAACGACTCCTAATTCGTGAACGAACTTCTTCATCCACACAGCTTCCTTGGCAGCTTCACTTGCGGCAATGTACTCGGCTTCGGTTGTGGAGTCTGCCGGGGACCCCTATTTGCTGCTTTTCCAGCAAATAGCACACGATCCTATCGTGAAAACATACCCAAATGTAGACTTTCTATCATCTGAATCCGACTGAAAATCGGCATCAGTATACCCCAGAACTTGCAGTGAACTACCATCGAATACCAGACAAAACTCTTTTGTCCTTCGCAGGTACTTGAGTATGTTCTTCATAGCAGTCCAATGTTCATGCCCTCGGTTGGCCTGAAACCTACTTACAACACTCACTACCTGAGCTATGTTAGGGCGAGTGCAAAGCATAGCATACATGATGCTCCCTACAGCTGAGGCATAGGGAACGTCTTTCCTGCCCTCAATCTCCTCAGAAGTCTTGAGAGACATCTTCTTGGAGAGAGTGACTCCGTGCCTGAAAGGAACGTTTCCTTTCTTGGAGTTCTCCATGTTGTACCTTTTGACAATTTTGTCAATGTAAGCAGCCTGGGATAATTCAATTATCCGCTTCGATCTATCTCTATAGAGTCGGAGACCCAGTATATAGGAAGCTTCTCCAAGATTTTTCATGGAGAACTGCTGTGAAAGCCACACCTTGATCAAAGTCAACATTCCTACATCATTCCCAAAGAGTAAGATATCGTCCACATATAACACCAAAAAGGTGACCTTATCCCCACTAGACTTCCTATAAACACAGGGCTCATCCGGATTCTGCTCAACGTCAAATGATTTGACGGTAGAGTCAAAACGGATGCCCCAACTCCTAAAAGCCTGCTTAAGTCCATATATGGATCTATTAAGTTTACATACCATGTGTTCCTGACCAGCAGCAATTGAGCCTTGTAGCTGCTGCATGTAGATATCTTCACTAAGATCTCCATTCAGGAACGCGGTTTTGACATCCATTTGCCAAATCTCGTAGTCATGGTATACTGCTACAACTAGCAATATCCTAATGGATTTAAGCATGACCATGGGCGAAAATGTTTCCTCATAGTTGATGCCTTCTTTTAGAGTATACCCTTTCGCCACCAAACGAGCTTTGTAGGTCTCAATCCTGCCATCAGGGCCATTCTTCCTCTTATAGATCCATTTGCAACCAATTGCTTTTACCCCGGAGGGCAGATCTACTAGAGTGTAGACTCCATTGGCCTCCATTGAGTCTATCTCAGCTCTCATGGCCTCCACCCACTTCTGGGAATCTATGTCCAACATAGCTTCCGCGTAAGTCACGGGATCCTCCTCACTAGTCAAGGCTTCCACTAGGTAATTATCCTGGTCATAACCATAACGGACTGGTGGCCTGGATACCCGACTGGATCTTCTAGGTTGGTCACTACCTGGAACCTGCGGGACATCTTCCACTGATCTTGAGCTCCCCTCATCAATAACTATTTGCTGACGGTGAGTGTCCAAGATATAATCCGTCTCTAAGAACAGGGCATTTCGACTATAGAACACTTTCTGCTCACTTGGGTCATAGAAAAGATAACCAAGTGAATCCTTTGGGTAGCCTACAAATAGGCAACGGTTGGTCTTGGATTCCAACTTGTCCGCACTCGGTCTTTTTACGTGCGTAGGACCATCCCAAATCTTCAAGTGTCTGACACTTGGTTTCTTTCTGGTCCATAGTTCGTATGGAGTTTTTGGAATCGATTTGGTTGGAACCCGATTCAACACGTAAATTGCGGTCTCTAATGCATATCCCCAAAAGGATGTGGGTAATTCCGAGCGTGTGAGAAGTGACTAGACCATGTCTAACAATGTCCTATTCCTCCTCTCTGAAACACCGTTAAGCTGGGGTGTTGCAGGAGGAGCTAACTGTGAGATAATCCCATTGGCCTTCAAGTAGTCCCTGAATTCGTCAGAGAGATACTCGCCACCTCGATCTGATCGAAGGGCCATAATTTCTCTCCCTAATTGTTTCTCAACCTCTTGTCTGAACTCTTTGAACGTTTCAAAGGATTCAGATTTATGTCTCATTAGGTACACGTAACCATATCGTGAGAAATCATCGGTAAAGGTAATGAAATACACGTGTTGGTTGTGGGTCCTAACACTCAGGGGACCACATACATCACTATGTGGTCCAATGACCTTAGGGTTATGGGGCCCACCATGAAAGGAAGGGGTCATCCAATGACCTTAGGGGGCACCATGGCAATGATGCGCATTCAGCCATGGTGTGCGCAAGAGCCACTAACGAATCATCATGGGCCAAGTGCTTATGGCCCATGGTCGCAGCACATCAAACATCCACACATCACATGATATGGAAAGAATTGATCCAATCAATTGCTTACTGTAAAGCCCATTAATCAGCCCATTTGAAAAGCACAACATTAACAAGTAACATCATCTAGGTATATGGGTTGAATCGCAGTTAACAGTTCGGCCCATATAGCTTTTACGCAAAATGGGCTTCTGTAGTTTTAACCTCTTAAAACTGGGCTTTACAGGTTGGGCCAAATTGGTTCCTCCAATTAAAAATTGATTTCAGACTTGAAAGGGAAAATAACAGGACTGAATACAGTCCCTTTCGAACCCAGATTCGGTCCAAACAGCTTTGGTCCAATCTGGTCCGAAACGGTCAAAAAACAATTTTTTTAATTCAAGAAACAATTCAATGAAAGATCTAAAATTAAAATTCTAAGTTTTGACAATCAAAAAAAGATCTGGACTATTCGCACAACCTGCAAAATAGAGGTTAGTAACTAGGGTTGCAGTTTCCCAAACTGCAAAAATGCAGATAGCGAACTCTCCATTTGTGAATCTCCAGCGCCGCCACCTTCTCAATCAAGAAAAAAAAACAGAAATCCTATTTCTATTAAATAATTACATTATTGATTGAATCCTATACATTCAGTCTAGAAAAATAAAAAATAAATTATTTTACAGACCGGAATGAATAGAAACTGCAAATAACAGGTGCACAGTCATTCTGCGCCAAATTTGATCTTCGAACTCCATGTATGAACAGTCCATTAAATCAAAAATAAAATAAGAACAATTCTAAATTAAATTTCAGATTTAACAAAAATTAATTTCTGATCAATCGCCCCTACAAGAAACAATTTTTTGAAACAAAATTGCAAACTGCGCAATACCTAGATAGAACGGCTTCTACCGAATTGCACAGGTTCAGATCTGATCTCTTGGTTCAAGATTCGAACATGTGGCTCTGATACCACTGAAAGAATGGTAGGATCCATCGTATGGACGCCAAAAAGGTTGGGGAATGGGTGGGCGAATTTCAAAAATTTCCTACCTTTCTTCCAACTGGGAATCGCATTCCCTGATTTTAGAATCAAAATTCAAGGATCCTACTTGAACCAAACCAGACCAGATCTGAACCAAAGATCAGGGGAAGGGTTATATCTGATACGGAGAATCAAAATCTCCCAACGTCGGTGTTCACGGCCAAAGAAAGATCCAAGATCTGCTCCCACTGAAGATGACACAACGATGGTGGGGCAGAACCAACAGTGTACGTCTCACGTACCGAACTCTTCACAAGAACTTGTTGGAGGCTTAGAGCACCAAACCAAGTCAGACATTCAGTAAAGACTGATATCAAGAATAGATTTCTTGATTCTCCCTTCAATGGAATTCGAACTATGTAGCTAGGTGGCAGCGGCTGAAGGAGATCCCTAAGGCTGAAAGAGGCGTGAATGCAGATTTCAACTATGTAGCAAGGTGGCAGCGGCTGAAGGAGATCCCTAGGTCGAATTTTTGTAATTCTTTTTTGAGGGTTTTCTCATTTTTTAGTGATTAAGAAACCTCCTAATCCAATTAGGAGTTATCCCAATCCAAATCTTTATTTGGATAGAAGATAATCTTAATCCTATCTGCAGATTAGATCAGCCCATTCCTGCTCTCATCAGGAGTTTAGTCTTAATCCTATCTGTAGATTCGCCCCTTTAAGTGGGTGATCAGATCAATCCAATTCAAAATGGGCTTTTAGGCCCAATAAGTAATTAGTGCTCAATAAGTTTCCAAAATACTGCCCAGTTGGGCTTCTTTGTATGGCGTGGGACTCAAGCATTGATCTCCACATCAGCCACAAGGGTTCGGCCCAGCCTTTGCTACAAGGCTTAGCCGAATTCACTAGAAAACCCAGTGAACCCCTTGAGCCCATCACATGGACCCTATGGGCCCAACACTTACACTAAGTGGTCCTTGGGCCAAGCCATCTTATAAAAACTCAGGGACTGTGGGCAGATGCAAGATTAGCCCATCAGGTATTATCCTAAGTGGCCTTACACTCAACCTCCCTGCCCATAATGATCAAGCACTGCCCGGCAAGAGAGGACCTCTCCCTCGGCTGCAAGGAACAGTGTTGCACTCTCTACTCACATGGATCCCAGGAATTAAAACCATTTGCAAACAATTTGAAACCATATATAAATATATATCATATATATAAATTTTGCAAAACAAAATTCCAACGATGAAATCAACTGCCGGCAGTTTGGTTTCCATCAGAGAGAGTGCATCCTCGATCATTACCTTTGTCTAACAAAGGGGCTCATCCCATCACTATGATCACCCACTCAGATGAATTCTCAGAATGTCCCAACATACCCAGGCTTTGACTCCCGCTAAGGATCTCACTGATTGGCATATCAAAGACAGCGCAATCCGACACCTAGTATAGTACCATAATCGGGTCTAGGGGTCAGGTATAACTTTCCAGTTTTGCCCATCAATCTCCAAGGTCCAGGGCAATACTGGAAATCTGGTCCTGTTCAAGGGTTGAAGTAAGTCTACACTGCGTGTGCCTTGGGTCTCACCCTGGCGGCTGAGACAAGCCACCCCAACAGTTGGCAGCACACCAGTGTCAGCCTTGACAGGATAAATCTCCCCAGACTTATCCAACGGCTGTGAACATTTAAAACTAACACAAATCTCATTAAGTGTTCAGTTTTAGGGTCTTACACAGAAGTATACCACACAACACGAATCAAACATGTACTTTATTTATTTACATTAAATATCAAAAGTACATCAAAACTGATGAGGGGATCGGTTAACGTTTTGGTTGGTTCCAGGTCGATTCAGATTCTGGCCCTGACACAGTCCAGTGTGCCGAGGTGGAATCGGATGTTGCTGCAGTGGTGGGAACTGGTGTTGATACTGCTGGTATAGATAGTACTGCTGAAATTGTTGGACCTGCTGCATCTGGACCTGTATTGCCCGGACGCACCGGACGAGATCATGGAATTGGGAGTGCCCGATTCTAGGAGGGACCACAGATGGCTTGGAGAAGGTCGCGCCCACTGGGGGAAGCGGGACGCTCACTTGCATAGCGCCTTGCGGCACGGACAGTGACGGAACTCCAAACACGGTAAGAGGAATAGTAAACTGGCCAATGCATACCGTAGGGCTTTGGGGGAAGGTTGATTACTGATCTTGTCCCTCGGTAACGTTCATCTCGATACTTTTTTCGACGTTGCTGGAAGAATCCATTGGGATAAATAAAACTGCAACTATAGTTGGGATGACCTTTCGATTGTTTCCCACAGATGGCGCCAATTGATGGTATGTGATCTAGATACTCCTAGCTGGAAGACAATCTGAACTCCGATTGGGCTTCGAGCTGGACCGATATGCAAAATCGTGGATCAGAGAACCCGGGGTAGCTAACCCGGCGAGGTCGCTTCGATGCTTAGGTCAATACTTATGCTATGAATGCGACCTAAATATTTGAGTGCTTGAATGCTAGTGAGCAAAAGTAATCACGCATACCTTTGCCTTGAAGTTTCATGTCCTTATATAATGGAGTAGCCATGGGCCTTACGAAAGAGCTTCGGGATCTCCGGGCTGTGCAAATAAGGTTTGTTCCATTTTTGAAGGAGAGCAATATGTTGATAAGGTTTATCATTTACCCCCGATTCAGGCGGAGCTAGGACGAACCTCATCGTGATCCCGAGAAATTCGGGATCCGTTGGGGAGGCCTTTGGAACCGGTTATGTGGCGTTTTGGCTCATTTGCTCCGAAACTGGCACTTTGATTCTTTAATCCCGAATTGGAATGAGTATCAAGGTGTCTCTACACCGAGGTGGCGGGATACTCGAAATCCAAATATTGTGAAAAGGGTTTGTTTGGCTGAATTATTCACCCATCGAGCAGATCGCGTCTACGTATCCCCTTGTTAGTTGATCATACCAAATCACCCTTCATCATTACTATCCCTATTAATTCTTGTATTTTTTTTTTCTGATGTTTGTTTTTCCAATATCTACTTTTCCGTTTTGTGGTTATTTTCTTGCTTTTATCAATATTTCATTGCCCTATGCTTGTGTCTAGTCGCTGGCTCATTAACTCTCATCAAAGTTTATTAGTCAACCTCTAATTTCTCTTTTGATACTAGTCAAATATTAGTCGGAGCAATCAAGGTGATTAACCGTTAGTCATCTTTGTTTTGGATGAATTAACTTGGAATTCGCTTATCTCTGTATGTCTTATTTTAGCATGAATGAATTACCATTTTGCTTTGTTTTCTTTTTTTTTTTTTTTCTTATGCTTGCGTCTTTTTTTTTTTTTTCCTCTGTTTAACATCGCCCATGATTTTAGGAGTTGTGCACACATTACTATTTAGTCAATTTTCACCCATTGTATTCACTAAACTGTTGAATAATCATTATTGATTCTAAGTTATTAGTTTTTATTTTCTTGTTTGATACAATAAGTTTGTTCCGTGTTGTTAATATATCTTGCCTTAGAATGTTAGGTAATTATAATTTCATTATCATGCCAAATGCAGCCTAAATCTCCGATGACTCCATTTAATTAATTTCCTTAACTTTGCATCCTATGCTATTAAATAATTTTCTATTAAATTAATGAGAAAATTTTCTATGGTATCTTATACTTTAAGTTCATTATACTCAAACTTTAAAATGTGAAAATCTAATACTCAAATTTTTATTTTGCAATAATCTAGTGTCTGGCGTTAATTCACTGTTAATATACCTTAAGTTTCATCTAATTTTTACTGTTCTCCGCCAGTGTTCATCGTCTCCTTTAACACCGCCATTGTTCCCCGCCACAGGAGAAAACCAGAGAAAGAAAAGCAGTGTGGTTTCAGTCTATGAAAACTGTTCACTGCCACTGTTCATCGTCTCCTTTAACACCGCCATTGTTCCCCGTTACAGGAGAAAACCAGAGAAAAGCAGTGTGTTCCAGTCTATGAACACTGTTCACCGCCACTGTTCCGCACTATTCATCTTATTCACAGAGAAGTAGAGCGGCAGCATATTTGAACCCGTTCATCTTCTTCATAGAGAAACAGAGCGGCGGCAGAGAAGCAGAGAGAGTCGACTCAATGCAGAACGGGTTCAAATCTGCCGCCGCTCTACTTCTCTGTGAAGAAGATGAACACCGTCACCAGATTTGAACTGTTCATCTTCTTCACAGAGAAGCAGAGCGGCGGCAGATCTGACCACCGTCACCAATTTGGAGCGGAAGTTCGACCATCGAATCGACTCTCTTGAGATTGGAGCGTTTGGAGTCATTGGTGTTGAACACTGTTCACCGCCATTGTTCATAGACCTTGGCTTTCCACTCTCCAACGGTCTCTATTCTCTCTTGCCTTCTCCAGTTCGTTCTCCCTACCAGCTCAACCTTGCTAACGTCCATGCGAGGGCGGTAAACATTCGTCTGCGAACAGAGCCCATACCCAATAGGAGGAAAGAAGTTGTCTCTGTTTCTGTGGTCACCAATCCTTGGGAGGAATTGCAAGTGCAAAGGAACTCGGAGGTGGAGGGTAAGTGCATTTGGACTCCCGCTTCATGCCTGGCGTTTGGAAACGCTCAGATAATTGGGAAATGCCCCTGTGGGTTTCGTCGGAGTAGCAGAACCTCTACTGGAGAGACCTCGAGGTCGTGAAGCTACTAATCTGGGCGGGAGCACCGCATATGATACCTAAGGCTCTAACAGTGGAAGTTCTCGGGGAAATCTTCGTCGTTAGCTTCGTGGTAGAAGGTCTGGAGTCGCTCGTCTTGAGACATTCTTTAGGGCTCCGTTGGATTGAAGTGGAAGAAGAGTCGAAAGGTTCAGGGCAGCTAAAGGTGGGCGGCGACGGTTCTGGTCTTCGGGCTCAAGAGGGGAGAGAAAGACCTCAGGTGGCTGAAAAAGGGGAAGATCCCGTCGGCGTCGGAGGAGGAGACGTCACCGATCTGGTTCGGGTGTTTCCAGGCGCTCTTCCCTGGCCGAGAATGAAGATGGGTCTTTGCTGTTGTTGGAATCCAGGGAGGTGCCTATGAAGTCACCGGATATATATAACTGACGGTAGGTACTAGTGTCATAAAATGAAAGTTCCGATATTAGATTATCTTATTTTAAGTTCGGTATTAAATTGGCACTCAGCGATATCTATTGGGAATTTTCCCTAAATTAATAGCTTTCACTTTGATTCACGTGCATAATCTTATCTTTAGCTTATATACTTCTCATAATGCATTATCATATAGGCTTCAATTTGGTGTCTCTTAAATCGCACATGAGGTCATGTAAAAATTCAGATATTGGATTGTCCCCTTTTAAAGTTCGGATACTAAATTGACAGTTGGCCTAAAGTACAGGGTATCAATGGAGAATTTTCCCTAAATTAATAGCTTTCACTTTGATTCACGTGCATAATCTTATCTTTGGCTTATATACTTCTCATAATGCATTATCATATAGGCTTCAATTTGGAGTTATTTTTCTTTTATCTATGTATTTTTTTTTTATCTTTTTAGTTTATCTGTTTGATTTGATAAAGCTTAACTTTAGAATCTTCATTGTAGGAAGTTAGACAATCAATTTTTCAATACCATTAAATAGTCTTCATTTTATCAATTTTAATACTTGTCCCTCTTAATATTTTCTATCAAGCTTTCGTTACTTTTGATCATTAGATGTTTAATCCTAACATTTGCTTCTACATTGTTTCATACCATACCATTCATAGGTCTTTTAAAAATCTTGTGCCTCTTCAATAGTTCCCTTTAAATTTCATATCCATACGACCCCCTCTTGATTACTGAATATTGCCATTAGGAAGTTTGCCATCCCATGTGGGCCCCACCTATTGGATACAGGAGAGAAGTGTCTAATCCCTTCCTTTTACTATCCAAGTCTTGGCCGAGCTTGTTAAATTGGTACTTTACATATGGAGTCACTAAAGGACCAAAATGAGTTTAAGTGGAAAAACTAGAAGACCCATCACTCCTAATTCATTTTCAATGATGGGTGGCAACTCCAAATCAACCCAGGTGAGTCATTTTCCAATGCTCACAAAGCCTAAGCTCTATGGTTGGGCAAGATTCAGACCTGATTTTCCTTTCTTTCTTTATAAATAGAGACCCAACATGATCTCAAAGGAAGAAGAGAGATCTAAGAAGCATTCCAAGCTTCTGTAGAAATCTCATTTACTAGAAATCCCCAAGCATTTGAGCCTTAAACTTTAAATCTACCCATTGTTTTTCAGACTAAAGATTTGCAACTAAAAGCATTCCCCCAACTTAACATCTCATTCAATCATCATTTCAACTCGTTTCAGTTACTAGAAAACTCTTGCCAAGGTCACACACAAGAGTAAACCTCTCACAAAATTGTTTATCTCAGGATCGTAATTCCTATTTTTTAGTTTGTATGCCCTTAGCTCCAATCAGTTTGATGTACTTATGACATTTATTGTAAATGAATAAAGTACATGTTTGATTCATGTTCCTGTGGTATGTTTCTGTGTAATACCCTTAAACCGGACACTTACGAGACTTGTGTTGGTTTAGAACGTTCACAGCCAGTGGGACGGTCTGGGGAGACGTATCCTGACAAGGCTGACACTGATGTGCCGCCAAGTCGGTTGGGGTGGCCTATCTCTGCCACCAAGGTGAGACCCGAGGTGCATGCAGTGTAGGATTAATTGAATCTTTGAACCGAACCAGATTTCCAGTATTGCCCTGGACCTTGGAGATTGATGGGCAAAACTGGAAAATTACACCTGACCCCTACACTCGATTATGATACTGAAGGGAAGAGAGATCCATCGTATGGATGCCAAAATCTTGCGGAATAAAGGGGAGAATTTCAAAAATTTTTCTCTCCCTTTCAACTAGGAATCACATTCCCTATTTAGAAAATCATATTTTCAAGGATCAATCTTGAACCATAAACTGAACCAGATCTGAACCAAAAGGAGTAGGAGAAGATTATACCTGATACAGAGAAAAAGTATCTCCCAACGAAGGTGTTCACACCCAAGGAAGGATCCAAAGACTGCTCCCACTGAAGATGGCATAGTGCAAGATGCAGTAGAATCAGTAGTATTCTTCTCCAAAAATACTGTCATTCGCAAAAAAACAGCAGGATGGCACGTGAGCACAACTTCCTATCAATTCTTTCTCAAAGAACTGATGTCAAGATCGAATCTTGACTTCTCCCACAACTGGAGATCGAACTGGATGTCTGGCGGCTGCAGGAAGGAGGCAGCAAAAAGATCTTTGCAGGGATTGCAAAAATCTTTCTTCTGTAATTTCAGCACTCAAGAGGATCTGATTATCTGATTCTTCTAAAGGCTGCCGTCTCCTCCTTCTTTTGTAAACCCAAAGGATCAGTTCCTAATCCAATAAGGAGCTGCTTATCCAAATCATATTTGGACCAGACATCTCTTTTTAAGTGATAAGGATAAACCCTTATCTTATCTTATCCGTAGATTAGATCAGCCTTCTCCTAATCTCATTAGGAGGTTTCTAGATCTGAATCAAATTCAGATCTGGACTCTCTGAGTGGATAGGGTTAAGACCCTATCCAATCTACTGATCCATCTCAGAATTCGCCCATATTTAACTTATTAAATAAGTCCAGTTTGAAATGGGCTTTAGGCCCATTAAGCTTATGTGCTCACTTAACCATCCTAACTGCTGCCCAATTGGGCTTCCTTGTATGGCGTGGGACCCAAGCATTGATCTACACATCAACCACATGGGTTCGGCCCAGCCTTTGTTACAAGGCCTGGCCGAATACACTGTTATGGATAGTGCACCCCTTGAAACCCATCAAATGGGCTCTATGGGCCCAACACTTACCCTAAGTGGTCCCTGAGCCAAGCCTCCTTGTAACACCTAGGGACTGTGGGCAGATGCAAGATTAGCCCATCAGGTATTATCCTCAATGGTCTTACACTTAACCTCTCAGCCCATAATGATCATACACTGCCCGACAAGAGATGACCTCTCCCTCGGCTGCAAGGAACAGTGTCGCACTCTCTAATTATATGGATCCCGGGAATTAAAACCTTTTGCAAACATTTTAGAAACCATAATGTATATATACTTTTATATCTCATATTAAATATATTTTGCAAAACAAATCTCAACGATTGAAATCGGCTGCCGGCAGTCTTGGTTTCCATCAGTGAGAGTGCATCCCCGATCATTACCTTTGTCTGACAAAGGGGCTGATCCTGTCACTATGATCACCCACTCAGATGAATTCTCCGACTGTCCCAACATACCCAGGTTTTGAACCCGCTAAGGATCTCACTGATTGGTACATCAAAGATACCCCAATCCGACACCTACTGCAGAATCATAATCGAGTCTAGGGGTCGGGTGTAACTTTCCAGTTTTGCCCATTAATCTCCAAGGTCCAGGGCAATACAAGAAATTTGGTCCAGTTCAAAAATTCAATTTATCCTACATTGTATGTGCCTAGGGTCTCACCCTGGCAGCTAAGGCAGGCTACCCCAACCGGCTTGGTGGCACAACAGTGTCAGCCTTATCAGGATTGGTCTCCCCAGACCGACCCACTGGCTGTGAACATTCTAAACTAACACGAGTCTCATTAAATGTCCAGTTTAAGGGTATTACACAGAAGCATACCAAGGGAACATGAATCAAATATGCACTTTTATTCATTTACAATAAACTCATAAAGTACATCATTTTGATTGAAGCTAAGGGCATACAAAACTGTCCAACAGCTCCCACTTTTACTTAGGTCCAATTAGGTACAAGCCAGAGTCCCATGCTTTCCACGTGTTTTTCAAACACTTTCTGTGATAGTGGCTTCATCAACGGGTCTGCTACATTTTCCGCTGACGCTACCTTCTGAATCAGGACGTCCCCTCTACCAAGAATCCCCCGCAGTATGTGGTACTTCCTCTCGATGTGCTTCGACTTCGAGTGGGCTCGTGACTCCTTAGCCTGAGCAATGGTTCCATTGTTGTCACACAACAACGGGATGGGTGATGTGCTGGACAGAACTACTCCCAACTCGTGAATGAACTTCTTCATCCACATGGCTTCTTTGGCAGCCTCACTTGCGGCAATGTACTCGGCCTCGGTCGTGGAGTCTGTAGTGGACCCCTGTTTGCTGCTTTTCCAGCAAACCGCACACGATCCTATCGTGAAAACATATCCAGATGTAGACTTTCTATCATCTGAATCCGACTGGAAATCGGTATCTGTATACCCTTGGATCTGTAGTGAGCTACCGTCGAATACTAGACAAAACTCTTTTATCCTTCGAAAGTACTTAAGTAAGTTTTTCACAGCAGTCCAGTGCTCCTGTCCTGGGTTGGCCTGAAATCTGCTTACTACACTCACTACCTAGGCAATGTCAAGACGAGTGCACAGCATGGCATACATGATGCTCCCTACGGCAGAGGCATAGGGAACGTCTTTCATGCCTTCAATCTCCTCAGAAGTCTTAGGAGACATCATCTTGGAGAGAGTGACTCCGTGCCTGAAAGGAACATTTCCTTTCTTGGAGTTTTACATGCTGTATCTTTTGACTATTTTGTCAATGTAAGCAGATTGGGATAATCTTATTATCCGCTTCGATCTATCTCTATAGAGTCGAAAACCCAGTATATAGGAGGCTTCTCCAAGATCTATCATGGAGAATTGCTGTGAAAGCCATACTTTCACCGTAGTTAACATTCCTATATCATTCCCAATGAGTAGAATGTCATCTACATACAGAACCAAGAAGGTAACCTTATCTCCACTGTACTTCCTGTAAACACAGGGTTCATCCGGATTCTGCTTGAAGTCAAACAATTTGATAGCAGAGTCAAAACAGATGTTCCAATTTCTAGAAACATGCTTAAGTCCATAAATGGATCTATTAAGTTTACATACCATGTTTTCCTGACCCGCAACAATGAAGCCTTGTGGCTACTGCATATAGATATTTTCAGTATGATCTCTATTCAGGAATGCAGTTTTGACATCCATCTGCCAAATCTCATAATCATGGTATGCTACTACAGCTAGTAGGATCCTAATGGATTTAAGCATGGCCACAGGCGAAAAGGTTTCCTCATAATCGATGCCCTCTTTTTGAGTGTACCCTTTCTCCACCAGACGAGCTTTGAATGTCTCAACCCTACCATCGGGGCCCTTTTTCCTCTTGTAATTCCATTTGCAACCGATTGCTTTTATCCTAGAAAGCAGATCTACTAGAGTACAGACTCCATTGGTCTCCATTGAGTCCATCTCTGCTCTCATGGCCTCCACCCACTTATGGGAATCTATGTCCAACATAGCTTCCACGTAAGTCACGGGATCCTCCTCACTAGTCAAGGTTTTCACCAGGTAACTATCCTGGTCATAACCATAACGGACTGGTGGCCTGGATACCCGAGTGGATCTTTTAGGTTGGTCACTACCTGGAACTTGTGGGACATCTCCCACTGCTCTTGAACTCTCCTCATCGAGGACTATTACCTAACGATGGGTGTCCAGGATGTAATCGGTTTCCAAGAATTGTGCATTTCGGCTGCAGAACACCTTCTACTCACTTGGGTCATAGAATAGGTAACCCACAGAGCCTTTCGGGTAGCCTACAAATAGGCAACGACTGGTCTTGGATTCCAACTTGTCTGCACTTGTTCTTTTAAAATGTGTTGGACAACCCCAAATCTTCAACTGTCTAACACTTGGTTTCTTTCCGGTCCAAAGTTCATATGGAGTGCTCAGAACCGATTTGGTTGGAACCCGATTCAGCACGTCGCAGTCTCTAATGCGTAACCCCAAAAGGATGTGGGTAACTCTAAGTGTATGAGAAGTGACCGGACCATATCCAATAAGGTCCTATTCCTCCTCTCTGAAACACCGTTAAGTTGTGGTGTAGCAAGAGGAGCTAACTGTGATACTATCCCATTGTCCTTTAAGTAGTCCCTGAATTCGTCAGAAAGATACTCGCTACCTCGATCTGATCGAAGGGCTTTAATTTCTCTCCCTAACTGTTTCTCGACCTCTTGTCTGAACTCTTTGAACTTTTCAAAGGATTCAAACTTGTGTCTCATTAGGTACACGTAACCATATCGTGAAAAATCATCGGTGAAGGTGATGAAGCACACGTGCTGATTCCGTGTCCTAACACTCAGGGGACCACATACATCAGTATGTATAAGGTCAAGTGTGCCTGTACATCTTTCAGGCTTAAATGGCCGTTTCGTCATCTTGCCTTGTAGGCAAGGCTCACAGGTGGGAAGATCTTCTACAGTTAGAAAATCCAAAGGACCATCCTTTACCAACCTTGTGATTCGGTCAACACCGATGTGGCCAAGTCGGTAATGCCACAGACACGTGGGATTAACTGTATCACGGGCTCTCTTCTTGGGGATTTCAGCCAACGTAGTTTCGGTTATGTTAGTTTCTAGAGAAGGATGTAGAACATAGAGACCATTCTCCAGTTCCCCGTATGCGATGAATCTGTTATTTCTTTTAATAATAATCGTATTACTAAAGAAGACAGAATAACCATCTGCACACAGTTTTGCGACAGAAATCAAATTTCTCCTTAAATTTTGTACATAAAGACAATCTTTCAGTACAATTGTTCCTTCTCTAAAAAGTAACTCCATGGTTCCTATGGCCGCGGTTGCAACAGTTGCAGTAGTCCCCAAATAGAGCGTGACTTCTCCTTCACTCAGCCTTCTGCTTACCTTGAACCCCTGCAGTGAGTTACACGCATGAGTTGAAGCCCCAGAGTCAATACACCAGGACGCAGAAGCCACCAATAGATTGGTTTCTATAACACAAGTTTCGAAATTACCTTTCTTGGATTCCAGGTAGGCAGGACAGTTCCTTTTCCAGTGGCCGGTCCTTTTGCAAAAATGACAGGCATCTAATGCCTTGTCCTTCCTCTGTTTCTTGGGTTTGGTAGCCTTCTTCTGGGGCTTTCTCTTTGCCTTCCTTTTCTTGCCCGATTTGCCAGCTTCAACAAGCATGGCAATGGGCTCATCATTTTTAATCAATTCTTTGGCCCTTTGCAACATATTGTTGAGTTCCTGCAAGCTGACATTCAGTTTGGTCATGATGTAGTTCATGATGAATGGATTAAAGGATGGAGGCAGAGAGTTGAGAATAGCATCGATCTATGTTACCAGATCCAGCCTGGATCCAAGAGCCTCCAATTCGTTGATATAACCCATCATCCGGAGACAACGGTCGTGAACTTGTTGGCCCTTGGACATCTGCACGATCATGAACTGTTTCAAGACCTTCTGCCGAGTAGAATGATTCTGCTCTTCGTACATTGTCTTGAGACTATCCAATCCGTCCTTGGCAAGTTTGATATGATCGAACTGCCTCTGAATTGGATTGTCCAAGGAGGCAATGATATAGCAGGGGGCAAGGGAGTTTTTCTCCTCCCATTCTTGGTATTCTCTTCTCTGGGCCTCAGAAGCCCTATCTCCCGGACGATTTGAGGCACGATTCTTGGCTACCTTATCCAACTTTTCAGAGGTTAAGACCAACATAAGGTTCTTGTACCAGTCGGCATAGTTTGGGCCCTTCAGCTTGTTATCATCAAGCAGAATTGCAAATTCTCCGTTTGCCATTTTCTGATAAAAGAGCAAACATCAATCCACAACCTAATTTGATTCATATTCATTACATAGATATGGATTTTAATCTACGTTCCATTTTCATTTATTCATCTCTAAGATTTCCCTCCTTTCTCAGTGATGGAGATTAGGAGTTGTCTCTAGAAATGTGGGAAATCACATAGGGTGCATGGAGCCAATTGTTTCAGTTGCAAAACCCCACCACCTTTCTGTGAAGGATCATATCCACTCATCATATGAGTTTTCCCTTTGGCCTCTGTCAGACAAGGTTCAGAGTCGTTTTCAGGTAAACCTTTCTGTCCAGTGAGGGCTTACCCATCATGTTCGTGAACGCCAAGGTACCGTGAGAGAGGTCATCCAATGAACGTCGAGGTACCATGAGAGAGGTCAAACCCAAGTGGCTCCCACTGACTTTCATAAAGTCAGATTTTGGTGGGCCCGAATCGGCTAGGGTCCCGCACGTAACCTCTCCATGAGGTGTGGGGCCCACCACTGAGGGAGGTCATCCAATGACCAAAAGGGACACCATGGCAATGATGTGCATTCAGCCATGGTGTGCGCAAGAGCCACTGTCGATTGAGCATGGGCCAAGCACTTATGGCTCATGTATGTAGAACTTCACACATCCATACATCACATGCAAGGATAAATTGATCCAATCACTTAATTATCTGTAAAGCTCATTTGAAGCCCATTTTAAATCCATAATATTAACTATTAATATTATCTAGGTATATGGGTCGAATTAGAGTTGATGGGTTCGGCCCATATAGCTTTATCCGTAGAGTGGGCTTTTAGCAGTTTTAACCATTTAAAACTGGGCCTTTACAGGTTGGGCCGAATTAACCATTTAATTAAATATCAATCCTCAGGCCCATTAGTGGGAAAAATAGGGCTGACTTTCAGCCTTGATTGAACCCTAGATTCGGTCCAAACAATTTGAACCAATCTTGGTTCGAATGGGCCTAGGGTTTGATCTATAATTAAATCTTTAATTTAAGAAAATAATCTGAAATTAAATAGTGATAAAAGAAAAGAAATAATCAGTCTCATAGGGCTGTTCGCACACTCCTTCCTGCAAAACAGAGGTTAGATCACAGGTTGCAGTTTCATAAACTGCAAATCGCAGATTGCAGTTCTCCCATCTGCAAAATCTCCTTCTCTACGAAATCTCCTTCTCTACACCGCCTCCTTCGATCCAAAATTAAAATAAATAGAAATCCTAATTTCTATTAATAATTACATCAGATCGAATACCTATATATTCAATCTAAAAAAATTATTTTACGGACCAAATGTAATAAAGCAATCCAAAACTGCAAAACCGCAGGTTCCCTGCGCAAATCAAGATTTCGATCTCCTCTTGTACGAACAGCCCATAAATCAAGAAAATTTTAAAGAACAATTCTAGATAATAATCAGATTTATGTAAAATTTAATTTCAGATTATTCGCTCATAATTTTGGGAACAAATTTCCCAAAACCCATATCTGCGCAAATTGGGTAGAACGCCTTCTGCCCATTTGCATTGGTTCAGATATGAAACAAATTGGTTCAAGCTTTGAACTTGACTCTAATACCGCTGAAGGGATGAGAGATCCATCGTATGGACGCCCAGATCTTGCGGAATAAAGGGGCAAATTTCAAAAATTTTTCTCTGCCTTTCAACTGGGATTCGCATTCCCTATTTAGAAAATCATATTTTCAAGGATCAATCTTGATCCAAAAACTGAACCAGATCTGAACCAAAAGGAGTAGGAGAAGATTATGCCTGATACAGAGTAAAAGTATCTCCCAACGAAGGTGTTCACGCCCAAGGAAGGATCCAAAGACTGCTCCCACTGAATATGGCACAGTGCAGGATGGAGCAGAATCAGTAATATTCTTCTCCAAGAATTCTGTCCTTCGCAAGAAATAACAGGATGGCACGTGAGCACAGCTTCCTATCAATTCTTTCTCAAAGAACTGATGTCAAGATCGAATCTTGACTTCTCCTACAACTGGAGATCGAACTGGATGTCTGGCAGTTGCAGGAAGGAGGCGACAAAAAAGATCTTTGCAGGGATTGCAATAATCCTTCTTCTATAATTTCAGCACTCAAGAGGATCTGATTATCTGATTCTTCTAAATTGCAAACATTTTAGAAACCATAATGTATATATACTTTTATATCTCATATAAAATATACTTTGCAAAAAAAATCTCAACGATTGAAATCGGCTGCCAGTAGTCTTGGTTTCCATCAGTGAGAGTGCATCCCCGATCATTACCTTTGTCCGACAAAGGGGCTGATCCTGTCACTATGATCACCCACACAGATGAATTCTCAGACTGTCCCAACATACCCAGGTTTTGACCCCGCTAAGGATCTCACTGATTGGTACATCAAAAACAGCCCAATCCGACACCTAGTGCAGTATCATAATCGAGTCTAGGGGTCGGGTTTAACTTTCCAGTTTTGCCCATTAATCACCAAGGTCTAGGGCAATACTGGAAATTTGGTCCAGTTCAAAGATTCAATTTATCCTACACTGTATGTGCCTAGGGTCTCACCCAGGCAGCTAAGACAGGCTACCCCATCGGCTTGGTGGCACAACAGTGTCAGCCTTATCAGGATAGGTCTCCCCAGACCGACCCACTGGCTGTGAACATTCTAAACTTACACGAGTCTCATTAAATGTCCAGTTTAAGGGTATTACACAGAAACATACCTAGGGAACATGAATCAAATATGCACTTTTATTCATTTACAATAAACTCATAAAGTACATCATTTTGATTGAAGCTAAGGGCATACAAAACTGTCCAACAGCTCCCACTTTTTCTTAGGTCCAATCATGTGCAAGCCGGAGTCCCATGCTTTCCACGTGTTTCTCAAACACTTTCTGTGATAGTGGCTTCGTCAAGGGGTCTGCTACATTTTCCACTGACGCTACCTTCTGAATCAGGACGTCCCCTCTACCAACAATCTCCCGCAGTACATGGTACTTCCTCTCGATGTGTTTCGATGTCGAGTGGGCTCGTGGCTCCTTAGCCTGAGCAATGGCTCCATTGTTGTCACACAACAACGGGATGTGTGATGTGCTAGACGGAATTACTCCCAACTCGTGAACGAACTTCTTCATCCACACGGCTTCTTTGGCAGCCTCACTTGCGGCAATGTACTCGGCCTCAGTCGTGGAGTCTGCAGTGGACCCCTGTTTGCTGCTTTTCCAGCAAACAGCACACGATCCTATCGTGAAAACATATCCAGATGTAGACATTCTATCATCTGGATCCGACTGGAAATCGGCATCTGTATACCCTTAGATCTGTAGTGAGATACCGTCGAATACTAGACAAAACTCTTTTGTCCTTCAAAGGTACTTAAGTATGTTTTTCACCGCAATCCAGTGCTCCTGCCCTAGGTTGGCCTGAAATCTGCTTACTACACTAACTGCCTAAGCAATGTCAGGACGAGTGCACAGCATGGCATAAAGTCAGATTTTGGTGGGCCAGAATCGGCTAGGGTTCCACACATAACCTCTCCATGAGGTGTGGGGCCCACCACTGAGGGAGGTCATCTAATGACCAAAAGGGACACCTTGGCAATGATGTGCATTCAGCCATGGTGTGCACAAGAGCCACTGTCGATTGAGCATGGGCCAAGCACTTATGGCCCATGTACGTAGCACATCACACATCCATACATCACATGCAATGATAAATTGATCCAATCAATTAATTATCTGTAAGGCTCATTTGAAGCCCATTTTAAATCCATAATATTAACTATTAATATTATCTTGGCCTATGGGCCGAATTAGAGTTGATGGGTTCGACCCATATAGCTTTATCCGCAGAGTGGGCTTTTAGCAGTTTTAACCATTTAAAACTAGGCCTTTACAGGTTGGGCCGAATTAACCATTTAATTAAATATCAATCCTCGGGCCCATTAGTGGGAAAAATAGGGCTGATTTTCAGCCTTGATCGAACCCTAGATTGGGTCCAAACAATTTGAACCAATATTGGTTCGAATGGGCCTAGGGTTTGATCTTTAATTAAATCTTTAATTCAAGAAAATAATCCGAAATTAAATACTGATAAAAGAAAAGAAATAATCAGTCTCATAGGGCTGTTCGCACACTCCTTCCTGCAAAACAGAGGTTAGATCATAGGTTGTAGTTTCGTAAATTGCAAATCGCATATTGCAGTTCTCCCATCTGCAAAATCTCCTTCTCTGCGCCGCCTCCTTCGATCCAAAATTAAAATAAATAGAAATCCTAATTTCTATTAATAATTACATCAGATCAAATACCTATACATTCAGTCTAAAAAAAATTATTTTAGGGACCAAATGTAATAAAGCAATCTAAAATTGCAAAACCGCAGGTTCCCTGCGCAAATCAAGATTTCGAACTCCTCTTGTACGAACAACCCATAAATCAAGAAAATTATAAAGAACAATTCTAGATAATAATAAGATTTATGTAAAATTTAATTTCAGATTATTCGCCCATAATTTTGGGAACAAATTTCCCAAAACCCATATCTGCGCAAATTGGGTAGAACGCTTTCTGTCCATTTGCACAGGTTCAGATTTGAAACAAATTGGTTCAAGATTTGAACCTAGCTCTGATACCACTGAAGGGATGAGAGATCCATCGTATGGACGCCCAAATCTTGCGGAATAAAGGGGCGAATTTCAAAAAATTTTCTCTCCCTTTCAACTGGGAATCGCATTCCCTATTTAGAAAATCATATTTTCAAGGATCAATCTTGAACCATAAACTAAACCAGATATGAACCAAAAGGAGTAGGAGAAGATTATACCTGATACAGAGAAAAAGTATCTCCCAACGAAGGTGTTCACGCCCAAGGAAGGATCCAAAGACTACTCCCACTGAAGATGGCGCAGTGCAGGATGGAGTAGAATCAGCAGTATTCTTCTCCAAGAATTCTGTCCTTCGCAAGAAATAGCAGGATGGCACGTGAGCACAGCTTTCTATCATTTCTTTCTCAAAGAACTGATGTCAAGATTGAATCTTGACTTTTCCACAACTGGAGATCGCACTGGATGTCTGGCGGCTGCAAGAAGGAGGCGGCAAGAAAGATCTTTGCAGGGATTGCAATAATCTTTCTTCTGTAATTTCAGCACTCAAGAGGATCTGATTATCTGATTCTTCTAAAGGCTGTCGCCCCCTCCTTCTTTTGTAAACCCAAAGGATCAGTTCCTAATCCAATTCGGAGTTGCTTATCCAAATCATATTTGGATCAGACCTCTCTTTTTAGGTGATGAGGATAAACCCTTATCTTATCTTATCCGTAGATTAGATCAGCCTTCTCCTAATCTCATTAGGAGGTTTCTAGATCTGAATCATATTCAGATCTAGACTCTCTGAGTGGATAGGGTTAAGACCCTATCCTATTTATTGATCCATCTTAGAATTCGCCCATATTTAACTTATTAAATATGTCCAGTTCGAAATGGGCTTTAGGCCCATTAAGCTTATGTGCTCACTTAACCTTCCTAACTGCTGCCCAGTTGGGCTTCCTTGTATGGCGTGGGACCCAAGCATTGATCTACACATCAGCCACATGGGTTCGGCCCAGCCTTTGTTACAAGGCCTGGCCGAATACACTATTATGGACAGTGCACCCCTTGAAACCCATCAAATGGGCTCTATGGGCCCAACACTTACCCTAAGTGGTCCCTGGGCCAAGCCACCTTGTAACACCCAAGGACTGTGGGCAGATGCAAGATTAGTCCATCAGGTATTTTCCTCAATAGTCTTACACTTAGCCTCTCAGCCCATAATGATCATACACTACCTGACAAGAGAGCACCTCTCCCTCGGCTGCAAAGAACAGTGTTGCATTCTCTACTTATATGGATCCTGGGAATCAAAACCTTTTGCAAACATTTTAGAAACCATAATGTATATATACTTTTATATCTCATATAAAATATACTTTGCAAAACAAATCTCAACGATTGAAATCGGCTGCCGACAGTCTTGGTTTCCATCAGTGAGAGTGCATCCCCGATCATTACCTTTGTCCGACAAAGGGGCTGATCCTGTCACTATGATCACCCACTCAGATGAATTCTCAGACTGTTCCAACATACCCAGGTTTTGACCCCCGCTAAGGATCTCACTGATTGGTACCTCAAAGACAGCCCAATCCGACACCTAGTGTAATATCATAATCGAGTCTAGGGGTCGGGTGTAACTTTCTAGTTTTGCCCATTAATCTCCAAGGTCCAGGGCAATACTGGAAATCTAGTCCAGTTCAATGGTTCAATTTATCCTACACTGTATGTGCCTAGGGTCTCACCCTAGCAGCTGAGACAGGCAACCCCAACCGGCTTGGTGGCACAATAGTGTCAGCCTTATCAGGATAGGTCTCCCCAGACCGACCCACTAGCTGTGAACATTCTAAACTAACACGAATCTCATTAAGTGTCCTGTTTAAGGGTATTACACAGAAACATACCAAGGGAACATGAATCAAATATGCACTTTTATTCATTTACAATAAACTCATAAAGTACTCATTTTGACTGAAGCTAAGGGCATACAAAATTGTCCAACAACTCCCACTTGCACTTAGGTCCAATCAAGTCCAAGCCGGAGTCCCATGCTTTCCACGTGTTTCTCAAACACTTTCTGTGATAGTGGCTTCGTCAACTAGGCAGCAGTTTGGAAGGCTACGGGAGCACATAACCTTATAGGGCCTAAAGCCCATTTCGAACTGAGCTGATTTGATCTGTTAAATAAGGGGCGAAT
The DNA here is from genome assembly GCF_055504915.1 of Nelumbo nucifera. Classification (NCBI taxonomy): domain Eukaryota; kingdom Viridiplantae; phylum Streptophyta; class Magnoliopsida; order Proteales; family Nelumbonaceae; genus Nelumbo; species Nelumbo nucifera. Next base: position 42,976,378 of record NC_142654.1, read on the forward strand.
TCTGAGATTGGATTATCATATAGGATTGAGCCTTAACCCTATCCACTCAGAGAGTCCAGATCTAAATGTGATTCAGATCTGGAAACCTCCTAATGAGATTAGGAGAAGGCTGATCCAATCTGCAGATAAGATAAGGGTTAACCCTTATAACTTAAAGGGAATTCTGATCCAAATATGATTTGGATCATCAACTCCTAATGGGATTAAGAGCTGATCCCTTTAAGGTTATAAAAGGAGGATGGGGCGGCAGCCTTTCGGAGATACATATTCACATCCTCTTCAAGATCTGAAATCACAGAAGAAAGAATCTAGCAACCCTGCAAAATTCTTTCTTGTCGCCTCCTTCCTGTCGCCACCTCACCTGCTAGTTTGATCTCCAGTTAGGTGGGAGAAATCAAGATTGGATCTTGATATCAGCTTCTTGTGAAGGGACTGATAGGAAGTTGTGCTCATGTGCCGTCCTGCTGATTCTTGCGAAGGATCAGGTTCTTGGGAAGAACACTGTTGATTCTGCTCCATCCTACACTGCGCCATTTCCAGTGGGAGCAGTCTTTGGTTCCTTCCTTGGGCGTGAACACCTCCATTGGGAGATACTATTTCTCTATATCAAGTATATCCCTCTCCTACTGCTTTTGTTCAGATCTGTTTCGGTTCTTGGTTCAAGATTGATCCTTGAAAAATATGATTTTTCTAAAATAGGGAATACGATTCCCAATAGGATGGAGAAAATCTTTTTGAAATTCGCCCTTCTATTCCGCAAGATTCGGGCATCCATATGATGGATATCTCATCCCTTCAGTGGTATCAGAGCTAGGTTCAAGTCTTGAACCGAATTGGATCAAATCTGAACCTGCGCAAATGGGCAGAAGGCGTTCTACCCGATTTGCGCAAATATAAGGTTTTCTTGGAAAATTTGTTTCCAATTGATGGGCGAGTAATCTCAAATTAAATTTTATAAATCTGATTATTATTTAAAATTGTTCTTTATAATTTTCTTGATTTATGGGCTGTTCGTACACATGGAGATCGAAATCTTGATTGGCGTAGGGAACCTGCGATTTGCAGTTTCTTGTTTATTTTTTATTACATTTGGTTTGTAAAATAATTTTTTTTTTTATTTTTAGACTGAATGTATAGGCATTCGATCTCATGTAATTATAATAGAAATTAGGTTTTCTATTTATTTTATTTTGGATCGAAGATGGTGGCGCAAGGAAGGAGATTTTGTAGATGGGAAAATCGCTATCTGCGATTTGCAGTTTATGAAACTGCAAACTGTGATCTAACCTCTGTTTTGCAGGATGGATTGTGCGAACAACCCTATTTGACTGGTTCTTGTTTTTCTTTTATCAGTATTTAAGTTCAGATTAATTTCTTGAATTAAATCTTTAATTAAAGATCAAACCCTAGACCCATTCGAACCAGATTGGTCCAAACTGGTTGGACCGAATCTAGGGTTCGATCAAGACTGAATGTCAGCCCTATTGCTCCCCACTAATGGGCCTAAGGATTGATAATTAATTGAATATTTAATTCGGCCCAACCTGTAAAGGCCCAGTTTTAAAATGTTAAAACTGCTAAAAGCCCACTTCGCAGATAAAGCTATATGGACCGAATTGATCAACCCTAATTTCGGCCCATATACCTAGATAATATTAATGGTTAATATTATGGGCTTTAAAATGGGCTTTACAGATATTAATTGATTGGATCAATTCTTCCCTGCATGTGATGTATGGATGTGTGATGTGCTATGTTCATGGGCCATAAGTGCTTGGCCCATGTTGATTCGATAGTGGCTCTTGTGCACACCATGGCTGAATGCACATCATTGCCATGGTGTCTCTGCTGGTCATTGGATGACCTCCCTCAGTGGTGGGCCCCACACCTCCTGAAGAGGATACATGCGGAACCCTAGCCGATTTTGGCCCATCGAAATCTGGCTTTATGAAAGTCAGTGGGAGCCACTTTGGTTTGACCTAAATCAAATTAGGGCGTAATTTTCCGTTCCCTCCTACAAATATGAGTGCATGTGATAGGGAGATTCATGTGATGAACTCTCTAAAGGCCTTCCATCATTAGCATGAGGATGGGTCCTTCAGTAATGAGGAAACGCACCAGAAAATGGGCTATCCATTTGCTGTTGGGCTTGTCTAAGTGTTTCATGAGATGATAGGGGCGTCATAGACCGATGTGGGAGGGGTTTCACCAGAAAATGGGAACTTTCTCATGGTACCTTGGCGTTCACGAATATGATGGGTGAGCACTCACTGGATAGAAAGTTTTACCTGAAAATGGCTTTGAACCTTGTCTGACAGAGGCCAAAGGGAAAACTCATATGACGAGTGGATATGATCCTTCACAAAAAGGTGGTGGGGTTTTGCAGCTGAAACAGTTGGCTCTATGCACCCTATGTGGTTTCCCACATTTCCAGAGACAAGTCGTTGTCTCCATCACTGAGATGGGAGGGAAATCTCAGAGATGAACAAATGGGAATAAAACATAGATTAAAAGCCATATCTATGTAATGAACATGAATCAAATTTGGTTGTGGACTAATATTTTCTATTTTATCAGAAAATGGCTAACGGACAATTCGCCAAGCTTCTTGATGACAACAAACTTAAGGGCCCTAATTACACTGGCTGGTACCATAACCTCATGCTGGTATTGACTTCTGAAAAACTGGACAAAGTTGCCAAAAGCCCCGCCCTGGAGCGTCTGGGTGATCGGGCTTATGAGGCCCGCAGAAGGGACTACCTTGAGTGGGAAGAAAAGAACTCCCTAGCCCGCTGCTATATCATAGCTTCTCTGGACAATCCAATACAGAGGCAATTCGATCAGATCGAACTGGCCTAGGACATATTGGACAGTCTGAAAACTATGTACGAAGAGCAGAATCGTTCTACTCGGCAAAAGGTCTTGAAGCAGTTCATGATCGCTCAAATGACCAAGGGACAGCAAGTGCATGACCATTGTCTTCGGATGATGGGATACATAAAAGAGCTGGAAGCCCTAGGGTCTGGGCTAGACCACGTCACTAAGGTAGATGCCATTCTGAATTCTTTACCTCCGTCCTATAATCAGTTTGTCATGAATTATAACATGAATAAGTTGAACATCAGCTTACAAGAGCTCAGCAATATGTTGCAACGAGCTGAGGAACTGATTCGTAAGGATGAGCTCGTCGCCATGCTTATGGAAGCAGGGAAGCGTGGCAAGAAGAGGAGGTCTAAGAAGAGGCCTTAGAAAAAGGACAACAAATCCAAGAAACAGAAGAAGGACAAGGCATCGGATGCCTGTCACCATTGTCACCAGACCGGCCACTGGAGAGGGAACTGTCCTGCCTACCTGGAATCCAAGAAAGGTAATCCCGAATCCTGTGTCATTGAAACCAATTTGTTGGTTACTTCTACATCCTGGTGTATTGACTCCGGGGCTTCGACTCATGCATGTAACACATTGCAGGGTTTCAGAATAAGCAGAAGACTGAGTGAGGGAGAGGTGACGCTCTTCTTGGAAACTTCTGCAAGCGTTGCAGCTATGGCCATCGGCAGTGTAGAATTGTTTTTTAGAGAATGATCACTTATACTTAAAGATTGTCTTTATGTACAGAATTTTAGAAGAAATTTGATTTCTGTCTCAAAATTGTGTGTTGATGGATATTCTGTTTTCTTTAGTAATACGGTTACTATTAAAAGAAACAACAAATTCATCGCATGCAGGGAACTGGAAAACGGTCTCTATGTTTTGCATCCTTCTCTAGAATCCAACATAGCCGAAACTACGTCGGTTAACGTTCCTAAGAGAACTCGTGATACCGTTAGTCCCACGTGCCTGTGACATTACCGTCTTGACCATATCGGAAGTGACCGAATCACAAGGTTGGTAAAGGATGGTCCTTTAGATTTTCTAACTGTAGAAGATCTTTCCACCTGTGAGCCTTACCTTCGTGGTAAGATGACAAAACGGCCATTCGGCAGCAAACCTGAAAGATGTACAGGCACGCTTGACCTTATACATAGTGATGTATGCGGGCCCCTGAATGTTAGGAGTCGTAATCAACACGTATACTTCATCACCTTCACCGATGATTATTCGCGGTATGGTTACGTATACCTAATGAGACACAAGTCTAAATCCTTTGAAAAGTTCAAGGAGTTTAGACAAGAGGTTGAGAAACAGTTGGGGAGAGAAATTAAAACAATTCGATCCGATCGAGGTGGCGAGTATCTCTCTGATGAATTTAGGGACTACTTAAAGGTCAACGGGATAGTATCACAGTTATCTCCTCCTGCTACACCACAACTTAACGGTGTTTCAGAGAGGAGGAATAGGACCTTACTTGATATGGTCCGGTCACTTCTCGCACACTCGGAGTTACCCACATCCTTTTGGGGATACGCATTAGAGACTGCGATTTACGTGCTGAATAGGGTTCCAACCAAATCGGTTCTGAGTACTCCATATGAACTTTGGAGCAGAAAGAAACCAAGTGTCAGACACTTGAAGATTTGGGGTTGTCCGGCACACGTTAAAAGAATAGCCCAGACAAATTGGAATCCCGAACCAATCATTGCCTATTTGTAGGCTACCCCAAAAGCTCTATGGGCTATCTATTCTGTGACCTAGGAGAACAGAAGGTGTTTTGTACTCGGAATGCCCATTTCTTGGAAGAGGATTTCATCCTAAACAATCATCATCAGGAAATTGTTCTTATTGAGGAGAGCTCAGGAGCAGTGGGAGATGTCCCACATGTTCCAGGTAGTGACCAACCTAGAAGATCTACCCGGGTATCTAGACCACCAGACCGTTATGGTTATGACTAGGATAGTTACCTGGTGGAAGCCTTGACTAGTGAGGAGGATCCCATGACTTATGCGGAAGCTATGTTGGACATAGACTCCCTTAAGTGGGTAGATGCCATGAGAGCTAAGATGGACTCAATGGAGATCAATGAAATCTGGACTCTGGTAGATCCGCCCCCTGGGGTAAAAGCAATTGGTTGCAAATGGATCTATAAGAGGAAGAAGGGCCCCGATGGCAGGGTTGAGACCTACAAAGCTTGTTTGGTGGCGAAAGGGTACACTCAGAAAGAGGGCATCGATTATGAGGAAACCTTTTCGCCTATGGCCATGCTTAAATCAATTAGGACCCTGCTAGTTGTAGTAGCATACCATGACTATGAGATTTGGAAAATGGATGTCAAAACTGCGTTCCTAAATGGAGATCTTACTGAAGATATCTATATGCAGCAGCCGCAAGGCTTCATAGTTGCGGGTCGGGAACACATGGTATGTAAACTAAATAGATCCATATATGGACTTAAGCAAGCTTTTATGAGTTGGAACATCCGATTTGACTCTACTGTCAAAACGTTTGACTTTGAGCAGAATCCAGATGAGCCCTATGTTTACAGAAAGACCAGTGGGGATAAGGTTACGTTCTTGGTTCTGTATGTGGACAATATCCTACTCATTGGAAATGATGTGGGAATGTTGACCTCGGTCAAAGTATGGCTTTCACAACAATTCTCCATGAAAGATCTTGGAGAAGCGTCTTATATACTGGGTCTTCGACTCTATAGAGATAGATCGAAGTGGATAATAGGATTATCTCAATCTGCCAGCATTGACAAAATCGTCAAAAGGTACAACATGGAAAACTCCAAGAAGGGAAACGTTCATTTCAGGCACGGAGTGGCTCTCTCCAAGAAGATGTCTCCCAAGACATCTGAGGAGATCGAGGAAATGAAGAATGTTCCCCATGCCTCTGTCGTGGGGAGCATCATGTATGCCATGCTGTGCACTCGCCCTGATATTGCTCACGCGTGAGTATAGTAAGCAGATTTCAAGCCAACCCAGGGCAAGAGCATTGGACCACTGTGAAATGCATACTTAAGTACCTTCAAAGGACAAAAGAGTTTTGTCTAGTATTCGATGGTGCATCACTACAGATCCAATGGTACACTGATGTTGATTTCCAGTCAGATCCAGATGATAGAAAGTCTACATCTGGTTACGTATTCACGATAGGATCGTGTGCTGTTTGTTGGAAAAGCAGCAAACAGGGGTCCACGACGGATTCCACAACCGAAGTCGAATACATTGCCGCAAGTGAGGCTGCCAAGGAATCCGTGTGGGTGAAGAAGTTCATCCAAGAGTTGGGAGTAGTTTCATCCAGCACATCACCCATCCCGTTGTTGTGCGACAACAATGGGGCCATTGCTCAGGCCAAGGAACCATGAGCCTGCTCAAAGTCCAAGCACATCGAGAGGAAGTACCACGTACTGTGGGAGATTGTTGGTAGAGGGAACGTCCTGATTCAGAAGGTAGCTTCAACGGAGAATGTTGCAGACCCATTGACTAAGCCACTCACACAGAAAGTGTTTGAGAAACACGTGGAAAGTATGGGACTCTGGCTTATTCCAGATTGGACCTAAGTGCAAGTGGGAGTTGTTAGATAGTTTTGTATGCCCTTAGCTCCAATCAGTTTGATGTACTTATGACATTTATTGTAAATGAATAAAGTACATGTTTGATTCATGTTCCTGTGGTATGTTTCTGTGCAATACCCTTAAACCGGACACTTATGAGACTTGTGTTGGTTTAGAACGTCCACAGCCAGTGGGTCGGTCTGGGGAGACCTATCCTAACAAGGCTGACACTGATGTGCCGCCAAGTCGGTTGGGGTGGCCTATCTCTACCACCAAGGTGACACCTGAGGTACATGCAGTGTAGGATTAATTGAATCTTTGAACTGGACCAGATTTCCAGTATTGCCCTGGACCTTGGAGATTGATGGGCAAAACTAGAAAGTTACACCTGACCCCTAGACTCAATTATGATACTGCACTAGGTGCCGGATTGGGCTATCTTTGAGATGCCAATCAATGAGATCCTTAGCGGGGTCAAAACCTGGGTATGTTGGCACAGTCTGAGAATTCATTTGAGTGGGTGATCATAGTGACAGGATCAGCTCCTTTGTCGGACAAAGGTAATGATTGGGGATGCACTCTCTTTGATGGAAACCAAGACTACCGGCAGCCGATTTCAATCGTTGAGATTTGTTTTGCAAAATATATATATATATATATATCTATTATGGTTTCCAAACATTTGCAAAAGGTTTTAATTCCCGGGATCCATGTAAGTAGAGAGTGCAGCATTGTTCCTTGCAGCCGAGGGAGAGGTCCTCTCTTGTCGGGCAGTGTTTGATCATTATGGGCTGAGAGGTTAAGTGTAAGACCATTGAGGGTAATACTTGATGGGCTAATCTTGTAATCTTCCCACAGTCCCTGGGTGTTACAAGGTGGTTTGGCCCAGGGACCACTTAGGGTAAGTGTTGGGCCCATAGAGCCCATGTGATGGGTTTCAGGGGGTGCACTATCCATAATAGTGTATTCGGCTAGGCCTTGTAACAAAGGCTGGGCTGAACCCTTATGGCTGATGTGTAGATCAATGTTTGGGTCCTACACCATACAAGGAAGCCCAACTGGGCAGCAGTTTGGAAGGCTAAGTGAGCACATAACCTTATAGGGCCTAAAGCCCATTTCGAACTGGGCTGATTTGATCAGTTAAATAAAGGGTGAATTCTGAGATTGGATTAGCAGATAGGATTGGGCCTTAACCCTATCCACTCAGAGAGTCTAGATGTAAATGTGATTCAGATCTAGAAACCTCCTAATGAGATTAGGAGAAGGCTGATCCAATCTGCAGATAAGATAAGGGTTAACCTTTATCACTTAAAGGGAATTCTGATCCAAATATGATTTGGATCAGCAACTCCTAATGGGATTAGGAGCTGATCCCTTTAAGGTTATAAAAGGAGGAAGGGGCGGTAGCCTTTAGGAGATACATATTCACATCCTCTTCAAGAGTTGAAATCACAGAAGAAAGAATCTAGCAACCCTGCGAAATTCTTTCTTGCCGCCTCCTTCCTGCCGCCGCCTCACCTACCAGTTCGATCTCCAGTTAGGTGGGAGAAATCAAGATTGAATCTTGATATCAATTGTGAAGGGACTAATAGGAAGTTGTGCTCACGTGTCATCCTGTTGATTCTTGCGAAGGATCAGGTTCTTGGGAAGAACACTGCTGATTTTGCTCCATCCTGCACTGCACCATTTTCAGTGGGAGCAGTCTTTGGTTCCTTCTTTGGGCGTGAACACCTCCATTGGGAGATACTATTTCTCCGCGTCAGGTATATCCCTCTCCTACTACTTTTGTTCAGATCTAGTTCGGTTCTTGGTTCAAGATTGATCATTGAAAAATATGATTTTTCTAAAATAGGGAATACGATTCCCAGTAGGATGGAGAATTTTTTTTTGAAATTCGCCCATTCTATTCCACAAGATTCGGGCGTAACTGGAACAACAATGAAATAACTCCAAGCTGGAATAATATGAAGCTCAACTCGTTAATTTGGGAATGAGTTGGGGTAACTCGTCTCAGTTTAGTTGAATATTGGGATGGAAAACTTGTCTAAATTTGTTTAGAGTTAATCGAACTCAATCGACGTTAAAATGTTTAGGAAAACAACCAAGTCCAAAGCTTAGCACTCATAAAGAGACTTGATCAGGAAAGTTACTGTTCATTTCACTAAGGATGCACGAAGGCTTGGACAATGTAATAATATACAAGGGCCAAGAAAAGACACAACCACTGTTTTCAAAACTGGATCGGATCGGACGGTTAAACTGGAAAAACCAAGAACCGCTCACCTGATCGGTTTCGTTTTCCTCCAAAACCGCTTTTCCCTCAAAACCGTTGATTTTGGCCAGCAAACCGCTGAACCGACCGGTTAACCGTTCGAACTGTTCGAACCATTCAAATGATTTTGACTGTTTTCAAATTTTTATTTTTTTTAATTTTTTAATTTTTTTGTTAGAACGGGCCAGCCATTTGGGTCGAACGGTCGGTCCGTTCAAACCGATAATTGGACCCCTGACTGGTTCGGTCACCGGTTCATTTTTAAAAACCATGAACACAACATGTTCAAGCGTCACTTGGGATCACATCAGTGGTGGTCTGCTCAGTCACTATGGCCATCTTGTCACCTTCCTTGGCATCTCCATCATTCTCTTTGTACTCATCTTGCTCGGTGGTGAACTTAAGAAAAGCCTCGTAAGCTTCGATAGCCTCCTCCTAAGCCACCCTTAGTTGCTTATCGCGGGTCTTAAGCTCCTTGGAAAAGGCCTTCTATTGCCCTGCCAACTTAGCATCCTTCCTCTCCAACTCGAGCTCAGATTTCCTACTCACTTTTCCTACCCACTCTCTACCCATAGTGAATTGGAGTCACACATCTCTCAATTCATAATAGAGATGTGTGACTCCAATTCACGGCAGGTAGAGAGTGGGTAGGAAAAGTGAGTAGGAAATCCCGAGTGCTCCAACTTGCCCCTCAATTCCTCGACCTGATCTCTCAATCACTCCACCTCAGATGCCTTTGCCTCGGCTGCTTGGACCTTTTGGTTCAGCTTAGATGGTGAAGCCTCACACTCTGCTTGAAGAGTAGCTAGTGTCACTTCCACTTTGGCATTCTCTTCATGAGAAACTTGGATCTCGGCCATGTACTACTCCATTTTAGCGATGTTCTCAATGCGGTGTTGGCCTATATAGGAGTATAGACTGATTAAATAGGCATGATTAAGTACGTTGCATTTTCTGCTCTTTATTTCACCTTGATAAGCTCACTAGCTCGAGATATCACATTGGGCCCTCTGACTTATTCCTCCTTGCAAGTCTTTACCTCTCATCTACACTAAGATCTTTTCCAAACATTATGTGAATTTGATCGTCATCATATTCAAATCAAGAAACAATGGTAGTTTATGATCGGAGAGTGGATCGAAAGGTCTCTAATTAAGTTGTTTACTTGTCCCTCTCTGGTTATTGCTTCCTTCAAGGTTTCAAATTTCGATATGATACACCCGATACAAGGCATATTGTACAATATCTTTTAATGAAAAAGATATAGACAAAAAATGAAAAAAAGGGCAAAGAAGCTTCTTTCCCTTGAAATAAATCTTCTTTCACCCTCAAATGACTCTAAAACTCCAAGCCTCATTCATAGAGTTCTAGATATGTAAAAAAAATGCAAGAAACAAGTATGAATTATCAATGCTTTTAAGTTTTTTTTTTCGAATTTTGAAAATTATTATAAAAATAGTTAAGTTTTCTCAAATTTTTATAATATCTTGTGATTTTTTTTTATTTCAATGCTTGAAAATGTTTAAATCTATGATGATCTACATATGTTATATTCAAAATCACATTTTTTTTTGTGTTATGAATAAATTTATGGAAATTTTATGAAGAATATTTGGAAAAAATATAAAATAATAAAGATTGAAAATGTATTTTTCTATCTGCCTATAAAGTAATTGAAATTTATTATTTATTTGTTTTATTTTTACAATTAAAAATAAATAATAATTTATTACATTTTATGATTTAATCACAGGGATTGAATATGTTATAGATTTATGGATAATCTATCATATCCATAGAGCAATTGAAATTTCTTCTTCAATAATTATTTTTTTTTGATATATTATACAATGTTTATTTATTTTTTATTTTTTGTAACTTTTGAAAATAAAAAATAAATAGTAACTATTTAAATAAGAAATAATTACTAATTATGTTTTTACTTAGAAGTTGTGTCAAATGCATGTTTTATGGTTGGATACGACAGTTGGGTTTTTCCATCACTTAAAACTTAAGAACTATATTTATAAATTATAGTTAAGCATATGGTTTTTTAATGAAATTATAATTGACTATGATGTATTTCTTTATAAAACCATTAAAATATATTAATTTAATGTATGTACACCTCATTAATGGCATATATTTGGTGTTATTGATGCAATTTTATGATTTATTGAAGTGTTTATTGTGTTTCCATGCATATCTTAATTTTTCTCTGATACGCATTTGTATCTAAGGCATATCCTGATATGTCTATTAAAATTGTCTTTCCAATCACTTGGTGTTTCCAATACTTTAAACCTTGGCTGCCTTCTTACAATGAAATCATAAAGGTTGCATAAACAATTTTTGTTTTCTAGCACCATTTTTATTGATACTAACAAAAAAAATTATAAGTCCATTTGGTTCACAGTGGGAATCAAAATCATAACCAAAATGGTCCATTCCCATAACTTGTGTGGTTCAAATAGGAATTGGAATAAATTGGAATGGAAATTCATTCCCAAGGGAGGGGGAGGGAATGCCCATTCCCTCAAATCAGGGAATGCCATTCCACTAGAAATGGGAATGCCCATTACCCAACCAAATAATTGGATCGTTCTAATAACAGACCCCTATTCTTGTGAACCAAACAGGCCCTACATTTTTGCTTGAATGCTAAACCCTCGCATAAATGCATTTTACCATGCCACGTTCTCAAACAACCGAAAAGAGTTCAAAGTGGGTCTGGAATCTAGCTCCACCTTGCAATTACTTGAATCGGGTATTTTTTAACTTTGGGTAAATTACAAAGACCCCTGTACTATGGGGTTAGTGACAAAGACCCCCTATACCTTTTTCTACAACAAATACCTCCTGAACTTAAGACCCCCCCCCCCTAGACGAAGTCCCCACTTTCTTCTCCACTGAAGCATCTAGAGCTGCCACCCTCACGTACAGATCTTGGCTGCTGTCCATGATGTATTTCCGAAGATCGATCTGATCACCGATCCAAAACACACAACCGCTTTCCACCTCCGGTGATGTTGGTATTCGCATAAGCTATACAAGAAAACAACTTGCCTGTTCTATATGATATTTAAAATTCAATTTTTAAACCCATCACAGGGTATATGCGTCTTGAAACAACATTTCAGGAACCTAAATTCTTGGAAGACTCGTTGCCTGATTCTGCTCACCTGCTGTTCAAGTCTAGTTCTTCGAAGCCCGATTCAATTTCACTTGATATTGATTATTAAGATTAAGATCATCCCTTGATCCTTACTTTCTAAACCAGTTATCACAATCATTCTTATGGGTTGGTGATCTCTTAACTGATTGCTAATCAACAAAATTGCTATCAGAGATGATGCTCCCACTTCGCTTTCGTCCACCAATTCGATGATTTGAGTTGCCCCTGTTTGGATTGATCTCCATAAATGGATGCACATTTGAATGTCTTTTACATTCATCGAGGTATCCATCCTCCAGCTTTTGTGATTTTTCCTCTTTTCTCTTACAGCTCTTAGAAAATGTTAACGAATTGACAATTGAACAATGCACACCACTCATTGGTTGCTTCTTTGCCTCTTGTAAGCTAAAACTTCCTCTTTCAGTTAGTCCTGAGAAGGAAGAACTTTAACATTGTTTCTCTACCATGGAGACCAGATGAGAGAGTTCAGCTTTTGCAACTTCGAGTCCCACAATTATATGTGGCCAATGTTTCTTGTGCTTTCTCTAGAATTGACTGTAGGTATTTCCATGAGCATCAATCAGTAGTTGCAAGTGTCTTTGCACCTAGAGGAGAAAATTAGATGGTGTTTAGTATCGATGTAGCTTTTGGAAGAAATAGTGTCAATTCAGCATTGGAAATTCGTTTAACAAAAAAATGCCTAAAAAGTTATTTAGTTGAACCATTTATCTGATAAATGATTCTCTTGAAAATCGTGCGAATTGATTGTTAAAAAAACACCAATTTTGACATTTTTCATTTTCAAGACTGATTTTTCATTATTTGGCTTATTGGTGTCTAATGGCATCTAGTGGTGCCTAATGGTGCTGAGGTGTAAAAAAATTGTACAAAACATTTAAAGCAAATTTTGTCTCTTTTTTTAGAACAAAATCTTACAAAACATTTATCTTATAAATGCCATCAATACCAAACAACCTCCTAATTACTGATGTTTATCGTTATTCTTTGCCAAGAATAACTGGCTTTAAAATAAAGCTGGGTTAATGAAAAGCCTATCTCAATCTATTGGAGAAGCTTCTTTTGCACTTCCATTTGCAACTGTAGAGCCTGAGCAATCTGAAAGCTGCTGAGATACATGTATCCATATCAGCTCAATCCTTTGAAATTAAATTTCCTATCGACTATTCAAATAGAGGAACAAAATCTCTTACTCGAACTTGGCTTCCACAACACAACCATCTGACCCATTTCTGAAATCCCAAGCCTATTGGTTCTTGTGTTTGAATCCCTTTACACACAGATTGGCGAAGCGTTGCTGTCGCAAATCCCAAGCCTTCTGGTTCTTGGGCTTGAATCCCCCATTGAAGGGTCATCTGGGCTCTTCCAAGATGTCAGGAAATGATTTAAACCAATCTTCAAGTTCTCCCTCATTGAAGGTTCTTTTTGTAGTACATTCACCATACAGAAAACTTGATATGTATATTTAAGCAACATCGAAGTTCCATTCCGACAACGGCTGAGATTGCAGAAGTATTTTTTGTTGAGAAGTAATGGGGGTATTTCTGGGTTGGGTTTTAAAAGAAAATGGCAAAAAAAAACGAAAATAGAGTAAGTTTAGCAGGGTATTTTGGTAATTTAATAATTTTTGTTATCTGACTTAACAACTGAGGGGTTATTTGTCTTATGGCTTGTCACTGACCCCCATAATACAGGGGGTTTTTATAATTTACCCTTTAACTTTTTACATTTGAAACCTACGGAAATGCATTTGAATCGCTACTATACGCAGCCTTAATAAGTTTCCCTTGACTTTCTTGTTTACCTCTATTTTCCATCAAACCAAGTGGGTGTTCTATTTTTAGATTTTGAGAGGGGGATCCTATTGACCAAGAATCTTATGTTCATTTTTCAGATTTATGTGGGAACAAGTAAAAATTTATTTTTTTGGGTAAGTGATACCCATCTCCTATGTGGGTAAATAACTTTTTTAGGAAAAATTGCTAACAATTGAATGGGACAAAAGTGCCCCTTTTAATAATGGATTTTTATGGTTAAAATGGTCATTATTTTATTTACATAGGAAATAATAGAGCATGGGTAAATGCACTTACTCGGGTAAGTGTTTCCCAGCAGGGTGTTCACAGGTCGGATTGGGTTGGTTTGAGTCATTTTCTTCAACTGACCCAACCTAGTCGGTTTACTTATTGACTAAACCGAAACTAATTGACCTTGAAGCAAAATCGACCCAAACATGAGGGTCAATTTGGGTCGGTTTATCGATTTAGTCGGCTTTTAGTTTTTATATATATTTTAAACTAAAATATTTATTTATTTTTAAGTATTTCTTTTTAGTTTTTATGCAAAATCAAAACATATATTTAAATCAATTAATTTTTATGCAAAACTGATTTTTTTGTCAATATATATTTAAATTTATACAAAACTGAATTAAATATTGTACCATTATATTATATTTGTATTGGTTTTACATTTTTAGTTTTTATCATAAATAATCAATTTTTTTTCAAAATTTAAACAAAACACAAATAAAATATATCAACATTTAACATATAGAAACTAATTAATAATTACTTTAAAGATATAGGATCCATTCGATTTCTATTTTCATACATAAAAACCAAAATCGAATCAAATTGTGAATTTATTTTCTCATACAAATCGAAACCAATCCTTTTAACCTACTCGAATTGAGTCGGGCCTTGATCGATTTGACATTTAATATAAACACCCTCATTTCCCAAGAAAAACTTAAGCAGATAAATTGCATTTAGGTCGATAAGTAACTTACGAAAAGCGAACGGGCCCAAATGTAAGTGGAGAGAAAATGATGGCAATTCAATAAATACAGCAAAACGAAAGGGGCAATCGAAGAACTTTCTGGATGCAAGACTTTCCATGAACTCCAGAAGCGGGAAATAAAACGAAAGGGACAACAACTGGTGGAACATTCTGGATTTTGAAAACTAAAATACCTCAAACTGTTGGAAAAAAATGATAGAAGACTCTAGAAGCGGGAAACAAGACTTTCCATAGACTCCACATTCATCGCAGTGTCGCACTCACAGTCTCACCCGAAAGAGAAGACACCAGAAGCTTTAGATCGGATATAAATATACTCTATCCTGCTTCGTCTTCCATCTTTCTCTCGCGAAACGTCGCCTGTGCTCTGTTTTTGAACAAAACCTTACCTTTTTTCTTCTTCCCCATTCCCCAATTGAAACAGTCTTTTCTTTCAAACGTCTGAGTTTGATCCGTCTGAGTAGCAATGGCGGATGTTCAGATCGGAGATGCGGAGACCTTCGCTTTCCAGGCTGAGATCAACCAGCTACTGAGCTTGATCATCAATACCTTCTACAGCAACAAGGAGATCTTCCTTCGAGAACTCATCAGCAATGCCTCTGATGTGAGTGATCGCCTTCTCTGTTTCCACGACTAACGTTTGATGTCTACTCGGGCTTTTGCCTTTTGAGTTTGCTCATTTCTGTTTTTGTTTGTTTCACGCAGGCGTTGGACAAGATCCGTTTTGAAAGTTTGACGGATAAGAGTAAGCTTGACGCGCAGCCGGAGCTCTTCATTAGGCTTGTTCCTGACAAGGCCAACAAGACCCTTTCGATCATTGACAGTGGCATCGGGATGACCAAAGCAGGTAGGAAAGCGAGGGATCTACGTTGAAGGTCTTGCTTTGATCTGCATTAGGATACGGGTTTTAATTGAAATTGTTCACGGCAGATCTGGTCAACAACTTGGGGACAATCGCGAGGTCAGGAACCAAAGAATTCATGGAGGCATTGCAGGCAGGGGCCGATGTGAGCATGATCGGACAGTTCGGTGTGGGGTTCTACTCGGCTTACCTTGTTGCCGAGAAGGTCATAGTGACCACTAAGCACAACGACGACGAACAATACATCTGGGAGTCACAAGCTGGTGGATCCTTCACTGTCACCAGGGACGTCAATGGAGAACAACTGGGCAGGGGAACTAAGATCACACTTTTCCTCAAAGAAGATCAGGTAGGATATCTGTCACTCCATAGTTAATATATATATTATCGAGAGTTGGTTTCTAAGTTTTATGTTGCTGGCTTTTCTGGCATCGGAGCTAAAGTGTGGTTATACTTTGTTTTCTTTAGTTGGAGTACTTAGAAGAGAGAAGGTTGAAGGACCTCGTGAAGAAACATTCCGAGTTCATTAGCTATCCAATCTACCTCTGGACCGAGAAGACTACCGAGAAGGAGATAAGTGACGACGAAGACGAGGAAACGAAGAAAGAAGAGGAGGGTGATGTCGAGGATGTTGACGAGGACAAACAGACCAAGTCCAAGAAGAAGGTTAAGGAGGTGTCCCACGAATGGCAACTCATCAACAAGCAGAAGCCTATTTGGCTGCGCAAGCCGGAGGAGATCACAAAGGAGGAGTATGCGTCTTTCTACAAGAGCCTGACCAACGATTGGGAGGATCATCTTGCCGTCAAGCACTTCTCTGTGGAGGGGCAGCTTGAATTCAAGGCCATTCTCTTTGTGCCGAAGAGAGCACCGTTTGACCTCTTTGACACGAGGAAGAAGATGAACAACATCAAGCTCTACGTCCGAAGGGTATTCATCATGGACAACTGCGAGGAACTCATCCCCGAGTACCTGGGATTCGTCAAGGGTGTTGTGGATTCTGACGATCTGCCACTCAATATATCTCGTGAAATGCTCCAACAGAACAAGATTCTCAAGGTCATTAGGAAGAACCTGGTGAAGAAGTGCATTGAAATGTTCACCGAGATTGCTGAGAACAAGGAGGACTATGCCAAGTTCTATGAGGCGTTCTCTAAGAACTTGAAGTTGGGTATCCATGAGGACAGCCAGAATAGGGCAAAGCTGGCTGAGTTGCTGAGGTACCATTCTACAAAGAGCGGTGATGAGTTGACGAGTTTGAAAGACTACGTGACCCGAATGAAGGAGGGTCAGAAGGATATCTATTACATCACTGGTGAGAGCAAGAAGGCCGTCGAGAACTCTCCCTTCTTGGAGCGTCTAAAGAAGAAGGGTTATGAGGTTTTGTTCATGGTGGATGCCATTGACGAGTATGCAGTCGGGCAATTGAAGGAGTATGATGGAAAGAAGCTCGTGTCTGCCACCAAGGAAGGTTTGAAACTTGATGATGAGTCAGAGGAGAAGAAGAAAAAAGAGGAAAAGAATAAGTCGTTCGAGAGCCTCTGCAAGACAATCAAGGAAATTTTGGGAGACAAAGTGGAGAAGGTAGTGGTTTCTGACAGGATTGTTGACTCGCCCTGCTGTTTGGTTACTGGAGAGTACGGATGGACTGCAAACATGGAAAGGATCATGAAAGCGCAGGCGTTGAGGGACAACAGTATGAGTGGTTACATGTCCAGCAAGAAGACAATGGAGATCAACCCTGACAACGGCATTATGGAGGAGCTGCGGAAAAGAGCTGAGGCTGACAAGAATGACAAATCGGTGAAGGATCTTGTGCTGCTACTCTTTGAGACCGCTTTGCTGACTTCAGGGTTTAGCCTTGATGACCCCAACACTTTTGCTGCCAGAATCCACAGGATGTTGAAGTTGGGTCTGAGCATTGACGAGGAGGAAACAGCTGCTGATGACACCGATATGCCACCCCTTGAGGACGATGGAAACGAGGAGAGTAAGATGGAAGAAGTCGATTAAGCATGAAGAGTGATGAGACTTTTGTGGATATGTGGGTGCGGTGTCTGACTATAATGGAAAGAAAGCGATTGAGAGTTGGGAGGAAAACCCCCAACCCCCCTTTATAGAGTCTACTGTTTTCTCTTAACATTTTCATTTTGTAGTTTGGTTTGGGGTGTTGGTAAATCTGTGGTAGCATTTCGTTAGACTGAAATTCTAATGCTGTGTACCCATTTCAATGTACCTCTTCAATGTTAACAATAGTTTTGGTTAGATTTCAACTTCTTTAGTGTGGTTATCGACATTTGTACTCTATTATCTCTGAATATTACTCTTTCGTTGTCAAGAGTTCCAATGGTACAAGAATTCCTTTGAAAACGAGTACTGTGGATTATTTGTACTTGGTGACATTATCCTTTACCATCGATTAGTTCTATCTATTAGAGCATCTGAAGTTGTATTATATATCGAATGTTGCCAATTTTGTGTTGCGACTCTAATGTTAATTTGTATTTATGGAATTTTATATAAATATATTAAGCTGAAATGTGTAATAAGGCATAAGGGAAATGAAATCTAACACTATTTTTTATCTTTTTTTATAGAAATTATAAGAATATCACTCTTTATCAATTTTTTTCCTTTTGTTTTTTTTTTTAAATTACAAGAATGCCATTTTCTTTTCTCAATTCTTTCTTGCTTTTTTTCTTTCAAATTGCAAAAATGCCACTCTCTCTCATCTATTCTCTTTTTCTTATAAATTACAAGAATGCCATCTCTCTCTTTCCATCTCTCTCTCCTTATAAATTACAAGAATGCCACTCTCTCTCCAATTGAGGGAGACCTCAACTTGGCAAGTCGATTGTTAGGGAATTGTAATCAATGTAGTCGAGTTCAAGTTGAGCCGAGTTCGAACTTTTGAGCTCAAACTCAAGTCTTTAATTCGAATCGAGCTTGAGCTAGACGACACCTTGATAACCGAGGAAAACCTTGGTTTGGCACCTCAGTCACTAAGGGAGATCTCGGCTCAGCACTTCAACAATTGAGGGAGACCTCAGCTCGGCACCTTGTCAACTAAGGGAGTCCTACACCTTGCCTGTTAGGGAAACCTCAACTACTTGAGAGACCTATAATCAAAGGTAGCAGAGCTCGAACTTCCGAGCTTTTGACTTGAGCCTAGCTTGAGCTCGAGCTAAAGTTTCTAATTTGAATCGAGCTCGAGCCTAATAGTTTATGAGCGAGACCCTGCAACGTAGGGCCCCCTCCGCTAGTATCTTCTCCGAGAATGGTTGAGAATAGTAAAAGCAATGTGCTGACCTAGCACATTGTTGCACTCAGCTTGCTTTGGAGCACATTGACGCACTCTCAATTTTTGGGATTTTTTCTATATATATATTAATAGAAAGCGGATGCTCTCTCTGTGGAGCAAATAGAATCTACTCATGCGAGTAGATTCCTACGTGAGAGTTACTGCATACCACGATGTGCTTTGCGCCGACCTCTTTCGCCAACATCAGCCCGGTTATTAGTGCCTCATATTCCGCTTTGTTGTTCAACACTTTGAATCCAAATCAGAGAGCGTACTCCATCTTCACCTTCGCTCGGTCCATTTAGTATGAGTCCAACTCCACTTCCTCGCTAATTAGACAAGTCATTGACATGGAAGATCCATAGCTCCTCATCCCAGGCTAGGGTGGTCTCTCTACCCAGAGTGAGTGCTATGTTAGTTGAAGCCTTTAACGTGTTGGTCGGCTCAGCCACCTCAGGGGTCGACGTGCTAAACGTACATTCAGCGACGAAGTCCTCCAAAACCTATGCTTTAATGGTTGGTCGCGGCTCGAACCAGATGTTGTATTCACTTAGCTCAATGGCCCACTTCGTCAACCGGCTTGAGACCTCGGGCTTCTGAAGGATGTGCCTCAGGGGTTTGTCAATTAGGATGATAATGGTGTAGGCTTGGAAGTAGGGGCGTAGCTTCCGAGCTGCAATACAAGTGCGAAGGCCAGCTTTTCGATGCAGGGCATCTGGTCTCAATTGACTGCAAAACATTACTGATATAATAGATGGGTCTTTGGACTTGGTCTACTTCTCTTATTAGTACCGAGATGACTACCACATCACTCGCAGAGAGGTAGAGTCTTAGCTCGTCTTCAGGTTCTAGTCAGGTTAATACCGTTGGTGAACTTAACTATTTTTTGAACTCGTCAAATGCGAGCTGACACTCCTTGGACCACTCAAGGTCCTCATTCTTTTTTATGGCCTTGAAGAAAGGTAAACATCGACCATCCGATTTAAACATAAAGCAGTTCAGGGCGGTAATTCGGCCAGTTAACCTTTGTACTTCTTTTATTGTCTAGGGCAGTCTCATATCTAAGATAGCTTGTATTTTATGTAGGTTGGTTTCGATGCCATGTTGGTTCACTATGTAACCAAGGAATTTGCTCGACGTGACCCCGAAGACACACTTGTTCGGGTTGAGTTTCTTGTTAAACTTTCTTAGAATTTAAAAAACGCAATTTAGATAATCAATTATAGAAGAAGAAAACTAGGTCTTCACGACCATGTCATCTACATAACATTCAACTTTATTGCCTATCAAAGGCTCAAAAACTTTATTTAGAAGTCACTGGAAGGTTACTCCAACGTTTTTCAATCCAAAGGACATGATTTTATAACATTGTAGCCCAAGTTTGGTTACAAAAGTTGTTCTCTCCTAGTCGGCTAAGTCCATCATAATTTGGTTGTAGTAGCCAGAATAGGTGTCCATGAAGCTCAGCAACTTGTGCCCCAAGGTCGTGTCTACTAGGCAATCTATTTTGAGAAGGGGGAAGACATCCTTTGATTAGGCTCTGTTGAGGTCAGTGTAATCGACGCACATGTGCCACTTTTCATTGGCTTTCTTTATGAGTACAAGATTTGCTACCCAACTCAGGTATTGGACCTCTCTAACAAAATCTGCTGCAAGGAGCTTCCCAACCTCCTCATCTACTATCCTTCAATTCTCTAGGGCGAGGTTTCTCTTTGCTTGACTGGCCTGACTAAAGGGTCCACATTAAGTTTGTGAGTAATTATGCTAGGGTCAATATTGAGCATCTCTTCTATCGACCATGCAAAAACATCTAAATTTTGAAGTAAAAAACTTACCACTTGTGACCAAAGTGGTTTATTTAGGCATGCCGATCTGAAGAGTCTTTGTGGGCTCGATATTAGAGACTGAGACTTAGACCATATCCTCCATCGGTACATCTTGCTCATTAGTGTGATTGGGGGGCAGCTCCAGCTGGTCGCCCCGTACTATCACCACTCTGTACTTCATCGGGAACTTCATTGAGAGGTAGTAGGTCGACACCACCGCACGAAGGGCATGCAAAATGGGCCAACCTAAGATGGCATTGTAGGGGAACGAGGTGGCGACCACGAGGAAGGCATGCTCAAACTGGATAGTGTTGGGCTCTACTCCTACTGCCACTAGCACTTTGATCCTACCGAGGGGCTTCACCATGTCTTCTCTAAAACCGACTAGAGGCAGGTTTGTTAGCTGAAGGTCCTTCTGATCCAGCTCCATCTTCTTGAAAGCCTCTAGGAATAAAATGCCCATGGAACTGTCTGAATCCACCAAAATCCGCTTTACCTTAAAGTCTTTAATCACCATTTTGACAACGAGGGCGTCATCATGTGGATACTAGATCTTGCGAGCGTCATCCTCAGTGAAGTATATGGCTACCTCCAGTGGAGGGCACTTCGGGGGGTTCTTGTCCTCGTGCTCCAGCTCTCGGATTGCATTCTTGCCTACCGCCATGGTATAACCTACTACTATAGACCCACCGATAATCATGTTGATCACCCCACGAATTGGTATCTTCGATGCTGGTGGATCCTGGGGTGGTTGCTCTCTGTTGTTCCGCCTGCTCGACTCCGGTGCATCTCTTCGCTGCTCTGCAGGTCAGTGGTCTCTATCCTCGTATTTGATGAACTGTTTAAGGTAGCCACGGTAGATCACCTCCTCGATCTCATCCTTCAAGTTATGGCATCTCTCCATATCATGCTCGATGTCCTGGTGGAAGTGACAATACCGGTTTGGGTTGCGGTTGGTAGGGTCTCCTCTCATCCTAGGGGGCCATTTGACATAGCTAGTGTGAGCTCTGGGAAACTTATGACCGGATCAAAGAGTTGGAGTTGCCACCCATTTTTTAAAAGAAATGGGCCATCATTTTCAGGTTTGAAAGGTTCAATTTAAGTCTTTGATAGTGACTCCATTTTCCATGGGAAGGGCACACAACCAAGAGATTTTGAGTTTTAAGGATTGGGAGAGGGAAGGTATTAGGCACCTTTCTCTCTAAGCTGCTATAGCAGCCCCATACGGGGTTGTTCATGTTAGACAGTTTGTATGCCCTTAGCTCCAATCAGTTTTGATGTACTTTAGACATTTAGTGTAAATGAATAAAGTGCATGTTTGATTCATGTTGTGTGGTATGTTTCGGTGTAAGACCCTTAAACTGGACACTTAATGAGACTCGTGTTAGTTTAAAATGTTCACAGCCAGTGGGTCGGTTTGGGGAAACCTATCCTGATAAAGCTGCCACTGATGTGCCGCCAAGTTGGTTGGGGAGGCTTGTCTCAGCCGCCAGGGTGAGACCCGAGGTACATGTAGTGAGGGTTCAACTTGAAACCCTGAACCGGACCAGATTTCCAGTATTGCCCTAAACCTTGGTGATGAGTGGGCAAAACTGGAAAGTTACACCTGACCCCTAGACTCGATTATGATACTGCACTAGGTGGCGGATTGGACTGTCTTTGATAATGCCAATCAGTGAGATCCTTAGAGGGGGTCAAAACCTAGGTATGTTGGGATGATTCATGAACCCATCTGAGTGGGTGATCATAGTGACAGGATCAGCCCCTTTGTCGAACAAAGGTAATGATCGAGGGTGCACTCTCTCTGATGGAAACCAAGAGTACCGACAGCCGATTTCAACCGTTGGAAATTTGTTTTGCAAAATATATTTATAATGATATAATATATATGTACGGTTTCAACTCGTTTGCAAAAAGGTTTTAATCCCTAGGGTCCATCCTAGAGGAGAGTGCAACACTGTGCCTTGCAGTCGAGGGAGAGGTTTTCTCTTGTTGGGCAGTGTTTGGATCATTATGGGCTGAGAGGTTAAGTGTAAGGCCATTTAGGGTTATACCTGATGGGATAATCTTGCATTTGCCCACAGTCCCTGGGTTTTTATAAGATGGCTTGGCCCAGGGACCACTTAGTGTATGTGTTAGGCCCATAGAGTTCATGTGATGGGCTCAAGGGGTTCACTGGGCTTTCTAGTGAATTCGGCTAGGCCTTGTAACAAAGGATGGGCCGAACCCATGTGGCTGATGTGTAGATCAAAGCTTGGGTCCCACGCCATACAAAGAAGCCCAACTGGGTAGCAGTTTGGAAGCCTATTGAGCACTTGATGCATATTGGGCCTAAAGCCCATTTCGAACTAGGCTGATTTGATCAGTCACTTAAAGGGGCGGATCTGAGGTTAGGTCAAGCCAAAAGGATTGGGTCTTAACCCTATCCACTCATGGAGACCAAATTCAAATTAGGATTTGAATCTGGTAACCTTCTGATAAGATCAGGAGTGGGCTGATCTAATCTGCAGATAGGATTAAGAAGACTCCTTATCCAAATATAGATTTGTATTAGGATAACTCCTAATGAGATTAGGAGGTTTCTTAATCACTAAGTAAAGAGGAGGAAACCCTAATTTCGAATTACAAGAATTCAAACCCTAAGGGTATTCGCAGAACACACTACATCTTGAGATAGGATCTCAGAGAAAACCCTAGAGAGAAGAAAGCTATTCGCCACCTTCTGCTCTAGCTCTCTCCTCCAGTTTCAGCCACCATCTACTGCTAGTTCGTTTTCTTTATAAGGGAAAGATCAAGAAAGGTTCTTGATATCAATCTTTGCTGAAAGGTTGATCATGTATGGTGCTTATTGCTTCTATCGAGTTCTTCAGAAGGACTTGGTTCGTGGGACGAACACTATTGGTTCTGCTTCATTATCACTATGTCATCTTCAGTGGGAGCGGTTCTTGGAATAGAATCTTTGTTTGGGTCAACGGGATTTATGGTTGAGATGATTGAGATTTATGGTTGACAAGTTTGGGTCAATGGGATTTGCTGAAATAGAATCTTTGTTTGATGAAGGTCAAACGGGGGAATTTTGGGATGGAATTTGGTGGGTTGGCACTTTTGATCGTCCTGAGTCTAATGGAAGTTATGGATCTTTGATTAGAGGTGTAGATTGATTGTTTTAGTTCAGATTATGGTCTTAGCTTATGGTTTTTCAATCAACGAATGGGTGTGTTGGATTTGATTTTGAGAAGTTGGAGTTTGAATATCGCATAGATCGGATCCATTAGAAAGGGAGTTGGCGTGATGAATGGTGGATCTTTGGAGTTAGTCATGAAAAGTGATGTATAACTACGTTGTAGTTTTCCAAGTGTAGGGATGATGTTTGAGCAAGGTTCTCGTTTGTTCTATGGATTGCGTCAAAGGGGGGCATTTTGGGTTTTAAGAGTGGCAAGTCAACCTGGTTATGTTTCTAAGTTTTTGGGGTCTAAGATGGGGGTACAAAGAGGTAGGGTGAAGGAACTGAGCAAAAATTGGGTGCTAATAGCTGGCCTCCTTACTTATTCTGCATCAAAATTTCACCCCATTTTGCATTTAGGGTGGTGTAGTTCTATCACTGGACTGGAGGGGTTCTAGACCGCCCATTTGTTCTGGAACCCCGATGTGGTGTTTGGCTCTTTCTTGGTGATTTGCTTTGCCTACTACACGGTGACTTGCTTCTTTTTGGTGACTTACTCTTTCACTGTTGATGCTTGTTGTTGCTTCTTTCTTCCTTCGATCTCTTCCTTTTCCCGGCCTAGTGCAGCTCTAACCGGGACCCGAGAGCCTCCTCCGCCTTGATAAACTTGTCAACCTCCATGAGGAATGCCTCCATGGAAGTTAGTGGGTCCAACTCGAGTTGCCAAAGAAGATCGGAGTGGTGGACTCCCTTCTGGGCCATAGTGATCTGTACAACTGAGTCAAGATTCGATACTTGAAGCCTTTCAAGATTAAATCTTTTAATTTAGTCCCTAAGGGACTCATTCTCCCATTGGACCACATTCAACAAGCTCGTGACTGATTTGGGACACTTCTTGCTTGTAGCGAAGTGTGTGGTGTCTGGTGAAGAGTTCCACGAATTGGCTCTAATTATTTATTGAGCTAGGAGGCAGTTTGTGGTATCACAGTCTCGCTATGTCTCTAAAGGTTGTAGAGAAGGCTATGTAGAGGCAGGCATCATCCGTCCCATGTAGTAGCATCAGCGATTGGTAGTTGTCACTATGATCCACCGTTCATTACACCAATTTCCTTTCTAACATCCTAGATCTATATGATATTTAGATTGCAATAACTACAAAATCAAATCCAACACATCCATCACCTCAAGATCACTAGGAAACAATCAACTAGCAAGTCCCAACTCGAATCTATGATAACCAAATGCAAAAACCTCAAGATCTCATTCTGATGACCCAAAACAATCAACTAGCAAGTCCATGGGTGGAGGTTTGAAGGCTAGCAACTTTGTTGGAACCTCTGAGTCTAGAACCCACCTAACAATTTCATGCATCGCACCTAGAATACCCATGCATAGAATCCTTAGATGAAAATAATATAGAGGAACTATAGTATAATTAGGACTAGGACACCATGAGTGTTGCACTATGTGTTTGTCATCTTTAGAAATAAAAAAATTGTAAATCCTAATTGCTTTCAACCCATTAAAAATTTTCTGTTTTCTCCAAATTTATGCTAGACCCCAAGTATGCTTCAACACATGAAAATCTTGAATCAAAATCAAATAACAATAATAATGTAAGATAAAAGAAATCAAAACCAATTAAATAAAGGAAACAAATCAAAATCGAATCTACAAATTTCATCTAAGATGCAAACTGCAATAATAAAGAAATTAAGAATAGGAAATATAGGAATTAGGATAAAAAATCAAAACTATAACTATTAGAATCTAAAACTCTCAGCTAAAATTCCCATCTTCCTACTTCAAGTTTTTGTTCCCTATCTTGAGCTCATACATGACTCTATGAGCTCAGCTCTTGAGAAGTAGCTTCAAAAAGGCCAACCTAACCCACTCTAGGAGTATCTAGTAGATATATATGGTAAAGGGTTTAACCCTCCCTTGACTAGTATCAAAGGATACTCCATTCCCTCAACCATACTTAGGCTAAGTAGATGTTTATCTCTACAAGTTACTCTTGAGAAATAACATCAAAAGGTCATTTAGACCTTCATACCTTCAAAACTCTAGAATGTCAAGTACATACACATATGGGGTAGGGATTGAAAGGGATGGTAGAATCCATCATATGGACGCCAAAACAGTTGCGGAATGGGTGGGCGAATTTAAAAAATTTTCTACCTACCTTTCAACTGGGAATCACATTCCCTAATTTTAGAATAAAGATTCAAGGATCCTACTTGAACAAGAACCGAACCAGATCTGAATGAGAAGTGAAGGGAGTAATTATACCTGATCCAGAGAAAAAATTTCTCCCAAAGTTGGTGTTCACTCCCAAAGAAGGAACCAAGATTTTCTCCTACTGAAGATGACACAACAACTATGGAACAGAACCAGCAGAGTGCATCCTACACACTGAATCCTTCACAAGAATCCTCTGGATGACAATGAGCACCAAACCAAATAAGCCTTTCAAGAAAGACTGATATCAAGAACGTTTCTTGATCTTTCTCTGGCAGAGAAAACGAACTGCAACAGATGGGTGGCGGCTATAACTGGAGGAAGCTAGAGAAATAGATGGCGAACTGCTTTTCTTTTCTCTAGGGTTTCTGAGATCCTATCTCACAAAACTGCAGAATGCGTTCTGTCTCCCTAGGGTTCGAATTCATGTAATTCGATTATGGTTTCTTCCAGTTGCTTAATGATTAAGAAAGGTTTTCCTGATCATATTAGGAGTTGCCTCTTATCCAAATCTGTATTTGAATAAGGACTCTTCTTAATCCTATCCGCAGATTAGATAAGCTTTTGGGCTCATCCTAATCTCAGATTCGCCCCTTAAAAATGACTGATCAAATCAGCCTAGTTCCAAATGGGCTTTAGGCCCAATAAGGTTATGTGCTCAAAAGTCTTCCAAACTGCTACCCAGTTGAGCTTCTTTGTATGGTGTGGGACCCAAGCATTGATCTACACACCAGCCACATGGGTTCGGCCCAGCCTCTGTTACAAGGCCTGGCCGAATTCACTGGAAAGCCCAGTGAACCCCTTAAGCCCATCACATGGACCCTATGGGCCCAACACTTACACTAAGTGGTCCTTAGGCCAAGCCGTCTTATAAAAACCCAGGGACTGTGGGCAGGTGCAAGATTAGCCCATCAAGTATCATCCCAAATGGCCTTACACTTAAACTCTCAGCCCATAATGATCAAACACTGCCCGACAAGAGAGGACCTCTCCCTCGGCTGCAAGGAACAGTACTGCACTCTCTACTTACATGGATCCCAAGAATTAAAACCATTTGTAAACAATTTTGAAACCATACTTAAATATATATCATATATATAAATTTTGCAAAACAAAATTCCAACGATTGAAATCAACTGCTGACAGTTTGGTTTCCATCAAAGAGAGTGCATCCCCG
Organism: Nelumbo nucifera; assembly: GCF_055504915.1. Classification (NCBI taxonomy): domain Eukaryota; kingdom Viridiplantae; phylum Streptophyta; class Magnoliopsida; order Proteales; family Nelumbonaceae; genus Nelumbo; species Nelumbo nucifera. Next base: position 43,003,651 of record NC_142654.1, read on the forward strand.
ATCATTACCTTTGTCCGACAAAGGGGCTGATCCCGTCACTATGATCAGCCACTCAGATGAATTCTCAGACCGTCCCAACATACCTAGGTTTTGACCCCCGCTAAGGATCTCACTGATTGGCATATCAAAGACGGCCCAATCCGACACGTAGTGCAGTACCATAATCGGGTCTAGGGGTCAGGTGTAACTTTCCAGTTTTGCCCATCAATCTCCAAGGTCCAGGGCAATACTAGAAATCTGGTCCGGTCAAGGGTTTAATTAATCCTGCACTGCATGTGCCTTGGGTCTCACCCTGGCGCTGAGACAAACCACCCCAACACTTGGCAGCACACCAGTGTCAGCCTTGGCAGGATAAATCTCCCCAGACTTATTCAACGGCTGTGAACATTCATAACCAACACAAGTCTCGTTAAGTGTCCAGTTTTAGGGTCTTACATAGAAGTATACCACACAACATGAATCAAACATGTACTTTTTTTATTTAAATTAAATATCAAAAGTACATCAAAACTGATTGAAGCTAAGGGCATACAAAAATTGTCTAACAGGGATTGATATTCCATTAGTCAATATCAAAAAGACATTTTTTTGATCCTTCATAAACTCTCGAAATCAAATATCTTTCTTGTTTTCCTCCAAACTGAATAGATGTTTGACCCAATGAGTTTGCTCTTGGGGAGAAACATCAAAAAGGTTGTTGTTTCATAAACATGATGCAGGAACTAATTACTCTCGATATTTCCTTTTTGTCCTAACATTTTCCAAAACCCAAGAGTATTTTCTAAAACTAAACGTTGATCCTAATTATAGCACTAGTTGCCCAAGTACCAAAATTAATAATAAAAATGAAGAAAAAGAACAAATGTACCAAATAGTATCAAATCCCAATACCTAACTCATAATAAAAATCTATTTCCAGAATCATTTAATATAAAAATCTATCAAGTCAACAAAAACACAGTAAAGGAAAAGCTCATAAAATGAAGTGAAATAAAACTGTCAAACCATCAAGTTCTATTGAGGATTGTCAAATAAAATCTCTTTATTAAATCTTAACTCACATAATTTCAAGTTATGTATAGTCAATTGCAAAAATCAACATTACATAAACTTGAGAAAATATCAAAGTCCATGAATATTTTTTTAATCTTATCAAAACCAACAAAGTAAATCAAGTTTGCTTAAACCCCAAAAGATTTTTCAATGTTTCTTTAAACATTGGATTTGTTTTCCAACTTCAAGCTCAACCTTGGTTTTAACTTTCTAAATGTTTTTTTTTCTAATTTTCAATAGAGGCCCACTAATTTAAGACGTTCCCCTTGCATAACCTAGTCTAGTTGCTCATAGATCCCTACACATCCTTGATAGGTTCTCTTGACCCACTCTAAGGAAGTCGTCTTATCTAATTACCTACATAGCTTGACTTCTTAGGAGCCCTCCAATCAATAGATAGACAACCATAGAATAGGATCAATCCCTCCCTTTTGACCAACATCTGTGGAGACACTTCAACTCTAGCACTTCACACCAAGTCTATTACCTCAACCTCATCTATAGAACCCTAAACCCTTGTCAAGCCTAGTTTAACCTCAACCCATTCTTGCTTAGGATCCAAGATCTAGTTATCATAGTCCTAGTAGACTTGATAGCTTTAGGTGTATACTAGGGGCATGTCAGTTTTGTCATAGTTTTTCGTTGCTTTTTCCCAAGCTGCAATATTTGCATGAGCATATTGCGTATCATCACATGTTGCATCACTAGAACTAGTCCTTAGTCTGCACTAGTCTATTCCCACCTATTAGATGCCTACAACTTAGGTTGCTACCCTTATAGAACCATTAAGGTAGACCCTTAAGACAACTAACTTTTAGGCTAGAACAATGTGGTACAACACCAATCAGACACTAAAATAATGATAAAACCTTTTAGGATCGTAATGAAGCAAGTCTCTCATCATCCTCCCACCAAACAAGAATTGTCGGTTGTACTTTATGAAGAAGAGTTGGCCAAGATGAAGGTAGACATGAAGGACATGCGAGCATCCCAACCAGAAGAGACAATTGAGTTTAATGCTTTGTGCCCTCACCCCATCCTTGACATTCTTAAGAAGGTTAAATTCCCAAAATTCCACAAGTACGATGATTCTAGTTGTCCCAGAGCTCACATCTTTCTTTATTGCATGAACATGTTTCAGGTTGGATCTGATGAAAGATTGTTAGCCCAACTATTTTCCTAGAGCCTAAAAGGGGCCACTTTTGATTGGTATACCTAGCTCAACCTAGGCACCCAAAAGACATGGAATTGATTAGCAGAACAATTTATCGAGAGCTTTGATTTCCCCCATCACCAACATGGGGTGATCTAGAACACCTTACTTAAGGATCAAATGAAAACATCTCTATGTATTTGAAACGATGAAATATTACATCTATCAAAGTGAAGGAACCTATAGGTACAGAGTGATCGCTTAGACCATCAAAGTACAAAAGATACCAAATTGATACCACATGGACGCCTACGATGAATTTATAACTCATTGGTTACATGCGATGAGCTTTTAACTCATCGAACATCTCCGATGAGAATACGACTCATTGTGTGTTCATGACAACTCATACTCAACACAAGTCAAGATAAACTTTGGCTGATGTGAACCCACAACGAACTTTAGACATGCATGGTTCTGCGATAAACATCGGATGCTTATAGTTCCTTAGTGAACTTTGGATGCGCACGATTTTGCAATGAACCTAGGATCATTATAGAACTGTGGAATCACTATGAACTGGAAATAAATATCGGGTACTAAGTTACATGCGTGATAAGTCGCCACATAGGTTTAATAAAATGCACCCACTAAATGATTACATAACTGTGCCATGTCAGTTAAATGGTTCATGAAAGGAAGTAGCATACGCAGATTATGAGAATCCTTCCATCTTTTCATTCCCATTTGCCCTAATCTTCTAATTGACCTCCCGCCGCCGATCTTCTTTCGTCTTTCAAGGAGATCCCCGAGTATAGCCTAACCACCATACTTACATTTGAATCTCTAGTTAATCCTTGATCACAGAGGATGCCCGCTTGTAGGATCAATCTCTCACCCATTCCCGAAGAACATGATAACATCCTAGAAAATACCCATCTAGAGATAGGGAACCAATATGAGATGAGGCAACCGACCAAGTCGACATCTTAATCCCGTCGAACAAGTTCTATGAATTTGATGCTCAGTTTGACCGAATCGAGCAGATGCAAAATGAAACGAGGGCCACCCGGCAAATTATTCTCCAACAGTCTGCCTGAACCAAACAATCCCCATTTACCTCGACCACCGCTCTTGCGATCGTCTTTGCCATCCATCACACCTCTAACCCCAACCCCGTTGTGCTGGAGCTACCTACCAGGGCTAATTTGATACCCGTGCAAGTTGGATCTGATGAAAGATTGTTAGCCCAACTATTTTCCAAGAGCCTAAAAGGAGCCTCTTTTTATTGGTATACCTAGCTCAACCTAGACACCCAAAAGACATGGAATAGAGTAGCAAAACAATTTATCGAGAGCTTTGATTTCCCCCATCACCAACATGGGGTGATCTAGAACACCTTACTTAAGGATCAAATGAAAACTTCTCTATGTATTTGAAACGATGAAATATTACATCTATCAAAGTGAAGGAACTTGTAGATACATAGTGATCGCTTAGACCATCAAAGTACAAAAGATACCAAATTGATACCACATGGACGCTTACGATGAGTTTATAACTCATCGGTTACTTGTGATGAGCTTATAACTCATCGAACATCTCCGATGAGAATATGACTCATCGTGCATTCATGACAACTCATACTCAACACAAGTCAAGATAAACTTTGGCTAATGTGAACCCACAACGAACTTTAGACATGCATGGTTCTGCGATAAACATCGGATGCGCATAGTTCCTCAGTGAACTTCGAATGCGCACGATTTTGCAATGAACCTGGGATCATTATAGAACTGTGGAATCACTATGAACTGGAAATAAATATCGGGTATACATGCAACATTAAGTTACATGCGTGATAAGGTGCCACGTAGGTTTAATAAAGTGCACCCACTAAATGATTACATCACTGGTGCCATGTCAGTTAAATGGGTCATGAAAGGAAGTAGCATACGCAGATTATGAGAATCCTTCCATCTTTTCATTCCCATTTGCCCTAATCTTCTAATTGACCTCCCACCTCCAATCTTCTTTCCTCTTTCAAGGAGATCCCCGAGTATAGCCTAACCACCATACTTATATTAGAATCTCTAGTTAATCCTTGATCACAGAGGATGGCCACTTGTAGGATCAATTTCTCACCCATTCCCGAAGAACATGATAACATCCTAGAAAATACACTTTTAGAGATAGGGAACCAATATGAGATGAGGCAACCGACCAAGTTGACATCTTAATCCCGTCGAACAAGTTCTATGAATTTGATGCTCAGTTTGACCGAATCGAGCAAATGCAAAATGAAACGAGGGCCACCTGCAAATTATTCTCCAACGGTCTGCCTGAACCAAACAATCCCCATTTACCTCAACCACCGCTCTTGCGATCGTCCTTGCCATCCATCACACCTCTAACCCCAACCCCATTGTGCTGGAGCTGCCTACCAGGGCTAATTTGATACCCGTGCAAGTTGGCCAACCCCCTATAGGGCAGTTGTGAATCCTTCCCCAAGCAGACTCGGTAATGGAAGCACCCCTCAATCATGATGAACTAAAGGAGTACGCCTAGGGGCTAATGATGGAATGTTGAAACTAGGCCCAAGCATCAATTGTCTTGTAGAAGCCATATTCAAACCGATTCCTCTACAAACTGTACCCTGTTGGTTATACTCCTCCCTAGTAGTGGCCGCAGTATGACGGATAGAAGGGGAGTCCATAGGAGCATGTAAGTAAGTTTGAAGACGCCTTGGGTGAAGGGATGGGAGATCCATCATATGGATGGCCGAACCATGCAGGGTGGTTGAGCGAAATTTCAAAAATTTTCTAACTCTCATCTAGGAATCGTATTCCCAATTTAAAAAACTACTTTTTCAAGGTTCGTTCTTGTAACCAAACTGAACCAAATCTGAAACCAAGATTAGGCAGAGGTATACCTAATGTGGAATCCACACAAAAAGCTCCTGCCAACACATGTGTTCATGCCCAAAGAGAGTACCAATCCTCCCTTCATTGAAGATGACACAGCTTAGGATGAGGCAGGATCAACAAGTAGTTCTTCACCAAGAACCTCTAATTCTTCAACAAGAATCAAATGGGGTAGTGAGCATAGCTTCAGAAATGTTTCTTCCAGCAAGAAACAATATCAAGATCAAATCTTGATCACTTCCAAGAGATAGAGATCGAACAAGGTGGGGCGGCAAGAGCAGTGAGAGAGAACTTGAAGCAGAAATAGTCAAACTGTGTAACCCTTTTCAATTCCACCATACTCTTTATGTATAGCCCTCAAAGAGATGATCTTTTAATCTGATTAAGAGTTTCTTGATCTTAATCTTTATTTGGACCCGAAATCTTTAAGTGATAAGGATAATCCCTTATCTTATCTATACGTCAAGATTAACTACTCCTAATCAAATTAAAAGTTTCCTGATCCAAATCTATATTTGTATCTGGACTCTTTAAGTGGATAAGAGTTATCTTCTTATCCTCATCTTTTGATCCATACCCAGATTCATCCCTAATTAATTAATCCAATTAACCTAGTTTGAAATGGTTTAGGCCCATTAAGCTTTTAGGCTCACTTCCTTTTTAATACTGGCTAGCTTGGCTTTCTTTGTATGGTGTTGGACCCTATCATTGATCTACACATACACATCAGCCACATGGGTTCAGCCCATCCTTATTTACAAGGCCTGGCTGAATTTACTATAGGAGACAGTAAACCCGTGAGTCCATCACCATGGGCTTTTAATGGGTCCAACATTTACACTTAATGGTCCTTGGGTCCAACCACTTTATGAAAGCCCAAGGACTGTGGGCAGATGCAAGATTAGCCCATCAGGTATTACCCTTAATGGCCTTACACTTAACCTCTCACCCCATAACGATCAAACATTGCCAGACATGAGAGGACCTCTCCCTTGACTGTATGGAACAGTGCTGCACTCTCTACTTACATGTATCTCCAAGAATTAATACCTTTTGCAAACATTTTGAAACCATAATATATACATGTATATCTCTATATAAATATATTTAGCAAAAACAAATCTTAACATATGAAATCAGCTGCCGACAGTTTAGGTTTCCATCAGAGAGAGTGCATTCCCCAATCATTCAATTTGTCCGACAAAGGGGCTAATCCTGTCACTATGATCACCCACTCAGATGAATTCTTGGACTGTCCCAACATACCCAAGTTTTGACCCCCTCTAAGGATCTCACTGATTGGTTTATCAAAGACAGCCCAATCCGACACTTAGCGCAGTACATAATTGAGTCTAGGGGTCAGGTGTAACATTCTAGTTTTGCCCATCTATGTCCATGGTCTAGGGTTATACTGGAATTTGGTCCAGTTTAGGGTTTCAAGAAAACCTACATTGCATGTACCTCAAGTCTCACCTTGGAAGGTAAGACAAGCCACCCCAACCAACTTAGCAGGATAAATCTCCCCAGATCTATCCAAGGGCTTTGAAGATTTTAAAATAACACAAGTCTCATTAGTGTCCAGTTTATGGGTATATTAGACAGAAACACACCATAATAACATGAATCGAATCTGTACTTTATTCATTTACAATAAGTGTCCTAATGTACATCAAGCTGATTGGAGCTGAGGGCGTACATTGTCTAAAATTGGGGTCCTTCACTCTCAATTGGGATCTAAAGGTTTGTGACTTTTCTAAGCTTTGATAGGGCCGGCAAATACTTGGTTCATCAACCTCACTACGGGGAGCATCAACTCATGGGCAGAGTTGACAATGGCAGATTTGCACAATACAGAGTAGTGCCCAGGGGAAGACCTCCTGACCTATGTCATGAGGTTTCAGAAGCTAACCCTTTCTATCTTTGACGAGCATGCAATCGAGAAGAGCTTCGTCGAACAATGTGTACAAGGAATGCAGCCTCTGTTAGACAGTGTATGCCCTTAACTTCAATCAGATTGATGTACATATACATTTATTGTAAATGAATATAAGTACATTATTGTTTCATGTTAATATTGGTATGTTTTATAAAATTTCCCCTTAAACTGGACACTTATGAGACTTGTGCTAGTTTAAAATGTTCTCAACCGTTAGATAGACTTGGGAAGTTTATCTTGTCAAGGTTGACATTAATGTGCTGCCAAAGAAGTTCGGGCAGCTTGCCTTAACTACTGGGGTTAGACCCAAAGCACAAGTAGTTTGTGTTTTGTTGAAACACTTTACCCGGACCACTTTCTAGTTATGCCCTGACCTTGGAGATTGATGAGCAAAACTGGAAAGTTAAACATAACCCCTAGAATTGATTATGGTACTACACTAGGTGTTGCATTGGGCTATCTTTGATATGCCAATCAGTGAGATCATTTGTGGGTCAAAACCTGTGTTTGTTGGGGCAGTCTGAGAATTCACTTAAGTGGGTAATCATAGTGATGGATGGCCGAACCCTGCAGGAAGGTTTGGTGAAATTTCAAAAATTTCTTTTTCTCCAATCCGAGAATCGCATTCCCTATTTTAGAAAACTACATTTTCAATGATCAATCTTGAACCCAAACCAGAGTAGATCTGAAACCAAAAGGGAGGAGAGGGATATACCTGATACAAAGTAGTAGTAACTCCCAATGAGGGTGTTCACGCCCAAGGAGAAGACCAAAACCCGCTTCCACTGAGGATGACACAGTGTGTGATGAAGTAGGATCGACATGGTGGCTCTTCAGCAAGAACTAGGACTCTTCAGCAATAATCAAATAGGGGCTAGTGAGCACATCTTCATATTGTTTCTTTAGCCAAGAAACAATATCGATAACCTTTCTTGATCCATTCCACAAGAGGAGATCGAATTGGGTAGGGATGGCAAGAATATGAGAGAAATATATAGGTTTCTATGTGTTGAAACTGAAGAATTCTCCCCCTATTTATAGTCTTCTTTGGAACAACCGTCTAATCTAATTAGGAGAGAATTTCTTCATCAAAATCTGATATTTTGATCTAGACTCTTCAGCAAATCCTAAGCAGATTATAAATCAGATCTTGCCTCCTATTAATTAACTAATTTAATCCCAGTTCGAATTGGGCTTTAGGCCCATTAAGCTTATGGGCTCACTTACCCCTTAACCTATTGCCCAGTTGGCTCTCTTTGTACGGCGTGGGACCCAAAAATTGATCTACACATCAGCCACATGGGTTCAGCCTAGCCTTTGTTACAAGGTGTGGCCGAATTCACTATAGGAGAAAGTAAACCCCTGAGTCCATCACCATGGGCTCTTAATGGGCCCAACATTTACACTAAATGGTCCTTGGGTCCAGCCACTTTATAAAACCCAAGGACTATGGGCAGATGCAAGATTAGCCCATCAGGTATTACCCTCAATGGTCTTACACTTAACCTCTCAGCCCATAATGATCAAACACTACTAGACAAGAGATGACCTCTCCTGTGGCTACAAGGAATAGTGTTACACTCTGTACTTACATGGATCCCAGGAATTAAAACCTTTTGCAAACATTTTGAAACCATAATATATATATATATATATATATGTATATCTCTATGTAAATATATTTTGCAAAAATAAATTTCAACGTTTGAAATCAACTACCAACAGTTTAGGTTTTCATCAAAGGGAGTGCATTCCCCAATCATTCACTTTGTCTGACAAAGGGGCTGATCTTGTCCCTATGATCACCCACGCAGATGAATTCTTGGCTGTCCCAACATACCCAGGTTTTGACCCCCTCTAAGGATTTCACTGATTGGCGTATCAAAGACAACCCAATCCGACACCTAGTGCAGTACCATAATTGAGTCTAGGGGTCAACTGTAACATTCTAGTTTTGTCTATCTATCTCCAAGGTCCAGGGTAGTACTGGAATTTGGTCCAGTTTAGGGTTTCAAAAAAACCCACACTACGTATACCTCAGGTCTCACCCTGGTAGTTGAGACAAGCCACCCCAACCAACTTGGCGGCACATCAGTGTCAGCCTAATAAATCTGCCCCTATCTATCCAACGACTATGATGATTCTAAACTAACACGAGTCTCATAAGTCTCCAGTTTAAGGGTATTACACTGAAACACACCACAATGACATGAATCAATTTTGTACTTAATTCATTTACAATAAGTGTCAAAGGATACATCAATTTGATTGGACCTAAGTGCATAACTGTTTAACAACTCCCACTTGCACTTAGGTCCAATCGGGTACAGGCCAGAGTCCCATAATTTCCACATGTTTCTCAAACACTTTCTATGTAAGTGGCTTAATCAATGAGTCTGCTACATTCTCCATTGATGCTACTTTTTGAATCAGGACGTCCTCACTACCAACTATTTTCTGCAGTACATGGTACTTCCTCTCGATGTGCTTTGATTTCGAGTGGGCTCGTGGCTCTTTAACCTGAGCTATAGCTCCATTGTTTTCACACAACAATGGAATGGGGGATGTGCTGGATAGAACTACTCCAAATTCCTGAATGAACTTTTCCATCCAATGACTTCTTTAGCAGCTTCACTTGCGGCAATGTATTCGGCTTCGGTTGTGGAATCTGTAGTGGAACCTTGTTTGCTACTTTTCCAACTAACTACACAGGCCCCCATCATAAAGATGTACCCAAATGTTGACTTTCTATCATCTGGATCTGACTGGAAATCGTTATCAGTATACCCTTGGATCTATAGTGAACTACCATTGAATACTAGACAGAACTCTTTTGTCCTTCGAATGTGTTTGAGTATGTTTTTCACTATTGTACAGTGTTCCTGTCCTGGGTTAGACTGGTATCTACTTACCACACTCACTGCCTGAGCAATTTCAGGACGAGTGCACAACATGACATACATGATGCTCCCTACGGCTGAGGCATAGGGAATCTCCTTCATAGCCTCAATCTCCTTGTGAGTCTTAGGAGACATACCCTTGGAGAGAGTGACTCCATGCCTGAAAGGAACATTTCCTTTCTTGGAGTTCTTCATACTGTATCTCTTGACAATTTTGTCAATGTAAGTAGATTGGGATAATCTTATTATCCTCTTCGATTTATCTCTATAGAGTCGAAGTCCCAAGATATAGGTGTCTTCTCCAAGATCTTTCATGGAGAATTGCAGTGAAAGCCACACTTTCACCGTAGTTAACATTCCTACGTCATTTCCATTGAGTAGAATGTCATCTACATTCAACCATAAAATGGCATTTATCAGAATTCAGCACAAGATTAGTTTCTATGCATCTTTGAAGAACAAGTGTAAGGTTATGCAAACAGTTACCAAAGGAGTCTACATAAACTTTGAAATCATTCATAAAGACTTCTATGATATTCTCAATGTAATCTGAAAATATGGTGATCATACACCTTTGGAAAGTGGCTGGGGCATTGCAAAGTCCAAAGGGCATGCGACGATATGCAAAGGTCCCGAATGGGCATGTGAAAGTTGTCTTTTCCTGATCTTCTGGAGCAATTGCAATATGAAAATACCCTGTATAGCCATCAAGGAAACAATAGTAAGAATGACCAGCTAACCTTTCAAGCATTTGATGAATAAAAGGTAAAGGGAAGTGATCCTTGTGGGTTACAACATTTAATTTTCTATAATCTATACAAACCCGCCACCCGTTCTGAATATAGGTGGGAACCAATTCATCATTCTGATTTTTTACCACAGTTATTCCTATCTTTTTGGGAACCACTTGAACCAGGCTAACCCAACTGCTGTTAGAAATGGGGTAGATCACTCCGACTTCAAGAAGTTTGAGGATTTCCTTCTTCACTACGTCCATCATGGATGAGTTCAGGCTTCTTTGTGGTTGACGGGAAGGTTCCGCTCCTTTTTCAAGCAAGATGCGATGCATGCATGTAGACGGGCTGATTCCTTTGATATCCACAATCATCCAACCGATAGCCATCTTATGCTCCTTGAGAACCTGCACAAGTTGCTCTTCTTGTGGTGCGCTAAGGCTACTAGAGATGATCACCGGTAATGTCTCTCTGTCTCCAAGGAATACGTACTTGAGGTGACTAGGGAGAGGCTTCAATTCTGGAATGGGGGCCTGCAAAACAGAGGGTAAAGGTCTCCTGTCAGAAATTGACAATATAACATAAGGAGCATTACTTGACTGTTGTAACTCTGGAGAATCATCCAATGCTGCAACAGTTTTTTGCAAATCATTATTCAGCATTGGCTCCTCTTTCTCAAGATGTTTACTGATGGAAACTTCTAGTCCATCCTTCCCATCGAGTTCAAAGACTCCCTGTGCCAAAGAATCAATCGCATCAACAGAACAAATAGGATTATTTCACGGTGATAAGTGAATTTGCAAATTCAATACAATAAGTGGATGGTCAAAGGTTGTAATGATTCTAGACATGCTACACGCCTAGAAGGTGGAAAAGGACCTGTTACCAAGTTCTCATAATCATCATTTTCATTTTTCATTTTCATTATTATTATTTTGAGTCATGACATGTTGTGTTGCAATTAGAAATAAAAGCACTAACGATGATAAAATGTGTGTTTTGTTGTGGTGCAATCAATAATCCATTATATGTTGATAAATCAACAAGAAACATGTTACAATATTAGTTTATTTGCCACGAGGAACTTTAATGCTGTGAGTGTCAGCACCCAATTTTTTCTCAGTCTCTTCACCCTACCTCTTCATACCCTCCTCTTAGATCTCAAAAACATGGAAACACAACCAGATCAAATTGAAACTTTCCTAAACCCAAAATTCCCTCCTTTGACACAACCCCCTGGACAAATAAGAACCTTGAGTTCAATATCAACGTGCGATCAGATATCATCCCCAGACTTGGAAAACTATAACTAAGTTATACATTAGTTTTCATGACTAAACTTCAAAGGTCCACTGTTCATTACACCAATTTCCTTTCTAACATCCTGGATGTATTTGATATTTAGATTGCAATAACTACAAAATCAAATCCATCACATCCATCACCTCAAGATCACTAGGAAACAATCAACTAGCAAGTTCCAACTCGAATATATGATAACCAAATGCAAAAACATCAAGATCTCATTCTGATGACCCAAAACGACTACCAAGATTGACCATATCTTTCTCAGATTAAAATGATCCACATGACTCCTCACCCTAATCCATGCTACCTACCAAATTGTAGCTCAAAATTTTCCTATTTGACTCCCCATTAAACATAGATCCTATTTTAGAAAACCTCATTAATTAGGGCTTACCATTCGTTATACCAAGTTCATGACCAATTAGACCTCACCATTGTATTCGGAGACCCGAAAACACTCAACACATCAAATTTCTTGACCAAACACCTTAATTTGACAATTAAAAAAGTAAGATTTCATTTTGGACCCTCTTGTTGATTGGAAAACCATAAGATAAGACCATGATTTGAACTAAATATATCCTCTAATCAACGATCTGTAGCTTCCATAAGATTTGGGACAATCAAAACTGCCTACCAACTAATTTTGATCCCAAAATTTCTTTGTTGAACCCTTCATCAAATCAAGATTCTATTTTGACAAATCTCATTGATTTGAACTTATCAGCCATTAATCTCAATCATCCTAACCTTATTTGACCAATTAGACATAATCACTATGTTTAGAGACCCAAATAACCCTAACACGCCAAATTTCATGACTAGATTCATCTTTTTATCTGATGTTAAACATATTCTTGACCCATTAAAAAACTTGTACCAATGAAATAGAGCCTAATAGATCCAAAAATCCCAAAACCCCATGGCGTCCCTACTTAAAACTAAGAAAATACAAAATAACACTTTAAAGTTCACCAAAATTATATTTTCTACCACTTACAACCCCCAAATATGAGACTGCCATGATAGGAATGCCCTAAGCTTTCATTGGATGCATGAAACCCGTGCAAACCACTCCCAAATCAAAGAAAACATTTCACCAAAGAAGAAATCTTGACTGAACACCTTTTTCTTTGAAGAACCGTTACCTTTTTTTGTGAAAAAGCTTTCTTGAAGCCCAAGACTTGTGATTTGACGAATTTCAGATCTCTTACTCCCCATTTCTCTTACATTACTAATCAAACATTAACTCAAGGGGAGGCCCCTAGAGAGAGAGAGAGGGGGGTGAAGGGATGAGATATTCATCGTATGGATGCCCGAAACTTGCGGATTAGAATGGGCGAATTTCAAAAATTTTATCTCCATCCTACTGGGAATCGTATTACCTATTTTAGAAAAATCATATTTTTCAAGGATCAATCTTGAACCAAGAATCGAACCAGATTTGAACAAAATCAGTAGGAGAGGGATATACCTGATACGGAGAAATAGTATCTCTCAATGGAGGTGTTCACGCCCAAGGAAGGAACTAAAAACTGCTCCCATTGAAGATGATACAGTGTAGGATGGAGCAGAATCAGCATCGTTCTTCAAAAGAACCAGATCCTTCGCAAGAATCAGTTGGACGGCATGTGAGCACTACTTCCAATCAGCCCTTTCACAAAGGACTGATATCAAGATCCAATCTTGATCACTCCTACTGACAAGAGGAGATCGAACTGGCAGATATGGCGGCGACCGGAAGGAGGCGGCAAGAGAGATTTAGCGTAGTGATGCTAAATTCTCTCTTCTATGATTTCAGCTCTGAAGAGGATGTGAATATCAATGTCTTCTAAAGGCTGCCGACCCTCCTCCTTTTATAAGCTTAAAGGGATCAGCTCCTAATCCCATTAGGAGTTGCTGATCCAAATCATATTTGGATCAGAATTCCCTTTAAGTGATAAGGGAAAACCCTTATCTTATCTGCAGATTAGATCAGCTCTCTCCTAATCGTATTAGGAGGTTTCCAGATCTGAATCACATTCAGATCTGGACTCTCTGAGTTGATAGGGTTGAGACCCATTCCTATCTGCTAATCTAATCTCAGAATTCACCCCTCATTTAACTGATCAAATCAGCCCAGTTCGAAATGGGCTTTAGGCCCAATAAGGTTATGTGCTCACATATCCTTCCAAACTGCTGCTCAGTTGGGCTTCCTTGTATGGCGTGGGACCCAAACATTGATCTACACATCAGCCACATGGGTTCAGCCCAGCCTTTGTTACAAGACCTGGCCGAATACACTGTTATGGACAGTGCACCCCCTGAAACCCATCACATGGGCTCTATGGGCCCAACACTTACCCTAAGTGGTCCCTAGGCCAAACCACCTTGTAACACCCAGGGACTGTGGGCAGATGAAAGATTAGCCCATTAGGTATTACCCTCATTGGCGTTACACTTAACCTCTCAGCCCATAACGATCAAACACTGCCTGACAAGAGAGTACCTCTCCCTCGGCTGCAAGGAACAGTGCTGCACTCTCTACTCACATGGATCCCGAGAATTAAAACCTTTTGCAAACGTTTAGAAACCATAATACATATACTTTTATATCTCATATAAAATATATTTTGCAAAACAAATCTCAATGATTGAAATCGGCTGCCGGTAGTCTTGGTTTCCATGAGAGAGAGTGCATCCCCGATCATTAACTTTGTTCGACAAAGGGGCTGATCCTGTCACTATGATCACCCACTCAGATGAATTCTTAGACTGTCCCAACATACCCAGGTTTTGACCCTCGCTAAGGATCTCACTGATTGGCATATCAAAGATAGCCCAATCCGACACCTAGTGCAGTATCATAATCGAGTCTATGGGTCAGGTGTAATTTTCCAGTTTTGCCCATCAATCTCCAAGGTCCAGGGCAATATTGGAAATCTGGTCTGGTTCAAAGATTCAATTAATCCTACACTGCATGTACCTCGGGTCTCACCCTGGTGGCAGAGACAGGCCACCCCAACCGACTTGGCAGTACATCAGTGTTAGCCTTATCAGGATAGGTCTCCCCAGACCGACCCACTGGCTATGAATGTTCTAAACTAACATGAGTCTCATAAGTGTCCAGTTTAAGGGTATTACATAGAAACACACCGTAAGAACATGAATCAAATATGTACTTTATTCATGTACAATAAATGTCATAAGGTCATCAAACTGATTGGAGCTAAGAGAATACAAAACTGTCTAACAGGGGGAACTAGAGGGGAGAGAAAACTTGAAGGAGAGAGATCTAAGGCTGTGTTTAATTTAAAGGAAAAAGTAGGGAAAGGAAGGGAAAGGTGAGGAAACCTTTATAAACCTTGTATAGGTTTCTCCACCTTTCCCTTTCTTTCTCTACCGTTTCCTTCAAACCAAACATAGCTTAAAAGAGAAGTGGAGGTGAAAAGAACATTTTCCTAACCTCTGTAATCTCTCCATTTTACTTGAAATCCCAAAGTCCTTGATGATTAAACATCAAATCCACCCATCTGTTTTCAACTACAAGATTTATACCAAAAAGCGCACCGTCCATCCCAGTATCTCATTCATGCTTCTTTGAATTTGTTCCTACTGTTGGAAAACTCCCATCAAGGTACATACGAAGGGTATGTCTTTCATTATAACTTTTAAACCTAATTCTGTAATCTCTGTTTTTCTTTAGTTTTTCTAGGTTGCTTGAGGAGAACCATCATTTGCAATTTCTTCTTGACTGAGAATAAAGGCAAAGAGGCGAGGGTCATAAGGAAATTAGTACATAAGACCCGATAGTATCACCTTAAAATCGGTCTTAAGAGAAGTTGAAAGCATGTTCCTCCAGATTTAAAAAATTCCTACAACCATTTCTATTTTTCTTCGTTAGCAATTGAGCTTGAACAACTCCCGCATTGGGCTTGCTACAGTAGCTTGGAGAAAGGGGTGCCTAATACATTCCCTCTTCCAATCCTTGGAACCCAAAATCTCTCAATTGTATGCCTTTTCCCATGGGGAACGGGAGTCGTTATAAAAGAAAAATCGATTTTTTGAATATGAGAATGAGGGCCCATTTCCTCTAAAAAATGGGTGGCAACTCCTATTTTTTAAGCCAACCACAAGATTCTCGGAGCTCACAGCTGGTGACTCCACCGCAAAAAAACTAAAACCTTTACCGGGTGTTGTTTATACTTAGTTTTAAACCTATATGTTTTGCATTGGTATGTTTAAAAGTTGTTGGAGCGCGGTTTGAAATCACATCTTAGATAGGCTAGGCATGATAGACCTTTCCAACACAGTTTGAAATTAGGTTTTTGTGTTGATTGGCACAGGAGACCTCTTCCTCATACACTGTAATCACACCCAAAGCTATTCTTGTGCCCTAATCGCACTTGAAACTTCACCCAGAACCATACCTTGTCGAATCACAACTAGAGTCTTAACCAGAAATGCATCTTCACCGAAATCGCAACCAAGGTCTCAACCAAAACACTTCTTCAAAATCACATCTCTTTTAAAGCTTCATCGCATTCTAGAATATTCCCATCGTAGCTCAGAACCCTCCCATCACAGCTAATAACCTTTCCATCACAATTCAAAACACTCCCATCACAACTCAAAACACTCCCATTGCAACTCAAAACACTCCTATTATAACTCAGAACCTTCACATGACAACTCAAAACATTCCCATCACAACTCAGAACCCTCCCATCATAGCTTAGAACCTTTCCATCACAACTCAGAACACTCCCATCGTAACTCAGAACCTTCCCTTCGCACCTCAAAACCTTCCCATCACATCTCACTTTTAACTCATCGCAACTTTGAACTATCCATCACACCTTATTCTAGTCTCATTGCACCTAAATCACCTCATCTACCTTTCTCGCACACTGCTATCACATAATACCTTCCATCACAGTGCACTGGATATCTACCTTGTTTTTTTCCTTTTTTTTTGTTTTTTCTTTGGGTTTTTCTTCCTCCCCCCTCTTCCTTTGGTAATCTCTTGAAATTTGTAGTTTTCTCTTTCTATAATATGATTAGCTTTGTTTTTAGATAGGAGTAAATTTTATTTTTTTCTTGTTCCACTCTTTCCTTTCCTTTGTTTTAGTTAAAAATGCATCAAGAGAATTTAGCTTCTATTAGATCACTAAATGTGGCTAATTGAGACTTGTAGGATTGCTTGTAAAATTTAACATGTAGTTATATTCTCCCCTTGTTCTCTGCTGCTTTCTTATTCATTTTTCTTGCAAAAGCTTGAATACTCATAATTCATACACAATCTCATGTAAATAGAATTAGAATTCCATTTTACCTATTAGAGGAGGATAGTAGGGGTATGCCTCTGGACTTTGGTCCTCAAAGGCTACCCCAAAACCTTGAAAGTAGCCACCAACCAAAGAAGCCAATTTGTCCATGGGTGGAGGTTTGAAGGCTAGCAACTTTGTTGAAACCTCTGAGTCTATAACCCACCTAACAATTTCATGCATCGCACCTAGAATACCCATGCATAGAATCCTTAGATGAAAATAATATAGAGGAACTATAGTATAATTAGGACTAGGACACCATGAGTGTTGCACTGTGTTTGTCATCTTTAGAAATAAAAAAAATTGTAAATCCTAATTGCTTTCAACCCATTAAAAATTTTCTGTTTTCTCCAAATCTATGCTAGACCCCAAGTAAGCTTCAACACATCAAAATCTTGAATCAAAATCAAATAACAATAATAACGTAAGATAAAAGAAATCAAAACCAATTAAATAAAGGAAACAAATCAAAATCAAATCTACAAATTTCATCTAAGATGCAAACTGCAATAATAAAGAAATTAAGAATAGGAAATATAGGAATTAGGATAAAAAATCAAAACTATAATTATTAGAATCTAAAACTCTCAGCTAAAATGCCCATCTTCCTACTTCAAGTTTTTGTTCCCTATCTTGAGCTCATACATGACTCTATGAGCTCAGCTCTTGAGAAGTAGCTTCAAAAAGGCCATTTTGACCCCTTTTATTATTTATCCTATGCCCATCTCTTGGCTAAATAGATGCATGACTCTATGAATTCACATCTTGAGAAGTACAATCAAAAAATGCCAACCTAACCCACTCCAGGAGTATCTAGTAGATATATATGGTAATGGGTTTAACCCTCCCTTGACTAGTATCAAAGGATACTCCATTCCTTCAACCATACTTCGGCTAAGTAGATGTTTATCTCTACAAGTTACTCTTGAGAAATAACATCAAAAGGTCACTTAGACCTTCATACCTTCAAAACTCTAGAATGTCAAGTACATACACATATGGGGTAGGGATTGAAAGGGATGGTAGAATCCATCATATGGACGCCAAAACAGTTGTGGAATGGGTGGGCGAATTTAAAAAATTTTCTACCTACCTTTCAACTAGGAATCACTATGAACTGGAAATAAATATCGGGTATACATGCAACATTAAGTTACATGCGTGATAAGGTGCCACGTAGGTTTAATAAAGTGCACCCACTAAATGATTACATCACTGGTGCCATGTCAGTTAAATGGGTCATTAAAGGAAGTAGCATACGCAGATTATGAGAATCCTTCCATCTTTTCATTCCCATTTGCCCTAATCTTCTAATTGACCTCCCACCTCCAATCTTCTTTCCTCTTTCAAGGAGATCCCCGAGTATAGCCTAACCACCATACTTATATTAGAATCTCTAGTTAATCCTTGATCACAGAGGATGGCCACTTGTAGGATCAATTTCTCACCCATTCCCGAAGAACATGATAACATCCTAGAAAATACACTTTTAGAGTAGGGAACCAATATGAGATGAGGCAACCGACCAAGTTGACATCTTAATCCCGTCGAACAAGTTCTATGAATTTGATGCTCAGTTTGACCGAATCGAGCAAATGCAAAATGAAATGAGGGCCACCTGCAAATTATTCTCCAACGGTCTGCCTGAACCAAACAATCCCCATTTACCTCAACCACCGCTCTTGCGATCGTCCTTGCCATCCATCACACCTCTAACCCCAACCCCATTGTGCTGGAGCTGCCTACCAGGGCTAATTTGATACCCGTGCAAGTTGGCCAACCCCCCATAGGGCAGTTGTGAATCCTTCCCCAAGCAGACTCGGTAATGGAAGCACCCCTCAATCATGATGAACTAAAGGAGTACATCTAGGGGCTAATGATGGAATGTTGAAACTAGGCCCAAGCATCAATTGTCTTGTAGAAGCCATATTCAAACCGATTCCTCTACAAACCGTACCCTGTTGGTTATACTCCTCCCTAGTAGTGGCTGCAGTATGACGGATAGAAGGGGAGTCCATAGGAGCATGTAAGTAAGTTTGAAGACGCCTTGGGTGAAGGGATGGGAGATCCATCATATGGATGGCCGAACCATGCAGGGTGGTTGAGTGAAATTTCAAAAATTTTCTAACTCTCATCTAGGAATGGTATTCCCAATTTAAAAAACTACTTTTTCAAGGTTCGTTCTTGTAACCAAACTGAACCAAATCTGAAACCAAGATTAGGCAGAGGTATACCTAATGCGGAATCCACACAAAAAGCTCCTGCCAACACAGGTGTTCATGCCCAAAGAGAGTACCAAATCCTCCCTTCACTGAAGATGATACAGCTTAGGATGAGGCAGGATCAACAAGTGGTTCTTCACCAAGAACCTCTAATTCTTCAGCAATAATGAAATGGGGTAGTGAGCACAGATTCAAAATTGTTTCTTCTAGCAAGAAGCAATATCAAGATCAAATCTTGATTACTTCCAAGAGATGGAGATCGAACAAGGTGGGGCGGCAAGAGCAGTGAGAGAGAACTGGAAGCATAAATAGTCAAACTATGTAACACTTTTCAAGTCCGCCCTACTCTTTATGTATAGCCCTCAAAGAGATGATCTTTTAATCTGATTAGGAGTTTCTTGATCTAAATCTTTATTTGGACCCAAACTCTTTAAGTGATAAGGATAATCCCTTATCTTATCTGTAGATCAAGAATCAACTACTCCTAATCAAATTAGAAATTTACTGATCCAAATCTCTATTTGGATCTGGACTCTTTAAGTGGATAAGAGTTATCTTCTTATCCTCATCTTCTGATCCATACCCAGATTGACCCCTAATTAATTAATCCAATTAACCTAGTTCGAAATGGGTTTTAGGCCCATTAAGCTATTAGGCTCACTTCCTTTTTAATACTGTCTAGCTTGGCTTTCTTTGTATGGTGTGGGACCCTATCATTGATCTACATAACATCAGCCACATGGGTTCAGCCCATCCTTAGTTACAAGGTCTGGCTGAATTTACACTTAATGGTCCTTGGGTCTAGCCACTTTATGAAAGCCCAAGGACTGTGGACAGATGCAAGATTAGCCCATCAGGTATTACCCTTAATGGTCTTACACTTAACCTCTCAGCCCATAATGATCAAACATTGCCAGACAAGAGAGGACCTCTCCCTTGACTCTATGGAACAATGTTGCACTCTCTACTCACATGGATCCCAAGAATTAAAACCTTTTGCAAACATTTTGAAAACATAATATATACATGTATATCTCTATATAAATATATTTTGCAAAAACAAATCTTAACGTAGGAAATCAACTGCCAGAAGTTTAGGTTTCCATCAGAGAGAGTGCATTCCCCGATCATTCAATTTGTTCGACAAAGGGGCTAATGCTGTCACTATGATCACCCACTCAGATGAATTCTTGGACTATCCCAACATACCCAAGTTTTGACCCCCTCTAAGGATCTCACTGATTGGCGTATCAAAGACAACCCAATCTGACACCTAGTGCAGTACCATAATTGAGTCTAGGGGTCAGGTGTAACATTCTAGTTTTGCCCATCTATCTCCATGGTCTAGGGTTATACTGGAATTTGGTCCAGTTCAGGGTTTCAAGAAAACCCACACTGCATGTACCTCAAGTCTCACCTTGGAAGGTAAGACAAGCCACCCCAACCAACTTAGCGGCACATTAGTGTCATCCTTGGTAGGATAAATCTCACCAGATCTATCCAAGGGCTTTGAAGATTCTAAACTAACACGAGTTTCATTAGTGTCCAGTTTAAGGGTATTGTACACAAAAACACACCATAATAACTTGATTCAAATATGTACTTTATTCATTTACAATAATTGTCATAATGTACATCAAGCTGATTGGAGCTGAGGGCATACATTGTCTAACATTGGGGTCCTTCACTCTCAATGGGGATCTAAAGGTTCGTGACTTTTCTACATCTTTTATAGGGCCGGCAAATACTTGGTTTGTCAACCTCAATACGGTGAGCATCGACTCATGGGCGGAGTTGACGATGGCTGATTTGCACAATACAGAGTAGTGCCCAGGGGAAGACCTCCTGACCTACGTCATGAGGTTTCAGAAGCTAACCCTTTCTATCTTTGACGAGCATCCAATCGAGAAGAGCTTCGTCGAACAATGTGTACAAGGAATGCAGCCCCTGTTAGATAGTATATGCCCTTAACTTCAATCAGATTGATGTAAATATACATTTATTGTAAATGAATAAAAGTACATTATTGTTTCATGTTAATATTGATATGTTTCTTTAAAGTTTCCCCTTAAACTAGACACTTATGAGACTTGTGCTAGTTTAAAATGTTCTCAACCGTTAGATAGACTTGGGAAGTTTATCTTGTCAAGGCTGACATTAATGTGCTGCCAAAGAAGTTGGGGCAGCTTGCCTTAGCTGCTAGGGTTAGACCCAAAGCACAAGTAGTGTGTGTTTTGTTGAAACACTTTACCTGGACCACTTTCTAGTTATGCCTTGACCTTTGAGATTGATGAGCAAAACTGGAAAGTTAAACATAACCCCTAGAATTGATTATGGTCTACACTAGGTGTTGCATTGGGCCATCTTTGATATGCCAATCAGTGAGATCATTTGTGGGTCAAAACCTATGTTTGTTGGGGCAGTCTAAGAATTCACTTAAGTGGGTAATCATAGTGATGGATGGCCGAACCTTGCAGGAAGGTTGGGTGAAATTTCAAAAATTTCTTTTTCTCCAATCCGAGAATCGCATTCCCTATTTTAGAAAACTACATTTTCAATGATCAATCTTGAACTCAATACTAGAGTAGATCTAAAACCAAAAGGGAGGAGAGGGATATACCTGATACGAAGTAGCAGTAACTCCCAATGACGGTGTTCACGCCCAAGGAGAAGACCAAAACCCGCTTCCACTGAGGATGACATAGTGTGATGAAGTAGGATCAACAAGATGGCTCTTCAGCAAGAACCAGGAATCTTCAGCAAGAATCGAATAGGGGCTGGTGAGCACATCTTCAAATTGTTTCTTTAACCAAGAAAATATATCGAGAACCTTTCTTGATCCATTCCACAAGAGGAGACCGAATTAGGTAGGGATGGCAAGAATAGTAGAGAATTCTACAGGTTTCTATGTGTTAAAACTGAGGAATTTGCCCCCTACTTATAGTCTTCTTTGGATCAGCCTCCTAATCTAATTAGGAGAGAGTTTCTTCATCCAAATCTGATATTTGGATCTGGACTCTTAAATGGATAAGACTTATCTTATCCTTTCAGCAAATCCTAATCAGATTATAAATCAGATCTTGCCTCCTTTTAAATAACTAATTTAAGCCCAATTCGAATTGGGCTTTAGGCTTGATGATGCGCAATCCGGCCGGTCTTAGCTGTCAATGACCTTGCCTCTGAATCGAGTAGCGGGGGACCTGAAATGGTGGAGATGAAGAAGCTCCGGGGAGAACCCGGTGTAAAGGCTCTGAAGCTTAAGTTAGAATCCTTCAAAGGCAAGATAAACCAGATAGCGCAAAGTTTGCATACCTCCTCTTTGGGGGTGGAGAGCCTTTTATAACCACCTCGTGCACTCACTCCTAGACTCCTGTCAGATTGGGAACGAGTATTTCCGTGCTTCTGCCAGTTCGGGCATCATCGCCTCTGCTGGGACAGAACCGTCACTGCTCCTTTTGTCGGAGCCGTCTCTGTAACTGGAGGCAGTGGTGACAGGTGATGGTGGCAGGTGGCCGTTGGAAATGCGGCCGTCAAGCGTCAGATCCCAAGTCAGTCAGGTGTGCCGCCCCTGGATATGGACTCCTTTGGTGTTAGGTACGGCGTGGTTCATCCAGTTCAATACTACGGAAGCGAAGTGCCTGGAGCGGTGCGTGAGGCAAAGTCTCGAGTTCGGATAAGGGGAGGCCTCAAACTGTCATAAGGCGGGCCAGTTCGGGCCCCTGCTTTGTGTGACTCGGGGTCAAAAGGGGAGAGTTCAGGCTCCTCGCAGGGAGTCCAATCACTAAGTAGGGAGTTTGGGCCTCTTGCTAGGGAGTTCGAACTCTAAGTAGGGAGCTCGGGCACTAAGTAGGGAGCTCGGGCCTCTTGCTAGGGAGTTCGATCACTAATGTAGGGAGTTCGGGCCTCTTGCTAGGGAGTTCGAACTCTAAGTAGGGAGCTCGGGCACTAAGTAGGGAGCTCGGGCCTCTTGCTAGGGAGTTCGAGCTCTAAGTAGGGAGCTCGGGCCTGCTGGTCCCTTCCCTTTGGCATTTGTACCCTCGGTATGCTGTCTTGAGTGCCAAGCTGCTTGCCTTTTTTGCCACATGCCGTGATTTGCGAGGTCGGTTCAAATCTTCCTTCATCAATTGCCCCCCACTCCTCATGCTAAGGTCTTACCCTGGCGCGGGGAGTTCGCAAGGTGTCAGGTAGATTTGTCCTGCACTTTGAACCTTGGTTCTGCTGGCGCGAGGTGCGTTGTCAGGGTTTCTTGGGTTTCTTCGAGTGTCCATTTATGCGGGAAGCGTGTTGGCCTATCTAAATGTTGCTAGATGTGGTGGTGCGCGTGCTTTGCTTCGAAATTTCAAAAAAAAGGGTGCGCCACTTTGGGGGCGCGAAAGCGGGCATTTTTTCAAATTTGAAAAAGATGTGCCGCTACCATTTTTTCTGAGACGTGCGCTGACGTTCCATCAGTTTCGAAAAGATGCGTGCCGTTGCTGTCAGTTTCAGAAAGACGTGCGCCAATCACGTCTCGGTTTCGGGCGACGTGCGGTCACAGGCCATCGGATTGGCTTTGATCTGAGCCGTTGCCTTTTGGTCACTGTGAGCATAAATAGCGGGGGGGGGGGGGGGGGACCCCGGTTTGTTGTCGCTTTTGTATTTCTCTCGAGCTCGCGTCTGGGTTTCAGCTCGCATCCAGTTCGCGTCCAAGTTTTTTCAGTTCGCGCTCAAGGTCTTCCGTTCGTCCGAGCTCCTATGGTCTACAGCTTTCGTTCGGGTGAGTACTTTCCTGGGTCTCGTCTCTCCCAATGTCTAGCTCGGATGGCTCAGATAGTCATTTCAGTGGGTCTGATGCAGGTTCTACGAACCAAGTTGCATCCCCCGATAGCCTTAGCGAGCCGGAGGTAGAGCTCGAGGAAGAGTTCGAGCCTGTAGGCCGTGGCGCTTCGGGTAGTTTGGCGTCCACCTCTCACCGGGGTCGGATGTTAGACAAGTTCGGCCCTTCGATCATGATGCCCGAGGGGCTCCAATCCCTCATTACTTACTATAACTTGCCCGAGGAGTATGCTTATTTCATACCTTCGGGTAGCTTTCCTTGGGAACACGGTCCTGATGAGATTGTAATATTCTGGGAGCAGCTCGCCGCGGGGCTGCGATTGCCTTTCCACCCCCTCTTCGTCGAAGTCTTGAACCACTTCGGCGTGACAGTCGGCCAGCTTCACCCGAACTCCATTCGGAACTTGGTGGGGACAATCTCCCTTTTCTGTGACGAGAGCTTTCCGTTGGACTTGGAGATTTTTTCTTCAATCTTGATGCTCAAGAAGCAAGCGGGTCCTCTCCCTGGGCGCAGGCGAGCTTACTACCTGTCTCCTCGCCCGGGTTTTAAGCTTTTACACGAGCTCCCCAACAAGGCCCCAGCATGGAAGCGGGACTATTTCGGGGTGCGAAGTGTGCTGGTGTGGCCTTTTCAGACCGGATGGGGGATGGCCGCTCCCGACTTTGGGGTTACGCTTGACAAGGAGACGGCGAAGGGCCTCCAGCAATGGGCACGGCTTGGGCTAAAGTGTGAACAGTATCTGACGGAGGCCAAGCTCATTGCGGCCGGCCTGAGCTCGGGTAGGTCCTTCACTTAGAGACTCTTATCTTGTCGTCTTTCTTGCTTTTTACTGATGGCGAACTTCTTTTCGCAGGTGTGATGGATTCGCGAGGGACCCAAGGTGGGCACTTGTTTCAAGGTATGAAGAGGAGAAAGCGGGTTGCCAAGCGAACTCGCGCCGAGGTGCCTCAGGATGCGGAGCCCGAGGTGCCGGGCTACCAGCCAGAAGATCCGCCCAGGGGGCCCGAGATGGTCCCTTCGATGCAGGGGCCGGTGGGGGGCCCTTATGCTGAAACTACATACACGGGGGCTCCTACATACTTCGGTGCTCCTGCTTACAACGGGTCTGCTCATACGCGAGTTGGTCCCTCAGGCTCGGGGGCCCCGAGGGATTTCAGGAGCGTGTTGACGCCGACCCATGCTCTTCAAAAGAGTAAGGAGGCCATATTCCCCGAGGAGGTCACGGCATGGACTGATCTCCTTCTGCATCAAGTGGCCTACCGTGCCATTACCCATGCCATGGTGGTAAGTGTTCTCCTTTTTTAGCTCTTTGGCTTTTGTTTTGTTGGTTCTTTTGATCATTCGATCTCTTTTGGCAGGTGAACTCTTCCATTCACGCCTTGGCAGCTCAGGTGGAGAGGAGCTCAAGGCAGACGCGAGCTGCCGAAGAGGCTCGTCGTGCGGCCGAGGAAGCCGCTCGTGCTGCTGAAGAAGCTGCTCGTGCTGCTGAAGAGACTGCTCGTGCTGCTGAAGAGACTGCTCGTTTTTCCCGGATCAGGCAGGCGAGGTCTCAGAGAGACGCCGAGGCCATGGGAGTGGTGGTGAAGCACATGGCGGACTTGAGGCTGGATCTGCAGCATCAGGTTGAGTATCTTCAGGAGGATATCAGGGAGAGGACGCGGATCTTTTCCTATGGTATCGAAGATGCCAAGAAGAAGCCTGTCGAAGAGTACATCGCTTCGCCGGGTTTTGATGATCTGATGGTGGATTCATACAGGAGGGGTTTTAAACTAAGCCGGTGGATGATCCAGAATACGTACCCCGAGCTCGATGTTAGCGCCATATCCACTTCGCGCATAACTCAGGAGATGGCTAATGCTGCTGACGCCGAGTCAGACTTCGAGGGCGAGGCGGGGCCTTCGGGTTTTGTCGAGGTGCCTTCTGACGATGATGAAATAGCTCCTGGCTTGTAAACATTTTTTTTTTGTACTGCTCTACCTTTTGGAATGGAAGGATTTGTTTAAGTGCTGAGCATATTTGCTGAATTGAGCATTCTCTCCTGAGCTGAGCATCTTTGCCTGAACTTCATGTATTTGCCGAACTGACTATTCGCTCGATCTGTTCTGCCTGAGTTAACTGCACTTGCGCGGACTGTTTTCTTTGCTTGCTTGTGCTGAGATTCCTTCGTTAGCTCAGCATCCTAGTCCGTAGGCTTTGGTGGTGATTTTACCCATTTCGCTTGGCGGTCTATAGGTAGTATCACCTTAGGTTGACAATGTTCCATGCTCGGGGTACTTGTTTTCCCTCTAGGGTTTCGAGCTCGTATGCCCCCCCGAGTGCTTTCTTTACTCTGTAGGGTCCTTCCCAATTTGGTCCAAGTTTCCCTACGCCGGGTTCGGGCACCATGACCTTACGGAGAACCAGGTCGCCGACGCGGAAGTTCCTCTTCTTTACTCTGGCATTATAGTACCGAGCTACCTTTTGCTGGTAGGCCGCAGTTCGGATGTGCGTGAGGTCTCTCACCTCGTCCAGTGGATCGAGGTTGGTGCGTAACTCGCCTTCGTTTGTCTGTTCGTCGTATGCTTCTAGTCGCAAAGTAGGTACTTCGACTTCCGCCGGGATTACCGCCTCGGTGCCGTAGGTGAGGTTAAAGGGGGTCTCTCCTGTGGCAGTTTTTTCTGTGGTTCGGTGAGCCCATAGAAAACTTGGTAGCTCATCTGCCCACAACCCTTTAGCTCGGTCTAGTCGTGCTTTCAGTCCGCGGAGGATGGCTCTGTTCATTACTTCTGTTTGGCCATTTGCTTGCGGGTGTGCGACCGACGTGAAGTTCTGACTAATTCCCATACTTTGGCACTATTCTTGGAAGTTGATATCCTCGAATTGTTTGCCGTTGTTGGAGATCAGTACCCGAGGTAGCCCGAAGCAACATACTATGTTCTTCCAAAAGAAGTTCTATATGTTTTGGGTTGTAACTATTGCCAGAGGTTTAGCTTCTATCCACTTTCTGAAGTAATCTACTGCCACCACTAGGAATTTTCTCCCGCCTATCGCTGGTGGGAATGGTCCCAGAAGGTCGATTCCCCATTGGGCGAAGGGCCATGGACTGGTGAGGTATTTGAGGTCGGCAGCGGGCTGATGGTGGATATTGGCATGCTTCTGACACTTGTCGCATCTTCTGACGAGCTCAATGGCCTCTATCTTCATCGTTGGCCAGTAGTATCCTTGTCGAAGTGCTTTTTGGATGAGGGCTCTCCCCCCCAGGTGTCCACCGCACAAGCCTTCATGAGTGTCGCGGAGTACCAGCTCGGCTTCGGCTGGGCGCAAGCATCGCAGGTAGGGGAGCGTGTAGGATCGTCGGTACAACCGTTCATCTATCATGACGTATTTGGCTGCCTGGCACTGCACCCTCTTGGCTGCGTTGCGGTCCACGGGGAGGGTTCCGTCTAGCAGGAAGCTCGTGAGTGGGTCGATCCAGCTCGGCTCTGCTTCAGTGACGGGAGTGACCTCTTCTGCCCCACCGAGAATGCTGGGCCAAGGAAAGTCCTCTACGTACACGGTTCTCATGGCGTTGTGGCTCGTGCTGGCTAGTTGGGATAGGGCGTCGGCCTCAGTGTTCTCTAACCTCGGGATTTGCTTGATGAAGTGTGACTGGAAGTTGAGCAGAGCCTCCTTTACCTTTGCCAAGTATTCAATCATTGTGAGCTCGCACGCTTCGTATTCGCCTATAACTTGGTTGACCACGAGCTGGGAATCACTGCAGATAACTACGTGCTTTGCTCCAACCTTGTGCGCTAGGTTCAGCCCGACTATCAGTGCCTCGTACTCCGTCTCGTTGTTGGATGCCACGAACTCAAAGCGTAGTGCGTATTCCAACTTTGTTCCGCTCGGGCCGCGTAGCACTATTCCAGCCCCGCTGCCTTGCTGGTTCGAGGAGCCATCTACGTGAGGATCCAGGGCTCCTTATCCCAGTTCGCGCTTGGTCTAACCAGGAGAGATGCTACACTGGCTACTATTTCACGGGGTTCGGACTCGATTGGCTTGGGAGCTCCGAGTTTGCCCGAGCTGGGGATCTCGGGCTCGACCGGCTCAGGGGCTTCGAGGCTAAACGTGCATTTTGTGATAAAATCTACCAAGGCTTGGGCCTTAATGGCAGTTCTTGGCTTGTACTGGAGATCGTACTTGCTTAGTTCGATGGCCCATTTCGTCAGTCGACCGGAAACCTCGGGTTTGAGTAAAACTTGTCTCAGAGGTTTGTTGGTCAGGACGATGACGGTGTGAGCCTGGAAGTACGGGCAGAGTTTCCGAGCTGCTATCACCAGTGCATATGCTAGCTTTTCTATCTGCGGGTACCTTGTCTCTGCTCCCTGCAAAATTTTACTAACATAATATATGGGTCGCTGGACCCAGTCTGTTTCCTTTATTAGTACCGAAATGACCACCTCGTCGCTTGCCGAGAGGTACAATTCTAAGATCTCGCCCTCCTCGGGCCGAGCTAAGGTTGGCACACTGGCGAGGTAACCTTTTAGCTCGTCAAATGCGAGCTGGCAATCTTGGGTCCACTCGAACCCTTTGCCTTTGATTGCTTTGAAGAAAGATAGGCAGCGATCTGCTGACTTGGACATGAAGCAGCTTAGAGCGGCTATGCGGCCGTTTAGCCTCTGAACTTCTTTTACTTTCCGAGGTGGTCTCATATCTAGGATGGCTTTTATCTTGTCCGGGTTGGCCTCAATACCGCACCGATTGACAATGTAGCCTAGGAATTTGCCCGAGGTGACGCCAAAGACACATTTGTTGGGGTTCAATTTCATGCTAAACTGACGCAGGATTTGGAAGACAGAATCTAAGTCTTGTATTAATTCTTGTGAAAATTGTGTCTAGACGACCATGTCGTCTACATAACACTCTATCTTCGTGCCAATCAGGGGCCGAAACAGCCAATTTACAAGTCTTTGGAAGGTCGCCCTAGCATTTTTTAATCCGAAGGGCATGACCTTGTAACAGTACAGACCGAACTCGGTTATGAAGCTGGTTTTCTCCTCATCAGACTGGTCCATCCGGATTTGGTTGTAGCCTGAGTAGGCGTCCAGGAAGCTTAGCAACTTGTGTCCCGAGGTCGCATCCACTAAGCGGTCAATTCTGGGGAGGGGGAAGCAATCTTTCGGGCAAGCTCGGTTCAGGTCGGTGTAGTCGACGCACATGCGCCACTTGCCGTTCGCCTTTTTTACCAGCACAGGGTTGGCCACCCAGCTCGGTTAATGGACTTCCCTTATGAGGTCTGCTGCGAGGAGCTTCTCGACCTCCTCGTCGACCGCCCTCCAGCGTTCTGGGGCTAAGTTGCGTTTCTTCTATCTAACGGGTCTGACTACAGGGTCAGTGTTAAGTTTGTGAGTTATAAGGCCAGGGTCAATACCGGGCATATCGGCCGCGGACCATGCAAAAATATCTAAATTTTGAAGTAAGAAACTCACTAGTTCGGTCCGTAGGGGTTCTTCGACGGAAGCACCGATCTGGAGTGTGTGAGCTGGGTCCGTAGGCGAAGTCGGGATTGCGACTGTTTCCTCTGTGGGCGAAGCTCGTTCCTCACCTTGCTCCGCAGGCCGCTCCAGATCGAGGTCGCCGGCTGCCTTGGTTTTTCCCTTCAGGGCGGCAACATAACACTTGCGGGACTCGAGCTGGTCGCCCCGCGCTACCCCCACATTGAAGTCCGTAGGGAACTTCATGGCCAAATAGTAGGTGGAGACCACCGCCCGTAGGATATGCGTGATCGGCCGCCCTATTATGGCATTGTATGGGGAGGGGGTCGCGACCACCAGGAAGTCATGGTTGAGTCTGACCGCACAAGGCCATGTGCCGACTTCCACAGGTACTGTTATTTTTCCAAGGGGCCTGACTTCCTCTCCGCTGAAACCCACCAGGGGAGTGTTCGTGGGCTTCAGTTCGCTCCTCCGTAGCTGTAGCTGGTCAAACGCTGATTTAAAGAGGATGTCCGCCGAGCTGCCCGAATCTACGAGTACGCGTCTGACCTTGAATTCGCTGATCCTTAGTTTAATGACAAGCGCGTCATCGTGGGGGTAGTGGACTCCTCACGCGTCGTCCTCTGTGAAGAAGATTGGTTCTTCGGTCTTTGGTCTCTTGGGAGGGTTTTGCTCCTCGAGGGCCGCTCCGTGAACTGATGTCCAGGCTGCTGCCGAGGTACACCCTGCTACCACCGAACCTCCCACAATTACATGGATGGTTCCCCGAACTGGCCTCTCCACCGGAGGCTGTCGCTGCAATGGTTCGGCAGGCCTGCTGCTAGATTCGGGGGCATCCTTTTTGTGCTCCCCTGGCCAATCTGCCTTATTGTTATTATTGTTGTGTTGTACATAGTTTCTCAAGTATCTGCGACGGATGAGCCCCTCTATCTCGTCCTGGAGATTATTGCACTGCTCAGTACTGTGACCATGGTCCCTATAGAAACTACAATACAAATTCTTATTTCTTTCGTTCGGATTTCCCTTTAGGCGAGGTGGCCACTTCACGTATGGGGCGTCCTTGATCGTCATTAAGATATCGGTCCACCTTGTGTTCAGTGGCGTGTAATCCGTCCGAACTGCTAGGGGAGCTCGGAACGACTGGTTCGGCTTCGGCTCTCGGGCTGGGTTTTTTCGGTCGAATGGGTTAGAGGGCTTGCCTTCCCTCTTTCTTTTTTCGTTTCCGCCCTCGGTTCATTGGTTGATTTCTTCCTCTGTCCTCATGAACTTGTCCACGAGTTTGAGGAATTCGGCCACGGTTGCGGGCTGGTTGGCTACCATGTGCCATTTGAATTCTTTGTGCGTTACCCCTCTTTTTGCCACAGTGAGCTGCACCGCGGGGTCTAACTGCGGTATGCGCAAGCATGCTTCATTGAATCGCTTGATGTAGCCCCGTATGGATTCTCCTTCCCTTTGGACTACTCCGAAGATGCTTTCCTCTGCTCTGGGGCACCGTTTGCTGGTGACAAAATGTGCGGTGAAGACCTGAACGAACTGAGCCCAACACTTTATCGACCCGAAGGCCAGGTTCCTGTACCAAGTGCGGGCTACCCCCCTGAGGGTGGTGGTGAAGGCCACACACATGCATGATTCACTAGCTCTGGCGAGGTGCATTTGGGACTGGAAGGCGTCAACGTGGTCGTTGGGGTCGAAGGACCCGTCATACTTGTCCAGAGGTGGGAGCTTGAAATCTCTGGGCAAGGGGACCGCCAAGAGTTCTGATGCGAGGGGGGAAGGAACTGAGAGAATCGGGGCAACTCCTACCTCGTCTGAGCTCGTCTCTTCTTTGCCTCTGAGCTCTGATAGGACACGGGTGGCGGTTTGGCGACTTCGCCGGCGCCTTCGCTGTTGAGTGGGCCTTGTACTGGCACTGCTGGCCTCCGTGTTGCCGAGTTTGATGGGCCCGGAATGCTGGTAGTCTACTGCTGCCAGTACGCCAAATCGGTTTTCCGTGAGGGGGAACTCGGGCTTGGAGCACCGAGGTACCGACCTCGCGGGCGAGGTTCCCGACCCGCCTGCGAGCTGCGAGGCGGGGATGACTTTTTTCTCTCTTCGGCCTGGGGACGAGGCTTGGCTGTTAGGGGGGTTCTAGGGCCTGGAGGCCTTTCCTTGGTGGGGGTGCCCATCCTGCGGGGAGGCCTTGACCTGCCTCGGAGTAGGGTGGCGAGGTGGGAGTAGTGATTGGTTTAGTGGTAGTTGGGGGAACTGCTATTGATAGTGATACTGGGAGATGTTGTGCAGCACTTGGTCCTGGTGAAGCTAGTGTTGCTGGAACTGTTGCATTTGGGCTTGCATTGCCTGCATGCACTGCATCAGGTCGTCCAACCGGTTTTGGCTGGCTGCTAGGGGGACGACAGTCGGTTCAGTAAAGGTTGTCTCAATAGGGGGAGGAAAGGGGATGCTTGTGGCAGGAAGGTTTACGGGCGCCACTGCTTGTGGCGCATTCAAACTGGGGATTCCATCCACCGAAAGGGGAATGGTGAACTGTCCAACGCACACCACGGGAACTTGAAGCTGTTCCCCGGTGGTGTTTGTCTCTGTGCCGCGTCCGGCGTTGCTGGAAGAGGCCATGAGTGTTGGGTTTTTTGAAGAAGGAAAGGGGGCATGAGAGTTTGGAGGGAGGCTTTTTGAAGATTTCCCACAGACAGCGCCAATTGATGATGCGCAATCCGGCCGGTCTTAGCTGTCAATGACCTTGCCTCTGAATCGAGTAGCGGGGGACCTGAAACGGGGGAGATGAAGAAGCTCCAGGGAGAACCCAGTGTAAAGGCTCCGAAGCTTAAGTTAGAATCCTTCAAAGGCAAGATAAACCAGATAGCGCAAAGTTTGCATACCTCCTCTTTGGGGGTGGAGAGCCTTTTATAACCACCTCGCGCACTCACTCCTAGACTCCTGTCAGATCGGGAATGAGTATTTCCGTGCTTCGGCCAATTCGGGCATCATCGCCTCTGCTGGGACAGAACCATCACTGCTCCTTTTGTCGGAGCCGTCTCTGTAACTGGAGGCAGTGGTGACAGGTGACGGTGGCAGGTGGCTATTGGAAATGCGGCCGTCAAACGTCAGATCCCAAGTCAGTCAGGTGCGCCGCCCCTGGATACGGACTCCTTCGGTGTTAGGTATGGCGTGGTTCGTCCAATTCAATGCTCCGGAAGCGAAGTGCCTGGAGCGGTGCGTGAGGCAAAGTCTCAAGTTCGGATAAGGGGAGGCCTCGAACTGTCATAAGACGGGCCAGTTCGGGCCCCTGCTTTGTGTGACTCGGGGTCAAAAGGGGAGAGTTCGGGCTCCTCACAGGGAGTCCGATCACTAAGTAGGGAGTTCGGGCCTCTTGCTAGGGAGTTTGAACTCTAAGTAGGGAGCTCGGGCCTCTTGCCAGGGAGTTCGATCACTAATGTAGGGAGTTCGGGCCTCTTGCTAGGGAGTTCGAACTCTAATTAGGGAGCTCGGGCACTAAGTAGGGAGCTCGGGCCTCTTGCTAGGGAGTTTGAGCTCTAAGTAGGGAGCTCGGGCCTGCTGGTCCCTTCCATTTGGCGTTTGTACCCTCGGTATGCTGTCTTGAGTGCCGAGCTGCTTGCCTTTTTTGCCACGTGCCGTGATTTGCGAGGTCAGGCTAAATCTTCCTTCATCAAGGCCCATTAAGCTTATGGGCTCACTTACCCCTTAACCTGCTGCACAATTGGCATTCTTTGTATGGCGTGGGACCCAAACATTGATCTAAACATCAGTCACATGGGTTTAGCCTAGTCTTTGTTACAAGGCGTGGCCGAATTAACTATAGGAGAAAGTAAACCCCTGAGTGCAAATACCATGGGCTCTTAATGGGCCCAACATTTACACTAAATGGTCCTTGGGTCCAGCTACTTTATGAAAACCCAAGGAGTATGGGCAGATGCAAGATTAGCCCATCAGGTATTATCCCCAATGGTCTTACACTTAACCTCTCAGCTCATAATGATCAAACACTGCTAGACAAGAGAAGACCTCTCCCTTGGCTACAAGGAAGAGTGCTACACTCTGTACTTACATGGATCCCAGGAATTAAAACATTTTGCAAACATTTTGAAACCATAATATATATATATATGTATATCTCTATGTAAATATATTTTGCAAAAATAAATCTCAACGTTTGAAATCAACTGCCAATAGTTTAGGTTTCCATCAAAGAGAGTGCATTCCCTAATCATTCATTTTGTCCGACAAAGGGGCTGATCTTGTCCCTATGATCACCCACTCAAATGAATTCTTGGACTGTCCCAACATACCCAGGTTTTGATCCCCTCTAAGGATTTCACTGATTGGCGTATCAAAGACAACCCAATCCGACACCTAGTGCAGTACCATAATTGAGTCTAGGGGTCAACTGTAACATTCTAATTTTGCCTGTCTATCTCAAAGGTCCAGGGCAATACTAGAATTTGGTCCGGTTCAGGGTTTCAAGAAAACCCACACTGCATATACCTCAGGTCTCACCCTGGTAGTTGAGACATGCCACCCCAACCAACTTGGCGGCACATCAGTGTCAGCCTTGGTAGGATAAATCTCCCCAGAACTATCCAACGACTGTAAGAGTCTAAACTAACACGAGTCTCATAAGTCTCTAGTTTAAGGGTATTACACTGAAACACATCATAATGACATGAATAAATTATGTACTTTATTCATTTACTATAAATGTCAAAAGATACATCAATTTGATTGGAGCTAAATGCATAACTGTTTAACAACTCCCACTTGCACTGAGGTCCAATCGGGTACAGGTCGGAGTCCCATAATTTCCATGTGTTTCTCAAACACTTTCTATGTAAGTGGCTTAATCAATGGGTCTACTACATTCTCCATTGATGCTACTTTCTGAATCAGGATGTCCTCACTACCAACTATCTCCTGCAGTACATGGTACTTCCTCTCGATATGCTTCGACTTTGAGTGGGCTCGTGGCTCTTTAACCTGAGCTATAGCTCCATTGTTGTCACACAATAGTGGAATGGGTGATGTGCTGGATAGAACTACTCCTAATTCTTGAATGAACTTCTCCATCCAACAGCTTCTTTAGCAGCTTCACTTGCGGCAATGTATTCGACTTCGGTTGTGGAATCTGTAGTGGAACCTTGTTTGCTACTTTTCCAGCTAACTACACAGGCCCCCATCGTAAAGATGTACCCAAATGTAGACTTTCTATCATCTGGATCTGACTAGAAATCGTTATCAGTATACCCTTGGATCTATCATGAACTACCATTGAATACCAGACAAAACTCTTTTTTCCTTCGAAGGTGTTTGAGTATGTTTATCAGTATTGTACAGTGTTCCTGTCCTGGGTTAGATTGGTATCTATTTACCACACTCACTGCCTGAGCAATTTCAGGACGAGTGCACAGCATGGCATACATGATGCTCCCTATGGCTGAGACACAGGGAATCTCCTTCATGGCCTCAATCTCCTTGTGAGTCTTAGGAGACATACCCTTGGAGAGAGTGACTCCATGCCTGAAAGGAACATTTCCTTTCTTGGAGTTCTTCATGCTGTATCTCTTGACAATTTTGTCAATGTAAGTAGACTGGGATAATCTTATTATCCTTTTCGATTTATCTCTATAGAGTCGAAGTCGCAAGATATAGGTGTCTTCTCCAAGATCTTTCATAGAGAATTGCAGTGAAAGCCACACTTTCACCGTAGTTAACATTCCTACATCATTCCCATTGAGTAGAATGTCATCTACATTCAACCATAAAATGACATTTTTCAGAATTCAGCACAAGATTAGTTTCTATGCATCTTTGAAGAACAAGTGTAAGGTTATGCGAACAGTTACCAAAGGAGTCTACATAAACTGTGAAATCATCCATAAAGACTTCTATGATATTCTCAGTGTAATCTGAAAATATGGTGATCATACACCTTTGGAAAGTGGCTGGGGCATTGCAAAGTCCAAAGGGCATGTGACGATATGCAAAGGTCCTGAATGGGCATGTGAAAGTTAACTTTTCCTGATTTTCTAGAGAAATTGCAATCTGAAAATACCCTGTATAGCCATCAAGGAAACAATAGTAAGAATGACCAGCTAACCTTTCAAGCATTTGATCAACAAAAGGTAAAGGGAAGTGGTCCTTGCGGATTACAGCATTTAATTTTCTATAATCTATACAAACCCGCCACCCGTTCTGAATATGGGTGGGAACCAATTCATCATTCTGATTTTTCAACACAGTTATTCCTATCTTTTTAACCACTTGAACCGGGCTAACCCAACTGCTTTCAGAAATGGGGTAGATCACTTCGACTTCAAGAAGTTTGAGGATTTCCTTCTTCACTACGTCCATCATGGGTGAGTTCAGGCTTCTTTGTGGTTGATGGGAAGGTTCCGATCCTTCTTCAAGCAAGATGCGATGCATGCATGTAGACGGGCTGATTCCTTTGATATTCACAATTGTCCAACCGATAGCCGTCTTGTGCTCCTTGAGAACCTGCACAAGTTGCTCTTCTTGTGGTGCGCTAAGGCTACTAGAGGTTATCACCGGTAATGTCTTTCTATCTCCAAGGAATACGTACTTGAGGTAACTAGGGAGAGGCTTCAATTCTGGAATGGGGGCCTACAAAATAGCGGGTAAAGGTCTCCTGTCAGATATCGGCAATATAACATAAGGAGCATTACCTGACTGTTGTAACTCTGGTGAATCATCCATTGCTGCAACAGTTTCCTGCAAATCAGCATTCAGCATTGGCTCCTCTTTCTCAAGATGCTTACTGATGGAAACTTCTAGTCCATCCTTCCCATCGAGTTCAAAGACTTCCTGTGCCAAAGAATCAATCGCATCAATAGAACAAATAGGATTATCATCAGCAGGATATTTCATGGCATCATAAATATTAAACTTAACAATTTCACTATCAAATTCCATGGTGAGTGTGCCATTATGAACATCTATCTTTGTCTTGGATGTTTTTAAAAATGGTCTTCCTTGCTGAATAGGAGTGGTTTGATCACCATTATCCATATCAAGCACATAAAAATCAGCAGGAAAAACCAAATCATCTACTTTCACAAGAACATCCTCAACTACACCCTTAGGATAGGCATTAGATCTATTAGCCAATTGAATCACTACACCAGTCTGATTCAAAGGTCCAAGTTTCAAAGAAGCATATATAGAATATGGCATGACATTAATAGAAGCTCCTAAGTCTAACATGGCCTTCTCAATTCTAGTGTTACCTATCATGCAGGGGATAGTGACATACCTGGATCCTTGCACTTTGTAGGGAGTTTTCTTTGAATAACTGTAAAAACATTCTCCCCTACTTTCACCTTTTCACATCCTTTTACTTTTTGTTTCCTCTTATGGTACACAATCCTTTCAGGAGTTTAGCATAACGAGGTACTTGTTTAATAGCATCTAAAAGTGGAATGTTTACCTCACATCTACGAAAAGTCTCATAAAAATCTTTATACTACTCATCTTTTCTAGAACCTGCTAAAGCATTAGGAAAAGGAGGTACCGGTTTATAATCAGAAAAGGGTGGAAACTTTCCCTTAGGTACTTCATCATTGGGAATGTGTCTTTCTCCTTTTCTTGGTTCGGCAATGTGGGGGCTGCCCTTGCTAGGGCCTCAACCTCTTTACCACTTCTCAAAACGATTGCACATGCATTTTCTTTTTGATTCACAACCATTTGAGAGGGTAATTTCCCCAAACTTTGCGCCTCTAACCGATTAATTGCGGTCGCCATTTGGCCCATCTGATTGTCCAAATGTTGAATATTGACCCGTGTCTCTTGCTGAAATTGTTTCATCTCCTGTTGTAATAACAAAGTATTAGTGGCAAGAGATTTAACAATATCCTCTAAAGACATACCTGAATCAAAAAATTGGGCTAGCTGTTGTATAGGGGGGTGCAGCTAATATTGCTAGAAAGTCAGGCGGTTTTGCGGATTCCCATAGCTGAGATTGGGATGATCCCTCCATCCTGGATTGTATGTGCTCGAATAGGGATCATACTTTCATTGTGGTTGCCCTGGAAAACCACCTGCTGCATTTACTTGCTCAATAGGCTCTTCTTGAAGAGTTGGGCACATATTAGTTGGATGCCCTACAACTGAACATATCTCGCAAGCCTTTACCGTTTGCATGTTACCTACAACCATTTGACGAGCAAGAGAAGTCAGACTTGCAATTTGTTGGTCTAGGGAAGAAATATTTGTTAGATAGTTGTATGCCCTTAGCTCCAATAAGATTGGTGTACTTATGACATTTATTGTAAATGAATAAAGTACATATTTGATTCATGTTCTTGTGGTGTGTTTCTGTGTAATACCCTTAAACTGGACACTTAATGAGACTCATGTTAGTTTAGAATGTTCACAGCCATTGGATAAGTCTGGGGAGATTTATCCTGCTAAGGCTGACACTGGTGTGCTGCCATGTGTTGGGGTGGCCTGTCTTAGCTACCAGGGTGAAACCCAAAGCACACGCAGTGTAGGTTTACTTGAAACCTTGAACTGGACCAGATTTCCAGTATTGCCCTGGACCTTGGAGATTAGTGGGCAAAACTGGAAAGTTACAACTGACCCCTAGACTCAATTATGATACTGCACTAGGTGTCGGATTGGGGTGTCTTTGATATCCCAATTAGTGAGATCCTTAGAGGGGGTCAAAACCTGGGTATGTTAGGACAGTGTCCGAGAATTCATCTGAGTGGGTGATCATAGTGACAGGATCAACCCCTTTGTCAGACAAAGGTAATGATCAGGGATGCACTCTCTCTGATGGAAACCAAGGCTTCGGAAGTCGATTTCAATCATTGAAATTTTGTTTTGCAAAATATATACATATATATATATATATTATGGTTTCAAAATGTTTGCAAAAGGTTTTAATTCCCGGGATCCATGTGAGTAGAGAGTGCATCACTGTTCCTTGCAGCCGAGGGAGAGGTCCTCTTTGTCGAGCAGTGTTTGATCATTATGGGCTGAGAGGTTAAGTGTAAGACCATTGAGGGTAATACATTATGGGCTAGGAGGGGCTTCACCAGAAAATGGGAACTCTCTCACGGTACCTTGGCGTTCACGAATATGATGGGTGAGCACTCACTAGACAGGAAGGTTTAACCTAAAATGGCTATGAACCTTGTTTGACAGAGGCCAAAGGGAAAACTAATATGATGAGAGGATATGATCCTTCATAGAAAGGTGGTGGTGTTTTGTAGCTGAAACAGTTGGTTCCATGCACCCTATGTGATTTCCCACATTTTCAGAGACAAGTCGTTGTCTCCGTTACTGAGATAGGAAGGAAATCTAAGAGATGAATAAATGGGAATGGAACATAGTTTAAAAGCCATATCTATGTAATGAGCATGAATCAAATTAGGTTGTGGACTGATGTTTCATCTTTTATCAGAAAATGGCAAATGTACAATTTGCAAAGCTTCTTGACGACAACAAGCTTAAGGGCCCAAACTATGCCGACTGGTACTGTAACCTCATGCTGGTCTTAACCTCTGAGAAATTGGATAAGGTAGCCAGAAATCCTGCCCCGGATCATCCGGGAGATAAGGCTTTTGAGGCTTGGAGAAGAGAATACCAAGAATGGGAGGAGAAAAACTCGCTTGCCCGTTGCTATATCATTGCCTCGTTGGACAATCCAATATAGAGGCAGTTCGATCAAATCAAACTTGCCAAGGACATTGATGCAAATAAAATTTATCATATTCTTATCTATGAATATTCAATCTTTCCACTCTTAATTTACATTAAATTGGACTCATCTCCTAGGGTGAAATCATGATATTCAGTCTTGCCAAGCATCAAAAAAGCTTTAAGAAGGAGGTGGCGGCAAGAAGAAGAGAAGATCTCAGCTCCTAGGATGAAATCATGAGTTCTTTCTTTCCTCTTGATTGTTTTATTTCCTTTATCATGAACTGATTTATTTATAGATAGGGCTATGAAAAGCCTAACCATGATAATGAATATATTTTTATTATTATTATTCATCCAAGATCGTGATTTTCATATAGTCTATGAGTTATTTGATTAATGCGATTAGGAGTGGCCATCTCTTAATTGATTAGGTTTATATGAGTGAATCGGGAGAGGAATTCATATATTAGACTACATAATTCATGGTGTGAATTGAATGGTATATAGGGATATATACACATGATTCATCTGAATGTATGATTTTTTCTTGCACTTAATGCATTTCTATCTTGAGAACTCTAGTTGAGGGATCGAGAGGTTACTTGATAGAAGTAGGTTTAATATATCTTGGGAAAGAATATTAAATAAAATTGGAAAAACTTCAGCTTATGGGAATGACAAATTATCTTGGTTAATCGCATCTATTAATATTCATTGGAATGGTTAGGTGGACCAATGGTCCTAGCGATTTCACTTAATCGTTGCATATTCAGTTATTGATTGCCCTTGCTTTTATTTTCTTTTTCTATTTTCAGTAGTTCTTAGTGTTGGATCTGAATTTCAATTGTCCAAATAATTAAGGAAGGCTGTAGTTCTAATACTTATTTTGTTAAATCCTCATGGGAACAATATTTTAATACTACTTGATAACTAGTGCACTTGCTAGGGTTATAATTATAGCTATTAGACATATTGGATAGTCTCAAGACAATGTATGAAGAGCATAACCGTTCTACTCGACAGAAGGTCTTGAAGCAGTTCATGACCGCGCAGATGTCCAAGGGGCAACAAGTTCATGACCATTGTCTTCGGATGATGGGTTATATTAACGAACTGGAGGCTCTCGGATCCGGGTTGGATCTGGTAACCCAGATTGATGCTATTCTCAACTCTTTGCTTCCGTCCTTCAATCCATTCATCATGAATTACAACATGAACAAGCTGAATGTCAGCTTGCAGGAACTCAACAATATGTTGTAGAGGGCCGAAGAATTGATTAAGAAGGATGAGCCCATTGCCATGCTTGTTGAAGCAAGCAAATCGGGCAAGAAGAGGAGGGCAAAGAGAAAGTCTCAGAAGAAGGCCACCAAACCCAAGAAGTGGAGGAAAGACAAGGCATCAGATGCCTGTCATTATTGCAAGCAGACCAGCCACTCGAATAGGAATTGTACTCAATACCTGGAATCCAAGAAAGGTAATTTCGAATCTTGTGTCATAGAAACTAATTTGTTGGTTGCTTCTGCGTCCTAGTGTATTGACTCCGGGGCTTCAACTCATGCATGTAACTCACTGTAGGGGTTCAAGGTAAGCAGAAGACTGAGTGAAGGAGAAGTAACGCCTTACTTGGGGACTTCTGCAAGTGTTGCAGCTACGGCCATTGGAACCGTAGAGTTAATTTTTAGAGAAGGAACTATTGTACTTAAAGATTGTCTTTTTGTACAAAACTTAAGAAGAAATTTGATTTCTGTCTCAAAATTGTGTGCTGATGGTTATTCTGTCTTCTTTAGTAATACAATTACTATTAAAAGAA
This sequence comes from Nelumbo nucifera, assembly GCF_055504915.1. Taxonomy (NCBI): domain Eukaryota; kingdom Viridiplantae; phylum Streptophyta; class Magnoliopsida; order Proteales; family Nelumbonaceae; genus Nelumbo; species Nelumbo nucifera. The sequence goes on from NC_142654.1 coordinate 43,044,938, forward strand.
ACAACAGATTCATCGCATACGGGGAACTAGAGAACGATATCTATGTTCTACATCCTTCTCTAGAAACTAACATAGCCGAAACTACGTCGGCTGATATCCCCAAGAAAAGAATCCGTGATACCATTAATCCCACGTGCCTGTGGCATTACCGACTTGGTCATATCGGTGTTCATCATATCACAAGGCTGGTAAAGGATGGTCCTTTGGATTTTCTAACTATAGAAGATCTTCCCACTTGTGAGCCTTGCCTTCAAGGTAAGATGACAAAACGACCATTTAACGGTAAGTCTGAAAGATGTATAGGCACGCTTGACCTTATACATAGTGATGTATGTGGTCCCCTGAGTGTTAGGACTCGTAACCAACACGTGTATTTCATTACATTTACCAATGACTATTCTCGGTATGATTGCGTGTACCTAATGAGACATAAGTCCGAATCCTTTGAAAAGTTCAAGGAGTTCAGACAAGAGGTTGAGAAACAGTTAGGGAGAGAAATTAAAGCCCTTTGATCGGATCGAGGTGGCGAGTATCTCTCTGACAAATTCAGGGACTACTTGAAGGTCAACAGGATAGTATCACAGTTAGATCCTCCTACTACACCACATCTTAATGGTGTGTCAAAGAGGCGGAATAGGACCTTATTGGATATGGTCTGGTCACTTCTCATACACTCAAAGTTACCTACATCCTTTTGGGGTTACGCATTAGAGACTACAATATACGTGCTAAATCAGGTTCCAACCAAAATGATTCCGAATACTCCATACGAACTTTGGACCAGAAAGAAACCAAGTGTCAGACACTTGAAGATTTGGGGTTGTCCTGCGCACGTTAAAAGAACGAGTGCGGACAAGTTGGAGTCCAAGACCAGCCGTTTCCTATTCATAGGCTACCTAAAAGACTCTGTGGGTTATCTATTCTATGACCCAAGTGAGCAGAAGGTGTTTTGCAGGCGAAATGCACAGTTCTTGGAGACTGATTATATCCTGGACTCACACCGTCAGGAAATAGTTCTTGATGAGGAGAGCTCAGGGTCAGTGGGAGGTGTCCCACAGGTTCTAGGTATTGACCAACCTAGAAGATCTACCCAGGTGTCCAGGCCACCAGTTCGTTTTGGCTATGACTAGGATAGTTACCTGGTGGAAGCCTTGACTAGTGTGGAGGATCTCATGACTTATGCGGAAGCTATATTGGACATAGATTCCTTGAAGTGGTTAGCTGCCATGAGAGCTGAGATGGACTCAATGGAGACCAATGGAGTCTGGACTCTAGCAGATCCGCCCCCTGGGGTAAAAGTAATTGGTTGCAAATGGATCTATAAGAGGAAGAAGGGCCCCGATGGTAAGGTTGAGACCTACAAAGTTCGTCTTGTGGCAAAAGGGTATACTCAGAAATAGGGCATCGATTATGAGGAAACCTTTTCACCCATGGTCATGCTTAAATCCATTTGGATCCTGCTAGATGTAGCAGCATACCATGACTACGAGATTTGGAAAATGGATGTCAAAACTACATTCCATAATGGAGATCTTACTGAAGATATCTATATGCAGCAACCGCAAGGTTTTATAGCTGCAGGTCAGGAACACATGATATGTAAGTTAAATAGATCCATAAATGGACTTAAGCAAGCTTCTAGGAGTTAGAACATCTAGTTTGACTCTACCTTCAAAAAGTTTCACTTTGAGTAGAATCCGGATGAACCCTGTGTTTACAAGAAGTCTAGTGGGGATAAGGTTACGTTCCTGGTTCTATATATAGATGACATTCTACTCATTAGGAATGACGTAGGAATGTTGACTACGGTGAAAGTATGGCTTTCGCAGAAATTCTCCATGAAAGATCTTGAAGAAGCCTCCTATATATTGGGTCTTCGACTCTATAGAGATAGATCGAAGAGGATAATAGGATTATCCCAATCTGCTTACATTGACAAAATTGTCAAGAGATACAACATGGAGAACTCCAAGAAGGGAAATGTTCCTTTCAGGCACGGAGTCATTCTCTCCAAGAAGATGTCTCCCAAGACTTCTGAGGAGATTGAAGGCATGAAGGACGTTCCCTAGGCCTCAGCCGTAGGGAGTATCATGTATGCCATGTTGTGCACTCGTCCTGACATTGCTCAGGCAGTGAGTGTGGTAAGCAGATTCCAGCCAACCCAGGGCAGGAGCATTAGACCGCTGTGAAAAATATACTTAAGTACCTTCGAAGGACAAAAGAGTTTTGTCTGGTATTCGATGGTAGCTCACTACGGATCCAGGGGTATACTGATGCCGACTTCCAGTCGGATCTAGATGATAGAAAGTCTACATCTGGGTATGTTTTCACGATAGGATTGTGTGTTGTTTGCTGGAAAAGCAGCAAATAGGGATCCACGGTAGACTCGACAACTGAACTCGAATACATTGCCTCAAGTGAAGCTGCCAAGGAAGCCGTGTGGATGAAAAAGTTCATTCACAAATTGGGAGTGGTTCCATCCAGCACATCACCCATCCCGTTGTTGTGTGACAACAATGGAGCCATCACTCAAGCTAAGGAGCCTCGAGCCCACTCAAAGTCCAAGTACATCGAGAGGAAGTACCACGTACTGCGGGAGATTGTTGGTAGAGGGGACGCCCTGATTCAGAGGGTAGCATCAATAGAGAATGTAGCAGACCCATTGACTAAGCCACTGACACAGAAAGTGTTTGAGAAACACGTGGAAGGAATGGGACTCCGACTTATACCAGATTGGACCTAAGTGCAAATGGGATTTGTTAGACAGTTGTATACCCTTAGCTCCAATCAGATTGATGTACTTATGACATTTATTATAAATGAATAAAGTGCATATTTGATTCATGTTCTTGTGGTGTGTTTCTATGTAATACTCTTAAACTGGACACTTAATGAAACTCGTGTTAGTTTAGAATGTTCATAGTCGTTGGATAAGTCTGGGGAGATTTATCCTACTAAGGCTGACACTAGTGTGCTGCCAAGTGTTGGGGTATCCTATCTCAGCTACCAGGGTGAGACCCAAATCACACGCAGTGTAGGTTTACTTGAAACCCTGAACCGGACCAGATTTCCAGTATTGCCCTAGACCTTGGAGATTAGTGGGCAAAACTAGAAAGTTGCACCTGACCCCTAGACTCAATTATGATACTGCACTTGGTGTCAGATTGGGCTGTCTTTGATATGCCAATCAGTGAGATCCTTAGAGGGGGTCAAAACCTGGGTATGTTGGGACAGTTCGAGAATTCATCTGAGTGGGTGATCATAGTGACAGGATTAGCCCTTTCGTCAGACAAAGGTAATGATCGGGGATGCACTCTCTCTGATGGAAACCAAGACTACCAGCAGCCAATTTCAATTGTTGAAATTTGTTTTGCAAAATATTTTTTATACGGATAAAAATATATATATGTTATGGTTTCAAATCGTTTGCAAAAGAGTTTTAATTCCCGGGATCCATGTGAGTAGAGAGTGCAGCACTGTTCCTTGCAGCCGAGGGAGAAGTCCTCTCTTGTTGGGCAGTGTATAATCATTGGGCTGAGAGGTTAAGTAAGACCATTGAGGGTAATACCTGATGGGCTAATCTTGCATTTTCCCACAGTCCCTGGGTGTTACAAGGTGGCTTGACCCAGGGACCACTTAGGGTAAGTGTTGGGCCCATAGAGTCCATGTGATAGGCTCAAGGGGTTCACTGGGCTTTCTAGTGAATTCGGCTAGGTCTTGTAACAAAGGCTGGGCCGTACCCTTGTGGCTGATGTGTAGATCAATGCTTGGGTCCCATGCCATACAAGGAATCCCAACTGGGCAGCAATTTGGAAGGTTAAGTGAGCACATACTATTAATGGGCCTAAAGCCCATTTCGAACTGGGCTGATTTGATCAGTTAAAGAGGGGGCGAATCTGAGATTGGATTAGTAGTTAGGATAGTGTTTTACTTTATCCACTCAGAAAGTCCAAATCTGAATATAGATTCAGATCTGGAAACTTCCTAATCAGATTAGGAAAGGGCTGATCTAATCTGCTGATAAGATAAGGGTCTATCTTTATCTCTTAAAGGGAATTCAAATCCAAATATGATTTGGATCAGCAACTCCTAATGGGCGGCAGCTTTAGAAGATCATCACATTCAAAACAGAGAGAGAACATAGCACCCAGTAAGACTGAGTTGTTTTCTCCTTGTTGCCTCCTTCCTGCTGCCTCCATTACTGCTAGTTCGATCTCCTCCTTCTAGAAGGAACGATCAAGATTGGATCTTGATATCAGCCTTTGGAGAAAGGCTGATCTGAAGTTGTGCTCACAGCCCCAGCGAATTCTTGTGAAGGGCTCGGTTCTTTTGGAAGAACACTGCTGATTTTGCTCCATCCTACACTACGCCATCTTTAGTGGGAGCAGTCTTTGGTTCCTACCTTGGGCGTGAATACCCCCATTGGTAGATACTGCTTCTCCATGTCAGGTATATCCCTCTCCTGCTTCTGGTTTCAGATCTGGTTTGGTTTATGGTTCATGATTGATCCTTGAAAATGCAGATTTTCTAAAACAGGGAATGTGATTCCAAGATGAGGGGAGAGGAAATTTTTGAAATTTCGCCCAACCTACCTATAGGGTTCGGTCATCCATATGATGGATCTCTAATCCCTTCAATATTTACCTCATTAGCATGCTTTGATGGAGGGTTGAGCCTACAACCGAACTATTGAGAGTTGGCCGCCATATTTGCAATCAGATTTTTTGCGGCCTTGGGGGTTTTATCCACTAAAGATCCTCCACTAGCAGCAGCAATCATGCTCTTATCAGTGGGTTGAATACCCTCATAAAAATACTGGATAAGTAGCTGCTCACTGATTTGATGATGGGGGCAGCTTGCACATAATTTCTTAAAGCGTTCCCAGTACTCATGTAGGGACTCCCCGTTGTACTGCCTTACACTGCATATTTCTTTTCTGATGTTGGCCACCCTTGAAGCTGGGAAGTACTTCTCTAAGAATAGCCTCTTCATCTCGTTCCATGTGGTAATACTCCTAGAGGGTAGATAATAGAGCCAATCCTTAGCCGAATCCTTTAGAGAAAATAGAAAGGCTCTCAATTTGATTTGGTCTTCAGTTACCCCCTTGGGTTTCATACTCATGCATACCACATGCAGCTCCTTCAAATGCTTGTGAGGATCCTCACCTGCAAGACCATGAAAAGTGAGCAAGAGATGTATCAGTCCAGATTTCAATTCAAAGTTAGCATCAACATCTAAAGCAGGAAAAGTTATGCATAAGGGTTGTTGATTCAAATCAGGTGCAGCAAGCTCTTTCAAGGTTTAGTTCCCTGCCATGATTTCCTCCTCTCTCAAATCAGAACTGCTAACAGATAGGGAATCAAAGGCTGGATCATTCTCTTCAGAATGACTCTGAGCTTTCCTCCTTATCCTACGCAAAGTCCCCTCTATTTCTGGATCGTACTACAAATCACCTTTCTTAGAGAATCGAGTTACAGGCATAAATCAAGGAAACCCTAATAAACTATGAACTATATACCATAAAAAAAAATCTAGAATGATGAAAACAAATAAATAAATAAAATAGAAAATAATTTACGCTGAAACACAAACAATCAAAGTGATTTATAATTTTTTTTTTCGAAAATTCAAGAACAAAATAATGATCACAAGAAGCAAAAAAACAGATTAGAAAAACTCCCCTGGCAATGGTGCCAAAATTTGGCATGCTGTCGTAGGCACCCAAAAATAAAACCTATACTCGTAAAAATAAAATGCAGTAATAAGAGTAAGGATCGTTCCCACAGAGAGTATCTAACATGAATTACGTGCTACGTGAATCAAAGATGGAGGGGGGTGTATGTAACGAAAACCAGAATTAAAATAAAGAAAAAAAGAATTAAAAAGAACAAAATTTAAATGGGAAGCAAGGAAATTTAGAGTGTTGAAACTAACCAAAAGAACAAATCTTGGTCTAGGATAATATCCACCATCAGAGTTTCACTACTGCTCATCGATGCAAAAATAAATCAATTCAGACTTTGAATATTCACCGTAGGAATTACTTTCCTACATCTCCCTATCATAGTTAATCAGAAAACAAGCGATCCTCTTAACCCTTTCTACTGAACAACCCCTGAACAAGCGTTAAAGATTTAATCCAGCAATAGCCTTAAGCATTAGAGACTGATGAAGCTAAACAACACAAGCACAAGCGGTTGCATTTAATTCATTCGAGTGTTCTTCCTAGGATCTAACGATTTCTGACGCATCAAATCATTAAATTCTAGTTGCTTCATAGATTTGAGGGATCAAACAATTACGAATTTGATATCTAATCTAGTAATAGATCATAACGAATAATAAACTAGTAGGCCTCCTAGTAATCAAACGAAACAATCATAGACATAAACATAGAAGAACATTCGATACTCAAAGCATGAATCAAACAATAAAAATCAAATTAGATCTCATAGTTTCGTGGATTTTAAGGCTTCAGCTTCCTTCGACCAAGCATGAGATTTTAACCACGCATGGTCATGGTGAAAACTCAAGAAAATCAGAGAATAGAGAAGAGAGGAGAAGAGAAGAGAAGAGAGGTTCGGCTACTTAGGTCCGATTGCCTTCTTTATTTTCTTCTTTTTTCTTTATTTTCTCCTCCTTTTCTTTCTCTATACTTCCCCCAAAAGAAGCCTACAAAATCTCCTAAAATTTCTCTAGGTAATCAATCTCCAAGTCTGACTTATCAAGAAAAGACTCAAAAATAAGATAAAACAAAGTTCTTGTGTGAGTGAAAGAGTGGTGAATTCGCGGATGAAAGCTTCAAGGCTAAGGAATGTCTTCAACACGTCACCAGTGCAGTTGCAGAGAATTCAGGCCTGATTCTGACCTCTATGCAATCCAAATCTATCAAAACTCAACACATGAAAGTTATAGATCTTTTCCTTATATTTTCAATGCATCTTGAATCATCTCAATTAGAGTAAGAATGGGAGAGTTTATGCTCAATCTACCACACGGCGCCAAAACTGTGTAAAATTACCCAATTAACCTTATTTTTCACTTAACGCCTCCTTCCGTGCCCTAAACCAAAATATAAGAATAATGAGTGCATTTGGGCATAAAATAAATATAAAAGACTAAATATTAAGGGAGAAAAATATGATATTGTTCATTCTCATCAACGGTCTCCATGCAAAACCTCCGATGGACAATAGCTTCAACTCAACTTCATTTACTCCAAAGTCCTTCAGCCTTGTTGCGCGAAGCCACCACTTTCCACGGCAAACTTCCAATGTGTGTTCTTCGGCTTCATCTCCCTTCAAAGTTGTGATACTGACTTGCTTTGGAGAAATGGGTCGGGGCGTGACGCTGAGCTCTAGGTGCTCGCAAATATACGTGAATAAGAAAGGATCAAAGATGTAACTGATGCACCTTTTGAGGATAGGATCCATCATTTGATGAACCGTGTCATCTAACTGCTCGAACAAATATCCCAAGAACATGGAGGCTAGTAGCAGCTGATGACCTCTGGTAGCCATCATGGCGAAGGGGACCAAAACTGTACAGAGGTCATACACAAAGGGGCTGAATGCCTATACTTGACTTTTCTTTACTTGTCTTTTGACAATTTTCTTCCTACCATTGGGCAGGGGGGATGAAACTCGCAAATTCGACATAGAATTTCCCATTGACGGAAAGCAAATTGTCAAAAGATAGGGGGGCTGAATCATATAATGGATGAAAACTAACCGAAAATGAACATCCAACTCTTGTCCAAAGCCACCAATAAGCCAAATGCATGACTATCTATTGAATGGCTCCCAGCTTATCAACAGGCAGGGGGCTGACAAAAGATCCAAACGAATTTTCCTTCACCTACATGAGATCTAATGAGAATGGGACGATCACCAGACCCACATGAGATCATCATTCAATCATTCTACCCTACCGTCTTATCGCTCTCATTTTCCCTAATCTTCTAATTGACCTCCCGCCTCCGATCTTCCTTCATCTTTCAAGGAGACCCCTGAACGTAGCCTAACCACCATACTTACAGAACCCTTACAAGAGGATGATGCAATTAATATTTTCATTAAGTCACTCAGAGAACCATTCTATTCATTAATGATAGGACAAGCTTTCCAAGACTTTCATCAATTGCAAAAAGTTGGTGCAAGCATTGAATGGGGAATTAATAATGAGAAAATCCACCTAGCATCAACGAATCCATTAGTTGAGATCAAAGAACCTACTATATTTGCCACCATACATTAATCTTTCTCTTCAACACTGAAATGTCGAAGTTTAATTGATTTCTTCACAAGAAGAGTCGAGACAATTTGCTTCCCACTCTCTGTAGTCTTAATTGCTTCCTCAACTGATCAAGAGTGGATATCTAACACCTTTGTCACCTAAATTAATTTCCAATCCCCTACCAAAGAGCTTCAAGTTGGTCAAGTATTGTGCTTATCACCAAGGACTGGGGCACTCGGCAAACAATTGCATAGTTCTCAAAGGCAACATCCAATGTCTCATCGATGTCGGATAATATCCCTTAAAACATAACTAAAATATGTAATAAAATTTGTAACCTTTTCAAGAACTATGACTGGTCTAATCACTCACAAGTGGTACGTAGGCACCCTAGGCAATGGTGCTTGGGTAAGACTTGGATAATTCAATAAAAATAAAATCTTAGGACTCTCAAATAAACACCTTTTAATATCGTCACCTAAAACCCTAGGCTTTCTACCCAAACACCCTCTAGGTACTAACCCTTATAGTCTAGGCATTTCATTGTTTGCATCATCTATATATTACATGTGCACATATTATGCACAACTTCAGTAACATTCATATCATGGATGTCTACATTCCATCTAAAGTCTAATGCTCCCAATAGGAAAGATGACCTCACCTACCAAAGATCAATTCCAAATCCAACAATAGATTGAAGAACTTCAAAAAGTAGTGAATCTGCTAACCCTCCAAGTTGATTGGCTAATCCCTTGCACAAGGGCAACACCACCAGTTTTTGTCTCAAATCCCATGTCACCACCTCAACCATCCAAGAAAGAACTAAAGAAGTTCAGTCCATTACCTTGCCAACCTTCCCAACTTTTGCCCATCTTGGTCAAGAAATGATGCCTTCACTTATTGCCTTATAAGCCTCCTATAGATCCAAAGAATTTCAACCAAAAGGCTTATTGTGCCTACTATCAAGGACCAAGAGATGAGACTAATGAATGCTAGCAATTGAAGTATGCTATCTAACACCTCATTGATGATGGCCAATACATCCTTGGGCTCAGGTTTGTGGACATGTTGCCACCTAAAGAACATTTGTATTAAACTTTGTTTTATTTGCACCTTAAAGTTCAGTGTACTCAGTTTTTACTTAATGAAATCATACTTTGTGTCTTTTATCAATCTATGTTTATGTCCCAATGCTTATTCCTGACAAAACAACGAATTCAGTTGGACCCAATTTATCATTCTAGTGTATCTAGATTTGATGATCGAAAACTTGCAACAAGTCCCACTGATATGTTCTTGAGAAAAATTGGTTGCTTAGTGGAAATTCAAAAAGGAAAATGTTTGGGGAAGGGGACAACCCTAGGTAGTATAGGCACTAAAGGCAATAAGGCATTAAATTGATTTTGTAGCAACTACTCCTAAGTCAACATAAAGGCATCAAAACCAATATCAATTGCTCATCATTCATTCAAACGATAATCAGTTCGTTTAAGCCTTTCATCTAAACCTTTTTTTGAAAAAACCCACAAGTTTCCAAAGATGCTTGAATTAAAAGGGAAATCAAACGAAAAAAATAGAAAAAGGAAAAAAGGAAAGGGAAAGCATGAAAAAAGGCAAAAAGAACTAGGGGCAAGTTCACTAAAGGGCCCTAACATCTTCAAAAGAGTAATAATTATCCTTTGAATGATCAATTGGGGACAAGCTTAATAAGTATTTCATTTCATAAGTCATACATACAATCAAGAGATGAAGGGAGGCCATCTATCGATAATTTTACATTGTCTTTGACCCACTAACCAACCCCATGAACCTCTTCTTTGACTTAATTAGATGTCAAATGTTTGAGTGCCCTTACACCAAGTCAAAAAAGGAAATAAATTTAAAAGGAAAAATTGAGTTAGTAAAGTGCAATTTTGAAAAAAAAAATTAGGGTAGTTAAGCTAAACATTTGCTCATCGGTTTCATCCTAACCCCACCTCATTCTTTAACCCAACATAAAGTCCTTGATCAAGAAAGATGTATGGCTCATGGCATTAAAAGACATAAAAATCATTTTTCATCAAAAGGGAATAAAAAAAGAGAGAAGAGAAAAAAAAAAGGAAAAGAAGAAAAGCCAAAAAAGTATGTGCTCAAGGTCTCATTTCATCCTATCTTTCGATTCTGAACAATGTCCTAATCCACATTTCATCCCATTTAATAAGACCTCCTCGATCTTTGAGACATTAGCAAATAGGCCTTCTTTCACGGATAATGATGGAATCAAGTACAGGAACCCTAGAGGTTAAAAAAAAAAGAAAAAGAGAAGTCAAACTTAGAAACACTAAACCAGGGGCAGAAAGGTTAAGAAAAAAAAGAAAAATAGAAGGATACATTCCAAACTCAGGGCAAGTATATCAAAGCACAAGAATCATGGAATTGCGTGACAAAGAGACTGTTGTAGAAGATTCTAAGACTATTCTAGCAGTTCCCAAAACTTCACCAAGGATAATCACCTATCTTTATGTGCAAGACGATGTGCAAGGCTTAGAACTTGAAGAACAAAGCTTGATGGGCTTGGCGCATGGACATGATAAGAAAAGGCCCACTTCGCATGCAAAGATGTATTGATGGGCTTGTTTTGTCTTGTTGGGCTTGTTTTTATCTTGTTTTGTTTACTTTGACTTTTCTATGCTTAGTTGTCATTAGTTGTAGTCTTTTAGAAGGATTCCTATTTCAAAGCAGACTTGTTTTCCTAAATTAAAGGGATCCTCATCAGTTAGGTGTTTCTTGATAAGATAATCATTAGTTAGGAGTTTCCTTATAAGATAATGATGTTTACATGCCTATATAAAGGCCACAACTATGTAAAACGAAAATCAATCAATAATGCAGTGGTATTTTCAGTACGCTTAGCTTTGCCTTCTTGTGTTCTTGGTAGAATACAATATCATGACTTATCAAGGGAGTGATCAACCTTTGTGGCGTCTTCAAGATTGGATTCTTTAAGGACTTAGTTTCCTTAAGGTTCTAATCTGATTAACTGCAGCTTGTTTTCTAGCTTCTGGGTGTGCATAACATCTTGATTCAAGAGTTCCTAGAGCAAGTCGTCTAGTGGGTTGTTATCACAACCTTTGATACAATCTATGTTAATATGGCCAAGTCGGTAATGCCACAGGCACGTGGGATTAACTGTATCACAGGTTCTTTTCTTGGGGATATCATCTAACGTAGTTTTGGCTATGTTAGTTTCCAGAGAAGGATGGAGAACATAGAGACCATTCTCAAGTTCTCCGTATGCGATGAATTTTTTATTTCTTTTAACAGTAATCATATTACCAAAAAGAATAGAATATCCATCCGCACACAATTTTGAAACAGAAATCAAATTTCTTTTCAAATTCTGTATATAAAGACAATCTTTTAGTACTATAATTCCTTCTCTGAAAATTATCTCTACGGTTCCTATAGCCGCAGCTGCAACACTTGCAGAAGTCCCCAAGTAAAGAGTTACTTCTCCATCACTCAGTCTTCTGCTTATCCTGAACCCCTGCAGTGAGTTACACACATGAGTCGAAGCCCTAGAGTCAATACACCAGGAAGAAGAAGTTACCAACAAATTGGTTTCTATGACACAGGATTCGAAATTACCTTTCTTGGATTCCAGGTATTGAGGATAGTTCCTCTTCCAGTGGCCGGTCTGTTTGCAGAAGTGACAAGCATCTGATGCTCTGTCCTTCTTCTGCTTCTTGGACTTGGTAGCCTTCTTCTAGAGCTTTCTCTTAGCCTTCCTCTTTTTCTTGCCTGACTTGCTAGCTTCAACAAGCATAGAAAGAGGTTCATCCTTCTTTATCAGTTCTTCGGCCCTCTACAACATATTGCTGAGTTCCTGAATGCTAACATTCAGTTTGTTCATGTTATAGTTCATGATGAACGGATTGAAGGAAGGAGGAAGAGAATTCAGGATGGCATCTACCTTTGTGACATGGTCAAGCCCGGATCTAAGAGCCTTAAGTTCAATGATATAACCCATCATCCGAAGATAATGGTCATGAACTTGCTAGTTCTTGGACATTTGCACGGTCATGAACTGCTTCAAGACCTTTTGGCGAGTAGAATGGTTATACTCTTCATAAATTGTCTTTAGACTGTCCAATATGTCCTTGGCCAGCTCGATCTGATCGAACTACCTCTATATCGGATTGTTTAGGGAGGCAATGATGTAACACCGAGCTAGGGAATTTTTCTCTTCCCATTCTTGGTAGTCCCTCCTGTGGACCTCAGAAGCCCTCTCCCAGACGTTCCAGGGCAGGGTTTTTAGCCACCTTGTCCAACTTCTCAAAAGTTAGGACCAGCATAAGGTTACGGTACCAGTCAGCATAGTTTGGTCCTTTTAGTTTGTTGTCATCCAACAGCTTTGCAAATTGTCTATTTGTCATTTCTTGTAAAAAGCAAACATTAGTCCACAACCTAATTTGATTCATGTTATCTACATAGATACGACTTTTAATCTATGTTCCATTTCCATTTATTCAACTCCGATATTTCTCTCCTATCTCAGTGACGAAGACAGTGACTTATGTCTCTGGAAATGTGGGAAATCACATAGGGTGCATGAAGCCAACTGTTTCAGCTGTATAACCCCACCACCTTTCTATGAAGGATCATATCCACTCATCGTATGAGCTTTCCCTTTGGCCTCTGTCAAACAAGGTTCATTGCCATTTTAGGTTAAACCTTTCTGTCCAGCGAGTGCTCACCCATCATATTCATGAACGCCAAGGTACCGTGAGAGAGTCATCCATTTTAGGATAGGCCCCTCCCACATCGGTCTATGATGACCCTATCATCTTATGAAACATTCCAACAGATCCAACAGCAAATGGATAGCCCAATTTTATGGTGCATTTCTTCATTACTGAATGACCCATCTTCATGCTAATGATGGAAGGCCTTTAGAGAGTTCATCATATGAATCTTCCTATCATATGCACTCATATTTTAGGAGGAAACAAAAGTTACGCCCTAGTTTAATTTTGGTCAAACCAAAGTGGCTCCCACTGACTTTCATAAAGCCAGATTTTGGTGGGCCATAAACGGCTAGGGTTCCGCACGGATCCTCTTCAGGGAGGTGTGGGGCCCACTACAAAGGGAGATCATGCAATGATCTTTAGGGACACCATGGCAATGATGTGCATTCATCCATGGTGTGAGCAAGAGCCACTATCCTATCTGCATGGGCCAAGTGCTTATGGCCCATGAACGTTGCACATCACACAATACATCACATGTAGGGATAAAATTGATCTAACCAATTAATATCTGTAATGCCCATCATTGAAGCCCAATTTAATCTATAATATTACTGATTAATATTATCTAGGTATATGGGTTGAATAGCATTAAGCAGTTTGGCCCATATAGCTTTTCTGCAGTTAGTGGGCTTAAGCAGTTTTAACATTTTAAAACTCGACCTTATAGGTGTGGGCCGAATTAAGTCTTACAATTAAACATTAATCCCTTGACACAAGAGTGGGAAATTAGGGCTGAGATCAGTCCCCATCGAACCACAGATTCGGTCCAATATGGTTTGAATGGGTCTAGTGTTTGATTTTTAATTCAAGAAATAATTCAAGAATTGATCTGAAAAATTAAATCACTAATTAAAGGCAATCAAAAATCAGAACTAGGGCTGTTCGTACATCTGCAACCTGCAAAACAGATGTTAGATCACAGTTTGCAGTTTCAAAAACTACAAATCAGAGATAGCGATTTCTCTATCTACGAAACCTCCTTCTACTCCGCACCTAGCTTCGATCTTGAAATAAAATAAAATAGAAAAACCCTAGTTTTCTATTATTATTACATCAGATCAAATTCCTATACATTCAGTCTAGAAATTAAAAAATAATAATTACAGACCAAAATTAATAGAACTGCAAAATTGTAGATTTCCTGTGCCAAAAAAGAATTCGATCTCCATCGTACAAACAACCCATAAATCAAGATAATTGTAAAGAACAGTTTCAAATAAATATCAGATTTAAAACGATTTAATTTTAGATCATTAGCCCTTAATCTGGGAACCGATTTCCTAGAAAAATAATTAACTGCGCAAATCGGGTAGAACGCCTTATGCCCATTTGCGCAGGTTCAGATCTGATCTATTTCGGTTCAAGATTTCAACCTGGTTCTGATACCACTGAAGGGATGAGAGATCTATCATATGGATAGTCGAACCCTGCAGGTAAGTAGGGCGAAATTTCAAAAATTTCTCTCTCCCATGTGGGAATCACATTCCTTGTTTTAGAAAATTTGTATTTTCAATGATCAATCTTGAACCTAAACCGAACCAGATCTGAAACCAAAAGGTAGGAAAGGGATATATCTGATACGGAGTAGCAATAACTCCCCAATGAATGTGTTGACACCCAAGGAAAGCTCCAAAGACTGCTCCCACTGAAGATGACACAACATAGGGTGGAGCAGAATCGCCAGGTAGTTCTTCACAAGAACCGAATCTTTCAGCAAGAATTTGATGGAGGGTATGTGATCGCTCCTATAAGTGGAGAATGAACTGGCAATGGCGACAATAGAAGGAGGGTGCAAGAGCAAAAGATGGCACACTCTTACTGTTGCTGTTTTCTCTCTTTCTGTGATTTGAGATCTGATTGAGTTGTTGTGTGTGGAGGTTTGCCCACCTCCTCCTTTTACAACCTTAAAGAGAGCTCCTAATCTCATTAGGAGTTTCCTAATCCAAATCCTCATTTGAATCTGGACTCTCTTTAAGAGATAAGGATAAGCCCTTATCTTATCTGCAGATTAGATCAGCCCTCCTAATCTTATTAGGAGTTTCCAAATCCAAATATGTATTTGGATCTGGACTCTCTGAGTGGATAAGGATAATCCCTTATCCTATCTGCTGATCCAAATCCCAGATCCACCCCTCTTTAATTAATCTAATTAAACCAGTTTGAATTGGGCTTTAGGCCCATTAAGTCCATGTGCTCACTAACCTTCCAAACTGCTACCCAATTGAGTTTTCTTGTATGGCATGGGACCCAAACATTGATCTATATATCAGCCACATGGGTTCAGCCCAGCCTCTGTTACAAGGCCTGGCCGAATTCACTGTAATGGACAGTGAACTCCTGAGCCCATCACCATGGGCTCTTAATGAGCCCAACACTTACAGTAGGTGGTCCATGGGCCAAGCCACCTTATAAAAACCTAGGGACTGTGGGCAGATGCAAGATTAGCCAATCGGGTCTTACACTTAACCTCTCAGCCCATAATGATCAAACACTGCCCGACAAGAGAGGACCTCTCCCTCTGCTACAAGGAACAGTGTTGCACTCTCTACTCACATGGATCCCAGGAATTAAAACATTTTGCAAACAATTTGAAACCATAATATATATATCTATATATATATATATATATTTATCCATATATAAATATATTTTGCAAAAACAAATTTCAACGATTGAAATCAACTGCTGGCAGTTTTGGTTTCCATCAGAGAGAGTGCATCCCCGATCATTACCTTTGTTCGGAAAAGGGGCTGATCCTGTCACTATGATCACCCACTCAGATGAATTATCGGACTGTCCCAACATACCCAGGTTTTGACCCCCTCTAAGAATCTCACTAATTGGCATATCAAAGGCAACCCAATCCGACACGTAGTGCAGTATCATAATCGAGTCTAGGGGTCAGGTGTAACATTCCAGTTTTGCCCATCAATCTCCAGGGTCCAGGGCAATACTGGAATTCTGGTCCTGTTTAGGGTTTCAAGTAAACCTACACTGCATGTACCTCGGGTCTCACCCTGGCAGCTGAGACAAACCACCCCAACCAACTTGGTGGCACATCAGTGTCAGCCTTGGCAGGATAAATCTCCCCAGACTTACCCAATGGCTGTGAACATTCTAAACTAACACGAGTCTCATATGTGTCTAGTTTAAGGGTATTACACAGAAACGCACCACAATAACATGAATCAAATATGTACTTTATTCATTTACAATAAATGTCATAATGTACATCATTCTGATTGGAGCTAAGGGCATACACTGTCTAATAGATGGCTGATGTCAAACCCATTATTGACCCATTATAACACTTGGACCAATGAAATAGAGCCTAATAGACCCAAAAAGCCCAAAAAACCCAAGATATCCCTAGTTAAAACCAAGGAAAGACAAAATAGCATTTTATAGTTCATAATATTTACATTTTCTACCACTGATAGCCCCAAATACGAGACTGCCATGACAAGCATGCCCCAAGATCCCATTGGATGCACAAAACCCGTGAAAACCACTCCCAAATCGAAGAAAACATTTCACCAAAGAAGAAATCTTGATTGAACACCTTTTTTCTAAAGAATCCTTACTTATTTTTGGGAAAAAGCTTTCTTGAAGCCCAACCCTTGTGATTGGACAAATTTCAGATATCTTCCTCTCCATTTCTCTATAAATATTGATCAAACTCAAGCTCGAGGGGAGGCCCCTAAATACGAGACTGCCATAACAGGCATGCCCCAAGCTTTCATTAGACACACAAAACCCGTGAAAATCATTTCCAAATTGAACCAAAGAAGAAATCTTGACTAAGCACATTTTTCTTTGAAGAATCCTTACCTATTTTTGGGAAAAAGCTTTCCTAAAGCCCAAGCCTTGTGATTGGATGAATTTCATATCTCTTCCTCCTCATTTCTCTATAAATACTAATCAATCTCGAGCTCGAGGGAAAGCCCCTAGAGAAAGATGGGAGAACTAGAGGGGATAAAAAACTAGAAAGAGATAAATCTAAAAGAGAAAAAGAGGAGAAAAGAGAATTCTTCCAAACCTTTGTAATGTCTTCATTTTACTTGAAATCCCAAAGTCCCTGAAGATCAAACTTCAAATCCGCCCATATATTTTCAGCTACAAGATTTGAAACCAAAAAGTGCATTGTCCATCTCAGTATTTCATTCAAGCTTCTTTAAACTTGTTCCCACTGTTGGAAAACTCCCATTGTTAGCACTTGATTTTTGCTCGGTCCCTTCTTTGACCCATCTCCTACATTCCAGATGCCTGATCAGACCACGCCAGTCACTTTAAAACATGCCAAAACTCTAAGAAACCAAATTTTAGCCCAAATGCCTATAAGTCCACCATTAAATCTACATGATTTCCTTTCGATGGTCTTGATTATGCCACATCACCATACTTGATCCCCGATCAAACTCCATCATGCAAAGCAAAATCCTTAAATAACTAATCGCACAAAATTTCAACCATAAATTCCTGGATTTAGCCAATCATCCATCAGAGATTCCATGTTGACGTGTATAACACTACAATGCTCTTCAAACCTAAAACCCATGATCTGCACATACCTAACATAATCAAACCCTTCCAATGCCCTCAAAATCCCAATCCATACCTACCCACCAAATTTTATCCCAAAATTCTCTTCTTTGACCCAACATCAAGCCTGGATTCTATTTTAACGAATCTTATTGACCAAATGCTCACCTACCACAAATCTCCATCATCCAGGCCTTATTTGATCAATCAGACCCTACCACCATGTTCAAAAACCCAAAAAAACCCTAACACATCCAATTTCATGACCAAACACCTCCATTTGACTGCTAAAAAATAGGATTCCATTTCGGACCATCTCGTTAATTAGAAAACCATAAGCTAAGGCCATGATTTGAACTAAATCAGTTAATCTGCACCTCTGATCAAAGATCCATCACTTCCATAAGATTTAGGATGTCCAAAAATGCCTACCCACCAAATTTCATCCCAAAATTCCCCCTATTTGACCTTTCATCAAATAAAGATTCTATTTCAATAAATGTTATTGGTTTGAATTTATGAGCCATAGATCTTAATAATCCCAACCTTATTTGTCTGATAAGACCTCACCACTGTGTTCAGAGACCCAAAAACCCTAGTGTGGCAAATTTCATGACCAAATTCATTCGTTTGACTATTAAACTAGGGAGATACCATTTTGATGCACCAGATTGAACCGCCACATCAGCTGTTCAACCTAGGATCTTAAGAAGGTGGAAACTGACATCAACTCCTTACTTTTCCCCATTGAAACACTTGGACCAATGAAGTTGAGCCAAATGGACTTAAAGAGCTCAAAATACCAAACAGGCCCCCACTTAAAACTAAGAAGGGACAAAACCTTATTTAATCAAATTTACGTTTTTGCCACTGTCAGCCCCAAATATAGGGCTGCAACATCTAGCATGCCCCAATCCCTCATTGGATGCACAAAATCCATGAGAAGACATCCAACCTCGAGAAAATTTGTTACATAAAGAAGGAAGAGTCAACTAAAGGCTCTTCTCTCTCAAAATCTTTCCTTATTTCAGTGAAAGAGCTTTGCTGAATCGCATACACTGTAGTTGGATGGATTTCAGACCCATCTCCCTCCATTTTTTATAAATAGAGGCCCAGATCGATCTTGAGGGGGGAGGAGTTCTCCAATTCTATGATACACCCATTCTGCTTGAAATCCCAAAATCCCTAAAGCAAAACTCAAGCCTCAGCCTTTGTTTTCCAAACTTAACACCAGAAGCGCTCAGCCAACTCGGTGCCTTGGTCAAGTTTTGTTTAAAGCCCTTTTAGTTGTAGGAAATTTTGTTTCAAGGTTGTACACAAGAGGTAAGCCTCTCATTCCACCATCTCTTTGCTTTTAGTTTAGTTTCAGATTGCTTAAAGTCCAGAAATCTTGGGAAACTTGCATTCTCAGCTTCCTCTAGATTAAGAAAAAGAGGTAAAGAAGATAGGATCTTAGGGAAACCAATACCTAAGACTTGATAACATCACCTCAATTCAATTTTCGGAAAAATTGGGAACATTTTTGCAAGATTTCAGGAGCTTTAATTAATCCTGTTAATTTGTACTTTGTTAGAATTTGAGATTGAATCACTCCCGTAGTGGGCTGCTATAGCAACTTAGAGAGAGGGGTGCCTAACATCTTCCTTCTCCCGATTTTTGGGACCTAAAATCTCTTGGTTGTGTGCCTTTTCCTTGGAGAATGGAGTCACTATCAAAGACTTAATTTGAATCTTTCAAATCCAAAAATGAGGGCCCATTTCCTTTAAAAAATAGGTGGCAACTCCATCTCTTTGAGCTGGCCATGAGTTTCCTGGAGCTTACACCTGTCAAGGTACATACGAAAGGTAAGTCTTTCATTTTAACTTTTAAACTTGACTTCTTAGTCTCTGTTTTTTTTTAGTTTTTCTAGGTTACTTGAGGATAACCATTGTTTGTAATTTCTTCTTGACTGAGAATAGAGTCAGAGAGGCGAGGGTTTGAGGGAAATCAGTACCTAAGACCTGATAACATTAGCTCAAAATTGGTCTTATGAGAAGTTTAAAGCATGTTCCTCCAGATTTAAGAAATTCCTACAACCATTTTTGTTTTTCTTTGTTAGAAATCGATCCTAAACAACTCTTGTACTGGATACTACAGTAGCATGGAGAGAGGGGAGCCTAATACCTTCCATCTCCCAATCCTTGGGACTTGAAATCTATCAGTTGTGTACCTTTTCCCATGAAGAACGGAGTCACTATCAAAGACAAATCGATTTTTCTAATATGAAATGAGGGCCCATTTCCTCTAAAAAAATGGGTGGAAACTCCACCTTTTTTATCCCACCACGAGCTTTTCGGAGCTCACAGCGAGGGACTTTGATGCCATAAGGGACTTTAATGCCACGATGGACTTTGTTTCCATAAGGGACTTTAGTGACAGAATGGACTTTGAAGTAGATATAATTTAAATGAACAATTAATGATTTTTAATTAGAATACTGATGATTTTCATGCTTAAAGGCAAGAAATTGATATTGATTTTTTGGCCATGAAGGACTTTAATACATTAAAGAACTTTAGCACAACCAAGGACTTTAATACCATAATGGACTTTGAAAAAGATATAATTCAAATGAGAAATTAAGGATGATTTTTTTTTAATTAAAACAGATGATTTCAATATATGATATGTCATATGACATAGTGCAAATAACAATCCACACTAAGCTGGGAAAAACATTGATATCTTGTCCGAGAGAGACTTTACTAACACAAGGGACTTTAGTGCCATAACGGACTTTGAAGAAAGATATAATTCAAATGAAAAATTAAGGAATTTTTTAACTAAAACATATGATTTCTGTATTTGATATGAAATATGTCACAATTCAAATAACAATCCACGGTAAGCTGGAAAAAAACACTGATATCTTGGGCTGTTGCCACGAGGAACTTTACTACCACAAGGGACTCTAGCATCATAGCAAACTTTGTAAAAAGATATAATTCAAACAAGAAATTAAGGATTTTTTTTAACTAAAATAGATGATTTCTATATCTAATATGCGATATGCCACAATGCAAACAAAAATCCATGGTAAGCTAGGAAAAACACAGATATCTTGGCCATGAGGACCTTTACTGCCACAAGGGACTTTAGTGTCGTAACAAACTTTGAAAAATGATATAATTCAAATGAGAAATTAAGGATTTTTTAACTAAAGCATATGATTTCTATATCTGATATGCGATATGCCACAATGAAAATAACAATGCACGGTAAGCCGAGAAAACACTGATATCTTGGCTACAAGGGACTTTACTACCACAAGGGGCTTTGTTGCCACGAAGGACTTTATTCCCACAAGGAACTTTAGCACTATAACAAACTTTGAAAATATATATAATTCAAATGAGAATTTAATAATGATTTTTTAACTAAAATAGATGATTTCTATATTTGATATGCGATATGTCGCTACGCAAATAACAATCCACGGTAAGCCGGGAAAAACACTTATATTTTAGCCACGAAGGACTTTACTACCACAAGGGACTTTGTTGTCGCAAAGGACATTAATGTTACAAGGGACTTTAGCATCGTAACAAACTTTGAAACTAAAACATGGATGATTCCTAAGCCCAAAGGTGAGAAGTTTCTAAAAACTGATGATTTCTTTGCCCAATGGCAAGAGGCTTCCAAAAACTAATGATTTTTAAGTCCAAAGGCAAGATATTTCAAAAACTGATGACTTCTTAGCCTGAAGGCAAGATATTGCAAAAACATATGATTTCTAATCCCAAAGGCAAGATATTTTCCATAAAACTAATGATTTCTAAGCCCAATGGCAAGATATTTCAAAACTAATGACTACTTCTAAGCCCGAAGGCAACATATTTCAAAAATTGATGACTTCTAAGCCTGAAGGGAAGATATTCAAAAAACTGATGACTTCTAAGCCCAAAGGCAAGATATTTAAAAACTGATGATTTCTAAGCCTGAAGGCAAGATATTTTCCAAATAACTAATGATTTCTAAGTGCGAAGGCAAGATATTTCAAAATCTAATGATTTCTAAGCCTGAATGCAAGAGATTTCAAAAACTAGTGAAATAACATCAAAATGATCACAATTCTTCCTATTATGGAGGACCTTCAAATGATTTTTTTTTAAATGATTAACTAGTCAATGAGACACAATGTACTTAAAAAGTACCATGCGAGAAACGAGACATGTTAAAAACCAATTATAATGAAGACAATATGCAAAAGGCTACACTTAGGAACTCAAAATAATGAATGTTCAAAGAAAAAGTTCAATTGGGGACTTTCACATACTTGGATAAGAAACAGAAATAACCACCTCTTCCTTGTAATGCAATGATCAAAACACTTTAAACCTCAAAGACATAAATACTAGGTATGTAAAAACTGCTAATCGAAATTTCACATCAAGAAACACCTATGGGAAGGGGGGCTACCCTAGTTTGGATAAATTAAGAAAGATTACTCACAAAGGGGAGGGGATAATTGCTCAATTTTGCACAAAGAAGATTATAATTCATCAAAGTGGATGCTTATCACAAGTTTCAAATGATGGATGAAGCTTAATTTGCTTAAACTGGGTTGACTAGTAATTCTACCACACTTTAAATGATTGTTCCTTCACCTTCTTTGGCATTCAATTAATGAGGAGATTCTTCTTTTGGACCATCTTGATCCTGGTTTTAGAGGATCACCAAGTTTAATTTTTTTTTTCTCTCTCTTTTTCTTCTCCCTTGTTTTCTTCTCTTCTTTTTTTGTTTTCTTTTTAGTCAATTCCTTCCTTGCCAGCCCTCTTAGGTTTCTCTAGTGCTAATTGCCAATGTATCAGGGATCGAGGAGAACTTCTGACTAGGATGAAACATGGCCTAGGACATTGGTTCTAAAGCAAATGATAAAAGGCTCAATAAACTTAAATCATGACAAGTATTAAGCACTTGAATCACTTTAGGGCTTTACTCAAGATTATGCTCTTGCACTCTTATTTTTTTCTCAATTAAATACTCTCAGAGTCATAAAACAAAATGTAAATAAGTAAGGTTGAAAATAAAAACTGAGAATGGATGTCACTGTTGGATAATATCTTATCAATTTGATCATCATATCTGCATAGTTACTCTTACTTGCTTTTCTCTTCTTTTTCCGCAATAGTTAGTTGCCCTAGTTTATCCTTGCAAGATCCTTTCTTTTTGCTTCTTTTCTTTTTATTTTTTTAACTTATGCATTTTCCCCAATTCTCATATTGAATTGTTTTTTTCTTTATTTTTTTGTTTCTTCCCAATTGATTAAGGTTTACACATGTAATTGAACATCTAGCATCCGCCTCTTATGAGGATTTATTTGAAGGAATTGTTACTTCAAAGGCTTAAAGGGATAACTAGTGGAATGATCAATAAAGAGGGTTTGACGAAAAAGGGTTAAGAAAAATGACCAAAAAAGGGCCCCCTATCATTTCTCCATTAAATGCATAACACATAGGAAAAAGAATACATGTCAAGCACAGTTCAAATTTAACTAATTCAAGGTATTTATGCCATTTGACAATTTTAATACTTGGAAATTTTGAAGTTACCCAAATGAGAGTTATTCTTTTCCCCCCTTTTTTTCTTTTTTTTTTCTCTTTCTTTTTTTCTTTTTCTTTCTTCTTTTCTATTTCTTTTTTCTTCTTTCTTTCTAAAAACTTTTTTCTAGCCCTTTGAGAAGAAGTATCTTGGAAATTTGATTTGTTTAACAATAGAAGGTCTAATGAATCAACTCAATGGGCTAACCAGTGGTGTTAACAGTGGCAAGGGGTTTGGGGGAATAAAAACAACCAATAAGGGCCTCTAATCCCTTCCCTGATTAATCAACAATGCACTAGGTTAATATGATGCCTTCATTCTATGTTGGCTTAAGAAACGATACAAAGGATTCTATACCCTATTGCAATGACTTTGAGATATCAATGATGGATTCATCTATAGACACACATGGTAATGGACATTTCTATTTTGGTCCAATAGGATTACCTTCCCTCCTTCGAAATTTCCAGTGATGGACCTTTAATTAAGAATGATTTATTCGCAAATCATGTCCTTGAGGCTTATTTTGAGCTTGCGATCCAAGAAAGTCATGCTCATACGATCTTCCTGAGGAAAGCAACAACTTTACTTCTTTCCTAGGCTGGATTCCTCATTAAAACTCATTGTTTTATTCAAAGCAAAAAGGCCAAACAATAAAATGAAACAACTAAGTAAAAACTTTCATTAATACGAAATATGAGTTGTACAATGATCAAGTTCATTTTCAAACTACCAAAAAGTAAAAGCAAAATAGAAAGGAATAACTGAAAAGAAGTTCCTAATGCAATAAGACTAATAAGATTTTCTAATGAATTAGCTTCTTAGGCATTGGTGGTGCCATGTCTAGAGTTTCCCTGGTGGGGTCAAACACACCCCCATCGATGAGATATTGGATAGCAAACTTTAGTTATTAGCAATGATTAGTTATGTGATTGGGCCCTTGATGATAGTCACAGTGAGCATTTTCATCGTATTTCTTCGATTTGGGTTCCTGTGGAGGTCTCCAGGTCAATAGTCGGAGATATTCCTTCGAAACAAGGAAGGGTAACAACTGATCATGAGAGCATGGTAAATGGGTGTGGACTCTTTTCTCCTTATTCTGGGATGGTTGGCCATTTTGATCCATTTGGACTGGGGTAGGGGGTAATACCTATGAAGCTGGCTTGGAAGATGTTGCATAGAATGGAGTTATCTGGGGTAGGGTTGAAATGACAAAAGGTTTCTTAGCCATGCTAAGTGCACCAGAGAACATCCATGAACTGATGGTTCGTGGAATGGTGATACTGGTTGAAGTGGTGGTCTAAAGACTGCAAGAACGGGTGCGGATTTTGGGAGGTTCGATGGGGATAAAGGTATGCCCGATGGGGATGTGTGAAGTGGGTTTTCCTTAGTTTGGGATATCATCCAATCCACCTTGGAACCCAAGACAACCATCATTTGCTTAAGCTCATCAAACTCTTGGTAGGTCACAAACCAATCATCAATAGGAGCAAACATTTTTCTCTGAATAAAATACCAAACTAAAGACGTTGAACTTATTATGCAAAATGGATGAAGAAAGAGATAATGAAAAGATGTTTTCATAATCAAGGTTTTATTAAGAAAAAAAATGAGTAATCTAAGAATTAGGTCACTTCTTCTATTATCATCATAGAGCATTGGCAGCATGTCCATAACCTTTAGGTTAAACCTCATCCAGTTTTTACCTTCAATTCTTTTTCCTCTTCGTTTCACCTTACTGGAGCGTTGAACATCAAGCAATGGATAACATAAGCAGACTCACAATAAAAGGAAAAGATAGAAATGTTCATATGTGTGGGTGCCATTGGTTGTGCATATGAAATGTGAGAAAATGATGCAAAGAATGCTTAGCTGAGGTAAGGTAGAACTTATCAGGGAGGCAACCTAAGCCTGTCTAGTAGATATGAAGAAGTCTAGGACCGAAAGGTTAGATTAATGGAAAGATAATTAATTGTTATTTTACTTGATTATGAGACTTTATTTTTTATTTCATTATCATGGTCAAACCCAAGCTGCCTATGTACCCCTCGTAAGGGATCAAACCGAGTGTAGTTCGAGTCATTTAAATGTAGAGCAACAAAAAAGGAACACAAAAGCAAAGGAAGAAAACTCATGGTATACCACTAAGGCTGAAAGATTCCACTATCAATAAGATTCTATACTACAAACTGAAGAGGAATACACTAGTTGAAGGGATGCCCTAGTATTCGAAGATAATCACAGAATGTACTTGATCTAAATCCTTGAGTGAACAAATTTGGAAATGGTCCTGACCAAAGCAAATTTGCAACTCTCTGGGGTTATCTGATCCTGATGACATGATATTCATTGATTCCTAAGTCTTAATCCATTTGGAACAGGATGCCATGATCTTGAAGAAACTCCTCTAATTCGGAAAGAGTGTTGGTAATTTATTTATTTATTTATTTATTTATTTGTTTTTTACTCTTTGTAACCTTGGATTTTCTTTTAATACTGCACAATTGTTTCATTTTTTCTTTTGGTTTTATTAAATTATTTGGCCAACCAAAGGGAGTGCAAACATCTAGGACCTATGTGGTCGGAGGCTTGTTTTAAGGCAGCTAAGATGGGATATACATAATGCAAAACTTATGTGAAAACCATGCAATACCGACAAAACATCGAGAAAACACGGGTAAAACTGGTCTTCCCCTAGTTTGAAACCAAATGGGGTGAAAACCTAGGCAGATAAAAGAATATGTATGAAGCTGGAAGTGGACTGCCACCTATGAGGAGGGTAGGTTGCTATAAGTAGGCTATCTAATCAATGTGTCGAAGGATAGTCACACAAAGGCAGGAGCTAAGGACTTGAGTATGATGGTGTATCGGTTTATTTGGCTCTAATTGCATTAGAATGGGAATGAACTAATTAGGGGTGATAGGTAAAGGAAATTTAGAAAGACAACTCAAGATTGCTCTGTGGTTGGAAAAGCTGCGAATACTTCTATTGCTGACTAGGCTGAATGAATGAAAAATTCAGTACAATGAAAATAAGGTGGACCTCTATCATGAAATATGTAAAATTCAGGCAAATATTTCTAAGACACATTAAAAGACTAGGTGCAAAAAAGACTTGACTCAAACTAAACCAATTTGCACCAAGAAATTTATTTGAGTTAAGTTTGAAATAGGACAAAGCTCAAAGTATTCTTTTTAATCATCTTTCGCTTCACTTCACCTAATTTTCTTTTTAATTTAAAAAGGAAAAAGAACATGATGAATTACTAACTAGAAGCACACAAGTTTTATTCAAAGACCTAGAAAAGTTTTCTCTACTCGAATCAAAACATATAAAAGAAAATTTATATTATTTCGTCCATTTGCATTATCTTATTATTTAATTTTTTTCTTCTACTTATCATTATTACTTTTAATTTTATGTTTTTGTTTTGTTTCTCTTTTCTTTCTTTCATTTTTTCTCTCTTTTTTTTGTTTTTGATTTTCTGCCTTTTTTATTTACTTTTCACTTTCCTTTTTTTTCCTCTTTTATTTGTTTATTTTTCAGAATATTTTCTCTTGGTTCTTATTCCAACTTGCTCAAAGGAAATCTTTATTTTCATTATTATTATCATTATTATTTTATTTATTTTCATTTATTTATTATTATTACTTATTAGAGAAATTCCTTTACTTTCCCCCTCCTATTTTTCACTTCTTAATTTTTTCTTTTTTATTTCTCATCAATTTATTCCCCCTCTCCTTTTCTTTTTCTTTTTTTTTCATTTTTCATCATTTTTTATTAATTATTCCTTTTTGTTGTTTTTTCTCTGCTCTTCTCTTTTGATATTAACTAGTGGGGTGCACATGCGTTGTACGTGTACGTTTATCATATTATTGCTAAAAGAATATATTTGAATTATAATTTTCAAATTTCAAGTATGAAAAATAATAATGGACTGTAGAATCTGCTTTGTCCAAGTTGTTGATGGACTATTATGACCTGTCAGTTGTTGTCCTTCTTGTGGGACTTGTAGCGAGTTTTTTTTCTTTTTTTTTTTTTCTTTTGCTTTTTCATTCATGATTTAGGGGTGCTTTGGGTTTGTAGGTAGAATAACCAAGGTCTTTGTGTTTAGGTGTTGTCTTTCTTAGGTCTTGTTTTTGCGATCTCAGGTCCGCTCAAAGTTTGTTTTGCTGGAGTGGCTTGTGGGATCTACTTTGTCGCCGTTTTTTGCTTTTCATATATGTTTTGTATACTTTGCTTTCTTTTCTAATAAATTTACCTTGCCTTATTCAAAATAATAATAATAATAATAACAACAATTCAATTCTTCATCAATTTATAAACCAACTCTAGCTTATAATAAAACAATTAAGATTATAAGCTAATCATTAGGATGGGGGCCAAGCTAAATTGAACCAAACAATTAAGATTGAAGTTGTGGAAGTTTACTCACTTTGGTAAACTACTCATAATCCAACATGCTTTACATTCTGAGATGAAAAAAATATGATTGAAGATATAAATAACCCAATGAATGTTCGTAGCAAAAAATTAGCCAATGCAATCAACTTAAAGCTCATCAACTACTAAGGCCAAGTTTGGGAGTGCTTAATAATAAGTGCTTATTTGAATAAGAACAAATTTTGGATCGGGACCATACCATTAAGCACTTGTTGGCATTTGGGAAATAAGCTCGAAATAAGTTTTTATTGAAGAAGCCTAAAATTTCATCTTTTTAAAGTGCTTATACAATAAGCACCTATTCAAAATTTTGATTCCAAATTTGTCCCTAGTTAGATTTCAAAATGCCACTTATGCCTTTCAATCGCCCAGAAACATAGGGTTAGGCTCTTCGACACTTTCTTCTCCATCGTCTTCTCCAACCAATGACAGAATTGCAACTCAACCAATTAACCAGGTACGGTATCCCCTCTTTTCTTTTCTTTTTCTCATTTTTTCATTATTGAACAATTAACTTGACTGGTTTCAGTAGTTCCATTATGACCCAAATCATCAACTAAGCACTTATTCTTAGGACCTTTGAACTAAATTAGCCTGAAATTGAAGAATTGCTAGAGCATCTTTTTTTTCTACGATGCCTATGTCGACAACTTGAAACCTATCATTAAACAAACATATCATAATCCTTAGTCGTGATATCTAACTCATGTTTTGAACAAAATACCATCCTCCTATCCTCCTAATACAGTACAAAAATTCATAGAAATTGTTAAGAAATTGAAAATCCTTACTAACACACTAAAAATGCCATAAAAAAACCATTATTTTGTTATCCAATAATTTGACAATTTATAATTATGTGAATTCCAATAATTACCATTATTTAAAATAATTTTCAATAATTTTTTATTAGAAATTACAGAAAATTATTAAATTTTGTTATTCAAAACAATTATTGATAACTATTTTTTATTCAATAATTTCGTAATTTCATAATAATAATAGCGAGAATTATTGAATAATAATAATTGTTATTAAATAATAATATTAATTACAATAATTTCGAAAGTGATACTTACATAATAATAACAATTATAATTATCCCATAGAAATTGTTGCTAATTTCAAATTTATTGGAAATTATTGATAATTCAAAAATAATAACAATGATTTTTAAAATAACTTTTGTTATTCAATAATTTTGTTAAAATCATTGTTTTATTCAATGATTTGTTATTTCAGAAATTTGATAATTGTGGAATATTAGTATTTATAGTAATTTTGTTATTCAATAATTTGATAATTTTGAAATTATTGATAATTTCAAAATTATTGAGGTTATTAATAGTCAAAATTTTAGATACTTATTTTAATAATGACTAATAAATTGATAATAACAACTAGGGTGATCATTTCAGCCCGACCCAGAAATTTCGGGCTTGGACCTGGGTTTTGTGTTTAGGCTCCGACCTAGGCCTAGGTCCTCATCAAGCCTGCAAATTTTAGGGTCAGGCTTGGGCTTAATACTTTAAGTCCGACCCGGCCCACATATACTTAAATTTATACATTTTGTGTATAATGTATGCATATGTATACATGCTATTTTATATTATATGTAATATTTTATATTATATAATGTATAAAATAAGTTTATATGCATGTTATGTCATTTAATATATAGATATGTAATGTTTTGTATATGAGTGACATTGGCTCGGAATTAGGCCTGGCCCGGTCCGGCCCGGGCCCATATAGACCTAGGCTAGGGCTTATGTTTTAGGCCCAGAACCCCAGGTTGTGCCGGGCCCGAGCCTAATCTATAGCCCTTATGATAAGTGCAAAACCCGGCCCGTCCCATGATCACCCCTAATAACAACTACTAAAATTACCATCATTATGAAATTATATATCATATTATTGAATAACAAAATAATTATCAATAATTATTACTGAATTATCAATATTTTTGTAATAATTGTAAATCATTTTAAAAATTACTACTATTATTTTTTTAACTATTAATAACCTCAATAATTTGACATTAAAAATAATTTCAAAATTTTCAAATTATCAAATTATATCCTAGCATTTCTTTTACATCATAATCTCCATAATAGTGCACCACGTATACATTGCCATGAAATTTTTTGCCTTCATGTAGAGCCTCCAAATACAGGTTTAAATAAATCTACTTAAAATAGAAGTGGGTCCTCACTTCTTTGCACGTGACTTCTATTCACCATAAAAGTAAAAATTAACAGAATCGTGTAGACTTTTGCTATTCACGTTTTTATGTTTTTTGTGGACACCTGTCTTCTGTTTTATGTAAGGGCAAAATAGAAGACTTTGAATTTGTTCGCCAATCCGTTCAGAGATATATTAAAAGTGGTAATAGTTTCTCCTTGCTGGCCTTAGATATCAATGGCCTCAATAATGTCTATCCGTTTTCAAAACTCGCACTCTGAAGTCTGAAGAATTCTCATGGCACCATATACCCAACTCCCAAATCCAATCAGGTCCAACATTAGTCAACTCCCAAAAAGTGCCTTAAAAGAAAAAATCAAGGGTACATCGCCAATCCTTTTCTCCTCCACGATAGTAACATTGAGAATGCCTACAGTCCATTCCTTTCTTTCCTTCCTCCAAAATTTGAGCAAAAATTCCAACCATAGAAATTGAATTCCTTTCATGTAATTTTTCAACCGCGCGAGTATGTGATTAGGTTTCGTGAATGGGATAACAGAAATTAAGAATCATGAAGAACCATGAGACTTTGATAACGGGTTCTGTGACTACTCCCTTGGGATCCTCTCAGACTGGACCAATTGGATCAGCTTCGGAGTCAGTACATCCAACTGTCGACACTCCTTCAGACGCATTGTTGGAGTTTTTTAATGGGATAATAGTATATAAGGGCAATTTTTGGGGTTTAATATCAATAAAAGTAATATATTTAAAAAATTTTAAAAATAAATTAATTTTTTAAAAATAATATCAATAAAGGACAAAAATACTATTCATCTTCTTTTTACCATTTATTCACCAGAGCCGCTGCCCGCTTGTCACAAGTGACCATTTTGCCGCGCCTTCAAGTGCCATCACCAAGCCCACAGCATGCCATCCGATTGTCCAAGTGTGTGTCTTGGGTGGGACATTGCATGTATTTTATATGGGGGGATTGCCAATGGCATTATTGTAATTCTGTAGTATAATTTTTTGCCTTTTTCAGGTTTCTTATTGTCACTGTCCCAAAACCTTAACGTACTCTTTGAGGGGAGGTAGGTAGTCGAGTGAGTCATAAGCGTGTAAAGGTTAAGCACGAGATCCCCTAGACATTGAATTGTGTGCTTGTGCTTATCACTAATTAATGAAATATAAGTTGCCTTTTCCCTAATTTGTGTGCCTTCGTGTTGCCTTTTGTGTGTTGTTGCTTGCATTTGTAGGCTTTTTCAACCCCATCAAGCGCCACATGGGGCCTCGTCGATTAGCCCCGTGATAGTTGGTATCAGAGCAGGAGCTCCTTCCTAGCTATTTGACCCGTGACGCGAGTGACAGTATGAAGCACAACAGGGACAAATTGGAGGAGATCGAACATGGACTCTCGACCTCCCATGAGCCCGATGATGCACCCGTTGATGACATCGGCAAGGACAAGGCACCAAAGCCTAGCAAACGTGAGAAATCTACCAACAAACATGCAGCCATTGACTTGCACATGCTACACTGCGAAGCCACTGTAGGTGAGATGTGAGATTTGGTAGACAAGCTACACTACAACATGGAAGCCATGGAGACTACATTGGTGGAAGTGGAAGGCCGCCTAAGTGGAGTCGTGGATGAGGTCCATGACATACTTAATGGCACGCTTAAGGAAATCTATAGCACTACGCGCCAACAAGAAGCAAACTCATCCAACTCGCATGTCCAAGACAAGCTTGATAGATTTCAAGCCCAACTTGACGAGATGAAGACAGAATGGGCATCAATGAAGTTAGCCGTGTGTTCCTCCTCCGACATCCAATCTCAACTAGAGGAATTCAAGGCCAAATGTGGAATCCTGAAGACGGTCATCGCCAATCCGACCAGCCCCTCCTTTGTACACACTCCCTCCCACATCATGATTAGGGAGCCAGCTCCCTATTCGGGTGCACGCAACGCGCGGGAGCTCGATAAATTTTTGTGGCAAATGGAGCAGTACCTTGCCGCAGCCAATGTGACTGACGGAACGACTCAGGTGCGTATAACTACTATGTATTTGACTGATGTCGCTATGTTGTGGTGGCGCAAAAGGTGTATTGACATAGAATGTGGTATGTGCACCATCCATACCTGGGATGACTTTAAGTGAGAGCTGAAAAACAATTCTACCCAGAGAACGTGGAGTTCCTCGCTTGTCACAAGATGAAGACTCTCAAGCATGGCAACTCACTCCATGAATATGTCAAAGAATTTTCAGCCCTCACATTGGAAGTCACTGATATGTCAAATAAGGACTTATTGTTCAAGTTCATGGACACCCTAAAGCCGTGGGCCGAGCTCGAACTCAAACGACGTAATGTTCAAGACCTTGCCTCTGCCATGGCTGTGGCCGAACAACTTAGTGAACGGAGACTATCAGATGATGAAGGAAGCAGACCAGCCAGCCTGCGTACCACACATTCAAGTGGGGGAGATAGAAAACCAAGTCCCCCAAAGGAGAAGCAGCCCTTCAACCACAAACCAGTCAAGCACCACAAAGGGAAGCAACCACAAGGATGTCGAAGCTATTACAACAACAGATATCAAGGGAGACCCAACCGTCCTCCCACTTGCTACATTTGTGGGGAGGAGCACTTGACTAAGAATTGCACAAAGCGAGGGAAGTTAAATGCCCTCATTGCCAAACTAAGCGATGATGAGCAGAGTGATGGGGAATGGAGTACCCAAGCGCCAAGAGTGGGCGCCCTCTAACTTTTCAATGCTATGATGAAGAAGTGAACTACTTCGAAGCAGCCCGCCTCAGTCAAGAGAGGATTGAGGTATGTTGACATATGCCTTGGCGGGAGGCCAACCAGGGCCCTAGTTGACACAGGGGCCACTCACAATTTTATATCCACTACAGAGGCCAAGAGACTAAATTTGGCCATCTCCAAAGAGCCCGGCTGGCTCAAAGTAGTTAACACAGGTGCCAAACCTACTGAAGGCATGGCTTGCCAAGTAAGACTACAACTCGGCACCTGGGATGGAGAGATTGACCTCTCCATTGTTCACATGGATGTCTTCAATGTTGTCCTTGGAATGGACTTCATGATACAAGCAAAAGCAGCACCGACGCCTCACCTTGACACTCTGATGATCTTGGACGAGCAGTCACCTTACATGATTTACATGATCGCCTCGTCCAATACCAAGAAGAAGCAAGTCTTAGGCTTGCAACTCCAACTCCAACCTCAACCTCAAGGGATGACAAAGAGATCATCAATCACCATCACTATTGCAACCAGAAGTGATCGTAGTGACTCTCGGAAGAAGTCAGTGCCAGTGTCAGTGCCTACACTGCCACAGCACCAGCAATAGCAGCGAAAGCTACGTTTGTAGCAGAAGCCGCGTATGCCTGCAAATGATGGGCCCAAGAAAAGACCCAAGGCCAACCTCAACTATAATTGTACCCACTACCTTAATCATTGGGGAGAGCGAGTGTCACCCATGCAATATAGGAATCACATTCTCACTCCACCTCAAGCCAAACCACGTAGTAGCACGGTGAGTAGCCATCCTTGGGAAAAAATGCAAGGGAACCAATACCCGAAAAATCCAAACCATTAATTTGACCCAACCTTGGCCACCCATTTTTCTACCACCACCGGGGAATGTCCAAAATCCTATCTTGAAGCAACTAGGCAAGAAACTAACTTAGGGACTAGCCATAGGTTTTCCCACCATCAAGGACATCCACAAACCATCCACCCAACCTCCTATTCGGGCCTTGGAAGAAACCCTATTCGTGGAGTAGTTGAAGAACCTTCCTTCACCAATAAGAAGTTCGAGCCACAAGCAGAAGATGGTCTTCAAAGACAAAGACGGAATTGAGTTGGGGAGAATGTCACAAGTGACCATTTTTCCGCGCCTTCAAGTGCCATCACCATGTCCACATCATGCCATCCGAGTGTCCAAGTGTGTGTCTTGGGTGGGACATTGCATGTATTTTGTATGGGGGGATTGCCAATGGCATTATTGTAATTCTGTAGTATGATTTTTTGCCTTTTTTATGTTTCTTATTGTCACTCCCCCCAAAGCTTAATGTACTCTTTGAGGGGAGGTAGAGAGTCGAGTGAGTCATAAGCGTTTAAAGGTTAAGCACGAGATCCCCTCGACATTGAACTGTGTGCTTGTGCTTACCACTGATTAATACAATACAAGTTTCCTTTTGCCTAATTTGTGTGCCTTCGTGTTGCGTTTTTTGTGTTGTTGCTTGCATTTGTAGGCTTTCTCGGCCCCATCGAGCGCCACACTGGGCCTCATCGATTAGCCCCGTGACACGTCGTCATCCGCCACCACCCGCCACCGCTATCCACTACCACCTGTCCACCTCCACCTCTGGCAACATTGCCGGAGGTGGCCAGAGGCAGAGGTGGCAGTGGCAGCGTTGGTGGTTTCTTTGTCCAACACCGCCACCTCCACCCACCTCCACCTCCGCCTCCTGCAACGTTGCCGGAGATGGGTGAAGACAGTGGTGGCAGTGGTGGCAGTGGCAGCGGGTAGAGGAATGACCACCAGCGCCGCCGCTACCCTCTGCCTCCGGCCACTCCGGAGGTGGTGGCCGACGGCGGAGGTGAGTGGTGGCGGGCGGCGGCTTACGATGAACAAATGGTAAGAAGAAGAAGATGAATAATGTTTTGGCCTTTTATTGATATTATTTTTAAAAAGTTAACCTATTTTTGAAATTTTTTTAAAATATATTACTTTTATTGATATTAAAACCCAAAAGTTGCCCTTATATATTAGAAACCCTTTTTTAATTTGTCACTTCTTAAACATAAGACATGTCCTCCCCCTCTCTCTGATGCAGCAGTAGCATAGGTACTTCCTCACTGGGAATAGAATGAAGAATAGAACCATCATGTGGCTGTGAAGTCGTATGCACTTTTCTAGAGACAAAATCTGTTCAGCTTCACTTTTTTTTTTTAATTGAACCATCAAGCCTCCTACTTAGTGTCTTTTACCAGCACTTCAGAATCCTGCCCTTGTAAGACATTAAATGGCTTCCCACCAGTCGAGCCCACTTGTTGAATCAGATTCCCAGGGTGGGGGATTGGAATTAAATCTTCTCCAAATGGTGCATAATTTGAAGGATGCGCATTGGAAGCCTTGATGTGATGGACCAGACGAGGGAATGGCATTCTTCCGATCCATATTGTGGAAGTTTTAAGACGGGAGTAGAGGTATACATGTCATCCTGTAGCTGGTTATAAGATAGCGGTGTGAAAGTATATGTTGACGAAAAAGACAGGCCCACGCCAACTATACCAGTACTAGTCATGGGTTGGATACTAGCCGAGGCTGTGAAAATTCAAACCAACAGAGAAAGGCCGGTTTGACTGAGAATAAGGAAACGGAGTCAGTTCTGGTAAAGGTAGGACATGACCATGGTCAGCTATATATGCCTTGGAGATAGCTGTTGGGTTGATTAGGATGACTCGAGTTGCTGATTTTGTGTATAAAGTACTCAAGCACTTGACCCAGGCTGAGAAAAAAGCTTGTGGTTGCTGCTTGGGAACTACAAGCCGAAGCCATATGAACACAAAAGGATCAAAGACAGCACTTGACCCTGAAGGGATGGGATATCCATCACATGGACGCCTAAATCTTGCGGAATAGATAGGGCAAATTTCAAAAAATTTTCTCCCATCTTTGTAGGGAATCGAATTCCCTATTTCAGAAAACATATTTTCAAGGATCAATCTTGAATCAAGAACCAAATCAGATCTGAACCAAAAGAACTAGTAGGGAGGATATACCTGATATAGAGAATCAATATCTCCCAATGGAGGTGTTCACGCCAAAGGAAGGATCCAAAATCTGCTCCTACTGAATATGGCACAGTGAAGGATGGAGCAGAATCAACAACGCTCTTCCAAAAGAACTTGACCTTTCGCAAGAATCAACTGGATGGCTTGTGGGTACAGCTCCAACCAATCTTTTCCCAAAAGATTGGAATCAAGATCAAATCTTGATTTCTCCCAAGAACTGGAGGTCGAACTAAAGGGAATGGCAATGACAGGAAGGAGGCGGCAGGAGAGAATTCGAAGTATGCAGGAAATCTCTCTTTCTGTGATTTCTTTTTTTTTTTTTGAAGAGAATTGAACCTCAATCACAAAAACTATATTCGCCCCTTTCTTCTTTCATAATCTTAAAGGGATCAGCTCCTAATCAGATTAGGAGTTGCTAATCCAAATCATATTTGGGTTAGAAGTCCCTTTAAGTGATAAGGGATAATCCTTATCTTATCTGCAGATCAGATCAGCCATCTCCTAATCTAATTAGGAGGTTTCCAGATCTAAATCTCATTTAAATCTTGGACTCTCTAAGTGGATAGGGTCTAAGCCCAATCCCATCAGCTGATCCACTTCAGAAATCGCCCCCTTTTAATTGACTGATCAAATTAGCCCAATTCGAAATGGGCTTGAGGCCCATTTTAGGTTATGTACTCAATTAGCCTTCCAAACTGCTGCCCAGTTGGGCTTCCTTGTATGGCGTGGGACCCAAACATTGATCTATACATCAGCCACATGGGTTCAGCCCAGCCTTTGTTACAAGGCCTGGCCGAATACACTGTTATGGACAGTGTACCCCTTGAAACCCATCTTATGGGCTCTATGGGCCCAACACTTACCCTAAGTGGTCCCTAGGCCAAGCCACCTTGTAACACCCAGGGACTGCGGGCAGATGCAAGATTATCCCATCAGGTATTATCCTCAATGGTCTTACACTTAACCTCTTAGCCCATAATGATCATACATTGCCCGACAAGAGAGGACCTCTCCCTCGGCTGCAAGGAACAGTGTTGCACTCTCTACTTATATGGATCCCGGGAATTAAAACCTTTTGCAAATCATTTTGAAACCATAACATATATATATCTTTATATATAAATATATTTTGCAAAACAAAATCTCAACAATTGAAATCGGCTGCAGGCAGTCTTGGTTTCCATCAGAGAGAGTGCATCCCCGATCATTACCTTTGTCCGACAAAGGGGCTGATCCTTTCACTATGATCACCCACTCAGATGAATTCTCGGATTGTCCCAACATACCCAGGTTTTGACCCTTGCCAAGGATCTCACTGATTGGTACATCAAAGACAGCCCAATCCGACATCTAGTGTAGTATCATAATCAAGTCTAGGGGTTAGGTGTAACCTTCCAGTTTTGCCCATCTATCTCCAAGGTCCAGGGCAATACTGGAAATTTGGTCCGGTTCAAAGATTCTATTAATCCTACACTGTATGTGCCTAGGGTCTCACCCTTATAGCTGAGACAGGCCACCCGAACCGACTTGGTGGCACTACAGTGTCAGCCTTGTCAAGATAGGTCTCCCCAGACCGATCCACTGGCTACGAACTTTCTAAACTAACATGAGTCTCATTAAGTGTCTAGTCTAAGGGTATTACACAGAAACATACCAAGGGAACATGAATCAAATATGTACTTTTAGTCATTTACAATAAATACATAAAGTACATCATTCTTGATTGAAGCTAAGGGCATACAGAAATGTCTAACACCTCCCACTTGCACTTAGGTCCAATCAGGTACTAGTCAGAGTCCCATGCTTTCCACATGTTTCTCAAACACTTTCTGTGATGGTGGCTTCGTCAATGGGTCTGCTACATTTTCTGCTGACGCTACCTTTTGAATCAGGATGTCCCCTCTACCAATAATCTCCCGCAGTATGTGGTACTTCCTCTCGATGTGCTTCGACTTCGAGTGGGCCCGTGGCTCCTTAGCCTGAGCAATGGCTCCATTGTTGTCACACAACAATGGAATGGGTGATGTGCTAGACGGAACTACTCCCAACTCATGAACGAATTTCTTCATCCACACGGCTCCTTTGGCAGCCTCACTTGCGGCAATGTATTCAGCCTCGGTTGTGGAGTCTGATGTGGACCCCTGTTTGCTGCTCTTCCAGCAAACAGCACACGATCCTATCGTGAAAACATATCCAGATGTAGACTTTCTATCATCCGGATCCGACTGGAAATCCGCATCTGTAAACCCTTGGATCTGTAGTGAACTACCATCGAATACCAGACAAAACTCTTTTGTCCTTCGAAGGTACTTTAGTATACATTTCACAGCAGTCCAATGCTCTTGCCCTGGGTTGGCCTGGAATCTGCTTACTACACTCACTGCCTGGGCAATGTCAGGACAAGTGCATAGCATGGCATACATGATGCTCGCTACGGTTGAGGCATAGGGAACGTCTTTCATGCTCTCGATCTCCTCAGAGGTCTTTGGAGACATTTTCTTGGAGAGATTGACTCCATGCCTGAAAGGAACATTTCCTTTCTTGGAGTTTTCCATGCTATATCTCTTGA
Source organism: Nelumbo nucifera (assembly GCF_055504915.1). Classification (NCBI taxonomy): domain Eukaryota; kingdom Viridiplantae; phylum Streptophyta; class Magnoliopsida; order Proteales; family Nelumbonaceae; genus Nelumbo; species Nelumbo nucifera. The sequence goes on from NC_142654.1 coordinate 43,083,110, forward strand.
CTATTTTGTCAATATAAGCAGATTGGGATAATCCTATTATCCGCTTCGATCTATCTGTATAGAGCCGAAGACCCAATATATAGGAGGCTTCTACAAGGTCTTTCATGGAGAATTGCTATGATAGCCATACTTTTATCATAGTTAACATTCCTACATCATTCCCAATGAGTAGAATGTCATCTACATACAGAACCAGAAACGTAACCTTGTCACCATTGGTCTTTCTGTAAACACAGGGTTCATCCGGGTTTTGCTCAATATCAAACTTTTTGACCGAAGAGTCAAATCGGATGTTCCAACTTCTAGAAGCTTGCTTCAATCCATATATAGATCTATTCAACTTACAGACCATGTGTTCCTGACCCGCAGCTACAAAACCTTGCGGTTGCTGCATATAGATATCTTCAGTAAGATCTCCATTCAGGAACGCAGTTTTGACATCCATCTGCCAAATCTCATAGTCAAAGTAAGCTGCTACAGCTAGCAGGATCCTAATGGATTTAAGCATAGCCACGGGTGAAAAGGTTTCCTCATAATCGATGCCTTCTTTCTGAGTGTATCCTTTTGCCACCAGACGAGCTTTGTAGGTCTCAACCCTGCCATCGGGGCCCTTCTTCCACTCTTGTAGATCCATTTGCAACCAATTGCTTTTACCCCGGAGGGCGGATCCACTAGAGTCCAGACTCCATTGGTCTCCATTGAGTCCATCTCAGCTCTCATGGCATCTACCCATTTAAGGGAGTCTATGTCCAACATAGCTTTCGTATATGTTACGGGATCCTCTTCACTAGTCAGGGTTTTGACCAAGTAACTATCCTGATCGTAACCAAAACGGACCGGTGGCCTGGACACCCGGGTAGATCTTCTAGGTTGGTCACTACTTGGAACTTGTGGGACACCTCCCACTGCATCTGAGCTCTCCTCATCAAGAACAATTTCCTAATGCAGATTGTCTAGGATGTAGTCATTTTCCAAGAATAGTGCCTTCTGACTGCAGAACACCTTCTGCTCACTTGGATCATAGAATAGGTAGCCCACTGAGCCCTTTGGGTAGCCTACGAATAGGCAACGGCTGGTCTTGGATTCCAATTTGTCCGGATTCGTTCTTTTAACGTGAGCCGGACAACCCCAAATCTTCAAGTGTCGTACACTTGGTTTCTTTCCGGTCCAAAGCTCATAAGGAGTCTTAGGAACCGATTTTGTTGGAACCCGGTTCAGCACGTATAACGCGGTTTCTAATGCGTATCCCCAAAAGGATGTGGGTAACTCTGAATGGGTGAGAAGTGACCAGACCATATCCAATAAGGTCCTATTCCTCCTCTCTGAAACACCGTTAAGTTGTGGTGTAGCAGGAGGAGCCAACTGTGATACTATCCCATTGTCCTTTAAGTAGTCCCTAAATTTGTCAGAGAGATACTCTTCACATTGATCTGATCGAAGGGCCTTAATTTCTCTCCCTAACTGTTTCTCGACCTCTTGCCTGAACTCTTTGAACTTTTCAAAAGATTCAGACTTGTGTCTCATTAGGTACACGTAACCATATCATGAAAAATCATCGGTGAATGTAATGAAATACACGTGTTGGTTACGGGTCCTAACACTCAAGGGACCACATACATTAGTATGTATAAGGTCAAGTGTGCTTGTACATCTTTCAGGCTTACCGTTAAATGGTCTCTTTGTCATCTTACCCTAAAGGCAAGGCTCACAAGTGGGAAGATCTTCTACAATTAGAAAATCCAAAGGACCCTTTACCAGTCTTGTGATTCGGTCAATACCAATATGGCCAAGTTGGTAATGCCACAGGCACGTAGGATTAACTGTATCACGTGCTCTTTTCTTGGGGATTTCAGCCGACGTAGTTTCGGCTATGTTTGTTTCTAGAGAAGGATGTAGAACATAGAGACCATTCTCCAGTTCCCCATATGCGATGAACTTATTGTTTTTTTTAATAGTAATCGTATTACTGAAAAAGACAGAATATCCATCCGCACATAGCTTTGAGACAGAAATCAAATTTCTTCTTAGATTTTGCACAAAAAGACAATCTTTAAGTACAATATTTCATTCTCTAAATTTTAATTCTACGGTGCCTATTGCTGTAGCTGCAACGCTTGCAGAAGTCCCCAAGTAGAGCATCACTTCTCCATCATTCAGCCTTCTGCTTACCTTGAACCCCTGCACTGTGTTATACGCATGAGTTGAAGCCCCAGAGTCAATACACCAGGACGCAGAAGTCACCAGTAAGTTGGTTTCTATGACACAAGATTCGAAATTACCTTTCTTGGATTCCAGGTACTGAGGACAGTTCCTCTTCTAGTGGTCGGTTTGTTTGCAGAAGTGATATGCATCTGCTGTCCTGTCCTTCTTCTACTTCTTGGGCTTGGTAGTCTTCTTCTGAGGCTTCTTTGCCTTCATCTTTTTCTTGCCCGTTTTGTTAGCTTCAACAAGCATCACCACAGGCTCATCCTTCTTAAGTAAGTCCTCGGCCCTTTGCAACATATTGCTCAGCTCTTGGACGCTGACATTCAGCTTGTTCATATTGTAGTTTAATATGGACCCATTGAAGGAAGAGGGCAAGGAGTTCAGAATGGCATCTACTTGAGTACCAAGATCTAGCCCGGATCCAAGGGCTTCCAGCTCGTTAATGTAACCCATCATCCGAAGACAATGGTCATGAACTTTCTGCCCCTTGGACATCTGAGCGGTCATGAACATTTTCAAGACCTTCTGTCGAGTAGAACGGTTCTGCTCTTCATACATTGTTTTCAGACTGTCCAATATGTCCTTAGCAAGTTCGATCTGATCGAACTGCCTCTGTATTGAGTTGTCCAAAGAAGCAACGACATAACAGTGGGCTAGGGAGTTTTTATCCTCCCATTCTTGGAATTCTCTCCTACGGGCTTCAGATGTTAACTACCTTGTCCAGTTTTTCAGATGTCCTTAGCAAGTATTTATCCTCCCATTCCGGGGCAGGAGACTTGACTACCTTGTCCAGTTTTTCAGATGTTAAAACCAGCATTAGTTTACGGTACCAGTCGGCATAGTTTGGGCCCTTAAGCTTGTTGTCTTCAAGAAGCTTTGCAAATTGTCCGTTTGCCATTTTCTGATAAAATAGCAAATATCAGTCCACAACCTTATTTGATTCATGTTCAAGTCATAGATATGGATTTTAATCTATGTTCCATTCCCATTTTTTCATCTCTGAGTTTTTCCTCCTGCTCAGGGACGGAGACAGCGACTTGTCTCTGGAAATGTGGGAAACCACATAGGGTGCATGGAGCCAACTGTTTCAGCTGCAAAAACCCACCACCTTTCTGTGAAGGATCACATCCACTCATCATATGAGTTTTCCCTTTGGCCTCTGCTAGACAAGGTTCAGAGCCGTTTTCAGGTAAACCTTTATGTCCAGTGAGTGCTTACCCATCATATTCGTGAACGTCAAGGTACCGTGAGAGAGTTCCCATTTTCTAGTGAAGCCCCTCCCACATCGGTCTATGACGCCCCTATCATCTTATGAAACACTTAGACAAGCCCAACAGCAAATGGAAAGCCCATTTTCTGGTGTATTTCCTCATTACTGAAGGACTCATCCTCATGCTAATGATGGAAGGCCTTTAGAGAGTTCATCATATGAATCTCCCTATCACATGCACTCATATTTACTAGAGGGAACAAGAATTACGCCCTAGTTTATTTTAGGTCAAACCAGAGTGGCTCCCACTGACTTTCATAAAGCCAGATTTTGGTGGGCCTAAATCAGTTAGGGTTCCGCACATAACCTCTTTAGGAGGTGTGAGGGCCCACCATTGAGGGAGGTCATCAAATGACCAGTAGGGACACCATGGCAATGATGTGCATTCAGCCATGGTGTGCGCAAGAGCCACTATCGAATCTGCATGGGCCAAACACTTATGGTCCATGAGCGTAACACATCACATACACATCCATACATCACATGCAGGGAGGAATTGATCCAATCAATTAATTATCTGTAATAGCCCATTTGAAGTCCATTTTAATTCATAATATTAATAGTTAACATCATCTAGGTATATGGGCTGAATCAGGGTTACCCAGTTCGGCCCATATAGCTTGTTCCTTTAAAGTGGGCTTTTGGCAGTTTTAATAGTTTAAAACAGGGCCTTACAGGGTGGGCCGAATTAACCATTTAATTAAACATCAATACTTAGGCCCATTTGTGGGAAAATTAGGGCTGACTTTCAGCCTTGAATAAACCCTAGATTCGGTCCAAACAATTTGAACCAATCTTGGTTCAAATGGGTCTAGGGTTTCATCTTTAATTAAATCTTTAATTCAAGAAAATAATTTGAATTAAATTGATTCAAGATTTGAACCTGGCTCTGATACCACTGAAGGGATGGGATATTCATCACATGGACGCCCAAATCTTGCGGAATAGATAGGGCGAATTTCAAAAAATTTTCTCCCATCTTTACAGGGAATCAAATTCCCTATTTCAGAAAACATATTTTCAAGGATAAATCTTGAATCAAGAACCAAATCAGATTTGAACCAAAAGAACTAGTAGGGAGAATATACCAGATACAGAGAATCAATATCTCCCAATGGAGGTATTCACGCCCAAGGAAGGATCCAAAATCTGCTCCCACTGAAGATGGCGTAGTGAAGGATGGAGCAGAATCAGCAACGTTCTTCCAAAAGAACTTGACCCTTCACAAGATTCAACTAGATGGCTTGTGGGTACAGCTCCAACCAATCTTTTCCCAAAAGATTGGAATCAAGATCAAATCTTGATTTCTCCCAAGAACTGGAGGTCGAACTAAAGGGAATGGCAATGACAGGAAGGAGGCGGCAGGAGAGAATTCGAAGTATGCAGGAAATCTCTCTTTCTGTGATTTCTTTTTTTTTTTTTGAAGAGAATTGAACCTCAATCACAAAAACTATATTCACCCCTTTCTTCTTTCATAATCTTAAAGGGATCAGCTCCTAATCAGATTAGGAGTTGCTAATCCAAATCATATTTGGGTTAGAAGTCCCTTTAAGTGATAAGGGATAATCCTTATCTTATTTGCAGATCAGATCAGCCATCTCCTAATCTAATTAGGAGGTTTCCAGATCTAAATCTCATTTAGATATTGGACTCTCTAAGTGGATAGGGTCTAAGCCCAATCCCATCAGCTGATCCACTTCAGAAATCGCCCCCTTTTAATTGACTGATCAAATCAGCCCAGTTCGAAATGGGCTTGAGGCCCATTTTAGGTTATGTACTCAATTAGCCTTCCAAACTGCTGCTCAGTTGGGCTTCCTTGTATGGTGTGGGACCTAAACATTGATCTACACATCAGCCATATGGATTCAGCCCAGCCTTTGTTACAAGGCCTGGCCGAATACACTGTTATGGACAGTGTACCCCCTGAAACCCATCTTATGGGCTCTATGGGCCCAACACTTACCCTAAGTGGTCCCTGGGCCAAACCATCTTGTAACACCCAGGGACTGTGGGCAGATGCAAGATTAGCCCATCAGGTATTATCCTCAATGGTCTTACACTTAACCTCTCAGCCCATAATGGTCATACACTTCCCGACAAGAGAGGACCTCTCCCTCGGCTACAAGGAACAGTGTTGCACTCTCTACTTATATGGGTTCCGGGAATTAAAACATTTTGCAAATCATTTCAAAACCATAACATATATATATCTTTATATATAAATATATTTTGCAAAACAAAATCTCAACAATTGAAATCAGCTGCCGGCAGTCTTGGTTTCCATCAGAGAGAGTGCATCCCCGATCATTACCTTTGTCCGACAAAGGGGATGATCCTTTCACTATGATCACCCACTCAGATGAATTCTCGGATTGTCCCAACATACCCAGGTTTTGACCCTTGCTAAGGATCTCACTGATTGGTACATCAAAGACAGCCCAATCCAACATCTAGTGTAGTATCATAATCGAGTCTAGGGGTTAGGTGTAACTTTCCAGTTTTGCCCATCTATCTCCAAGGTCCAGGGCAATACTGGAAATCTGGTCCGGTTCAAAGATTCTATTAATCTTACACTGTATGTGCCTAGGGTCTCACCCTGGTAGCTGAGACAGGCCACCCCAACCGACTTGGTGGCACTACAGTGTCAGCCTTGTCAGGATAGGTCTCCCCAGACCGATCCATTGGCTGCGAACATTCTAAACTAACACGAGTTTCATTAAGTGTCCAGTTTAAGGGTATTACACAGAAACATACCAAGGGAACGTGAATCAAATATGTACTTTTATTCATTTACAATAAATTCATAAAGTACATCGTTCTTGATTGAAGCTAAGGGCATACAGAACTATCTAACAGACCCATCAGCTGAGTCGGCTAATGAGAAACAAATTGGTTGTACCACAGGAGAGACAAGGGGTTAAGCACTGACTCTAAAGCCCACAAGTACTGATTACATCAGTCCAGGTAAGATTAGGACAGGAGAGAGAAGGGGTTAAGCACCCTTCTCTTAGGTCCAATAGGTGGAGCCCATATAGAAATCCAGTCAAGCACAAAACACGCAATTAATCAATGAGAATAATAATAAAGATAGCAAACCATAAAAGAAAACCTCATTGTATCAATTTTTATTTTATTTTTATTTATTCTTTTCATTTTATATTATTTTTTATTTTGTAATTGTCTCTCTTTTTTTTTAATTTTATAGATTTTGTATTTTTTTGTTTTTCTTATTGAACCCTATTTGTTTATTTATTTATATTTATTTGTTTTAATTTTTATTGTTATGTTTTGTATATTTTTTATTATCTTTTAGCCTTTTACCTTTCTCTTTTTGATTGATTTTTTTAATTAATTATTTTTTATTTTTCATTATATATATATTTATTTTCTCTTTCCTTCTATTTTTATTAATAATTTGTTATTATCATTTTTAGTTACTTTCTATTTCCGCACTGTATTGCTCACTCTGTAACCGACACCCCTCCTTGTCTAAATTTCTAGACGCAAAATTTGATGCTGCTAGTCATCTCTAAATTCCTCTTAGTATCACCCAATATAATTCTTACCAATTTAGAAATGAATCCTATTTTACTCCTTTCTGTTCCAAGAGGATCGAACTCAATAGTCAAGTAATTCACAAATCAGAACAATATTATGCACCGAAATTAGGCACTATAAATCAAAAACATAAACGCACATCACAGAGGTCCAGGATTTAAACATAAGATACAAAATAAACTCAGATAAGAGAAGATAAATAGATCAGTATTCGGAGATTCTGGAAACCTTAGAAAAAACCAATCAAAATCATTCAAGGCTCCAATCGATACTGAAGATTAGAAAATAAAGCAACTCATTGCCAATATTTATTGCATTAACTATCAATTCGGGAGAAGGAAATCACATTAAAATGAACGAGCTTTCGGTTCATTTTCAAGACTATTAAAACCAAAAGAAGATTAATCCATTTCCAGAAGAGCTAAATTGATGCATTTGATCGAAAACACGAAACAAGACAATCGGTAATACGTCCAACACTGCATAAAAAGGTTACAAAGCTTAGTTGATGTCAGGAGCTTGCCGGAGCTGGTAAGGGCAAACTCCCTTACTAGCTCTATCGACTCTGTCTCTCCCTCCAAGCTCTTGTAGCAAAATACAGAAGAAATACTATAGATGAAATAAAGAAAAAGAAAAAGAAACAAAGATGGAGGTACCGAAGCAAAGGAAGGAATCCAGTTCTTACCTGAATATGTTTGGGCCTGGATTCAACTAACAGGAAAGAGAAATCGGGGTTATGATATCTTTGATTTATATGAAACGCTGGTTTTGCAGAGACAAAATCAGCCCCCCACAAGATTGCCCCCCACAACGTCCTATATCAACATCTCTCGATGATAATACCCGAAATGATGATATCATCATCGGGAGACGTTCCCAATACACAACGGGGATGTGCTGTGGGATATTGTGGGGGGCTGATTTGAACTCAGTTTTGCATGGCGCTGTTGATGGTGACTTCAAAGGATGACCACCTCAACTACTACCAGATCAATGAGAATGGAAAAAAATGTCTGTCTCTACAACTCTTTTCTCTTGTGGCTACTTAGAGTTGGGAAGAGAGTTGAGGGCAATGGAAAGAGGATAATGGAAACAAAACAACAAGTTGGTGGTGTTTACTGATGATGTTGAAGGGGAAGAGTAAAGAAGCTTGTCTCTGAGAACTCGTTGCTCTCGTCAGGAAGATGGTAAACAAAGGCTGGCCGAAGGTGAAAGAAAAAGGAGAAGAGGGAGAAGGAGGGGAAAGAAAACTGGAGGGAAAGAAGGAAGAGAGAGAGAAAGAGTGACCGAAGGGAAGGGGGAGGCCAATAAGGAAGAGGAGGATGGGGCCGAAGGACAAGGTGTAAGGCATGAATGTTCGACGTGCTCTAATTTGGATAGTGTCCTTGGCTGAGAAGATATTTTAAAACTCATCAAGACGTATTTCATACCCAAGGACTATGGGGGTAGAGTCCCTCTGGTCGGTGATAGGCCATGGCTATGCAAGGAGGGTGAGGTGTGTGTTCATGAGAATTATTTGTAGTTTGGGTTGCACTTCCCATTGCATCCCTTCATCCCTAAATTGCTGAACCACTATAGGGTTACTCTTAGCCAACTTACCTCCAATGCAATCAAGACCATTGTTGTTATCCTCATCATAACACATAGTTGAGGGGTTCCAATGATGGTGAATGTCGTATGTAATTTGTTTTCTTTGAGGAAGCACCCTGAGGGCAAGGGGTTATAGTATTTTCAGGGTCAATGGGGTAAAGTAGTGGATAACTCATCGTCTGTATACAACTGGAAGAAGAAATTCTTCTTCATGAGGTGCCCTAAGGGTTGGTCCTTTAGATTTGGTTGGGGAAACCTAGATGTAGTGGTCGAGAGGATTGCATTACTTTGTAGTGATGGCGAGAAGGTGATGTTGAGTTGGCTTGACTGGGCAGGACAATCCATTCAGACCCTTGATGGAGGAGGCCTTGGTGAAGGCTAGTCTTAGTCCTACCCCCCTTGGTAGGAATAACTTTGTTGTTTGTTGTCATGTCCATCTCAATTTTTCTCTTGTACTAATCGACTGTTTTTCTCATGTAGAGATGGTAAGTCCTAGGAGGCAATTCTCCTAGAGCAGGTTGTTGAGCAGGCGAAGGCAACCAAGAAAGGGTTATGGCCAAGGGCACGCCATGGGGACAAACTAAGGAGGAAGTCATGAAGAGGAAGGCTAACGCCGAGGTTGAGGCAGCTCAAAAGAGGGATGCTACGTAGAAGAGGCCCATTGAGGGGTGAATGATACCAAGCCCCTGAAAAGGGTGGTTGTGTGGTATCGGTTAACTTAAGCATCAAAGTGCTCATCCCAGGTCCAAGCCCCTGGCCACTCTGATCTCTTGTTTTCTGCAGATCAGTTCGCCAACCTCATATATTGTTCATCCAAGCTATTCTCCAATAAGAAAGTCAGGTGATTTACTCTTCATCACAATGAAATTAAAATAAATATCATAATAAATTTTTGGGTAAAATACAAAAACCTCCCCTAAAGTTTTTGACAATCATAAAAACCTCCCCTATAGTTTCATTTTAACAAATACCTCCCCTGAACTTTTCAGAAACTTGACAAAAACCTCCCTTCCGTCATTGTCCCAGATGGAAAACGTTAGATTGATGCATCAGTTTTTTTTTTCAAATACCTATTCTACCCTTTTATAAATTATTTTACATAAAAAATTACTAAAATAATTCCATTTTAACTCAATAAAAAAACATATTTCAATAATTTTGTATGTAAAACTACTGAAATGATCGTTAAAAGATGTTTTTGTTGGGTTAAAATGGAGTTATTTCAGTAATTATGTATGTAGAATAATTTATAAAAGGGTAGAATGGGTGTTTGGAAAAAACTAGTGCATCAATCTAAAGTTTTCCATCTAGATAGTGACGAAAGGGAGGTTTTTGTCGACTTTCTGAAAAGTTTAGGGGAGGTATTTGTTAAAATGAAACTATAGGGGAGGTTTTTATGATTTTCAAAAACTTTAAGGGAGGTTTTTTATATTTTACCCTAAATTTCTTTGCTACAAATAATATAATATTTTTTTTGTGCGTCCATAATCCATATATACCTATACCTATAATATAAGTGATAGTTTAACATTTTGGTTTTCGTCAATAATGTAATTTTCCTTTTACAATGTTTGCTTTGTGCATTTTGTCTTTCCCTTGGGTTGCGTTATCAACATTTCCAATATAATGTCCTCCTATATATATATAGAGAGAGAGAGAGAGCACGCAACCCCATCAACCAACATGCGAAAATAAAGGCAAACCATTAACACATCCTTTGAATCAATCTGAACTGTTTATTCTAGAATCCAAGGATTTACAAGTCGAGTAGTGAAAAAGTTGGGTGTTGAGTTGAAAACAATGATGATGTAATAATACTTTTACCGAATTAGAAGAACGTAAGTCGTTGATTTTTATTGGATGGTGTTAACACCCAATTTTTGCTCGGTCCCTTCACCCTACCTATTTGTACTCCCCTTTTGTACTCCAAAAACTTAAAACACAACTAGATCAACTTGAGACTTTCCAAACCTGAAAAAGCCCTCATTTGACACAATCCACAGGACAAACAAGAACCTTGATCAGACATCAACCCCAGACTTGAAAGACTATAACTTAGTTATACATCAATTTTCATGACTAAATCAATCAATCTACACGTCTGATCAAAGATTCATCACTTCCATTGGATTCAAGATGATCAAAAGTGCCAATCTACCAAATTTCATTCCAAAATTCCCCTATTTAACCCTTTATCAAACAAAAATTCTATTTCAGCAAATCTCGTTGATATGAACTTGTCAACTATAGATCTCAATCATCCCGACCCCACTTTTCCGATCAGACCTCACCACTATGTTCAGAGACCCAAAAAAACCCAGGACACCAAAATTCATGACCAAACTCATTCATTTGACCGTTAAACTTGAAAGATACCATTTTGACGCACCATATTAAATTGCCACATCATCTAGCCCAACCTGAAGCTTTAAAAGGGTGATAGATGATGTCAAACCCATTCTTGACCCATTAGAACACCTAGACCAATCAAACAAAGCCTAATGGACCCAAAAAGCTTAAATACCAAACAGACCCCTACTTAAGACCAAGAAAAGACAAAAAAACTTTAAAAAGTTCATCAAATTTATAATTTCTACCACTATCAGCCCCAAATACGGGGCTGCAACGTCTGACATTCCCCAAACTCCCATTGGTCGCACAAAACCCATGAAAACCACCCCCGAATCAAAGAAAGAGTTTCACCAAACAAAAAATCTTGATTGGCCATCATTTTCTTTGAAGAATCTTTGCTTATTTATGTGTAAAACTTCTATTAAATCCCAAGCACTGTAGCTGAATGCGGAGGTTGCTGCAACCAGAAACACTCCCTAGCTCAAGAACCCATCTAAACTTTGTTATGTCACATCCCTAGCTACTAGAAAACTCTCATCAATGAACATACGAAAAGTAGGTCTTCTTTAGTTTTTCTGGGTTACTTGAGGTTCTGAAACGTTGGAGAATCATCATTTTCAATTTCTTCTTGACTGGGAGTAGAGCCAGAGAGGCGAAGGTCTTAGGGAAATCAGTACCTAAGACACAATAACATCACTTCAAAATTGGCCTTAGGAGGAGTTGAAAGCATGTTCCACTAGATTTAAGAAATTCTTGTTGTTAGATAGTGTATGTCCTTATCTTCAATCAGATTGATGTACATATCCATTTATTATAAATGAATAAAAGTACATAATTGATTCATGTTATAATTGGTGTGTTTTTGTGTAATTACCCTTAAACTTGACACTTATGATACTCGTGTTAGTTTAGAATGTTCTCAGCCATTGGATAGACTTGGAGAAGTTTATCCTGCCAATGTTGACAAAAATGTGCTGCCAAATAGGTTAGGGTAACTTGTCTTAGCTGCCAAAGTTAGACCTAAAGCACATGTAGTGTGTATTTGTTTGAAACACTGAACCCGGGCCATTTTCCAGTTATGCCTTGGACCTTGGAGACTAGGGGCAAAACAGGAAAATTACACCTAACCCTTAGACTCGATTATGGAATTGCATTGTGTATCGGATTGGGCTGTCCTTGATGTGCTAATCAGTGAGATCTTTTAGGGTCAAAACCTCGGTATGTTGGGACAGTTTGAGAATTCACTCGAGTGGATGATTATAGTAACAAGATCAGCCCCTTTGTCGGACAAAGTGAATGATCGGGACTGCACTCTCTTTGATGGAAGCCATAACTATCGGTAGTCGACTTCAACCGTGTTTGAGATTTGTTTTGCAAAATATATTTATATGAATATATATATATATATATATATTTATATATATTATGTTTTAAGAAAAAGGTTTGCAAAAATTTTTAATTATCGGGATCCATTCGAGTAGAGAGTGCAACACTGCACCTTGCTGCTGAGGGAGAGGTCCTCCCTTGTCGGGCAGTGTTTGATCATTAAGGGCTGAGAGGTTGAGTGTAAGACCATTTAGGGCTATTATACCTAATGGGTTATATCTCACTTAAGACCATTGTCCTTGGGCTTTCATAGGATGGCTGGACTTAAGAACCATTTAGTGTAAATGTTGGGCCCATTAAGAGCCCATGCTAATGGACTTAGGGGTTCACTGTGTATAATAGTGAATTCGGCTGGGTTTTTCACAGAGGCTAGGCTAAACCCATATGGGCTTATGTAAGGTCATTGTTGGGGTTCCACGCCATAAAAAGAGAAAGCCAAGTTAGCTAGCAACTAATTAGGGGACGTGAGCCACCTGCTTAATGGGCCTAAGGCCCAAGTTTAATTGGATTAATCAGGGTGTTACATGACAGTTTAAGCAGTTATGTGACTTGGGCGAATATGGGTATGGATATGGGTTTGGATCAATAGACAAGATAAGAGGATAAGTCTTATCCACTTAAAGAGTCCAGATCCAAATAAAGATTTGGATTAGGAAGGTCCGAATTGGATTAAGAGAGATGCTTTTTAAGGCTTATAAATAGAGGAGGGCGAACTGCTCCAGTTTACACTGCTCTCAGTTCTCTTCCTCTCCTTCTGCTCTTGCCTCCATACATACCCAGTTCATTCTCTAGTTCTTGGACTAATAGAGATCAGGTCTCACTTCTGATTTTGCAAGAAAAATCAGATTAATTTCGTGCTCACCTCCCTTGCTCGATCCAAGCTATTGGATTGCAGTTAAATGGAAGACTCTCTCATAGTACCTTGGCGTTCACGAGCATGATGAGTGAGCACTTATTGGACAAAAAGGTTTAACCTAAAATGGCTATGAACCTTATCTGACAGAGGCCAAAGGGAAAGTTGATAAGATGAGTGGATGAGATCCTTTGCAAAAGGTGGTGAGGTTATGAAGCTGAAACAGTTGGCTCCATGCACCTCCTAAAATGGAAGACTCTCTCACAGTACCTTGGCATTCACGAACATGATGAGTGAGCACTTATTGGACAGAAAGGTTTAACCTAAAATGGCTATGAACCTTATCTGATAGAGGCCAAAGGGAAAGCTCATAAGATGAGTGGATGAGATCCTTTACAGAAGGTGGTGAGGTTATGAAGCTGAAACAGTTGGCTCCATGCACCCTATGTGATTTCACACAATTCTAGAGACACAACTATCTCTGTCATTGAGATTGGAGGAAATCTCAGAGATGCCCAAACTGGAAATGGAACATAGATTAAAAGCCATATCTATGTGATGACATGAATCAATTAGGTTGTGGACTTTACCAAACTGTTGGATGACAACAAACTCAAGGGCCCTAATTATGCTAACTGGTTTTGAAACCTTATGCTGGTCCTAATGTCCGAGAAATTGGACAAAATTGCTAGGAACCCTACTCCGGATCGTCCAGGTGACAGGGCTTCTGAGGCTCGACGAAGAGAGTATCAAGAATGAGAAGAGAAAAACTCTCTTGCCCAGTGTTACATTATAGCCTCTTTAGATAATCCAATATAGAGGCAATTCGATAAGATCGAAGTGTCCAAGGACATATTGGATAATCTAAAGACTATGTACGAAGAGCAGAACCATTCTAGTCGACAAAAGGTCTTAAAATTGTTTATGACCGCACAGATGACTGAGAATCAACAAGTTCATGACCATTGTCTAAAGATGATGGGTTATATCAATAAATTGGAGGCTCTAGGGTCAGGGTTAGACCATGACACCAAAATTGATGTTGTTCTCAATTCCTTGCCTCCCTCCTTCAATCAGTTCATCATGAACTATAACATGAATAAGCTAAACATTAGCCTTTAGGAACTCAACAATATGTTACAGAGGGCTGAAGAACTGATTAAGAAGGATAATCCGAAAGCCATGCTTGTTGAAGGTGACAAATCAGGCAAGAGAAAGCGGAAGGCTAAAAGAAAGGCTCAGAATAAAGGTAGCAAAGCTAAAAAGCAGAAGAAGAATAAGGCATCGGATGCTTGTCACTTCTGCAAGCAGACCGACCACTAGAAAAGGAATTGTCCTCAATTTCTGGAGACTAAGAAAAAATGTAATTTTGAATTATCATAGAGACAAATTTGTTGGTCACTTCTGCTTCTTGGTGTATTGACTTCGAGGCTTCAACTCATGCGTGTAACTCATTGTAGGAGTTCAAGATAAACTGAAGACTGAGTGATGGAGAAGTGACGCTCTAATTGGGGACTTTTGCAACAGTTGCAACTACAGCCATAGGAACTGTAGAATTAGTTTTCAGAGAATGAACCATTGTACTTAAAGATTGTCTTTTCGTATCCAATTTAAGAAGAAATTTGATTTCTGTCTCAAAATTGTGCATGGATGGTTATTCTATCCTATTCAGTAATGTGATTACTATTAAATGGAACAACAAATTCCTCACATATGGAGAACTTGAGAACGGTCTCTATGTTCTCCATCCTTCTCTAGAAACAAATCTTACCGAAACTAAGTCAAAAATAATCCCCAAGAAGAGATCTCGTGATATAGTTAATCCCACATGTCTGTGGCATTACTGACTTGGCCATATTAATGTAGATCGTATGACAAGTTTGGTAAATGATGGTCCTTTGGATTTTCTAGCTGTAGAAGATCTTCCAACTTGTGAACCTAGCCTTCAGGGTAAGATGACTAAACGACTATTTACCCGTAAGCCTGAAAGATCTACAGGCACACTTGACCTTATACATACTGATGTGTGTGGTCCCCTGAATGTTAAGACACATAACCAGCATGTTTACTTAATAACCTTTACTGATGATTACTCACGGTATGGTTATGTATACTTAATGAGACATATGAATCTTTTGAGAAGTTCAAAGAATTCAGACAAGAAGTCAAGAAACAATTAAGGAGAGAAATTAAGACCCTTCAATCAGATCAAGGCGGCGAGTATCTCTCAACGAATTTAGGGACTACTTGAAGGACAACGGGATAGTATCACAACTAGCTCCTCCTGCTACACCACAATTAAACGGTGTGTTAGAGAGGAGGAACCGGACTTTATTGGATATGTCCGATCACTTCTCGTACACTTAGAACTACCCATATCCTTTTGGGGTTACGCATTAGAAACTGCGATAAACATGATGAACCGGGTTCCAATCAAATTCATTCTGAAGACTCCTATGAGCTTTGGACCAGTAAGAAACCAAGTGTGAGACACTTGAAGATTTGGGGTTGTCCGGCACATGTTAAAAGAAAGAGTGCTGACAAATTGGAATCCAAGACCAATCGTTGCCTATTTATAAGCTACCCCAAAGGCTCTGTGGGTTACTTATTCTATGATCCAAAAGAGCAAAAGGTGTTTTGCAGTCAAAATGCCCACTTCTTAGAAGAAGATTACATCTTGGATAATCATCATCAAGAAGTTGTTCTTGATGAAGAGAGCCCAGGGTAGTAGGAGATGTCCCACCAGATCTACCCGGGTTTTCAGGCCCCCAGTTCGTTTCGGCTATGACCAAGAAAGTTACTTGGTAGAAGTCATGACCAATGAGGAGGATCCCGTGACTTATATGGAAGTTATGTTAGACATAGATTCCTTGAAGTGAGTAGATGACATGAGAGCTGAGATGGACTCAATGGAGACCAATGAAGTCTGGATTCTAGTAGATCCGCCCCCTAGGGTAAAGGCAATTGGTTATAAATGGATCTATAAGAGGAAAAAGGGCCCCGATGGTAAAGTTGCGACCTACAAGGCTTGTCTAGTGGTGAAAGGGTACACTTAGAAAGAGGGAATCAATTATGAGGAAACCTTTTCGCCTATTGCCATGCTTAAATCCATAAGGATCCTACTAGCTGTAGCAGCTTACCATGACTATGAGATTTGGTAAATGGATGTCAAAACTGCATTCCATAATGGAGATCTTACTGAAGATATATATATGCAGCAACCACAAGGTTTCATAGCTGCAGGTCAAGAACACATGGTATGTAAACTCAACCGATCCATATATGGACTTGAGCAAGCTTCTAGGAGTTGGAACATTCGGTTTGACTCTACCGTCAAATAGTTTGACTTTGAGCAAAATCTGGATGAGCCCTGTGTTTACAGAAAAACCAGTGGTGATATGGTTATATTTTTGGTTCTGTATGTAGATGACATTCTACTCATTGGGAATGATGTAGGAATGTTAACTATGATGAAAGTGTAGCTCTCACAACAATTCTCCATGAAAGATCTTAGAGAAGCCTCCTACATATTGGGTCTTCAACTCTATAGAGATAGATCGAAGAGGATAATAGGATTATCCCAGTCTATTTACATTGACAAAATAGTCAAGAGATACAGCATGGAGAACTCAAAGAAAAAAAATGTTCCTTTCAGGCATGGAGTCACTCTCTTCAAGGGTATGTCTCCCAAGACTCCCGAAGCGATTGAGAGCATGAAAGAGGTTCCCTTTGCCTCAGCCATAGGGAGTATCATGTATGTCATGTTGTGCACTCATCTTGACATTTCTTAAGCAGTGAGTGTGGTAAGAAAATACCAATCTAACCCAAGGCAGGAGCATTGGACCACTGTGAAAAACATACTAAAATACCTCCGAAGGACAAAAGAGTTTGTCTAGTATTCGATGGTAGTTCACTACAGATCCAGGGGTATACAGATGTCGATTTCCAGTCAGATCCAGATGATAGAAGTCTACATCTAGTTATATCTTCACGATAGGATCGTGTGCAATTAGCTGGAATAGCAACAAACAGGGGTTCACCGCAGATTCCACAACCGAGGCCGAATACATTGCCACAAGTGAAGCTACCAAGGAAGCCTTTTGGATGAAGAAGTTCATTCAGGAATTAGGAGTAGTTCCATGTAGCGCATCACCCATTCCATTGTTGTGTGACAACACTGGAGTCATTGCTCAAGCTAAGGAGCCACGAGCCCACTCAAAATTGAAGCACATCGAGAGGAAGTACCATGTACTGCGGGAGATAGCTGGAAGAGGGGACTTCTTGATTCAGAAGGTAGCATTAGCGAAAAATGTAGCAGACCCATTGACTAAGCCACTAACACAGAAAGTGAGAAACGCGTGGAAAGTATGAGACTCTGACTTGTATTGGACCTAAGTGTAAGTGGGAGTTGTTAGACAGTTATGCCCTTATCTCCAATCAGATTAGAACATTTATTGTAAATGAATAAAGTACATAATTGATTAATGTCATTGTGGTGTGTTTCTGTGTGTTACCCTTAAACTTGACACTTAATGAGACTCATGTTAGTTTAGAATCTTCACAGCCGTTTGATAGATTTAGGGAGATTTATCCTGCCAAGGCTGACACTGATGTGCCACCAAGTTGGTTGGGGTGGCTTGTCTTAGCTGCCTGGGTGAGACCTAAGGTACATGCAGTGTGGGTTTTCTTGAAACCATGAACCGGACCAAAATTCCAGTATTGCCCTAGACCTTGGGGATAGATGGTCAAACTGGAATGTTACACTTGACCCCTAGACTCGATTATGATACTGCACTAGGTGTCGGATTGGGCTGTCTTTGATATGTCAATCAGTGAGACCCTTAGAGGGGGTCAAAACCTGGGTATGTTGGGACAGCCCGAGAATTCATCTGATTGGGTGATTATAGTGACAGGATCAGCCCCTTTGTTAGACAAAGTGAATGGTCGGGGATGCACTCTCTCTGTTGGAAACCCAAACTGCCGATAGTTGATTTCAACCATTGAAATTTGTTTTTGCAAAATATATTTATATAAATATATACATATATATAAAGATATACACATATATATATATGTATACATATATATATATGTATACATATATATATATATATATATATATATATATATTATGGTTTCAAAATCTTTGCAAATTGTTTTAATTCCTGGGATCCATGCGAGTAGAGAGTGCAACACTGTACCTTGCAATCGAGGGAGAGGTCATTTCTTGTCCGGCAGTGTTTGATCATTATGGGCTGAGAGGTTAAGTGCAAGACCATTGAGGGTAATACCTAATGGGCTAATCTTGCATCTGCCCACAGTCCTTGGGTTTTCATAAGGTGGCTGGACCCAAGGACCATTTAGTGTAAATGTTGGGCCCATTAAGAGCCCATGGTGATGGACTCAGGGGTTCACTGTCTCCTATAGTGAATTCGGCCAGACCTTGTAACAAAGGCTGGACTGAACCCATGTGGCTGATGTGTAAATCAATGTTTGGGTCCCGTGCCATACAAGGATAGCCAACTAGGCAGCAAGTTAAGAGGTTAAGTGAGCACATAAACTTAATAAAATTAATTAAATAGGGGGCAGTTCTGGGATTTGGATCTGCAGATAGGATAAGGGTTTTATCCCTATCCACTCAAAGAGTCTAGGTCCAAATAAAGATTTGGATCAGGAAACTCCTAATTTGATTAGGAAGGTTGATCTTTATCTGCAGATAAGATAAGGGATTATCCTTATCTCTTAAAGAGAGTCCAGATCCAAATATAAGATTTGGTTTAGGAAACTCCTAATAGGATTAGGAGATCCTCTCTTTAAGGTTATAAATTGGAGAGCAGGGCGGACCTCCAAACATACTCACAGTCTGCTGAATTAAGAGAGAAGACAACTCATAGTTTGACTGCTTTTGTCTTCTACTCTTTTCTCTCCTGCTCTTGGTGCCCTTACCCAGTTCGATCTCCACTTGTGGGAGTGATCAAGAACCGTTCTTGATATTGCTTCTTGGTAGAAGAGGCAATCCAAAGTCGTGCTCATCAGTCCTCTACTACATTCTTGCTGAAGAATTCGGTTCTTGCTGAAGAGTCATCCTACTGATTCTGCTTCACCTCACAGTGTGTCATCTTCAGTGGAAGTAGTTTTTGGTCTTCTCCTTGGGCGTGAACACCTTCATTGGGAGTTATTGTTACTCCATATCAGGTATATCCCTCTCCTCCCTTTTTGGTTTCGAATCTGGTCCGGTTTGTTTCAAGATTGATCCTTGAAAATGTAGTTTTCTAAAATAGGGAATGTGATTCCCAAATGGTAGAGAAAGAATTTTTTGAAATTTTGCCCAACCTTCCTAAAGGGTTCGGCCATCCATATGATGGATCTCTCATCCCTTCAAAAGATCCATTGTGGCTGTTTAATAGGTTTGAATTTGGGATCAATGCAAAGTGAATGTTTGACTAGTGCCATGTCCAATCCAGGCATCTGGTCATATGACCAAGCAAAAATGTCCTAGAATTCTGTCAATATGAGAGAAAACACAGCTTAGCTTCATTTTAACATGTGTTCTAATTTTGTGATAGGGGAAATAAAGGCTTTTGTACCTTTCAAAAGGTCTAACAACCTCTATTTTTCCTCAGGTTCTAATTTGGCCGAGATATACAACGGCCTTTTCTCTACTCCTTCTGCAGCCATATTGACCTCTTCTAGTGGTTCTTTTATAGCATAAATGGAATCCTGCATGTTCTTAGGTGCCGTGTGGACTTCATCATAATACTCTACAATTTCTTTGTTTTGCCTTTATTACTTAAGTGATTTTTAGTATTTATTTCTGTTGTTAATTGTATGTACAAACATTTTTTGTGTTGTACCTTTGGTTCTGGTGGGTTTTATTTTGTTTGTTCACAAACTTTCTACGATGAGATCCTCACAATGTCCTTTTACGAAGATGGTATAGTAAAATAATTCTGATTGAGGCAGCATTTAGAATGCATGAATATATTTCTTTATTTTGTAGAGATATGTAATTTACAATCATCATTTGATTCTAGCAATCATGGTATATAACGAATAATAATGGTAAAGTCATAGCTCAGGGATGGCCTTCTTAGTGGCCAGTGTGTCGGCATCCTCATACTCTTCAACAATCATATAATAACTCTCCCATTTTCGTTGGTGACCCGTACACACCGGGACCGCTTCTTTCTCTCGGGCACTGGGGAAGAATCACTTACTCGGCTCGGCATCCGTATGCTTTCAACCTTGGCCACTTTAGTCTCACCTTCTTTGGCCAATTCTATGTAGTAAATAGCATCTTAGAGGTGAGTCTTGATAACTTTGTATTTTGATGCCTTAAGGGCATTATTTCAGGGGTGTTTTAGACCATAGACTAGCTAATGTGTACCCTTCTTTTGGTTAAATTCAATATTGTGACCTCTGAGGGTTCCCTGTGCAAATTTTGGATAAAAACTGGGAAAATTACAGAATTTCCTGTAGATTTTGGGAAGATGGTGCAAATTCCAACTGAGAGAGGGGGTGATTTTGTGAAAAACTGAGCACAGGAGGGCGCCACCTATCTACTAAACCCAGATAGGTGTCTTTCCTATGAAATAACTCTCTCTTTGAAGCCCTAGGCACCTCCCCCTCATCTCTTTATCTCCTAGCCGCCTTCAGCTCTACAAATCCCCACCTTTCACTACAACCTCTCTCTAATCTCAACCATCCAAGCCTTAGCAACCCCTCATACTAATGAGAATAAAAATTATCATATTTTTATCCCTCAATATTCAGTATTTTATACTTAATTAGTACTTAATTGGACTCACTATTCTTGTATTTCGATTTAGGGCACGAAAGAAGGCGTAGGGTGAAAAACAAGGCTAATCGGGTAATTTTGCATAGTTTCAGCGCCAAGTGATAATTTGGGTATAACTCTCCCATCCTGACTCCGATTGAGATGATTCAAGATGCATTAGAAAGTTAAGGAAAAGCTCTACAACTTTCATGTTTTGAGTTTTGATAGATTCGTACTGCATCAATGTCAAAATTGGGCCCGAAGTCTAAGCAAATTCGTTGAAGAGAAGCCTTGCAGCAGCCCGAAGTCTAAGACCAGTTCGCAGAGAAGCCTTGCAGCAGCCCAATTCATTGAAGAAGCCCAATACGAATGCAAGAATAAGAAACATCAAAGAGTCCTATCAGATTCAATTTCCTATTGTATTTCTAGAAGGATAAAAGAGATTAAGATTACCAGTTAAGAGATAGGAGTAGATTAGATCTAATGTAGGCATTATCTATTAGAAAATTGAACTCCAAATGGAGAAAGAACTCCTTAGAGGAGCAGGAGGCAGCTCCCTCCTAAGTCTATATAAAGGGGGCAGACTAGCACCCAAGGGCATCATCAAATCCTCCAAGAGAACTTCAGCCTTCAAGAAGAGCAATCAGCAACCAAGGAGGAAGAAGTAGAGTTCGCCCCCTCTCATTTGGAAGCTGCGATTTCATCATGAAGTGTCTGTAAGGTTTTAATTTCTAGTTGAAGGGTTAGGGAAGCTTTGATTCTATAAACATTGTGAGATTTAATTGATTTTTATTTCAATTCATTGTTTATGGGTATTCATATGTTTTCTGCGATTAACTGTGAAGATTATTTTTATTGATTAAGCAAAAGGCGCCCTTGCTCATTCAATGAGAATAATCTATAGCCGATTGAACCTCCAATTTCGTATATGATTGGTAGGTTTGATCATGGTAGCAACTAACAGAAATTGATTGCAAAAAAGTTTTCGATCTATGTTAGGAAAATGTATGATCTAGTTTAAATGGTTCGAGCTTGTGAGATCACTGACCAGAATTGGGTCTCTCCCCTCTTAATGCTATTAATAGATTAAATCCTAAGAGCTTGTTTTGGGTTGTCTATTAATAAGAGAAGCAACCAAAGAGCTTGTTTTGGTTGTCGAATAATATGAGTAAAGGCTGGCTGTTAGAGCTTGTTAATGGCTATAACCAATTTATTCGTAAACATATGAATTTATTCTTACATCAAGGATCAATGATAAGAATCAAAGCTGAACTTGTCCCTTCAACCGGAAGCTATCTCCCATCGATTTGATCCTTGCTTTCTGTTATTTTCTTTTATTTCATCTTATTTTCCTTAATTCAACAACCCCCTACTTCGTATACTTGGAAATAAATCCACCCAATCCTGTGGAGACGACCTTGCTCATCACTATATACAAATTATTCACTCGAGCAAGACATTGTATCTTTGGTTGGATTCGACACCCACCACATACCCTTAGATCTCTCCCTAGACATCATCCTAGCCTTACACCTCACTCCTTAAACCTCAACCAATCACCTTAGGGCACCACATCACACCAACCAATCACATCTCTCCAGCTCTAGGCGCCCAAATCTGCTCCCTCCATTTTGGGCACCCAAATCTCAGCCCTACATAATATTGGGCACCCTCTCCTTCTCTTCTCAACCTTGGGATCACCTTAGAACAATCCTAACCCTTCATTCTCAACCCTAGGGTGCCCATATTTCTACAAAAACCCAGCTATTGCCCCTCTCTTTCTGTCTAATCCCAAACCTATCATTCCTTCTCTATAAAAAGGACCCAAGGGGTCCTGAGAAGGGTTGGATTTTGCCCCCAGGTAAGAAGGAAGGCTATTCTTGAGAAGTTCAAAGGTAGAGGAAGAGGAAAACGCCCAGGCAAGAGGAGGGGTTCCTGCTTGCAGTTTGCCTAGCCACTACTGCCACCTCTGGATCCGGATCCCAACCAGTTTCCCATAGTTTTAGATTTACATTTTACGCGTGTTTTTATTTTCCGTTCTTTAATTTCCAATTTTTATTTTATTTCTACAATTTATTTTTATCAAATTTAATTTTTTTCTTCCTTTCTACAGACCTGAAATTCGGCCAGATGAGATGGAAGGCCCAACTCGAGGAGTTCTAGGGTCAAAGTATAGATCTTGGGACTACTACCTCTGACTGAGTTATAGATTTTTTGTTTAGTTTTTTTATTTTTGTTATTTATTTATTTTTCTGCAATTTTTACTTTCAGCATTGTTAGAATTTTATTTTAATGGATTCCAGATCAATTAATTAAATTTTGTGTTTTTGCAATTTCAAATCTTGTTATTTTGTTCGGATTGAAGTACGTACCAATTTTTCCCTCACTTACCTGTGGATACGACCCCTTTCTCACCACTAACTGCATTTTGTAGTTATTTTGAGAATCAGAAAATTTATAAATATCGAAACTGGTGTTTTGAAGTGGTTAACGACATGCTTCCGGACACACCAAGTTTTTGGCGCCGTTGCTGGGGAAGCAACGGAGAAAAAAAATTTATTTGCTTTGTTCGGATCTGTTTCATTATTTATTTTATTTTCGTTTGATTACTTGATCTGTAATCTCATTTTATTTCTTATTTCTCTTTGATTTTGTAGGACATAATAGCAAAAGGTGGGGTACCAAAGCATTGCCGGACTGCTAAAGAAAAGAGAAGAGAAGAGAAATTGGGATTGCGATTTAGGTGTAGTCGTCCCAATTTAATCCTGATTTTTTTTTGTTTTTATTTTCGAATTCTTTTTGGTAAAGTAGTGTTTTTGAATTATTAGTTAATTATTTTTATTATTTGATAGATCCGGTTTATTTTTTTTAGGATTATTTTTTGTTTCGTTCTTAGATCTATTTTTTTTCTATTTATTTCTGGGTTCGAATTGAGTTTTTCAATTTTCGATTCTAGAATCAATCACTCCTTTAACTTTTTGTTTCTTTAATCTTTTTCTTTTAGTACTAGGTGTGCTTTTTTCTTAGTTGTCATTTTCTTAATTTTTAATTGAGTAATTAATTGTTAATTAGGAAATTATTCAAATTTAGGAATTTGAGTTTAAATTTCAAATTTTGAATTCAAAATTTTAATTTTAATTTGAATCTTAATTTAAATTTCAAATTTTGAATTTCAAAAAAAAATAATATTTTAAAATTTTTTGCATTTGCATTCCCACATTTAAGGTTTGATATGTTCTAGAGCATGCATCATATAGGATTATTTAATTGCTGAAATCATCTTGTTAGTTGTTATTGTGTTAGGGTTTTTCATTTTTTTTAATTGCTCTCTTTGCTAATTACTTTGTTTTATTATTTTATTGTTGAATTGCATATTAGAGATAGTTGTTCATACATTGTAATTAGTTGCATTTATTTTGTTTATTGTGTTTTTCTGTTAATCCATTTAAGGACAATCCAATTTAAATAAGATAAGGTGGGGATTTCATCATCCTTCCTAGGCCCAAAAACCACCACCCTTTCACATGCAGTTCACCCTAAACCTTAATTTAAAATTTGGATAGCAAGATCCTTTAGCTTCATACATTTGGTTCAAAAGTGTAATGAATTTTAGGGAATCTTGTGATTACTTTCCATAACCGGTGGTTGGTGTCTAAGAAAAGTGGTTAACCATCTAAGCCTAAGCGGGTTTTGTGGTTACTTAATTAGGTCCTTACGAGAGCAAGGGGAGCCTTCCACATCCCCACCTCTTACCTGGCTAACCAAAGGAAGTAGTGTAATTCCAAGTGAACGTAAGAGGTTTCACATTGGTTGAACCACTAGTTTAGGAAACCTTAGTTTAGCCCCTAGGTCGTGTGTTTTACTTGTTTGTGTTTAACCAAAAAAATTAAAACAAAATAAAATGAATTCAATGGCTAGAGTTTGTGGAATGAGAAACTACTTCCAACCTAAGCCACAAATAGATTAGAACCATGTGTCTCAACAATTGGATAAGATTAATGGGATGGCCTAAAGACTTGATCAAGTCCTTGCATTTAGTCAACAAATTGGCCCATACCCAACCTTGTCATCCTACCCAACATGTTCCACCTATGCAAGCTCGGTTAATCATGTTAGCTAGTGCCCTGCGTCGAGCCCATGTCAACCAGTCATTCTAGAGCAAGTACATGCAGCTAACAGATTTTTCCAACCCAATGCTAACCCATTCTTTCGCCCATATAACCTTGGGTGGGAAAATCAGCCCAACTTTGCTTATTGAGCCCAAGCCCAAGAACCACCCTGCCAGATGTGTACTCTCAATGATTTGAAGCCCAGACTTACTGTGAGTATAATGATTACCCTGGGACTTATCCGGCTCAACCATGTCAAACCTACCGTCAACCCTATCAAACCGGTTCAATTGATGACAAATTCATGCAGCTTCAGCAGCTGATTCTAACTCACCAACAGTTCATAGCTAGATTAGAGAGCCAAATATGACAGTCCTAAGAACCCTCGGTTTGAAAATGCCAAGGCTATTATGACCTTAAGGAGTGGGAGGATTTTAGAGGACCCGTATGAGGAAAAGAAATTTAAAAACATCAGTGAAGAAGAAAAGGAGCAAGAAAACCATAAGTTGGGGGGGGGGATAAAGGGATGAGATATCCATCGTATGGACGCCCGAATCTTGTGGAATAGAATGGGCAAATTTAAAAAAAAATTCTCTCCATCCTACTGGGAATCGTATTCCCTATTTTAGAAAAATCATATCTTTCAATGATCAATCTTGAACCAAGAACCGAACCAGATCTGAACAAAAGCAGTAGGAGAGGAATATACCTGATACAGAGAAATAGTATCTCCCAATGGAGGTGTTCACGCCCAAGGAAGGAACCAAAAACTGCTCCCACTGAAGATGGCGCAGTGCAGGATGGAGCATAATCAACAACGTTCTTCACAAGAACCAGATCCTTCGCAAGAATCAGCTGGATGGCACGTGATCACTACTTCTAATCAGCCCTTTCACAAAGGACTGATATCAAGATCTAATCTTGATCACTCCTACTGACAAGAGGAGATCGAACTGGCAGATGTGGCGGCGGCAGGAAGGAGGCAGCAAGAAAGAATTTGCGCAGAGGTGCTGAATTCTTTCTTCTGTGATTTCAGCTCTGAAGAGGATGTGAATATGTGTCTTCTAAAGGCTGCCGCCCCCTCCTCCTTTTATAAGCTTAAAGGGATCAGCTTCTAATCCCATTAGGAGTTGTTGATTCAAATCATATTTGGATCATCATTCCCCTTAAGTGATAAGGGTAAATCCTTATCTTATCTGTAGATTAGATCAACACTCTCCTAATCCTATTAGGAGGTTTCAAGATCTGAATCACATTCAGATCTGGACTCTCTGAGTGGATAGGGTTAAGACCCAATCCTATCAGCTAATCTAATATCAGAATTCGCCCCTTATTAAGCTAATCAAAACAGCCCAGTTCGAAATGGGCTTTAGGCCCAATAGGGTTATGTTCTCACTTAGCCTTCCAAACTGCTGCCCAGTTGGGCTTCCTTGTATGGCGTGGGACCCAAACATTGATCTACACATCAGCCACATAGGTTCAGCCCAGCCTTTGTTACAAGGCCGGCCGAATACACTGTTATGGACAGTGCACCCCTGAAACCCATCACATGGGATCTATGGGCCCAACTCTTACTCTAAGTGGTCCCTAGGCCAAGCCACCTTGTAACACCCAGGGACTGTGGGCAGATGCAAGATTAGCCTATCAGGTATTACCCCGAATGGTCTTACACTTAACCTCTCAGCCCATAATGATCAAACACTACCCGACAAGAGAGGACCTCTCCCTTGGCTGCAAGGAATAGTGCTGCACTCTCTACTCACAAGGATCCCGGGAATTAAAACCTTTTGCAAATGTTTGGAAACCATAATATATATACTTTTATTCTCTTATAAAATATATTTTGCAAAACAAATCTCAACGATTGAAATCGGCTGCTGGCAGTCTTGGTTTCCATCAGAGAGAGTGCATCCCCGATCATTACCTTTGTTTGACAAAGGGGCTGATCCTATCACTAGGATCACCCACTCAGATGAATTCTCAGACTGTCCCAACATACCCAGGTTTTGACCCCGCTAAGGATCTCACTGATTGGCATATCAAAGACAGCCCAATCCGACACCTAGTGTAGTATCATAATCGAGTCTAGGGTTCAGGTGTAACTTTCTAGTTTTGCCCATCAATCTCCAAGGTCTAGGGCAATGTTGGAAATCTGGTCTGGTTCAAAGATTCAATTAATCCTACATTGCATGTACCTCGGGTCTCACCCTAGTGGCAGAGATAGGCCACCCCAACCGACTTGGCGGCACATCAGTGTCAACCTTAGCAGGATGAATCTCACCAGATTTATCCAACGGCTGTGAACATTCTAAACCAACACAAGTCTCATAAGTGTCTGGTTTAAGGGTATTACACAGAAACACACCATAGGAACATGAATCAAATATGTACTTTATTCATTTACAATAAATGTCATAAGTACATCAAACTGATTGGAGCTAAGGCCATACAAAACTGTCTAACAACTCCCACTTGCACTTAGGTCCAATCTTGTATAAGCCGGAGTCCCAAACTTTCCACGTGTTTCTCAAACACTTTCTATGTCAGTGGCTTAGTCAATGGGTCTGCCACATTCTCCACTGATGCTACCTCTTAACATCAACCTCCCGTAGGTTCAGTGTTGTCATACAACAGTGGAATGGGTGATGTGCTGAATTCCAAATTCAGGAATGAACACCTTCTTTCATAAGGCAACCTAACTTACGGTAATGTGTTCGGCTTGGGTTGTGGACTGTTAATTTGTTACTTAGGACCCCTGTTTGCTGACATTCAAGAAACAACACACGATCCTACCGTGAATACATAACCAGATGTAGACTTTCTATCATCTGGATCCGACTAGAAATCAGCACCAGTATACCCTTGGATCTATAGTGATGCACCATCGAATACTAGACAAAACTCTTTCGTCCTTCGAAGGTATTTAAGTATGCATTTCACAGCGGTCTAATGCTCCTGCCCTGGGTTGGCCTGAAATCTACTTACTACACTCATCGCGTGAGCAATATCGGGGTGAGTGTATAACATGGCATAAATGATGCTCCCCACGACAGAGGCATAGGGAACATTCTTTATGTCCTCGATCTCCTCAGATGTCTTGGGAGACATCTTCGAGAGAGATCAACTCCGTGCCTGAAAGGAACGCTTCCCTTCTTAGAGTTTTCCATGTTGTACCTTTTGACGATTTTGTCAATGTAAGCAGATTAAGATAATCCTATTATCCGCTTCGATCTATCTCTAAAGAATCGAAGGCCTAGTATATATGATGCTTCTCCAAGATCTTTCATGGAGATATGCTGTGAAAGCCATACTCTGACCGAAGTCAACATTCCCACATCATTCCCAATGAGTAGGATATTGTCCACATACAGAACCAAGAATGTAACCTTATCCCCACTGGTCTTCCTGTAAACACAGGGCTCATCTGGATTCTGATCAAAGTCAAACGTTTTGACAGTAGAGTCAAATCGGATGTTCCAACTCCTAGAAGCTTGCTTAAGTCCATATATGGATCTATTTAGTCTACATACCATGTGTTCCTTACCCGTAGCTATGAAGCTTTGCGGCTGCTACATATAGATATATGCAGTAAGATCTCCATTCAGGAATGCAGTTTTGACATCCATTTGCCAAATCTCGTAATCATGGTATGCTGCTACAGCTAGTAGGATCCTAATGAATTTAAGAATGGCCACAGGCGAAAAGGTATCCTCATAATCGATGCCCTCTTTCTGAGTGTACCCTTTCGCCACTAGACGAGCTTTGTAGGTCTCAACCCTGCCATCGGGGCCCTTCTTCCTCTTATAGATCCATTTGCAACCAATTGCTTTTACCCTGAGGGGGATCTACTAGAGTCCAGACTCCATTGGTCTCCATTGAGTCCATCTCAGCTCTCATGGCATCTACCCACTTAAAGGAGTCTATGTCCAACATAGCTTCCGCATAAGTCACGGGATCCTCCTCACTAGTCAAGGCTTCCACTAGATAACTATCCTGGTCATAACCAAAACGGACTGGTGGCCTGGATACCCGGGTAGATCTTCTAGGTTGGTCACTACCTGGAACATGTGGGACATCTCCCACTACTCCTGAGCTCTCCTCATCAAGGACAATTTCCTGACGATGATTGTTTAGGATGTAATCCTCTTCCAAGAAATGGGCATTCTGACTACAGAACACCTTATGTTCTCCTGGGTCATAGAATAAATAGCCCATAGAGATTTTGGGGTAGCCTACAAATAGGCAACGACTGGTTCGGGATTCCAATTTGTCCGGGCTCGTTCTTCTAACGTGTCTCGGACAATCCCAAATCTTCAAGTGTCTGACACTTGGTTTCTTTCCGCTCCAAAATTCATATGGAGTGCTCGAAACCGATTTGGTTGGAACCCTATTCAGCACGTAAATCACAGTCTCTAATGTGTATCCCCAAAAGGATGTGGGTAACTCCGAGTGTACGAGAAGTGATCGGACCATATCAAGTAAGGTCCTATTCCTCCTCTTTGAAACACCGTTAAGTTGTGGTGTAGCAGGAGGAGCTAACTGCGATACTATCCCGTTGACCTTTAGGGCCCCTCCCACATCGGTCTATGATACCCATATCGTCTCATGAAGCAATCCAGCCAACTGCATTAGCAGATGGATAGCCCAATTTTATGGTGCATCCCCCATCCACCAAAATAGTCAACCTTCATACTAAGGATGTAAAGCCTTTAGAGAATTCATCATATGAATCTCCCTATGACATGCACTTATATTTTCAGGAGAGAACGAATAATTATGCCCTAGTTTAATTTAGGTCAAACCAAAGTGGCTCCCATAAGCGAGATTTAGATGGGCCCTTAACGGCTAGGGTTCCGCACGGTTCCTCTTGGGGAGGAAGCTAGTGTGGGGCCCACCATGCTGGGAGATCATCAAATGATCTTAAGGACACCATGGCAATGATGTGCATTCAGCCATGGTGTGCGTAAGAGCTACTATTGAATCAGCATGGGCCAAGTAGTTATGGCCCACAAACGTAGCACATCACACATCCATACATCACATGCATGAAATCCATAATTGATCCAATCAATTAAATAACTATAAAACCCATATGTAAAGCCCATTTAAAGCCCATACCATTATCAAATATTATTATCTGGGTATATGGGCTGAACTGCAAAGTGCAATTCGACCCATATAGCATTTATGCTGAATTGGGCTAAAGTAGTTTTAACAGATTAAAACTGGGTTTTACAGATTTGGGCCGAATTGCATCTTGCAATTAATCATCAACTCCTTGACCCATATAGGAAATTTTAGGGCTGAAAACAGCCCCCATCGAACCACAGATTTGGTCCAACTAGTTTGGTCCAATCTGGTTCGAATGGGTCTAGGGTTTGATGTTTAATTCAAGATTCAATTCAAGAAGATGATCTGAAATTGAACAACTGTTACAAGACAATCAAGAATCAGTATGAGGGCTGTTCGTAAGACTGCTTCCCTGCAAAACAAAAATGAGATCGCAGTATGTAGTTTCCAAAACTGCAAATCGCAGATGGCTAAACCCAAATCTGCAAAAATCTCTCCTTTGCGCTTTCTGCTTCATCTTCTAATGAAATAAAATAGAAAACCTATTTTCTATTAATGTTACATCAGATTTAAATTCCTATACATTTCGTCTAAAATTAAAAATAATTAATTACAGACCAAGAATGAATAGAATAGCAGGTGCGCAGATTTCTTACACCATTAAAGAATTCGATCTCCACCATACGAACAACGCAAAAACCAAAAAAAATATATAGAACAGTTCTAAATATTAATCAGATTAATAAACATTTAATTTCAGATTAATTTCCCAAAACTGGGATCCAATTTCCCAGAAAAACATTAACTGCGCAAATCGATTAGAACGCCTTCTACCCATTTGTGTAGATTCATATCTGGTTTAATTCGGTTCAAGATTTGAACCTGGCTCTAATACCACTGAAGGGATGAGAGATCCATCATATGGATGGCCGAATATAGCAGGAAGGTTGGGCAAAATTTAAAAAATTTCTCTCTCCCATTTGGGAATCGCATTCCCTATTTTAGAAAACTACATTTTCAATGATCAATCTTGAAACAAACCAGACCAGATCTCAAACCAAAATGTGAGGAGAGGGATATACGTGATATGGAGTAACAGTAACTCCCAATGAAGGTGTTAGCGCACAAGGAGAAGACAAAAAATGGCTTCCACTGAAGATGACACAGTGTGAGGTGAAGCAGAATCAGTAGGAGGGCTCTTTAGCAAGAACCGAATTCTTT
This sequence comes from Nelumbo nucifera, assembly GCF_055504915.1. NCBI lineage: Eukaryota > Viridiplantae > Streptophyta > Magnoliopsida > Proteales > Nelumbonaceae > Nelumbo > Nelumbo nucifera. The sequence continues at coordinate 43,114,501 of NC_142654.1, forward strand.
AGCAAGAATGTAGTAGAGGGCTGATGAGCACGACTTTAGATTGCCTCTTTTACCAAGAAACAATATCAAAAACGGTTATTGATCATTCTCACAAGTGGAGATCGAACTAGGTAGGGGCGGCAAGAGTAGGAGAGAAAAGAGCAGAAGACAAAAGCAGTCAAACTATGAGTTGTCTACTCTCTTAATTCAGTAGACTGTGAGTATATTTGGAGGTCTGCCCTGCTCTCCTATTTATAGCCATAAAGAGAGGATCTCCTAATCCTATTAGGAGTTTCCTAATCCAAATCTTATATTTGGATCTGGACTCTCTCTAAGAGATAAGGATAATCCCTTATCTTATCTGCAGATAAAGATCAACCTTCCTAATCAAATTAGGAGTTTCCTGATCCAAATCTTTATTTGCATCTGGAGTCTTTAAGTGGATAGGGATAATGATCTAAATCCCAGAACCGCCCCCTATTTAATTAATCTTATTAAGCCAGTACAAATGGGCTTTAGGCCCATTAAGTCTATGTGCTCACTTAACCTCTTAACCTGCTACCCAATTGGCTATCCTTGTATGGCGTGGGACCCAAACATTGATCTACACATCAGCCACATGGGTTCAGCCCAGCCTTTGTTACAAGGCCTGGCCAAATTCACTATAGGAGACAGTGAACCCCTGAGTCCATCACCATGGGCTCTTAATGGGCCCAACATTTACACTAAATGGTCCTTGGGTCCAGCCACCTTATGAAAACCCAAGGACTGTGGGCAGATGCAAGATTAGCCCATCAGGTATTACCCTCAATGGTCTTGCACTTAACCTCTCAGCCCATAATGATCAAACACTGCCGGACAAGAGAGGACCTCTCCCTCGATTGCAAGGTACAGTGCTGCACTCTTTACTCGCATGGATCCCGGGAATTAAAACAATTTGCAAACATTTTGAAATCATAATATATATATATATATACATATATATATGTATATCTTTATATATATGTATATCTTTATATAAATATATTTTGCAAAAACATATTTCAACGGTTGAAATCAACTACTGGCAATTTAGGTTTCCAACAGAGAGAGTGCATCCCCGACCATTCACTTTGTCTGACAAAGGGGCTGATCCTATCACTATAATCACCCAATCAGATGAATTCTCGGGCTGTCCCAACATACCCAGGTTTTGACCCCCTCTAAGGATCTCACTGATTGACATATCAAAGACAGCCCAATCTGACACCTAGTGCAGTATCATAATCGAGTCTAGGGGTCAAGTGTAACATTTCAGTTTTGCCCATCTATCCCCAAGGTCCAGGGCAATATTGGAATTTTGGTCCGGTTCATGGTTTCAAGAAAACCCACACTACATGTACCTTAGGTCTCACCCATGCAGCTGAAACAAGCCACCCTAACCAACTTGGCAGCACATCAATGTCAGCCTTGGCAGAATGAATCTCTCCAGATCTATCCAATGGCTGTGAAGATTCTAAACTAACACGAGTCTCATTAAGTGTCCAGTTTAAGGGTAACACACAGAAACACACCACAATGACATGAATCAATTATATACTTTATTCATTTACAATAAATGTTAAAAGGTACATCAATCTGATTGGAGCTAAGGGCATAACTGTCTAACATCTTTAAGTTGAAAATAACACTAAAAATCAAAGAGAAGGTTGAACGACTTCTGAAAGTAGGCTTCGTCAAGCCCATCAGTTACCCACAGTGGTTAGCCAATGTGGTCCTAGTCAAAAAGAAGAACTGACAACTAATGTTAGTATCCAGATCCTAATACATTAGTTTACATTCATCAGAACGATAGTACACTAACTTGTCCCACCCCTACCCTAGGTGTTGTGTCGACTTCAGAGACCTGAACAAGGCCTACCCCAAAGATGAGTTCCCATTACCGGATATGGATATCCTCATTGACTCAATGGCTAGGAACCAGTTGTTCTCTTTCTTAGACGCTTACAGTGGATACAATCAGATATATATATGGACCCTGTAAATGCACCACACGCATCATTCAAAATGCCAATCGGGAATTTCTATTACAAAATGATGCCCTTTGGCCTAAAGAATGCTGGAGTCACATATCAGAGAGCGATAGCATGTGTGTTTTATGACATGATGCATAAGGTGATTGAGTGCTATGTTGATGACATAGTGGTAAAAGCAAAGAAAAGGGAAGACCACTCTGATGTACTGAGAAAGGTGTTCAACAGATGCATGGCCTTTAACCTAAGGCTCAACCCACTGAATTGTGCATTCAGAGTATAGTAAGGGAAATTTCTAGGGTACAGAGTTGACCAAATTGGGATCTAGCCAGATGAGGTAAAGGTGAAAGCAGTCCTAGATCTACCTCCCTCAAATACTAAGTCACAACTAAAATCCTTCATAGGGAAAGTCTCCTACCTTAGAAGGTTTATCCTCGATCTAACACACACAGTGATGTTGCTGCTAAAGTTGACCAAGAAGTCTACAGAGTACAAATGGTCGATAGAGCATCAAAATGCCTTCAACCAGTTGAAGCAAACTTTGGGCAAAGCTCAAACCATGTCACCTTCAAAGAATGGCCAAAAGTTTAAGGTGTATATAGCATCAAATTTAGAGGCCATAGGATGCCTACTAGCCCAAGAAAATGATGAAGTCGTTGAGTGTCCAATATACTATGCCAGTAGAACCTTGAAACCGATAGAAAAGAACTACTCCCATATGGAGCAGCAGTGTTTGGCACTAGTTTTTTCCACACAGAAGTTCAAACACTATATCCTAGGGCAAAAGGTGAAGTTGATCACAAGGAGCGATCCCATCAAGTACTTCATAAACAGACCTCCACTCTCAGGGAGACTTGTGAAATGGATGATGCAGTTAAATGAGTATAGCATGAAGTACACCCAACCAAAGGCAATTAAGTGACAAGAAGTTACAGACCTCCTAGTTGCCTTCCCATCTGATGACAACTTCCCCATCTCTAAAGAGGTACCCGAAGAACTGCCCATCATCGCAGTAGTGGAAGATGGAGAGTGGACCCTAACCATCGATGGGAGTAGTGCAAACACCTCCATAGGAGCTGGAATCACATTGACTTCACCTATCGGAGATACTTTATCCTGTTCCTTTAAGTATAGTTCCTCTATTTACACAACATAGCAGAGTACGAGGCACTGGCATTGGGCCTAACAGTAGCTAGAGACTTTAGAGCAAAGAAAGTAAAAGTAATAGGGGACTCTAAACTAGTAATTGGGCAGATGGATGGTAGCACAATAGTGAAGGAGTTGACGATCTTGCCATATAGAACTGATCTAGAGGTTAACTAGGGATCTGGAAGTTACCTATGAGCACCAAAATAGAGCCAAAAATAGATATGCTGACGTAATAGCCACACTAGGATCCAAATACAACCGAGTGAGAATCTAATCAACATAAGAATCCAGATGCACAATGAACCGTCAACAGAAAGATTAGGACACTGGGTTGAAACAAAAGATAACATTAGAGAGGATGATTAGAGACACAACATAATACAAAAGTTGAGTAATCCAACAGAGGTAATGCATGATGGCAAAATTTTACTAAGGTTCCAACTGGTGAATGGAGTGTTGCACCACAGAATGGAAGATGGAGTCAGGGCAATATGCTTAGTACCCAAAGTGGCAGAAGTAGTTTTGAATGAAACTCATAAAACTTACTATGGAGATGTAACTACAACACTTTACAAGAGATTACAGAGGTTGGGATATTTTTGGCCAGAGATGGAAGCAGATGCGGCCAAGACTCAGAACGATTGTGACAAATATATATCAGAGGTAGACAAGAATGAGTGCCTCAAAGTAGGTAATGTAGATTGTACATAGATTACATTGAAACTAACACCACACCATCCGACCCAGTTATGAGAAGAAAGCTCTTAGCAAAGGCCAAAAGATTCTATCTACATGACGGAGCGTTGTACAGAAAGTCTTACACTGGGAAACCTCTATGATGCCTAGCTGGTGAGGAAATAGAAGAAGCACTAGATGCAGCCCACGGTTCTGAACCAACCCCACATCAAGGACAAATGGCCTTACACAACCATATCCTGCACTTAGGCTTCTAGTGGCTTACAATGTTGGAAGACACCCAGAAGCATGTACAAAGGTGCCACAAATGCCAAGTACATGCCAAACGGATACATCGACCATCCAATGACCTCCACCCCATTATCATGTCATGGCCTTCCCATTCCTGGGGTGTAGACCTGATAGGCAAAATACACCCAACTTCTAAGGGATATTGCTTTATCATAGTAGCCACCGATTATTTCACAAAATGGGCAAAAGCCATACCACTAAGGAGAATTTGTGCAGAGAACATTGTGAACGTTTTAAGGCAGCACATAGTCCACTAGTTTGGGGTTTTGATGAGGATTTGATGGAGAATGGGCTATCAATAAAAAATCAGGCAGTGTGGGACCTATTGGGATAGTATGGAGCAAGACTAGGCATGTCCACAACCTATTACCCACAAGGGAATGGGCAAGCATAGACAACCAATAAGACCTTGTTAAAAATTTTAAGCAAGATGGTGGCCAAGAACCAAAAGGATTGGATAGAAAAGTTGTCCAAAACACTTTGGACTTATCGCACAACAATCAAAAGAGTACATAGGCAACACCCTATTTTTTTGTATATGGCCAGGAAGCAGTTCTACCGGCGGAGATATAAACAATTTCTGCAAGAGTAGCCTATGTTATGGGAAAACACTTCTAGACAGATGAGATGGACCAATTTCTTAGCGACAAACTAGAATGCATAGAAGAGGCTAGAGAAAAATCATTGTAGAAGCAAATTAATTACAAACAGCTCATGGCCTCTAATTTCAATAAACTAGTACAAACAACTCAGCCTTGAAGATTCAAAGAGGGTGATAAGGTACTAAAAACATCACTTCATATTAGATAAGGAAAACCAGCCGACAAATTTGCACCTAACTAGATTGGACCTTACATCATCCAAGAAGTTCACCCAACAAGGTATTATGTACTAAAGAATGTAAATGAACAAGATGAAACAGTGAATGGTCACTGGTTGAAGAATGTATAATGAGTAATGATGTAATCCTTATAAAATTTGAATATGAATTCTTGAATAAAGCATGTCATGTTTTTTTGTACATATTATCAATCCTGAATAAAGCATGTTGAGTTTCTTTTGTACACATCATCATTCTTGAATAAATTACCCAAATTTTTTCTCACAATTGTGTTTATTATCTATGCTATATACCTTGGTCCGACAGGTGCGATTTACCCTGGTCTGCTAGGTGCGGTGATATATACCCTGGTCCGCCAGGTGCAATGACATATACCCTGGTCCACCAGGTGCGGTGACATATACCATGGTCTGCCAAGCACGATGACATATTCCCTAGTGCTCCAAGAAGGCCTTGGCAACCCCAAGTGCGGTAATGTATATACCGTGGCAACCTTGGGAAGGCCCTGGCAGCACTAGGAGTGATGATAGGTCCAAGCACTAAAGGCGAACTACTTAACATACTCAAAGCGCGATGACATAACCTGGCAAGACCGAGAAATCCTTGATAATCCAAAATACACCAAAGGACTTTGATAGAGTAAAGCCCTTGGTAATTCCAAAGACGATGAAATACTTCAAATGCTTAGCATTCTGCGGTGCGATGGATGACCAAGTCATCCCGCGATAGTCCAAAAAGGGATCACATATGCGGTGAGATGTATCATAAAACGTGGCATAGCATGCCCGGAATGAGATGACAATGACCTAACTATAGTTAGCAAGGTCAATAATTGCGATGAGCAATTCACATATATCATCACAAACCTGGTGACATAAACCCGAGCGATAACAAAGTTGCGGTACGCCATTTGCGTGCAACAACTGCCATATCAAAATGGTTATACTCTGAGTACAGATGCCTACCCAAAACATGAAATCACTTTGCATTGCACAAACATAGCACATTTTGTTCATCACAAAGATGACACCTATGAGATATATATAAGGTGAACTACTAAGCTCTACAGTTGCCTAATCACTATGAGATTAATGTTTTTGTTTCATGATTTGATAAATGGCCAAAGCAATGGCAAAAGAGAACCAATGGGAGCCCAGACTACTACAAACACACTTGGTCTAATAAGGCCTACTAGCACTATGTTCAGTCCAGTAGGCCTACTAGCTTTGTGTTCATCCTAAATATTCCACACAAGGGTAGGACTTTGTCGCGTACAAGCCAGTGGAGCAGCAATCAAAGGAATAAGAATTAGCAGATAACATACATCATCTTTTCATTAAATAATATGTCTTTATGAAGTACAAGTATAACACTTTATTCTTTATACTACTAATCCCTCATATGAGTGATCTTTCCTAAGCTCTGTCGTTGTGATCGAATATCTGATATCTCCTTATCCTCCTCCTCCAATTGGCATATTATCTTCTTCTGACGAGCAGCCTCATTTAGCAAATCATGCTGCTCCATGGAAGCCTTGGAAGCTAAGATTTCCCTACATGTCTCAAATGCCTTAGATCAGCAGGCGCAACCTCCTACTTGCGCTAAGATTCAAGGACAATATCCCCGTGAGACCGCTCAGACAATATGACAGCAGCCCCCTGCTCATGCTCTTCCCTAGTGGGATGCTCTGATACAACAACATATGGCCTTTGGGCGCAACCAGTTTCATCTAACAGACTCTCGGAGGGATACTTTGGCATTGTAGGTGTTGGCTGGTCATCTTGGTTGTCCTCGGTCTGGCCCACTGGACTCCTAGGGTGTTGCTCTTACTCAATCACAAGAGATTCTTGCTCTCTCATAGGTTCAACAAGCACAGAATCACCAACAATTAGGGCTGTTCACGGGTCGGGTTGGGTCGGTCTACTGGCATTTTTCCAACCAACCCAACCTGGTCGGTTTACCTAGAAATAAAACCGAAACCGACTCAGTACTAAGTAAAACCGACCTGGTCGGTTTGAATTGGTTTGGGTTGGTTTGGATCGGTTTTGTGCATGATTCTCTCGGTGTGAACGGTAAAGGATTCAAGTCTAACAAAGCAAAGGATGGATGCTTGAAAATTAAAAATGATTTGATGGATTAAAACTAATATTTTATATATAAGAAATTTTATATATAATATGTATATTTCTGAAATAAAGCTGAAATATATATATTTCCACAAATATATATCTGAAATATATCAGATATATATATATATATATATATATAATATCTGAAATATATTATATATATAATATATATCGGGTCAATTCGGTGTATGAAAACCAAAACCGAACCAAACTATCAGTTTATATTTTTTTGTAACCCGAAACCGACCGATATTGAAGAAAAACCGACTAACTCAGGTTGGATCGGATCGGATTGAAGAAAAACCGACCGATATTGAATAGCCCTACCAACAATGCCCTCTCCATCAACCCCCACACCCTCCAAGTTAATAGAATGCTTCTCAGGTGCCTTCTGCCCCTTGACAGGGTGTTGCAAAGACTTCAAGTCTTCCACTAAATGCCTGATCATCAGCACCGCAAAGATATATGTAAAACTTACATCGCGAAATCCCTGCGACAAAGCAAACAAGATGCATCCAGAAAAGATAAGCATAAAATATTCAAGAATCAAATAAACAACTGAATTACACATACCTCTTCACCCACATTGACCTCAGATAGAACTTGTAGGACTTTAGCCTGAAGGTGAGCCTCACTAGCATCTACCCGCTTCAACACAAATGACTGCAATAGCACAATTAGTACATAATAGCAGAAGAAACAATAAATTCAACCATAAATCAAACAAGAATCATATAAGCTTACCAATCTAGAACTTTCTAACTCCTTTGAGGACGGGGAGCAATCTTCTTCACTCTCCCATCAGTGATTGTAATGGTGACTACAGCAGGTGGAACCGGGACCGTTGATTGCACTGATTCCTTATCTGCCCCCTCCCCAACCTCAAGAGAAGGAACTAGGAGATCCTATACAGCTTCCTCAGAACGCTCTTGTCAAGCACTTCCAATCGGATTCTCCTTTGCTTGGAGCGTTGGAATGTGAGAGAGAGACTCTGATATACAAAATAGCCCCGGTACTGATGGCCAGAAAGACCTAGGCACCCTTGCTGCCCTGCACCTCTTCTGGGTAGTAGGACGGCTACCTTTGCCCTCTTCAACAGTAGGGAACTTACCCGTATGGACAGCACCCAAGAATTCCTGTTCCTCTGCATCAAATTGAAGAATGCCAGATCGGGAAGGGACTTCTTCCTGCCCCTGTTTAGCTACATGACCTGGTGGTGGGGCTATAACATGTCGAGGTTGGGGATCAACAACCATGAATAGCTACAACTCACCAAGAGGAGAGAAAAGGTACCTCCATTGCACAGATTTGTAGACATGTCATCATAGCCAAATTGGCGGAGTATCTGGTTAGGTCGGTAGACGGCCACTTGAGCCTCTCCAATATGATCCAGATATGTGATGACATCAGGCCAAAGAACAACTCGGTATGATCCAGGTCGGTAGACGGCCACTCCATTGCACAAATATGTATATCTCTATATAAATATATTTTGCAAAACAAATTTCAAACACATTTGAAATCCACTGCCAACAGTTTGGGTTTCCATCAGAGAGAGTGCATTCCTTGATCTTTCACTCTGTCTAACAAAGGGGATGATCCTATCACTATGATCACCCACTTAGGTGAATTCTCAGACTGTCCCAACATACCCAGGTTTTGACCCCCTCTAAGGATCTCACTAATTGGCATATCAAAGACAGTCTAATCTGACACCTAGTGCAGTACCATAATCTAGTCTATGGGTCAGGTGTAACATTATAGTTTTTCCCATCTATCTCTAAGGTCTAGGGCAATACTGGAATTTGGTCTGGTTCAGGGTTTCAAGAAAACCCACACTACTTGTACCTCAGGTCTCACCCTAGCAGCTGAAACAAGCCACCCCAACCAACTTGGCGGCACATCAATGTTAGCCTTGGCAGGACAAATCTCCCCAAATCTATGCAACGGCTATGAAGATTCTAAACTAACACGAGTCTCTTAAGTGTCCAGTTTAAGGGTATTACACAGAAACACACCAATATAACATGAATCAATTATGCACTTTATTCATTTACAATAAATGACAATATGTACATCAATCTGATTGGAGCTAAGGGCATATGCTGTCTAACAGCTCCCACTTGCACTTAGGTCCAATCGGGTACAAGCCGGAGTCCTATGCTTTCCACGTGTTTCCCAAACACTTTGTGTGTCAGTGGCTTAGTCAATGGGTCTGCTACATTTTTCGCTGATGCTACCTTCGGAATCAAGACGTCTCCTCTTCCAACAATCTCCCATAGTACATGGTACTTCCTCTCGATGTGCTTCGACTTCGAGTGGGCTCGTGGATTCTTAGCTTAAGCAATGTCTCTAGTGTTGTCACACAACAGTGGAATGGGTGATGTGCTGGATGGAAGTACTCCTAATTCCTGAATGAACTTCTTCATCCAAATGGCTTCCATGGCAGCTTCACTTGCGGCAATATACTTGGCCTCAGTTGTGGAATCTACGGTGGACCCCTATTTGCTGCTTTTCCAGCTAACTGCACACGATTCCATCATGAAGATATAACTAGATGTAGACTTTCTATCATTTGGGTTTGATTAGAAATCGGCATCAGTATACCCTAGGATTTGTAGTAAAGTATCATCGAATACCAAACAAAACTCTTTTGTCCTTCGAAGGTATTTTAGTATATTTTTCATAGCAGTCCACTGCTCCTGCCCTGGGTTAGATTGGTATCTACTTACCACACTCACTGTCTAAGCAATGTCAGGATGAGTGCACAGCATGACATACATGATGCTCTCTACGATTGAGAGGCATAAGGAATATTTTTCGTGCCCTCAATCTCTTTGGGAGTCTAGGGAGACATACCCTTGGAGAGAGTGACTCTGTGCTTGAAAGGAATATTTCCTTTCTTGGAGTTCTTCATACTGTATCTTTTGACAATCTTGTCAATGTAAGTAGACTGGGATAATCCTATTATCCTCTTCTATCTATCTCTATAGAGTCGAAGTCCTAAGATATAGGAGGTTTCTCCAAGATCTTTCATGGATAATTGCTATGAAAACTACACTTTCACCATAGTTAACTTTCCTACATCATTCCCAATGAGTAGAATGTCATCTACATACAGAACCAAGAACAAAACCTTATCCCCATTGGTCTTCCTATAAACACAGGGCTCATCCGGATTTTGCTCAAAGTCAAATTGTTTGATGGTAGAGTTAAATCGGATGTTTCAGCTCCTAGAAACTTGCTTAAGTCCATATATGGATCGATTAAGTTTACATACCAAGTGTTCTTGACCTACAGCAATGAATCGTTGCGGTTGCTGCATGTAGATATCTTCAATAAGATCTCCGTTCAGGAACGTGGTTTTGACATCCATTTGCCAAATCTCATAGTCATGGTATGCTACTATAGCTAGCAAGATCCTAATGTATTTAAACATGGCCACAGGCGAAAAGGTTCCTCATAGTCGATTCCCTCTTTTTGAGTGTACCCTTTCGCCACAAGATGAGCCTTGTAGGTCTCAACCTTACCATCATGGCCCTTCTTCTTCTTATAGATCCATTTGCAACCAATTGCTTTTACCCAGGGGGCGGATTTACTAGAGTCCAGATTCCATTGAGTCCATCTCAACTCTCATGGCATCTACCCACTTCAAGGAATTTATGTCCAACATAGCTTCCGTATAAGTCACGGGATCATCCTCATTGTTCATGGCTTCCATCAAGTAAATTTCTTGATCATATCCGTAACGAACTAGAGGCCTACAAACCCGGGTAGATCTTCTAGGTTGGTTAATTTTTGGAGCTTATGGAACATCTCTCACTACTCCTGGGCTCTCATCATCATGAACAACTTCCTAATGATGATCATCCAAGATGTAATCTTCCTCCAAGAAATGAGTATTTCGCCTGCAAAACACCTTTTGCTCCTTAGGGTCATAGAATAAACTGCTTACAAAGCCTTTTGGGTAACCTACAAATAGGCAACGACTGGTCTTGGATTCCAATTTATCAGCACATGTGTCAGACAACCCCAAACCTTTAAGTGTCTTACACTTGGTTTTTTTTTCGGTCCATAGTTCATAGGTAGTCTTAGGAACGGATTTGGTTGGAACCCGGTTCAGTACGTATATCGTAGTCTCCAATGCGTCCCCTCAAAATGATGTAGACAATTCTGAGTAGACAAGAAGTGTTCGGACCATATCTAATAGGGTCTGGTTTCTCCTCTTCGATACATCGTTTAATTGTGGTGTAGCAGGAGGAGCCAGTTGTAAAACAATTTCATTGTCCTTTAAGTGGTCCATGAATTCATCAGAGAGATATTTGCCTCCTCAATCTGATTGAAGGGTTTTAATATTTCTCCCCAACTATTTCTCAACCTCTTGTTTGAATTCTTTGAACTTTTCAAATGATTCAAACTTGTGTCTCATTAGGTACACATAACCATACCATGAATAATCATCGGTAAAAGTTATAAAATAAATGTGCTAGTTACATGTCCTAACATTCAGGGGATCACATAGATCAGTATGTATAAGGTCAACTGTGCTTGTAGATCTTTTAGGCTTTCCCATAAATGGCCATTTAGTCATCTTACCATGAAGGCAAGGTTCACAAGTTGGAAGATCTTCTACAGTTAGAAAATACAAATGACCATCCTTACCAATCTTGTGATACGTTCTAATTTAATATGGTAAAGTCGGTAATGCCATAGGCATGTGGGTATATCATTTCACGTGTTCTTTTCTTGGGGATATTATCCGATGTAGTTTTGGTTAAATTTGTTTCCAGATAAGGATGAAGTACATAGAGACCATTCTCAAGTTCTCCATATGCAAGGAATTTGTTATTCCTTTTGATAGTAATCACATTACTAAAAAGAATAGAATAACCATCCACACATAGTTTTGAAATAGAACAAATTTCTACTCAAATTGGGTACATAAAGACAATCTTTTAATGTAATAAATTCTTCTCTGAAATACAATTTTACAGTTCCTATAGTTGTAGCTGCAACATTTGCAGAAGTTCCCAAGTAAAGCATCACTTCCCCATCACTCAACCTTTTACTTATCTTGAACCCCTGTAATGTATTACATGCATGAGTAGAGGCCCCGGAGTCAATACACCAGGATGCAAAAGTAACAAATATATTGGTTTCTATGACAAAGGATTTGATTTTACCTTGTTTCTTGGTCTCCAGATATTGAGGGCAATTCCTCTTCCAATGGTCGGCCTATTTGCAAAAGTGACATGCATTTGATGCCTTGTCCTTCTTCTGCTTTTTCGGCTTACTAGTCTTTTTCTGAGGCTTTTACTTTGCCGTCCTCTTCTTCTTACCCAAATTGCCACATTCAACAAGCATGGCTATCGGTTTGTCCTTCTTAATCAGTTCTTTAGCCCTCTACAACATATTGTTGAGTTCTTGAAGGCTAACATTTAGCTTATTCATGTTGTAATTCATGATAAACTGATTGAAGGAGGGAGGCAAATAGTTTAAAATGGCATCGACTCTGGTGACATGATCTAACTCTAACCCGAGTGCCTCTACTTCATTAATGTAACCCATCATCTTAAGACAATGGTCATGAACCATCTAGCTCACGGTCATTTTAGCAGTCATAAACAACTTTAAGACCTTTTGCCGAGTAGAACGATTCTGCTCTTCATACATGGTCCTTAGACTATCCAAGATGTCCTTAGACACTTCGATCTGATCGAATTGTCTCTGTATTGGATTGCCGAGGGAGGCTATGATGTAGCACCGAGCAAGAGAGTTATTCTCTTTCCATTCTTGATACTCTCTCCTATGTGCCTCAGAAGCCCTATCACCTGGATAATCCAGAGCAGGGTTCTTAGGAACCTTGTCCAATTTCTCGGACGTTAATACCAGCATAAGGTTATAGAACTAGTCAGCATAATTTGAACCCTTAAGCTTATTATCGTCCAACAACTTGGCGAATTGTCTATTTGCCTTTTTTGTTAAAAGGCAACGTAGATTATTTTTCCTCAACCTAAATTGATTCATGTTTATTACATAGATATGGCTTTTAATCCATGTTCCATTTCCATTTGTTCATTTATGAGACTTCCCTCCTTTCTCAGTGATGGAGACTACGAAGTATGTCTCTAGAAATGTGGGAAATCACATACAATGCATGGAGCCAACTGTTTCAGCTGCATAATCCCACCACCTTCTGTAAAGGATCATATCCACTCATCTTATGAGATTTCCCTTTGGCCTCTGTCAAACAAGGTTCATTGCCATTTTAGGTTAAACCTTTCTGTATAGTAAGTGCTTACCCATCATATTCATGAATGCCAAGGTACCATGAGAGAGTTTTCCATTTTAGGATAGGCCCCTTCCACATCAATCTATGAGGCCCCTATCATCTTATGAAACAATCCAATAGACCCAACAGCAAATGGATAGCCCAATTTTATGGTGCATCTCTTCATTACTGAATGACCTATCTTCATGCTAATGATGGAAGGCCCTTAAAGAGTTCATCATATGAATCTCCCCATCACATGCACTTATATTTTATTGGAGGGAACGAATAATTATGCCCTAGTTCTTATTTAGGTCAAACCAAAGTGGCTCCCACTGAATTTCTTAAAGTCAGATTCAGATGGGCCCTAAACGGCTAGGGTTCTATACGGTTCCTCTTAGGGAAGAAGTTGAAGTGGGGCCCATCAAGAAGGGAGATCATCCAATGATCTTAAGGGCACCATGGCAATGATATGCATTCGGCCATGGTGTGTGAAAGAGACACTATCGAAATAATATGGGCCAAGTACTTATGGCCCATGTACGCAGCACATAACATAACATACATCACATGCATTCACATTCACATAATTGATCCAATCAATTAAATAACTATAAAACCCAAATAAAATTAAAACATTATCAGCCCATTACAGCCCATAATATTATCAAATAACATTATCTAGGTATATGGGCTGAACTGCAAAGTGTAGTTCGGCCCATATAGCATTTATGCTAATTTGGGCTAATGCAGTTTCAACATATTAAAACTGTGTTTTATAGAGGTGGGGCGAATTAAAACTTGAAGTGGGCCATCAAATCTTTGGCCAAAAATTGAATTTGGGTCAGAAAAATCAACCCCATCAAACAAAGAATCTAGTCCAACTAGTTTGGACCAAATCTGGTGCAAATCGGCCCATGTTTTGGTGACCAGTTCAAGATTTAATTCAAGATTAATGATCTGAAAAATAAATTAAATCTAGATAATCATAATTATCAAGAAAACTCAATCAGAGGGCTGCACTATGATAATCTTGGACATCCTGCAAACCAGCAAAGAAAAAATTAATCACAAATTGTAGAATTGTAATCTTCAAATCACAAATCGTAGATCTCCTATCTGCGAAATATTTTTCTCCTCCATTGCACGCTCCAGCAATCTCTAGATAAAATAAAATCGAAAAAACCTAATTTTTCTATTATTACATCACATTGAATCCTATACAATTTGTCTAAAATAAAAAAATATATATATTTACAGACCAAATTGAATAGAATAGCAGGTTGCACAAATCTTGGCACCAGAAAGAATCGATCTCCATCACATATGCAGCCCAAGAATTCAAGAAACATTCACAGAACAATTCCATAAAAATAATAGAACAATAAAGATTTATTTTTCAGACCATATGCCCAAAAATCTAGGAACCAATTCCCAGAAAAACTTCTATTTGCACAAATCAGGTAAAACGCCTTTTGCCCATTTGCACAGAGCCAGGTCTGGTTTAATTTGGTTCAAGATTGAACCTTTGGCTTTGATACTAATGTAGGGAAGAGAAATCCATCATATGGATGGCTGAACCATGCAGGAAGGCTGGGCAAAATTTCAAAAATTTCCTTCTCCCTTCCGGGAATCCTATTCCCAGTTTTAGAAAAACTGCATTTTTCAGGGATCGTTCCTAAAACAAACTGGACCAAATCTAAACCAAAGATTAGGGAGAGAGGTACCTGAGACGGAATCCACACAAATGCTCCTCATAATATAGGTGTTCATGCCCAAAGAGATTGCCAAATCCGTCCTCCACTAAAGGTAATACAGCTTAGGATGAGGCAGGGTCAGCAGGGAGGTTCTTCAGCAACAACCCCAATTCTTTAGTAAGAATCACGCCAAGGATGTGAGAACAGCTTCAAGATTATTTCTTTTAGCAAGAAATAATATCAAGATCAAATCTTGATCAGTCCAAGATGGAGATCGAATAGGGTAGGTGGCGGCAAGAACAGAGGGAGAAAAAGAAAAAAGAGAGTGCTCTCTGAGGAGAATTCACCCTCCTATTTATAATCTTCTTTTGGATCAACTTCCTAATCTAATTAGGAAAGAATTCCTTTGATTCAAATCTGTATTTGAATCTGTACTCTTAAATGGATAAGACTTTATCTTATCCATCAGCTAATCCTATTCTGATTATAAACCCAATTTGCCACCTTCTTATTTAATCTAATTAAATACCCAATTCGATGTGGGCTATTAAGGCCCATTAAGCTTTTAGGCTCACTTCCTTTAACTACTGGCTAATTTAGTTCTCTTTGTATGGCGTAGCACCCTAGCATTGATCTCCACAAAATCCATATGGGTTCAGCCCAGCCACTATTACAAGGCCTAGCTGAATAAACCCCTGAAGCCATCAATATGGGATCTTAGTGGGCCCAACATCTACAATAGATGGTCCTTGAGTCCAGCCACCGTATGAAGGCTTAGGGACTATGGACTTATGTGAGATTAGACCATCAAGTTTATTATCCCTAAATGGTCTTACACTTAACCTCTTAGCCCTCAATGATTAAACATTGCCTGACAAGAGGGGACCTTTCCCTCGACTACAAGGTGCAATGCTACACTCTCTACTCACATGGATACAAGGAATTAAAACCTTTTGTAAACAATTTAAAACCATAATATATATATGTATATCTCTATATAAATTATTTTCCAAAACAAATTTCAAACGCATTTGAAATCCACTGCCGGCAGTTTAGGTTTCCATCAGAGAGAGTGCATTCCCCAATCGTTCACTTTGTCCAACAAAGGGGCTGATCCTGTCACTATAATTACCCACTCAGGTGAATTCTCGGACTGCCCCAACATACCCAGGTTTTGACCCCGCTAAGGATCCTACTAATTGGCATATGAAAGACAACCGAATCTAACACATAGTGCAGTACCATAATCGAGTCTAGGGGTTAGGTGTAACTTTTCAGTTTTGCCCATTTGTCTCCAAGGTCCAAGGCATAACTAGAAAATGGTTTGGTTCAGCGTTTCAAACAAACCCACACTACATGTGCTTCAGGTCTCACCCTGGTAGTTGAGACAAGCCACCCCAACCAACTTGGTAGCACATTAGTGTCAGCCTTGGCAAGATAAACCTCCCCAAGTCTATCCAATGGCTGTGAACATTCTAAACTAACATGAGTCTCTTAAGAGTCCAGTTTAAGGGTATTACACAGAAATATACCATAATAACATGAATCAATTATGTACTTTATTCATTTACAATAAATGTCAATAATGTACATCAATCTGATTAGAGCTAAGGGCATACACTATCCAATAGCTCCCACTTGCACTTAGGTCCAACTGAATACAAGCCAGAGTCCCATACTTTCCACGTATTTGCTAAACACTTTTTGTTTGAGTGGCTTAGTCAATGGGTCTTCCTCTCGATGTGCTTTGACTTTGAGGGGGCTCGTAGCTCCTTAGCCTGAGCAATGGCTCTAGTGTTGTCACACAACACTGGAATCGGTGATGTGCTGGATGGAACAACTCTTAATTCTTGAGTGAACTATTTCATCCAAACGGCTTCCTTGACAGCTTCACTTGCGACCATGTACTCGGCCTCGATTGTGGAATCTGCGGTGGACCCTATTTGTTGCTTTTCCAACTAACTGCACAGGACCCCATCGTAAACATGTAACCAGATGTAGACTTTTTATCATCCGGGTTTGATTGGAAATAGGCATCGGTATACCCTAGGATGTATAATGAACCACCATTGAATACCAAACAAAACTCCTTTCTCCTTCAAAGGTATTTCAGTATGTTTTTCATAGGCTACCTAGTTTACCTGTCCTGGGTTTGATTGATATCTACTTACCACACTCATTGCCTGAGCAATGTCAGGCCGAGTGCACAGCACGAAATACATGATGCTCCCCATGGCTAAGGCATAGGAAACCTCTCTCATGCCCTCAATCTCCTCGGGAGTCTTGGGAGACATACCCTTGGAGAGAGTGACTCTGTCCCGAAAAGGAACATTTCTTTTATTAGATTTCTCTATGTTGTATCTCTTGATAATTTTGTCTATGTAAGTAGATTAGGATAATCCTATTATCCTCTTTGATCTATCTCTATAGAGTCGAAGTTCCAAGATGTAGGAGGCTTCTCCAAGATCTTTCATGGAGAATTGCTATGAAAGTCACACTTTCACTATAGTTAATATTCCTACATCATTCCAATCAGTAGGATGTCATCTACATACAGAGCCGAGAACGTAACCTTATCTCTCACTGTCTTCCTGTAAATACAGGGCTCATCCAGATTCTGCTCAAAGTCAACCTATTTGACGGTAGAGTCAAACCGGATGTTCCAGCTCCTAGAAACTTGCTTAAGTCCATACATGGATCGATTAAGTTTACACACCATGTATTCCTGACCTGCAACAATGAATCCTTGTGGTTGCTGTGTGTAGATATCTTCAGTAAGATCTTCATTCAAAATGCAGTTTTGACATCCATTTGCCAAATCTCATAGTCATTGTGTGCTGCTACAACTAGCAGGATCCTAATGGATTTAAGCATGGCCACAAATGAAATGACTTACCCATACTCCCTCTTTCTGAGTGTACCCTTTCCCTACAAGACGAGCCTTGTAGGTCTCAATCTTACCATCGAAGCCCTTCTTCCTCTTATAGAACCATTTGCATCCAATTGCTTTTACACCATGGGGAGGATACCCAGGTAGACCTTCTAGGTTGGTTATTATCTAGAGCCTGTGGGACATCTCCCACTACCCCTAAGCTCTCCTCATCAAGAACAACTTCCTAATGATAATTGTTCAGGATGTAATCTTCTCCAAGAAATGGGCATTTCAACTACAAAACACTTTTTGCTTTTTTGGGTCATAGAGTAAATATCCTACAGAGCTTTTGGGGTAGCATACAAATAGGCAACGACTGCTCTTGGATTCCAATTTGTTAGTACTTGTTATTTTAACATGAGCTGGACAACCCCAAATCTCCAAATCTCTTACACTTGGTTTCTTACTGGTCCATAAATGCATACCCCCAAAAGGATGTAGGTAGTTTCGAGTGTACGAGAAGTGATCGGACCATATCTAATAAAGTCTGGTTCCTCCTTTCTGACACACCATTTAATTGTGGTGTAGTAGGAGAAGTTAATTATGAAACAATCCCATTATCCCTTAAGTAGTCCTTGAATTCATCGGAGAGATGTTCACCTCCTCGATCTGATCGAAGGGCATTGATCTATCTCCCCAACTGTTTCTCGACTTCTTGCCTGAACTCTTTGAACATTTTAAAGGATTCAAACTTATGTATCATTAGGTACACGTAACCATACTGTGAATGATCATCGGTAAATGTTATAAAATAAACGTGCTGGTTACATGTCTTAACATTCAGGGGACCACATACATCAGTATGTATTAGGTCAAGAGTGCCTATAGATCTTTTAGGCTTACCTAAAAATGACTGTTTCATCATCTTACCCTAAAAGCAAGGTTCATAGGTTGGAAGATCTTCTATAATTAGAAAATCTAAAGGACCATCCTTTACCAACCTTGTGATACGATCTATGTTAATGTGGCCATGTCGGTAATGATACAGACACGTGGGATTAACTCTTTCACGTGTTCTCTTCTTGGGGATTATTTTTGACGTAGTTTTCAGTTAAGTTTGTTTCCAGAGAAAGATAGAGAACATAGAGACCATTCTCAAGTTCTCCGTAAGTGAGAAAATCAAATTTCTTCTTAAGTTCAGTACATAAAGACAATCTTTAAGTACAATGATTCATTCTCTAAAAACTAATTCTACAGTTCCTATGGTTGTATCTGCAACTGTTGTAGAAGTCCCCAAGTAGAGCATAACTTCTTCGTCACTCAGTTTTCTGCTTGTCTTGAACCCCTACAATGTGTTACATGCATGAGTTGAAGTCCTGTAGTCAATACACTAGGAAGTAGAAGTGACCAACAAATTGGTCTCTATGACAAAAGATTTGAAATTACCTGTTTCTTGGTCTCTAGGTACTGAGGACAATTCCTCTTCTAGTGGTCGGTCTGTTTGCAAAAGTGACAGGCATCCGATGTCTTGTCCTTCTTTTGCCTTTTAGGCTTGCTAACATTTTTCTGAACCTTTTTCTTTGTCTTCCTCTTCTTCTTGCCCGACTTGCCACCTTCAACAAGCATGGCTATGGGCTTATCCTTCTTTACCAGTTCTTCAGCCCTCTACAACATATTGCTAAGATCTTAAAGACTAGCATTCAGCTTAGTCATGTTATAATTATTATAAACTGATTAAAGGAGTGAGGCAAAGTTTAGGATGGAATCAACTTTGGTGATAGGATCAAGCCCTGACCCGAGTGCCTCTTGTTCATTGATGTATCCCATCATCTTTAGACAATGGTCATGAACCATTTGGCTCTTAGTCATTTTAGCAGTCATAAACAGCTTTAAGACCTTTCGCTGAGTAGAACGATTCTGCTCTTCATACATGGTCCTCAGACTATCCAGGATATCCTTGGACACTTCGATCTGATTGAATTATCTCTATTTATGATTGTCGAGGGAGGCTATGATGTAGCACCGGGCAAGAGAGTTATTCTCTTCCCATTCTTGATATTCGTTCCTACGGGCCTCAGAAGCCCTATCACCCAGACGATCCAGAGCAAGGTTTTTAGCAACGTTGTTCAATTTCTCGCATAAGGTTAAGGAACCAGTCAACATAGTTTGGGCCCTTAAGCTTATTATCATCCAACAATTTGGCGGATTGTCTATTTGCCATTTGTAATAAAGGGCAAAGCAAATTATTACTCCACAACCTGAAAATGGGCTAATGTAGTTTTAACTTGTCAAAACTGGGTTTTATAGGGTGGGCTGAATTGCATCTTGTAATGGGCCACCAAACCCCTAGCCCAAATCAGAATTTGGGGCTGAGAACAAACCTCCATTGAGCCACAGGTTCAGTCCAACCAGTTTGGACCAATCTCTGAGAACCAATTTCTCAAAAAACATTAAACTTGTACAAATCGGGTAAAACAGTTTCTGCTCATTTGTGCAAGTTCAGATCTGGTCCAGATTTGGTTCAAGACTTGAACCTAGCTTTGATACCACTGGAGGGATTTGAGATCCATCATATGGATGGTCGAACCATGCAAGGTGGCTGGGTGAAATCTCAAAATTTTCCTTCTCCCATCCGGAAATCCTATTCCCTAATTAAGAAAAACTACATTTTTCAAGGTTCATTCTTGAAACAAACCAGACCAAATTTGGAACCAAGATTAGGGAGAGTAATACCTGATACGGAATACACGCAAAAAGATACTCCTAATGTAGGTGTTACCGCCCAAAGAGGGTACCAAATCCTTCCTCCACTAAAGATGACACTACTTAGGGTGAGGCAAGATTAGCAAGAACCTCAGATTCTTTAGCAAGAATCGAACAGAGTAGTGAGCACAGCTTCCAGATTGTTTCTTCCACCGAGAAACAATATCAAGATCCAATCTTAATCACTCCAAGAAGTGGAGATCGAACAGGGTAGGGCGGCAAGAGCAGAGAGAGAGAGAAATGGAAGTAGAAAGCAGTAGAACTATGTGTGACATTTCCATTTCGCCCTCCTCTTTATATATAACCCTTAAAGAGTCAATCTCCTAATCTGATTAGGAGTTTCTTGATCCAAATCTTTATTTGGATTTAAACTCTTTAAGTGATAAGGATAATCCCTTATCTTATCTATAGATCAAGATCAACTACTCCTTATCAAAGTAGAAGTTTCCTGATCCAAATCTCTATTTGGATCTGGACTCTTTAAGTGGATAAGAGTTATCCCCTTATCCTTATCTACTGATCCATACCCAAATTCACCCCCTATTTAATTAATCCAATTAACCCAATTCAAAATGGGCTTTAGGCCCATTAAGCTTTCAGGCTCACTTCCTTTAATGCTGGCTAACTTGGCTCTCTTTATATGGCGTGGGACCCCATCATTGATCTCCACATAACCCATATGGGTTCAGCCTAGTTTCTGTTACAAGGCCTGGCCGAATTCACTATTGAATATAGTGAATCCCTGAGTGCATCAGTATGGGCTCTTAATGGGCCCAACATTTAGACTAAATGGTCATTGGGTCCAGCAATCTTGTGAAGGGCCAAGGACTGTGGGCAGATGTGAGATTAGCCCATCAAGTTTATTATCCCTAAATGGTCTTACACTTATCCTCTCAGCCCTTAATGATCAAACACTGTCCGGTAAGAGAGGACCTCTCCCTCGGCTGCAAGGTATAGTGTTGCAGTCTCTACTTACATGGATCCCAAGAATTAAAACCTTTTGTAAACATTTTGTGAAACCATAATATATATGTATATCTCTATATAAATATATTTTGCAAAAACAAATCTCAATAAGTTTGAAATCAACTGTCGACAGTTTAGGTTTCCATCAGAGAGAGTGCATTCCCCGATCACCCACTCAGGTGAATTCTCAAACTGCCCCAACATACCTAGGTTTTGACCCCCGCCTAGTGCAGTATCATAATCGAGTCTAAGGGTTAGGTGTAATTTTTCAGTTTTGCCCATTTGTCTCCAAGGTCTAGGGCATAATTGGAAAATAATCTGGTTCAGAGTTTCAAACAAACCGACGCTAAATGTGCTTCAAGTCTTACCCTAGCAGCTGAGACAAGCCACCCTAACCAACTTGGCAGCACATTAGTGTCAGCCTTGGCAGGATAAACCTCCCTAGGTCTATCCAACGGTTGTGAAGATTCTAAACTAACACAAGTCTCTTAAGAGTCTAGTTTAAGGGTATTACACGGAAACACACCATAATAACATGAATCATCTATGTACTTTATTCATTTACAATAATTGTCAATAATGTACATCAATCTGATTGGAGCAAAGGGCATACACTATCTAACACTAATACCTCAGACTAGCAATTAGGGGTCGTGCCCAGCACTGGCTTGGATGACGATGGAGCATTCCATGCACAGAATGGCCATTCGGATGGATTGGTGCGCGCCTTTGCAGGGTCGAGGGGTTCAAACCGATGGGTCATGGTGAAGGAACCCATTGGTCTGCTCGGGGCATCGATTCGTCTTCTGAGGGCATGCGCCCGATGGCGCAGTGTAACTGGACTACAGAAGCGGAGGCCTCCACTGCCGTTGGATTTGACCTGATCTGGATCGTTGCTTGAGGGTCATTTCGTCTTCTGAGGCCGGGCGTCGGGTGGCACATTACGGTTGATAGGCAGAGGCAGTGGATTCGGCACGATCTAGACCATCCATTTTCCTATAAATAGGAGCCTTAACTACGACTTTCTTCGTCATTTGACACTAGGAAACCTCATATTTAAGTGAACCACTGGTCCCAGACCTTCGATTTTCTAGCACACCTTGTCTTCCTCCTACCCTTCATCTTTTGGTAATTCTTTTCACCGTGTCTCATTCTGATTCTGGCTTGGAGTGCTGTGAGCTTCCGATTAGCTCAGAAGGGAGTTCGCCTTCGACTTCTTCCCTAGGTTCCTCGGTAGCCATCCCACTAGGCGGGAGGTGATGGTGCTAAAGGAGAGGATTGCCTTTGGGGGTACCAAAGGGAGTCGCCGAACAGTGACCCTCCCTGTGAGAGTGCCGCATCAGTGACGCCGAAGGAGCCGGAGGGGTCCCCCCAAGGTGAGGGGGAGGAGATCCGGATCTCACCCCTGGGATGGTGGCCAAAAGTGCTGCCCAAGGGGTGGCTAGGGCTGGTCTACCCCATTCGGAGTTTGATAGTGCTCTAGACGTGAATAAGATTAAGTCCTTGGCTGGGCAGTACTTCATACCTCAGACTTACACCATTAGAGTGTTCGATGTAGGTGATCGGCAATGGACTCCTGAGGAGGGGGAGATCTGCATCTACCAAACACTTCCTCCAATTCGGCCTTAGATTACCCCTTCCCCCTTTGGTCTCTAGGTTGTTGAGGTGGTATGGGATCACCCTCAACCAATTAGTACCCAATGTTCTTAGGACCATGGTCGCCATGCTGGTGGTGGCTCGACTTCAGGGGTGGGGCTGACGCCAAAGCTCTTTCGAGCAATATTCGTGTCGAGGAAGCACTATTCTCAGGCCGGCATGTATTACTTCCAGCCTTGTACGACTAAGCTCGTAGACAACCCTTCATCCATCCACAATTGGAAGAGTAAGTTCTTCTTCTTATCTTGCCCCGAGGGTTGGTCTTTCAAGTCGGGATGGGGAAAGGCTTACTCGACAGGTGGAGAAGAGTCCCCCCTACTTCGAGATGACGAGGCTGCTGATCTAGCTCACCTACTCATGCTGGGGAGAGTCCGAGCCCAACCCTTGGTGGAGGAGGACCTCCCGCTGGTGTTCACGGGGCTCAGTCCTTCTCCCCTTGGTAGAAGAGGTGTTGTAGTTTTTTAACACATTCCCTTCATCTTCGGCTTGTTGTACTGACGTCTTCTTGTTTATTTGTAGAGGTACCCATGGACGCCAAGAAGCTCTTGGTAGAGAATGAAAGAATGGTAAGATCCATCATATGGACGCCAAAATGGTTGCGGAACGGGTGGGCGAATTTCAAAAATTTCATGCCATTCTTCCAACTGGGAATCACATTCCCCGAATTATCTGGGATTTATCTTGAATCAAAACTGAACCAATTCTGAACCAAAAGAGAAGGGAAGGGATATACCTGATCCAGAGAAGTAGTATCTCCCAACGTTGGTGTTCACGCCCAAAGAAAATCCGAAGAACTGCTCCCACTGAAGATGACACAGCGATGATGAAGCAGAACCAGCAGTATTCATCCAACAAACCAGGTTCTTCTGAAGAACTCGATGGAAGCAGAGAGCACCATAGAAAATCAAGAACTTTTTCTTGATCTTCCTTCACAGAGAACTCGAACTGGCAATAGATGGCGGCGGCTGCTGGAGGAGAGCGCTAGAGAAGAAGATGGTGAACTGCTTTTCTCTTCTCAAGGGCTTCTGAGATCCTATCTCAAGAATGTAGTGTAATCTGCGAAATCCTTAGGGTTCGAATTCTTTGTTTCTCCTCTTTCTTTGTGATTAAGAAACCTCCTAATCTCATTAGGAGTTATCCTAATCCAAATCTGTATTTGGATAAGAAGTCCTCTTAATCCTATCTGCAGATTAGATCAGACCACTCCTGATCTTATCAGAAGGTTACCAGATTCAAATCCTATTTGAATTTTGTCTCCATGAGTGGATAGGGTTAATACCCAATCCTTTTTGGCTTAACCTAATCTCAAATCCGCCCCTTTAAGTGACTGATCAAATCAGCCCAGTTCGAAATGGGCTTTAGGCCTAATATGTATTAAGTGCTCAATAGGCTTCCAAAATTGCTGCCCAGTTGGGCTTCTTTGTATGGAGTGGGACCCAAGCATTGATCTACACATCAGCCACATGGGTTCGGCCCAGCCTTTGTTACAAGGCCTAGTTGAATTCACTGGAAAACCCAATGAACCCCTTGAGCCCATCACATGGACTCTATGGGCCCAACACTTACACTAAATGGTCATTGGGTCAAGCCATCTTATAAAAACCCAGGGACTGTGGACAGATGCAAGATTAGCCCATCAAGTATAACCCTAAATGGCCTTACACTCAACCTCTCAGCCCATAATGATCAAACACTGCCCGACAAGAGAGGACCTATCCCTCGGCTGCAAGGAGCAGTGTTGCACTCTCTACTCACATGGATCCCAGGAATTAAAACCTTTTGCAAACATTTAGAAACCATAATATATATACTATTATATCTCATATAGAATATATTTTCCAAAACAAATCTCAACGATTGAAATTGGTTGTCGGCAGTCTTGGTTTCTATCAGAGAGAGTACATCCCCGATCATTACCTTTGTCCGACAAAGGGGCTGATCCTATCACTATGATCACCCACTCAGATGAATTCTCAGACTATCCCAACATACCCAAGTTTTGACCCCCGCTAAGGATCTCACTGATTGGCATATCAAAGATAGCCCAATTCGACACCTAGTGCAGTATCATAGTTGAGTCTAGGGGTCAGGTGTAACTTTCTAGTTTTGCCCATCAATCTTCAAGGTCTAGGGAAATACTGGAAATCTGGTCTGGTTCAAAGATTCAAGTAATCCTATACTGCATGTGCCTTGGGTCTCACCCTGGTAGCTAAGACAGGCCACCCCAACATTTGGCAGCACACTAGTGTCAGCCTCGGCAGGATAAATCTCCCCAGACTTATCCAACGGCTGTGAACGTTCTAAACTAACACGAGTCTCATTAAGTGTTCAGTTTAAGGGTCTTACATAGAAACATACCACACAACATGAATCAAACATGCATTTTATTCATTTACACTAAATGCCAAAAGTACATCAAAACTGATTGGAGCTAAGGGCATACAAAACTGTCTAACAGAGAAGGCACAGGCCAAGTAGAGGGCACTGAAGGGATGAGAGATCCATCATATGGATGAACAAACCCAATAGGAAGGTTGGGTGAAATTTCAAAAATTTCTTTTCTCCCATCCGGGAATCGCATTCCATAATTTAGAAAATTGCATTTTCAAGGTTCATTCTTGAAACCAAAACCAGACCAGATCTGAAACCAATAGGAAGTGAGGGATATACCTGATATGAAGTAACAGTAACTCCCAAAGCAGGTGTTCACACCCAAAGATAAAACCAAAACCCGCTTCCACTGAAGATGACACACAGTGTGTAGTGAAGTAGGATCAACAGGGTGGTTCTTCAATAATAATCTGAATTCTTCAGCAAGAATCGGGCAAGGGCTGGTGAGCATGCTTTTAAATTGTGGGGAGCATGCCTTTAAATTGTTTCTTCTACCAAGAAACAATATCAAGAACTCTTCTTGATCAGATCCACAAGTAGAGATCGAACTGGGTAAGGGCGGCAATAATTGTGAAGAATTCTGCAGTTTGTTGTTGTCTCTATAATCTGAAAAATTCACCCCCTATTTATAGCCTTCTCTAGATCATCCTCCTAATCTAATTAGGAGGAAGTTTCCTAATCCAAATCTTATTTTTGGATCTGGACTCTTAAATGGATAAGACTTATCTTATGCTTTAGCTAATCCTAATCAGTTTATAACTGAATTATCCCCCTTTTAATTAACTAACTTAAGCCAAGTTCGAATTGTGCCTTAGGCCCATTAAGCTTGTATGCTCACTTACTCTTAACCTGCTGCCTATTTGGCTCTCTTTGTATGGCGTGGGACCCTAACATTGATCTACACATCAGCCACATGGGTTCAGCTAGCCTTTGTTACAAGGCCTGGCCGAGTTCACTATAGGAGACAGTGAACCCTTGAGCCCATCACTATGGAATATTCATGGGCCCAACATTTACACTAAATGGTTCTTGGATCTAGCCACCTTATGAAAACCCAAGAACTATGGGCGGATGCAAGATTAGCCCATCAGGTATTACTCTCAATGATCTTACACTTAACCTTTCAGCCCATAATGATCAAACACTGCCCGACAAGAGAGGACCTCTCACTCGGCTATAAGGTACAGTGTTGCACTCTCTACTCACATGGATCCTGGGAATTAAAACATTTTGCAAACATTTTGAAACCATAATATATATATATATATATCTTTATATAAATATATTTTACAAAACCAAATTTCAGCGTTTGAAATCAACTGCCGACAGTTTAGGTTTCCATTAGAGAGAGTACATTCCCCGATCATTCATTTTGTGCTACAAAGGGGCTGATCCTGTTACCATGATCACCCACGTAGGTGAATTCTTGGACTATCCCAACACACCCAGGTTTTGACACCCTCTATGGATCTTACTAATTGGCATATCAAAGATAGCCCAATCTGACACGTAGTGCAGTACCATAATCGAGTTTAGGGGTCGGGTGTAACATTCCAATTTTGCCCATCTATCTCCATGGTCCAGGGCAATACTGGAATTTGGTCCAGTTTAGGGTTTCAAGAAAACCCACAATGCATGTACCTCAGGTCTCACCCTGGCAGCTGAGATAAGCCACCCCAACCAACTTGGTAGTACATCAGTGTTAGCCTTGGCAGGATAAATCTCCCCAAATCTATCCAACAACTGTGAAGATTCTAAACTAGCATGAGTCTCATAAGTGTCCAGTTTAAAGGTATTACACAGAAACACACCACAATGACATGAATCAATTATGTACTTTATTCATTTACAATAGATGTTAAAAGATATATCAATCTGATTGGAGCTAAGGGCATAACTGTCTAATAATGCATTTAACCATAGTGTTCAAAAGAGCCACTATCGAAATGACATGGGCCAAGTGCTTATGGCCCCTGTATGTAGCATATCACATCACATACATCACATGCATGAACATCCACAATTGATCTAATCAATTTAAAAAGTATAAAACCCATAATTAAAATTTAAAACCTTTTCAGCCAATTTAAAGCCCATAATATTATCAAATAATACTATCTAGGTATATGGGCTGAACTACAAAGAGCAGTTCGGCCCATATAGCATTTATGCTGAATTGGGCTAAAGCAGTTTTAAAAAATTAAAACTAGATTTTACATAGGTGGGCCAAATTGCATCTTGCAATTAGCCATCAAACCCTTGGCCCATTTAAGAAATTTTAGGGCTGTGAACAGCCCCCATTGAACCACAGATTCGGTCCAACCAGTATGGTCCAATCTGGGTCGAATAGGTCTATGGTTTGGTGTTTAATTCAAGATCCAATTCAAGAAGATGATCTGAAATTAAATATGGCTAATAAATGACAACCAATGATCAGAAAATAAACAAAATAGTGGGTTGTTCATGTGGATCCAAACCTGCAAGAAAAAGATTGGTTGCAACTTGTAGATTTGATTTCTGCAAATCATAGATTGCAGATTTCTCATCTGCGCAAATGTCTTCTCCTCCACTGAACCAGCTTCTTCTTCCAATGAAATAAAATAGGAAAAAGCCTAATTTTTCTATTAATTTACATCATAATCAAATCTTATACATTTTGTCTAAGGAATAAAACAAAATATTTACAAATAAAGAATGAATAGAATATAGCAGTTGCGCAAAAGATTTCGATCTCTACCATACGAATAGGCCAAAATTCAAGAAATATAAACAGAATAATTCTAAATATATTGCAAACTTACAAAGATTTAATTTTCAGATCATTCGCTCAAAACTAGGAACCTATTTCCCAGCAAAACTGCAAACTGTGCAAATCAGGTATAATGGTTTCTGTCGATTTGCACAGATCAGATCTGGTTTATTTTTTGTTCAAGAATTGAACCTGGCTCTGATACCACTGAAGGGATGGGAGATCCATTAGATGGATGCCCGAACCCTGCAGTAATTTAGAAAACTACATTTTCAAGGTTTGTTCTTGAATCCAAAACCGGACTAGAACTGAAACCAAAAGATAATGAGGGATATACTTGATATGAAGTAACAATAACTCCCTACGCAGGTGTTTACGCCCAAAGAAAAGACCAAAACCTACTTCCACTGAATATGGCACAATGTGTAATGAAGCAAGATCAGTAGGATGGTTCCTCAGCAAGAATCGAGCAAGGGCTGGTGAGCACGACTTCAGATTGTTTCTTCTACCAAGAAACAATATTAAAAACTCTTCTTGATCAGATCCACAAGTGGAGATCGAACTGGGTCAGGGCAGCAGGAACTGGGGAAGAGTTTTGCAGTTTGATGTTGTGTTGTAAAATCTGAAGAATTTTCCCCCTATTTATAGCATTCTTTGGATCAGACTCCTAATTTAATTAGGAGAGTTTCCTAATCCAAAATCTTATATTTGGATCTGGACTCTTAAATGGATGACTTATCTTATCTTCAGCTAATCCTAATCAGTTTAAAAACATAATTCGCCCCTTTTTAATTAACTAACTTAAGCCTAGTTCGAATTGGGCCTTAGGCCTATTAAGCTTATGTGCTCACTTACTCTTTAATCTACTGCCAACTTGGCTCTTTTTGTATGGCGTGGGACCCTAACATTGATTTATACATTAGTCACATGGGTTCAGCCTAGCCTCTATTACAAGGTCTGGCCGAATTCACTGTAAGAGACAATGATGCCCTGAGTCCAAAACCATGGGCTCTTAATGGGCCCAACATTTACACTAAATGGTTCTTGGATCCAGCCACCTTATGAAAACCCAAGAACTGTGGGCAAATGCAAGATTTGCCCATTAGGTATTACCCTCAATGGTCTTACACTTAACCTCTTAGCCCTTAATGATCAAACACTACCCAACAAGAAAGGACCTCTCCCTCGGCTACAAAGTGCAGTGTTGCACTCTCTACTCACTTGGATCCCGATAATTAAAACCTTTTGCAAATATTTTGAAACCATAATATATATGTATATCTCTATATAAATATATGTTTTGCAAAAACAAATCTCAACGTTTGAAATCAACTGCTAGTAGTTTAGGTTTCCATCAGAGATAGTGCATTAGCCGATCATTCACTTTGTCTAACAAAGGGCTGATTCTATAACTATGATCATCCACTCAGGTGAATCCTCAGACTGCCCCAACATACCCCGGTTATGACCCCCTCTTAGGATCTTACTGATTAGCATATCAAAGATAGACCAATGCGACACCTAGTGCATTACCATAATCGAGTCTAGGGGTTAGATGTAACTTTTCGGTTTTGCCCATCTATCTCCAAGGTCCAAGGCAATACTGGAAATTGGTCTGGTTCAGGGTTTCAAGAAAACACACACTGTATATGGCTCAGGTCTCACCCTGGCAACTGAGAAAGCCACCCTAACCAACTTGGTGGCACATCTGTGTTAGCCTTGGTAGGATAGACCTCACCAGATCTATCAAATGGCTATGAAGATTCTAAACTAACACGAGTCTCATAAGTGTCCAGTTTATGGGTAAAACCACATAAACACACCACAATGACATGAATCAATTATGTACTTTATTCATGTACAATAAATGTCAAAAGATACATCATTCTGATTAGAGCTAAGGGCATAACTATCCAACAGGCTCAGGCCCAAAAGAAGGGTAGAGGGC
Organism: Nelumbo nucifera; assembly: GCF_055504915.1. Taxonomy (NCBI): domain Eukaryota; kingdom Viridiplantae; phylum Streptophyta; class Magnoliopsida; order Proteales; family Nelumbonaceae; genus Nelumbo; species Nelumbo nucifera. Next base: position 43,144,911 of record NC_142654.1, read on the forward strand.
AAACTCCGCAGGGCCTGGCCGATGAGAAGCCCGTAAGGAGGTCGGCAGATTGTGCGAAGAGGTCCACGGAAGGGGTCAAAACCAGTCAGACGAGGTTGGTTCCTACGACTAAGACTAGGAAGAAGAGGACAGCCGAGGGGATACCAAAGGGGTAGTAGCCAACAAAGGTGGCTCATCAAGAGCGCCCTGTCAGGGGTGCTACGTAGAAGAAGCCTCCTACAATGGGGTACCCCGGGGGGACTACATCTGTCCCCACATCCTTGCAAGGGGCTGCCAAAGAGGCCAGGCATCCCACGAAAGGTTTTTGCCCACAGTGGTCCGTCCACGAGGGGGATTCTATTATAGAGAAGGGGGTCGGGAAGGCCTTGATTAGCAGGGCGATTCTATAGAGGGATCACTTCGAGATGATGTAGAGTGACCCCCAATTCGCTTACAACGAAGGGCTCTACCATGTGGCCGAGGTATGTTCCTTGCCCTTTTCTCTTCATGATTTCCCCTTTTTTTCTTGTGGCATTACTGATGGCACTTGATGCAGGTCTGCCACAACTTTTTCGGCCTAGGAGATCGAATGGACCTCATCTTAGAGCACTTGGAGAAGATTAACGAGAAGTTCTAGGTGAAGGCTGCCACTGTTGAGAGCAGCCGAGACAAGTTCATGGCTGCCCAAAAGGACATGCAGTAGCTCCGAGTGACCCTAGAGGACGATCTGAAGGTCGCGAAGGCTTGCCTCGACAAGCTGCAGGAGGCATTGAAGACATCTGAGGAGGAGAGGGCTCATCTCGACAGCCTCTCCATAGAGTCCATCTGGAGGGCGAAGTGGGACGAGGAATGAGCAACTAAGGCAGACATACAAACGGTTGAGGCTGAGAAATAGGCGGCCGAGGCGAACAGGCGGGCATCTGAGGCTAAGAGGCGGGTGGCCAAAGTGATGGAGACTTTCAAGCGGTCTCACTTGTACCAGAATTCCCTCACTGAGTATGCTTCTATGAGCTATCTGGAAGGGATTGAGGACATGAAGAGGGTCGTCCAGCAAGTGATGCCTGAGTTCGATGTTGATGGGCTAAAGGTGATCCCTTTCTTTCTATAATGAAAGAAAGTGATGCTCGAGTTTGAAGTATAATGAAAAATCAGGCATTAAGAGGGTTGTCTAGCAAGTGATGCCCGAGTTTGAAGTATAATTAAAAATCAGGCATTCTTTTTGTACATTGTGTTCTTTTTATTCTGTGCATTGTGTTCTCCCTTTCTTTCTTCTTTCTTTACTTCTTCTTTCTTCTTTCTTCACCGAGGGGTCCCTGCCCCTTCCAACGATGAGACCACAAGGCACACAAAAAGTAACTTGTGCTGGCTCATTATATGCACACCTTAGGTTGTAAGGAGGGAGAGGCTGAGGTAGAGCCACGCGACCGAAGTGCGGCTACCTAGCCTAATTCCCTCTAAGTGTTCACTTAGGCAAGGTCGAGGTGGCCTACTGAAATGTGGGGGAGAGGCTGAGGCAAAGCTGAAGCTTGCCTGGCTCCCTTCCTCCCATGGTTGCTTTGGAAAAGCCAAGATGGCTTGTTGAACTGTGGGGGAGGGGCCGAGGCAGAGCCGAAGCTCGCCTGGCTTCCGTCTCTCTGAGTGGTTATTTCGACGAAGCCATGGTGATGCTTTGAGGAGGTTGGGGTCTTGAGCCGAGACGAACCGCCAAGTTAGTCGGGGTTGCTGCCTTTAGTTAATCACTCTAAGTGTATATGACCAAGAGGCCATCGGCTACCGAGGCAGGCAGTGAGGCGTGTGAGGTCTCACATGCCTCGACTGTCCTGGGGTAATTTGGTGAGGTGTTAGGGTGTTTGTTATTAGTAATATGCCCTGGCAACGGTCCGACACGAGCGCATGGTCCTCGAGAGAGGCTATGTGTCTCAGCCAGTCGTGAAGCCGAGGGGTCTTAGAGACTTAGTGAGGGCATGCGCTAAGCTTTGAGACGAAGAGGAACTTTACTTCATTCATTCATTACTTCATCAAAAAATTACACTCATCTGTAGTACACCCGGAGGTTCTCTGAGTTCCACGTCCGAGGGATGGGTCTTTCATCTAAATGTTCCAAATGAAAGGTGTAGGAGCCAACGACTTGCTTGATCCTGTAGGGGCCTTCCTAGTTGGGGCCCAACTTTCCCACACCGGCTTCGGGGACCATGACCTTCCTGAGGATCAGGTCTCCCTCTCGGTAGCATTTTTCTTTCACTTTTGAGTTATAGTAGCGGGCCATTCTTTGCTGGTAGGCAGCCACCCTGATTTGTGCCTGCTTTCGAGCTTCTTCCAGCAGATCCAGGTTTACTCTAAGTGCTTCGCTGTTCTCGGCTTTGCTACAATTCGGAGCGTCGGTTGGACGATCTCTGCTGGGGTAACTGCTTCCCTACCGTAGGTCAGGTCGAACGGGGTCTCTCCCGTGGCCATCCGAGGTGTGGTTCGGTATGTCCAGAGGACGCTGTTTAGCTCATCAGTCCATAAGCCTTTGGCTCAGTCTAGTCTGGTCTACAGTCCATCCAAGATTGTCCTGTTGGTAACCTCGGCCTAGCCGTTTGTCTGGGGGTAGCCCACCAAGGTGTATTACTGCTTGATGCCGAGGTAGGCACACCACTCCTGAAACATGGCATTTTCAAATTGCTTCCCGTTGTTGGTGACTAGCATGTGGGGGAGGCCAAAGTGGCAAATAACGTTCTTCCAGAAGAAGCTCTGAACTGCTAGGGTTGTAATGGTAGCCAGGGGTTCGGCTTCTACCCACTTGGTGAAGTAGTCCACAGCGACGACGAGGTATTTCCTACCCCCTGTTGCTTGAGGAAAGGGGCCGAGGAGGTTCGTCCCCCACTTGGCAAAGGGCCAAGGGCCAAGGGCTACTAAGAGCCGAGAGGGTGGTGGCTGGCTAATGGCACAAGTTGGCATGTCTCTGGCATTGGTCACACTTCCGTACCAGCTCAACTGCATCTTTATGAAGGGTTGGCCAAAAGTACCCCCTGCCTTAGTGTTTTTTGGGCTAGGGCTCGGCCATCGAGGTGGTTACCGCAGATGCCTTTGCGAATTTCTCAGATCATGTATTCGCCCTCTTCTTGACGGAGGCATCGGAGGTAAGGCACAGTGAAGGATCTTCTGTACAATTTTCCCTCCATTAGGGTGTAGTGGGCTTGCTAATGTCAGAGTCACCTTGCTTCATTCCTATCATTGGGTAACCACTCTGTCAATAGGAAATCAATGATAGGGTCCATCCATGATGGTTCAACCTTTACTGGGAGCACCTGGGCTTCTTCTATAGAGGGTCGAGGTAGCTTCTCCACGCGGATAGTGTGACCAAGGGTTGTGGTGCTTGCCAATTTAGAAAGGGCATCGGCTCTTGCATTCTTGGCTCGTGGGACCTGCTACAGGGAGAAGATTGGGAAGTGGAGGGCCAGTTCTTGGACTTTGGCGAGGTACTTGAACATTCTTTTCTCTTTGGCCTCGTACTTGCCATTAACTTGGTTTACCACCAGTTGCGAATCACTGAAGGGTTCGGCATGTAAGGAAACGAGGTCCTTGGCAAGCTACAAACCAGCGAGGAGGGCCTCGTACTCGGCTTCATTATTGGATGCAGAGAAGTCGAACCTTAGCGCATACTCTATGATTGTGTTGTTTGGGGTGAGAAGGATGAGCTCTGCTCTACTTCCTTTGGCGTTGGATGAACAGTCCATAAAGAGTGTCCACTTGGGGTGAGTCCCCTCGACTGGGCGATCCTCTTCAACATCTTCGGGGGCTCGGCTGAAGGTGCATTCTGCTACAAAGTCTGCTAGGTCTTGTGCTTTGATGGCAGGCCTCAGCTCGTACTGTATGTCAAATTCAGACAGCTCGATGGCCCATTTGGTCAGGCACCCTGAAGTCTCAGGTTTGGTGAGGATAGACCTAAGGGGCTGGTTTGTCAGGACCGTTATAGTGTGAGATTGAAAGTACGGCCTGAGCTTTCTAGCCGAGACTACAAGGGCGAAGGCCAACTTTTCCACTTCAGGATATCTGGTTTCGGCATTGCAGAGGACATTGCTGATGTAGTATATCAGCTTCTGCATTCCGTCTTCTTTTATTAGTACTGAGCTGACTGCCTCGTCCTCGGCCGGTAAGTATAGATAGAGGGTTTCTCTTGGGGCCGGCCAAGCGAGGAGGGGAGGTGAGGCGAGGTAGGCCTTTAGCTCGTCAAAGGCCCGCTGGCATTCTTCCGTCCACTGAAATTCCTTCAACTTTTTGATGGCGCGGAAGAAGGGAAGGCAGCAGTCAGCCAACTTCGACATGAAGCGGTTGAGAGCAGCTATTCAGCCTATAAGTCTCTGAGTCTCCTTCACAGACCGAGGGGGTGCCATGTCTAGTATGGTTTGTATCTTGTCAGGGTTGGCCTCGATGCCTCTTTGAGTAATGACGAAGCCCAAGAATTTTCCTGAAGTGACGCCAAAGGCACACTTGCTAGGATTGAGTTTCATGTTGAACTTCCATAAGGTGTTGAAGGTCTCGGCCAGGTCCGAGGTGTGCATCTCGGCTTTCAGGCTCTTTACCACCATATCATCTACGTAGGCTTTGACATTCCTCCCCATTTAATCTTTAAACACCTTGTTAACAAGGCGCTGATAGGTGGCCCCTGCATTCTTGAGGACAAAAGGCATCACTTTATAGTAGTAAGTGATGTGCTCGGTGATGAATAAGGTCTTCTCTTCGTCCTCTGGGTGCGTCTTTATTTGGTTGTATCCGGAGAAGGCATCCATGAAGCTAAGTAGCTCGTACCCTGCAGTGGCGTCAATGAGGTGGTCTATCCTCGGTAAAGGAAAACTGTCCTTCGGGCAGGCTCGGTTGAGGTCTGTAAAGTCAATACAGATCCGCCATTTCCCGTTAGCTTTCTTCACCAAAACCACATTTGACAACCAGTTAGGGTAATGTACCTCTCGGATGAAGCCGGCATCAAGTAGCTTATCAACTTCCTCTCCTATGGCCTTCCATCACTCCGGTGCAAACTTCCTCTTCTTTTTCCGAATTGCCCTAGAAATCGGGTCCATGCTCAGCCTATGAGTAATGACCGAAGGGTCAATTCCGGGCATATCAACGGCAGACCAAGCAAAGATGTCAGCATTAGTTTTGAGGAAACATACCAGTTCGGATAGGCGTTCAAGGGGAACGTTGGACCCGACGTGGACTGTCTTCTTGGGGTCTGCCTCATCTTAGGGGGACTGAGATGAGGTCCTTTATCGGCTGGCCTCAGCTCGCTGGCTCCTCCCTGAGGTCGAGGCCCTCCAGTGATAGGGCCTCCTTGTTCTTACCCTTCAGCGTTGCCACATAGCACTGGTATGCATTTGCTGGTTCCCACGAACAACTCTGACGCCGTGCTTGGTGGGGAATTTAAGGGCTAGGTGGTAGGAAGACATGGTTGCCCCTAGTGTGTGAAGGGTTGGCTTCCCCATTATTGCATTGTAAAGGGAGCCAACCTTCACTACTAGGAACTCATGCATCCAAGTCACCTGGTCCGGCTCAGTCCCTACCATGATGGGCAGGGTGATTTTTCCCTCCGGTTTGATAATGCTACCGAAGAAGCTGACGAGGGGGGCGTTGGCGGGCTAGAGCCGCTCGAGCGTGAGCTTCATTCTTTCGAAAGTGTCATAGAAGAGGATGTTGGCTGAAGAGCCGCTATCCACTAGGATCTTCTTCACCACGTAGTTGGCAATGATTTCTGCGACCACAAGGGCATCGTCATGGAGGACTGTCAGCCCCTTCAGGTCCTCGTCTATGAAGATGAGGGCCTTCGGACAGCTTGGTTTCTTCGAAGCATCCATGTACTTCTACTTCTTTGGGGCTGGCCCCTGGATGTTCAACTGCCTGGCGTAGGCCTTGTGGGTCGAGGCTGAGGCTCCACCCAAGGCCATGCCTCTGGCGATGACGTCGATGACACTTGCTACCTGCTGGTATTGCTGCTAGGAGGACGAGGCGCCAGCCTCTCCCCCTATGAACTGCTTGAGGTGCCTATGGCGAATGAGGGACTATATCTCATTCTTCAAATCGTAGCAATCCTCCGTATCATGCCCGGTGTCGTGGTCGTACTTGCAGTACATTTTAGGATTTCCCCTCTTGGGATTCCTCTTCATCTTTTCAAGCCACTTCACATACTTCTCCTCCCCAATCTGCATTAGTATCTAGGCATGGGTAGAGTTAAGTGGCGTGTATTCCTTGTAAGCCAGGGTCAAGGCCGGTGGCTTCTTGTTGTTCTTGCCATTGTTGTTGTGGTGGTGGTGGTTGTCTTCACCCTTCCTCTTCTTCTCAGGGGGCCCATTGTGGCGCTTGGCTTCCCTTTCCTGGTGGTCCCTGGCCAAAGTCTCTTCAGTCGCAATATACTTTTGGGCCTTCTTGAGGAACTCTAGCTTAGTCTTTGGTAGGGTCTTGGCGACCGAGCACTTCAGGGCTGAGCCGGCACGAAGCCCATTAATGGCAGCGTGCATAGAGACCATGGGGTCGAGGTCACGGACCTCAAGCTCTTCCTTTTTGAAGTGGTCGATGTAGGACCGCAGACTTTCTCCCTGCTTTTGCTCGATCAACATCAGTGAGACCACACTTTTCTGACATCATTTGCTACTGATGAAGCAAGCAAGGAATAGGCTGGTAAACTACTCCTACGAGTCGATTGACCGAGGTGAGAGACTGGAGAACCAACGATGAGATGCCCCACAAAGGTAGCTTGGAAGGTTCGACACATCAAGGCGTCAGAATACCCATAAAGTATCATGAACGCTCTAAAACCTTCTAGGTGGTCGTCGAGGTCGGAGCTCCCATCATACGTCTCGAGCGTGGGAGCCTTAAAGTGTTGGGGAAGAGACTCTGAAATGATGTCTGGGGTGAAGGTGTCCATTCTTCCCGTCAGAATGCTTTAGTTGGTTGAGGCGTCAGCACGGCTCTCGCGAACTTGTCAGAGCTCGTCCTTAACGGCCCCGAGCTCAGCTTATAGCTCCACAATCCGAGGGCCGGCTGGAGCCTGCGCCCCTCCTTTGTCTTCATGAGCACGGTGAGGGTTGGCTCAGACTCTGGAGTGTTGTGAAGCGGGACCGCACATCTCCCGTTTGGCGCAGCGGTCGTTCAAGATGTCACGGAGGTCCGAAACCAGAGGGGGAGAGGCGTGGCGTCGGCCCTCGGCCTTGGAGTGGGCGCTGCGACGGCTGAAGTGCCCGCCTTCGTCCTGGGTGTTGTCCCTTCTGCGACAATGATGTTGCTCAGAGGGTTGGCAGCTGTCTTCGAACACTGCTAGTTCTTCCTCCCTTCGGCTGGGAGGTCCTTTGTTCCTTCGTGGTGGGCTGGCGGGTCAACTACTACCATACTCGACAAACTCGGCTCGCTGGGGGTCGGCTAGGCCGAATGTTGGGGGCTCGTCATGGTCATGTTAGCCCTGGGGATCTAACACCCCAGTAGGGCGGTCGCCTCGGGAGGGACCTCCTGCTTAGGGAGTAGGCTTGTTCCATGCGTTGCATGAGGTACTCTAGGCGGTTGAGGATGGCCTGGAACTTTTCACTCGTGACCAGGTTTTGATTGTTCCTGGCACTTTCGTACCATGGTGATCAAAGCTTAGGAGAATTCAAGTTTGTACAGTTTTAGGGGATCATCTTAGCAACGCTCTCACAGACGACGCCAATTGTTGCTACCCTGTTTGGTCGTGGGCAACAGGGTAAATTTGCTCCCAAGCTCTGAAGGCTAGCCGAAGGCTTTGATGGTTTAGAGAAGGTACGTCGAGGCCGAGGCAGATTGTTCTCTATGAATACTATAGGAGCCGAGGGTTTATGGCCGAGGGCTGTTGACTAAGTGGCGAAGTCCCTTGAAATCCGAGGTACTACAAGACAAGAAGTGTCAGAGGCCGCAGGTGGGAACCCGAGCCAAAGGCTCAAACGGCCAAGTTAATACGAGGGCAAGAGGAACGGGGTTTGGTACCGAAGAGGGCTTTGAAGAGGGCACTCGTAGGCACTAGGATCCCAGGAGTTAAGTTCTTCTCTTAGGAGTAGAGCAAGAGTTAGAATTTAGGGTCCTTTACCTGGTGAGGGGGGCACCTCGCATTTATACTTGAGCTGTCGGGTGGTAGGTAGAGATGGACGTCCCCGATGAATGCCGTACGAGGGCGGTCAGCAGGCATTGCGGGGACGCAGGGGCGCTCCTCTATTGGCTCCGTACGAGGGGAGCAGGGTAGCCCCCGCCATGCCGAATCGCGGCCCCAGGTCTGGTGCTCGTGGGCTGGGCCGGGCTACCCCACATCAAGTTTGTTTCAATTGGGTGAGGGCTCATCTAAGTTAACAAACCCAGTTGGTCCAAATCTACCCCCAATGGCTTTGGTGAAATCTAACCATGTTAACTGGGGATGGCTTTTTTCGATACCACTGGTACAAAAGACTAGCCTCTTTGTCCAAGTGGATTGAGGCTACAAAGACTCATTGAGGAGCCGAAGTCTCACGAAATTTGAAATATCTCTCTGCCCGGTAGAGCCAAGGGATAGGATCCTCACCTGTAAATACTAGAAAATCTAATTTCCCAACACATCCAATTGGTGGCGCATCGTTCTTTGATCTACTGGTACTCAAACTCTCTGATTCATCGTCCTTGCCCTCTACTAGAGTGACATCATTGCCGATAAAGCCTTCCTAATCTCCTTTGGATCACCAGAAAGTTTGTGGAGATTGACTTCCATTCGATCCACTCGTTCTTCAACACGGGCTGATCTAGTGGTAGGCATGGTTGAAGGTCAAGCTCTGATACCATTTGATAGAACTGAGCTGCTTTGAGGGAGCTCAACCTCCTCAATGGTTGCTTGGGGAAAAGAAAGAGGAAAAGGAGAGGGAATTTGGGGAGAATTCAGATCTACCTCCAGTCGATGGAGAAGTAGTCTTATATACTCATTCATTGCAGTTTGTTAGACAGTTACAACCACGAGAGATTAAGGCTGATGTGACCTTCTAGTGCAAACAAATTTCAGAGGTGCTATCAGATTTGGAGCTATAAGAAAATGATGCAATAATCTTACGAGATAGATACATTTTTACAAAAGGTATCAGCTTTACTAGCGCACGCCAACAAAAGTTATGAGATCCTTCGACACATTAGACACTGTTACAACAACCTAACATTCTATAGCAGAATGCAGTATGGTTGTTAAAACCGATCCAGAGACTGAACCGGTCAGGGTTCGGTTATTGGGTCGAATGGTTCGACTGTTCAAACTGAATACTTGGCTCGTTCTGATAAAAAATTTTAAAAAATAAAAAATGATCAAAATCAACGATTTTTGAGGAAAATCTAGTTTTTGGGAAAAACGGTTCCTGGTTTTTCCAGTCCAATCTGACTTTGAAAACCATAGAATGCAGAATAAAGACATTACTGAGGTTGCAACCTCTACCCCTTTATTTAATTATGTATTTCACAAATTTTATTTTTCAAGTTTATTTTTTAAAACCTCTAATACAGTACAGCCCCTTGTCTTGTGCCAGATTTTCCCACCTTGTACAAACAGACTAAAATTTGTGAGGTGGGAAAATCTGAAATTTCCCTAAAAAAAGCTCGAAGGAAAAAACAGAAAATGAACACCGACGACAGGGGAGCACCAAAAAACCATGAGAATGACAAAAATCCACTGCAGACTCTAAATCACTATCACAAATTGTTCTTAATCAAATGGGAAGTTGACCAACCCATTTCCCAGCATCACCACAATGAAAAGGGCAACGAACCAGAAAAGCATGCTTATGATAAATAAAAAAGTATATAGGAGTGCTAAATACAATATAATTGCAAACGCATACATCCCCACCAATCAAACACAAATGACAAAGAGGAAGAAGCATCGGATGATATGAAGTTATGTAATTAGAGTGAGTTGTCTCGAACAGTAAAAGCACCAGCACAATGGGGAGAGGAATACTAGACTATGTAAATCTGCCATATAACTAAAACTGTTCTCTAAATGGTCCAAGAGCGAAAAGGGAACCACGGTTGATGCAATTCTGCTTTATTAGAATCAATTAGGCATGTAACCTGGTTAAACCGAATCAGAAGCCAACCGGCACTCAGGAAAGAAAAAGAAAACAATATTGATATCTCAGGCACTACATTGGAATAACTAAGTAGGTGTTTGGCATCGGTGCTGGGAATACAGCACCATGTATGAGTTGTAAATACTGTCTTTTGTTTGTTTGGAAACGGTGCTATCGTATAGATTGTTTTCTAGGAAAAAAGTACTGGTTTTGTTTGACTCCAATGCTGTAGAACTGTTTTCAGCATTGGTCTATATTATTCAATGACCAAGATGATACCATATTAATACCACATCATTGTATCGCAGGCAGCAACAAATTATTTTCCAAAAAAACATTAAATTTAGTGTTTTGTCAGACCATACTTTTCCGATGTCCAATGCATGGTCTGAAGCAACATTTATTTTTTGGAAAAACGGTATCAAACAAAAGGGCATTTTCTGAAACACCACTTTTTCTAATGTGATCAGAAAATGGCATTGATGCTGAAGTGTCCTTATGCCGTAATGCGTTTTGACATCAAATTGATCTATCTAGAGGTCAAATAAAGGTTTGTTTGTAATCGGTAGTCGATTTAGAGGTTAATCTAAGAGTTTCGAACCTTCCTCTGCAAGTACTTAGGATTATTCTCTGGTCTTGCATGATGCGCACAAAAACATTTCTTTGCTCTTAAGAGGGATTTTTAAGAGGAAGTAAATTGGTGGTCAATTGATGTGCACAAAGACATTTATTTGCTTTTCTTGAAAGGGATTTTAAGAGGAAGAATATTGGTGGTCAATTTAGGGGCTAATTAGAGAGTTTTGAACCCAACTCTGCTAATAGTTAAGATTATTCTCTGATCCTGCATGATACACACAAACACATTTCTTTGCTTTCTTCAGAGGGATTTTAAGAGGAAAAAACATGGAGTAACGCAGTTACTTTTAGATCATACTTATGTTGGAAAAAAATTAACATAAATGAAAAAAGCTACATAATATAAGAAAGAAATAAGTACAGCGTATTGATTTGCTCAATCAATAATTAGTAACAAACATCAAGTTGAGAAATGGTTGCATACAATAACCTCTTTCTAAGGTTGACAAAATGTTGCCTAACTACTTTCACAAATTCAAGATGTGGAGAACAAGATACAGAGGTGATTTATCTAATCAATAAGGCTAACAAAATGTTTGCTGATTATGTTCACAAATTCAAGGTGTGGAGTAATAAACTGGGGAGTGAATTTTCTAATATATTTTACAGTAATAGAAAATATTGAGTTAAATGACAGTACAGGATCTGGGATTAAGAGTAAGTTCAATATTAGTCAAATAGAAAATTAGTCACTCAAATGATAATCTACATTTAGAGTGGCTACCACGCTTTACTAGTGGTGCTCAACAAACATGAGAAACTTGACGGTTTATCTTGTTCACATAACTGAGAAATAGCTCTTTATTTATTTGCACTGATCATAGATGAACTGATTGAACATGTTCAAGAGGAGATCCCATGGTGTATGTTGTTTGCTGATGACATAGTTTTAATTTATGAAACTAATGAAGGATTTAATGAAAAAATAAGTTTATGAGCAAATACCTTAGAAACAAAAGGTTTTAAAATAAGTAGGACTAAAACAGAGTATATACTATGTAAATTTAATAATAATAGGAGTGTATGTTGTCTCCACTTATGATTGGTGATGAAGAGACGATAACTAAATGTGATCATTTTTGGTATCTTGGTTTGATAATTATAAAAAGGAGAGATTGAGGAGCATATCACCGATAGAATTAGACCAAAAAGGACATGGATTGTAGTAAGAAATGATTTAAGTGCTCATAACAATGGATGTGGCACTAAACAGAACAAAATGGCAAAACAAGATTCATGTAGCTGACTCCATATAGCTTGAACAATGCTCAGATGATGATGATGATTTTAAATTCACTTCCTAGTTCTACAGACTTTCCCCATTAGCCACTCAAATTTTGTTTCTCAAGTAGAAACATGTCAAAGTTAGAAAATAATTAAGAAAACTGATTTAAAAAGAATAAGGAAATCATAAAAAAACAGCATAGGAAAGTATAGAAAATCCCTGCTTAAAAAATACCGTCAGAAACCTATAAAATTCTAATTTTCTATTTTCTGTCATACATTACTACACATATCATAACTCACCAACAAGAAACAAAGTATAGTATGCAAACATATGCTAATGCTAGAGAACAAGAAGCAGTAAGCACTCAAAAAAAAAACTGCAATAAACTGAAATAAACAATGGAAATGAAAGCCAGTGAAAAATACAGGTGGTTAAAAATGGAATTGAAATTTTGTGAAACTCTTTCCTTGTAACTGAATTAAAAGGTTAGGACCATATGATGCAGTAGGGCTGGAACAAACTAACACAAGACAGACAGAGAGAGAGAGAGAGAGAGAGAGAGGAGAAGGGGTAGAGAAAGAGAAAAGAGAGAAAAATCTCAAGGAATCACTCCAAGGGGTCCTAGAATCACTCTAGGGTTTGTAGGAATCACTCCATACAGAAAAAGAGCTCTAAAGAAATATTAGTCCATTCATTAGCTTCAAAAGGAAGATGATACATCTATTTATAGAGTGACTTCTGTGACTCAGAATACTGTTCACCATAATTACAAAAATGTCTCTCCTTGTCTTGTGCATCAAAAAACACAATAACTTTCTAATTGACAAGATTAGAACAAAGTTTCTAGATGAAGCAGCAAATGGTGCAGAACAAAGTTTCTAATTGACAAGATTTACGTGGGAGAAAACTCATCTACAGTTCCACGAAGACCCTCTGAAGGATCAGAATATGATATCTAACAAATTTAAAAATTTCCTTTAGAGAAAGAAAATAAGAAATAAAAACGTACAGGGATAATAAATGATATGATAATGTTATCCCAAAAACTATCAAGATTCAAGATATTCTTAAAACATCTTGTTCTTGCTAATGTTATACTAAAGTCTATCAAAATTCAAAATACTCGTCTTGCTCTTGCTAATATTATCATAAAGCTATCAAAATTCAAAATACTCATCTTGCTTTTGCTAATATTATCCTAAAAACTATCAAAATTCAAGATATTCTTACAATCATCTTGTTCTTCTTTCCAGCAGATAACAATAGCACTTTCCCATCAATAATATCTCCCACTTCAATTGACCTTATCTCACTCTCAACTCTGATATTATTCAAATAAAGGCCCCCTTGCTTCAATAGGCGCCGGGCTGCTGACTTACTCTCTAGTAAACCTGTGGAAACAGAGAGGTCAACAAGAGAAGCATTCAAAACCTGCTTGTAATCCAAAGTGCAGGAAGGGACATCCTCAGCGATCCCTTCAATGGTCTTCCAATCTAAAACAGTCTCAGCTCCTGGCCTCAATGCTTCAGTTGCCTTCAAGGCTTCCAATAGACCCTCTTCACCATGGACAAAACGGGTCACTTCTTCTGCAAGCCTCCTCTGAGCAGAATTGGGAGTATATCCAGGTCTTTTCATTCCCTCTTCCAGCTCATTGATCTCCTCCATACTCAGGAAGGTAAGAATCTTGAGAAACCTCACCACGTCCACATCTGGGACGGAGAAAAAGTACTGGTAGAACTTGTAAGGAGATAACACTGAGGGAGACAACCAGATAGCGCCATCCTCAGATTTCCCAAACTTGGTTCCATCACTCTTCAATAGAAGAGGAAATGTCAAACCATAAGCTCCATCTACCTGAAGAATCTTCCGAATAAGTTCAGTCCCAGCAGTAATATTTCCCCACTGATCACTCCCCCCTATTTGAACATTAACCCCCTCATTCTCGAACAAGTATAGGAAATCATAGCCCTGCAACAACTGATACGTGAACTCTGTATAGCTCATTCCTTGTTCGGATTCCAATCTCTTCTTAACACTCTCCTTGGCCATCATTGTACCCACCCTCGCAAATCGACCAACTTTACCTAGAAAATCCAAAAATTTGACGTCCTTCCACCAATCATAATTATTCAAAATTACAAAAGAATCACGAAGACCCAGACCTGAGTTCTTGATTTTCTCATTATCGGCAATCATAGCTAGATTTCCTTTAGGACCCTCTTTCGAGTTTCTATTTTGATCCCATCTACCCAGAATTCTAGTTATTGTATTAACAATGCCTGTTGTGTTCTTCTCTAATGTTTCGACATCCAGTTCAGGCCTCTCCAAGCTTTTACCAGATGGGTCCCCAATCCTACCAGTTGCACCGCCGATCAAGGCGACAACATTGTGACCGCATCTCTGAAACCACGACAATACAATAATTCCAAGCAAATTTCCCAAGTGTAAACTTTCAGCAGTGGGATCGAAACCACAGTAGACCTTCAAGGGATTGAGATTAGGGTTTGAACAAGCTGACCTGAGATTCTCGCTGGTTATCGATTCAAGGAGGCCCCGTTCTTCCAGAATTTCCACGACATTAAGTCGACTAACAACATCGGAATCTTGGCTTTTCGCTTCAATGGCTCTTTGCGTGGATTGAATACATCTTATAGAGAAGAAGGTGGATTTTAGGGACGTCCTGAGGAGAGAACGGTGGTTGCTGCTACGCAAGAGAAATCTGGATGTTCGAAGGTTACTTTGGAACAAGAAAGAGAGCTTATTATTGTTGCATAAAAACCTAGCAGACACCATAGCTGCTACGCTTGCCATAGCTGCTACGCTTGCGTACACAGCAACCGCAGTCTCCTAAAACATACCCGCCACCCAAATCACCGGCCACCAGTGAAATTTTGAAGATAGAGAAATGAAATCTGAGATTCAGACGTGGAAACCCAGAACCGGATAACCGAAGGAAACGGTTTAAGGCTGCCCTTAGAAGTTAGAAATAAACCATGACCGATCCGGCTCGGTTCTAGTTCGTCATACTTCAAGGTTCCACTATGATACCGAAAAGACATGATACCGGGAAAGACTTCTGCTCCTGACTTCTGAGGGAAAAGTGAAAACTCATTTTACGGGAATTCCAGGAATGGATTGATGTTTTCCCACTTCGACCCACCTTGATTGAATCGTCGTTTGCTATGTGTTCATCATGGTCGCTATCTAATTCGAACTCCAAGGCCAGTCAATCATTTTAAGACGTTTGAACACCGAGTTCTCTCATCTCAAATGCTTTCTTTCGCACAGTGTCCCTTCGTGTCTCCCATTATTCTCAAACTCTCTAGCGTCCAGGAGCAAATTGGATCTAAGAAGACCACAAACAAAGAAACTCTGCATTTGAAACTCCCTCCAGAAGAGCCTCCCTTATTATTCGACTCTAGAGCAGCGGTACATCTCCTGAACTCATGCACTTCAGCGAGGAACCTGAAACTGGGGCTTTGCATCCACGCGCATGTTTTGAAATCTGGGCTCCATTCAAATGTATTCGTCAGTAATTCTCTTTTGGATTTTTATGCAAAATGTGGGCGCTTGGAAGACGCTTCCAAATTGTTCGACTGGATGCCTGAGAGGACAGTCGTGTCTTGGACGTCAATGATGATGGGTTATTGCCAGAACGAAACTGTCGATGAGATCATATCGATTTTTAGGCAGATGCTGTTGGAAAATATCCTCCCTAATGAATTCACGTTTGCCGTTTTATTGCAAGCTTGTGGGAAGAACCGTAACTTTGATTTAACAGAGATGGTTCATGGCAATCTTGTTGCAAACGGCTTTCTCGAGCACCAGTTTTTACATAATTGTCTGATAGACACATACTCTAAGTGTGGATTCTTGATGGGTGTCGAGAAATTGATGAACAATTCGAGTTGCAGAGATGTGATCTCTTGGACCTCGGCCATATCAGGTTGTATATCAAATGGACTGATCGAGAGGGCCTTTGTTTTATTCTTCCGCATGCTAGAAGATGGCATTGTGCCAAATCAGATAACGATTATAAGCATGATTCAGGCATGTTCTTTATCAGAGGAATGGCGATTATTTATGTGGATTCATGGTTATATAATAAAATCAGACTTGTGTCGGGATACCCTTGTCATGAATTCTCTTGTTGAAATATACTCCAGAAACGGCTATTTCCTCGAAGGAATGAAGATTTTTGGCAAGTTCTATTTTACAGGTGACTGTCGGTATCTCAACCCAGAGACAATGGCCAATCTTCTTCAGGGATGTGGTCACTTGGAGTGTTTGAGACAAGGGAAACAGATACATGGGTACCTGATCAAGCACCGATTCTTTCCCTCCGTGGTTGTAGAGAACTCTCTTATGGACATGTACGCAGAAAATAAACAGACTGAATCTGCGTTTAGAATATTTACAGAGATGAACAAGAGGGACGTAATCTCCTGGAACACCATGATCGCATGCTTTGTCAAGAATGGTCTCCCTTCTGAGGCATTGGAGCTTTTCCATGAAGTACATGCCAATGGAGGAGATACCATAAAGGGGCCTGACTTTGTTACGGTTCTAACTGCGCTCCAAGCTTGCTCAGAATTAGCATCCTTGCAACTTGGCCAGATCATCCATGGCTACCTTATTAGGTCAGGCTTCCTGTATGATGTTTTCATTCAAAATTCCCTGATAGACATGTATGGAAAATCAGGCCATGCAAAATTTGCGGAGCAGATCTTCAAGGACATGCCTACTAAAGATTTGGGTTCTTGGAATTCGATGATTGCAGCATACGGCATTAATGGAAATGGAACCTCTGCTCTGCAAACATTTTCAAATTTGAAGGAGTTGAGTGCTCACCAGCCAAATGCAATCAGCTTTCTTCACGTTCTTTCGGCCTGTGGGCATTCTGGATTGGTGAATGAAGCCTTCCAGTACTTCAACAGCATGGATAAAGAATATGGCATTCAACCAAGCACAGAGCATCTCACTTGCATGGTGGATATGCTAGGGAGGTTAGGGCGGCTTGATGAAGCAGTGGATTTTATACAGAGGACGCCTTTGAGGCCTGGGCCATCTGTATGGGGAGCTTTATTGGGTGCTTGCGCATTGTTTGGCAATGTCACGGTAGCTGAGAGAACTGTAGAAAATCTTTCTGCTTTGGAACCTGAAAGCAAGGTGTGGAGAGTTGCACTGTCAAATGTTTATGCGGGGATTGGAAGATGGGAAGATGCTGCAAAGGTAAGAAGATTGGAAATGGACGGTAGAGATGGAGTGAGAAAGAAGGCCGGATGGAGCAGTGTGGAGGTCAGAGGGGAGAGCCACAGATTCATGGTAGGGGATACCAGACATCCTGATAGCAAGAATATCTATGAGATGTTAGACGTGATCAAAAGACAACTTGAATCTGTTTAGCTTGGCCTAGTAAAGACAACTTCTCCAACAGCTAGTTCTAGGAGCGAGGGATCACTCCATTTGCATCAAAGGGGATTCTGTCACTCTCATCTCGTGTATTGAGAAGAAGAAGATCCAGACTCCGTCGAGATTAAAATCTTTAACCGAAGATGGCTCAAGTTATCGAGTTGAGATCACCTGCCAAAAATATGTTCCAACCCTCTCAACTTATCTAACACTGCGCATCTCACCATAAGACTGGGAGTAGGACCCGCCATGCATGAGATGTGCACCGATTCTATTTTTTAGTAATTGCATAGTAGCTATACAAGCCTGAGGTATTTAGAGGAGTATTGAATCAAGACCTTTGCACGCCATCTAATCCTCCAATCCGTAATTTGGTTAGCTTTCCTAATAGGCATGATAGTAATTCAGCATCTCAGACAACTTGGAGCAAAAGAGTGGTGATTAAATTTATATTGTGAGTAAAGTTGTACAAGGTAACATATCCATAGTAGAGTGCCTTTGATATTTACAAGCATAATAAGCTAAAAGATGAGCTGATGTGTTCTTAGTTCTATATATGTAAATGAATTTTAAATCCCTAAATTGACTTTAGAGATGCAAAATCCGTCCAAAATGCACTTGATCGATCCATGTATGTTCCATTACTAGAAGGTTTAATTTTTTTACTATTACTTCAGCATCCAAGAAAACTCGCACTGATTGGCATTGCAACGCTATAGCAGCTTCTAAACCGTTGATGACTGCACGAAGCTCTGTGTCATAACTGTCAATGGCTCTGCAAGCCGACCCTTGGGCTGCAATGATCTGCCTATCATCGGATTTCTTGATGACAAAACCAATGCATGCGTTGTCTGCATGTTGATCATAAGATCCATCAATGAATACTAAGATAATGGTTCTCAGTTATTGGGCTTAGGGGCAATGCCTTTAATTTGTCTTGACAGAGAGTGAGACATGAATCAACAATTATTTCATTTGCTTTGTCCAACAAAAAAGAGGGATTCACATCCTTGTTTAGATGAAACTTCTTGTTGTGTGCCTCCCAGATCATATATAGTACTTAAAATTTGGACAGAAAGCATAATCTGATATCTACATTAAAAGATTGCCCAAGTGACTAAAGCCAATCCGAAATAAGTTGTTGTAGGTGTTCACCATTCACTATATCGGAGTTTATACCAAGTTGGGCTTGAAACCAAACAGCTCTTGCAAAGTCGCATTTGAAAAATAGATATGAAAAGCTCTCTTCTTCATGATTGCAAAAAATGCATGATACCTCTGTTTTTCTATTCCACGGTCTCAACTTACTTCTTGTGGGGACTCCTCCCCATAGAGCCTTCCATGCAAACACTTGGTACTTGAAGGGCACTTTGGTTTGCCAAATTAATGACCATTTAAAGGAGGACACAGTAGAAGATGGATTTTGATTGAGAAAAGTCTGGTATGTAGATTTCACGGTATAAGTACCCAACTTATTTCTCTTCCAAATTAGATTGTCAACACTTGTGGATGGTGTTATTTGTATAATATACTCAATTGAATCCTGTGTAAATGAATTTTGAAGTAGAGAAAGATTCCATGTTCCATTGGGATTAAGAAAATGATTTACTTTGATATTACTCACCACCTGTGGTTGCAAGGTGGAAGGAATGCCTCCTCTGATGGTTGGAACCCAAGGATCAAAATAAGCATCTTTACGAGTACCATCTTGAACTAACCACAGAAGGTCAGCTTGAATGTCCCTAAGCAACTTTTGAACCTGCCTCCGCCATTGTGATGCCCGACTAATATGCTTGGTTTTAAACGGGCTAGTGTGTGAGAAGTATTTAATTTTTATATTACTTGCCCAAAGAGAATCAGGATTGGAGAGTAATCTCCATATTTGTTTACCAAACATTGCCTTGTTCATCAAATGAGTATCACAGAAGCCCAAACCACCTCTTGATTTTGGCAAACAAAATTTGGCCCATGAGACTGTGTAGAGTGTTGTCGGTGGATAACCCTTGCCACCAAAAGCTTCTTTGAATTTTATCGATTGCAGTGGTTATTGTCTTAGGAAGCATTGTGGTGGTCATAGTGTAGAGAGGAACAGCTTGTGAAACTGTCTTTATAAGTGTAGTACGGGCTGCCTGAGAAAGCAATTTGGCTCTCTTAGTGTCTGTTATTGCCTCAATTCTTTCAACCAAATTTTTATGGTCAGATGAGACATTTTTAGAAAGCCATAACTTTGCACCCAAGTAAGTACCTATATCCTTGGAGTACTGAACACCAACCACTTTAGAGAGAAATTTTATGCTGATTGTGCACATTTTTCTTGAAAGCAATGCTTGATTTTGTGAAATTTGCCTTTTGCCCAAAGATTTGTTCAAACTCCATGATTATATCTTTGAGCCTCTTTACTTGTCTCAATTCTGCTCGGGAATATAGAATACAATCATCAACAAATAATAAGTGACTTATTGGCTGTGAAAGCTTACCAAATTTGAATCCATCAATATGTCCAACAGTAACTTTGTTCAACAACTGGATAAGAGCTTCCATTCCAATTATAAATAAGCAGGGAGATAGAGGATCTCCTTGTCATAGTCCTCTTTTAAGTTTGAAGTGACCCATAACTTCCCCTCCTAACTTGATCGGGAAGATTGGAGTTTCCATACATTGAGCTACCATGGCAATCCACTTGTTAGGTAAATTCATTCTTCTCAATACTTCCTTAATGAATTCCTAACCCATACGATCGAAAGCCTTGGTCATATCTAATTTCAAGGCGAGCCAACCCTTGCCTTTTTTCTGTTTTCTCATTTGGTTTATCATTTCCCTAGCTAATATAATATTATCCATGCACATTTGATTTTTCAGAAAACCTAATTGGTTCTGAGAGATAATAATCTAGAGGAGAGGCTGCATTCTTTGAACCATCCACTTAGTAATGATTTTATATAAAGCATTACATAAGCTTATAGGGCGATAATGGCATGGACTTTCAGCAGCTTTCTGTTTAGGGTTGAACACAAAATTTGTATTATTTATCTAGACAGGTAACTGACCTATATGGAGGAACTGAAGCACAAGATTGTAGATGCCCATTCCCAAAATATACCAGTATTTCTGGTAAAAACAAAGCCGAGAAACCATCAGGTCTAAGGGCCTTGTGAGGATGCATAGCCCTAACTGCAGCGGTTACCTCTTCAAAAGTAGGTGGCGTCAACAAGCTAGCTATCTGGAGATTAGAAAGAGTGGAGAATTGGACATTATCCAATTGGCTTGAAGTGAAGAATTCCTCCTCATTACCATGTTGTTCAAGAAGGTGCTTGAACGACTGCATAATCTCAGTTTTATCAGTAGTCCATTCACCTAACTGAGTTTTAATACAGTTTATTCCTTGTCTTTGTCTCTACTTGATGAAAGAATTTACTAACCATAATTCCCTTGATTTCAGATGCCATAATTGTTCTTCTTTATTAAGCCAATCATCATACTCCTTTTGCAGTCTTTGGTATACTTCTAATTCGCTAGAAGTGAGGTCCCTCGATTGCATGTTTTGTTGGCAGGTGATATTAACTCCCATCGGTTAAACTTGAAAATGGAACATTTTCCTATTGGCAAAATAAAATTGAAGTGGCAATTCAATTAGATTTTAGATTTTTCTTTTTTTTTTTTGGTAAAATTAGATTTTAGATTTATAGTGTGGACAAGTTGAACTCGATGCACCTAAATCTCATTAACTTTCCATCTTCCGATGTCAATATATGGGATTGGTGGGAATCCCTATGGGGTGTTCCAGTTCTGTATGAAGAATATTGCTTCAATACAGTGAAACCGGATCCAGTAAAACCCATTCGGTTAAATCTTTATAGCCTTGCATTGAAAATATCTCCCCATGAAATAAAGTACGAAAGTATGGAAATGTTACCAATGCAAGGCTGTAAAGGCTGTTTGAATAAACGAAGTTTGATCGAACTGTAGCCGATCTCCAATTCAATGGCATTTGCGGAAGAATAGAGCACTGAGATGTCCATGTGGGACGCCCATGGGTCACGGTTTATGGGGCACAAATGTGAATTTAGAAACAACCAAGTTTTTAAAAACTGAAAATTGCAGATTATTACCTTATACTTTGGACTTAATCTCACTTTGGTCTACAAACTTCAAAAGGTGATGGGACCTTCAGGATTTTGAGTTGCCCACCCATCAATTAAAATGGAGGTGATGGGACTTCTAGAATTTGCATTGAAAAGAATTTTTAGTTTATTAGTGACTTTAAGGCCCGAGGCACCAACTAACTAGTCTGGGTAAAACTCGGTTGGGAGAGGGAAGGGGTTAGGCACCCCTCTCCCAAGTCCGATAGGTGGGATCCACACGGGGTTCCATATAGGCAAAGCACAAGCACAAATAAGTAATAAAGATAAAGACACAAAACAAGCAAACAAATTAACCAAAAAAGCTCCCTATTTTATTATTTTATTATGAATTCTATTTTATATTTATTTATTATGTTTATTTGTTATTTTATTATATTTATTTATTTATTATATATATTTTATTGTTTTATTAATTTTTAATTTTATATTATTTTATTTTTCTCTTTTTTACTTGTTATGCTTTATTAATTCTTCTTCTCTTTTTTATATTATTTTTATTTTTATTATTATTATTATTATTATTATTATTATTATTATTCTTTTGCTTTTATAATATTTTCTTTTTTCTATTCTAAATTTATGTTCACCTATTTGTCATTATTTAATTATCTTATTCTTTCTATATTTTTTATTTTTTTATTTATTTTTCTATATTTTTCATTTTTCATCCTTTTACCATTTTCTCAAAGGGCCCTATTTCTATGTTTATTCACTGAATTTTTCTTTTGTTCATTCTACTCAACCCCAAAAAATAGGTTTTTATATTTCCCCATTAATTCCCCTTCTTCTTAATTTTTTTATTATATACATTTTTTAAATATATACTCTTTTATTTCCTTTCTTTTATTATCCTTATTTTTGTTACATGTCTCCCCTACTCTCTATTAGTGATGCCCTTCTCTTTTCAGTCTAACCCTAATAAGAGGGATTGCCCTGGTTTTTTTTTTAGATTTTTCTTTATCATCCTTTATTTGTTTATTTATTATTTATTTCTTTTCAAGATGTTCGGACATGCTCTACTTACATGGAATGACCTATAGGAACTGAAAATCTCGCACACTAATCAGAATCATCAAACAGAGGATATATATATCACAATGAAGTAAGTATCGATCATAATGATGAGATAAGCCCAATACTAAAAACAGGGGAGAAGAACAATGTAGGTGCAATTTTTTTTTTATACAATGATTACAATTTTTGAAGAACACCCTAATAGAAACCTGAACTTCTAACCATAAGATAACTAAAGAAGAGACTTAACAGCATCATCCATCATGATTTGATGTAGCGCGATCTGGTCACTCCTAGCTGGCAACGGACAACACCTGAGAAGGAGAAGAAAATGAAGGATTCCCGGGGAGCTCGCCCGGTGGGAACGCTCCGTTGCTTAAGTTAGAACGCGGTGGAGAGCTTAGAGAGTTGCGAAGAAATAAATGCTAAGAGTGAGGATGCGCAATTTTCGATTACCTTTTTCCTTGGGGGTCGGAGCCCTTATATATTAATGCTCTGTCAAATCGGGTGTAACCGCCTCTGATTCTCTACTACAGTCGTTATTCGCTAGGCTTATTCGATTGGTGCAGGTATCCTTCACAGAGTACGGTCCTGTCAGTTGAGAGACGTTATGCAGGGCTGGCGTGCACGATGCCACCTGACGTGAGACGTGGGCGCAATCCCTTGGACTGGCAGGTGCTGCGCCGCCGAACAAGAGACGTGGGAGCAGTCTGACAAGCACGGTCTTGTCGGATAAGAAGTTTCCTGAAGACTCCAGGTTACTCAATAGCGAGCTCCTTCGTAGCGAGCTCCCTTGTAACGAACTCCTTCGTAGCGAGCTCCAATAGCAAGTTGCCTTGCAGCAAGCCATTCTATAGTGGGCTGTAGCGAGCTGTCTTGTGGCAAGCTATTCTTTCGGGGTTTCAGCGAGCTCATTACGCCGAGTTGAGGCCAAGCTGTCATGCTGAGCTGTCACTTACGTCAAGTCATATCCACGTGTCCCTTAGTTAGGAGGTCGGGTCAAATCACCCTCCATCAATTGGCCCCCACTCCTCGAGCTAAGGGTCTTACTCTAGCACGGGGAGTTCATGAAGTGATGGGTGGATTTGACCCATAAAATAAACTAGGTTGACTGATCACATGATGTATATGCGCGGATGTCAGGCGACTTCTGGATTTTTCGGGCGCCAAAAAATGCGCCAAACTAACTGCCTCCAGTTTCAGAAGACATACAACTAGCTTTATTTCAGTCTCGGAGGACGTGCAACCGGCTTTATTAAAAGCTGTTGGATCCTCTTTGATCGAGACCGTTGGTTTTTTGGGCACAATGGCTATAAATAGGAGGGCCCCATGCCTCATTTTCTTTATGCCAACTTGCCTTGTTTGCTCGAGCTCTCCCCGTTTTCGTCACTTTCTCAGTTCACTTTTCTGGTGAGTTCTCTACTCTGTCCAAACAATGTCTAGGTATCTGTACTACGGTGGCTTTTCCCGAGACGGTAATCAGGGCGAGGTCCCCTCATGCTCGGGGGGAGCTTGGGGGTTCCCTGAAGGGCAGGCTCCGGAAGTCTGAGAGGCCTCCGGTAACTCGCTTCCACTTCCTAGGGTCGGGAGCCGGATAGCTTCGGCCCTTCCTCCATGTCAATGGAGAGGCTTCGGGCCCTAGTCTCTTACTATAACATCCCCAGGGATCTCATTTACAGCCTCCCATCTGGAAACTATCCCTAGGAACACGGCCACGACGAGAGCGTGATCTTTGAGGAGCAGCTCGTGGCTGGTCTCCAACTCCCTCTACACCCTTTGATAGTGGAGGTTCTTACCCATTTCAATGTCACCATAGACCAACTCCATCCGAAATCAATCCGGAATGTGGTTGGGACAATTTTTCTATTTTTCAAGAACTGCCTTCCTCTTTCCCTTGATATCTTCGCCACTATCTTGTCAATTAAGAATGCCTCCCCTGGAGCCCCTCCCGAAAGGCACTCTTATTACTTTTCCCCCCGTCCTGGCTTCAAGCTCCTCCACGAGCTGCCAAACAAGATCCCAGCTTGGAAGCGGGGTTATTTTGTAGTTCGCAACCCCAAGGGGTGGCCCTTTCCGACCCACTGGAGGGCCGCCGTTCAGGATCCGGGCGTTGAGTTGAACCCAAAGGTTTGGGAGACGCTGCAGTCTTGGGCGAGGGTAGGCTTCCTTTGTTCAGACTACCTGGCTGAGGACAAGCTCGTGCAGGCCGGCCTGAGCCCCGGTAGGTAACCTTTAGGTCGCCTTCTTCTTTTTTTTTTTTTGCGAGCTGGACTAATGCCTTGAGATTCTTGCAGCCAACATGTCTGGTGTGGATGCACGTCGCCTTTTGTCGAGCAACCAAAAGCGTAGGGCGAAGAGGTCGCACCCCGACCAAGCATCCACTTATGGGGCCGCCGAGTTCGAAGCTGCAGACCCAACCTTTGTTCCACCGCCGGAGGTCCCACCTGTGCCATTCGAGGGAGTAGCCGTAGGAGGCGGTAAAGAAGAAGAGGTCCCACCCCAGGAGCAGTACCCTCGGGCCGCGCAGTCCGGCCCCACCGTCTTCCCGTGGTTTCCTACCGAGGGGAGGGGCGAAAGCGTCACCAACTTCCTCGTGGCCTCGCGGAGGAGCCCCGGTAGGCAGGTCGGTCACGAGGAGATCACGGACTGAGCCAGGATGCACCCTAGGCAGCTCTCTAAGTTGGCCTCGGCTCATTGCATGGTGGTAAGTGCCTGCTTCTTCCCTTTTTCTCCCCTCTTTCTTTTCTCTCTCCCCCTTACTTACCTCGACTTTCTATTGGCAGCTGAACTCCGCTATCCACGCCATGGCCTGTCAGACTTTCATTCACTCACAGGACACCATCAATCAAAGGTCGGAAGTGCGGAGGCTCCAACGCGAGCTCGACCAGGCCCGGGATGAGGTCCTCTAGGCTCAGAAGGGGAGCGAGGCCCAGGAGCTACTCGTTAGGGACCAGGAAGCACGGATCTCCTAACTGTCTAAGGAGAGCGCTCGTTACAGGGAGGAATCTTCGAGGGTGGCGGTGGAGAGGGAGCTTCTTCATCAGTAGGTCTAGAGCTTGGAGTCCACGCTCCATGAGCGGACCCGTAACTTCGACGCCGCGGTGGAGGGAGAACGGGCTAAGGCAGTGGAGGACTTTAAAGAGTCCCAACAGTTCCACGACCTCCAGGTTGAGTACGGCTCAAAGTCCTACCGCTCGGGGTTCAAGCTTTGCCGATGGCTGGTCCGAAAGAAGTTCTCCAGTCTTAACCTTGAAGGCGTAACAATGTGGGACCTGGCCCTAGAGATGGCGGACACTGCGGAGGAGGAGGAGCCCGACTCCCTAGTTGTTCTCTTTTTTTTTCTTCTGAAATGAATCTTTTGAAGTGGTTGCTCCTAGGCGGCTAAGCCCGGTTCTCTTTCTTTTCTTTTTGTTTTGATGTACTCTCTCGGGCTGTTAGGCCTGGTTCTTTCTTTATAAGAATTAGTAATGAAATGTTCCTTTCTCTTTTTTTTTTTGCTAAGTGTAGTGCGATTACTCTTTTGCCGAAGTGACTATTTCACTCGAACTGTTAGAGCTAAGTGCCCGAAGTGGGGTTTCTCGACTATCGTTACTCCGAGTTGTCTCCCAGTACTTGGTAGGGGTGATTTCATAACATACACTGAGGTGACCAGCATAGCGAGCGTATGCCCGGCCTGTATGCACTTGGGTTACTTAAGTTGAAGTCGATTGTCCCTAACGGGTCCAACTTGTATACCGGGGCAGGCTATGCATCATACGATTCACACCTGAGCTACCAGTGCCTTTGGTATTAATACTTAGCCTATGTCGATGAAGCGGTTAGGTCTTATACGATGTCGAGGTCTTCGTTAGCTCGGCGTTTTAGCCCTTGGGCTGGGGGAGTGACTTATGGTCCACTCTCCTAGAGTTCGCTCATGCCATAGAGGCAACTGGGTCTTATAGTGCCGAGGTCTTCGTTAGCTTGGCGTATTGGCCCTTAGGCTCGGGGAGCGACTACGGTCCACCCCCTTTTGGAGTTCGCCCATGCCGAAGAGGCGACTGGGTCTTATAGTGCCGAGGTCTTCGTTAGCTCGGCGTATTGGCCCTTAGGCTCGAAGAGCGACTTGTAGTCCACTCAGCTCGGTGATTACAGGTAATATTGCCTTAAGTTGACAATATTCCATGCTCGAGGTACTTGTTTCCCTTCTAGGGTTTCAAGCTCATACGTTCCTTCCCCGAGCACCCTCTTTACTCGATAGGGTCCTTCCCAATTCGGCCCGAGCTTACAATCACCGGGCTCAGGTACCATGACTTTACGAAGAACCAGGTCTCCGACGCAGAGGTTCCGCTTTTTGACCCTGGCATTATAGTACCGAGCTACTCTTTGCTGGAAGGCCGCGGTCCTAATGTATCCGAGGTCCCGTACCTCATCAAGTAGGTCGATGTTGGTGCATAGCTCGTCTTCATTTGCTTTCTCATTATACACTTCTAGACGTAGCGTGGGAACCTCAATATCAGCTGGGATGACTGCTTTGGTGCCATAAGTAAGGTTGAAGGGAGTCTCGCCTATTGCAGTCTTTACCATGGTCCGATAAGCCCATAGTACACTGGGTAGCTCGTCTACCCAGAGTCCCTTAGCTCGGTCGAGGCGTGCCTTCAGTCCGCAGAGAATGGCTCTGCTCGTGACCTCCGCTTGACCGTTTGCTTGAGGCTATGCTACCGAGGTGAAATTTTGTTGAATTCTCATATCTTTACACCAGTTTTGGAATTTAATATCCTTGAACTTCTTACCGTTGTCAGAGATCAGTACTCGAGGAAGTTCGAAACGGCACACTATACTCCTCCAGAAGAAGTTCTGCACATTCCGCGTTGTGATCATTGTGAGAGGTTCAGCTTTTACCCACTTAGTGAAATAATCAACTGCCACCACTAAGAACCTCCTCTGCCCTGTCGCTGGTGGGAATGGTCCGAGTATATCGATCCCCCACTGTGAGAAAGGCCACAGGCTGGTGAGATACTTCAGGTCGGCGGCAGGCTGGTGGTGGATGTTGGTGTGATTCTGGCACTTGTCACATCTTCTGTTGAGCTCGATCACATCTGCCTTCATCATTGGCCAGTAGTATCCCTGTCATAGCGCTTTCTGGGTGAGAGCCCTGCCCCCCAAGTGTCTACCGCACAGGTCCTCATGAGTGTCGCAGAGCATGAGCTCAGCCTCGGAAGGTCGCAAGCAGTGCAGATAGGGGAGCATGTAGGATCTTCGGTATAGTCGTTCGTCTATCATGATGTATTTGGCCGCCTGACGCTCTACCCTTCTAGCAACATTACGGTCTACAGGGAGGGTCCCACACAGCAGGAAGCTCATGAGCAGATCAGTCCAGTTCGGCTCTGCTTGTACGATAGGAGCGGCCTCCTCTGCCCCCCCCCCCCCTGCGAGAATGCTAGGCCGAGGCAGGTTCTCTATCTACATGGTTCTGATGGTATTATCACTAGTGCTGGCTAACCGAGACAGGGTGTCGGCCTCAGCGTTCTCAGATCTCAAGATTTGCTTGATGAAGTGAGACTGGAAGTTGAGCAGAGATTCTCTTACTTTGGTTAAGTAGAAGATCATGGTTGGCTCACGAGCTTCGTATTCACCAGTAACTTGGTTGACCACAAGCTGAGAATCACTACAGATGACGATGTGCTTGGCTTTCACTTCATTTGCTAGTGCCAGCCTGGCTATTAATGCCCCATACTCCGCTTCATTGTTGGATGCCGCAAACTCAAAGCGTAACGCATACTCCAGTTTGACCCCGCTTCGCCCATACAGAACGATTCCAGCTCCGCTGCCCTGTTGGTTGGATGAGCCATCAACGTGAAGGATCCAGGGCTCCTCATCCTAGCTCGAGTTCAATCTAACTAGGAGAGAAGCCGCACTGGTTGCTACCTCACAGTGCTCGAGCCTAACTGGCCTGGGAACCTTGGGCTCATCCGACCTAGGGGCCTCGGGCTCAACCGGCCTAGGGACTTCGGTGCTGAAAGTGCATTCCGCAACAAAGTCAACTAAGGCTTGGGCCTTGATAGCAGTTCGTGGCTTGTACTGGAGGTCGTATTTGCTGAGCTTGATGGCCCACTTTGTCAACCTACTAGAGACCTCGGGCTTGAGGAGGACTTGCCTCAGAGGCTTGTTGGTGAGGAAAACGACAGTATGAGCTTGGAAGTACGGACGGAGCTTCCGAGCTGCTATGACTAGCGCGTATGCCAACTTTTCGATCTCTGGATACCTTGTCTCTGCACCCTGCAACACTTTGCTAACATAGTAGATAGGTCATTGGACCCAATCTACTTCTCTTATCAGTACCGAGCTGACCACCTCGTCACTTGCAGAGAGGTACAACTCCAAAACATCACCCTCCTCGAGTCAGGTTAAGACTGGGATATTGGCGAGGTACCTTCTGAGCTCGTTGAACACGAACTGGCACTCTTCGGTCCATTCAAAGCCTTTGCTTTTAATTGCCTTAAAGAAAGGCAGGCAGTGATCTGCCGATTTGGACATGAAGCGGCTCAGAAAGGCTATACAGCCATTCAGCCTCTGAACCTCCTTCAATTTTCGGGGTGGTCTCATATCTAGGATAGCCTTAATTTTATCTGGGTTGGCCTCAATGCCACGCCGATTGATGATGTACCCTAGAAATTTACCCGATGTGACACCGAAGGCACACTTGTTTGGGTTTAGTTTCATGTTAAACTTACGCAAACTTTCAAAAACATAATGCAAATAGTTTATTAAATCATTTGAAAACTGAGTTTTGACGACCATGTCGTCTACATAACATTCTATTTTCTTGCTGATCAATGGCTCGAACAACTTATTTACAAGTCTTTGGAAGGTAGCCCCAGCATTTTTCAGTCCAAAGGGCATGACCTTGTAACAGTACAACCTCCCCAAGATTGGGTGATGGGCCAACCTATTATGACATTGTACGGGGAGGGAGTTGCGACCACCACGAAGTCGTGGTTGAGCCTCACTATGCTAGGCCAGGTGCTGATTTCCACAGGTACTGTGATTCTCCCCAGGGGCCTGACTTCCTCTCCGCTGAAGCCTACCAAGGGAGTACTTGCGGGCTTGAGGTCGCTCCCTTGGAGCTGAAGCTTGTCGAATGCTGCCTTGAAAAGAATGTCTGCCGAGTTGCCGGAGTCGACGAGGACACGCTTGACTTCGAAGTCATTAATCCTTATCTTTACGACGAGCGCATCATCGTGGGGGTAGTGGACCCCGCGCATGTCGTCCTCAGTGAAGAAGATTGGGTCTTCTGTCCTTGGCCGCTTCGGGGGGTTCTACTCCTCCCTCCCGACCTCTCAAGCTGAAATCCGAGTTGCAGCCAAAGTGCAGCCCGCGACGATTGAACCTCCGACGATCACATGAATAGTCCCCCGAACTGGTCTCTCTTCAGGGGGCTGCCTCTGTGGCTGCTCTGCTTGCCTGCTGCTGAACTCGGGAGCATCTCTACCCTGCTCCCCTTTCCGACCTGCTTTATTATTATTATTTTGTACAAAATTTCTTAAGTATCCGCGACGGATGAGCTCTTCTATCTCGTCGCGGAGGTTCTTACAATTCTTGGTACTATGACCATGATCTTTATGAAAACTATGACACAAGTTCTTATTTCTTACATTGGGGTCCCCTTTCAGCTGGGGTGGCCACTTCACGTACGGGGGCATCTTTGATTGCCATAAGGATCTCGGCCCTCTTTGCGTTCAGGGGTGTGTAGTCAGTCCTTTCTACTAGAGGAGCTCAGAAAGGCTATCCTGGCCTTGCCCCCCGAGTTGGGTCTTTTTTCTTCTTGGTGTCCCCTTGGATTGAGGACTCACCTTCCCTTTTCCTTTTCTCGGGCATACTTTCATTTTTCTGGCCGATCTCCTCCTCCGTCCCTATGAACTGGTCTGCGAGCTTGAGGAACTCGAGTCTTGGGCCGATTGACCACCACGTGCCACTTGAATTCTTTGTGCGTGATGCCTCTCTTGGCTGCTGTGAGCCGCACTGCAGGGTCCAAGACGGGTATCTGCAAACAAGCGTCATTGAATCACTTGATGTCACTCCGGATGGACTCTCCTTCCCTCTGGACTATGTCGAGGAGACTCTCTTGGGTTCTCGAGCACCGCTTGCTGGTGACGAAATGAGAGGTAAAGACTTGCACAAACTGCGCCCAGCTTTTTATTGACCTGGCGCGCCAGGTTCCTATACCATGTGCAGGCTACCCCTTTGAAAGTGGTGGAGAAGGCCACGCACATGTAGGACTCACTGGCCCTATAGCCAAGTGCATCTATGACTGGAAGGCGTCGACATGGTCATTCAGATCAAATGATCCATCATACTTGTCCAAGGGAGGAAGCTTGAAGTCCTTTGGCATAGGGATGGCTAGAAGTTCTGGAGACAGGGGGGACGACACTGAGAGGAGCGGAGTGGCTTTCACTTCACCCGAGCTTACTTCTTCCTTACCCTTGAGCTCGAGCAGGTTGTGAGTGGCAGCTCGGCGAGCTCGGCGGCGTCTCCGTTGCTTCGTTGGCTCGGCATTAGTACTGCTTGCTTCTGTTTTGCTGAGCTCGATGGGCCCAGGAAGGGGTTCGAATTGCTGCTGATGGCTGTGAACTGAAGGGCCCTGCCTACAGTCCGCGGCCAGGACCTTGAACTGGTTCTCAGTGAGTGGAATCTCAAACTGCGAGGGCCAAGGCGATGTGGGTCTAACTGGCTAAGAGGCCCCTGACCTGACTACAGGCTACGAGGTGGGGGGAGTAACTTGTCTTTCCCTCCTGCCATGGGATGAGACCTGGCTTCCGAGAGGGTTCTGAGTTCGGGAGGTCTCTCCTCGGCGAGGGAGACGCTCGCTGCGATGGTGGGGTTGAGCCTACTACGTAGCGGGGTGTCGAGGTGGAACCTGCTGTTGATGCTGAGGCAGCGGTGGAAATTGCTGCTGGTACTACTGTTGGTAGGCGTGGTGGAGCATTTGCTGCTAGTACAGCTGGAACTGGTGGACCTGCGGCAGTTGAGCTTGCCTAGCTCGCACGCAGTGTACCAGGTTTTCTAGCTAGTTTTGTCCGACCACCGGGAGAACTGATGGTTCTGCAAAGGTCACCTCTACCGGCGAAGGGAGTGGAGCATTTACTGGCGCCATGACCTGAGGCGCGCTGAGGGTAGGAACTCCGTCCGCGGAGAGGGGTATAGTGAACTGGCCAATGCAGACAGTAGGGAGCTGAGGTCGTTCCCCAGAGGTGTTTTGGTCAGCACTTCGTCTGGCGTTGCTGGAGGAAGCCATTGAAGTCTTATTGAAAGTTGCGATGTTTGGTGAGAGGCTTTTTGAAGCGATTCCCATAGACGGCACCAAATGATGTAGCGCGATCTGGTCACTCCTAGATGGCAGGGGCTTCGCTCCTAGCTGGCAATGGACAGCACCTGAGAAGGAGAAGAAGATGAAGGATTCCCGGGGAACTCGCCCGGCGGGAACACTCCGATGCTTAAGTTAGAACTCGGTGGAGAGCTTAGAGAGTTGCAAAGAAATAAATGCTAAGAGTGAGGATGCGCAATTTTTTATTACCTTTTTCCTTGGGGGTCGGAGCCCTTATATATTAATGCTTTATCAAATCGAGTGTAACTGCCTCTGATTCTCTGCTACAGCCATTATTCGCCAGGTTGATTCAATTGGTGCAGGTATCCGTCATAGAGTACGGTCCTATCAGTTGAGAGACGTTATGCAGGGCTGGCATGCACGACGCTGCCTGACGTGAGACGTGGGCGCAGTCCTCTGGACTGGCAGGTGCTGCGCCGCCAGACAAGAGACGTGGGAGCAGTCTAAGAAGCACGGTCTTGTCGGATAACAAGTTTCCCGAAGACTACGGGTTACTCAATAGCGAGCTCCCTTGTAACGAACTCCTTCGTAGCGAGCTCCCTTGCAGCAAGTCATTCTATAGCAGGTTGTAGCGAGCTGTCTTGTGGCGAGCTGTTCTGTCGGTGTTTCAGTGAGCTCATTACGCCGAGTTGAGGCCAAGCTGTCACTTACGTCGAGTCATATCCACATGTCCCTTAGTTAGGAGGTCGGGTCAAATCACCCTCCATCAAGATTCATTAACTAGCAAAAGACACATCAATAGTTACACAGCAAAATCGCATACGAAAAAAAAATCTTCTAAAAACATAAAACATATGGTAGATTTAGAGAACATGGCTACCTAAATCCTACAAGAAAAGAAAAGAAGTAGCAAATCTGAGTTGGTACCGATAGTTACAATAGCTGAACTAGCCCAACCGGAAAACAAATAAAAGCCAAATGTAGAGGAATCAGAAATGGGCCTTATCTACTTGACTGGAATGTGGCGTGTGACTTAGTTCAACTATTGCAAATGGGAGGATGGAAAGAAGAGATAGTCATTGGACCTAAAGAGAGTGTGACAACAACATTGTTACTGCTATTCCCGTGTTCAACCGATGAAGATTAGAACAGAAAAGCTTCTCCGTTCCCGACTACCAATCTTCAGACAACCGATGAAGTGGGAGGCATGACAGATCTTTCATGCTAAGTTTGGGGAGATCGAAATGCCGAAGAAATCATGCGTATGTTGGGCATCGATGCCATTGCTCCACCAGAAAATGGTGACACATCAGTGCCACGTTGGAAAAAACGTTGCTCTAGGAAATGTTAATATGTTTGGAACCATTTTTCCATAAAAAAAAATGGTGCTTCAAGCCATGCCTTGAAAATCAAGAAGGCATGATTTGGAGCAACGCCAAATTTGACGTTTTCTCATATTGGAGCTCATTGCTGCCAATAAGGATATGATGTGGCAGTTACGTGGACTTCCTATAATGGATACCAGTGCTGAAAATAGATATGGAGCACTAGTACCAAACAAAAGGTATTGTTGTTGCTCCAGGAAACGTCCTACTTGGCAGTAACATTTGCAAACAAAATAAAAACACCATTTTCTCATAAAACAGTGCCTCTAACCCACACATCAGCAGCACCATTTTCTGTATCTACAACATCGGTGCCAAACATATACTATGTGTAGACGATGCTGTAGATACCTCATTTTTGTGGCCTTCAGTCTTTTTGCAGCAATTCAAGCTTCAAACATGCTTCAACTAACCTTTTAGTCGACCTAGGGGTATTCTTAGATTTTCACAAAATTTGGACATCCAAAAATTCAAATTCGACAACACCAAGATCACTTGAATCCGATACCATTTACCACTTCATCTTAACACTTGAATCTGGAATCGATTCTGATCGTCCGATTAGGATCATTTTGATCATCAACCTCATTTCACATCAAATCAGAAATCAAAGACCATAGGTTACATAGAGCCCAAAAACCCAAATCCGACACCATTTATCTCTCCATCTTAACACCTGAAGCCAAGGATCAAAATTTCGTCACGTATCGGCATATTGGCCGATACGTATCGTATCAAAGTCTTCCCGATACACCCCTACAAGGTGTGTTTTGGGTCGGCAAGTGATTCAGATGGTAGACCAGCCTTAAATTGGCCCCTCTGAACCAATTTCAAAAAAATAAAAAATAAAAAAACACAAAAAATAGTACCGATACAAGCCGATACGCCTTATCGGCATATCGCCCTGTATCAATATTTTGAACCTTGCCTGAAGCTGAAACCGATTTAGATCGTCCGATTGGAATCATTTTGATCCTAAACCTCATTTCACATCAAATCAGAAATCTTAGACCATAAGTATGTAGAGCCCAG
This sequence comes from Nelumbo nucifera, assembly GCF_055504915.1. NCBI lineage: Eukaryota > Viridiplantae > Streptophyta > Magnoliopsida > Proteales > Nelumbonaceae > Nelumbo > Nelumbo nucifera. Next base: position 43,179,092 of record NC_142654.1, read on the forward strand.
AAATTCAAAATCTGATGACACCAAGATCGCCGAAATCCGACACCATTTACCCCTTAATCTTAACACCTGAAGCCAGAATCAGTTCCGATCGGGATCATTTTGATCTTGAACCTCATTTCACATCAAATCATAAATCCAAGACCATAGGTACATAGATCCCAAAAATCCAAATTTGGCGACACCCAAATCCAACACCATTTATCCCTTCATCTCAAGACCCGAAGTCGAAACTGTTTCTGATCGGCTGATCGGGATCATTTTTTATCCTAAACCATATCCCATATGAAATCTGAAATTCAACCTTGTAGATGGATAGAACTTGAAATTCCGAATCCAACGGTACCAATATCGTCCAATTCCAACACCGTTAGCCCCTTCATCTTGATACTCGAATCTAGACTAAATTCGGGCCCTTCGTTTGGAATCCTATTCACAATAACTTTGAACCATAGAACCTACATGACTAGATCTTTCTCCCAACCTCTAGAACCATCTTAAGATTTAAAATTTAACCAGCTGATGAGCATCCAATTAATCAAGACAATCACCTAAACTTGGAATGTCCAATAGGTAAATTGGTGAAATTTTCCTCTTATTGTCTTGATTGATTGAGAGGATCTCTTTCAAAGCTGTCTTGACAGTTCATTCCCTTCAATCTCCCTTCAAAAACCCTCTAAACCTTACCCATTGATCCCCTTAATCCCAAATCTTAGCCCTCCATTCCCTTCTAGAATTCTCCCTGAAACTCTATAAATACCCACCATTTCTCTCACACAAACACACAATCTAGCTTAGGGAGACAACTCTACCCCCATTAGCCTAGAGAATATCCATTTCACATCCCAAGACCTTGTCCCCTCACTCCCCAACATCCCTAAAGTCCCCTATACATGTTTAAAGTCCAAGAACCCCCCCCCCCCCCCCCCCCCAAGTCGAGTTATATTAAAAAAGTAAGCCGAAGCATTCTTAAAGTCTAAAGTTATTGTAGAAATGTTTAAGACGTCCAGCAGGGTTTATTCATCTTTGGCCCACATGATCAACATATATAACTTCTAAAAACGTCTCCATATTGTTGGGAGATCATTGGAAGAGATCATGCAATAGATTTATAATCGGTGCAGCAATCAGATCCAAACCCCTCAATTCACTAAACAATCCCATGTTGTAGAATATGATGATGGTGGCTGCATTTTCCGTTCTCTCCTAGGCTATATATTAAGTAAATTTCTTCACTTAAATCCATTTAGCTAATTCTTTGGTCACTCTTATCACCATCGTTTTCATATGAATGTATGGGTATGTATTTTATAGTTTTCACTTGAGTACTAGGTTAGCATTTTCATAGTTTTGTTGTAGAATGCTTATATCATGTTTCATTTTAGATAATTTCTTCTATACGTTTTTAGTAGTTGAATAGGATTGTCCAGCAAGCCATGCATCCGAAGACAAATTTTATTATTATAATATCTACAATTTTCTTGTTGAATGTGCATCATTTACATGTCTCTTTCTTTTATCTTTGCAAGCAAGTTTTTTTTGTTTACCATTTCTTTCTTTCTCCCCTTAATTCTCAGCTCATGCATTAGAATAATCATCACCTAGCTAGTCCCATAGATAAATTTTCATATGGTTAGAAAAAAAATTATAATAGTCTTACATTATGTAGTTAAGCAAGCATGTAGATGAAAGGGATGGTAGAATCCATCGTATGGACACCAAAACAGTTGCAGAATGGAAGGGTGAATTTCAAAAATTTTCTACCTACCTTTCAACTGGGAATCGTATTCCCTAATTTTAGAATCAAGATTCAAGGATCCTACTTAAACCAAAACCGAACCAGATCTGAACCAAAAGGAAAAGGGAGTAATTATACCTGATCCAGAGAAATAATATCTCCCAAAGTTGGTGTTCATGCCCAAAGAAGGCACCAAGATCTGCTCCTGCTAAAGATGACACAGCAACTGTGAAACAGAACCAGTAGGGTGCGTCCTACACACTGAATCCTTCACAAGAATCCTTTGGATGACAATGAGCACCAAAACCGAATCAGCCTTTCAACAAAGACTGATATCAAGAACTTTTCTTGATCTTTCTCTAACAGAGAAAAACGAACTGTGACAGATGGATGGCAGCTGCAACTGGAGGGAGCTAGAGAAATAGATGGCGAATTGCTTTTCTTTTCTCTAGGGTTTCTGAGATCCTATCTCACAAAACTACAGGATGAGTTCTATGCAAAACCCCTAGGGTTCGAATTCTTGTAATTCAATTAGGGTTTGTTCCAGTAGCTTAATGATTAAGAAAAAGATTTCCTAATCATATCAGGAGTTGCCCTTATCCAAATCAGTATTTGGATTAAGACTCTTCTTAATCCTATCTGCATATTAGATAAGCTTTTGGGCTCATTTTAATCTCAGATCTGCCCCTTAAAAGTGACTGATCAAATCAGCCCAGTTCGAAATGGGCTTTAGGCCCAATAAGGTTATGTGCTTAAATGTCTTCCAAACTGCTGCCCAGTTGGGCTTCTTTGTATGGCGTGGGACCCAAGCATTGATCTACACACCAGCCACATGGGTTCGGCCCAGCCTCTGTTACAAGGCCTGGCCAAATACACTGGAGTGCCCAGTGAACCCTCTGAGCCCATCACATGGACCCTATGGGCCCAACACTTACACTAAGTGGTCCTTGGACCAAGCCATCTTATAAAAACCCAGGGACTGCGGGCAGGTGCAAGATTAGCCCATCAGGTATCATCCCAAATGGCCTTACACTTAACCTCTCAGCCCATAATGATCAAGCACTGCCCAATAAGAGAGGACCTCTCCCTCGGCTGCAAGGAACAGTGTTGCAGTCTCTATTTACATGGATCCCGGGAATTAAAACCATTTGCAAACATTTTGAAACCATACTTAAATATATATCATATATATAAATTTTGCAAAACAAAATTCCAACAATTGAAATCAACTGCCGGCAGTTTGGTTTCCATCAGAGAGAGTGCATCCCCGATCATTACCTTTGTCCGACAAAGGGGCTGATCCCGTCACTATGATCACCCACTCAGATGAATTCTCAGACTGTCCCAACATACCCAGGTTTTGACCCCCGCTAAGGATCTCACTGATTGGCATATCAAAGACAGCCCAATCCGACACCTAGTGCAATATACCATAATCGGGTCTAGGGGTCAGGTGTAACTTTCCAGTTTTGCCCATCAATCTCCAAGGTCCAGGGCAAATACTAGAAATCTGGTCCGGTTCAAGGGTTCAATTAATCCTACACTGCATGTGCCTTGGGTCTCACCCTGGCGGCTAAGACAAGCCACCCCAACAGTTGGCAGCACACCAGTGTCAGCCTTGGTAGGATAAATCTCTCCAGACTTATCCAACGGTTGTGAACATTTAAAACCAACACAAGTCTCATTAAGTGTCCAATTTTATGGTCTTACACAGAAGTATACCACACAATATTAATCAAACATGTACTTCATTTATTTATATTAAATATCAAAAGTACATCAAAACTGATTGAAGCTAAGGGCATACAAAAACTGTCCAACAGTAGAACCCACCCATGTTAATTTTACAATTTAATAACCACAATTATTCTTTCCTTTCTTTCCTATTGAATTAAATTTCCCATGCATTCGGTTAGTTATCATTTCCAGAATTCAATAGATTAGGGGACATGTTTTCCTTTTACAATAGTCAAGCATTTAATTTATTTTCAATTATATCATTTTTGTCCATGATCATTTTCCCTTTTAAGATAAAATATCCATTTACTCTCTCAATTAATCTTTTATAGGCATTTGTTAGGCCTTAGATGCACCGTCCAAATCAGTAGCTATTTTTTTTTCTCTCTTTCATTCCACACATTAGCAATAGGTTTAGTTAGAAATCTCATGTTCATTTCTAGTAATCATATTAGTCTTTTTTACTTTAATATCTTTAACCGTTCATGGCATTGCATCTTAGGTCACATTCATGTAATTTTTCATTAGGAGCTTCTTGAATTTCTAACTTCTTCTTTTATCTAGTTGTTAGCCTTATTCTTCAATCCTTTTTTCATCAATTTTGATAGTCGTAGCTTACATTTTCTAGTTGATCATTTAATTGTTATCTCTTGCTTTAATATTTTCTTCTTATACTAATTGTTAGATAGAAGTTAGTTTTCCTTTCTTGGTTAATCTAGTGTGATATTATCTCTTTTAAGCTCAAAAAATTTTAAATTTTCCTTGGGACATTGGTGAAGTAGTTATCGGTTTAGCCGGGTATGTGTGGGGTGTCTAACACCTTCCCACACCGTACCCTGGTCCCCAGACCCTAAGAATCTCATCCCCTTAGGGCAACAAGTCATCAATAAAGCCAAAAATGTTTTTCTTGAACAATCCAGGGTTTTCCTAAATTCCCAATTTCCCAAAAAATTAGGTGACAGCTCCATACTCCTTCCATATTCCGCCTCCTCCAGGTCGGGTAGCCATAGATGCAAAATGAATAAGGTTCAGAAAATGGTGAAGAATCACTAGAGAAAAACTAGAGAAACTGAAGTGTCCCTCTTCATGAACTTCTCCATGATAGGAAAATAGAAGAACGACTACTCTGTGGGCTTGTGACTAGGGAAAAAAATGGAGGGAAGAAGGAGAAGAGAAGAGAAGGGGGAAGAAGTTGGAAGAAAGAAAAAAAAAATGCGAGGGGAGGAAAAAAATGAAGAACAATTGGGAAGGGGTTTTATGTCGTTGTTGCTCGAAAGCTTGAAGGTGATGAATAGTGGAATAGGCAAAAATTAGAAGAAAAAGTTAAAGAAGAAGAAGAATAGAGAGAGAGAGAGAGAGAAATAGAGAATGAGAGAAGAGGGAGATTGGAGAGGAAGGTTTCATTGTTGCTCTGGTTCAGTTTAAATGAAGAAGATGAATAGTAAGTTTTCAATGAATTAGGGTAAATCTGAAACTTAAGTTAGCTTTTAAAATGGGAGTAGGAGCATTTTGGTAATTTTAGGGTTTTAAAGGGTAATTTTGTAATTTTGGGAAATTTGGGTCAAACCATGTCTAAAGGGGGTCAAATCGGGATTCTGGTTTAATGGTGAGAATTTTGGGTAGATTTGAAAGGGGCTTGATTCAGTTAATTTAAAGCTTCGAAATGAAATCTTGGTATGATGGAGGGGTAAACAAAGGCAGTTTTTGGTGAAATTTCATAGGTAGGGATTTTAGGATGTTCGAGATCTGAGGATGATGTCTATGGAAAATTGGGCTGACAAGAGGATCCAAAATGGAATCTCGATTTAATGGAGGGGTAAATAGGGAAATTTTGGGTTGAAATTTTATGGGAAAATTTAATGGTGGATTTGAGGACTTTTTGGTTGAATGCTGGGTTTTTTTTTGAGTTTTCGGGTGTTTTAGAGAGATTGGAATGGTTTGATTGGGTGTTCAGAGTGAATTGAGGTTCATACAACGGACTGAACAAAAATCTGGTGTTAACAGTTGCCCCTCTTTTTTGTGAGGTAGGAAACTACGAAATGTCAGCACATGATTTTTGCTCAGTCCCACTTCTCATACCCTAAGGGCCTGATCAGACCTCACCAATAACTTTGGAACATGCTAAAATCCGATGACATCAAATTTCAACTCGAAAACCCTCAAATCCATCATTAATCTATATTATTCCCTTTCGACGACCATGATCGTAGAACATCACCATATGAAACAAAACCTTTTAACATCCAATCACACCATGTTTCAACCCTAAATTCCTTGATTTTGTTGTTCATCCATAAGAGATTCTGTTTCGATGCATCCAGTCCAATGACGCTTCTCAAACCAAAAACCTACGATCCATGCGTCCTGGATGGGATCAAATCCTTCCAACAGCACTATACTTCGAAGAAATGTCGTTCCACCAAAATTCAACACAACATCCACTCCTTTAACCATTTATCAAGATAAGGTTCCATTTTAAGTCACTTCATTGGCCGAGATATCTGCTATCCAAATTCCTGTGATTCCAACACCTCCAAAGACATGAAACATACCCATTAAACTCCAAATATCCTTATCAACCACCCATTGAATTTCAGATCCAAAATGCCCATATTGTCCTTCGTACACAAATTCTGAATGAACCATCACATTGCCCGATACCCGCCGAACTCAAGATCCACACTATGAAACACCATTCCCCACCATCAAACCTCATCTAAACCTTTGTCAACCCCCCAATCGATGATCCGTCCAATTTTGAACCTTAAAATGATGATTTTACCCTTCATCTAGAAAGACTCTGAATCAACCACTCCTATCACATGATACTCTTTGAACTCAAGATCGGCACTGCAAAACACTGTCAAACCTCATTTAAACCTTTGTCAACCCCCTGATCAATGATCCGTCCAATTTTGAACCTTGAAATGATAGTTTTACCCTTCATCTAGAAAGACTTTGAATCAACCACTCCTATCACACAATACTATCCGAACTCAAGATCGACACTACAAAACACCATCAAACCTCATCCAAACCCTTATTAATGTTCTGATCGACGATCCATCCAATTTTGAACCTTGAAATGATGATTTTACCCTTCATCCAAAAAGATTTTGAATGAACCACTCACATCGCCCGATACCCGCTTAACTTAAGATCTGCACTATGAAACACCATTCCCCACCATCAAACCTCATCTAAACCTTTGTCAACCCCCTAATCGATGATTCGTTCAATTTTGAACCTTGAAATGACAATTTTACCCTTCATCTAGAAACACTCTAAATTAACCACTCCTATCGCTTGATACTCTCCGAACTCAAGATCTACACTTGTAAAACACCACCAAACCTCATCTAAACCTTTGTCAACCCCCCGATCGATGATCCGCCCAATTTTGAACCTTGAAATGACAGTTCTACCTTTTATCTAGAAAGACTTCGAATCAACCACTCCTATTACACGATACTATTCGAACTCAAGATCAGCACTGCAAAACACCGTCAAACTTCATCCAAACCCTTATTAATCCCCTGATCAACAATCCATCCAATTTTGAACCTTGAAATGATGATTTTACCCTTCATTCAAAAGGATTCCGAATGAACCACTCATGTCTCCCGATACCCACAGAACTCAAGATTCGCACTATGAAACACCATTCCCCACCATCAAACCTCATCTAAAACTTTGTCAACCCTCCGATCAACAATCCATCCAATTTTGAACCTTGAAATGATTATTTTACCCTTCATCTAGAAAGACTCTGAATCAACCACTCCTATTGCTCGATACTCTCTGGACTCAAGATCTACACTACAAAAGACCACCAAACCTCATCCAAACCTTTATCATCCTCCTAATTGATGATTGATCCGATTTTGAACATTTTACCCTTCATCTAGAAAGACTCTGAATCAACCACTCCTATCACACGATACTATCCGAACTCAAGATCGGCACTGTAAAACACCATCAAACCTCATCCAAACCCTTATTAGTCCCTTGATCGATGATCCATCCAATTTTGAACCTTGAAATGATGATTTTACCCTTCATTCAAAAGGATTCCAAATAAACCACTCACATCTCCGGATACCCGCCGAAGTCAAGATCCGCACTATGAAACACCATTCCCCACCATCAAACCACATCTAAACCTTTGTCAACCCCCCGATCAACAGTCTATCCAATTTTTAACCTTGAAATGATGATTTTACCCTTCATCTAGAAAGACTCCAAATCAACCACTCCCATTGCTCCGATACTCTTCAGACTCAAGATCCACATTGACATCCAAACCTTTATCAGCCTCCCGATCGATGATCAGTTCGATTTTGAACCTTGAAATGATAGTTTTACCCTTCATCTAGAAAGACTCCGAATCAACCACTCCTATCACACAATACTATCCAAACTCAAGATTGGCACTGCAAAACACCATCAAACCTCATTCAAACCCTTATTAATCCCTTGGTCAATGATCCATCCAATTTTATACCTTGAAATGATGATTTTACCCTTCATCCAAAAGGAATCTGAATGAACCGCTCACATCGCCTAATACCCGCCGAATTCAAGATCTGCACTATGAAACACCATTACCCACCATCAAACCTCATATAAACCTTTGTCAACCCCCCGATCGACAATCCATCCAATTTTGAACCTTGAAATGATGATTTTACCCTTCATCTAGAAAGACTCCAAATCAATCACTCCTATTGCTCGATACTCTTTAGACTCAAGATCTACACTACAAAACACCACCAAACCTCATCCAAACCTTTATCATTCTCCCGATCGACGATCAGTCCGATTTGAACCTTCAAATGACCATTTTGCCCTCTATATAAGAAAACGCCACCGACCGTCACCGCTAGACCCAGTCAAACCCGTTGTCATCCTTTTAATCGACGATCTAGAAAATATAAGCCATAAAATGCCTGTTTTGCCCTTCCATCGAGAACGCTTTTGCAATCTCATATGTTGGGTTATAAAAGCCAGTTTTCCCACCATTGGATGCTCATAAAAGAAAGACTTTAAATCTGAAACGTCCATTTGTTTCCATCCCTCTCAAGTTCCCAAAATTACTTTTCTAGTCCCTCTGCACCAAATCCCTTTTGTTTTTCTTTTTGCAAGAACACTCTTGACACTTGTCACCCACTTAGCCATTAGATCTCCTTGAAACCTCCCAAATGCGATCAAGGATGTCCATGTCCTTTCTTTGCTTTTGAAAATTACAGCCTAGTCTCTACTCATGATCTTGTTTCAAAATATATGCAAGGAGGTCCCCGCCATGTGTCAAAACCCCAACCATTGGATCTCCTTGCTTCTATCCTTGTTTAATCCCAACCATGGATTGCTTTCTTTCTTTTTGGCAAGATCTAGGCGCCCTTTGCCATTTTTGGAAGATCCCCTTTTGCTTCCTAAAAAAACCATGCAACTTTTCCCTCCAAGAAAAGTCATGTACAAGAAAGGCAATTTTCTTGTTCTTTAAGAAATAAAAAGATTTTTGTTGGAGAAGGAAAAGGAAAGAAAACTCCATTCATATGAAACTATTATGGGAAGCTCCTAATAAACCAAAGGGTCTCTAGATGTTCCCCCTCCTCCCATGAATCCATTATAGCTAACTTCCAACCGAATTGCTTTTTTTCTTAACCAAAAATAGAAGTCCTCTTCACTTAAAAAGAGCTCTTTTCCCTCTCTAAAACTCTCTCTCTCTCTCTCTCTCTCTCTAGCATTAGGTACCACCCATCTTCAATCGAAGACCCTTCTCTACATTCACTCTTCCCACCACCAAACCACCTTCTCCTATCCATCTTCTCATTCTAATCTTCTTCTTTCTCTATTCCTCTCCCTCAAGCTCTCTCCATCTCTTTCGTTATCTTTCTCCTCCTCCACATTTCTAAGGTGAATCTATCTCAGCCCATCATGTTCAACCAAGAAGTAAGAGGGGACATCCTATCTTAGTCGATCCGTCCATCAAAAGCCTTTACACAACAGTCCCAATAGTCCTAGAGAAAAAGCCACAAGTGAGGTAAATTTTCAATAGAATTTACAGCTTCTTTTATTTTTATATTTTTTATTATTTTATGTTTTGGGGCAATAGAAAAATGTTCCGATCGGTTTCTATGATTTTATTTTGTTGGCTAGTTTGTTCAAAAATGAATGAGTATGGCTGATTGGATTTTTGTTTTTGCTTTTTACTGTTTTGATCTCTTTTCAAACTTTTCTCATTGAAAATATATGTGGTTTTATTTGACTTCTATTATCTTTATCTTACTTTTATAGTTTATTTTGTTTGAGAATGAATGAAGATGTTATGTATGAATTCGGTCCTCTTATTATTTTCTAGTTATTTATGTTCTTCTTCTTGTATAAACTAATGCATGCATCCTATTCAGATTAGGGGCTTATGAATTCGATTTAGAGGGAACTTCATGGTGGGTTGTATCCCTCATGGCTTCATCACCTCTCTACTTAGAGTAGGAGTGTGGGAAGCCTTGGATAAAGGGGGAGTAGGATGTGTAGACACTCACCCCTTCGCTCCTTAAAGGCTTTCCACACCCATGAAAAGGGAAAGAGAAGATTGAGCCATGTAAGAGAACATCCTCTTTATGATAAACCCTCATTTAATTTGAGGAAGCCATTTATCTTTTCATTAAGATTGGTTCTTTTTATTAGGATTTTGATTGGCATTCACAAGATAAGAAAGGGAGAGGGGTGCCTAACACCTTTCCTCTCCTTCCATTTGATGCCTAGAGTCTTTGTTTTGGGATTGGGAGTTATTTGTTTTTTTTTTTTCTTATGTTGTTCTCAAACAAGGGAGGCCCATCACTCCCTTGTTCAAGTTGTTGATGGGTGGAGGCTCCTCTCATGGCCATGAAGTGACACCTAATTTCAGTGGGATGTTCACACAAAGCAACAAAAACCAAAAGCACACAGAGATTTTTGTAAAGGGTAGAAATGGAAGAAGGAGTAAGGAAAGGGAGGAAGGAGGATTGAGATGAAGGAGAACGGTTCTCGTACAGTACCACTTCATCATGTACAAGTTGTTTTATTCTTGGCAAAGTGATCCCTCCTAGGTATCAAGAACCTTCATAATCAGAGTACATTTGTCGTAAAGAAAGAAAACAAATAAAAAATAGTGATTAAAGTAATTTATCATGTGAAAACCAATTACTTTTGGCAAAGTGACCCTCTAAAACATTATGGAATGAGGGTATATTTTTCGTAGAGAGAAATAACAAAATAGATAAAAATGATATTAAAAAAAACTCAGCATGTGAAAGCTAAATAATTTTGGCAAAGTGACCCCTCATCGGCATAAAAAATCTTATAGAATCAAGGTATGCTTGTCGTAAAGAAAAGCATAGAAAACAAACATAACACAACATTGTAAGCAACTTAGGAAACCATATATTTCAACTTAATCACTTAGCATAATCATAAAAACACTTTATAGATATGGTGTAACTACACTTTGATTAGGTAATACGTATCCTTTCATACAAGAGCAGACTATGCTCGAAAAATCTGGTAAAACACTCGAAATCTGATGATGGTACAAAGTGTTGTGCTTCCAAATGCGTTATAGTATTATTGAGATGCTAATGCATGAATAATATTATACCTCAAGTTAGTATTCTAACTTATGCTCCTTGGGGATGATGGGTAATTTGCAAATTCAACACAATAGTGTGATTGTCAATTGCTATGCACTTTTTGGGCATGCTGTCACATGTTTAAAGAAAGGGGGTAGACATAATATCAAGCTTTCATTATTGAAGTTTTTTTTTTCATTTTCAATTCATCATTCATTTTTTAATCATGATATATTATGTTGCAATCGAAAATAAAAAACACTGATGATGATAAAACATGCGTTATACCGTGGTGTGTCAACACCTGATTTTTGCTTAGTCCATTGCCTGAACCTCCAATTTACCCCAAGGAGCCTATTAAACCATTTCAATCCTTCTGAAACACCCCAAAACCCCAAAAACCCGAATTTCACCCCATGAACCCTTAGATCCACTATTAAACCTGCCCGATACCTACTCAATGGCCCCGATCGATCTCACTTATACCTCAACCACTAGATCTGACACAACCAACAGACCCAGGACCTCCCAAAACAAATGCCTGTAAAATTTCAACTCAAGATTCCCCCGTTTACCCCTCATCAAACGAAGATTCCATCTCGACTCCTCTTGTTAACCTAAACACTGAGAACCCAGATTACCTTGATCTTGACCAATCCTGACAAATCAAACCACACCATTAGACTCCAGACACACCAAAACACCTGCCCATAAAATTATAACCCCAGATTCCCTTATTTGCCCTTTCATCAAACCAAGATTCCTCTCTAAAACATCTCATTGACCCAAATTCTTACAATCTTAACACTCTAAGACTGATTAGACCTCATCATGAGATCCTGAACACCCCAAATACCCACTTGTGAAATTTCACCCGAAACTACCTTTATTTGCCCCTTCATCACATAAAGATTCCATTTCGAGCCACTAGATAAACTGAATCAAACCCTTTTCAGATCTGCCTAGTCGGGCCAATCTGACCCAACCAATCAACTCAAAATGCCTAAAAATACCCTCATTCACCCTTTTAGAAGATTTTATTTTGGTCAATCTCGCTAATCCGCTCACATGCTAATCCGCTCACACAAACCTTTTAACACTCAACCCAGCTTTGTCAAAATTACCAAAACACTCCTGGACTTCCCTGAATTTACAAAACTGCCCCTTATCCATAGTATAAATAAGATCCTATCTTCTTCATTCAGACTATTCGGTTCTCGTCTCTCACCCTGTTCGAACAAAACCAGCGGCGAAGAACCTAGAGCTGATCTCCCACTTCCTCTCACCCCCTTTCCCCCCTCTGTCTTCGTCTTCCTCTTCCAACACCGAAATGCCGAAATCAAGTCGAGGAGCAACTGCTCCCCTTCTTCCCCGTCCGCAAAAGAACGGAGAACGAGAGCTGCGGCAATTCGTGGCGAACCAAAGCAGCGTGACAGAAATGACCACCGCGGCTGCAACTTCTAGTAGCGACAGTAGTTATCGGCTTCGACCGATCATCCTCCCTCTTCCTCGTGGTGGATTTGAACGAGAGGCAGCGGCAAACCTCCCCTTCGTCAGCTTCTACTTATCATTCCAACCAAATCACCCCTCCTTGCTCTGGTCGTCGTTCCCCCTTTCTGTGAAGAACAGAGCATACAGTTATCGGCGGAAGCATCGTTTTCTACTAGATTCGGTGAAGACTCCACCCTTTCAGCGTCATGTTTCAGTTCTCCGTAGTTTCTTGGTGGTTTCATTCCGTTTTTGGCATTCGCACAACTCGTGCTCGATGACAGCGGAACCAACCCCGTGAAATCACTATCAATTTCATTAGTATGGTGCTCTGTCTGAAGTTAGTGGCAGTGGCGATTTAGGCTATCATCGTTCTCTCTTAAACCCGAATAGTATCCTCACACAAAATGGTCTGCACCTGTCTCATTGATCTAGCGGTTACTTTGCCATCTCATGGAGGGTGATTTGACCAGATTCCTAAGAAGGTGACACGTGGACGTGACTCAACACAAGCGATAACTCAGCATAACGGTCTGGCTGCGACTAAGTAACGAGCTCGCAGGACGGCTCGCTACATTACAACTCACCACAAATGCGAGCTCATCGACCCCCGATGTACTAAAAGGGAATACTCTAAGACAAGTCTATCCCAGCTCGCGAGCTAGGATAACCAGCTCCCTCCAATACGTAGGCAACAGAATTGCCCCAAAGGCAACCTTAGGCGGAATCACCTCGAAGTACCTCTAGGAGCTCGCTACAAGGCAGCTCGTAACGGGATAGCTCGCTACAAGGCAGCTCACTACTAAGCAACGCGACGTTTCCAGGAAGCTTCTATTTGACAAGACCGTACCCGTCAGACTGCATCACGTCTCCTGACTAATGGTACAGTCCCTGCCAGCCCGGCAAACTGCACCCACGTCTCTCGACAGGTGGTGGTGTGTCTGTCTTTTCCGGGACGTGTCACTCATCCGATTGGGTAGTACTCTGCAACGGTTACCTGCGCAGCCCTGGCAAATAACGACTGCGACAGAGGTCCGGTGGCGGTTACTTCCGATTTGACAAAAACGTCCATATTTAAGAGCCCCATGATCGAAGGAAAAAATGTATCTGGAGTTAATCTCGAACTTTCATTGATCTAGCGCTATCTGCACTCCAATCTCTCTTTGCATTCTTTACCGTTCTCTCAAGTGTTCTAACTTAAGCATCAGAGTATTCCCACCGGGCAAGTCCCCCGGGAATCCTTCACCGTCTTCTTCTCAGGTACCGTTCGTTGCCAGTTAGGAGCCAATCGACTGCCAGTTAGGAGTGCCCAGATTGCGCTGCATCACCATCATTGGTTGTAGACGAATATTCCTAATAAAAATCTCCCTGTTGTATTAGCAGATCTCGGTCTCAAGCCATATCCCAATCAGGTAAAATCTGTCTCAGCTCTTGTTATATTTACTATTTCTCGTCATTCGTATTTCCCTTTCTCGGCGGTTTATTCGCGTCGGAAGGTGGGAGGAGAGGGACTCGGCTTATACAGCTCTTGTAGCTCTCGGTACCAACCCAGTTCCGCCATCATTTTTCTTTAGGATTTAAATAGCCCTGTTTTAGTTGAATCTATCAGTTATTTAGAAATTTAATTTCTGATTTTATCGATTTTTTTTCCTATCAATAATCCTGTTGTTAATCTGTCATGACCTTCATTTATCGATGTTAATTAGTTGTTATCGATAAAGATTTAAGTTTCACTTGAATAAGATGTTAAAGATTGTGAGTCATTGTAGATCAATCTGCATTCCTTTTTATTAATTAGATTTATCTTGTTTGTCTTGTCATTAAGAAAGATCTGGTAAGATTGTTCCCACTTGAGTAATGGCGGTATGTGGTATATTCATATTTAGTGAAGTTAATCCTTTCATTAGAATAATAATAAAAAATAGAAATACCCAGATTGGTTTAGCCAGTGCTTTGGGCTTTGGAGTTCCCATGTGGGCCCCACCTATTGGACCCGGGATAAGAGTGTTTAACCTCTTTCTTCTCCCATCCAAGACCTACCCAGACTGGTTTAGCCAGTGTTTTGGACTTTGGAGTCACTACAAAAAAATAAAAATTCTTTTTGAAAATTATTCCTAGAGGTCCCATCACCTCCATTTTCCTAAACTGATGGGTGGCGACTTCATTCCTAGCCCAAGTGGCAAGTGAGCCGTTTTTTGACGCTCACAGACTGGTGACTCTGCTGGGGAATTCTTGGACCATAGGTGGGGCCCACATAGGGCTCATTTGGCTTCATAGCCTTTTCTTGTATATATGCACGCTTCTAGGTTGTTTTTCTTTTATTAGAAATAATAGCTGCTTATTCCTTATTGATTATTATATAACTGTTATTGCTTTATTTCTATTATTATTTATCTGCTCACTTACACCACACACCATTTTGCATTAGTTCTAGCATTCTATGTCCCATTAGGAGAGGGGTTAGTAAGTAGTCAAGACACAATGGACTCTGCTCCCCACAGTCGCACCCAAATTCCCAAAACCAGCCACCAACCTGAGAAGCCCATTTGTCTGATGGGTGGAAGTTTGAAAGCTCGTAGCCTTGTTGGAGCCTTTTGAGTCTAGGTGTCAACCCTCCCCTCATGCATCACTCCACGTGTCAACCTAGTCATTTAAGATGTCAACCACCTAGCTTTGTTTGTTTGCATACCCCTTGTGGGGCACACATCAAAATAAATAAAAAAAAAATATATATATATATATATATATATATATTATATAAAGAAAATAAAAATAGATAAAATGTCAAGAGTCCAATAAAAATAAAATAGGAATAGAGCAACAGAATAAATATATGCAGAAAAAAAACTAAAAAAAATAATAAAATCAAAAGTTAAAAAAAAGAAAAAAAAAATAAAAAAGAGTAGGAAGGTTAGATACAAATACACCTACAAGAAAATAAAAAAAAATAAAAAATAAAAAGTCTAAAAAAAGTTAAAAAAATGATTGAAATAAAAAAGGGGTAGTAAGGTTTAGTTAAGCACAAATACACATAAAAGAAAATAAAAAAAAAACAAATTAAAAAAAATCCAAAATCTTCAAAAAATTGAAATAGAAAAAAAAAGAAAGAAAAAGAGGTAAAATAAAAAGAAAATTATTAAAATAAACAAAATTTCCATTAAAAAATCAAAATCAAATAAATAGTAAAAAATATAACAATAAATAAAAAAAATTGAAAGAGAGAAAAATTAAAGGGCAAGATTTTTTTAAGGAGGAAAAAGAGAAAAAAAAAGTAGAAAAAGAGATAATGTAAAAAAAAGTAAAAAAAAGGAGTAAAATAACAAACTTCTTGAAATCCAAAATAAACTGTTAAAAAATAAATAATTAAAAAAGCAAAAAATTTTGAACATACAAATATATGAAGAATCAAGATGATAATGAAATAAGGAATTCAAAAATATAATCAAAATGAAAAAAAGGGTAAAAGAGAAAAAAAGAAGAAAAAAGTAAAAGGAGAGAAAATAAATAAATAAATAAATATTCCTAAAAGAATTCAATTAAAAATTAAAAAAAAAAATAAAAGGATAATAATAAATCCAAAAAAATGAAAAATAGAAAAATTAAAGGTGAAATCTAAAAAAATGAAAAAGAAAAAAGTAAAGAAAACAAAAAAATAAAAAAATGAATTTCTAAAAAATACAAAAATAAAGTGATGTTTTAAAAAACAAAATAAAATATTACAATCATATGGAAAAACAAACTAAAAAATAAAATAAAAAATTAAAAAATTAACAAAAATAGAAATACAAAAAAGAAAAAGGAAAAGAAATGGAAAGAAATGAAAAAAACAATGGAAGAAAAGGAAATAAGAAAAAATGAATAAGAAAGAAAACAAAAAATAAATCATTGGAATAAGAGAAATCTTGAATATTTCTTATAGAACAAATATATAAAAAATAACATAAATAATAAAAAATAGTAACAAAAAAATGAAAAGGAAAAAAAATCAAAAACAAAAAAAAATTAAAAAAAACGACAACAAATAAAATCATCCTAGATCAGTCAATGAGTCACAAGTCAAAAAAATGACAATAGATAAGTAGATGGTAAAATGTAGATCTATGCAGAGTAATAACATGAAATTAAAAAAAGAAGAAAAATTATAATAGAATCAAAATTAAAAAAAAAATAAAAATAAGATAAAAGTTCAAAATAAACAAAAATGAGAAGATATTAAAAGTTAGAAAAAAAGCCCAAATCACAAAAGAGAAAAACAAAAAGGAGAAAAAAATTCAAAATCCAAAGAAAATGCAAAAAAAGAAGAAAAATCCAAAATATAAAAAAAAGACCAAAAAAAGAGAAGAAGAGAAGGGTAATATCAAGTAATAAAAAATCAAATTCAAATTCAAATTAAAAAAGAATAAAAAATTTCAAAAAATAATAAAAAATTCAAAGAGAGAGAGAGTGAATGAAGGCAAAATAAAGAAAGGAGTTGCTAACTAAGTTATGTTAACAGGAGGACACCATTGGGAATTTTAAATCTCCAACCCTTCATGTAGTAACCCGATCGGTTTCCTAAGCCATGGCAAAAGACTCAGTCAAGAATGATCCTACAACTGCCTCCTCATCTATAGGTTTGTTTGTTTCGGCGAAACCAAACATACTAGCCTTTGGTTCCATATATCGAGTACCTCAAACTCCGGGAGCAATTAGAAGATGCAATAGCCCAATTTGCGGCCTTCCGCAAAGAGCATACCCGATCAGTACCGCCTCCTTCCTCATCAAATCAAAGCACTCATTCATCAGCGTCGGCAACCTTTCCCACCTTCATACCTCTGAGCACATCAACAACTTTCCCATCTTTCACACCATCTTCGTTCCCAACATCCACCACACCCAATACTACCTTTACACCTCCCCCTTTTGTGTTAACTGCTTCATCACACTAGCCTCCATCCCAACCAGCTTTCAGCTTCATAGAACACCCCTACCGTCAGTCTTCCTCCCAACCAACTCGTAGCTTTACTAAACAGTCCTACTGTCAACCCCCATGTCAACCAACCTTTAGCTTCCTAGGATAGTCCTATGCTCAATCCTCTCTAACCCTTTTTGGCGAGGACGATTCCAACTTCACTACACCACCTCCCCTATTCCAAACCCCCTTCAAGTATGATGTAGAAAAGTTAAAGGAAGAGATGAGGCAAGTAAAGGGAGTCCACAATTTGGGAATCACGGATTTTAAGGAGTTATGTTTGTACCCAGATGCCAAATTGCCTGAGAAGTTCAAGATGCCCGATTTTGAGACATATGATGGAAAAAGTTGTCCGCAAACTCACTTAAAAATGTTTTGCGGGGATTTGTTTCAGTATGGTTCTGATGAGAAGCTTCTGATCTAGATATTCCAGAAAAACTTGACTGGGAGTGCTAGAATGTGGTTTGCCAATCTTGAGGAAGAGAAAAAGAAGTCATGGAAACAAGCATTTGAAGCATTCTTAGACCACTTTTCTTATAACATGGAATTAGTGCCAGATCGAGAAGATCTTGAGACCATGACTCAGAATCCTGGGGAGTCTTTCATAGATTATGCCTTTTGGTGGTGTGAAATGGCATCCAAACTACAACACCCCATGCCCAAGGAAGAAATGGTTAGGCTTTTTGTCAAGACTTTGAAAGATCCCTACCATACTCTATTGGTTGCACAATCTTTTAAGGACTTAAGTGAAGTGGTGAAAGGAGTTGTCAGAATCGAAGAATCTCTTAGGCATGGATAGATTAACCCACTGATGGTTGGAGTAGGAGCAACCACCTTTGAGACAAAAAAGTTCGGAACCAAGCCATCAAGGAAGGAGTGAAGTACATTTCATATCTGGCCACCCAACTAGCTTTGCAACCACAACTTCATCCAATCGTTCTTTTGGGGTGTCTACTTCAGTGAGTCCACAATCACGTCAACAGCAGCGCACCCCAAGGGCGCAACAAATTCCCCAAATAGAAAAGGAGTTGTCCCCAGTTCCTTGTTCATACTCTCAATTGTTACCTGCCTTGTTGAATGATGGATATCTAGAGTTGCCTGAAGAGAGACCTCCCTTGGGGCATAAACCAAAGCATTACGATGAGAATGCCTATTGCGACTATCATAGAAGCCCAGGGCATGACACTGATAATTGTCATCATCTTAAGATTGTAGTTCAAAAGCTAATTGATCAAGGTCTGATTGCATTTCCTGAGCCTCAAGAGTCATCTCTGAACTAAGTCCTCCCTTTCATTAGCATATTTTGAATGTCCTCTTTGGTCAGTTTTGAATATCATCTGTAATGTCAAGCCAATTGCGTGAATTCGAATGTAATCTCTGAGACAGGGGGTCAATGCTCTCTACCCTATCTCCAACCATCGGGAGTTTCCTTTTGTTATTACATCTAGTTTTCTATTATCTCTTCTTTGCCATTCTAAGGCATTTTGAACTACGCTTGGCCTGATTCCTTTCAAAGGGGTACATAGAGTAGCCCATCTCATGGGTCTGGCCACTTCCATAAATAAAATATTTTTCCCCTATTTCTCTCTCCCTCACCTGAGATACTTGTTTATAAGATAGTGATTAGTCCATTCAGGGTTGTCTACCCATAGAAGAAAGCAAAGTTTGCTTCTTCTCAGAATCCCAAAATCATGCCTGAGGAAAGTTAGTTGTTGATCAATATCTCTATAGTTGAGCATCCTATTAACCTCCCAATCCATAATAAAGCCATCCTCCTTGTCCAAATTGGGGCAGAATTGCAACTACCAAAGCATAGCACATTCCCTTTGAATATTGCCTGAGCCGGCACAGAATAAAGGCACCTTCCTAACATAGTATTGTTAGACAGTTATGCCCTTAGCTCCAATCAGATTGATGTACTTATTGACATTTATTGTAAATGAATAAAGTGCATAATTGATTCATGTTATTTTGGTATGTTTCTGTGTAATACCCTTAAACTGGACACTTATGAAACTCATGTTAGTTTAGAATCTTCACAACCGTTGGATAGATCTGGGGAGATTTATCCTGCCAAGGCTAATATTGGTGTGCCACCAAGTGGGTTGGGCTGACTTGTCTCAGTTTCTAGGGTGAGACCTAAGTTATATGTAGTGTGGATTTTTTTGAAACCCTAAATCGGACCAAATTGCAGTATTGCTCTAGACCTTGGAGACAAATGGGCAAAATTGGAATGTTACACTTGACCCATAGATTCGATTATGGTACTGTACTAGGTGTCAGATTGGGCTATCTTTGATATGCCAATCAGTGAGATCCTTAGCGGGGGTCAAAACTTGGGTATGTTGGGATAGCCCAAGAATTCACCTGAGTGGGTGATCATAGTGATAGGATCAACATTTGTCAGACAAAGTGAATGATTGGGGAATGCACTCTCTCTGGTGGAAACCTAAACTGCCAGTAGTTGATTTCAAACTATTAAAATTTGTTTTGCAAAATATATTTATATAGAGATATACTTATATATTATGGTTTCACAAAATGTTTGCAAAAGGTTTTAATTCCCGGGATCCATATGAGTAGAAAGTGCAACACTGCACCTTGCAGCCGAGGGAGAGGTTCTCTCTTGTTGGGCAGTGTTTGATCATTATGGGCTGAGATGTTAAGTGTAAGACCATTGAGGGTAATACCTGATGGGCTAATCTTGCATCTGCTCACAGTCCTTGGGCTTTCATAAGGTGGCTAGACCCAAGGACCATTTAGTGTAAATGTTGGGCCCATTAAGAGCCCATACTAATGGACTCAGGGATTCACTGTGTTCTTTAGTGAATTCGGTCAAACCTTGTAATAGAGGTTGGGTTGAATCCAAGTGGTTGATGTGTAGATCAATGCTAGGGTCTCACGCCATACAAAGAGAGCCAAGCTAACTAGCATTTAAAGGGAAAGTGAGCTATGTGACCAAATGGGCCTAAAGCCCATTTCGAACTGGGCTTAAGTGAGTTAATTAAAAGGGGAGGCGAGTTCTGATTTATAATCTGATCAGGATTAGCTAAAAGATAAGATAAGTCTTATCCATTTAAGAGTGCAGATCCAAATATCATATTTGGATCATGAAACTCTTTCCTAATTGGATTAGGAAGCTGATCCAAAGAAGGCTATAAATAGGGGGCGAATTCACCAATTTATGTACTCAACAATCTGCAAAATTCTCCTCCAGTTCTTGCTGCCCCTACCCAGTTTGATTTCCACCTTTGGATCTAATCAAGAATAGTTCTTGATATTGTTTCTTGCTAGAAGAAACAATCTAAAGTCATGCTCACCAGCCCCTTGTGTGATTCTTGTTGAAGAATTAGGGTTCTTGCTGAAGAACCACTTTGCTAATCCTACCTCACCATAAGTTGTGTCATCTTTAGTGGAAGCGGGTTTTGGTCAACTTTTTGGGTGTGAACACCTACGTTGGGAGTTACTATTATTCCGTATCAGGTACATCCCTACTTGCTTCCTTTTGGTTTCAGATTTGGTCCATTTTGTTTCAAGAACGAACTTTGAGAATGTAGTTTTCTAAATTAGGGAATAGGATTCCTAGAAGGGAGAAAGAAAATTTTTGAAATTTTGCTCAACCTCGCTGCAAGGTTCGGCCATCCATATGATGGATCTCCCTTCCCTTCAGTGGTATTAGAGCCATGGTTTACTTCTTGAACCAAATCAGACCTGATTTGAACCTACGCAAATGGGTAGAGTCGGTTCTACCCGATTTGCACAGATTAATGTTTTTTTGAGAATTCGGTTCTCAGTAATGGGGCATATGATCTGAAAATTCATTTTTTTATTATTTTAATTTAATTATGGAATGGTTGTGTGATTATTTCGTGGATGTGTGGGCTATATGTGTGATGGAGATCAAAATCTTTAATGGTGCCAAGATTTGCGCACCCTGCATTTTTCTATTCTATTATTTTGGTCTGTAAATAATTTTTTTATTTTTAGAAAAAATGTATAGGATTTGATCTGATGTAATTAATAGAAAATTAGGGTTTTCTATTATTTTTTACATTGGAAGAAGTGTTAGTTCGCATGGAGGAGAAGAAGACATTTTGCAGATACAAGATCTGTAATCTGTGATTTGTAGATATTGAATTTGCTACCTGCGATTAACCTTTGTTTTGTAGGTTTGCAGATTGTCCAAGTACATCACACTATAGCCCTTTGATTTATTTTCTTTCTGATCTTGATTGTCTTTTTCGGCTATAATTAGTTTTCAGATCATGTTCTTGAAATTGCATATTGCTTTAGCCCATTTTCAACATAATTTCTATATGGGCCGAACTGCTTTTTGTTGTTCAACCCATATACCTAGATAATGTTATTTGATAATATTATGGGCTATAATGGCTGATAATGTTTTAATTTTAATTAACTAGGGTTTTACAAATGATTTAATTGATTGGATCAATTATGTGATTATTTCATGCATGTGATGTATGATGTGTGATGTGCTACGTACATGGGCCATAAGCACTTGGCCCATGTTCATTCGATTAGTGGCTCTCTACACATGCCATGGCTGAATGCAAATCATTGCCATGGTGTCCATAAGATCATTGGATGATCTCCCTTCTTGATGGGCCCCACATTAGCTTCCTCCCCAAGAGGAACCGTGCAGAACCCTAGCTCGTTTAGGGCCTATCTAAATTTGACTTTGAGAAAGTCAATGAGAGCCACTTTGATTTGACCTAAATAGGAATTAGGGCATAATTACTCATTCCCTCCAGCAAAATATAAGTGCATGTGATAGAGAGATTCATATGATGAACTCACTAAAGGCCTTCCATTATTAGCATGAAGATGACCTTATCAGTAACGAGGAGATGCACCATAAAATTGGGCTATCCATTTTCTGGTGAGTCTGTTGGATTGTTTCATAAGATGATAGGGGCATCATAAACCGATGTGGGAAGGGCCTATCCTAAAATGGAAGACTCTCTCACGGTACCTTGGCGTTCACGAATATGATGGGTAAGCACTTATTGGACAGAAATGTTTAACCTAAAATGATAATGAACCTTGTCTGAATAAGGCCAAAGGGAAAGCTCATAAGATGAGTGGATATGATCATTCATAGAAGGTGGTGGAGTTATGCAGCTGAAATAATTGGCTCCATGCACTGTATGTGATTTCCCACATTTCTAGAGACATAACTATAGTCTCTGTCACTGAGATGGAAGGGAAATCTCAAAGATGAATAAATGGAAATGGAACATAAATTAAAAGCCATTTCTATCTAGTTAACATGAATCAATTTAGGTTATGGACTAATAATCTGCTTTGCCTTTATCAGAAATGGCAAACGAACAATTCGCTAAATTGTTGAACGACAACAAGCTTAAGGGCCCAAATTATGCTGACTGGTTCCGTAACCTTATAACATTCAAGAAATTAGACAAGGTTGCTGAAAACCTTGCTCCGAGTCGTCCTGGTGATAGGGCTTTTGAGGCCCATAGGACAAAGTATCAAGAATGGGAAGAGAAAAATTCTCTTGCCCGGTGTTATATCATAGCCTCCTTAGATAACTCGATACAGAGGCAATTTGATCAGATCGAAGTGTCTAAGGATATCTTGGATAGTCTAAGGACCATGTATGAAGAGTAGAGCCATTCTACTTGACAGAAGGTCTTAAAGTTGTTTATGACCACAAAAATGACTGAAATCCAACAGGTTCATGACCACTGCCTAAAGATGATGGGTTATATTAATGAACTATAGGCTCTCGGTTCAGGGCTTGATCATGACACTAAAATTGATGCCATCCTAAATTCCCTGCTTCCCTCCTTCAATCAGTTCATGAACAAACTAAATGTTAGTCTTCAGGAACTCAGCAATATGTTGCGGAGGGCTGAAGAACTAATAAAGAAGGATAAGCTGATAGTTGATTATTCTGTATTTTCATGCCTTAAGGGCATCATTTTATACCTTAGACTGACTACTCTATACCCTTTTTTTTGGTTAAATTCAATGTTGTGACCTCTAAGGGTCCCTATGAAAATTCTGGGTAAAAACTAGAAAATTTACAGAGTTTTCTATAGATTTTGTGAAGCTTGTGAGAATTCCAGCTGAGAGATGAGGTGTTTCTGTGAAAAACTAAGCACAAGAGGGCACCTCCTATCTTCTAAACCCAGAAAGGCACCAATCCTACTATATTAGCATACTCCTTAGCAAACCCTAGGGCATCTCCCCACTCATTCTTTTCACCTCTAACAAACACTAGCCGCCCCTAACATCTAATCTCAACCATCCAACCTTAGGCGCCCTCCATACTTATAGGCGCCCTCTCCTTTTCACTCTAGCCATAGGATCCCTCTAGTTTAATCCTAACCCTCCATTCCTAAACCCTAGGGGCACCCATTTTTCTACATAAACCCACTAGTCGCCCCTCTCTTTCTCTCTAATCCCAGTTTTATCCACCCTTCTCTATAAAAGGGACCCCAAGGGCCCTGGAGAAGGGGTTGGTCAATTCATCCAATTCACAAGGCTAAGGTTTCTTTTGGAGTTCAAGGGTTGTAGAAGGGAAAGATGCCCAGATCTTGTCAGGAGGGATTCTTACAAGCAGTCCAACCAATCTACAACTACCACCACTCGATTTTACCAACCATCCCTTTCGTTTTCTTTATTTTCTTTTATGTTATTTTTATTCTGACAATCATTTAGATTTAATTTCTATTTGTTTATGTGTTTTGCAGATCTGAATTCATCCGGTTCAAGGCTAAGGTGTCTCAAGGGGTTCGAGGTCTGAATGGAGGGAGAAAGCATGTATTTCGTCTTCTCGGACAGCTATTGCCACTAGATCCGAATTTTGGATCATTTTTATTTAGTTTTTTTGTTGATTTCAGTGTTATTTAATTTCTGAATTTAATTATTGCCTTGTTCAATTCAGAGCATTTAATTTCAGCAATAATAAATTTTATGTTCTTATTTTTTGTAAATCCCTGATTTATTTTCCTTTTATTTGTCTAGAACGAAAATAATAATTTTTGTTCTTGCTTCCTTGTGGGTTTGAACCCTTCCTCACTGTGTACTATGCTGTTTAAGGTTATGTGAGGATTGGAAAAGTTTACAAATCTCTAAACTACTGCCACGGGGGTTTGACGATGCATCCCGGGCGTACTAGGTTTTTGATGCCGTTGCCGGGGAAGCAACGAGTTGAAAATTTTTATTTCTTTGTTTCAGATTCATTTACATTATTTTTTTATTATTGTTTTAGTTTTCTGATCTTTGGAAATAAAACTCATAATTCTTCTTTGTTTTCGTAGGACATAGCAATCGAAGGCGGGGTGCCGAAACAATGCCAAACTGCGCACGAAAAAAAAAAGAAAAATATTGGGTAGCGATTCAAGTGTGATCATCCCAACTTATTTCTGATTTTCTTTTTATTTTCAAATTTATCTTTTTATTTTTTTTCGTTTCAGAATTAATTATTCTTGTATTTTTTTTCGTGTCTTTAATTTTTCTTGCTTGGTGCGATTTTAGTTTTAAGAATAGTGATTTATGTTGTCTTTTGTTTCTGATTTCAATAGGTGCGATCTCATTTTTAGGATTAATAGCTATGTTTTTTTGTTAATCCATTTAAGGGCGATCCAATTTAAATAAGATAAGGTGGGAAGCTTAATTTTAGGGAAGCTTTTAATTACTTTCCATAACTAGCGGTTGGTGTCTAAGGAAAGAGCTTAACTGGCTAAGCCTAAGCGGGTTTTGTGGTTACTTAATTAGGTCCTTGCGAGAGCAAGGGGAGCCTCCCACATCCCCACCTCTTACCTAGCTAACCAAAGGAAGTGGTGTAATTCCAAGTGAACCTAAGAGGATTCGTATTGGTTGAACCACTAGTTTAAGAAACCTTAGGTCTACCCCTAGGCCGTTGTGAAATGCTTGCATTTTTTAAAATTTAAAAATTTGAATTTGAATTTAAATTTCAGGAATTTAAATTGCAAAATCTAAATTTGAAATTAAAATTCAAAATTTAAATTTTGAATTTCAAAAAAGAAGAAAAAGGGACTTCTGAGTTGTATGTTGGGAAGGAGATCTCTAAGGAGAGAAATAGTAGAACCCATACATGAGATAGAAGATACCTCCATCACCAGCAACGCAACCAAATAGTCGAGATCGATGATGAAGAGCCCAGAAAGCTGAAGGAGTATTTCACTCTGACCCAGTATAACCCTTCATCCCACATACGGTTACCAGATACTCAAGCCTTGCAATATGAGATTAAATCAAGCACAATCCAGATGCTCCCCTCTTTCTACAGGAACCCGAGTGAGGACCCATACAAACACATAGATGAGTTTCTGGAAATCTGTTCCACTGTAAGGATCCCAAACTTTAATGGCAATGCCCTTAGATTAACTCTTTTCCCCTTCTCCTTGAAAGAAAAGGCCAAGCACTGGTTGAGAGCTATAGGAAGACCTATTAGAACTTGGGCAGAAATGAAACAAGAATTCCTTAGAAAGTTCTACCCTATAGGACAAACCAACACCATGAGAAGAGCCATCACTGCATTCATCCAAACACTAGGTGAACAAATTCACGAGTCTTGGGAGAGAATGAAAGAGTTGTTGAGAAAGTGCCCACACCATGGCCTGTCCAAGTGGCAAATTGTCCAAGCCTGCTATGAAGGTTTGACTGATCAATATAGGCAAATGGTAGATGCATCCTATGGGGGGGGGCATTTATGATTAAAAGTGAGGATGAAGAGTATGCTCTTTTCGAAACATTGACTGAAAATTCCATCAATAATGCATCATTATATTCCTATGAGAGGTCAGTGGGACCCTCAAAGAGGGTAGGGCTCTACGAAGTCAGGAACAATATAGAGCCCGAGGCAAGAATGGACCTAAATGGAATCTCTAGAAAATTGGACAAGGTAGAACTTCCAGCCCAAAAGCTTGATCAATTCTTTACCTATAACCAACAATCGGGCCCATCTACACCTTATCTTGAAGTTTGTTCCATTTGTGCCACCTCGGCCTACCAAGTTGATGATTGTCCAACGGTGGCCCAGTTTCTACCGTTTATCCAAGAACAGGTTCAGGCAGCCCAGAGTTTCTTGAGGCCTAATAATGACCCATTTTCAAATACTTACAACCCTGGGTGGAGAAATCACCCTAACTTTTCTTGAAGGACACATCAACTGTTAGACAGTGTATGCCCTTAGCTCCAATCAGATTGATGTACATTATGATATTTATTGTAAATGAATAAAGTACATATTTGATTCATGTTATTATGGTGTGTTTCTGTGTAATACCCTTAAACTGGACACTAATGAGACTCGTGTTAGTTTAGAATGTTCACAGCCGTTGGATAAGTCTGGGGAGATTTATCCTGATAAGGCTGACACTGATGTGCCGCCAAGTGTTGGGGTGGCCTGTCTCAGTTGCTAGGGTGAGACCCGAGGTACATGCAGTGTAGGTTTACTTGAAACCCTGAACCAGACCAGATTTCAAGTATTGCCCTGGACCTTGGTGATTAGTGGGCAAAACTGGAAAGTTACACCTAACCCCTAGACTTAATTATGATACTGCACTAGGTGTCGGATTGGGTTGTCTTTGAAGTGCCAATCAGCGAGATCCTTAGCGGGGTTCAAAAGTTGGGTATATTAGGACAGTCCGAGAATTCATCTGAGTGGGTGATCATAGTGATAGGATCAGCCCCTTTGTCGGACAAAGGTAATGATCGGGGATGCACTCTCTCTGATGGAAACCAAAACTACCAGCAGCCGATTTCAATCGTTGAAATTTGTTTTGCAAAATATATTTTATATACAGATATAAATATATATATATATATATATATATATATTATGGTATCAAAATGTTTGCAAAAGGTTTTAATTCCCGGGATCCATGTGAGTAGAAAGTGCAGCACTGTTCCTTGCAGCCAAGGGAGAGGTCCTCTCTTGTCGGGCAGCACTGTTCCTTGCAGCCATAAATATATATTATGGTTTCAAAATGTTTGCAAAAGGTTTTAATTCCCGAGATCCATGTGATCGGAGAATGCAACACTGTTCCTTGCAGCCGAGGGAGAGGTCCTCTCTTGTCGGGTAGTGCATAATCATTATGGGCTGAGAGGTTAAGTGTAAGACCATTGAGGGTAATACTTGATGGGCTAATCTTGCATTTGCCCACAGTCCCTGGGCTTTTATAAGGTGGCTTGGCCCAGGGACCACTTAGTGTAAGTGTTGGGCCCATTAGGAGTCCATGTGATGGGCTCAAGGGGTGCACTGTCCATAACAGTGTATTCAGCCAGGCCTTGTAACAGAGGCTGGGCTGAACCCATGTGGCTGATGTGTATATCAATGTTTGGGTCCCACGCCATACAAAGAATCCCAACTGGGCAGCAGTTTGGAAGCTTACTGAGCACTAAGATTTCATGGGCTTAAAGCCCATTTCGAATTAGGCTGATTTGATCAGTTAATTAATGGAGCGAATCTGAGATTTGATTAGCAGATAGGATAGGGTCTTAACCCTATCCACTCAGAGGGTCTAGATCTAAATAAGATTTAGATCTGGAAACCTCCTAATAAGATTAGGAGAGGGTTGATCTAATCTGCAGATAAGATAAGGGCTTATCCTTATCACTTAAAGGGAATTCAGATCCAAATATGATTTGGATCAGCAACTCCTAATGGGATTAGGAGCTGATCCCTTTAAGGTTATAAATGGAGGAGGGGGCGGCGGCCTCTTAGATGATCACATCCTCACTCTCAGAGCAAGAGTTACAGAAGAGAGAACATAACATCACTGCGCTATTTTCTCTCTGCCGCCTCCTTCCTTCCACCGCCGCCACACTGCCAATTCGATCTCCTCTTTCAAGCAGGAATGATCAAGATTGGATCTTGATATCAGCCTTTGGGGAAAGGCTGATCTGAAGTTGTGCTCACAGCCTCCAGCAAATTCTAGCAAAGGGTTCAATTCGTTGGACGAACACTACTGATTCTGCTCCAACATTCACTGTGTCATCTTCAGTGGGAGCGGTCTTTGGAGTCTTTCTTTGGGCGTGAACACCTTCGTTGGGAGATATTGTTTCTCCGTATCAGGTATATCTCTCTCCTGCTTCTGGTTTCAGATCTGGTTCGATTTAGGGTTCAAGATTTGATCCTTGAAAATGCAGATTTTCTGAAACAGGGAATGTGATTCCTAGATGAGGGGAGAGGAAATTTTTGAAATTTCGCCCAACCTTCCTGTAGGGTTCGGCCATCCATATGATGGATCTCTCATTCCTTCAGTGGTATCAGAGCCAGGTTCAAGTCATGAACTGGATTAAACCAGATCTGAACCTGCGCAAATGGACAGAAGGCGTTCTACCCAATTTGTGCAAATTAGGTTTTTTTCTAGAAAATTGTTTCCTAGATAAAGAGCGATTGATCTGAAATTAATTTTTATAAATCTGAAATTTTATTTAGAATTGTTCTTTATAATTTCTTGATTTATGGGTTGTTCGTACAAGTGGAGATCGAAATCTTTTTCTGGCTCGTGACAATCTACGATTTGCAATTTCTTGATTTATTTATTACATTTGGTTTGTAAAATATTTTTTTTTTGTTTTAGACTGAATGTATAGGATTCGATCTGATGTAATATTAATAGAAAATTTTATGATTTCTATTTTATTATTTTTGGATCGAAGATGGCGGCACAGGAAGGAGATTTCGCAGATGGGAAAATCTCTATCTGCGATTTGCAGTTTCTGAAACTGCATACTATGATCTAACCTCTGTTTTGCATTATGGAATGTGTGAACAACCCTCTTTGACTGATTCTTGTTTTTCTTCAATCAGTATTTAATTTTAGATCAGTTTCTTGGATTAAATCTTTAATTAAAGATCAAACCCTAGACCCATTTGAACTAGATTGGTCCAAACTGGTTGGACCAAATCTAGGGTTTGATCAAGGCTGATGTCAGCCCTAATTTCCCACTGATGAGCCTAAGGATTGATATTTAATTAAGAGTTTAATTCGGCCCAACCTGTAAGGCCCAGTTTTAAATTGTTAAAACCGCTAAAAGCCCACAATTGCAGACAAGCTATATGGGTCGAACTGCTTAACCCTAATTCAGCCCATATACCTAGATAATGTTAATTGTTAATGTTATGGATTAAAATGGGCTTTAATTATGGGCTTTACAGATATTTAATTGATTGGATCAATTTATCCTTGCATGTGATGCATGGATGTGTGATGTGCAATGTTCATGGGCCATAAGAATTTGGCCCATGCAGATACGATAGTGGCTCTTGCACACACCATGGCTGAATGCACATCATTGCCATGGTGCCCCTAGATCATTGGATGATCCCCCTCAGTGGTGGGCCCCACACCTCCTGAAGAAGATACGTGTAGAACCCTAGCCGATTAGGGCCCACCGAAATCTGGCTTTATGAATGTTAGTGGGAGCCACTCTAGTTTGACCTAAATTAAGCTAGGGCGTAATTTTTGTTCCCTCTAGCAATATGAGTGCATGTGATAGGGAGATTCATATGATGAACTCTCTAAAGGCCTTCCATCATTAGCATGAAGATGGGTCCTTCAGTAATGAGGAAACGCACCAGAAAATGGGCTATCCATTTGCTGTTGGATTTGTCTGAGTGTTTCATAAGATGATAGGGGCATCATAGACCGATGTGGGAGGGGCTTCACCAGAAAATGAGAACTCTCTCACGGTACCTTGGCGTTCACAAATATGATGGGTGAGCACTCACTGGACAGAAAGGTTTAACCTAAAATGGTTATAAACCTTGTCTGACAGAGGCCAAAGGGAAAACTCATATGATGAGTGGATATGATCCTTCACAGAAAAGTGGTGGGGTTTTGCAGCTGAAACAGTTGGCTCCATGCACCCTATGTGATTTCCCACATTTCCAGAGACAAGTCGTTGTCTCCATCACTGAGATAGGAGGGAAATCTCAGAGATGAACAAATGAGAATCGAACATATATTAAAAGCCTTATCTATGTAGATAACATGAATCAAATTAGGTTGTGGACTGATGTTTGCTCTTTTATGGAAAATGGCAAACGGACAATTTGCAAAGCTTCTTGACAACAAGATTAAGGGCTCAAACTATGTCGACTGGTATCGTAACCTTATGCTGGTCTTAACCTCTAAAAAATTGGATAAGGTGGTCAAGAATCCTACCTCGGAACATCTAGAAGATAGGGCTTCTGAGGCACGGAGAAGGGACTATTAGGAATGGGAGGAGAAAAACTCCCTCGCCCGGTGTTACATCATTGCCTCCCTAGACAATCCGATACAGAGGCAGTTCGATCAAATCGAACTAGCCAAGGACATATTGGATAGTTTAAAGACAATGTATGAAGAGCATAATCGTTCTACTCGACAGAAGGTCTTGAAACAGTTGATGACCGCACAGATGTCCAAAGGGCAACAAGTTCATGACCATTGTCTTCGGATGATGGGCTACATAAATGAGCTTGAAGCTCTTGGATCCGGGCTGGATCACACAACCCAGATAGACGCCATTCTCAACTCTTTGCCTCCATCCTTCAATCCGTTTATAATGAACTATAATATGAATAAGCTAAATGTCAGCGTTCAAGAACTCAGCAATATGTTGCAGAGGGCCGAAGAATTGATTAAGAATGATGAGCCTCTAGCCATGCTTGTTGAAACTGGCAAGGAGGGTAAGAAGAGGAGGGCAAAGAGAAAGCCCCAGAAGAAGGCCACCAAACCCAAGAAGTAGAGGAAAGACAAGGCATCAGATGCTTGTCATTTCTATCATCAGGCCGGCCACTGGAAGAGGAATTTTCCTCGATACCTGGAATCCAAGAAAGGTAATTTTGAATCTTGTGCCATAGAAACCAATTTATTGGTAGCTTCTGCGTCCTGGTATATTGACTCTGGGGCTTCAACTCATGCGTGTAACTCACTGCAGGGGTTCTAGGTAAGCAAAAGGCTGAGTGAAGGAGAAGTAACGCTTTACTTAGGGACTTCTGCAAGTGTTGCAGCTACAGCCATAGGAACCATAGAATTAATTTTTAGAGAATGATCTATTGTACTCAAAGATTGTCTTTTTGTACAGAATTTAAGAAGAAATTTGATTTCTGTCTCAAAACCGTGTGCGAATGGTTATTCTGTCTTCTTTAGTAATACGATTACTATTAAAAGAAACAACAGATTCATCGCATACAGGGAATTGGAGAACGGTCTCTATGTTCTACATCCTTCTCTAGAAACTAATATAGCCGAAACTACATCGGCTGATATCCCCAAGAAAAGGATTCGTGATACAGTTAATCCCACGTGCCTGTGGAATTACCGACTTGGCCATATCAGTATCGATCGTATCACAAGGTTGGTAAAGGTTGATCCTTTGGATTTTCTAACTGTAGAAGATCTTCCCACTTGTGAGCCTTGCCTTCAGGGTAAGATGACGAAACAACCATTTAACGATAAGCCTGAAAGATGTACGAGCATGCTTGACCTAATACATACTTATGTATGTGGTCCCCTGAGTGTTAGAACTCGTAACCAACACGTGTATTTCATCACATTTACCAATGATTATTCTCGGTATGGTTACGTGTACCTAATGTGACACAAGTCCAAATCCTTTGAAAAGTTCAAAGAGTTCAGACAAGAGGTCAAGAAATAGTTAGGGAGAGAAATTAAAGCCCTTCGATCGGATCGAGGTGGTGAGTATCTCTCTAACAAATTCAGGGACTACTTGAAGGTCAACGGGATAGTATCACAGTTGGCTCCTCCTGTTACACTGCAGCTTAACGGTGTTTCAGAGAGGAGGAATAGGACCTTATTGGATATGGTCTGGTCACTTCCCGTACACTCAGAGTTACCCACATCCTTTTGGGGTTACGCATTAGAGACTGCGATATACGTGCTGAATCGGATTCCAACCAAATCAGTTCTGAATACTCCATATGAACTTTGGACCGGAAAGAAACCAACTGTCAGACACTTAAAGATTTCGGGTTGTCCTGCGCACATTAGAAGAATGAGTACAGATAAATTGGAATCCAAGACCATCCGTTGCCTATTCGTAGGCTACCCCAAAGACTCTATGGGTTACCTTTTCTATGTCCCAAGTGAGCAGAAGGTGTTCTGCAGTCGAAATGTACAATTCTTGGAAAATGATTATATCCTGAACAATCATCGTTAGGAAGTTGTTCTTGATGAGGAGTGCTCAGGGTCAGTGGGAGGTGTCCCACAGGTTCCAGGTATTGACCAAACTAGAAGATCTACCCGGGTATCCAGGCCACCAGTCCATTTTGGCTATGACCAGGATAGTTACCTGGTGGAAGCCTTGACTAGTGAGGAGGATCCCGTGACTTATGCGGAAGCTATGTTGGACATAGATTCCCTGAAGTGGGTAGATGCCATGAGAGCTGAGATGGACTCAATGGAGACCAATGGAGTCTGGACTCTAGTAGATCTACCCCTCGGGGTAAAAGCAATTGGTTGCAAATGGATCTATAAGAGGAAGAAGGGCCCCGATGGTAAGGTTGAGACCTACAAAGCTCGTCTGGTGGTGAAAGGGTATACTCAGAAAGAGGGCATCGATTATGAGGAAACCTTTGTGCCTGTGGCCATGCTTAAATCCATTCAGATCCTGCTAGCTGTAGCAGCATACCATGACTACGAGAAACTGAACCATAACTTGATAATCTTAGGACACTCGTTTCTAGCAACTGCCAATGCAAACATCAACTGTAAATCGGGAGAAGTGGACATTTCATTTGGGGAGCAGAAAGTCCGATTAAATGTATTTAGTGCCACTAAGTATCCAAATCTAGGGGAAGATGAGTTCAAGGTAGATGTAGTGGACGACCTTGTAGATGCCCTTGTCTACCCTTTGGTTAGCCCAATCTGAGCCCTATCTGTGTAAAGAAAAAAGCGAGTCTGGAAGTGTAGATGTGAGAAGTGAGTGAATGGGTCTGGTTGAAGACGTTAAACTTAGCGCTGGTTGGGAGGCAAGCCAATGTGGTTTTCAGTTGATTTTTCTTTTAGGATTAGAGTTTTTGTTTTCTTTATTCGAGACCAGTTGGAAGACCTTGAACCCCTTGGGAAAAACCCTCTTGATTGTTCCCTTTGTATCATTCTAGTCATGCCATTGGGGACAATGGCATTTAAGTTGGGGGTGAGGAAAGAGAGAAAATTTTGAAAAATTGAGAGAAAGATTTAAAAAAATTGAGAAGCTAAGCCTTTAAATATGTAGAATTAAAATTTCACTAAAAAATTTAAAATGTTTTTCCATTAAAAGAGATTCTTGAACAGAAAAAGTTGAGGAAACTGATAAAAGAATATTGAATTTTGTAGACATTGGTAGCAAGTGACAGGAGTTAAATTGGTCTTGTCTGAATGTTGTCGAAACGGTTTAGAAATTGAAAATACTCCCAAGTTTGCCCTTGTGAAGATAAGAAGAGAAAGATTGAGAAATCAGACGGAAAATTCTTCAAATTAAAAGAGATAGGGGACTACCTCAACAACGTTGAATTTTACACACAGCAAAAAAAAAAGAAAAATAGAAAAAAGAATAAAAGGTCAATGGACACCCTAGACTTAGTAACCGGGTCTCTTTACCTAAGTCAATTGTTAAGCTTCGCGTCAAACGGGAAAGGGAATGCCAAAGACCCTTATCTAACACTTAGTAACCAAGTCTCTTCACCTAAGTCAAGTGTCAAGATTCACGTCAAATGGTGGAAGTTAGCAATAAAAATGTGTGTGCATATCAAGTTCAGGGGTAGAAGTCCACTGTCAGAAATGATAAGAAGAATACCCACCTGATTTTAAAAATCAATCTCAGCTTATCGAGATAGTCTACAAATGGAAAGGTATATAAGATTTTTAAGCCAAGTTTCTGTAATGTTAAAAGCAGGATGGTTTTACCCCTTAAACCCGATACTGATCTATACAATGTTTGGGAATTCTGGAATCAGGATACTTGGCTAATTTTGTCAGGGATGATCTTGCAATGGGAATGATCTCTTTACTTAGTGTAATTTTATGGCTGCACTGCTAAGGGACTAGCAATGGTTAAGTTGGGCGGTGTGATAACTCTATATTTTGATGCCTTAAGGGCATCATTTTAGGGTTATTTTAGACCTTAGACTAACTAGTCTATACCCTTTTTCCTATTAAAATCAATGTTGTGACCTCTGAGGGTCCCTTTGCAAATTTTGGGTAAAAACTGGGAAATTCATAGAGTATTCTGTAGATTTTGGGAAGATGGCGAGAATTCTAGCTGAGAGAGAGGGTGTTTCTGTGAAAATCTCAGCACAGGAGGGCGCCTCCTATCTTCTAAACCTAGAAAGGTGCCCCTCCAACTGTATTAGCATACTCCCCTCTCCTTAGCAAACCCTAGGGTGCCTCCCCACTCATTCTTTTCACCTCTAACAAACCCTAGCCGCCCCTAACTACTAAATCCTCACCTTCCACTCCTCCCTAACATCTAATCTCAATCATCCAAGCCTTAGCAACCTCTCATACCCTTAGATATTCACCTTAAAATCCCCAACCCTCCATACTTATAGGCACCCTCTCCTTTTTACTCTAGCCGTATAGGCTCCCTCTAGTTTAATCCTAACCCTCCATTCCTAAACCCTAGGGGCGCCCATTTTCTGCATAAACCCACTAGCCGCCCCTCTCTTTCTCTCTAATCCTAATTTTGTCCACCCTTCTCTATAAAAAGGACCCCAAGGGCCCTGGAGAAGGGGTTGGTCAATTCACCCAGTTCACAAGGCTAATGTTTCTTGAGGAGTTCAAGGGTTGGAGAAGGGAAGGGCGCCCAGATCTTGTCAGGAGGGGTTACTGCAGCAGTCCAGCCAATCTGCAACTACCGCCACTGGATTTGATTAGCCATCCCTTTCGTTTTCTTTATTTTCTTTTATGTTATTTTTATTTTGGCAATCTTTTAGATTTAATTTCTGTTTGTTTATATGTTTTGTAGATCTGAATTCATCTGGTTCAAGGCTAAGGTGTGTCAAGGGGTTTGAGGGCTGAACGGAGGGAGAAACCCTATATTTCGTCTTCCTAGACAGCTACCGCCACTATATCCAAATTTTGGTTCATTTTTATTTATCTTTTTGTTGAATTCAGTGTTCTTTAATTTCTGAAATTTAATTATTCCCTTGTTCAATTCAGAACATTTAATTTCAACATTAATAAATTTTATGTTCTTATTTTCTGCAAATCCTAGATCTATTTTCCTTTTATTTGTCCAGAACAAAAATAATAATTTTTATTCTTGCTTCCCTGTGGGTTCAACCCCTCCTCACCACATACTACATTTTTTAAGGTTATGTGAGGATTGGAAATGTGGGTTCAACCCCTCCTCCCTGTGAGTGACGGGGAAGTGACTCTCTACTGGGGGACTTCTGCAATAGTTGCAGCTACAACTATAGGAACTTTAGAATTAGTTTTCAGAGAAAGAATTATTGTACTTAAATATTGTCTTTACGTACCGAACTTAAGAAAAAAATTGATTTCTGTCTCAAAGTTTTGTTTGGATGGTTATTCTATTTTATTCAGTAATGTGATTACTATCAAATAGAATAACAAATTCCTCACTTACGGAGAACTTGAGAATGGTCTCTATGTTCTCCATCCTTCTTTGGAAACAAACATAACCGAAACTACGCTGGAAATAATCCACAAGAAGAGAACATGTGAAGCAGTTAATCCCACATGCTTGTGGCATTACCGACTTGGCCACATTAACATAGACTGTATCACAAGGTTGGTAAAAGATAGTCCTTTGGATTTTCTAACTGTAGAAGATCTTCAAACCTATGAACCTTGCCTTTAGGGTAAGATGATGAAACAGCCATTTACAGGTAAGCTTGAAAGATCTACAGACATGCTTGACCTAATACATACTGATGTATATGTTCCCCTGAATGTTAAGACACGTAACCAGCACGTTTTGTTTCATAACATTTACCGATGATCAATCACGGTGTGGTTACATGTACCTAATGAGACATAAGTTTGAATTCTTTGAAATGTTCAAAGAGTTTAGGCAAGAGGTTGAGAAATAGTTGGGGAGATAGATCAAAGCCATTTGATCAGATTGAGGAGGTGAATATCTCTCCGACGAATTCAGGGACTACCTAAGGGACAATGGGATTGTTTCACAGTTAGCTCCTCTTGCTACACCACAATTAAATGGTGTGTTAGAGAGGAGGAACTGGAATTTTTTAAATATGGTCCGATCACCTCTCATACACTCGGAACTGCCTACATCCTCTCCGATGAATTCAGGGACTACCTAAGGGACAATGGGATTGTTTCATAGTAGTTCCTCTTGCTACACCACAATTAAATGGTGTGTCAGAGAGGAGGAACCAGACTTTATTGGATATGGTCCGATCACTTCTCATACACTCGGAACTGCCTATATCCTTTCAGGGGTACGCATTAGAGACTGTAACATACGTGCTAAACTAGGTTCCAACCAAATCTATTCCTAAGACTCCATATGAGCTATGGACCGGTAAGAAACCAAGTGTAAGACATTTGAAGATTTGGGGTTGTCCAACACATGTTAAAAGAACAAGTGCTGAAAAATTAGAATTCAAGACTAGTCATTGCCTATTTGTAGGCTACCCCAAAGGATTCTGTAGGATATTTATTCTGTGACCCAAAAGAGCAAAAGGTGTTTTGTAGTCAAAATTTTCATTTCATGATAGAAGATTACATCCTAAACAATCATCATCAGGAAGTTGTTCTTGATGATGAGAGCTTAGGGGTAGTGGGAGATGCTCCACAGGCTCCAAATAATAGCCAACCTAGAAGGTCTACCCGGGTATCCAAGCCTCCAGTTGGTTATAGCTATGACCAAGAAAGTTACTTGGTGGAAGCCACGACCAGTGAGGAGGATCCCGTGACATATACGAAAGCTATATTGGACATAGATTTCTTGAAGTGGGTAGATGCCATGAAAGCCGAGATGGACTTGATGGAAACCAACAAGGTTTGGACTCTTGTAGACCCACCCCTTGGGGTGAAAGCAATTGGTTGCAAGTTTACAAGAGGAAGAAGGGCCCAGATGGTAACGTTGAGACCTATAAAGCTCGTCTTGTGGCGAAAGGGTACACTCAGAAAAAGGGAATCGACTATGAGGAAAACTTTTCGCCAGTGGCCATGCTTAAGTCTATTAGGTTCTTTTTAGCTATACCAGCATACCATGATTACAAGATTTGGCAAATGGATGTCAAAACTGCATTCCTGAATGGAGATCTTACTGAAGATATCTACATGTAGCAACCACAAGGTTTCATAGCTGTAGGTCAAGAACATGGTGTGTAAA
The DNA here is from genome assembly GCF_055504915.1 of Nelumbo nucifera. NCBI lineage: Eukaryota > Viridiplantae > Streptophyta > Magnoliopsida > Proteales > Nelumbonaceae > Nelumbo > Nelumbo nucifera. The sequence continues at coordinate 43,216,947 of NC_142654.1, forward strand.
CTCAATCGATCCATATATGGACTTAAGAAAGCTTCTAGGACCTAGAACATCCAGTTTGACTCTACTATCAAACAGTTTGACTTTGAGTAGAATTCGGATGAGCCCTATATTTACAAGAAGACAATGGGAGATAAGGTTATGTTCCTAGTTCTGTATGTAGATGACATCCTACTCATTGGAAATGATGTAGTGATGTTAATTACGGTGAAAATGTGGCTTTCACAGCAATTCTCCATGAAAGATCTTGGAGAAGCTTCCTACATCTTGGGTCTTCGACGCTATAGAGATAGATCGAAGAGGATAATAGGATTATCCTAGTCTACTTACATTGACAAGATTGTCAAAAGATACAGTACGGAGAACTTCTAGAAAGGAAATGTTCCTTTCAGGCACGAAGTCACTCTCTCCATGGGAATGCCTCCTAAGACTCCCAAGGAGATTGAGCATCATGTATTCCATGCTTTGCACTTGGCCTAACATTGCTCAGGCAGTGAGTGTGGTAAGTAGGTTTCAGTCTAACCTAGGTCAAGAGCACTGGACAACTGTGAAACACATACTAAAATACCTTCAAAGGACAAAAAAGTTTTGTTTGGTATTCAATGGTAGTTCACTACAAATTTAGGGATATACTGATGCCGATTTGCAGTCAATCCCAGATGATAGAAAGTCTACATCTGGTTACATCTTTACGATGGGTCCTGTGTAGTTAGCTGGAAGGGCAGCAAACAGGGGGTCCACTACAGATTCAACAACCGAGATCGAATACATTACCGGAAGTGAAATTGCTAAGGAAGCCATTTGGATGAAGAAGTTCATTCATGAATTTGGAGTCATTCCATCCAGCACATCACCCATTCTACTATTGTGTGACAATAGTGGAGCCATTGCGCAGGCTAAGGAGCCACGAGCCCATTAGAAGTCGAAGCACATCGAGAGGAAGTACCATGTACTGCAGGAGATTGTTGGTAGTGGGGACATCTAGATTCAGAAGGTAGCATCAACGGAGAATGTAGTAGACTCATTAACTAAGCCACTGACACAGGAAGTGTTTGAGAAATAGGTGGAAAGTATGGGACTCCGGCTTGTACCGAATTGGACCTAAGTGCAAGTGGGAGTTGTTAGACAGTTATGCCCTTAGCTCCAATCAGATTGATGTACTTAATGACATTTATTATAAATGAATAAAGTGCATAATTGATTCATGTTATTTTGGTATGTTTCTGTATAATACCCTTAAACTAGACACTTATGAAACTCATGTTAGTTTTAGAATCTTCACAGTCGTTGGATAGATCTTGGAAGATTTATCCTGCCAAGGCTGACACTAATGTGCCGCCAAGTGGGTTGGGGTGGCTTGTCTCAGCTGCCAGGGTGAGACCTGAGGTACATGCAGTGTGGGTTTTCTTGAAACGCTGAACTGGACCAAATTCTAATATTGCCCTGGACCATGGAGATAGATGGGCAAAACTGGAATGTTACACCTGACCCCTAGACTCGATTATGGTACTACACTAGGTGTCGGATTGGGCTATCTTTGATATGCCAATCAGTGAGATCCTTAGCGGGGTCAAAACTTGGGTATGTTGGAACAGTCTGAGAATTCACCTGAGTGGGTGATCATAGTGACAGGATCAACCCCTTTGTCAGACAAAGTGAATGATCAGGGAATGCACTCTCTATGATGGACACCTAAACTGCTGGTAGTTGATTTCAATCTTATTGAAATTTGTTTTGCAAAATATATTTATATAGAGATATACTTATATATTATTGTTTGACAAAATGTTTGTAAATGGTTTTAATTCCTTGGATCCACGTGAGTAGAGAGGGCAACACAATACCTTGCAGCCGAGGGAGAGGTCCTCTCTTGTTGGACAGTGTTTGATAATTATGGGCTGAGAGGTTAAGTATAAGATCATTAAAGGTAATACCTAATGGGCTAATCTTGCATTTTCCCATAGTCCTTGGGCCTTCATAAGGTGATTGGACCCAAGGACCATTTAGTGTAAATGTTGGGCCCATTAAGAGTCCATACTGATGGACTCAGGGGTTCATTGTGTTTTGCAGTGAATTCAGCCAGGCCTTGTAATAGAGGCTGGGTTGAACCCATGTGGTTGATGTGTAGATCAATGCTAGGGTTCCATGCCATACAAAGAGAGACAAGCTAGCCATCATTTAAAGGGAAAGTGAGCTATGTTACTAAATGAGCCTAAAGCCCATTTCGAACTAGTCTTAAGTGAGTTAATTAAAAGGGGCGGGGGGGGGCGAATTCTGATTTATAATCTGATCAGGATTAGCTAAAGGATAAGATAAGTTTTATCCATTTAAATGTCCAGACAAATATTAGATTTGGATCATGAAACTCTTTTCTAATTGGATTAGGAAGATGATCCAAAAAAGGCTAAAAATAGGGGTCAAATTCACTACTTTATGTACTCAGCAATCTACAAAATTCTCCTTCAATTCTTGCCGCCCCTACCCAGTCCAATTTCCACCTTTGGATCTGATCAAGAATAGTTCTTGATATTGTTTCTTGCTAGAAGAAACAATCTAAAGTCGTGTTCACCAGCGCCTTGCATGATTCTTGCTGAAGAACCACTTTGCTAATCCTACCTCACCATAAGATTCCCCCGTTTACCCCGTCATCAAATGAAGAGTCCATCTCAACCCCTCTTGTTAGCCTAAACACTGAGAGCCTAGATTACCTTGATCTTGACCCATCCTGATGAATCAAACCACACCGATAGACTCCAGACACACCAAAACACCTGTCCATAAAGTGCCAACCCCAAATTCCCTTATTTGCCCTTTTATTTAACCAAGATTCCTTTCTAAAACATCTCATTGACCCAAATTCCTATAATCTTGACCCTCTGAGACTGACTAGACCTCATCATCAGATCCCAGACACCTCCAAATACCCACCTATGAAATTTCACCCGAAACCACCTTCATTTGCCCCTTCATTACACAAAATTCCATTTCGAGCCCTCAGATTAACTGAACCAAACCCTTTCCAGATCTGCCCAATCCAGGACCAGTCGGGCCAATCTGACCCCACCAATCAAATCAGAATTCCCAAAAACCCCATCCTATAAAATTTCATTCAAAAATACCCTCATTCACCCTTTCATGTAAAAAGGTTCCATTTCAGCCAATCTCGCTAATCTACTCACACAAACCTCTTCAACACCCAGACCCATCTCAACCCTCCATTTTCTGATCAAAGAATCCCCACCATTGAATCAAAAACCTGGCCTAACCCCTTTAGACCTAGTTTGACCCAGCTTTTTCAGAATTACCAAAACAACCATGGATTTCCCTAAATTTACAAAACTGCTCCTCAACCCTAATATAAATAAGACCCTATCTTCTTCATTTAGACTATTCGGTTCTCTTCTCTCCCCCTGTTCGAATGAAACTAGTGGCGGTGAAACCAGAGCTGAATTCCCACTTCCTCTTACCCTCTTTCCCCTATGTCTTCTTCTTCCTCTTCTAACATCAAACTACCAAAATCAAGTCGAGGAGCAACTACTCCTCCTCTTCCCCATCCGCTACAATTTCTAGTAGCGGCAATAATTCTCGACTTTGATAGATCATCCTCCCTCTTCCTCGCGGCGGATTTGAACGAAAGGCAGCAGAAAACCTCCCCTATGTCAGCTTTTACTTATCATTCCAACCAAATTACCCCTCCTTTCTCCGGTCGTCGTTCCCCCTTTCTATGAAGAACAAAGCATACAGTCAGCGGCGGAAGCATTGTTTTCTACCAGATTCGGTGAAGACTCCACCGTTTAGCATCGTGTTTCGGTTCTCCATTGTTTCTTGGTGGTTTCATTCTGTTTGCAACTCTTGTAGCTCTCGGTGCCAACCCAGTTCCGCCATCATTTTTCTTTAGGATTTAAATAGCCCTATTTTATTTGAATCTATCAGTTATTTAGAAGTTTAATTTCTGATTTTATTGATTTTTTTCCTATCAATAATCCTGTTGTTAATCTGCCATGACCTTCATTTATTGATGTTAATTAGTTGTTATTGATAGAGATTTAAGTTTCACTTGAATAAGATGTTAAAGATTGTGAGTCATTGTAGATCAATCTGTATTTCTTTTCATTAACTAGATTTATCTTGTTTTTCTTGTCATTAAGAAGGATCTGGTAAGATTGTTCCCACTTGAGTAATGGTGGTATTTGGTATATTTATATTTACTAAAGTTAATCCTTTCATTTGAATAATAATAAAAAATAGAAATATATAAAAATAGGAAGTTCTTTCTTTAGTTCATTCTCAGGATTTACTTTTTTTTGCATTGTATTCACTCTCACCTGAGTTCCCGTTGTAGGTAGGGTAAGGCTTGGATGGGGAATGGTCTCTTTGGAAGATAGAGAGAGGCCAGTGAGTAGGGGGATTGACTCTTGTGGTTAAGAACGTCAAGGGTAGAGGATTCGGAAGTGAGGTATGCTCAAGTATTGGAGTTGGGTATTGAATGTTGGATGCTGGGTATCAAATGAATTTCAACACAAGGAGGATCTGTATTTATTGGGGAGATCCCGGGATCCTAAAAGGTAGGAGATAAAGGTGCTTGTCTCTTATCGGGAATGGGAATATTGGATTTGCTGTCAATCATTAAGTGCGCCATTGTGGTTTTGCCACGTGTCTCATGAGAATTTTCCTAAGGATTGGCTTTCCTTCTCCTCAAGATCCCTCATTACTCACATGTGCAACTACCTCTCGTGCACTTTATTTTAATTGATGTGGCGTTTAATGATGTCTTTGCTTGGCAGGTGGTGTCTTGTTAACCCAACATGGCAATTTTCCACATCTTTTGATGGTGTAGGTTCCATGTGGCTCTGGGAATGTGCGGGCCTCACCATGGGCTTGGCCTGAGCTTCTCTCGGTTTGGGTCGCGAGTGGGCTCATAAGTTGTGGGTTCATTGCGCATTTAGCGAATCGTCAATTTATTGCATGTTCGATCAGGCGTAGGGCCCTATCCTGGGTTTAGCCGTGGTTTCCTTTGGTTTGGGAACCGAGTAGGCTCGGTGAACTGTGGGCTTATCACGATTTTGCGATATCCATTGTGAGTTCACCGCAGAGCTTATGGTACGTTATGAGTTCATCACAGTAGGAAGGTTGTCTATGGGTTGCTCGCATGCAACCTTGTGGTGTTAGTTTCAATATTTGGTGTTCTCTGAGGGTCTGAGCGAACACTGTGTAACTACATTAGCCCCCTTGCTTATCGGTATGTGGAAGCTTATCGATAAGCACCTTGTCCTCTCATCTTCGGGTTTTGTAATGAGTTCGCTTGTATGCGTTGGGTCTGGGGATTTTGCCTCCTTTATAGCTTTGTATAAATCTCATATACCTCATGTTCACGGCAGTAGTTCCTTGAATTCTATGGCTTAGCCTCCTTGTCTTTTGGTAATTTACTTTCTGTCACTGGTTAGTGCGATGCGGTATCTGTGTGTTCTAGCCCCCCTAACCGTTGGCAGGAAGGAAGTTAACAAAAGACACTGTGAATTACTGTGTGAGGTGCTATGTCTGAAGGGATGAGAGATCCATCGTATGGACGCCCAAATCTTGCGGAATAAAGGGGTGAATTTCAAAAATTTTTCTCTCCTTTTCAACTGGGAATCACATTTCCTATTTAGAAAATCATATTTTCAAGGATCAATCTTGAACCATAAACTGAACCAGATCTGAACCAAAAGGAGTAGGAGAAGATTATACCTGATACAAAGAAAAAGTATCTCCCAACGAAGGTGTTCACGCCCAAGGAAGGATCCAAAGACTGCTCCCACTGAAGATGGCGCAGTGCAGGATGGAGCAGAATCAGCAGTATTCTTCTCCTAAGAATTCTGTCCTTCGCAAAAAACAGCAGGATGGCATGTGAGCACAGCTTCCTATCAATTCTTTCTCAAAGAACTGATGTCAAGATCGAATCTTGACTTCTCCCATAATTGGAGATCGAACTGGATGTCTGGCGGCTGCAGGAAGGAGGCGGCAAGAAAGATCTTTGCAGGGATTGCAAAAATCTTTCTTCTATGATTTCAGCACTGAAGAGGATCTGATTATCTGATGCTTCTAAAGGCTGCCGCCCCCTCCTTTCTTTCTATAAACCCAAAGGATCAGCTCCTAATCCAATTAGGAGCTACTTATCCAAATCATATTTGGATCAGACCTCTCTTTAGGTGATAAGCATAAACCCTTATCTTATCTGTAGATTAGATCAGCCCTCTCCTAATCTTATTAGGAGGTTTCTATATCTGAATATGATTCAGATCTAGACTCTCTGAGTGGATAGGGTTAAGACCCTAAACCTATTTGCTGATCCATCTCAGAATTCGCCCATATTTAACTTACTAAATAAGTCCAGTTCGAAATGGACTTTAGGCCCATTAAGCTTATGTGCTCACTTAACCTTCCTAACTGCTGCCCAGTTGGGCTTCCTTGTATGGCGTGGGACCCAAGCATTGATCTACACATCAGCCACATGAGTTTGGCCCAGCCTTTTTTACAAGGCCTGGCCGAATACACTGTTATGGACAGCGCACCCCCTGAAACCCATCAAATGGGCTCTATGGGCCCAACACTTACCCTAAGTGGTCCCTGGGCCAAGCCACCTTGTAACACTCAGGGACTGTGGGAAGATGCAAGATTAGCCCATCAGGTATTATCCTCAATGGTCTTACACTTAACCTCTCAGCCCATAATGATCATACACTGCCCGACAAGAGAGGACCTCTCCCTCGGCTACAAGGAATAGTGTTGCACTCTCTACTTATATGGATCCCGGGAATTAAAACCTTTTGCAAACATTTTAGAAACCATAATGTATATATACTTTTATATCTCATATAAAATATACTTTGCAAAACAAATCTCAACGATTGAAATCGGTTGCCGACAGTCTTGGTTTCCATCAGTGAGAGTGCATCCCCGATCATTACCTTTGTCTGACAAAGGGGCTGATCCTGTCACTATGATCACCCACTCAAATGAATTCTCAGACTGTCCCAACATACCCAAGTTTTGACCCCCACTAAGGATCTCACTGATTGGTACATCAAAGATAGCCCAATCCGACACCTAGTGCAGTATCATAATCGAGTCTAGGGGTCGGGTGTAACTTTCCAGTTTTGCCCATTAATCTCCAAGGTCCAGAACAATACTGAAAATCTGGTCCAGTTCAAAGATTCAATTTATCCAACACTGTATGTGCCTAGGGTCTCACCCTGGCAGCTGAGACAGGCTACCCCAACCGGCTTGGTGGCACAACAGTGTCAGCCTTATCAGGATAGGTCTCCCAAGACCGACCCACTGGCTGTGAACATTCTAAACTAACACGAGTCTCATTAAGTGTCTAGTTTAAGGGTATTACACAGAAACATACCAAGGGAACATGAATCAAATATGCACTTTTATTCATTTACAATAAACTCATAAAGTACATCATTTTGATTGAAGCTAAGGGCATACAAAACTGTCCAACAATGTCCTGGCAATCTAAGGGTTTGTGTTCGGTGCACAGTGTTGGTTGATGGTGATTGATTCGACTACTGTCATCGTTTGTTGTTGATAGGGATCGAAATAGTCGTTGGGTGCTGACCTCACTGCAGCTATGATTATCCTTTTTTTCATTTGTTATACTATAATAAATGTCGCGTGTGTAATTTTGATACCTAGTATCTAAATGGTGGCTACTGATGTGGCATTATATTGAAATTAATGTTCCATTGTGTCTTACTTTTTGGAGGGTGTATTTGTAAGTTACCATCGGTTGCCTTTTCGTGAAGTTTTGTCTGGGTGTGCCTGTTTGTCTTCCTTTGTATCGTGTTGTCATTCCTGGTGTGTGGAATGGGTTGTGTTTTAAATAGGTAGTATGTCATCATTGGTTCCCATTTTTCTTGATCATTCTTGTCTTCTTACTGTGCTTACCGAATTTCGGTATACGTTTGGCAATTATTTCTCTATTCCCACTCTTTTGGTAATGGCTCCCCATCAGCAAAGGGCATAGAAGGAGACTGGGGTTCCTGCTGTCCCTAACATAGTGAATGTCAGTGAGACTGTTGGTTTCATGGAATCATCTCCAGCGGAATCACCGGTTAAGGGTTTGTCATACAATGCGGAGCTCGCATTGGTTCATGAGGAGTTCTTGAAGTATTGTAATGAGATTAATGTAACTCCTTTGGGGTATGAGGTTGTGGATTGCGTTCTTGTCAGGGAATTCATTCGGACATGTATACAAGTATTTGGTGATGAAGTCTATAGTGAAATTTGTAGTGGCTACTATTCGAGGTGGCTGGTTACCTCCTTTTGATCTCCCCTCCGTCATCGTGGGCTCGGCTTTAAATACTCTTACGACAATGATGCACGACATCATGAACCTCACTTACGATCCGTGATCGTGGTTTGTCTACGCTCAATGGTTGAAGACCTGTGACTGTTTTTTTGCCATTGGTTTTCGCATAGGGCACATTGAAGAGCATGTTATCTTGCTGGCGCATGTTTTCTGGAAGGCTGGTCTTGGAGGGTCGCTGTTGGATTTTGGTCGGTCTTTGAAGGACATGTGCTTTTGTGTCAAGGTGGCCAAGGCGAATCTTGCTAAGGCTACCGAGACATTAGAAGCCCCCATGGCAGAATGTAGTCATCAGCACAAGGTGGTGGTTGAGTGTGAGGCAGAGGTGAAAGAACTAAAGGAATTTGAGGTGCAAAGACCCATGCTGGAAAGTATAGTGTCAATAAGGAAGGAGTGGGCTGCTTCATGAAATTTGTACATTTTTTTATAAGGATTTTGAGTTAATGCTGGATGAAGTGTTATATTTTCTTTCCACCATTGTTTTCTTGTGTCAATAATTTACTACTAGTTACGTCATGTTGTTTCTCATTAGTTATAAAAACTATTAGGGGGTATCATCAGTTATGAGAGACTGGTGGCTAGCTCTCATTTGCTAGGGGCAAGCTTGCTTTCAGTCTATGAGTTTCAGCCCCCTCGCTGTTGGGGGAATATTGGTTTCGCCATCAGCCCTTCTTTGGTTGTTGTTTCAGCAAGAGAGAAAGGGGTTGGCATCATTGATAGCTTGGCATAGGCAGAGCCCCTCTGTGTTATGATTGGAAAGGCACCCTAGGGTTTACTAAGGAGAGGGGAGTATGCTAATACAGTAGGAGGGGCGCCATTCTGGGTTTAGCAGATAGGAGGCGCCCTCCTATGCTCAGTTTTTCACAAAAACACCCCCTCTCTCAGCTGGACTTCACACCAGCTTCGCAAAAACTACATTTCAGCCATGAAACTTCCCTAGTTTTCCACAAGATTTGCACAGAGACCATTAGAGGTCACAATATTGAAATTAACTAGGAAAAGGGACATTTTGATTATTCTAATGCCTAAAATACCTTGAAATGATGCCCTTAAGGCATCAAACTACAGAGTTATCAATAATATTATGGGCTTTAATGGGCTGATATTAATTTAACTTAATTAATTAAGGGTTTTACAATTGATTTAATTGATTGGATCAAAAGTGTGATTGTTTATGCATGTGCATGTATGTGATGTGTGATGTGCCTCATACATGGGCCATAAGCACTTGGGCCATGTTTATTCATTAGTGGCTCTCTATGCACATCATGGCTGAATGCATATCATTGTCATGGTACTCTAAAGATCATTGGAAGATATCCCTTCATGATGGGCCCCAGATCAGCTTCCTGCCCAAGAGGAACCGTGTGGAACCCTAGCTGTTTTGGGCCCATTTGAATCTGACTTTAAGAAAGTAAGTGGGAGCCACTTTGGTTTGACCTAAATAAGATCTAGGGATGTAACAACTTGTTCCCTCCAGATATATATAAGTGCATGTGATAGGGAGATTCATATGATGAACTCTCTAAAGGCATTCCGTCATTAGCATGAAGATGGGCTTATCAGTAATGCGGAGATGCACCATAAAATTGGGTTATCCATTTGCTGGTGAGTTTGTTTGATTGCTTCATAAGATGATAGGGTCGTCATAGACAGATGTGGGAGGGGCCTATCCTAAAATGGAAGACTCTCTCACAGTACCTTGGCATTCATGAATATGACAGGTCTGCACTTACTGGATAGAAAGGCTTAACTTAAAATGGCAATGAACCTTGTCTGACAGAGGCCAAAGGGAAAGCTCATAAGATGAATGGATATGATCCTTTACAGAAAGTGGTGGAGCTTTGCAGCTGAAATAGTTGGCTCCATGCACCGTATGTGATTTCCCACATTTCTAGAGACATAGTTGTATCTCTGTCACTGAGATGGGAGGAAAATCTCATAGATGAAGAAATGGAAATGGAACAAAATTAAAAGCCTTTTCTATATATATAACATGAATCAATTTAGGTTATGGACTAATAATTTGCAATGCCTTTTATTAGAAATGGCAAACGGACAATTCACCAAACTGTTGGACGATAATAAACTTAAGGGCTCAAACTATGCTGATTGGTTCCATAACCTTATTTTGGTGCTGACGTCTGAGAAATTGGACAAGGTAGCCCAAAACCCTGCACCGGAACATCTGGGTGATAGGGCTTCTGAGGCCCATAGGAGGGAATATCAAGAATGGGAGGAGAAGAACTCTCTTTCCCAGTGTTACATTATAGCCTCCTTAGACAATCTGATACAAAGACAATTCGATAAGATAGAAGTGTCAAGGATATCATGGATAATCTAAGGACCATGCTAAATAGAGATCTTACTAAAGATATCTACACGCAGTAACCACAAGGATTCATTGCTATAGGTCAAGAACACAAGGTGTGTAAACTTAACCGATCCATATATGGACTTAAGCAATCTTCTAGGAGATGAAACATTTGGATTGACTCTACCGTCAAACAATTTGACTTTGAGCAGAATCCGGATGAGCCTTGTGTTTACAGGAAGATAGTGGAAGATAAGGTTACGTTCTTGGTTTTATATGTAGATGACATTCTACTCATTGGGAATGATGTAGGAATGTTAACTACAGTAAAAGTGCGGCTTTCACAGCAATTCTCCATGAAAGATCTTGGAGAAGCCTCCTACATCTTGGGACTTCGACTCTATAGAGATAGATCGAAGAGGATAATAGGACTATCCCAGTCTACTTACATTGACAAAATTGTCAAGAGGTACAGCATGGAGAACTCCAAGAAAAGAAATGTTCCTTTCAAGCATAGAGCCACTCTCTTCAAGGGTATGTCTTCCAAGACTCCCGAAGAGATTGAGGGCATGAGAGAGGTTCCCTATGCCTCAACCATAGAGAGCATCATGTTTGCCATGCTGTGTACTCGGCCTGACATTGCTCAAGCAGTGAGTGTGGTAAGTAGATATCAATCAAACCCAGGACAAGAGCACTAGATAGCTATGAAAAACATACTCAAATACCTTCAAAGGATAAAAGAGTTTTGTCTGGTATTCGGTGGTAGTTCACTACAGATCGTAGGGTATAGTGATGCCAACTTCCAGTCAGACCCAGATGATAGAAAGTCTACATCTGGTTACATCTTCACAATGGGGTCCTACGCAGTTAGTTAGAAAAGCAGCAAACAGGGGTCCACTACAGATTCCACAACCGATGCTGAGTACGTTGCCACAAGTGAAGCTACCAAGGAAGCCATTTGGATGAAAAAGTTCATTCAGGAATTAGGAGTTGTCCCGTCTAGTACATCACCCATTCCACTATTGTGTGACAACACTGGAGCCATTGCTCAAGCTAAAGAGCCCCGAGCCCACTCGAAGTCAAACCACATCGAGAGGAAGTACCATGTACTGTGGGAGATTGTTGGTAGAGGGGACATCCAGATTTAGAAGGTAGCATTAGCGGAGGATGTAGTAGACCCATTGACTAAGCCACTCACACAGAAAGTGTTTGAGAAACACGTGGAAAGTATGAGAATTTGGCTTGTACCCGATTGGACCTAAGTGCAAATGGGAGCTGTTGGACAGTGTATACCCTTAGCTCCAATCAAATTTATGTACATTTTGACATTTATTGTAAATGAATAAAGTATATAATTGATTCATGTTATCTATGGTGTGTTTCTGTATAATACCCTTAAATTGGAAACTTATGAGACTGGTGTTAGTTTAAAATCTTTACAGCCACTAGATAGACCTTGGGAGATTTATCCTACCAAGGGTGACACTAATGTGCTGCTAAGTCAGTTGGGGTGGCTTGTCTTATCTGCTAGGATGAGACTTGAAGCACATGTAGTGTGGATTTGCTTGAAACTCTGAACCGGACCATTTTCCAGTTTTGCCCTGGACCTTGGAGACAGATGGGCCAAATTGAAAAGTTACACCTAACCCCTAGACTCAATTATGGTACTGCATTAGGTGTTGGATCGGGCTACCTTTGATATGCCAATTAGTGAGATCCTTAGTGGGGGTCAAAACCTGTGTGTGTTGGGGCAATCTGAGAATTCACCTAAGTGGGTGATCATAGTAATAGAATTAGCCCCTTTTTTGGACAAAGTGAATGATCTAGGAATGCACTCTCTCTGATGGAAACCTAAACTGCCTATAATTAATTTCAAGCTTGTTGAGATTTGTTTTTGCAAAATATATTTATATAGAAATATACATATATTATGGTTTCACAAAATGTTTGCAAAAGGATTTAATTCCTGTGATCCATGTGAGCAGAGAGTACAACACTACACCTTACAGCTGAGGGAGAGGTCCTCTCTTATCGGGCAGTGTTTGATCATTATGGGTTGAGAGGTAAAGTGTAAGACCATTTAGGGCTTTTACTTGATGGGCTAATCTCACTTAAGTCCATAGTCCTTGGGCCTTCATAAGGTGGTTGGACCCAGGGACCATTTAGTGTAAATGTTGAGCCTGCTAAGAGCCCATACTGATGGGCTTCAAGGGTTCGCTATCTTCAGCAGTGAATTCGGCTAGGCCTTGTAACAGAGGTTAGGCTGAACCCATATGGCTTTTGTGAAGATCAATGTTAGGGTCTCATGCCATGCAAAGAGAGCCAAGCTAGCCAACAATTAAAAGGAAAGTGAGCCTAAAGAATTAATGGGCCTAAAGCACATTTCGAACTGGGTTTAATTGGATTAATTAAAAAGGGGTGAATCTAGTTTGTAATCTGATTAGGATCAGCAATAGGACAATATAAGTCTTATCGACTTAAGAGTCCATATCCAAATACAGATTTGGATCAAGAAACTCCTTCCTAATAGATTAGGAAGTTGATCCTAAAAGGGTTATAAATAATGGGGCAAATTCCACAGTAGGTGAATTCTTCTTCTGCAGTTTTTCTCCCTTTGCTCTTGCCGCCCCTACCCTGTTTGATCTCCAGTTCTTGGAAGTGATCAAGATTGATTCTTGATATTGTTTCTTGCTAGAATAAATAATCTTGAAGTCATGCTCACACCCCTTGCGTGATTCTTGTTGAAAAATTGGGTTCTTGCTGAAAAACCTCTTTGTTGTTCCTGCTTCATCCTAAGCTTTGTCGTCTTCAGTGGAGGTGGGATTTGATGACCTCTTTGGGTGTGAACACCTATGTTGGGAACTACTGTTGATTCCATATCAGGTATTTCCCTCCCTTAATCTTGGTTACAAATTTAGTCCAATTTGTTTCAAGAACGAACCTTGAAAACTACAATTTTTCTAAATCAGAGAATAGGATTCCTAAAAGGGAGAAAGAAAATTTTTTAAATTTCGCCCAACCACCCTGCATGGTTCGGCCATCCATATGATGGATCTCCCTTCCCTTCACTCTGAGGGTTTGAGCGAACACTATGTACCTACACCTGTGTGGACCCCACCTATTGGACCTGGGAGAGGAGTGCCTAACCCCTTCCCTCTCCCATCTGAGACCTACCCAGACTGGTTTAGCCAGTGCTTTGGGCTTTGGAGTCACTATAAAAAATAAATATGCTTTTTGAAAATTATTCCTGGAGGTCCTATCACCTCCATTTTCCTAAACTTATGGGTGGCAACTCCATTCCCAGTCCAAGTGGCAAGTGAGCCATTTTTTGATGCTCACATGGTGGAATCAACAATCCATTATGAGTTAGGAAATCGATAAGAATTATGTTATGTGATAGTGCAAAAACACGACCAACAATAAAAAAAAAATGTGATATGTTAAAATGCCAACAACAATCTTCTATAAGTTGGGAAATCGACAAGAATTATGCTATGTTATGATGCAAAACAATGTTAATTTCTTCGCCACAAGGGACTTTATTATCATGAGGGACTTTGATGCCCCAAGGGACTTTAGTGTCACAACAGACTTTGAAGTAGATATAATTCAAACGAGAAATTAATGTTTTTTAATTAAAAGATATGATTTCTATGTCTAATATCTGTTATGTTGCGATACAAATAGTAATCCATAGTATATTGGGAAATAAGCAATGGAACATTAGTATCTTGGCCACAAGGGACTTTAATGTTGCAAATGACTTTAATGCTGCAAGGGACTTTGGTGCCACACGGGACTTTGATGACGTAAGGGGCTTTGTATTGATGTGATTAACTGCTCAAACACTGATTTTTATGCCATAGGGCAGAAGATTGACATGATTAACTGAAAGATTAATGATTTCTTCACCACAAGGGACTTTGATGTAGAAATTAATGGTTTTTAAAAAAAAATGAGAAATTAATGACCTTTAACTACAACATGGATGATTTTTATGCTTAAAATGTGTTATGTCATTATTAGACTTAGCAATTGGGTTGGGTAGTTTGGGTTCGGGTTGGGTCAAGACAATTTGGGTTGATTTTAGGTCGAGTTGGGTTAGTAAATGCTAGACCCCAAGCCTAATTTTTTGGGTTAGGGTTGACCCATAGGTCAATTTGGGTAATCCCTAAAAATAATTGAAAATTCAAAAAAGCAATGAAAAATATAGAAAACAATATCAAAATTAAAGGAATTAAACTTAAAATTCTAAAATTAAAATGAAAAACTTGAAACATTCAACAATTCAAAGAGTAAATGATAAAGTGTAAAGACTAAGGTTGCATTTGGTAGCAATGCAAATGCAAATATGTACACTACATATTTACCCTCTTTTCAGTTCATGAATGCTAATATGGTTCAGATTTTAAACCATTTTTGCAATTCAAAGAGTAAATGATAAAGTGTAAAGACTAAGGCTGCATTTGCTTGCAATGTAAATGCAAATATGTACACTACATATTTACACTCTTTTCGGTTCATGAATGCAAACACGATTCAGATTTTAAACCATTTTTGCACTCATCTTGTTTGTTTGAAATCGGTGCTGATGGTGCACGATCTGGATGCTCCTAATTGGGTGCAGCTCAGGCATCGGTCCACTTAGTTGGCTGGTCGAACTACAAGAAAATAACACTCAGAGAACCTGGGGTGGCTTACTCGGTGTGTGCACTCTGATGCTTAAGTTAGCTTTGTTGTTTGCGAGTTGAAGAGCCTGTATGTAGAGAGCTAGTGAGCATCAAGAAAATAACCCCTATAGCATTGGGGTTGAAATGAAGGGATGAGAAATCCATCATATGGATGGCCAAACCTTGCAGGAAGGTTGGGTGAAATTTCAAAAATTTCTCTCTCCCATCTAGGAATCGCATTCCCTATTTTAGAAAACTGCATTTTCAAGGATCAATCTTGAACCAAACCGGACCAAATCCAAAACCAAAAGGGAGGAGAGGGATATACCTGATATGAAGTAGTAGTAACTTCCAATGAAGGTGTTCATGCCCAAGGAGAAATCCAAAAACTGCTTCCACTGAAGATGACACAGTGTGAGGTGAAACAGGATCAGCAGGACGACTCTTCAGCAAGAACCGAATTCTTCAGCAAGAATGGGGTAGAGGGTTGGTGAGCACGACTTCAAATTGCCTCTTTTTCCAAGAAGCAATATCAAGAACAATTCTTGATCACTCCCACAAAAGGAGATAGAACTAGGTAAGGGCGGCAAGAACAAGGGAGAACTCTGCAGACTGTTGTAATTTCTATTGTGTGTTTTGCATGTCCGCCCTACTCTCTTATTTATAGCCTTAAAGAGACAACCTCCTAATCTGATTAGGAGTTTCCTGATGCAAATCTTTATTTGGATCTGGACTCTTTAAGTGATAAGGATAATCCCTTATCTTATCTGCAGTTTAGATCAGCTTAATCCTAATTAAATTAGGAGTTTATTTATCCAAATCTTTATTTAGATCTGGACTCTTTAAGTGGATAAGACTTATCCTCTTATCCTTATCTTCTAATCCAAACCCAGATCTGCCCCTATTTAATTAATCTAATTAACACAGTTTGAATTGGGCTTTGGGCTCATTAAGTTTATGTGCTTACTTAACCTCTGAACCTGCAGCCCAGTTGGCTCTCCTTGTATGGCGTGGGACCCAAACATTGATCTACACATCAGCCACATGGGTTCAGCCCAGCCTTTGTTACAAGGCTTGGCCGAATTCACTGTAGGAGATAGTGAACCCCTGAGTCCATCACCATGGGCTCTTAATGGGCCCAACATTTACACTAAATGGTCCTTGGGTCAAGCCACCTTATGAAAATCCAAGGACTATGGGAAAATGCAAGATTAGCCCATCAGGTATTACCCTCAAGGGTCTTACACTTAACCTCTCAGCCAATAATGATCAAATACTGCCCGACAAGAGAGGACCTCTCCCTCGGCAGCAAGGAATAGTGTTGCACTCTCTACTCACATGCATCCCGGGAATTAAAACCTTTTGTAAACATTTTGAAACCATAATATATATATATATATGTATGTATATCTCTATATAAATATATTTTGTAAAATCAAATTTCAACGATTGAAATCAACTGCCGGTAGTTTTAGGTTTCCATCAGAGAGAGTGCATCCCCGATCATTCACTTTGTCCGACGGTTGATCCTATTACTATGATCATCTACTCAGATGATTTCTTGGACTATCCCAACAAACCCAAGTTTTGATCCCTGCTAAGGATCTCACTGATTGGCATATCAAAGACAGCCCAATCTAACACCTGGTGCAGTACCATAATCGAGTCTAGGGGTCAGGTGTAACATTCCCATTTTGCCCATCTATCTCCAAGGTCCAGGGCAATACTGGAATTTCAGTCTGGTTCAAGGCTTCAAGAAAACCCACACTGCATGTACCTCAGGTCTCACCCTAGCAGCTGAGACAAGCCACCCCAACCAACTTGGCGGTACATCAGTGTCAACCTTGGCAAGATAAATCTCCCCAGATCTATCCAACAACTATGAATATTCTAAACTAATACGAGTCTCATAAGTGTCTAGTTTAAGGGTATTACACAGAAACAAACCACAATGACATGAATCAATTATGTACTTTATTCATTTACAATAAATGTCAAAAGATACATCAATCTGATTGGAGCTAAGGGCATAACTGTCTAATAGCTCTCACTTGCACTTAGGTCCAATCGGGTACAAGCCGGAGTCCAATACTTTCTACATGTTTATCAAATACTTTCTGTGCCAGTGGCTTAGTTAATGGGTCTGCTACATTTTCCGCTAATGCTTTTTTCTGAATCAGGATGTCCTCTCTTCCAACTATCTCCTGTAGTACATGGTACTTCCTCTCGATGTGCTTCGACTTCGAGTGGACTCGTGGGTCCTTAGCCTGAGCAATGGCTCCATTGTTGTCACACAACAATGGAATAGGTGATGTGCTGGATGGAACTACTCCTAATTCCTGAATGAACTTGGCAGCTTCACTTGCAGCAATGGATTCGGCCTCGGTTATGGAATCTGCAGTGGACCCCTATTTGTTGCTTTTCCAGCTAATAGCATACAATCCTATCAGGAAGATATAACCAGATGTAGACTTTCTATCATCTGGATCTAACTGGAAATCGACATCAGTATACCCCTGGATCTATAGTGAACAACCATCGAATACCAGACAAAACTCTTTTGTTCTTCGAAGGTATTTTAGTATGTTTTTCACAACGGTCCAATGCTCCTGCCTTGGGTTAGATTGGTATCTTCTCACCACACTCACTGAATGAGAAATGTCAGGAGGAGTGCACAGCATGGCATACATGATGCTCCCCACGGCTGAGGCATAGGTAACCTCTTTCTTGCCCTCAATCTCTTCGGGAGTCTTGGGAAACATACCCTTGGAGAGAGTGACTCCATGCCTGAAAGGAACATTTCCTTTCTTGGAGTTCTCCATGCTATATCTCTTGACTATTTTGTCAATGTAAGCAGACTGGGATAATACTATTATCCTCTTCGATCTACTTCTATAGAGTCGAAGACCTAGTATGTAGGAGGCTTCTCCAAGATCTTTCATTGAGAATTGATGTGAAAGCCACACTTTTATCGTAGTTAACATTCCTACATCATTCCCAATGAGTAGAATGTCATCTACATACAGAACCAAGAACGTAACCTTATCCTCACTAGTTTTCCTGTAAACCTAGGGCTCATCTAGATTTTGCTCAAAGTCAAACCGTTGGATGGTAGAGTCAAACCGAATGTTCCAACTCCTAAAAGCTAGCTTAGGTCCATATATGGATCGGTTGAGTTTACATACCATGTGTTCCTGACCTACAGTTATGAAACCTTGTGGTTGCTACATATAGATATCTTCATCAAGATCTCCATTCAGGAATGCAGTTTTGACACCCATTTGCCAAATCTCGTAGTCATGGTAAGTTGCTACATCTAGCAGGATCCTAATGGATTTAAGCATGGCCACAGGCCAAAAGGTTTTCTCATAATCGATTCCTTCTTTCTGAGTGTACCATTTTGCCACAAGACGAGCCTTGTAGGTCTCAACTTTAACTTTAGGGCCCTTTTTCCTCTTATAGATCCATTTGCAACCAATTGCTTTTACCCCAGGGGGCGGATTTACCAGAGTGCAGACTCCATTGGTCTCCATTGAGTCCATCTCAGCTCTCATTGAATCTACCCACTACAAGGAATCTATGTCCAACATAGCTTCCGTATAAGTTACGGGATCCTCCTCACTGGTCGTGGCTTCCACCAAGTAACTTTCTTGGTCATAGCCGTAAAGAATTGGAGGCCTGGAAACCTAGGTAGATCTTCTAGGTTGGTTATTTTCTAGAGCTGGTGGAACATCTCCCATTACCCCTAGGCTCTCCTCATCAAGAATAACTTCCTAATGATGATTATCTAAAATGTAATCTTCTTCTAAGAAGTGGGCATTTCGATTGCAAAACACCTTTTGCTCTTTTGGATAATAGAATAAGTAACCCACAGAGCCTTTGGGGTAGCCTATAAATAGGCAACGGCTAGTCTTGGGTTCCAATTTGTCAGCACTAGTTCTTTTAGCACGTGCTGAACAACCTCAAATTTTCAAGTGTCTCACACTTGGTTTTTTACCGGTTCAAAGCTGATAGGGAGTCTTTGGAACAGATTTGGTTGGAACCCAGTTCAGCACGTATATCGCAATCTCTAATGCGTAACCCCAAAAGAATGTGGGTAGTTCTGAGTGTACGAGAAGTGATTGGACCATATCCAATAAAGTTTGGTTCCTCCTTTCTGACACATCGTTTAAATGTGGTGTAGCAGGAGGAGCTAGTTGTGATACTATCCCTTTTTCTTTTAAGTAGTCCCTGAATTCATGGGAGAGGTATTCGCCTCCTCGATCTGATCAAAGGGCCTTAATGTGTCTCCCCAATTGTTTCTCGACCTCTTGCCTGAACTCTTTGAACTTTTCAAAGGATTCAAACTTGTGTCTCATTAGGTACACGTAACCATACCGTGAGTAATCATCGGTAAATGTTATGAAATAAACATGTTGGTTACGTGTCCTAATATTCAGGGGACCACATACATCAGTATGTATAAGGTTAAGTATGCCTATAGATCTTTCAGGCTTACCAGTAAATGGCCACTTCGTCATCTTACCCTAAAGGCAAGGTTTACAGGTTGAAAGATATTCTAGAGTTAGAAAATCCAAAGGACCATCATTTACCAACCTTGTGATACGATCTATATTAATGTGTCCAAGTTGGTAATGCCACAGGCATGTGCAATTAACTATATCACGAGTACTCTTCTAGGGATTATTTCCAACGTAGTTTCAGTAATGTTTGTTTCCAGAGAAGGATGGAGAACATAGAGAACGTAGTTTTAGTAATCTGTGTAGTCATAAACAATTTTAAGACATTTTGTTGAGTTTTGTTGAGTAGAATGGTTCTGCTCTTCATACATAGTCCCCAGACTATCCAATATATCCTTGGACACTTCGATCTTATCGAATTGTTGTTGTACCAGATTATCCAAAGAGGCTATAATATAACACCGGGCAAGAGAGTTTTTCTCTTCCCATTCTTGATACTCTCTTCTTCGGGCCTTAGAAACCCTGTCACCCAGACGATCTAGAGCAGGATTCTTAGCAATTTTGTCTAATTTCTCAGATGTCAGAACCAACATAAGGTTTTAGAACCAGTCAACATAATTAGGGCCCTTGAGTTTGTTATCATCCAATAGTTTGGTGAAGTTTTTGTTTGCCATTTCTGTTAAAGGTAAGGCAGATTTGTAAGTCCACAACCTAATTGATTCATGTCATCACATAGAAAGGGCTTTTAATCTATGTTCCATTTCCATTTTGGGCATCTTTGAGATTCCCTCCAATCTTAGTGACTCAGATAGTTGTGTCTCTGGAAATGTGGGAAACCACACAAGGTGCATGGAGCCAACTATTTTAGCTGCAAAAACCCACCACCTTCTGTGAAGGATCTCATCCACTCATCTTATGAGCTTTCCCTTTGGCCTCTATTAGACAAGGTTCATAGCTATTTTAGGTTAAACCTTTTTGTCCAATAAGTGCTCACCCATCATGTTCATGAACGCCAAGGTACCGTGAGAGAGTCGTCCATTTTAGGATAGGCCCCTCCCACATTGGTGTATGACGCCCCTATCATCTCATGAAGCATTCCAGCCAACTGCATTAGCAGATGGATAGCCCAATTTTATGGTGTATCCCCACCCACCAATACAGTCAACCTTCATACTAATGATGGAAGAACTTTAGAGAATTCATCATATGAAATTCCTTATCACATGCACTTATGTTTAATGGAGGGATTGAAAAACTCCCTAGATCTGATTTAGGTCAAACCAAAGTGGCTCTCGTTGGCTTTCATAAAGCCAGATTTAGATGGGCCCTAAATGGCTAGGGTTCTGCACAGTTCCTCTTGAGGAGGAAGCTATTATGGGGCCCACCATGAAGGGAGATCAGCCAATGATCTTAATGACACCAAGGCAATGATGTGCATTCAGCCATGGTGTGCGTAAGAGCCACTATCGAATCAGCATGGGCCAAGTGCTTATGGCCCATGAATGTAGCACACCACACATCCATACATCACATGCATGAAATCCATAATTGATCCAATCAATTAAATAACTGTAAAACCCATTTATAAAGCCCATAATATTACCAATTAATATTATTTAGGTATATGGGCTGAACTGCAAAGAGCAGTTTGGCCCATATTGCATTTATGTTGAATTGGCATAAAGCAGTTTTAATAGATTAAAACTGGGTTTTATAGATGTAGGCCGAATTGCATCTTGCAATTAACCATCAATCCCTATGCCCATATAGAAAATTTTAGGGCTGAGAACAGCCCCCTATCGAACCACAGATTTGGTCCAACCAGTTTGGTCCAATCAGGTTTGAATGGGTCTAGGGTTTGATGTTTAATTCAAGATTCAATTCAAGAAGATGATCTGAAATTAGAAAACTGATGAATGACAATCAAGAATCAATAAGAGGGCTGTTCGTATGGCTGCCACCCTACAAAAGAAAGATCAGTTTGTAGTATGCAGTTTCCAAAACTACAAATCGCAGATCGTTGAACCTAAATCTGCGAAATTCTCTCCTTTGCGCTTTCTGCTTCAACTTTGAATGAAATGAAATAGAAAACCTAATTTTCTATTATTATTACATTAGATTCGAATTCCTATACATTCCGTCTAAAAATCAAAAAATAAAATTAATTACAAACCAAGAATGAATAGAATAAATCAGCAGGTGCACAGATTTCTTACGCCATTTAAAGAATTCGATCTACACCATACGATTAGCTCAAAATCCAAGAAAAATATATAGAACAGTTCTAAATATGAAACAAATCAATAAAGATTTAATTCCAAATCATTCACCCAAAAACTGGGAACCGGTTTCCCAGAAAAACGTTAACTGTGCAAATCGGGTAGAACGCCTTTTGCCCATTTACGCAGATCCAGATCTGGTTCAATTCGGTTCAAGATTTGAACCTGGCTCTGATACTGTTGAAGGGATGAGAGATCCATCATATGAATGACCGAGCCCTGCAGGAAGGTTTGGCAAAATTTCAAAATTTCTCTCTCATCTAGGAATCGCATTCCCTATTTTCAAAAACTACATTTCCAAGGATCAATCTTGAACAAAATCGGACCAGATCTGAAACCAAAAGGGAGGAGAGGGATATACCAGATACGGAGTACCAGTAACTCCCAATAAAGGTGTTCACGCCCAAGGAGAAATCCAAAAACTGCTTCCACTGAAGATGACACATTGTGAGGTGAAGCAGGATCAGCAGGACGGCTCTTCATCAAGAACCGAATTCTTCAGCAAGAATGGGGTAGAGGGCTGGTGAGCACAACTTCAAATTGCCTCTTCTGCCAATAAGCAATATCAAGAGCAATTCTTGATCACTCCTACAAGTGGAGATCGAACTAGGTAAGGGTGGCAAGAACAAGGGAGAACTCTGCAAACTGTTGTAATGTTTGTTGTGTGTTTTGCATGTTCGCCCTACTCTCTTATTTATAGCCTTAAAGAGACAACCTCCTAATCTGATTAGGAGTTTCCTTATCCAAATCTTTATTTCGATTTGGACTCTTTAAGTGATAAGGATAATCCCTTATCTTATCTACAAATTAAGATCATCTTAATCCTAATTAAATTAGGAGTTTCCTGATCCAAATATTTATTTGGATCTAAACTCTTTAAGTGGGTAAGACTTATCCTCTTATCCTTATCTATTGATCCAAACCCAGATCTGCCCCTATTTAATTAATCTAATTAACCCAGTTTGAATTGGGCTTTAGGCCCATAAAGTTTATGTGCTCACTTAACCTCTTAACCTATTGCCCAGTTGGCTCTCCTTGTACGGCGTGGGACCTAAACATTCATCTACACATCAGCACATGGATTCAGCCCAACCTTTGTTACAAGGCCTGGCCGAATTCACTGTAGAAGACATCGAACCCCTGAGTCCATCACCATGGGCTCTTAATGGGCCCAACATTTACACTAAATGGTCCTTGGGT
The DNA here is from genome assembly GCF_055504915.1 of Nelumbo nucifera. Classification (NCBI taxonomy): domain Eukaryota; kingdom Viridiplantae; phylum Streptophyta; class Magnoliopsida; order Proteales; family Nelumbonaceae; genus Nelumbo; species Nelumbo nucifera. Next base: position 43,240,223 of record NC_142654.1, read on the forward strand.
TCAGCCACCTTATGAAAACCCAAGGACTGTGGGCAGATGCAAGATTAGCCCATCAAGTATTACCTTCAATGATCTTACACTTAACCTCTTAGCCCATAAATCAAACACTACCCGACAAGAGAGGACCTCTCCCTCGGCTGTAATGAACAGTCGTGCACTCTCTACTCACATGGATCACGAGAATTAAAACCTTTTTGCAAATATTTTGAAACCATAATATATATGTATATCTCTATATAAATATATTTTTCAAAAACAAATTTCAACGATTGAAATCAACTGTCAGCAGTTTTAGGTTTCCATCAGAGAGAGTGCATCCCCGATCATTCCCTTTGTCCGACAAAGGGGCTGATCCTGTAACTATGTTCACCTATTCAGATGAATTCTCGGACTGTCCCAACATACCCAGGTTTTGACCCCCACTAAGGATCTCACTGATTAGATTATCAAAGATAGCCCAATCCAACACCTGGTGCAGTACCATAATCGAGTCTAGGGGTCAGGTGTAACTTTCCAGTTTTGCCCATCTATCTCCAAGGTCCAGGGCAATACTGGAATTTTGGTCTGATTCAGGGCTTCAAGAAAACCCACACTGTATGTACCTCAGGTCTCACCCTAGCAACTAAGACAAGCCACCCCAACCAACTTGGCGATACATCAGTGTCAGACTTGGCAGGATAAATATCCCAGATCTATCCAACAGCTGTGAAGATTCTAAACTAACACGAGTCGCATAAGTGTCTAGTTTAAGGGTACTACGCAGAAACACACCACAATGACATGAATCAATTTTATACATTATTCATTTACAATAAATGTCAAAAGATACATCAATCTGATTGGAGCTAAGGGTGAAACTGTCTAAAATGAAGCCCTTATATAGGTGAGTCATAGGTCTTACATAACACCTACGAGATCCCCAGCTCATGCTTCTAGGAGTCTGTTCCTTACTCAGAGGCAGACTTCATGTGAGCTGATAAGGCTTATCGAGTCCATCTGATCTAGACAGGATAAGGATAAGACTTGCAGATGTGTGGCTTGATCCCAAAGAAGTCGGAGACAGCAGGCTAGCTTCTAGAAGTTGGCTATGTGTCACCTCGATAGGCCGGGCCATCACGAGCTACTCGAACCTCAGTCTTGGACGAGGTGCCCGAGGTATCCGAGCTGACTTGGCCCACTGAGGTGGCAGGGAATGCTGAGTTGTCATCTATGTCATCAGGTCGATCCACATGTCTGTGTGCTAATAGGTCAGGCCAAATTACCCCTCATTAATTGCCCCCTACTCTCATGCCAAAGGTGGTCAACTCGGTGTGGGAGTTCACGATGAGTTTGTGTGAATTTGGCCCAGTCTCTAGCTTTGCCGAGGTCCGGTCTATGGGTGAAACTTGATTGACCCAACTGGCTTTAACTTCGGGTTAGATCATGTCTTGGGAATGCACAGACCTCACGAGGACTACAAATTCTACGGACTTTAAAACATGCGCTCAACCGAATTTGACCTCTAAGGTCATGCAACCACCCCTCTCGGGAACCATCGATTCCAACTGATCTGAATCATCCGTGATCGGCTATACCGGTTATAAATAGGGGCCTTGGGGTCGCATTTGCTTCATCCCATTTGAGCTCTCACATTTGGAGGTTGCACGCTAAGCTTGGTGTCTTTAGGTCGGTCTTTTGTCCATGGTCTCCAAGGTCGGTCTTCGGTCTTCTCTTCCTAGGTAAGTCATCTTCCTTTGTCCTAGTTCATTCTTTAGCTTTGTTCCATTATGTCGAGTAGTATCCCTTTTAGCATGGAAGTAGAGTCTGACCAAGCCGAGGAGGATACCTCGACACAAGATTTGGAGTCTGGTCCTGCCGAGGTGGGTACCTCGGCTCAAGACCGGCAAACCTCTCACAAGAAGGCCTCATCTTCTCGTTGTGCACGTCACCATAAAGAACCGGACCACTTTGGTCATTCCACAATGTCCCCTAAGTATATCCGTGCACTAGCTGCTCGGTACAAGTTCATTCTTGACTAGTACAGTTACTACCTTCCCTTAGAACATTTTTCTTGGGACCATGACGACAAGGAGATAAACGTCTTCGCGGAGCACCTGAAAGCTAGGATCCTCTTCCCACTTCATCCCTTCATCGCCAAGGTCCTAAAATTTTTTTACGTCACCATGGATAAGCTTCACCCGAACTTGGTTCGCACCCTGGTCAGTACCATTTCTCTTTTTTACAACTTCAACTTTCCCTTAGGTTTAGACACCTTTAGTTCGATCTTCTCAATAAAGCAAGATCCTACTGGTCCTTCGACCTTGGACAAATTTAGCTATTATATATCATACCGAGCTGGATATAAGCTCCTTCACAAGTATCCCTCGAAGGTCCCAGCTTGGAAGAGGAAATACTTTACTCTTGTTGTTGATGGGGGATGGCCTTTCCCAACACACTGGAGGAAAGGCATTAAGGACCCTGGAGACTAGATGGATAGGAAAATGCAGAAATAGATATGTTCCCTGGTGGAGTTTGGCCTGAAGTTAGTTGGCCGAGGAGAAGCTTGTTAAGGCCGAGCTGAGTCCCCCGGGTAGGTCGCCATTTCGGGCACAAGCACTTCGTCTTTTCATGTTACTTTGTCCTTGTTGCTTTGACTGGCTTTCTATTCATCTTCCGCAGGCATAATGTCTGACCTTTTGATGAAGAGGCTCTTCTCCGACATGAAGAAGAGAAAGAGGAAGACACCCCGAGGTGATTCTTCCCAGGAACCAGCCGTTGAGCCCACTACCCTTGCTAAATCCGAGGAGGTTCTAGTTATCAACTTGGTCAAGGAGGACCAAGAGAGGAGGTTGCCACCCCATCAGCCTGAGGTGGCCCAGTCTTTCGAGCTTCAGTCCAATTGTCCCCAGGCTAGCTCTTTAGATGAGGGCCTTGGGGAGAGCCATAGCATCATGGACTTTAAGACCAGCCTCAAAAAGAGCCTGGAGCCCATTTTCCCCGAGGAGGTCTCCCAGCTTGCCGAGCAACGGACTCATGAATTGGGCATAAAGACATTACACTACATTATGGTGGTATGTCCTGATCTCATTACTGTGCCATTATTTGAATCTCATCTCTGAAACATAGTGAAATTGATTCCTTTTGCAGACCAATTCTATGATTCACGCCCTCTTGAAGTAGTCCGAACAACAGGCCGTGAAAATGAAGAATGCTGAGGTGGTAGCTACAGAATACCGGACCAGAGCGGAGAAGGCCATCGATGTCATCCACAAGTTAGAGGGTGAGGTGGCGGAGAAACACGAGCACTCCGACCAACTGCAGAAAGAGGTCGAGAGGCTGAAGAAAGAAGTCAAGGTGCAGAGGGTCGCTTCCACTAAGCACGAGGCTATTCTCACCGAGGGAATCAAGGATGTCAAGGTTCTTGCCATCCAAAAATATAAGGCTTCGGCAGAGTTTGACAAGATGAGAGAGAACCTCGGTACCGCGGCCTTCCGTAAGGGCTCCAAGCTCTGCCGCTAGATGAAAAGGCAGGCATTTCCCAACCTCGACCTCAAATCTATCACTACCTCGGCCATCACTACAAAGATGCTGGATAAGGCCGAAGAAGACCCAAACTCTGAGGTGGTGGAGGATGACAACCTCAACAAGGGAGCTGCGGAGAAGGATGGCCAGGATGCTGCTTCCGAGGAAGACATGGACACCGATGAAGCAAAAGATGATTCTACTACCACTGAGGAAGACGGTGGTGAGGCGCCCTGGGATACTTGATCACTTTGCCTCTTTTCTTGGACCCCCACTATGCAAACATCATCCATCGATCCTCTGAGCTCAGTTTAGTAGACTTTTTATCCTTTCCTTCTTTTTTATATATAAATTCATATTTTGAGGTAATGAAAATATAGTTGCTCTTTTGACCACCTCTCGTACAATAATCTTCTAGATACTCAACTCGCCAAAAAATCTCCTAAGTGTAGCTTCTCTCGAGGTGCCTAACTTCTAGAATGGCTAGGCATGGTATGGGGTAACTTGAGGTAATTGTGAACTGAGGCGAATAAGCACAATAAGGTATATAACCAAACTACCTATGCGCCAATAAGGCATAACTAAGACGTATCCGAACTTCCCATATTTGATGTGTGCACAATTTACATATAAATTCTGGTGTTTATGCATGGTTTTGATGCCGATTTGTGTGAATTCTTACCCCAATTGAGCTTGATTTCAGGAAATTGTCAAAGGGGACAAGTCTAGGGAAAAAGAGCATAAAACCATGCTAAAGGAGGCCAAATTGAAGGTGATACAGCCCAACTGGGAGCAAGGCCCAGCCGAGAGGTCAAAAGAGAGCTATTCGGCCCTTAAAGCCCATGCAACACTCTTTGGGAGAGCCCAAAGAGAGAGCCCAGCCGCAACCTTTAAAGGGAGCCTATTCGGCCCAGCAAGGAGGAGGCCCATTTGCAGCTCAAGAGCAGCCCAAATTGTAGCTCAAGAGCAGCCCAAAGTGAAGCCAAGAAAGGCTAGGGGCGGCAGCTTCTAGAGAGTTCAAGAGAGCTAAGGACAGCAACTTCTAGAAGGTTCAAGAGGCTAAAGGCGCCAAACTTTCTAGAGGAGAGAACTTTCTAGATGAGAGAACTTTCTAGATGTGAGAACTTTCTAGATGAGAGAAAGGGGCCAAAGAGAAGGCTATAAAAGGAGAAGAGAGCAAAAGGAAAAGGGGTCAAAAACCTTTTGGGGCGAATTCCTTTTGGGGAGAAGAGAAAATAGGCGCAAGAGAGGAGAAGAGAGGAGAAGATTCAAGAATATTCCAGAGAAGAAGAAGCTGATTTCGAATTTGGAGAAGAAGCCATTGTAGGTGATCAATCGAGGTTGTCTTCTTCCTTGATTTCTGCACAAGTGGTAATCGAATTCAGCTAGGGCTTTCATGTTTATTTTCTCCATTAATTCAATCTTTCTTGCTGTAATTGAATGATGTTTCATGTAAATTCAGATCTGTAATTAGTTCTCTAGGGTTATTCGAGTGAATTAGATTCAATTTTGATGTTTCTTGATTAAAAATTTCAATTGTAGAACTGTTAGCCGAGTTGATATCTTGTAATCTCAGATCTGAAATTTCAATTCATGCAATTGTGATATCCAAACTGCTATTCTGTAATCTCAAATCTGTAATTTCAGATCATGAACTTGTAAGGTCTGAATTGCTATTTTGTAATCACAGATCTGTAATTTCAGATCATGAAATTGTAATATCTGAATTGCTTGAGAGAGAATTCAGGTAACTTTAACTCAGTTTGGCCGATTTGTTCCTTGGAAATCCAAGAGTGCTTGAGAAAGACTAAGATTTCAGATCTGTTAATCAAGAACCAAATTGAGTGCAAGGTTAGATATAACTTGCACAATTTGGTTGGTGATCATTCAAATTTGAAATGATGCCCTAGAATTTCTAGATCTTAATGCATGCATGGGGATTAGATTCTTGCTAGAGATAGAAGAATCATCACTCATGCATAGAATGAACATGCGCTTGAGAGAGGCTGTTCATTGCCTTGGGGTTTCACCAAACCAAGGCTGAATCCTAATCTACTCGAATGACCTAGAGATCTAATTTCTAAATCAATTCTATGCATAGTTAGCTTGTCTTCTCAATTTGCTTGCAAGGTGTTCAATCAAATTTGTTAGAGCTAGTTTTGTAGTTAGGATTTCAGATTTGAAGTAGATTTAAATTTTGGCTAATCAGATAAGAGTTGGTTGATGTATTACTAGTAGTTGCTACATAAGTCCTCGTGGGAACGATACTATATTCATCACTCTATTACTTATGTGGTTAGTGCACTTGCTAGTGTAAGCAAATACGCATCAATATTCTTAAAAGCAACTGGGTCTTATTTTATCATGGTACCGAGGTCATCACCAACTCGGCACTAGGACCCTTAGGCTGAGAGTGACTCGTCGTCCACTCTTCAACATATTGTCTAGCCAACGTGTGGCTTGAATAGGTCAACAAAGTTGGTGGTCATTCATACTTAAGCTTTTTATGTGACGGATGCTTGACTCCCAAGGTCATAGGTAGTACTTTCTTAAATTGTCAACATTCCAGGCGCGTGGCACTTGCCTCCCTTCTCCGAACACCCATCGTACCCTGTATGGACCCTCCTAGTTCGGTCCCAGCTTACCCACACTGGGCTTGGGTACCATAACTTTCCGAAGTACTAGATCGCCAACTCAGAAATGGCATCGCTTGACTCAGAAAATGTAGTACCAAGCTACTCGTTGTTGGTAAGCTGCAGTCCAGATATAGGTCAAGTCGTGTACTTCTTCGGTCAGGTCAAGGTTGGTCCGTAGATCATTGTCATTGGCCTCCTTGCCATATGCCTCTAAGTGCAAGGTCAGTACTTCGATCTCAGCAGGGATGACAGGCTCCATACCATACGTTAGATTGAATGGGGTCTCTCTAATTATAGTTTTGATGGTAGTTCTGTAGGCCCAAAGGACACTAGGAAACTCCTCGACCTACAAACCCTTAGCTCAAGAAAGTCGAGCTTTGAGTCCATGGCGGATTGCCATATTCATCACCTCAGCTTGACCGTTCACCTGTGGATGTACTACCAAAGTGAAGTTCTGTTGGATTTCCATCTTGGCACACCAATTCTAGAACTTTATATCCTCGAATTGCTTCCCATTGTCGGATATCAGCACCTCCAGGAATTCAAATCTACATACTGTGTTCCTCCAGAAAAAGTTTTGTACGTTCCAGGTGGTGATGGTCACCAATGGCTCAGACTCTACCCACTTCATAAAATAGTCAACTGCCATGACCAGGAATCTTTTCTGCCCGGTTGCCGGTGGGAATGGACCGAGGATGTCTATCCTCCACTAAGCGAAGGGCCACAGCCCGGTTGCCGGTGGGAATGGGACGACTACACCTAAAACGCAATCCAATTTCTCTTCTCTTATCTTCTCTTCCATCCCACAGTCCTGCAATGCTTCGGTACCCCACCTTTTGCTATTCCGTCCTGCAGAATCAAAGAGAAACAAGAATTAAACTGAGATAACGGATCAAGTAATAAAACGAAAAAGAAAAAATAGTGAAACAGATCCGGACAAATCAAATAAAAATTTTTCTTTGTGCTTCCCCGGCAACGGCGCCAAAAACTTTGTGTTTCGGAAGCGTGTCATTAAGTACTTCAGAACACTAGTTTAATATTTATAATTTTTTTCCAATTCTCAAACAAATACTAACGCAATAAATGGGTGAGAATGGGTCGTATCTATAGGGAAGCGAGGGAAAAATTAATATACACTCAAATCCGGACAAGAGAACACAAGAGGGAAGTGCAGGAATATAAAAATTAATTAATTATACTAAGAAAAAATAGAATTCAAACAGTATTGAAAGTTAAATGTATAGAAACATAAATAAATTAACAAAAGAAATGAAATAAAAATCTGTAATCTGATCAGATGTAGCAGTCTTTGGATCTCTCCTTTGACCCTCGAACTTCTCGAGCTAGGCCTTCCATCTTACCTGGCCGAATTTCAGATCTACAGAAAAGAAATAAAACACAAATTGAATCTAATAAAAATAAATTTGCAGGAAGGAAAAAATTAAACTAGAAATTAAAGAACTGAAAGTAATTCGAAAACTAAAGAAAAAGTGGTTGGGATTTAAATCCAGAGGTGGCAGTAGTGGTGTTGGCGAACTACAAGTAGGAACCCCTTCTCTTGCCCGGGCGTCCTCCTCTTCCTCTACCCTTGAACTTCTCAAGATCAGCCTTCCTTCTTACCTGGGTGAATTGACCAACCCCTTCTATAGGGTCCCTGGGACCCTTTTTAAAGAGAACGGTGGACACAATTGGAAATAGGAAAAAAGATAGGGGGCAGCAGCTGGGATTTAGCAAAGTTAGGGATGCCCTAGGGTTTCAAATGGATGGCTAAGATGGTTTTGAGGTGATCTTATGGCTGAAGATGGAAGGAGAGGGCACCCAATATAATGTAGGGCTGAGATTTGGGCGCCCAGAAATGGAGGATGTAGATTAGAACATCTAGGGTTGAAGGGTTAAGATTAAAAGAATATGTGGTGCACTAGATTGAACGGCTGAGATATAAGATGGAGGGAGTGGCTGAGATTTAATGGTGGGGAGTTGAATGGTGAGGATTAGTAGAATAGGTGGCTCCTAGGGTTAGAATGCTAAAAAAAAGTACCCTACAATGGATGGTGGAAACTAGAAGGATTGGAAGGTGAGGATTTAGCAATTAAGGGTGGCTAGGGTTTGTTAAGAGTGAAAAGAATGGCTTAAAAGGCGCCCTAGGGTTTGCTAAGGCATGAGGAGCATGCTAATACAGTAGGAGGGGCGCCAAACTAGGTTTAGCAGCTAGGAGGTGCCCTCCTGCTCAGTTTTTCACAAAAATACCCCTTCTCTCAGTTGAACTTCACACCAGCTTCCAAAAACTGTATTTCAGCCATGAAAACTTCCCAGCTTTCTACATAATTTGCACAGAGACCCTCAAAGGTCACATAATTGATTTTAACTAGGAAAAGGGTGCACTTTGACTATTCTAAGGCCAAAAATACCCCTGAATTGAAGCCCTTAAGGCATCAAAATGCAGGGTTATCACACCCCCCAACTTAACCATCGCTAGTCCCTTAGCAATGCAGCCTCAAAATTACACTGAGTATATAGATCTTTCCCATCTCAAGATCCTCCCTGATATAATTAGTCAAGCATCCTGATTTCAGCATTCTCAAACTCTATATAGATCGGTATTGGGCTTTGGGGGGTAAAACTATCTTATTTTGTATATTACAGAAACTTGGCTTAAAAAATATTATTTACCCTTTCATTTGCAAACTGTCTTGATAAGATGAGATTGATTTTAAAATCAGATAGGTATTCTTCTTATTATTTCTGACAGCGGATTTCTACCCCTAAACTTATTTTTATTGTTATCTTTCACCATTTGACGCAAATCTCGACACTTGCCTTAGGTGAAGAGACCCGGTTACTAAGTGTTAAGTGTCCTTGGCATTCCCTTTTCCGTTTGATGCGAATCTCGACACTTGACTTAGGTGAAGAAACCCAGTTACTAAGTCTAGGGTATCCATTAACCTTTTATCCCCTCTTTTTTTTTTTTTTTTTTGCAACACTGTTCAGGGTAGTCCACTGTCTCTTAACAATTTGAAGATTTTTTTCTAATTTCTCAATCTTTCTCTTCCTATCTTGACAGGGGCAAACATGGGAGTATTTTCAAATTTCTAAACGGTTTCAACAATATTCAAACAAGACCAATTTTTTGACTCCTATCACTTGCTACTAATTTCTATAGAATTCAATATTCTTTTATCAGTTTCTTCAACTTTTTCTGTTTGGGAATCTCTTTTAATGGAATTTTTTTTATTTTTCAGTGAAATTTTAATTCTGCATATTTAAAGGCTTAGCTTCTCACATTTTTTTTCAATTTTTCTCTCTCTCTCTTTCCACACCCCCCCCCCCAACTTAAATGCCATTGTCCCTAATGACATGACTAAACTGATGCAAAAAGGACTTGGACCAAAGGGAACAATGAATAGGGTTTTCCTGAGGGGTTCAAGGTTTTCCACCTGGTCTTGAATCAAGAAAAGAAACAACAATTCTAACACTACAGACAAAAATCAATTGAAAACTACGTTGGGTTGCCTCCCAACCAACGCTAAGTTTAATGTCTTCAACCGGACACATTCACACACTGTTCTCATCTATACTCCCCGACTCATTTTAATTTTCCGGCAGACAGGGCTCAGACTGGGCTAACCAAGGGGTAGATATGTCATTTAAAAAGTCATCCACTACATCTACCTTGAACTCATCTTCCCCTAGGTTTGGATACTTAGAGGCACTAAAAATGTTTAATTGGACTTTCTGCTCCCCTAATGAAATGTCCATTTTTCCCGATTTATAGTTGATATTTATATCGGTCGTTGCTAGAAATGGACATCTTAAGTTTATCGGGATATGGTTCAACTCCTCGATTGGGGTCATGTCTAGGATAAAATCCAATGGGAAGTGACAACCCTCTACCCTGACCATGACATCCTCAATAACACTTCAAGGAGTGTTGACTGACCAATCAACGAGTTGCAGAATTATCGTGGTTGATTTTAACTCGTCGATCCTGAACCTATCATAAATGGATGGAAGTGGAGTTATACTGGCCCTAAAATCCACTAATGCCCGATCAAAGGTGATTCCAGTGATGACACAGCTTATGAGAGGAGCACTTAGGTCTTTCATATTCTGGGGGAGTTGATTTAGGAGAGTTGTACTAACATCTGCCGAGAGCATCAATTTTTGTGGGGCCAATTGTGGCTCCATCATTTGAGTACACAGCTCTTTCAAGAACTTGGCATAGGCTGAGACATGTTGGATCGCATTGAGGGGAGGGATGTTAATATGGACTTCTCGGCTCTCATTGTGAGTTTCTTTGTTCTTTAGCATTGGCCCGACTGTGAGTGTAGTTGGAAAGGGAACTACGGGTTGGTTTACTATAGGCTCTTCTTCTAAAGTTTCCTTTCCTTCTTCTCCCCCCAACTTAGGGTCTTCCTGCTCCTTTTCAGTAACTCTCTTTTTATCACACGGGTCCTCTAAAATCCTCCCACTTCTTAAGGTTGTAATGGCCTTGGTATTTTCACACTAAGGATTCTTAGGAGGTAGCTGAATTTGTTGTGGAGGAAAACCCGATGGCTGATTTCTAGGATTTACAACCGGTTGACTCAGTATTTTCCCTACTTCTCTCCCCGCCTTGGCTTTGGCTAGCTGTCCTATTTGGCTCTCTAATCTATCAATGGACTGCTGTTGATTTAGGATCAGCTGTTGAAGCTACATGAATTGGTCATCTACTGTACGTGCTTGAGGAGGTTGTGGGTAAGCCTGATAAGGTTGGGCCAGTTGGTTCCTAGGATGCATCTGCTGGAATTGACTTTGCATTTGTGGCCTTTGAAATTGGTGGGCCATGGAGTTAGATAGGTTGTATTGAGACTGTGTATAGGTTTGACATGGTCGAGCCGGTTAAGTCCCATGGTAATCATTGTACTCCCAGTGGGTCTGTGCTTCAGACCACCGAGAGTGCATATCTGGTAGGGGGTTTTCTTGGACTTGGGACCTATAATTGAAATTGGGCTGATTTTCCCACCCAGGGTTATATAGACTAGAGAATGGGTTAGCCATGGGTTGGAAAAATCTGTTGGCCACATGTATTTGGTTTGGATGGACTGGTTGACATGGGCCCATTGCAGCGCACTGGCTGACATGATGGGTCAGGCTTGTACAGATGGAACATGATGGATAGGATGACAAGGTTGGGTATGGGCCACTTTGTTGGCGACGTGTAAGGACTTGGTCAAGTCTTTGGGCCATACCATTAATCTTGTCCAGCTGTCGAGACACATGGTTCCAATCTATTTGTGGCTCAGGTTGGAAGTAACTTCTCATTCCACAAACTCTGGCCAATGAATTCATTTTATTCTAACCCCCTTTTTCTTCTGTTTTTTGAAATCTGAAATTTTAATTTCAAATTTAGATCTTGAAATTTAAATTCTGAAATTTAAACTCAATTTTGATTTTTAAAATTTTTTTAATTCAAAATTTAAATTTTTGAAATTTAAATTCAAATTCAGATTTTGAAATTTAAATTCCTAAAGTTTAAATTCAAATTTGAATTTTTTTAATTTTTTTTATTTTCTCTTTTTTCTTTTTTTTTATTTTTTTAAAGGCAAACAAATCAACCACACGACCTATGGACTAACCTAGGGTTTCCTAAACTAGTGGTTCAACCAATGTGAATCCTTTCAGGTTCACTTGGAATTACACCACTTCCTTCGGTTAGCCAGGTAAGAGGTGGGGATGTGGGAGGCTCCCCTTGCTCTCGCAAGGACCTAATTAAGTAACCACGAAACCCGCCTAGGCGTAGCCATTTAACCTCTTTCCTTATACACCAACTGCCGGTTATGGAAAGTAATTTCAAGCTTCCCTAAAATTCAGCACACCTTTGAACCAAATGTGAGGCTTCCCTAAAGGATCTCTCTATCCAAATTTTAAATTAGGGTTAGGGTGAACCGCACATGAATGGTGGTGATTTTTGGGACAAGGAAGGGTGATGAAATCCCTACCTTATCTTATTTAGGTTGGATGCCCTTAAATGAATTAACGGAAAGACAAAATAAACACAACAAAATGCAACTAACTACAATGCATGAACAATTATTTTTAAGATGCAATTCAACAATTAAACCTAAAGGAATAAAGCAAACAACTAAGCCAAAGGAACAAATAAAATAATAAAAGGAGCAACAATTAATTGTGCTAAAAGAATTAACAACTACCATAAATAAATCCTAACAAACTAATTGCTAATCTAAAAAGTAAACTGAAAATAAAATGATCAGAAAGAAAATTAGGCAAGAAATAGATAAATAAAAATAAAAAATACAAATCTAAAAAAAATTAAACCAAAAATAAAATAAACAAAATAAAAAAAAATTCTGAAAATTTTTTATTTATATTTTTTTTCGATTTTTTTAAGAAAAGAAAACACAAATCTAAAAATTAATACGAAAATGAAATTAAAGAAAGAAAATACGCAGTAAAAATAAAATAAAATAAAATAAATGAAAATTTTTACTTATTTTTTTGTTTTCTTTTATTGTTTTTTATCTGATGTAAAATAAAAAAAATGAATCTAAAATTTAAACCAAAAATAAAATAAAATAAAATAAACAAAAGAAAATTATGTTGCAAAAATAAATAAAATAAAATAAACGAATTTTTTTTTGCTTTTTTAATCTGAAATAAAAGAAAAGCACAAACCTAATAAAGCAAAAAAAATTGAACAAGAAATTAAAATAAAGAAAGAAGAATAGATCTAGAAACAAAAGGGAAGAAAGATAATACAAAAAAAAAATCAAATCTAAAAAAAATTTGAAAATCACTATTCCACCAAAAAAAGGAGTTAAAAAATAAAAACAAAAAGTTAAGAATAAAATGGGACGACTACACCTGAAACGCAATCAAATTTCTCTTCTCTTCTCTTCTCTTCCGTCCCACAATCCTGCAATGCTCGGGTACCCCACCTTTTGCTATTTTGTCCTGCAGAATCAAAGAGAAACAAGAATTAAACTGAGATAACGGGTCAAGTAATAAAATGAAAAAGAAAAAATAGTGAAACAGATCCGGACAAATCAAATAAAAATTTTTCTTTGTGCTTCCCCAGCAACGGCGCCAAAAACTTTGTGTTTCGGAAGCGTGTCGTTAAGCACTTCGGAACACCAGTTTAATATTTATAATTTTTTTCCAATTCTCAAACAAATACTAACGCAGTAAATGGGTGAGAACGGGTCGTATCCACGGGGAAGCAAGGGAAAAATTAATATACACTCAAATCCAGACAAGAGAACACAAGAGGGAAGTGCAGGAATATAAAAATGTATAGAAACATAAATCTGTAATTTCAAATAGTACTAAAAGTTAAATGTATAGAAACATAAATCCGGACAAGAGAACACAAAAAAAGAGAATTCAAACAGTACTAAAAGTTAAATGTATAGAAACATAAATAAATTAACAAAAGAAATGAAATAAAAATCTATAATCCGATCAAAGGTAGCAGTCTCCTGATCTCTCCTTCTACCCATGAACTTCTCGAGCTAGGCCTTCCATCTTACCTGGCCGAATTTCAGATCTACAGAAAAGAAATAAAACACAAATTAAATCTAATAAAAATAAATTTACAGGAAGGAAAAAAATTAAACTGGAAATTAGAGAATAAAAGTAATTCTAAAATTGAAGAAAAAGTGGTTGGGATTCAAATACAGAGGTGGCAGTAGTGGTGTTGGCAAACTGCAAGTAGGAACCCCTCCTCTTGCCCGGGGATCCTCCTCTTCCTCTACCCTTGAACTTCTCAAGATAAGCCTTCCTTCTTACCTGGGGGCAAAATCCAACCCTTTCTTATGAGCCATTGGGTCCTTTTTATAGAGAAGGGTGGATAGAACTAGGATTAGAGAGAAATAGGGACCACAATAGTGTGTACACCAATAAATTTAAATATAAATAATATAATTATATACAAATATTATATATAAATATAAAAATTATATATATACAAGGTTTGAATAGGCTCCAAATTGCATAATATTCGAGCTCGGCTCAATTAGTAAACGAGCTCGGTATTCCAGCTCGAATTCAGTTCGAAGCTCGGTCTGGACCGAGCTGAGCCGAGCTTTTCACGAGCCGAGCTCGAATAGCTTGTGAAAAGCTCGGTTCGCATCCACCCCTAGGTAACACAGAAGGTTGTTCTTGAGAAGTTCAAGGGTAGAGGAAGAGGAGAACGCCAGGCAAGAGGAGAGTTTCCTGCTTGCAGTTCGCCTAGCCACTATTGCCACCTTTGGATCCAGATCCCAACCAGTTTTCCATAGTTTTAGATTTACTTTTTATGCGTGTTTTTGTTTTCCATTCTTTAATTTCCAGTTTTTATTTTTTTCTACAATTTATTTTTATCAATTTTAATTTTTTTCTTCCTTTCTACAGATCTGAAATTTGGCCAGGTAAGACAGAAGGCCCAGCTCGAGAAGTTCGAGGGTCAAAGGATAGATCTGGAGACTGCTACCTCTGATCGAGTTACAGATTTTTTTATTTAGTTTATTTTTGTTATTTATTTATTTTTCTGCAATTTTTACTTTCAGCATTGTTAGAATTTTATTTTAATGGATTCCAGTTCAGTTAATTAAATTTTGTGCTTTTGCAATCTCAAATCCTGTTATTTTGTCCAGGTTGAAGTATGTAACAATTTTTCCCTCGCTTCCCTATGGGATACGACCCCTTTCTCACCACTAACTGCATTTTGTAGTTATTTTGAGAATCAAAAAATTTATAAATATTGAAACTGGTGTTCCAAAGTTGTTAACGACACGCTTCCAGACACACCAAACCTCTCCCCTGGCTGCAAGGTGCAGTGTTGCACTCTCTGCTCAGATGAATCCTAGGAATTAAAACCTTTTGTAAACTTTTACTTAAAACATAATATACATTTATTTTTCATATAAATATATTTTGCAAAACAAATCTCAATCAAGTTTAAAATTGACTGTTGGCAAAGGGGCAGATTCTTTCACTCTGATCACCCACTCGAGTGAATTCTCAGACTGCCCCAACATACCCAGGTTTTGGGGATTATGTGTAACTTTCCAGTTTTGCCCACCAGTCTCCAAGGTCCAGGGCATCACTAGAAATTCGTCCGAGTTCAGTGTTTCAAAAACACACACACTACATGTGCTTTGTGTCTAACCCTTGCAACTGAGACAAGCTGCCCCAACCTTCTTCGCAGCACATTAGTGTCAGCCTTGGCAGGATAAACTTCCCCAAGTCTATCCAACGACTGAGAACATTCTAAACAAACACGAGTCTCATAAGTGTCCATTTTAAGGGTAAATACACAAAAACACACCAATTATAACATGAATCAATTATGTACTTTTATTCGTTTACAATAAATGCACATGTACATCAATCTGGTTGGTTCTAAGGGCATACATTGTCTAACATGCGGCAGGTCTTCGATGTACATTGTCCTCATTATGATGTCGCTTCTGCTAGCCAGCTTCAAAAGTGTGTCGGCCTCAGCATTTTCTAATCTTGGTACTTACCGGACAAACCAAGAGTGAAAGCCAAGCAGGAGCTCCCTCACTTTGGCTAGATAAGTCATCATGGTAGGTTCTTGAGCCTCGTACTCGCCATTCACCTGGTTTACCACCAGCTGAGAGTCACTACATACCACGAGGTGCTTTGCGCCGACCTCCTTTGACAACATCATCCCAGGTATCAAAGCCTCGTACTTTGCTTCATAGTTCAATGCTTCGAATGCAAACCGGAGAGCATACTCCAGCTTCACCTTGCTTGGCCCATATAGTAGGACTCCGACTTCGCTTCCTCTCTGATTAGACGAGTCGTCGACATGGAGGATCTAGGGCTCCTCATCCCAGGACAGGGTCTCCCTGGCCAGAACGGGTGTCGTGCTGGTTGAAGCCTCCAACGCGATGGCCAACTCAGTCACCTCAAGGGTTGGCGTGCTGAACAAACACTCGATGACAAAGTCATCCAAGACATGTGCCTCAATTATTGGGCATGGCTCGAACTGGATTTCGTATTCACTCAATTCGATGGCATATTTCGTCAACCACCCTAAAACCTCGGGCTTCTGAAAAATATGTCTCAGAGGTCTATCAGTTAGGACAACAATAGTGTGGGATTGGAAGTAAGGACATAGATTCTGAGCTACAATGACTAGTGTGAAGGTCAGCTTCTCGATGTTAGTGTACCTGGTCTCAGCTGCCTACAAAACCTTACTGATGTAGTAGGCAGGCCTTTGGACCCGGTCTACTTTTATTAGTACCGAGCTGACTACCTCGTCACTCATAGAGAGGTAGAGTTTTAGCTCATCTCCTGGTTCAAGTCAGGTCAATATTGATAGTAAACTTAAGTATTTTTTGAATTCGTAAAATGCGAACTGACACTCTTCGGATCACTCAAAGTCCTTGTTCTTTTTATTGGCCTTGAAAAAGGGTAAACACAAACCAGTCGACTTGGACATAAATTGGTTCAGGGCAGCAATTCAGGTAGTTAATCGTTGTACTTCTTTTATTAACTGGGGTGGTCTCATATCTAAGATGGCCTGGATTTTGTCTGGGTTGGATTCAATGCCACGTCAGTTTACTATATAACCAAGGAATTTGCTCGATGTGACCCCAAAGACACACTTGTTCAGGTTGAGATTCATGTTATACTTTCTTAAAATTTGAAAAACACAATTTAAATCATCTATTAGAGAAGAAAATTGGGACTTCATGACCATGTCATCCACATAACATTCAACTTTATTGCCTATTAAAGGCTTAAAAACTTTGTTTACAAGATGCTGGAAAGTTGCCCCAATGTTTTTCAATTTGAAGGGCATAACTTTTTAACAATATAGCCTAAGCTCAGTTACAAAATTTGTCTTTTCTTGGTCGGATAAGTCCATCTTGATTTGGTTGTAGCTAGAGTAGGCATCCATGAAACTCAGCACCTCATGTCCTAAGGTCGCGTCTACCAGGCTATCTATTCTATGAAGGGGGAAGTTGTCCTTTGGGCAAGCTCTGTTGAGGTCGATGTAGTCAACGCAGATACACCGCTTGTCGTTGGCTTTCTTTATGAGCACAGGATTGGCTACCCAACTCGGGTAGTGGACCTCTCTAACGAAGTCTGCTGCAAGGAGCTTCCCAATCTCCTCATCTACTACCCTCCACCTCTTTGGGGTGAAGTTTCTTTTCTTTTGCCTAACTGACCTAACAAAAGGGTCCACATAAAGTTTGTGAGTAACCAAACTAGGGTCTATGCTAGGCATTTCTATTGTCGACCATGCAAAAATATCTAAATTTTGAAGTAGAAAACTTACCAGAGTAGACCGGAGTGGTTCATTCAGGTGAGTGCCAATCTGGATAGTCTTTCTTGGCTCGGTATCAGAGACCGAGACCTAGACCGTATCCTCCATCAGTGCAGCTCGCCCATTGGTATGCTCTAGGGGCAGTTCCAGCTCAACATCATCTTCCAGCTTCGCTTTTGCCTTCAGCGTTCCGACGTAGCACTTTCAAGATTCATTTTGTTGCCTCGTACTACCCCCACTCCGCACCTCGTCGAAAATTTCATCGAGAGGTAGTAGGTCGATACCATTGCATGAAGTGCGTGCAAGATGGGCCGACCTAAGATGGCATTGTAGAGGGACGGGGTGGCAACTACCAGGAAGGTGTGCTCGAACCAGACAATGTTGGGCTATGCTCCTGCTGCTACCGGCACTTTAATCCCACCGAGGGGCTTCACCACATCTCCGCTAAGACCGACCTGAAAGGATGAGAGATCCATCGTATGGACGCCCAAATCTTACGGAATAGAATGGGCGAATTTCAAAATTTCTCTCCTTCCTACTGGGAATCGTATTCCCTCTTTTAGAAAAATCATATTTTTCAAGGATCAATCTTGAACCAAGAACCGAACAGATCTAAACAAAAATAGTAGGAGAGGGATATACCTGATACGGAGAAACAATATCTCCCAATGGAGGTGTCCACGCCCAAGGAAGGAACCAAAGACTGCTCCCACTGAAGATGGCGCAGTGCAGGATGGAGCAAAATCAGCAACGTTCTTCAAAAGAACCAGATCCTTCGAAAGAATCAGCTAGACGGCACGTGAGCACGACTTCCAATCAGTCCTTTCACAAAGTACTGATATCAAGATCCAATATTGATCACTCCTACTGGGAAGAGGAGACCAAACTGGCAGTTGTGGCGGTGGCAGGAAGGAGGCGGCAAGAAAGAATTAGCACAATGGTGTTGTATTCTTTCTTCTATGATTTCAGCTCTAAAGAGAATGTGAATTCAATCTCTAAAGACTGCCACCCCCTCCTCCTTTTATAACCTTAAAGGGATCAGCTCCTAATCCCATTAGGAGTTGCTGATCCAAAACATATTTGGATCAGAATTCCCTTTAAGTGATAAGGGTAAACCCCTATCTTATCTGCAAATTAGATCAGCCCTCTCCAAATCCTATTAGGAGGTTTCCAGATCTGAATCTGTATTCAAATTTGGACTCTCTGAGTGGATAGGGTAAGACCCTATCCTATCTGCTAATCTAATCTCAGATTCGCCCCTTCTTTAACTGATCAAATCAGCCCAGTTCGAAATGGGCTTTAGGGCCATCAATAGTACGTGCTCACTTAGCCTTCCAAATTGCTGCCCAGTTGGGCTTCTTTGTATGGCGTGGGACCCAAGCATTGATCTACACATCAGCCACAAGGGTTCGGCCCAACCTTTGTTACAAGGCCTAGCCAAATTCACTAGAAAGCCCAGTAAACCCCTTGAGCCCATCACATGGACTCTATGGGCCCAACACTTACACTAAGTGGTCCCTTGGCCAAGCTACCTTGTAACACCCAGGGACTGTGGGCAGATGCAAGATTAGCCCATTAGGTATTACCCTCAATGGTCTTACACTTAACCTCTCAGCCCATAATGATCATACGCTGCCCGACAAGAGAGGACCTCTCCCTCGGCTGCAAGGAACAGTGTTGCACTCTCTGCTCACATGGATCCCGGGAATTAAAACCTTTGCAAACAATTTGAAACCGTAACACACACACACACATATATATATATATATATACTTTTATATCTCATATAAAATATATTTTGCAAAATAAATCTCAACAATGAAATCGGCTACCGGCAGTCTTGGTTTCCATCAGAGAGAGTGCATCCCCGATCATTACCTTTGTCCGACAAAGGGGCTGATCCTATCACTATGATCATCCACTCAGATGAATTCTTGAACTGTCCCAACATACTCAGGTTTTTATCCCCACTAAGGATCTCACTGATTGGTATATCAAAGACAGCTCAATCTAACACCTAGTGCAGTATCATAATCGAGTCTAGGGGTCAGGTGTAACTTTCCAGTTTTGCCCATCTATCTCCAAGGTCCAGGGCAACACTGAAAATCTGGTCTGGTTCAAAGATTCAATTAATCCTACACTGCATGTGCCTTGGGTCTCACCCTGGCGGCTGAGGCAGGCCACCCCAACATTTGGCAGCACACCAATGTCAGCCTTGGCAAGATAAATCTCCCCAAACTTACCCAATGGCTGTGAACATTCTAAACTAGCACGAGTCTCATTAAGTGTCCAGTTTAAGGGTATTACACAGAAACACACAACAAAAACATGAATCAAATATGCACTTTATTCATTTACAATAAATGTCATAAGTACATCAAACTGATTGGAGCTAAGGGCATACAACTGTCTAACACGACCAGGGCCATATCTACTGGCTATAGATCCTTCTGGTCTAGCTTCATCTTCTCGAATGCGTCCAGGAATAGGATGTCCGCCAAACTGCCTAAGTCTACCAGAATCCGCTTTACCTCGAAGTCATTGATGGTCATCTTGACAATGAGGGCATTGTCATGCAGATATTAGATCCTGCGATCATCATCCTCAATGAAGTATATGACCTCCACTCGAGGGTGCTTCAATGGGTTCTCGTCTTTGCACTCCACCTCCCAAATTGCATTCTTACTCACCGTCATGTTGCAACTGCAACTATCGACCCATCGGTGGTCATATTAATCACTTCACAGATCAATCTTTATGATCCTAGAGGATCATGGGCTGGCTGGTCACGGTCGTTCTGCTTGCTTGTCTCTGGTGCATCTCTGCACTACTCGGCAGGTCGATGGTCCCTATCATTGTACTTGATGAACTGTCTAAGATAGTCGCAGCAGATCAGCTCCTTGATCTCATCCTTTAGGTTTTAGCAACTCTCTGTATCATGCCTGACGTCATGGTGGAAGTGACAGTATCGGTTCGAGTTACGGTTGGCAGGGTCTCCTCACATCCTAGGTAGCCACTTAACGTAGATGGCTTCCTTAATCTACATCAAAATCTCACCCCATTTTTCATTCAAGGTGATGTAGTTGCAATTCTGGACTGGGGGTTTTAGATTGCCGACCTTATACGGAACTTCGATGTTTTGACCGGCTCTTTCTGGGTGATCTACTCCGCCTGTTGCACGGTGACCTGCTTCTTTTAGGCAACTTGCTTTTTTGCCACTAGTACTTGTTGCTACCTTCTTCTTCTATTCTCTTCCTCATCCCATCCTGTTGCAACTCTAACCGGGAATGCCTCCATGGAAGTTGGTGGGTTCAACTCAAGTTGCCAACGAAGGTCGGGTTGGCGGACTCCCTTCACCGCCGCAGTGAGCTGCATGGCCAGGTCAAGGTTTGGCACTTGGAGCCTCTCAAGGTTGAACCTTTTGATGTAGTCCCTAAGAGGCTCATTTTCTTACTGAACCACATTCAGTAGGCTTGTCGCAGACTTTGAACACCTCTTTCTCATAGCAAAGTGCGTTGTGAAGAGCTCCACAAACTAGCTCCAATTCTTTGTTGAACTAGGGTGCAGTCCCCGGTACCACAATCTCACCGTACCTCTGAAGGTTTTAGAGAAGGCCATATAGAGGCAAGCATCATCTGCCCATGAAGCAACATCAAAGACTAGAATCCATCGCTATGATCATTGGGATCATTCATTCCATCATATGTCTCCAGGGCAGGCGCTTTGAAGTTCTTTGGTCATGGAGATGCGAGGATCTCTAGTCCCAATGGGGAAGGCCGACTCAATGGAATCGAGGTTGGCTGAACAGTGACCGAGCTGACTTCTTCTCTCTTTTCCTTCTCAACCTCTACGATAGGGGCAACGCTACTCTTTATGGTCATGCGGCGTGTGCATCTGCGGCATCTCTTCTTTGTCACTTCATTGGTATTGTTGGCCTCTGTGTTCGCTGGAGTCACAACCTTGGTGTTATCCTACATAGGGGATGGGTCTCGGTTGTCGAGGCGGTAGGACGGGTCCGAGGCCGTGTCCCTACTCCTCACAATGGGCTACTGGTTACTAGGTTGTCAGTCATTCTATTGGTGGTGCTGCTGATCGTTCTGTGGACGGTTGTGCTGGTTGATCTACAGATGGTGGTGCTAGTCGTTCTGATGACTATTCTAATGCTGGTTATTCTGCTGGTTGATCGCAAGGGCTCGGGGTGGCGACAGACGCCGGGGACATTTATCTTGCCAAGGCTGACATTGATGTGCCACCAAGTGGGTTGGGGTGGCTTCTCTCAGCTGCCAGGGTGAGACCTAAGGTACATGCAGTGTGGGTTTTCTAGAAACCCTTAACCGGACCAAATTCCAGTATTGCACTAGACCTTGGAGACAGATGGGCAAAACTGGAATGTTACACCTAAGCCCTAGGCTCGATTATGGTACTGCACTAGGTGTCGGATTGGGCTATCTTTGATATGCCAATCAGTGAGATCCTTGACCGGGTCAAAACTTGGGTATGTTGGGGCAATCCGAGAATTCACCTGAGTGGGTGATCATAGTGACAGGATCAGCCCCTTTGTCAAACAAAGTGAATAATCGGGGAATGCACTCTGTCTGATGGAAACCTAAGCTGCCGGTAGTTGATTTCAAATTCTTGAGATTTATTTTGCAAAATATATTTATACAGATATACATATATATTATGGTTTCACAAAATGTCTGCAAAAGGTTTTAATTCCTGGTATCCATGTGAGTAAAGAGTGCAACACTGTACCTTGTAGCCGAGGGAGAGGTCCTCTCTTGTTGGGTAGTGTTTGATCATTATGGGCTGAGAGGTTAAGTGTAAGACCACTGAGGGTTATACCTGATGGGCTAATCTTGCACTGCCCACAATCCTTGGGCCTTCACAAGATGGCTGGACCCAAGGACCATTTAGTGTAAATGTTGGGCCCATTGAGAGCCCATACTGATAGACTCAGGGGTTTACTGTGTTCTGCAGTGAATTTGGCCAGGCCTTGAATTCATGTGCCTGATGTGTAGATCAATGCTAGGGTCCCATGCCATACAAAGAGAGCCAAACTAGCCAGCATTTAAATGGTAAAGTGAGCAGCGTGACTTAATGAGCCTAGGGCCCATTTTGAACTGGGCTTAAGTGGTTTAATTAAATGGGTGAACTTGGGTTTATAATTTGATTTGGATTAGCAGTTGGATAAGATAAGTTTTATACACTTGAGAGTCCAGATCCTAATATCAGATCTGGATCAAGAAACTCATTCCTAATTGGATTAGGAAGCTGATCCAGGGAAGGTTATAAATAAGGGGGCGAATTCTACAGAAAGATCACTTCTTTTCTGTAATTTTTTCTCCCTCTTCTCTTTCTGCCCTACCTAGTTCGATCTCCACCTCTTGGAGTGATCAAGAACTATTCTTGATATTGTTTCTTGGTGAAGAAACAATCTGAAGTCGTGCTCACACAACCCTACACAATTATTGCTATAGAATCACAGGTTCTTGCTGAAGAGCCCTTCTTGTTGATCTTGCCTCAACATTCATTGTGTTATCTTCAGTGGAGATGGATTTGGTAACCTCTTTGGGCGTGAACGCCTTGGGAGTTACTGCTATTCCATATCAGGTATATCCCTACTTGCTTCCTTTTGGTTTCAGATCTGGTCCAGTATGTTTTAAGAATGAACCTTGAAAAATGTAGTTTTTCTAAATTAGAGAATAGGATTCCCAAATGGGAGAAAGAAATTTTTTGAAATTTTGCCCAGCCACCCTACATGGTTCGGCCATCCATATGATGTATCTCCCATCCCTTCAATTCCGTTGGTTGATCGCAAGGGCTCGGAGTGACGACAGACGTTGGGGAGGTGTTGGACCCTGAGGTGGTGTTAGATCCTGAGGTGGTGTCAGACACTGAGGTGGTGATGGACGTCAGGATTGATGAGGCTGTTGGGGCGGCATGAATGCTCCAAACCTCTCCTCCCATGCTAGTATCTAAAGGTTCATGGTCCTTACGTATTGCACTAGCTCATAGAATTGTCACGCGTCTATCCTTGTGGAAACCACGGAAGGCTCTACTGCTGGGAATGGCGCATTTATTTGTTGTTGTGAGAATGTTGGGTTTGGTATTGCTGGTACTCCTGGAAGAGTTAAGGTTATTGTGAATTGCACGATTGTCACAAAGGCTATCTCTGGGTTCATTGCAGGCTGCTCTTGCCCTCCGGTGAATTGATGTGTGAAATTCAGAAACTAGAAGTAGGAACTTGGCTTTTTGTTGTGGTTCCCATAGACAGTGCTAATTGATGGTGAATGATTTGGATGCTCCTAGATGGATGGCAGCTCGGATGCCAGTCCGCTTAGTTGGTCGGTCAAACTGCAAGAAAAGAACACTCAGATGACCCAGGGTAGGCACTCCGATGCTTAAGTTAGCACTGTTGTTTGCGAGCTAAAGAGCTTGTAAGTAGAGAGCTAGTGAGCAATAATCATGCATACCTTATAGCATTGGAGTTGAAGCCCTTATATAGGCGAGCTACCATAGGTCTTACATAACACCTCTGAGATCCCCGGCCTACACTTCTAGGAGTTCATTCTGCACTCGGAGGTAGACTTCGTGTGAGCTGATAAGGCTTATCGAGTCCATCTGATCTAAGGCGGGATAAGGATAAGGCTTGCAGACGTGCGGCATGATCCCGGAGAGGTCAAAGACAACTGGCTAGCTTCTAGAAGTTGGCTACGTATCACCTTGGTAGGTCGGGCCACCACGAGCTACTCGGACCTCGGTCTTGGCCGAGGTGCTCGAGGTACCCGAGCTGACCTAGCTCGCTAAGGTGGTAGGGAATGCTGAGTCATCATCAATGTCATTAAGTCGATCCACGTATCCATGTGCTAATAGGTTGGGCCAAACTACCCCTCATTAGGTGCTAAGTGTGAGCCCCATCATTAAATGCTCCAACTACCTTATGCTCTAATGCCTTTACTTTGGTTAAAAAGTTGATTATCAAAAGAATACAAAATTGTATCTAAAAAATAGGTACAATAATGCTCTCTTTTAAGAGTACAAAAATGTCAAAAACTACATTTTTTATATGATTATTTTTTTACATGTCAAACAAACACTCGCAAACGCAAACCGCATTACATAAATACCCCAATTCAGCATTTGTATTGCAAACAAACGAAGCCTAAATAGTAAAGATTAAAGAGTAGAAACTTCTAACAATACATAAATAGTCCTAATTAGACCTAAAAATTGAGTTGATTGGCTTAACACATGACCCAACGCAACCCAACCCAATTTTTTCTAGGTTGGGTCGGTTCGATTCATTCTCACATTCAAGTAGCTAAATATGAGATCCTAACTCTATTTTTTCGAGTTGGGTTTGGTCAACTTTTTGCTAGGTCTAGTCATGATACAAATATTGATTCATGATGTGTCAAAGGGGTGAAAAATCTTATGTGCTATAGAGTAGTGAAAACATTTTGATTTACAATTACTCATTTATCAAAAAAAACATTTTGATTCATAATTTGTCGAGGGTGAAAAAACTCATGTGCTATAAAGTGGTGAAAACATTTTGATTCACGATTTGCTGGGGATAGAAAAACTAATGTGCTATAGAGCAGCGAAAAAAAATTGATTCACGGTTTGGTGGGGTGAAAAAACTCATGTGCTATAGAGTGGTGAAAAATGGTGATTCATAGTTTGCCGAAGGCGAAAAAACTCTTGTTCTATAAAGCGGTGAAAACATTTTGATTCACGATTTTCTGAGGCAGAAAAACTCGTGTGCTATAAAGCGGTGAAAAAAATTTTGATTCATGGTTTGCTGGGGGTGAAAAAACCCATCTGCTATACTATGGCAGAAATGATGATTCATAATGTAATAGCGTGGTGGAAAAAAAAAATTCATGTGCCATGGAGCGGAGAATACCCAATAATCTACAAAGTGCTACAGTAGTAGAAAAAACTCATGTGCTATAGGGTGGCAAAGAAAAAGTAATTTATGATGTGCTACAGTGGCTGAGAACTCATATGCTATAGAGCTAGAAAACAATGTGATTTTATTATAATACAATGAATGTTCAAAAGATGAAATTCGACTGGGGACTATTCCAAACTTAAATAAGAGATAAGAGTGACCACCTTTTCCTCAGAAAGCAAAGATCAAAACACATCAGACCTCAAAGACAAACATTGGATATGTAAAAATTGCAAGTCAAAGATTCATATCAAGAAATACCCATAAGAAGGGGGTGCCCTAATTTGGGGAAAAAAATGATGTATCACAAAGTGATTAGTTGCTTAATTTAGGTAGTAAAACCGATTTTGTCAAAGATAGGTACTTATGGTAAGCTACAAGTGAGGGACAAGGTTGAATTTTGAAATAAAAGAATTTTTCTTTTTTTTAAATAAAAGAAAAACACAAACCTAAAAAGATAGAAATTCGAACAAGAAATTTAAATAAAGAAAGAAAATTAGATCTAGAAACAAAATTGAAGAATAAAATAATACTAAAAAAATAAATTGAATCTAAAAAAATAATTAAAATTTTGAAAATCACTATTCAACTAAAAAAAAGAGTTCGAAAATAAAAACAAAAAAATTAAAAATAAAATGGAACGACTACACTTGAAACGCAATCCAATTTCTCTTCTCTTCTCTTCCGTCACACAGTCCCGCAATGCTCCGGTACCCCACCTTTTTCTATTCCATCCTACAAAATCAAAGAGAAACAAGAATAAACTGGGATAACAGATCAAGTAATCAAATGAAAAAAAAAATAATGAAAAGGATCCAGAAAAAGTAAATAAATTTTTTTCTCTGTGCTTCCTCAGCAACGGCGCCAAAAACTTGGTGTGTCCGGAAGCGTGTCGTTAAGCACTTTGGAACACCAGTTTAATATTTATAAAATTTTCTGACTCTCAAACAAATACTAACGTAGTAAAGGGATGAGAGCGGGTCGTATCCATAGGGAAGTGAGGGAAAAATTAATATACACTCAAATCCGGACAAGAGAAAACAAGAGGGGAGTGCAGAAATATAAAAACTAATTAATTAAACTGAGAAAAATATAGAATTCGAACAGTACTAAAAGTTAAAATTGCATAAACATAAATAAATACAGAAATAAATTAACAAAAGAAATGAAATAAAAATTACAATCCAATCAGAGGTAGTAGTCTCTGGTTCTCTCCTTTGACCCTCGAACTTCTCGAGCTAGGCCTTCTGTCTTACCTGGTCGAATTGCAGATCTACAAAAAATAAAACGAAGATCAAACAGAATGAAAATAAATTGCCAAAACTAAATAATGAAACTGGAATTTAAAGAACTGAAATTAAAACAAAATTAAAGTAAAAGTGGTTGGGGTCCGATTCTAGAGGTCGCAGTAGTGGTGTTAACGAACTACAAGTAGGAACCCCTCCTCTTGCTTGGGCGCCCTCCTCTTCCTCTACCCTTAAATTTCTCAAGACCAGCCTTCCGTCTTACCTAGGGGCAAAATCCAACCCTTTCTTAGGAGCCCTTGGGTCCTTTTTATAGAGAAGGGTGGATACAACTGTGATTAGAGAGAAAGAGGGGGCTGGCAGCTGCATTTTAGCAAAGATATGGGCGCCCTAGGGTTTCTAATGGAGGGTTAGGATGGTTTTAGGGTGATCCTAAAGTTGAGAAGAAAATGAGAAGGCACCCAATATTATGTAAGGCTGAGATTTAATGGCTAAAGGCTGAATGGTGAAGATTAGAAGTTAGGTGACTCCTAGGGTTAGAATGCTAAAAAGAGAGTGCCCTAAAATGGATGGTGGAGATTAGAAGGGATGGAAGGTGAGGATTTAGCAGTTAGAGGCTGGCTAAGGTTTGTTAACAATGAAAAGAATGGGTTAAAAGGCGCCCTAGGGTTTGCTAAGGCGTCGGGAGCATGCTAATATAGTAGTAGGGGCGCCAAACTGGGTTTAGCAGCTAGGAGGCGCCCTCCTGCTTTTAGTTTTTCATGAAAACACCCCCTCTCTCAGCTGGAGTTCAAACCAGCTTCCCAAAATCTACGTTTCAGCCATGAAAGCTTTCTAGTTTTCCCCAAAATTTGCACAGAAACCCTCAAAGGCCACAACATTGCATTTACTAGGAAAGGGAACATCTTGACTATTCTAAGGCCGAAAATACCCCTAAATTATTGCCCTTAAGGCATCAAAATGCAGAGTTATCACACCCCCCAACTTAAACATTGCTAGTCCTTTACCAATGCAAACTTAAAATTACACTGAGCATAGAGATCTTTCCCATCTCAAGATCATCCCTGACAGAATTAGTCGAGCATCCTGATTCCAGAATTCTCAAACTCTATATAGATCGGTATTGGGTTTAAGGGGTAAAACTGTCTTACTTGGAATATTACAAAAACTTATCTTAAAAATCTTATTTACCCTTCCATTTGTAGCCTGCTTTGATAAGCTGAGATTGATTTTTCAAATCAGACATGTATTCTTCTTATCATTTCTTGATAGTGGATTTCTACCCTTGAACTTGATTTGCACACTTATTTCTATTGTTACCTTCCACCGTTTGACGCGAATCTCATCACTTGCCTCAGGTGAAGAGACCCGATTACTAAGTGTTAGGTAAGTGTCTTTGGCATTCCCTTTTCTGTTTGACACGAATCTCGACACTTGACTTAGGTGAAGAAACCCAGTATTTGCCTTAGGTGAAGAGACCCGATTACTAAGTGTTAGATAAGTGTCTTTGGCATTCCCTTTTCTGTTTGACGCGAATCTTGACACTTGACTTAGGTGAAGAAACCCGGTTACTAAATCTAGGGTGTCCAGTGTCCATTGTCCATTGACCTTTTATTCTTTTTTTTTATTTTTTGCAACATTGTTCAGGGTTGTCCACTGTTTATAACAATTTGAAGAATTTTTGTCTAACTTCTCCATCTTTCTCTTCTTATCTTGGTAGGGGCAAACTTGGGAGTATTTTCCAATTTCTAAACGGTTTCGACAATATTCAAATAAGACCAATTTTTTACTCCTATCACTTGCTACCAATTTCTACAGAATTCAACATTCTATTATTAGTTTTCTCAACTTTTTCTGTTTGGGAGTATCTTTTAATGGAAAATTTTTTAGTGAAATTTTAATTCTACATTTCTAAAGGTTTAGCTTCTTTTTTTTCAATTTTTCTCTCTCTCTCTCTTTCCTTACCCCCCAACTTAAAGGTCATTGTCCCTAATGGCATGACTAGAATGATGCAAAAAGGATTTGGGCCAAAGGGAACAAGGAATAGGGTTTTCCTAAGGGGTTCAAGGGCTGCTACCTGGTCTCGAATCAAGAGAAGGAAATTCAAATCCTAAAACCAAAAAGCTACATTGGCTTGCCTCCCAACCAGCACTAAGTTTAACGTCTTCAACCAGATGCATTCACACACTTCTCTCTAGATCACTTAGGCCTATTTTTTCAACCTTTCCGCTCTCAGACTCCTTCCACATATGGTTTAAGTCTTTGACCATTGACTTTGAATGTGCTTCCATTCTTTGGGTCAACATTTTTAACTACACCATATGAAAACACTTTTTCCACAATAAATGGTCTATCACACCTAGACCTTAATTTACCAGGGAACAAACGCAGCCTACAATCAAAAAGCCAGACCTTTTGATTTGGTTCAAAAGTTTTTCTTGAAATGTTTTTATCAATGAAGGCTTTTGTTTTGGCTTTATAAATGTGCGAGCTTTCGCAAGCCTCATTGAACAATTCTTCTAGTTCACTTAATTGCAGGGCTCAGTGGGATCTAGCTTGGCCTAAATCTAAATTAAACTTCTTGATGGCCCAATAAGCCCGATGTTCTAATTCGACGGGAAGGTGACATGCTTTACCAAAAACGAGCCTATAAGGAGACATTCCAATGGGAGTTTTGTAGGCAGTCTGGTAGGCCCAAAGTGTGTCGTCCAATCTATCGGACCAATCTTTCCAGTCGGGCCTAATGGACTTTTGTAGAATATTTTTAATTTCCCTATTGGACACTTCCACTTGACCATTTGTTTGGGGGTGATAGGGGGTTGCTATCTTATGGGTGACTCCGTATTTGCGGAGCAGAGCACGGAATTGCGTATTAGTAAAGTGTGATCCCCTATCACTGATGATTGCTCGCGGACACCCAAACCTAGAGAAAATGTTCTTTTGAACAAATTTCATTACAGCTTTGTGGTCATTGGTCCAGGTTGCTACCGCCTCAATCCATTTCAACACATAATCAACGGCCACCAAGATGTATTCGTGACCAGATGATGGTGGAAACGGTCCCATGAAATCAATACCCCAAACATCAAAGATTTCTACAGCTAGAATAGGGTTAAGTGGCACATGTCTCTACGGGACATATTCCTGATAGATTAGCATCTTAGGCAACTCTAGCTAAAGACATGGGCATCCTTAAATAAACTCAGCCAGAAAAAACCACTTTGCAGCACTTTGGCCGCAGTTTTCTTTCCCGAAAAGTGCCCCCCACAAGCGAGAGTGTGACAAAAGTTGAGGATGCTTAGGTGTTTAGACTCGGGGACACAACACCGGATCACTTGATCTGAACAGATGCGAAATAGCTCGGGATGTTCCCATAAGTAATATTTGATTTGAGAAAAGAATCGGTCTTTCTCATTCTTAGACCACCCCTCGGGAATTTTACATACTACTAAGTAATTGACAATATGAGTGTACCATAGGAGAGCATTATGAGAGACAGCTAAGAGATGTTCATCTGGGAAGGAATAGTCCTGGATGGGCTCGCTCTTTTCAATTTGAACTCAGGACAGATGATCAGCTACTACATTTTCAGAACCCTTTTTATCTCGAATCTCAAGGTCAAATTCTTGCAAAAGAATGATCCATCTGATGAGCCTAGGTTTGGCCTCTTTCTTAGACAACAAATGTCTTAAGGCCAAGTGATCAGAGTAGACAACCACTTTCTCTGTGGTGGTATAATTCAATTGGGCTTCCGAGAGGGTATGGCTTGCATAATAGATTACTACAGGACGTTTATCCATCCTTTGTCCTAGAATAGCTCTAATGGCATAGTCAGAGGCATTACACATGATTTCAAAGGGCAAAGACCAGTCAGGAGGTTGCAGAATTGAAGCCTTGGTCAGTGCCCCCTTCAGGTACTCGAAGGCTTTAAGACAAGCTTCATCAAAACTGAATGGAACATCTTTTGCTAGAAGGTTGCACAATGGTCTGGAGATCTGGGAGAAGTTCTTAATAAATCATTGGTAGAAACCAGCATGTCCAAGAAAAGAACGGATTTACTTGACAGAAGTGGGGGGTAGAAGTTTAGACATTAGGTCAATTTTTACTTTATCCACTTCAATACCCCATTCGGAAACTATGTGACCTAAAACAATGCCTTCTTTGACCATAAAATGGCTATTCTCCCAACTGAAGACCAAGTTTGTCTCGATACATCGTTGAAGAACTTTTCGTAAGTGTTCGAGACATGTTTCGAAGGAATCCCCAAAGACAGAGAAACCATCCATAAATATTTCTAGGAAATCACCCACCATTTCTGAAAAAATTGTCGTCATACACCTCTAAAAGGTTGCTGGTGCATTAATAATCCAAACGGCACTCGTCAGAACGAGAATGTTCCATAAGGGCAAGTAAAAGTTGTTTTCTCTTGGTTTACAGGGTAAATGGCTACTTGGTTATACCCAGAATACCCATCTAAGAAGTAGAAATATTTTTGCCCAGCAAGTCTTTCCAGAATTTGGTCAATGAAGGGAAAAGGGAAGTGGTCTTTTTTGTGACTACGTTGAGTTTCCTAAAGTCGATGCATATTTTCCATCCCGTGGTAAGTGAGGTAGGGATTACTTCACCTTGACCATTAGTAACCACAGTGAGTCTAGCTTTCTTAGGCACTACTTGCATAGGACTTACCCAATTGCTATCTAAAATCGGGTAGATATTACCCGCATCTAACCCCTTAACTACTTCTTGCTTGACTACCTCTCTCATATTTGGGTTCAACCTTCTTTGCATCTCCCTACTAGGTTTGGCACCCTCCTCTGTGTAAATATGGTGCATACAAATAGATGAACTAATCCCCTTCAAATCAGCTACTACCAACCAATGGCACCCCTATACTCCTTTAATACCTCGATCAATTTCTCTTCTTGTCTAGAGGTGATCACCGGCAGTGTTTGGTCAGGTCCTAAAAACACATACTTAAGGGAGTCCGATAAGGGCTTTAGTTTCAGTTGTGGGGGAGATTCAAGAGAAAGCACAGGTGGTTCACTCTTTACTTGTGGCAGAGGTTCAACAGTAGGCCAAGATTGAAATGGGCGAGGAGACTTCATTAAGGCATTAATTTCTTTCGTCAGGTCATCTACTATGACCAGATTGGTTTCTCCAGGGTTTCTCTCTACATCTATTGTACAACAATTCCTATTATGTTCTGGGTAGGCAGAAGGATTTTCAGACTCATGCAGGTCTTCACACTTTCCCTCCTTTTGAAGAGCTGAGATTTCTTTAGCATTTTCTAAGTATGGGACATTAAAGGTTGTAAGATCTTGGTATTGGGGAAGACCTAAGGATTCATCTCTAGGGTCTATAACCATCTAACTAAGCATTGAATCATTTTCCCACTGCAGGTTAGCTTCCATGAGCTGAATTACTTGGCTCTCTAATTTTAGGATTGACTGTTGTTGAGCTAAGATCAGTTGTTGGAACTGCAAAAACCTATCATCAAATGAATTGGCTTGATAAGGCTGAACCGGTTGGGTCCCAGGGTAATCATTATACTCATAGTGAGCCTGGGTTGTAGACCATTGAGAGTGCACATCTGGCAGGGTGCTTTCTTGGGCTTGGGCCCAATAAGTGAAATTGGGTTGATTTTCCCACCCAAGGTTATATGGACTAAAGGATGGGTTAACATTGGGTTGGAGAAATCCGTTAGCTGCATGTACTTGCTCTGGAATGACCGGTTGACATGGGCCCATCGCAGGGCACTAACTAACATGATGGGCCAGGCTTGCACAGATGGAACATGTTGGACAGGATGACAAGGTTGGGAATGGGTAAATTGTTAACGACATGCAAGGACTTGGTCAAGTCTTTGGGATCCCATTGATCTTGTCCAGTTGTCGAGACACATGGTTCCAATCTATCTGTGGCTTAGATTGGAAGTAGTTTCTCATTCCACAAACTCTGACCATTGCATTCATTTTATTTTGTTTTAAAATTTTTTTAATTTCAAATTTAGATTTTGAAATTTAAATTCTACAATTTAAACTCAAATTTGAAATTTTTCTCTTTTTTTAATTCAAATTTTAAATTTTTTGAAATTTAAATTCAAATTCAGATTTTGAAATTTAAATTCAGATTTGAATTTTTAAATTTAAAAAAAAATGCAAGCAAATCAACCACATGACCTAGGGGCTGTTGACCTAGGGTTTCCTAAACTAGTGGTTCAACCAATGTGAATCCTTTTAGGTTCACTTGGAATTACCCCACTTTCTTTGGTTAGCCAGATAAGAGGTGGGGATGTGAGTGGCTCCCCTTGCTCTCACAAGGACCTAATTAAGTAACCACAAAACCCGCTTTGGCGTAGCCATTTAACCTCTTTCCTTAGACACCAACCACCGGTTATGGAAAGTATTTACAAGCTTTCTTAAAATCCAGCACGCCTTTGAACCAAATGTGAGGCTCCCTAAAGGATCTTGCTATCCAAATTTTAAATTAGGGTTAGGGTGAACCGCACGTGAAGGGTGGTGATTTTTGGGCAAAGAAAGGGTGACGAAATCCCCACCTTATCTTATTTAAATTGGATGCCCTTAAAATGGATTAACGGAAAAGAAAAATAAACACAACAAATGCAACTAATTACAATGCATGAACAAGTATTTCTAATATGAAATTCAGCAATATAACATAAAAGAATAAAATAAACTAAGCAAGAGAAATAATTAAAATGATAAAAAGAAAGAAACCCTAACACATTCACAACTAACAATGATAATTTAACAATTAAATAAACCTATATGATGCATGCTTTAGAATATGAAACCCTAAATGTTGGAATGCAGAAGTTAATTTTTTTTTCGATTTTTTATTTATTTATATATATTTTATTATTATTATTATGTTTTTTTAATTTTTTTGAAATTCGAAATTCTAAATTTAAATTTCAAATTTTGAAATTCAAATTCAGATTCAATTAAAATTTAAATTTAAATTCAAATTCAAAAATTTTAAAAATTTTCTCTTTAACAATTAATTATTCAATTAAAGCACTAATAAAAAGGAAATTAAATAAGGCAACAAATAATTATAACAAGCAGAAAATAAAAGAAATAATTATGCTAACAAGATTAACAACTACCAAAATAAATTCTAACAAGAAAATTTCTATTCTAAAAATTAAACTGAAAATAAAAAATAAAAAAAAAACAAAATAAAATTATGCAGGAATAAAAAAATAAAATAAAATAAACAAAAAAAAAATCTATTTTTTTAAATAAAAGAAAAACACAAACCTAATAAGATAGAAATTCGAACAAGAAATTAAAATAAAGAAAGAAAAATAGATGTAGAAACAAAACTGGAGAAAAAAATTAATACTAAAAAAATAATTAAAAATTCAAAAATCGCTATTCAACTTTAAAAAAAAATGAGTTCAAAAATAAAAACAAAAAAAAATAAAAATAAAATGGGACGACTACACCTAAAATGCAATCCAATTTCTCTTCTCTTCTCTTCTATCCCACAGTCCCATAATGCTTCGGTACCCCACCTTTCGCTATTCCGTCCTGCAGAATCAAAGAGAAACAAGAATTAAACTAGGATAACAGATCAAGTAATCAAACGAAAAAGAAAAAATAATGAAACAGATCCAAAAAAAGTAAATAAAAGTTTTTTCTCCGTGCTTCCCCGGCAACGGCGCCAAAAACTTAGTGTGTCCGGAAGCGTGTCGTTAAGCACTTCGGAACACCAGTATAATATTTATAAAATTTTTCGACTATCAAACAAATACTAACACAATAAAGGGATGAGAATGGGTCGTATCCACAGGGAAGCGAGGGAAAAATTAATATACACTCAAATCCGGACAAAAAAAACACAAGAAGGAAGTGCAGAAATATAAAAATTAATTAATTAAATTGAGAAAAATATAGAATTCGAACAGTACTGAAAGTTAAAAGTACAAAAACATAAATAAATACAGAAATAAATTAACAAAAGAAACGAAATAAAAATCTATAATCCAATCAGAAGTAGTAGTCTCCGGATCTCTCCTTTGACCCTCGAACTTCTCGAGCTAGGCCTTTCGTCTTACCTGGCCAAATTGTAGATCTACAGAAAATAAAACGAAGATCAAAAGGAATGAAAATAAATTACAGAAAGTAAATAACGAAACTGGAATTGAAAGAACAAAAATTAAAACTAAAATAAAGTAAAAGTGGTTGGGATCCGATTCCAGAGGTGGCAGTAGTAGTGTTGGTGAACTACAAGTAGGAACCCCTCCTCTTACTTGGGCATCCTCCTCTTCCTCTACCCTTAAACTTCTCAAGACCAGCCTTCCGTCTTACCTGGGGGCAGAATCCAACCCTTTCTCAGGAGCCCTTGGGTCCTTTTTATAGAGAAGGGTGGATAGAACTAGGATTAGAGAGAAAGAGGGGGGTGGCAACTGCGTTTTAGCAAAGATACGGGCGCCCTAGGGTTTCTAATGGAGGGTTAGGATGGTTCTAGGGTGATCCTAAGGCTGAGAAGAAAAGGAGAAGGCACCCAATATTATGTAAGGCTAAGATTTAATGACTAAAGGTTGAATGGTGAAGATTAGAAGTTAGATAGCTCCTAGGGTTAGAATGCTAAAAAGAGAGTGCCCCATAATGGATGGTGGAGATTAGAAGGGATGGAAGGTAAGGATTTAACAGTTAGGGGCGGCTAGGGTTTGTTAAGAATGAAAAGAATGGGTTAAAAAGTGCCCTAGGGTTTAGTAAGGCGTGGGGAGCATGTTAATACTGTAGGAGGGGCGCCAAACTGGTTTAGCAACTAAGAGGCGCCCTCTTGCTTTCAATTTTTCACGAAAACACCCCCTCTCTCAGTTGGACTTCACACTAGCTTCCCAAAATCTGCATTTCAGTCATGAAAATTTGCCAATTTTCCCCAGAATTTGCACAGGGACCCTCAAATGCCACACAACATTGCATTTACTGAGAAAATGACACATCTTGACTATTCTAAGGCCAAAAATACCCATAAATTGATGCCCTTAAGGCATCAAAATGCAGAGTTGTAAATACACTCAGATGATCAATAAGGACTTTATTCTATGATGAAATGTATATAAGCTCAAGCTTCATTCGAAGCCTTTCTAACTACTAAAAAGCTTATTTCAAGGTCATAAACGAGAGACTTCACACTAAAAATGCTCAACCCAATTCCGCAACTCGATTAAACTTTGTTTAAAGTCTTTCTAACTACCAAAAAGTTTATTTTAAAGTCACACACGAGAAGTCACACCGGGAAATTTGTTTCTGAAATTTTAAAATTAGAAGGTGCAGCATCTTAGATTCATGCGCACATTGGTTAACACTTCACAGATAACAATGGAAACAACCTAATGGCAGAGAGAGAGAAGACCCATTTTAGCGGCCAAGGCGATATCGCAAAATGGCATTAAATAGCGAGGAAAGAACCAAATCAACAACAGCGAACCTTTAGACCTCACCAACATTCTGTCGCTCAGTTTTAGCCTTTTGGGAAAAATACACTTTGAATTTCTAAACCTTATATTTATACCGTACATGTTTTTATTTGGGATCTTACCAAATTAAGCCTCCGGAAAAGAAATACTTTAGGCTGTGTATAGTTGTAATGCAAATTTATTTGCACTGATAAACAATGAGAGTGTAAATGATTTCGTGCAAATTATGATATTCTTATTTCAAAATTTACCTTGATATCGGTACAAATAAAGTAAAATAAGACCTGAAACAGAATAAAATTAATCTAGAATTACATTTTTTTCATTTGCACTCCCATGCATTTGTACTAATGAAAATAAAATTGCACAACACCCACACTGTCGACTTCGAATCTTTGAAAGATAAAGTTAAAAGTAATTGAAATTTGATAATTTTGTTTGGAGAAAGGTACCCTATTATATTATTTATCGAGCTGTGAAAAAAAAAGTCGCTAAGATAGATGGAACACTACGAAAGAGTAGTTCTGACAGTTCCTCTTCCATCAAGAACTAGTAACAAAATCAGATCTCATGACAAATTTAAGACGGTACTCTGCGACATACTCGATATATAACTGCAACAAATTTAATATATAACAGCTTTTCTGGTTGCATATAACTAAAACTATCAAAAATTAAGAGAACTCCGCCATACTCGACACCCCTTTACGCCAAACTTGAGCTACCAGGTCCCGCGCCATAACCACCACCTCCACGGCCAAAACCAGGCCTTGCACCAGGACCCTGCGAGTTCAAAAGTAACACGTTGAATACATAAATGATGAACCATTATTTTTCAGTAGATCATGACTGAAACTATGACTGTTAAATCATGACTGCTATCAAATAAAATACTTTTTTGACTGAGACTACTTATTAGTGACAATTGAGAGCAAAAATAGCCCACTCAGCCACAAAAGCCACCCACAATACAATGAGATTCAGTCACACCAGTAGAGGGAAGCTGTTCAAATCCCAAACAAGGTTGCAGTTTATCTACCAAAACAGCATGCAACAGCTTGCCAGACAAGGTTACCACTTGAATCAGATGTTTAGTGAAGAGACCCAAGCAAACTCGAAACTCCCCCGGACCCCAATCACAAAATGCACCTGATCATGTTATTTTATAAACTTGAAAGGTAATTAATTGACTTAGTGAAAAGAAGTAGTAGCCTGTGGTTATGATGCTTTGATCCTGCACTCTTACAAAAGGGCAACCATGTTACCATCTGATCACTCTCATTCACACTCTTGTTTGACTTAAAAAACTCTAATTTTTGAATTTGGTCCACTAATTGTGAGGATATTTTTTTTATAAATACACTAATTGTGAGGATATTAATACCCTAAATCAAAATTAAGGTATAAACTCCCATTAACATTCATTGAATCCTATTTTTGACTAGAATACCCCTATTGTTGAATTTGGTCCCTCTCTAATTGTGAAGGCACAAAATATAATTTATACTACATTTCCCCGCATTCAATTCCCTCTCATCAAGTTTTATATTTAGAGTACTAACAACTCCCATTCTCTAATTAAATCATATTAACCTATTCTTTTTACCAATAAATTATACTCATCATTAGCATAAATAAATCTATACTACTATTAAAAGTGTGAATGAGAGTGAAGAAGTCTGACTTAAAAAACACTAATTTTTGAATTTGGTCCACTAATTGTGAGGATATCTTTTTTTATAAATACACTACATGTGAGGATAAATATAAACAACCACTTTTCTCGTCATTTAAACCTCTCCCTAAATCATAATTAAGGTATAAACTCCCATTAACATTCATTGAATCCTATTCTTGACTAGATTACCCCTATTGTTGAATTTGGTCCCTCTCTATTTGTGAAGTCACAAAATGTAATTTATACTACATTTCCCCTCATTCAATTCCCTCTCATCAAGTTTTATAATTAGAGTACTAACAACTCCCATTCTCTAATTAAATCCTATTAACCTATTCTTTTTACCAATAAATTAGACCTAAATCCATGATGTCATATTTAAAAATTTTAAAATAGAAATAAATGAAAATACAAAAAATAGACAATCTCTAATGTTAAGGAAAAATAACAGTGACAAATAATAATTGTTTTTATTGATGTTGAAATGAAATATAAATTCAAAACTAGCGTTTGACCCAAAAGGTTCAATTGATGATGGAATATGTTTCCTAGATTTTTCAACAATTCAACCTTTAAAATCAAATGTGTCAACCCATGACATTATAGTTCAATAATAAAAGGTAAAAAAAAATAACACAAAAATATATATAAAAAAATGTATAACAGATTAATTGTTTTCGTATTTGGTGGTGAGTCAACAACTCAACCTTTTGGATCAAATGTGCCAAACCCTTGATGTTGCATTCATGAGTGTCTATTTGAGATAAACTGGAATAACCTTAATCATTAAACAAAAGTACCACCATCCCGGTACAAACTTTTCTAACTACTAATAGGTATATACTTTACATTTTCATTGCATCCCCAAAGTGTCCCAAAAAATAATTAAAATAAATTAAAGAACATAGTTCCCTCAGGAGACAATATTGAACATCCAATCATTGAAAATAATCGGTATTAGCATGGTAGAAATAAGCATCATTGGGAACGGTAGCCTCAATACAAAAAAATGATAGAAATATAAACTACATAAAACAATAATGAATAAGAATCATAATGAGATACTTGTGCTCAGAATTGATCAAAAAAAGAAGATAATTGTGCTCAGATATATGTCAAACAATCTTTTCCCAGACCTTTGAGTAGGTCTCATAATGAGCTGGGAATAAGAATATCATCATTGCATCGGAAAACAGAAGATAAAAAGCATTAGAATCAATGAATATAGAATGTATGCAGAATACAAGTTCACAAAAGTAGTTGGCATGGCTCTAACCACTCCTCTAACTACAGGTCCAACCCATGCAGCATACAAATTCACAAAATTAATGAATATAGAATGCATGAATGAAAGCAAGGAACAAAGACTGAAAAAGGTGAGTGAAGGCCCCTCTTACGTTCTCTAATCAAGGGATCCAAAGAAAGGCTCTGTAGTACGCAAGTGCATTAGTAGCAGTATCAGTGCTCTTTAATTGGCAAACACCAAGAAAACAGTGATATGTAGTTCTGCTTGTTATGGATGATATGGAAACATCCAAACCCACATACAGTGTTTTAAAGGTGCAAGGCACAAAAAAGGCACAAGGGCCAATTTGCACCCAAGGAGAAGCACAAGGCGAGGCACACGCCTTTTTGAAGCAAGGCGCAAAAATACAAAAAACAAATTGCTAAAAAATCAAAAAAAGTGAGAAATTTCAAAAAAAAATGACAATTCAAAAAAAGCAAAAAAAGATGAAAAAATATTAAACATAATATTAATAAGAAATATAAACTTAATTTTTTAAATTAATGGTTTTAAAAAACCTCTTATCTAAAATTAAAATACATAAACATAACATGTAAAGCATATTCAAATGAAAATTTAAAAATAAAATCAAACATATAAACATTTCCAAGCATTTAAAACCCACAATCTCTTTTTTTCTTTGATTGCACTACTTCAAGTAGCTAATGTGATGTAAAACATATTACATTCCTAATTCTACGAGTCACCTTTGTGCCATGTGGCCCATGCCCCTTGAGGCAAGCCCAAATAAGTCCATGTTAGGGTCCTAAATTCTTAGTTTTCACACAAAAATATTGATTTTATAATTTTAATTGCATTTTAAGAAGATATTTTAGTAGGATGAATGAATAAACATTACCATATAGGGGGTTCTCAGAGCTCCAAGGGTGGACCCCCGCCCAGCCGCTAGGTTCAAAAAAAGCAAAAGTGTACAATTTTCACAAGGCACAAGGTGCATCAGGTGCACACCAAGGCAATCCAGGTGTGTGCCTTTTGGAGGTGCTGTGCCTGTGCCTAGGACCTGGGCAAGGCACGTACCCTAAAATGCACCTCGCCTGTGCACCTTTTAAATCACTGCCCACATATATGCAGCAGCATCCTGCTTCTGCAACTTCTATTCATGTTTGTCACAAAAACATTGGTTATTTGTTAACATTCCAGTAAACTCTTGCATCACTTCACAATGCTTGCAACGATTATCTACTCTTGGCCTTTTCCTTGATGAAATTATCAGAAAACAGATCCATGTCCAAGCACAAGGACTACCAATCTTGTGATTGCAGAGGTGAGCAATTTATCACTTAATTCCAAATATAAAGGGCACATAAAGCACAACATGGGGTTTGGCAAAACCTTCCCCAACCAAATATATCACTAAAACAGACCTATAATACTTTAACAACAAAAATCCTATTAATAAATGTTTGCTTGCCTAGGAAATGATGCATATGAAACTTGTATAGGCTAGAAGCCATGACTGACTTGGTTCATGTTTGAGAGAATTAAATACTTTCATGAACTCAGAATCCAGCATTAAACACCATCTAAACTCCAAGGACAGAATTGCATGGACCCAATCAAGAAGAGCATAAAAGGAGATGTGCATGCAATCTGTGTGTCAACCCTGAAAGGCTCCAAACTCTTGGAGTGCCTATAGAGCATGCATGAATATATTTATGTACATGTCAGAGAGAGTGAAGCGGATAGGGGTGAGCTGGAAGCCTGGGACAAGGGAATAAAAAGAGTAACATGAAATTTTTTAGTAAAATAACAAGCACTATGGGCATTTTAAGGGGTAAAGCCAAGAAGCCAAACCAAGGTACTTTTACTTAAAGCCTAAAGGAATGTAGAAAAACGAATTGGGCTTAATTTTAAAATTTTTCTTTATTTTTGTGGTAATGTGGAAAATGGAAACATTTAAATGCCTGAAGCATAGGATGGGGGTTTGACTTGTATTACGTGTAAAGAGGGAAACAAAAAAGCATAGTGAAGCATGTAGCATATCAACTTGAAGAATTCACACCACCATGTGCCATCAAGCTACTAGAAACCTCAACTCAACTCAGCCTTAATCCCAACAATTTTCAATTGACTTGAACACACCTCTCTACTCTAATTTATGGACAACATCCTATTTAATTTCTCTATCATTACATATGATTGTTCCAAGGTAGAGTGGTTTGCATGAGGATTCTCCTGATAACTCATTATTTAATTTCTCATAGTGTGAGAGTCATCACCAAGACATTCATTATGTTTCTTCAATTCAAGTTAGATTTTGCCACCAATTATAATCAGGAAAACAGACTGAGTACTAATTACTAAAGCCCAGGTACATCACTATTTGCCACACTTCTTTACCTAATAATGTCATGTAGTAGATAACACATGGGAGACCCAATATTTAAGTTTCTCAAGGAAGTGCAAAAGACAAAGTGAAAACAATACTGTCTTAAAACAAGAGTATAGTAATAAAGGCAAATCTACATCAATATTAGAAAGAGAAAAGAGGGTAGGCGAGGGGGTCCTCTAGCCACAAAGCTCATACACTCTGCTCCTCTCATTTTTCAGACGTTGTCATCTATTTTTAATTAAATTATTAAAAATGTAAGAAATTACAATGAAATCCATCATTACTCTAATAAAATCATTCTGAACCTCACCCCCGATAGTTAATGTCTGTAACACCTCCCCTCCCATTAAATCTCCATTGACCCTTTTGACTATCTTAATAAAGCAGGGGCATAAATTAGATGGGCTTGAGTCAAGATAAGAGCCATCCCAACCCTAAAATATGGAACCTAGCATGGACCCAAACTGATATTAAAACCCAAATTTGCAACCCTAATCTAACCAAATTTCTATTCAAGTCCATGCATTTGGGTTCACTTGCTAGTAATAACAACAAAACATACAAAATGTAGCTTCTAATTACACAGATATTAAAATACCAGTACTTAACCAACCGATAGAATCTAACAAATCAACAAATGTCAGCAACCATGACAAGGTGCCAAATAGCATTTAAGATTTCATTACCCTAAACGATGGTTGGTACTCAGGCGGGGCTCCTCCCTTGTCACCGAACTCACCAGGAGGTCCTCGTGGACCACCACGGTACCCATCACGGTCGCCAAACCTAGGCCGGTCTCCCTCAAAACGAGGCGGTCCACTAAAACCAAAACCACAAACTCGTAAGGATGGTTAAAAAAGCATATAGGCGTAGGCCTACCAGCAGAAAACATTGAAAACGGACATCTTTGGCAGGAAACATTTACCGTGGGCGATCTCCGGGAGGCCCGCCCATAGGCCTCCCAGCAGGCTTAACAGATTTCTTCAAAGTGGCAGGGACGATCTCCGAAGGGAGGTTGAGGTATGTTCGGAGGAATTCGATCCCATCGTTTGTGAGGTACCAATAGTAGTGCATCCAAGCGAAGGTCTCACGCACATACTCTTTCGATTTAAAGCTTTGCATCAACTTGATGACCTGTAGATTCGGCACATCGATGTCCGGGTGCTTCGCAAGATTAAAATCTTTCTTCGCATAGCAAACGCCCTCTGTACATTTACAAGAAATCGAGAGATAAAATCAGACGTCAGGAATGAAACAGTGACAATCATTAAAAAGTCCCCAAAACAAGCAAAGAAAATAAAAAAGAAAAAAAGAAAAGTAGAAACCTTGGAAGAGATACTTGGAGATCTCTCTCCGGTTCTTCTCCGGAATAATCTGCAATTGCGAAGACGAGAATATCAATGATCGAGAACAAATCTAATAGTAATGAGCATAGCAACCTCAAATGCATGGTTATAGAGAAAATAGCAAGTTTTAGTACCATGGCTACAAAGGTGAAAGACGCCTTCTCCTTCCTGGTTCTCTCGTTTATCTCTCTCCGTTTTCAGTCACAGCAGAGACCCCAAAACCCTAGAAACATTTTCTTATATAGTTAGATTTGGGCCGAGATTGAATCTAGGGTTATTTGGCTCTCGTACCAGGGCGGCCCAGTTCGGTCATATATACTTATGACCAGCCCGAAGACAGGCCATGGACTGACCTTATTGGCTACCGGGGCTCAAGTACGCTGGTTGAGCCACAAGGCCCACAACCACAATATTCATCAAGTGAAGTAGTGTTTACTTTTCTTTGTAGAGAAAATGGGGTGCTACACAAACCGAGGTAGCAAAAATCATTACGTATCGGCCGGTATTGTATCGTGTCGGATAGAGGTGCTCACGAACCATGGTGCCTGGCGGAGCCGCATAGAGGAGAGGTGAGAGAGAGAAAGAGAAGAGAGATACAATATCAGAGATGGCATTGGTGCGTGCCGGCGAGGTGGCGACCGATGTTGCTGCTTGGTGCTGGTGGTTGGTGTGGGCCGCGCAACCGTCTGGGGAATAAGAAGATTTGAAGATGACTGTAAGAGAGACTGAGAACTTCAAATAGAACTGAGAGAGACGAAAGAGAAAAGATTGAGAGAGTGAGAGAAGGTTTAGCCATTTAGGTTTCTAATTCGAAGAGACAAAAGAGAAGAAAGGCTTGAAAATTTTCGATTTTCGAGACTGGGAGACTGGCAGTCTCCAGTTTGTAGGGGTGTAAACGGATCGAATTCGAATTGGATCAGGCAATATCTGAATTTGAATCCGATTAAAAAATCTGATATCCGATGGATATTGAAAATTAATATCCGAATTCAAATCCGATTAAATATTCGAATATTCGATTCGATTCAAATTTGATTAATTAATTATTTTAGATAATTAATAAATATTTTATTGATATAAAGTATATAAATATATAAATTATTTATATAGCTTAATTATTATATATATAAAATATATATCCTATTTTATATATTATATATAAGAATTAAATAATCGGTTGAATTCAGATATTTATCGAATCGAATCAGGTCATATTCGAATATGAATCTGATTAACTATTCAATATGAATAGGATACCCGAATTCGACCGATTAGATATTCGAATTATCTGGATTCGATTATGTTGAATATC
Organism: Nelumbo nucifera; assembly: GCF_055504915.1. Classification (NCBI taxonomy): domain Eukaryota; kingdom Viridiplantae; phylum Streptophyta; class Magnoliopsida; order Proteales; family Nelumbonaceae; genus Nelumbo; species Nelumbo nucifera. Next base: position 43,284,273 of record NC_142654.1, read on the forward strand.
GAATTCGAAATCGGATTTTCGAATACCATTGACACCCCTACCAGTCTGGCACTCTAGCACTCTAGCAGAGGCAGACTACTGAATAAACTTTCAATTGAAACTTTATTAGATTTTCAAAAAAAATAAAAAATATAATATAATATATAATATTATATAAATATATATTACTGTATATATATCGATCGGTTCGGTTAATCGCCGATTTTTTTAAATGGTTAACCGAAACTATCGGTTTTTTAAGAATATCGAACCGAAACTGAACCGACCGGTTCAGTTAACTGATTTTTCGATTCGGTTTCGGTCGGTTCGGTTTTTCAATTGTTTTTTGCTCACCCCTAGTATCGAGCCCTTCCTGATACGCCCCTACAAGGGTTGTATCAGGTCAGGGCCTGGTTTAAAGGGTAGCCAAGACTTAAACTAGCCCCTCTAAACCAAAATCGAAAAAAAAAAATGGAAGTTAAAAAAAGGGCCGATACTGGCCAATAAGTATCAATACTTTGAATTTTGGGTAGCTCTTCCCCAAGAATCAGAAAAACAAATTTAACTAATGTTATGCAAGATTTTTTTTTCTAGATTTCTTAGCATTTATCGCAACTAGAAGCAAGATGGTCCACGTCACCATGTCAATCTTTGCTCTAAACCTCTCTTCCTAATTTCTTGTTTTTTTTTTTTAATTTCACATAATTACCCATTAAACCAAGAAATAACATAGGCTTAACTATTTCTAACAACCATAAAGAAAGAGGGATTTGCTTTTCTAATGTTTAGCAAAGTGGCATCACTTTCCCTCACTTTCTCCTAAATTGTCTCTAATTCCTATATATCTCCTACATTATCTCTAATTCCTATTTTTCCTCTCCCCCACTTTTTATCCACACCTATTTAAAAAAGTTTCAATTAAAAAATTTCAGAATTATTTAAATATTATAACAAAATTATATACTAACTTTAAAATATTTATTCAAAACACAAAAAATAATTATAATAGATCTAATAATATTCTAATAATTCTATATTTTTTTTATAAATTCCATCATGAAATTATGTAGTAAAAATATAAATTATAATTTTATGAATTATTCAATTTAAATGTCATTCAAATAATAAAATATAAAATTAAAAAATTATTTAAATACTTCAATAACTAAATATCTTAAATAAAAAAACATTAAAATAGCTAAATAATTAAATACTTTATATATTATTTAAATATTTAAATAATGAAATATTTAACATGACTAAATTTTAAATAGTTAAAATAACGAAATTATGTAATAAATTTAAAAAAAATATTAAAAGTAGAAAAATAATTATAATAGATTTCATAATATTCATATAAATAATAATTTAACAAATTAATAACAAATTTTAATAATTAATATTTTAAAATTTTAAATAACAATATTATTTAAATAACTAAACAATAATGTAAATAACTAATTTCAGTTATATCAATTAATAATTATAGAAAATAACTTTCAAAAAAGTTAATATTTATTAGTAATAATTTTACAATAATAGTGTATATTCATTACATATTTATATGTACTAAAATTAATATTTGTAGTATTTTTAGTAATTATTTATTATATTTTTTGATAAATATATTTTCAATAATTATTTATAAATATATTTTTGTTTTATTATTTAACAGAAATTTGTCAATAATTATTGGAGATTGAACAACTATTGTTAACTTTTGAAATTTAAGTTATTGTATTTATTGAATTTTTGTTATAAATTTATTTTTAGTAATTATGTATTTTTTATAATTTATTGATTAATATTTATTAGAGATTAAACTATTATTTGAGATTACACTATTTATTGACTAATTTAGTATATTTCCAATATTTGTAACTATTGTATTTTTATTAGATATCTATTGTATTTTCATTGTAAATTTATTTTTAATAATTATGTATTTTTGCTATAAATTTTTAATAATTATTAGAGATTAAACTATTGTTATTTATTAGAAATTAGACTATTATTTTAGTTGAAATTAGGAGTGTTCAAAGATTGGTTCAGCTCGATTATAGGTTGTTTCGCCAACCAAATCGACCTAGTCAGGTTGGGAGTTTATCACTCGAAACTGACTAACCATTAGTGAAAACTGACCAACTCATGTTGTATTGGTTTGGGTCTATTTTTTATTTAGTTTGTTTGTTCAAAAGATTTAAACTTAAAAATTAAATTTAAATTTAATAAATTATAGTGGTATTATTAATAAATACATTTATAATATAAAATATTTTAGACTACAAATTTGGTAATTTTCCCACTTTCCCATATTAAAAAATTATATTTAAAATATAAAACATTAATATATATATCCATGGTCAAGTCGGTTCGGTTTTGGTCGGTTTACAAATGGCCAAACCAAAACTAACCTAACTTGGTTGGGTTGGAAAATTGTTGAATCAAAGCCGATTGGAAAATACTAGAAAATCGACCAACTAGGATCGAGTTCAACTGGATTGGTCATTAAAATATTAAAATACAAAACAATTATATACTCTTATGTGTTTCTATTGTTTAGCTTTCGCTTAATAAAGCCCGTGCATAACACAGGTCTCCGCTATTATCAAATACATCAGGTATGCAAAGGTTGCGTGCATAGGTATTTGTGGGTGGGACATTAACATTTGAAACCATTAGAATACCTACACTCTTTGTTGTATTGTTGGATATTATTGATAAGATACAATGTGTCAAGTGATGTGATTTTTTTTTTTTGGTACTCAAAAAGGGAAGATATCATTCATTATAAAACTCCATCAAGAAGGAAATACAAAGTCATAATTCTCATTCATGTAACAATAAATTCAAGAGGTAAACATATTCGCAGTCATAAAAGCATTTCTTGGTTGAGTAACAGCTTTTGTGAGCTCATGGGCAAGAGTGTTTGCAAGTCTAGGAGTGTAGGAGAATCGAACACGTCTTCTTTTGCAATTTAGACTATGGATGTCATGAATCACCGGGTGAATGGGGAAGAAGTTTTGTTTATCCCCCTAATAAAGACTATCAATTTTACCCCCCTCTTAAAGATTTTCTATTGCCTATTTTGAGTCAGACTCGAAGATAACATTATACAAACCAACCTATTCCTACACCCCCTGACCCATTCTTGGGTCAAAAACCATTGACTTCGTTAGAAAACCGCTAATCCGGGCGGTCGAACCGTCAATTCGTTTGACCTGGATAGCGGTTCGCGGTTTAAGAAATTACATAACATGTAATTACCCACCTCTTAACCCCAAATCCCAAGATATCTTTACTTAAAACCAAGAAAAGACAAAATAACATTTAAAAGTTCATCACATTTATATTTTCTACCATTAACAATCCTAAATATGAGACTACCATGACATGCCCCAAGCTCCCATTGGACACACAAAACCCATGAAAACCACCCCCAAATCAAAGAAAATGTTTCACCAAATAGGAAAGCTTGATTGAACATCTATTTCTTTGAAGAATCTTTGCCAATTTGTATGAAAAAACCTCTATTGAATCCCAAGCACTATAGCTGAATGAATTCAAACCTATCACCCTCCCTTTCTCTATATATACTAATATAATTCGAACTCAAAATTGTATCTTATTAATTGGAGCTTACCATTTGTCATTCCAATTTCATGACTAATCAGACCTTACCATTGTATTCGGGGACCCAAAAAACCCCATCACATCAAATTTCATAACCAAACACCTCCATTTGATCATTGAAAATGTAGATTCAATTTTGGGCCCTCTCGTAGATTAGAAAACCATAAGCTAAGATCATGACCTGAACTAAATCTGTTAATCCACTCTTCTTATCAAAGATACGTAGCTTCCATCACATTCAGGACGACCAAAAGTGCCTACCTACCAATTTTTATCCCAAAATTCCCTTGTTTGAGCTTGACCCTTCATCAAACCAAGGTCATATTTCGGCAAGTCTTGTTGATCCAAACTTGTTAGCCATAGACCTCAATCATCCTAACCCTATTTGACTAATCAGACATCACCATTGTGTTTAGAGACCCAAAAATCCTACCACGCCAAATTTAATGATCAGATTCATCAATTTAATTGTTAAACTAGAAAGATACCATTTTGATGCAGTAGATTAAATTGCCACATCATCTATTCCAACCTAAAGCCTCAAAAGGGTGATGGATGATGTCAAATCCATTCATGACCCATTAGAACACTTGGACAAATGAAATAGAGCTTAATAGACCCAAAAGCCCAAAAATCCCAAGATATCCCTATTTAAAACCAAGAAAAGACAAAATAACATATTAAAGTTCATCGAATTTATATTTTCTGCCACTGACAACCCCAAATACGAGACTACCATGACAGATATGCCCCAAGCTCTCATTGGATGCACAAAACCCATGAAAACCACCCCCAAATCAAAGAAAATGTTTAACAAAATAGGAAAGCTTGACTGAACATCTATTTCTTTGAAGAACCTTTGCCTATTTGTGTGAAAACCCTCTATTGAATCCCGAGCACTATAGCTGAATGAATTTAGACCTATCCCCCTCCCTTTCTCTATAAATACTAATCTAATTTGAGCTCAAAGGGAAAAAAATGGAGAAGAGGAAGGAAACTTAAGGGAGGCCCCCAGAGAGAGAGAGAGAGAGAGGAAAAGAGAAATGGGGAGAAAACCCATAGAGATCTAAAGAGAAGAAGAGGAAAAAAGAACAAATTTCCGAACCTTTGTAATCCCAAAGTCCTTGAAGATCAAACTTCAAATCTGCCCATCTATTTTCAACTACGAGATTTGAAACCAAAAAGCACACCATCCATCCTAGTATCTCATGGGCAAGAGTGTTTGCAAGTCTAGGAGTGTAGGAGAATTGAACACGTCTTCTTTTGCAATTTAGACTATGGATGTCATGAATCATCGGGTGAATAGGGAAGAAGTTTTGTTTATCCCCCTGATAAAGACTATCAATTTTACCCCCCCTCTTAAAGATTTTCAATTGCCTATTTTGAGACAGACTCGAAGATAACATTATGCAAACCAATCTGTTCCTACACCCCCTGACCCGTTCTTGGGTCAAAAACCATTGACTTTGTTAGAACACCGCTAACCCGGGCGGTCGAACCGTCAATTCGTTTGATCTGGATAGCGGTTCGCGGTTTAAGAAATTACAGAGAGGGGAAAAACTCTGAGTCTAAGACACGAACTCAGATCTGATATCTAGAGAGAGAAGAAGAAGAAGAAAAAGTTGCAGAGATCTGAGAAAAAAATAAAAAATCAATCTCATATCTGAGATCCATGAACTCGTATCTCAGATCTCATATCTGTTATCTGCATTGTTACCGTTGTTGCCATCTCATCGCCATCACTGGTGAACGTCGAATCATTCTCCTCCTCTTCCTTCTTCTTCCCTCCTTCCCTCTTTCTTTCCTTCATTTTCTTTCTCTCCTTTTCCTTTTTTTCCTTTCTCCTTCATTTCTTTCTTTCCTTCTTTTCTTCTTTCTTAACCGACAAAAGACTCTCTTCTCTACTTCCCCTTTCTCATATATAACTATATATAACTATTTGCTATTTTGCCCTAATACAAACCATCCGAACCGTTCAACCCAGACGGTCGAACCGCTGACCAGTAAATTGGTAGCCAGAACGATTTCGTTTTCCGGGTCAGTTTTTAAAACTTGATGCAAACCTTTTCACTAGCATTACACCTAGACACAGGGCTCTAGTTCCTGCATCTAAGGCTGAACCACATATATCTGTTGCAACCGAGCTTTTACAAATGTTCTAGATCTGTCCCTCGCAATACAAGCTAAACTTGTTGAGAGTTGAGAGGCTCTCAAATCGCTAGACTTGGGGGGTGAGATTGAACTACTTCATTCTCACACTAGAGATCTGCTGGCAGTCTGCTGCTAATTGAAATCACCTCCAACGGGTTTTTATCAGCTCCTCTAAAAATCAATTCATTCTTGGTGAGCCAAAGCTACCAGCATATGTTTGCTTATAAAGCTATCCGCCTCTCATAATCTCCATCAGTGTAGTTTTCTTTTTTAAACCAAGATACAATCCACTCATCTATCTATATGGTTGAATTCATCACTTCTGGATCTGTAAACTAGAGGGCAAGCCAACCAAACTACTCTTGTGAAGGGGCACTTCTATAATAAATGGTTCAAGTCCTCCTCCACACCATCACATCTCAGACATAAGGAAGAAATTGCAATTCCCCACTCCACCAGATGTTTCCCTACTACAACAGCTTTATTGCAAACTCTCCAGATAAAGTTCTGGATCTTAGGAGGTACACGATGTCAGCACCCAATTTTTGCTCGGTCCCTTCACCCTACCTCTTCATACTCACCTCTTAACCCCAAAAATTTGGAAACACAACCATGTTAACTTGACACTTTCCAAAACCTGAAATACCCTCCTTTGACATAATCCACAGGACGAATAAGAACCTTGAAATCAATATCAACGTCCGATCAGACATTATCCCCATACTTGGAAAACTACAACTTAGTTACACATCAATTTCCATGACTACACTACAAAGATCCAATGTTCATCACGCCAATTTCCTTTCTAACGGCCCTGATCTATGCGATATTCAAATTTTAACTCCTCCAAAATTCAATTCTAATGGCTCTAAGTGATTACCAATGTCAGTTATATCTTTCTTAGATCAGAATCATCCACTTAACTCCTTACCATGCCTACCTACCAAATTATAACTCAAAATTCCCCCGTTTGACCCCCATCAAGCCTACATCATTTTTTAGAAAATCTCATTAATTAGATTTTACCATCCGTCATTCCAATTTTATGACTAATCAAACACTACTATTGTATTTGGGGACCTAAAAAACCCTAGTACATTAAATTTCATGACCAAACACTTCCATTTAACTGTTGAGAAAATAAGATTCCATTTCGGGCCCTCTCGTTTATTGGAAAATCATAAGCTAAGACCATGATATGAACTAAATCAGTCAATCTACACCTCTGATCAAAGATCCACCACTTCTATCAGATTCAGAACGTTTAAAAATGTCTACCCACCAAATTTCATTACAAAATTCCCCTGTTTGACCCTATATCAAACAAAGAATCTATTTTAGCGAATCTTGTTAATCCGAACTTATTAGCCATAGATCTCACTCATCCTAACCCTATTTGTCCAATCAAACCTCACCACTGTGTTTAGAGACCCCAAAACCCTAGCATACTAAATTTCATGACCAGATTCATCTATTTGACTATTAAACTACAAAGATATCATTTCAATATACCAAATTAAATTACCACATCATTCGTCCCAACCTAAAGCCTCAAAAGGATGATGGCCGATGTCAAACCCATTTTTGACTCATTAAGACACTTGGACCAATGAAACAAAGCCTAATAGATTCAAAAAGCCCCCAAATCCCAAGATATCTTTACTTAAAACCAAGAAAAGATAAAATAACATTTATATTTTCTACCACTAACAGTCCTAAATATGAGACTACCATGACAGGCATGCCCCAAGCTCCCACTGGACACACAAAACCCATGAAAACCAACCCCAAATCAAAGAAAATGTTTCACCAAATAGGAAAGCTTGATTGGACATCTATTTCTTTGAAGAATCTTTTCCAATTTGTATAAAAAACCTCTATTGAATCCCAAGCACTATAGCTGAATGAATTCAAACCTATCCCCCTCCCTTTCTCTATATATACTAATATAATTCGAACTCAAAATTGTATCTTATTAATTGGAGCTTACCATTTGTCATTCCAATTTCATGACTAATCAGACCTTACCATTGTATTCGGGGACCCAAAAAAACCCCATCACATCAAATTTTATAACCAAACACCTCCATTTGATCATTGAAAATGTAGATTCATTTTCGGGCCCTTTCATTGATTAGAAAACCATAAGCTAAGATCATGACCTGAACTAAATCTGTTAATCAACTCTTCTTATCAAAGATCCGTAGCTTCCATCACATTCAGGACGACCAAAAGTGCCTACCTACCAATTTTTATCCCAAAATTCCCTTGTTTGAGCTTGGCCCTTCATCAAACCAAGGTCATATTTCGGCAAGTCTTGTTGATCCGAACTTGTTAGCCATAGACCTTAATCATCCTAACCCTATTTGACTAATCAGACATCACCATTGTGTTTAGAGACCCAAAAACCCTACCACGCCAAATTTAATGATCAGATTCATCCATTTAATTGTTAAACTAGAAAGATACCATTTCGATGCAGCAGATTAAATTGTCACATCATCTATTCCAACCTAAAGCTTCAAAAGGGTGATGGATGATGTCAAACCCATTCCTGACCCATTAGAACACTTGGACAAATGAAATAGAGCCTAATAGACCCAAAAAGCCCAAAAATCCCAAAATATCCCTATTTTAAAACCAAGAAAAGACAAAATAACATATTAAAGTTCATTAAATTTATATTTTCTGCCACTGACAGCCCCAAATACGAGACTACCATGACAGACATGCCCCAAGCTCTCATTGGATGCACAAAACCCATGAAAACCACCCCCAAATCAAAGAAAATGTTTAACAAAATAGGAAAGCTTGACTAAACATCTATTTCTTTGGAGAATCTTTCCCTATTTGTGTGAAAACCTCTATTGATTCCCGAGCACTATAGCTGGATGAATTTAGACCTATCCCCCTCCTTTTCTCTATAAATATTAATCTAATTTGAGCTCAAAGGGAAAAAATGGAGAAGAGGAAGGAAACTTGAGGGAGGCCCCCAAAGAGAGAGAGAGGGGAAAAGAGAAATGGGGAAAAAACCCGAAAGAGAGAGATCTAAAGAGAAGAAGAGGAAAAAAGAACAAATTTCCGAACCTTTGTAATCCCAACGTCCTTTGTAATCTCAAAGTGAGAGCTTGAGAGGTGGTGCTTGGCGGAGCCGCAAAGAGGAGAGGTGAGAGAGAGAAGAGAGATACAAAGATCAGAGATGGCGTTGGTGCTTGCTTGCCAGCGAGGCGGTGAACGGCGTTGCTGCTTGGTGCTGGTGGTTGGCGCAGGCCGCATGACCATCTGGGGAATACGAAGAGTCGAAGAAGACTAGAAGAGTAAGACTGTAAGAGAGATTGAGAACTTCGAATAGAACTGAGAGAGACGAAAGAGAAAAGACTGAGAGAGTGAGAGAAGGTTTAGTTGTTTAGGTTTCTAATTCAAAGAGATAAAAGAGAAGAAAGGCTTGAAAATTTTCAATTTTTGAGACTGAGAGATTGGAAGTTTGGCATTTTGGCAGAGGTAGACTGCTGAATAAACTTTCAATTGAAACTGTTAACCGCCGGTTTTTTAAATGGTTAACTGAAACCGAACTGAAACTATTGGTTTTTTAAGAATATCAAACCAAAACCGAACTGACCGATTTTTCAGTTCGATTTCGGTTGGTTTGTTTTTTTTTTGCTCGCCCCTAGTTCTGAAATGTTGGAGAACCATCGTTTGCAATTTTTTCTTGACTGAGAATAGAGGTAGAGAGGCGAGGGTCTTAGGGAAATCAGTACCTAAGACCCAATAACATCACCTCAAAATCGGTCGTAGGAGAAGTTGAAAGGTTGTTCCTCCAGATTTAAGAAATTCCTATAACCATTTTTGTTTTTCTCCGAAAGAAATTGAGCCTGAATAACTCTCGTAGTGGGCTACTACAGTAGCTTGGGGAGAGGGGTGCCTAATACATTCCCTCTCATAATCCTTGGGACCTAAAATCTCCCAGTTTTGTGCCTTTTCCCACGGAGAACGGAGTCACTATCAAAGACTTGAATCGAATTTTTCAAATCTGAAAATGAGGACCCATTTCCTCTAAAAACCGGGTGGTGACTCCATCTTTTTGAGCCGATTATGAGCTTCCGGGAGCTTACAGTTGGTGACTCCACTAAGGAGTTATGAAGACCTTTGCAGGGTGTTATTCTAGTTCAATTTTATGCTTTTTCTATTGTGCGATGTAAAGATTTAAGAATTTAAAACTTGATTACGATTCAAAACCACGTTTTAGCATTCTTTAGTGTGGGAGACCTCTTCCTTGTACGCCCAAAACCATCCCTAGGCCAAAATCGCAACCAAACTTTCACCCAAAACCGTTGCAGTGCCAAAATCACACCTTCCTTTCAGCCCATCACAACCCAGAAATTCGAAACCGCACCTTCCTTTAGTTCCATCGCAGCTCAGAACATCAAAATGTTACCTTCCTTTCAGCCCATCGCAACCCAGAAATTCGAAACCGCACCTTCTTTTCACCCGATCGCAACTCATAAATTCAAAATCGCAACTCCTTTCATCCCATCGCAACCCAGAATATCAAAACCGCACCTTCCTTCAACTCTATAGCAACTCAAAACATTAGAATTGCAACTCCTTTCAATCCCATCGCAACCCAAAACTTCAAAATCACAATTCCTTCAACTCCATCACAGCTTAGAACATCAGAATTGCACATTCTCTTAATCCCATCGCAATCTAGAACTACAAAATCACACTTGACTTCAGCTCCGTTACAACCCAGAACATCAAAATTGCTCTCTTTCAGAGCTTCATTGTGTTTCAAAATCTTCCCATTACAGCTCAGAATAGAAGTGATCATGGGCCAGGCCCGGGCTGGGCTTTGCAATTATGATAAGGGCTATAGCTTAGGCCCAGGCCCAGGCCGACCTAGGGTTTCGGGCTTGAAACATAAGCCCTAGCCCAGGTCTATACAAGCCTGGGCTGGGCCGGGACAGATTCTGGGTCAATGTCACTCATATATAAAACATTACATATCTATATATTAAATGACAAAACATGCATATAAACTTATTTTATACATTATATAATATAAAATATTACATATAATATAAATTATACATGTCATGTTATAATATTTATATAAAATATATAATATAATGTAAAATAACATGTATACACATGTATACATTATACACAAAATGTGTAAGTTTAAATATATGTGGTCCGGTCTTGAAGTATTAAGCCCAAGCTCGGCCCTAAAATTTGTGGGCCTGATGTGGGCCCGGGCCCGGGCCGGGCTTGTGCGGGCCAGGCCGGGCCGAGCTGAAATGATCACCCCTAGCTCAGAACCCTCCCATCACAACCCATAAGCCTAAAATCACAACTCAGTTCAATCCCATTATAGCCCAGAACTGCAAAATCACACTTGAGTTTAATCCCATTGCAGACCACAACATCAAAATTGTAATCCCTTCAGAGCTTCATCAGACCTCAAAACCTGTTCATCACACCTTCCTTCCTGCTCATCGCATCGTAGAACCTACTCATCACACCTTAGAACCTGCTTATCGCACTCTAAAACCTGCTTATTACACCTTAGAACCTACTCATCACACTCCAGAACTTGTTCATCACACATTATTTCCTACTTATCACACTCTAGAACTTGCTCATCGCACCTTCTTTCCTGCTCATCGCATTCTAGAACCTGTTCATCGCACTCCAGAACCTATTCATTGCACCTTCCTTCCTGCGCATCGCACTCCAGAACCTGTTTATTGCACCTTCCTACTCACCGCACTCCAGAACCTATTTATTGCACCTTCCTACTCATCGCACTCCAAAACCTATTCATTTCACCTTCCTTCCTATTCATCGCACTCTAGAACCTGTTCATCGCACCCTCCTTCCTACTCATCGCACTCTAGAATTTGTTCTTCGCACCTTTCTTCCTGTTCATCGCACTCCAAAACCTGTTCATCACACCTTAGGACCTGCTCATCGCATTCCATAACCTATTCATCGCTCTCCAGAACCTGCTCATTGCACCTTAGAACATATTCATCGCACTCTAGAACCTTTTCATCGCACCTTCCTTCTTGATCATCGCACATTCCTGCATGCTCATTGCGTTCCAAAACTTGTTCATTGCACCTTCCTTCCTGCTTATCGCACTCTAGAACCTACTCATCACACCTCAGAACATATCTATCGCACCTCAGAACCTACCCATCACACCTTATTTCAGTCTTACCGCACCTGAAATCACCCCATCTACCTTTCTCGTACCCTGTTATCGCACCATATCCTCCATTGCAATGCACTTGTTCTCTATCGTGACTAGCCTTCAGTATTGTGAAAAAAATTATAATTTTTGGTTGGTAAGCCCCTTGTTTTTTTTGGGTTTTTTCCTTCCCCCCTCTTTTCCTTTGGTAATCTCTCAAAATTTGTAGTTTTTTGCTTTCTTTATAACCGAGTGCAATTAGCCTTGTTTTATGGTAGGAGTAAATTGTATTTGTTTCTTGTTCTGCTCTTTCCTCTTCGTTGTTTTGATTAAAAATGCATCAAGAGAACTTAGCTTCTATTAGATCCCCATATGTGGCCACTTAGAGACTTATAGGATTGCTTGTAAGCTTGAACATATGGCTGCATTCTCCCCTTGTTCTTTGTTGCTTTCCTATTTATCTTTCTTGCATGCTTGAACACTCACAACCACACACACTCTCATGTAAATAGAATTGGAATATCATTTTACCTATTAGAGGAAAGATAGTAGGTGTGCCTTTGGACTTTGGTCCTCAAAGGCTCCACCAAAACCTTCAAACTAGCCACCAACCAAAGAAGCCCACTTGTCCATGGGTGGAGGTTTGAAGGCTAACAACTTGACTGGAACTTTTGCGTCTAGAACCTACCTAACAACTTCATGCATCGAACCTGTAATACCCATACATAGAAGCCTTAGATGAAAGTAGGATAGAGGAAATGTAACATAATTAGGACTAGGACACCATGAGTGTTGCACTATGTGGTTTCCATCTCTAGAAGTATGATAAAAAAATGAAGCCCAAATTCTTTCAACCCGTTAAAAAAAACAATAAAAAAGAAGATTTGATCTTTCATTAAAAGACACTAAAACACCTTAAAAGTTACCGAAGGCAACACCTAGGCCCAAATTTCCAAATGTTATCCAAGTTTAAGCTAGATTCCAAGTAAGCTTCAACATATCAAACTCTTGAATCAAAGTCAAATAAAAATAATAATGTAAGATAAAAAAAATTGAAACCAGTTAAATAAAAAATAAATGAAAATCAAATCTACAAGTTTCATCTAAGATTCAAATTACAATAATACGGATAAGAAATTTAGGAGTTAAGATCAAAATCAAAACTACAATTATTAGAGTTTGAAACTCTCATCTAAAATGACCATCTTCTGACTCCAGGTTTTTGTTCCCTATCTTGGCTAAGTAGATGCATGACTCTATGAATTCAACTCTTGAGAAGTAGCATCAAAACATCACTTTGACCCACTCCGGGAGTATCTAGTAGATATATATGATAAAGGGTTTAACCCTCCTTTGACCAGTATCAAAGGATACTACATTCACTTAACCAAACATAGGCCAAGTAGATGTTTGGCTCTACGAGTTACTCTTGAGAAATAACATCAAAAGGCCACTTGGACCTTCATACCTTCAAAACTTTGGGATCTAAAGTAGGTACACATAGGGTGCAAGGATTAATATTCCCTTAGCCAGTATCCAAAAGACATATTCTCATGATCCTTCATAAACTTTCGAGCTCAAATATCTTTCTTACTCTTCTCCAAACTGAGTAGATGTTTAACCCAATGAGTTTGCTTTTGGAGAGCAACATCAAAAAAGTTTTTGTTTCATAAACATGGTGTAGGAACTAATTACTCTTGACATTTCCTTCAAGCCTTAACCTTTTCTAAAACCCAAGAATATTTTCTAATTATAACTTTATTCTAATTACAACACTAGTTGCCCAAGTCCCAGAATTAATAATAAAACGAGGGGAAAGAACAAATGTACCAAATAACATCAAATTGTAATTACTAACTCATAATAAAAATCAATTTCCAGAATCATCCAATATAAAAATCTATCAAGTCAACAAAAACACAATAAATGAACTACTCATAAAATGAAATGAAATAAAATTGTCAAACCATCAAATTCTATTGTAAGGATTGTCAAAATAAAGTCCCTTTATCAATTACTAACTCACATGATAATAATGATGTATGGTCAATTGCAAAATTAACCTTCCATAAACTCTAGAAAACATCAAAGTCTATGAATACTTTTTTAATCTCATCAAAATCAGTAAAGTTAATCAAGTTTGCTTAGACCCCCAAAAGGTTTTTCAAAGTTTCTTTGAACAATGGATTTGTTTTCCAACTTCAAGTTCGACCTTGGTTTTCTCACCTTCTAAATGTTTTGCCCCATCTTTGTATCCTCCTTTTAGACCCCAAAATTTGGAATCACAACCAAATCAAATTGAGACTTTAAAATCCCTCTTTTGACACAATCGGTATTGATGTCCAATCAAATATGGCCTACAGACTTGGGAAACCATAAATTAGTCACACATCCACCATTTGTCACATCAACTTTCTAACAACCCTAATCGAATACATCCATCGCCTCAAGACCATTAGGATACAATTAACTAGCGAATCCCTCTGTAAATCTACAATGATTAACCTCAAAAGTGCAAAGATTCCATTTTGACGACCCTGTATAACTAGAAGTAGAAAACCTAGATAAACCATTTCTTTTAATATCAGAACCAGTCATTTGACTCCTCACCTTAATTTGTACTTACCCACCAAATTTCAACTCAAAATTCCCCATTTGACCTACCATCAAGCCCAAATCCTATTTCAACAAATATCATTGATTATATCTTATCATTTATCACCCCAGCTTCATTAGGACAATCAAATCTCACCGTTGTGTTACGAAACCCAAAAAACTCCAGCAAGTAAAAGTGGGAGGTTCTATTTTGGACCGTCTCGTTATCAAATTTAGGACATTCAAAAGTGCCTACCCACCAAATTTTATCCTAAAAATTCCCCCGTTTGATTCTTCATCAAACAAAGATTATATTTCAGCAAATCTCGTTGATTCAAACTTTTCAGCTATAGATCTCCATCATCTGTTAGACAGTGTATGCCCTTAGCTCCAATCAGATTGATGTACATTAAACATTTATTGTAAATGAATAAAAGTACATAATTGATTCATGTTATATCCAATATGTTTCTGTGTAATTACCCTTAAACTGGACACTTATGAGACTCATGTTAGTTTAGAATGTTCTCAGCCATTGGATAAACCTGGGGAGCTTTATCCTACCAAGGTTGACACTAATGTGCTGCCAAGTCGGTTGGGGTAGCTTGTCTCAGCTGCCAAGGTTAGACCCAAAGCACATGTAGTGTGTGTTTGTTTGAAACATTGAACCCGGACCATTTTCCAGTTATGCTCTGAACCTAGGAGACTGGTGGGCAAAACTGGAAAGTTACACCTAACTCCTAGACTTGATTATGGTACTGCACTAAGTGTCGGATTAGGCTTTCCTTGATATGCCAATCAATGATATCCTTCAGGGGTCAAAACATGGATATGTTGGGGTAATTTGAGAATTCACTTGAGTGGGTGATCATAGTGAAAGGATCAGCCCCTTTGTCGGACAAAGTGAATGATCGGGGGCTGCACTCTCTTCGATGGAAACTTGCTAGCAGTCGATTTCAACCGTGTTTGAGATTTGTTTTGCAAAATCTATTTATATGAATATATATATATATATATATATATATATATATATATATATATGTTTTATATAAAAGGTATGCAAAAAGGTTTTAATTCCCAAGATCCATCCGAGCAGAGAGTGCAACACTATACCTTGCAGCTGAGGGAGAGGTCCTCTCTTATCAGGCAGTGTTTGATCATTATAGGCTGAGAGGTTAAGTGTAAGACCATTTAGGGCTTTTATACCTGATGGGCTATATCTCACTTAAGTCCATCGTCCTTGGGCCTTCATAGGATGACTGGACTCAAGGACCATTTAGTGTAAATGTTTGGGCCCATTAAGAGCCCATAGTGATGGATTCAGGGGTTCACTGTGTCAACAGTGAATTCGGCTAGGCTTTGTTATAGAAGCTAGGCTGAACCCATGTGGACTTTTGTGAGGTCAATGTTAGGGTTCCATGCCATACAAAGAGAGCCAAGTTAGTCAACAATCAATAAGGGACATGAGCCACTTACTTAATGAGCCTAGGGCCCAAGATTAATTAGATTAATCAAGGGTGTCACATGACAACTTAAACAATCATGTGACATGGGACGAATATGGATATGGATCTGGGTTTGGATCAGAAGATAAGATAAGAGGATAACTCTTATCTACTTAAAGAGTCCAAATCCAAATAAAGATTTGGATTAAGAAGTTCCTAATCAGATTAGGAGATTAGCTCTTTAAGGGTTATAAATAGGGGAGGGCGAACTTCTCCAGATTACTCTGCTCTAAGCTCTCTCTCCCTCCTTCTTCTCTTGTCACCCTAACCCTAATTCAACTTCCATTCTTGAACTGATAGAGATCAGTTCTAGTCCTGATATTCTTCAAGAAAATATCAGATCAAACTCGTGCTCACCTCTCTTGCTTGATCCAAGCCGTTGGATTGCAATTCTTGCTGAAGGACTGCATTACTGAACTTGCTTCATCTTAAGCTACACCATCTTTAGTGGAAGTGGGTTTTGGTAACCTCTTTGGGCGTGAACACCTACGTCGGGAGCTACACATGTGGATTCTATATCAGATATTGCTCTCCCTTTCTTTTGGTTTCAGATCTGGTCCATTTTGGTGCAAGAATGATCATTGAAAAATGCAGTTTTTCTAAAACTAGGAATACGATTCTTGGAAGGGAGAAAATAAATTTTTGAAATTTCGCCCAACCACCCTACATGGTTTGGCCATCCATATGATGGATCGATCTCTGGACCGGTAAGAAACCAAGTGTAAGACACTTGAAGATTTGGGGTTGTCCGACACATGTTAAAAGAACAAGTGCTGACAAATTGGAATCGAAGACCAGCCGTTGCCTATTTCTAGGCTACCCCAAAAGCTCTATAGGATACATATTCTATGATCGAAGAGAGCAAAAGGTGTTTTGCAATCGAAATGCCTACTTCTTGGAAGAAGATTACATCCTGGACAATCGTCATCAAGAAATTGTTCTTGATGAGGAGAGCTCGGGAGTAGTGGGAGATGTCCCACAAGTTCCAGATAACACCCAACTTAGAAGATCTACCCGGGTTTCTAGGCCTCAAGTTTGTTATGGCTATGATCAAGAAAGTTATTTGATGGAAGCCACGATCAGTGAGGAAGATCCCATGACTTATACGGAAGCTATGTTGGACATAGATTACTTGAAGTGGGTAGATGCCATGAAAGCCGAGATGGACTCAATGGAAACCAATAAGGTCTGGACTCTCATAGACCCACCCCCTGGGGTGAAAGCTATTGGTTGCAAATGGATCTACAAGAGGAAGAAGAGCCTTGATGGGAAGGTTGAGACCTATAAAGCTTATTTTGTAGCAAAGGGGTATACTCAGAAAGAGGGAATCGGTTATGAGGAAACCTTTTCACCAGTGGCCATTCTTAAATCCATACAGACCCTACTAGCTGTAGCAACACACTATGACTATGAAATTTGGCAAATGGATGTCAAAATCGCATTCTTGAATGGAGATCCTTACTGAAAATATCTATATGCAGCAACCGCAAGGTTTTATTGTTGTAGGTCAGGAACACATGGTGTGTAAACTTAATTGATCCATATATGGACTTAAGCAAGCTTCAAGAAGTTGGAACATCCGATTTGACTTTGCTATCAAATAGTTTGACTTTGAGCAAAATCTGGATGAGCCCTATGTTTATAGGAAAGTAGTGGGATATAAGGTCACATTCTTGGTTCTATATGTAGATGACATTCTACTCATTTAGAATGATGTAGGGATGTTGACTACGATGAAGGTATGGCTTTCGCAGCAATTCTCCATGAAAATCTTGGAGAAGCCTCCTATATCTTGAGACTTTGACTCTGTAGAGATAGATAAAAAATGATAATAGGATTATCCCAATCTGCTTACATTGACAAGATTATCAATAGATAAAGCATGGAGAGCTCCAAGAAAGAAAATGTTCCTTTCAGGCACGAAGTCACTCTCTCTAAGGGTATGTCTCCCAAGACTCCTGAGGAGATTGATGGCATGAGAGAGGTTCCCTATGCCTCAACCGTAGGGAGCATCATGTATGCTATGTTGTGTACTCGGCCAGACATTGGTTAGGCCGTGAGTGTGGTAAGTAGATACCAATCTAACCCAGGACATGAGCACTGGACAACTGTAAAGAACATACTGAAATACATTCGAAGGACAAAAGAGTTTTGTCTAGTATTCGATGGTAGTTCACTACAGATCCTAGGGTATACCAATGCCGATTTCTAGTCAGACCTAGATGATAGAAAGTCTACATCTGGTTACATCATTACGATGGGGTCCTATGCAATTAGCTAGAAAAACAGCAAACAAGGGTCCATAAAAGATTCCACGACCGAGGCTGAGTACATTGCCACAAGTGAAGCTACTAAGGAAGCAGTGTGAATGAAGTTCATTCACGAATTACGAGTAGTTCCATCTAGCACATCACCTATTCCACTATTGTGTGACAACACTGGAGCCATTGCTCAGGCAAAGGAGCCAAGAACCCACTCAAAGTCAAAGCACATTGAGAAGAAGTACCATGTACTGTGTTAGATTGTTGGTAGAGGGGACGTCCAGATTTAGAAAGTAACATCAGTGGAGAATGTGGTAGACCCATTGACAAACCCACTGACACAGAAAGTGTTTGAGAAACACATGGACAGTATGAGACTCTGGCTTATACCCAATTGGACCTAAGTGCAAGTGGAAGCTGTTTGTATGCCCTTATCTCCAATCAGATTGATTTATATTAAACATTTACTGTAAATGAATAAAAGTACATAATTGATTCATGTTATATCTGATATGTTTCTATGCAATTACCCTTAAACTGGGCACTTATGAGACTCATGTTAGTTTAGAATGTTCTCATCCATTGGATAGACTTGGGGAGCTTTATCCTACCAAGGTTGACATTAATGTGCTGCCAAGTCGATTGGGGTAGTTTGTCTCAGCTGTCAGGGTTAGATCTAAAGCACATGTAGTGTGTGTTTGTTTGAAACACTGAACCCATACCATTTTCCAGTTATGCCCTGGACCTTGGAGACTGGTGGGCAAAACTGGAAAGTTACACTTAACCCTAGACTCGATTATGGTACTGCACTTAGTGTCGGGTTAGGTTGTCTTTGATATGCCAATAATGAGATCCTTTGGGGGTCAAAACCTGGGTATGTTGGGGCAATTTGAGAAATCACTTGAGTGGGTGATCATAGTGACAGGATCAACCCCTTTGTCGGACAAAGTGAATCATCGGGGACTGCACTCTCTTTGGTGGAAATCAAAACTGCTGGCAGTTGATTTCAATTGTGTTTGAGATTTGTTATATATATATATATATTATGTTTTATGAAAAAGTTTGCAAAAAGGTTTTAATTCCCGGGATCCATCTGAGCAGAGAGTGCAACACTATACCTTGCAGCCGAGGGAGAGGTCCTCTCTTATCGAGTAGTGTTTGATCGTTATGGGTTGAGAGGTTAAGTGTAAGACCATTTAGGCTTTTATACCTGATGGACTATATCTCACTTAAATTCATTGTCCTTGGGCCTTCATAGGATGGCTAGACTTAAGGACTATTTAGTGTAAATGTTGGGCCCATTAAGAGCCCATAATGATGGGTGCAGGGGTTCACTGTGTCAATAGTGAATTTGGCCAGGCTTTGTTACAGAAGTTGGGTTGAACCCATGTGGACTTTTGTGAGGTCAATGTTAGGGTCCCATGCCATACAAAGAGAGCCAAGTTAGACAACAATCAATAAGGGACGTGAGCCACTTACTTAATGGGCCTAGGGCCCAAGGTTAATTAGATTAATCAGGGGTGTCACATGACAGAGGATAACTCTTATCCCCTTAAAAAGTCCAAATCCAAATAAAGATTTAGATTAGGAAGCTCCTAATCAGATTAGGAGATCAACTCTTTAAGGGTTATAAATAGGGGAGGACGAACTGCTCCAGATTACTCAGCTCTCAGTTCTCTCTCCTTCCTACTCTTGCCACCCTAACCCTAATTCGACCTCCATTCTTGAACTGATAGAGATCAGTTCTAGTTCTAATATTTTGAAGAAAATATCAGATCAAACTCATGCTCACCTCCCTTGCTTGATCCAAGTCGTTGGATTGCAGTTCTTGCTAAAGGACTGCATTGCTGAACCTGCTTCATCTCAAGTTGTGCCATTTTCAGTGGAAGTGAATTTTGGTACCCTCTTTGGGCATGAACACCTATGTTGGGAGCTACACATGTGGATTCCGTATCAGGTATTGCTCTCCCTTACTTTTGGTTTC
This sequence comes from Nelumbo nucifera, assembly GCF_055504915.1. Taxonomy (NCBI): domain Eukaryota; kingdom Viridiplantae; phylum Streptophyta; class Magnoliopsida; order Proteales; family Nelumbonaceae; genus Nelumbo; species Nelumbo nucifera. The sequence continues at coordinate 43,304,577 of NC_142654.1, forward strand.
AGATCTGGTTTGGTTTGGTGTAAGAACGATCCTTGAAAAATGCAGTTTTTCTAAAACTGGGAATACAATTCCCGGAAGGGAGAAAATAAATTTTTGAAATTTCGCCCTTCCACCCTGCATGGTTCGGCCATCCATATGATGAATCTCCCTTCCCTTCATCATCCCAACCCTATTTGGCTAATCAGACCTCACCACTATGTTTAGAGACCCAATAAACCCCAACACGACAAATTTCACGACTTGATCTACTAGTGACTGTTAAAGTAGGGAGATGCCCTTTTGACGTGCTAAATCAAATTGCCACCTCATCTGTCCCAACCTGAAACTTCAAAAGGGTGATGACTAATGTCAGACCCATTCTTGAATTGTTCAAACACTTTGAAGAATGAAATTGAACCTAATAAACCCAAAACGCCCAAAAACCCAAAGGTACCCCCCACTTAAAACTAAGAAAAGAAAAAACCACTTTTAAAAGTTCATCAAATTTACATTTTATGCCAATAGCAGCCCTAAATACGGGACTGCAACATCTAGCATGCCCCCAATCTCTCATTGGAGGCACAAGATCCATTAAAACCACCCCCAGATTGAAGAAAATCTTTCACCAAAGAGGAAAGTTTGATTGAGCATTATTTTCTTTGAAAAATCCTTGCCTATCTCTTGTAAAAGCTTTCTTGAAAACCAAGTCCTCTGGTAGGAGAGATCTCAAAGGGAAGAGGAGACCCAAAAGAGCATTTCCTAATCTCTATGAATCCCTTTGTCACCTGAAATCCCAAAGCATTCAAAGCTCAAACTTCAAATCCGCCCCTCTGTCTTCAACTGCAAGATTTGAAACCAAAGGTACACCATCCATCCCAGTATCTCATTTAAGCTTCTTTGAACTTGTTTCCACTGCTAGAAAACTCCCGTCAAGGTTGCACATGAGAGGTAAGTCTCTCATTTTAACATTTAAGTTTGAATTAGTAATTCCTGTTTTTCATATATTTCTGGGTTACTTGAAGTTTTGAGACCTTGGAGAACCATTTGTTCTCAATTTATTCTAGATTGAGAATAAAGGCAGAGAGGTGAGGGCCTTAGGGAAATCAATACCTAAGACTCGATAGCATCACCTCAAAATCGGTCTTAGGAGAAGTTGAGAACATGTTTCTCTAGAGTTCAGAAATTCTAACAACCATTTCCGTGTTTTTCGTAACAAATAGAGCCAAGACAACACCCATATTGGGCTGCTATAACAACTTGGAAAGAGGGGTATCTAACACCTTCCCTCTTCCAATCCTTGGGATCCAAAATATCTTAGTTAGGTGCCTTTCTTAGCAAATAATGAAGTCACTATCAAAGCAAATAAAAGGATTTTCGAATTAGAAAACAAGGGCCCGTTTCCTCTGAAAAAAGGGTGGCGACTCCATTACTTTAAGCCGACAATGAGCTTCCCAAAGCTCACACTGATCATACTTGATACGAAGACCACAATGCACAGTTCCTAGATTGGTGGTTCACACCCAATATCATTCCCAAAATTAGCTTCCAATTGAAAATGGCAAAATGCGTATGTGAAGCCAATTCAACAACACAGTTTCAACCATTACAAGAAAATAGGCCTATAGCTACGACCAAATCCATAGCTATAAATGCAAAAATCCATAGCTATAGGTCTATAGCTACGGACCGGCTACGGTCAAGAAACAATAGTTACAGTTGCGGAGGCTATAGGCAATAGCTACGGCTGAACAAATCCGTAGCTAGAACTAACCTATAGCTATAGTTTGTGTCCGTAGCTAAAGCCTAATCTAAATAAGTATATATGCATTTGTAGCTACTGTTTTTAAGTCATCCGTAGCTACAAAGTTGGCTTTCTAGCTACGGTTTTGTGATGTCCGTAGCTGCAAAATTTGGATTTATAGCTATGGACCCAAGTTGCCTGCAACAAAAAATGAAAAACCTGTATAGCTACGACTTAAATAGTCAGTAGCAAAAGACATCACTCTATAGCTACGGATATTAACTGACCATAGCTAAAAAAGCCTATAGCTATGGTTCACGTTGTCAGTGGTAGAAGAACAACAATCTATAGCTACGGATGTGAATGTTTAGCAACGGTTTTCGTTGACTGTAGCTAAAAACATAAACATATTATCATTATTTTTTGAAGCCTTCTTTCCAGTATTGAATACAAGCACAACTAATTCATAATATAAGATGAACTTAAATTTAAAATTCCATTAACAGATTATATAATAAAAAATGAATTATATCTCAAGGTGCTTTAACATCCCTGTGTTTGCTACAAATTCAAGGTTCTTCAATACATGAAACTCAATCAAAAAAAAAAAAAGTGGCGTGTAAAGTTTGGTCAAATGTCTCCATCCACACATGTGAAGTGTCCTCCTTTACCATGTTCAACCTATAAGAAAATAATAGAAAATAAGTTAGAAATCACATTTTTGGAGATAAAATAGAAAATACTCCCCTAATTGTATTGAATCTTTTCTATGTGTAAATAAATACTTTACTTATCAAAAACAAATGACCCTTTCTCTCTCTCTCCAAAGTACTAAACTGAACAAGTGAATATAACAAGCATACCACTGCAAAATACCAATCATATCCTCACACTATAGATACAATATCAAAAGGAGGATGATCAAAGTAATGACTACGGCAGTTTTGATAAAAGGCTATATTAACTAATCTATCATTACATCTATTAGCTTTCCTATAACAATGAGCTAGAACTAAAGATGTAGTACATTGGCCTATGAGCTCAAGGTGGCTTTAAACAAAGACTTATCTTTTAGAGAGGGAGAGAGAATGAAAATGGAACTTTTATAGGTAAAAGGGTCATTGTGGGTATATAAGAGTTTGAACATCGACTAAAGTTGGGATCAAAATTCTCTCTTTGTAATATAGGTTCTAGATATATAATAGAGTTTGGATTTGGTGACTACAAAACACTAGCACACCCTATGCACAACACAAATGTAACTGCACACAGGGAATATCTTGCCATGAAAGACAGCAATAAGTACAAGGTAATGGTGGTCTATATTGGATTCAGATTGGTTGAATAGGCCCTCCAAAAATGATTCGATCTCATATGCTCAAGATGCACATCCAATAAACAGATGACCCGGGGCTAAGATATTATCCATGTTTAAGACCAGCTGATTAAATGAGAGTTAATAATGGAATCCTTACCTCAGATTATGGCTTTTCTATTCTTTTATTTTGAGCACACTTGAATTAGTCAAAGACAAGGCTAGAATGATATTTTGATCAATTTAGAGGTGGTTTGGTACCATTGCTGTTTTGTCATGAAATGTTTTTGATTGACAAATATCAAATTGGCAGACAACTGTTACTCTAGCTTATTTATAGTTGAAATATAAACTTGCCTTCCGTATTGTGAAACCTAACCAAGCTTTAATGCTTGTTTACCAATAAAAGTGTTTGTACTTATTTTCCAACAATTTTCAGATTTAATACCTGTAAGCTATAATAAGTAAAGTGAGATGGACTTGAATAGAAGGCTGGAAACTCAAGATTTTGGCTCTTTCATTAAAAGGTTTTGTTGGTGATCTCTTCTCTCCTTTTTCCCCCATTCTTTCTTCTCTATTCCCACTTTTTTCATTCCTCTCTCTCCTCATCATCTCTTCTCTCTTTCTCTCTCCTCCTAAGATATTCCCTCCAAAATTCTTTAAATTGAGTCACATTTTGCATATCAGGTTGAATTAACCTGATGATGGAAGAACTAGCACTTGTCTCATGTGTGTGTGTTGTGCTTGAAGAGTGGGGAGTCCACCAACCACTTGGTTTTGCTCTGTCCCTTTGTAGATCAATCATGGAAGCATTTTTTGTCTTTATTGAGAAAGAGTTGGGTTGCACCAAGGGAGGTTGTGGACCTATTCAAGACAGATTTCATTAGTTTTACTACTCAGAGACAAAAGGTCCTTTGGAAGTGTTGAGAGGGGCAATTTTGTGGGGGTTGTGGGCTGAAATAAATGCAAGACTGTTTGAGGAAAACTGCAAGTCGGTTGAAGAGATGTTAGAGTTAACAATAATTAGGGTGACACATTGGACACTAGGGACAAAGGAATTCAAGGGAGTTTCCATGAATGATTTGCTGAGGGGATGGCAACCTTTAGCTGTTTTTCAGGTTAGAAAACAACAAAGAGTGCTGGACTGGAATCCTCCTGAAGCGGGTGTAATTCAGTTCAGTTTTGATGGGTGTTGTCTGGGAACCTGGGGCCATCTGGGTTAGGGGGTGTAGTAAGAGATTGGCAAAGCACTGTTATTCTCAATTTTACAGGCCCAGCAGGACAGGGTATCTATCTGAGGGAAAAGTTGTTAGCACTGATTCAAGGTTTAGAATTGATACAATAGTAGGGGGTGGAAAGATGTTGTATGAGAAGGGGACTATCAAACTGTGATTCCTCATTCAATTGGGTTCCTAGAGTGCAAATATGGTGGTAGATGGTTTAGCAAGAGCAGGGGTGGGGAAAGAGGTATTAGAATGGGGTTGCCTGGGGCTGGGTTGTACTAGGTAAAGATCCTGGGTTGTTGCTTCAAATTAGTTGAGTTTACACTTTAAACTCCTACCCCATATGATTTATTTTCTTCCTTCAAACTAGTTGAGTTCACACTTTAAACTCCTATTCACATATTTCTCCATCATCAACTTCAAGGCATCCTAGGCCTCCTATTGATGAAGGTTTATCCAACCATGGACAATTGTCATCAACTTTAAATCCTAACCTTCAAACTTCAACCAAAGTACTTGGCATGGCATGACACTCATATATGGGTTTTCAAGAATCACAACTAGGTTATGTTTGGACTGATGTGCAGGAGTCAAAAAGCAGAATGGATTCCATGATTCTATGAATAATGTAATGATACCAAGTTCCAATTCATTCTTTTATCTATATCGACCAAAAATGCAGCATAAAACCAACTACTTCAAATACTTTGTGCTGCCCTTTTTCCAAGGCTGAACAAAAGAACATTAAAGGTGTTAGATTGAAGTCCTATTTGTTAACATAAAATCCACTCATTTTATGATTGATTGTTAACATAAACAGTGACCCACTAAAATATAAGAAATTTCCAAATAAATATAGATATAAAAATTGATACACCACCCTTTACATGAAATTCAAGAAACATATACATATACAAAGCATGTTAAATTAACCACATCTTAGAACTTCTAAATCATAGGGTCAGAATCTTCATTCATTTGAAATCCTATTTGTTAAAAACCCATTGTTTAGACAAATTAACGTCATTCAGCCACTTAGTTGTTATCAAATGGCCCCTGAGCCAGTTAAGGGAAAGTGTTAGCTGATTAGAGAACCACAAGAATGAGCTGCTTAAGGTTGGAGATATAACCTACACATCTCTAATTAGAAATATGAAAGCTATGAACCATAGCAAAGGCAACTATCCAACCAGATGAAATGAGAATAAATAAAAAAAGGAATGCACTTGTTGAAATATATCTGATTACATTTTTATGAAGTTGTATTTATGATATTTGATCCGTTTTGCCCTTTTCTGGTTTTTAACCATTGAAGGTGAACCAGGGTAGGAGAACTAGGGTAAGAAATCTTCCTAGTCCTGAACTCACAAGTAATGACCATCTCTCTCATTGCTAGTGACGGCAAACAATTTTTTAGTATGACCTGAACATTTGATAGGTTGGAATTTCAAGGTGAGCATTTTCTAAAAAAAAGCTAAGAAATCTGGCACTAAACAACATCAGAACTAGAGTAAGAAATAACTAAACGAAAAAAAAGCTAAGGAATCTGCAACTTCACTAGCATCTTCATTCAAATAGGATTTAAAGACAGAAAACAAAGAAAGATAAAAAAATGGTTCTAGAAAAAGGATCACAGGGGTCTCATTATTAGTAACGATGTGGGCAAAAAAATTACAGAGGGTGGCTCTACAGAACCTCATTGCCACCTCTGCCAGTCAACAATCGAATGCAACATTGGAGAGGAGAAATCGAAAATGGGATATATAGACAATAGAATGGAAAAGAGTTGCAGAGTAAATTAGAACTTACCTGAGATGGGGTTTCGGCCTGGTTCGATCAAGAGAACAGGGAGCCTCGATCCTTTTCAATCGGTGGTGGCTTGTAGGCCTTAATGCAGATGCTGCAACAGGGGCTCTAGTAATCTTCCTCCCAGATTGTTTTCTTTAACAACAGTGGTTACCGATGACTACAACATTGATATTCAACGATTCTACGCAATTGGCGTAGGAGACTCAGACAAGGGGTGGCAAATGGCCAGAAAACCCAAAAGCTGAAGGAAATTGATGTAAATTTTGAGGGAATAAGATGAAGCTATGGAAACGGTTAATAATCACCGGAAATCCGATCGAAAATGGGGGCATCTTTCCATTGTGAGGCCTCCTTCACGACCAGAGAACAGGGTGTGAGAATAGGCTCGAAACGGTCGCCAGTGAGATGAAGGGAAAGGGGGAAAGAGGGAAAAGCAAAATAAGAGAGGAAGGGATTAGAGGAGAGGGAGAAGGGTGGTCGATCAGAGGGGAGCGCACCACCACCGCTGTTTGGTGTGTTGATGGGAAGAAGATGATCTATCCTCCAGGTGATTTCAGCATTTTGATTAGTTGGGGTGAGGAAAAGAGGGGAAAACGGTGAGAATAAAGGAGAGAGAGAGAGAAACGTGGGAAGATAGGAGGGAAGATAGGAAGTTTCAAATAGAGGGCACATAAACCTGGGCCTAGGCCTACAAGGGCCGGGACTGGATGGACCTGATTTCAGGCCTACGTATTTTATGTTATATTTAATATTTTATATTAAATGGAATACAATATAAAATATCATATACAGATTATAAATATCATATTATAATATTTATATATAAAATAGATGATATCATGTTTTTCGAACCATTGTTGATTCGAATAGTTAGACCATTTAGCTTAGGAATTGGTCAGGGTGTCGGCTCCGTTTTAACCCAAAACTAGAAATTTTTCCAAAATCGTTGAATTGTTGGCCCGACTAGTCAAATTGTTGCCTTGTTCAACCCAAACAACGGTTTTAGGTCTTTTATTATAATTATTTATTTTATTTTATTGTTACTTTTTAAATTGTCACAATTTTTTTATTATACTATAACATATATCTTTTTATTAATTTTTAAAATTTTTAATATAAAAAATTAGGATTTGAGGATAAAAATGCACTTTAAACAAAATAGAAAGGTAAGGTGACTTCAGCACTTTGAAACGTGTAGATAGAAAATGTTACCCAAAATAAAATAAAAAACAATAAAAATCCCCCCAATAATTATTACTTCATTAACTATTAATTTATTAAATAAATGCTTAATTTTTAAGTACATAAATATTAATTAATATTTATTTATTATATTTTATAACAAAATTTATTAATAATTTATTTGTGAAATTACTAATAATTTAGTTTAATTGTCATTAGCTAATAATAGCTAATAACGATATTTCCAATAATCATTAACTAATATTAATTGATTAATTAATTATCAATGATCAATCATATTTAATTTCTTAATAGTTAACTATTAGTTATTATTTTCTATTAATAAATATTTATCTAAAATAATTAAATTATTTTTATGATTAGTTTTTAATTAATTAATTACATAATAATTAAAATATGTATTTACATTTTAGAAATTATTATCTTATTGTTTATGTCTAACTTAATTATTATTAAATAGTAATCATGAATTATTATTTTTATTCATTAATAATTGTCTAAGAATAATATTTATTCATTATTAATATTTTTTGGTGATTAGTAATTAGTTAATTATTCAAAATAACTTATTATATTGTTTTTAAAAATAGTTAAGTTTTCATTTATTATATTGTTTTTTTTAATTTTACTAATTACTTACTAGTTTATATTTTTTTATCAATTTATTAATATTTATTTTTGTTAACATTTTAATATATTTATTATTTCTTAACCATTTTCCATTATATGCTAATCAATTTATTAAATAATTGCAAAGCACTTTCCTCAGGGTAAAATAATTACGTGTCATTTCCCAGAATGCCACATTGAAATTTCAAAACAATATTCTCCACGTTTGAATGTTAGAAAAAGCACAAAATCACAACTTTTAGGTTGCATTTGGCATTCCTTATTTTAAGGACTTATCTCCTTTTTGTAGTTAAAAATTCATTGTTCATACGAGCATTTTAATGGCAAAAAGGAGATAAATCCTTAAAAGGAATGCCAAATACAGCCTTAATATTATAACCTTTAACCACAGAAAAGTTATAAATAGCCTTTCTCATTCTTCTATAACCTGTAGCTACGGATTTTTTGTTATCCGTAGCTATATCTATAAATAGCCTTTAACCACGGACAACATATCCGTTGCTATAGGTCAACTTCAATCTTCTACAACATATAACAACAGATATTAAAATCCGTGGTTATAAATAGGTTTTAACCACGGGCACAGTAACATAGCTACGGAAAAAATGATCGTAGCTAGAAATTAAGTTCTAGCCACGGGCATTTCATATTTGTAGCAATTGCTTATGCTTTAGCTACAGTTTTTTATGTCCGTAGCTACATTACAGTAGTTATAGACCCATTTTCTTGTAATGAACAAAACTGGTCTCTAACTTGCTTGGATTGAATTGGGTTTGTGGACCTGATATTCCTTGATGTTTTTCTTCCTAAAACACAGTGGATGACTAATAGAAATCAGCCCTTATCAAATGCTAGGTTGAACTAGGGTTTCTAGGAGACAAGAGAGAGGAGAAGAAAGCAAGAAAGCGGAGAGAATGGTTGGTTTGCCCCTCCCCTCTTAGTCCCCTATATAGAGCACTCTCTTAATGTAATTTGGAGTTGATCCAAATTAAATTTGGATAAGGACTTTATCTCTAATTGATAAGCATTATCTTCTTAAGAAGATAAGTGCTCCACACCTAGATCCATGCCCATTTTCAAACCAAGTCTCAGGACAACTTGAGTTTTCATATGATTACTTAACTAATCATATAGTAATGGGCCTTAGGCTCATTTTCTCAAATGGTTCACTCTCAATGTGTTGCATGGCCACTTTGGGCCTAAATATTGTATGGCAAGGGACCCACAAAGGTGTCACAGAAGTCCATGAGGGTTTGGCCCTACCTCTAGAAGAGGTTAAGCCAAATTCACTACTCAAGGTAGTGAACCCCTGACCCAATCAATACCCAAGGATAATGAACTTATGTAAGATGAAGCTCATCAGGTATCAGCCTTATAATGATCTCTTACACCTAACCTCTCAGCACATAATCATTAGAACACTGCCCATAGGGAAGAACGTCTTTCCTAACTGCAAATGCAGTGTCATACTCTTTGCTTAGATGGATCTTGGGATTAAAAATTTTGTAAACTTTTTTCATAAAATAGTAATATAACATATAAATATATTTTGTAAATCAGATTTCAAATACAATTAAAATCCACTGCTAGAAGTTTATGTTTCGATCCTATCATTGTGATCACTCATTCAAATAATTTCCCAAACTGCCCTAACATGCCCAGGTATTTGACCCTTGATGCATCTCAGTGGTTAGCACATAAAAGATAGCTCACTCCAATACCAAGTGTAGTAGCATAATCAAGTCTGGGGTTAAGTGTAACTTTCCAATTTTACCCATCTATCTCCAAGGTCCAGGGCATAACTAGAAACTAGTCCAGGTTCAATGTTTCTTCTAAACATCCATTGGATGTGCTTGGAGTCTATCCCTAGCAGTCGAGACAAACCACTCCACTAGTTCGGTAGCATACTAGTGTCAACCATGTCAAGATAAACTCACTAAGTCTATCTAATGGATGAGAACATTCTAATCTAACATGAGTCTCATAAGTGTCTAGTTTAATGAGTAATTCATAGAAAACACAATGTATAACATATGAGGGTCAAATATCTAGGTATGTTGGAGCAGTTTGGAATATCACTTAAATGGGTAATCATTGTGATATGATCAACCACTTTGTTAAACAAAGAAAATATCTTGGTGAATACTCTTTCTGATGAAAACCTAAATTAGCAGCAATAGATTTCAACTTGTTTAGAAATCTATTTACAAAATGTATTTATACTTATAAATAATTTATTTTATAAAAGGGTTTTCAAAAAAGTTAAAATTTTAGGATCCATCTAAATAAAGAGTGTTACACTAATTTCATAGTCAAAGATGAGGCCCTTCCTTGTGGTCAATGTATAAATATTATGGACTGAGAGGTTAAGAACAAAAGTCTTTGGGGTGCAACTTGATGGGCTTATTTCTCATATTAATTTATTGGTTTTGGGCTTTATAAAGTGATTGAAACCCAAAGCAAACTTTTGTTTAAGTGTTGCATCACTTGCAAGACCAATTGGATTGAGTAAGAGGTTCACTAGGTGTATGTTCCTACATGGGCCGAACCCATATGATTTAACATGAGGAATTAGTGGATCCCATGCCAATATAAAATTCAGGTCTAATGGGCTAGTTAAAACCATGAGTTAAATCACTTGAGTATAATGGCCTAATTCCAACCAAAGACTAGTATGACTAATTTGACTAGGTATTTAGAAATTAGACAACTTGGGTCAAAATTGGAATAGTCTTGGATCTTGCATATTTCTAATATGATTGGAAAAGTTTCCAAGTTAGTGAACTTCTAATAAAGTTAGAAATCTGATTTGGAAATTCCTAGTAGGACTATACCTTTCCAACTCTATGGCCATGTTCTTTTTTCGGAATCACATTTACCTGAGTAAATGAACTTACCCTGGTAAGTGTTTCCTAGGTAAGTGCATTTACCCATGTTCTTTTTTTGTTTGATTTACCCAGGTAAATGATGTTTCTTATTTTCCCATGTTATTTTGCAACACCCACTTTCCTAGGTAAATTGTTATTTTTTCATCTCTTTCCAATTTTTCCCTTTGGATATGGATTTGAAAACCATGTCACAAAGTCTTAAATGCCCCTAAAATTTTTGGAAATAAACCATGTTGCCTCTTCTTTTAAACCCAATTTGAGCCTAATTCAAGTTTTTCCTCTAGAAAGATAGAAGAAAACACCATCTGCCATTATTTTGGGCATTTAAGACTACTGTCACAATTTCTAGCTTTCTTTATGAAAATCAAACTAGTTTTGGTTATTTAATGAACCATTGAATTTTTACAAATAACAAATAGCATAGGAGACTTTAAAATGTCAATGCTTATAAGATCATGTCAATCCTTTGACTTTCAAAATCATAGTTACAAAATGTGAGTCTAAATTACTTCCAATAAGCTGCATACACCAAAATTACATGGTTGGGACTTTTCAAGTACAACCAGATATACAATTCTCTATCAAAGAAGAATAACAGAGAATGGGAAAAAACAAAACAGGGGAAAATTTGTTGGATGTCATTTGGGAAGAAGGAATAAAAATTCTCCATGGGCCATAGTGAAGGCACATATGGAAAACCTCAACACATTGCCTGGCTTCACTTGGCATAGTTGATTCATATATTAAGATGCCTTCTTTAGCAACAAGTCAATGATCAACACATCCAAAATCTTGAACCGACCAAGTCCTGGATGGCAGCAGAACCACGACTAGCTAGCTGTTGAATGTGAGAAGAGAACTCTCCAGCCTGCCATGAATTTTAGCCATTAGGGCTCAAGCCATGGAACAAAATACAACATATACAATCAAGGAAAATACCATGTTTTCTACACAAATGCTGTTAGACAGTGTATGCCCTTAGCTCCAATCAGAATGATGTACCTTATGTCATTTATTGTAAATGAATAAAATACATATTTGATTCATGTTATTATGGTGTGTTTCTGTGTAATACCCTTAAACTGGACACATATGAGACTCGTGTTAGTTTAGAATGTTCACAGCTGATGGATTGATTTGGGGAGATCTATCCTATTAAGGCTGACACTGATGTGCTGCCAAGTTGGTTGGGGTAGCTTGCCTTAGTTGCCAGGGTGAGACTCGAGGTACATATAGTGTAGGTTTACTTGAAACCCTGAATCGGACCAGAATTCCAGTATTGCCCTGGACCTTGGTGATTAGTGGGCAAAACTGGAATGTTACACCTGACCCCTAGACTCGATTATGATATTGCACTAGGTGTCGGATTGGGCTGTCTTTGATATGCCAATCAGTGAGATCCTTAGAGGGAGTCAAAACCTGGGTATGTTGGGAGAGTCTGAGAATTCATCTGAGTGGGTGATCATAGTGACAGGATCAGCCCCTTTGTCGGACAAAGGTAATGATCGGGGATGCGCTCTCTCTGATGGAAACCAAAGCTGCCGGCAGCCGATTTCAATCGTTGAAATTTGTTTTAGCAAAATATATTTATATATATTACGGTTTCAAAATGTTTGCAAAAGGTTTTAATTCCTAGGATCCATGTGAGTAGAGAGTGCAGCACTATTCCTTGCAGCCGAGGGAGAGGTCCTCTCTTGTCGGGCAGTGTTTGATCATTATGGGCTGAGAGGTTAAGTGTAAGACCATTGAGGGTAATACCTGATGGGCTAATCTTGCATTTGCCCATAGTCCCTGGGTTTTTATAAGGTGGCTTGGCCCAGGGACCACTTAGTGTAAGTGTTGGGCCCATTAAGAGCCCATGGTGATGGGGTCAGGGGTTCACTGTCCATAACAATGAATCCCGCCAGGCCTTGTAACAGAAGATAGGCTGAACCCATTTGGCTGATGTGTAGATCAATGTTTGGGTCCCACACCATATAAGGAAACCCAACTGGGCAGCAGTCTGGAAGGTTGAGCACATAGACTTAATGGGCCTAAAGCCCAATTCGAACTGGTCTAATTTGATTAGTTAAAGAAGGGGGCGGATCTGGGATTTGGATCAGCAGATAGGATAGGGAGTCATCCCTATCCACTCAGAGAGTCCAGATCCAAATACAGATTTGGATTTGGAAACTCCTAATAAGATTAGGAGGGCTAATCTAATCTACAAATAAGATAAGGGCTTATCCTTATCTCTTAAAGAAAAGTCCTGATCCAAATATAGATTTGGATTAGGAAACTCCTAATGAGATTAGGAGCTCTCTTTAAGGCTATAAAAGGATGAGGAGGGCAAACCTCCATTCATCTAATCACAACTGATCTTAGATCACAGAAAGAGAGAAGACAACTATAGTAAGACTGCGCCATCTTCTGCTCTTGCGCCCTCCTGCTGCTGCCACCATTTCCAGTTCGTTCTCCACTGTAGGAGCGATCGGGAAATGTTCTTGATATCAGTTTATGGAGAAAAACTGATATGAAGTCGTGCTCACATACCTTCCATCTAATTCTTGCTAAAGGATTCAGTTCTTGTGAAGAACCTGTTGATTCTGCTCCACCCTATGCTATGTCATCTTCAGTGGGAGCAGTCTTTGGAGTTTTCCTTGGGTGTAAACACCTTCATTGGGAGATATTGTTTCTTCGTATCAGGTACCTCCCTCTCCTATCTTTTGGTTTTAGATCTGCTTCGGTTCTTGATTCAAGATTGATCATTGAAAATGCAGATTTTCTAAAATAGGGAATGTGATTCCCACATGGGAGAGAGAGAAATTTTTGAAATTTTGCCCTACCTTCCTGTAGGGTTCGGCTATCCATATGATGGATTTCTCATCCCTTCAAATGCCTAGAACAATGAAACATGGGAATTCTACAGGCTCAGTTTGGAAGGAATACAAATACAAATATGTAGAGTGCAAAACCTAGTGTTTTGTATTATTTTATATGTATTTGTACTATACATATTTGTATTTGTATTTGCACTTGCAACATAAGTTTCTTTGCTACTTCCTGTAATGAAAGAGGTTAAGTGTTATTAACAGAGATGCCCCACCTCATCCTACCAAAATAAAAAAAGATATACTAGCAAGTGAGAATCTGTTGGAAGCTCGGACACGGCTATGTGGTAACAAACCTTTGCACTGTGTAATCAGCTCGTACACTGCTCTGTGGTAACAAACCTTTAACCCATTCTCCTTTCATTAAAGCATGAAGCTTTTGGTGTTCAGTTATAGCATCAATGCACTCCTGTATGGCAGCTAGGACAAATGAATGTTGTTGAGGCTGTTGTTGCAGATTGGGTAAAGGCAACTTTGCTTCAAACAGAAGATCCACATGAAAACATCTAAATATAGGCATGACAAACAATAACTAGTGATAGAAAAAGAACATAAGAATCAGAGTAACTGATAATGTGAAAAACCCCCCTCCCCAAAAATAAAAAGAACATAAGAGGAAGAGGGAATTCTAGATTCCAAGGAAATGTATACAAATATATAAACAATAACATATTAGGCACGAAATTTTAGATATCATATATATAGTGGCAAAATGGTTCCAGGAGAAATAGCTCAGATCTTGTTCTTATTCATACAGGAAATTTCTAGATAAGTCACCTACAATTAGAAAGTTGGGTAAAAATTAAATGGCAAAAAATGATAGACCTTGATGAGATGGGCCAAAGTACAACACCAGTTCATGAGAGCTCCTTCTAATTGTTTCCAGAATCAGTGGAGCTCCATCATTTTTTGAATATGCTGTATATGTCATGTGGATATTATAGTCATACTTGTTTGTAAATTCTGAGGATTCTTCACCCTCTTTATAGTACTACAATACTTTTTTCCATTTACTTAAAAAATGTCAACCAGTAATGCAGCAAAAGCTCTAATCTGTTCTTAAAATCTAGATAATAAAACATGTAATCTTCCCATACTCATAATGGTGATGTGCGATCTGGAAGCTCCTAGCTGGAAGATGACCTGGACCTTAGTCGTGTAGCGAGTTGGACCAAACTGCAAGACAGAGGACTAGAGCACTCGGGGCGGTTAAAGAGCTTGGATGCAAGTAATCGTGCATACCTGGACCATGGAGGGGTTGATGCCTTTATATAGCTGAGTTATTGTGGGTTTACCGGAACAGTTCCAAGATCTGTGGCCTGAATGGACGAGATCCGTTTCCGCTTTAGTTGGGGAGCAACGTATCAGTCAATGAACCTCATTATTGCCGCCCGATTCGGATGGGGAGAAGATAAGGCTTGCCGTTATGCGGTATGATCCCATAATATTCAGTCTATTGGGAAGCTATTGCGATTTATTACATGTCACTTTGGTTCCCGGGCCCCGAACTCGATTAGCCACTAAGGTGGTGTTACGTCGAGGTGACCTTATGCTGAAGTGACTTTATGCCGAGCTCCGCATACTGCTAACTAGGCTCCCCTTGCTGAGTTTTCATCCTACATGTAGATCACTTCCACGTGACTTTTATTTACTAGGTCGTGCCAAATTACTCCTCATCAATTGCCCCCCACTCCTCGTGGTAGGGGTCCTAACTTGGCGCGGGGAATTCATGACGAGCTTAGGTGTATTTGGCATGGAATGTAGGTGATGTGGAGGGGGAGTCGTTGGTCAGACTTGTTCGACCATTCGGTTCAACCAGGAAGTGACCCAGATCGCGTACCTGATACGCGAGGATGTCAATTCGATTATAGACTCTACGGACGTCAAAACACACGCTAAATCGATTTCAACCTTGGGGGCCATGTAATCGGTTTTCCTAGGAGCCGTCGGATCGTGTTGATCTTGACCGTTGATTCCCGGATATACTGGCTATAAATAGGGGCCAAAGGGCCCATTTTCTTTGCCACAAGTCCGCAAGTCCACAATCTTTGAGGTCGCGCTCAAGTCTTCCAGTTCGGTATCAACCTTTTCTAGGTCCAAGGTCGCCTCCTTTTCTTCGGTCTTCCTTTTGGTGAGTCCACCTTCCTTTGCCTTTTCCTTTTGATTCCATTGTCCTTTCCTTTAATATGTCTAGCCTTAGCTTAGATAGTCTTCTAGACGGGAGTGGTGAGTCTGCTTGGGCCGAGGTGGGTACCTTGGCTCAGACCATGGATCCTCGTCCTACCGAGGTGGTCACTTCAGGACAGGATGTGGTCCTTAGTCCGCTTGAGGTGGACTCACCTCGGTGGGAGCGAGAAGCTTCTAGTAAATCGGCTTCCACCTTACATCGAGGTCGACTGCCAGACAACTTTGGCCCATCTATAATGATGGTGGACATGTCTCCTAGCCTTAGTAGCTTGGTACAGACTCCCTAGCGACCTGGTACAAACTCCCTAACTTGGTCTTCGAAGAGCAGCTCGTAGCCGGTCTGCGTCTTCCACTTCACCCTCTTATAATCGAGATCGTTAAATTCTTTAACATTACCATAGGCCAGCTACACCCGAACTCTATCCGTAATATCGTAGGGACCATTTCTCTTTTCCATGATTATAACCATCCCCTTGACCTCGACATCTTCTCTTCGATCCTTTCCATTAAGAAAAACTTGTCCTGCGTTCTGCTCGAGCACAGGCGAACTTACTACTTGTCTCCTTGTCCTAGGTACAAACTGTTGCACAATCTCCCTAATAAGGTCCTGGCCTAAAAGAGGCGTTACTTCGTGGTCCGCAACACCGAGGGGTGGCCCTTCCCGAATCACTGGAGGGCATCCATCCAGGACCCCGGCGTTAGATTGGACCTGAAGACAAGGGAGGAGGTCCGATCTTGGGTGGAGCTTGGCCTGAAGTTCGAAAACTTCGTGACCGAGGAGAAGCTTGTGCAAGCTGGCCTAAGTCCTCCTGGTAGGTCGCTACTTGCTGTACTTTTTCTATTCATTTTACCTTGGTACTATGCCTGATTTAGCTCGTTTTTTATCTCAATTGCCATGGATGACATCCCTACCAATGAGCTCTTTGGGAGCATGGAAAAGGGGAAGAAGAAGAGAGCCTCCAAAAAGGCTCGCGTCGAGACTGAAGCAGCCACAACTGAGGCTGTCGTTCCTGACCTCGAGCACCCACCAGTCGCCGAGCAGCCTCTCGTAATCGATCTAGTCGAGGAGGACTCGGGCAAGGCCACCCCACCCCGCATACCCGAGGAGGCTACGTCTTCCGAGCCTGTCCTAGCGACCACTACTTCTTTGGGTAGTGGTGCTCCAGTTCGGAGCATTTTGACTCCAAAGTTTGGCCTTCTCAAGAGCAAGGACGCAGTGTTTACTGAGGAGACCGCTTGTTGGGCCGACTTGCCAATTGCTCAACTCGAGGCCCGAGAGGCCACACATTGTATGGTGGTATATTCTTGAACTTATCTTTCAAATTGTCTTGTACTTAGATTTTTCGTATACTGATACTCGTTTTCTTCTCTTGGCAGGTGAATCCATGCCTTGGCTTACCAGTCCGAGGTGAACCTAAAGCGGGCTCTTGAAGCCGAGGAGTCTGATGAGAGTAGAATTTATCATATTTTTATCCCCAATTACTCTGTCTTTTATACTGAATTAGCACCTAATTGGACTCATACTTCTGTTCAGGGCATGAAAGAAGGCATCAAGAGCAAAGAAAGACAAATCGGATGATTTTTCACAGTTTCGACATCGTTTAGTGATCTGGGCCTAATTCGCGTCTCCGAACTCCGAATGGGCTGATTCAAGACCCACTGGAAAGATAAGAGAAAAAACCACAACTTTCATGTTTTGGGCTTTCACAGATTCGGCTTGCATCGAAGTCAAATCCGGGCCCTAAGTCGGGGCAAATTCGTAGGAAGGCCCAATCCGCGGCTGAAGCCCAATACGCAGAGGAGGTCTATTACGAATCCAAGAACAAGAAACTAAGAATCCTTCTAGATCTAAATTCTTGATGTAATAATAGAGTGATAAAGGGATTGAGTTCAAGAGATAAAGATATAAGATTAGAATTAGAATAGGACTTTCTATTTCTTGTAAAGATCAACTTCAAGAGAAAGTAGGAGACCACCCCCTCCCCTTTAATCTATATAAAGGAGGGGGCGGACCAGCTTTAGGCACCACTGAATCACTCAATTTCTGATTTGAATCAAGAATTAAGGAGCAATCAGTCAAGAAAGGTTCAAGAATTCAAGAAACTTCAAGAAGAAGGTGCCGACAAAAAGAGGAGATCTCAGCACCATGGGCGAATTCAAGAGTTCTTTCTTCCCCTTTGTTTGCTTTAATTCTTCCATCATGAACTGATTTGTTTTCTTGCTAGGGCTATGGAAATCCTAACCATGTTAATGAATATATTTTTATCTTCTTGATTTATCCAAGATTGTGATTTCCATATAGTCTATGAATTATTGTGCTTATTGTAATTAAGAGATTGGCCACCTCTTAATTGATGTGAGTTATGTGAATGAATTGAGAGAGGAATTCACATAATTTACAGAATAATTCATAGTATAAATTGAATGGTATATAGAGATATATATATACATGATTCATCTGAATTTAATGGTTTTCTTGGACTTACTGCACTTCCATTTTGAGAGCTCTACTCGAGAGACCGAAGGGTTACCTGATGGCGTAGGTTTAGTATATCTCGAGAGAGAATATTAAATAAATTTGGGAAAATCTCAGCTTATGGAAATGACAATTAGCCTTGGATAATCGGACCCATCAATATTCATTACATTGGTTAGGTGGACTAAAAGTCCTAGCGATTTCATCATTTGCATATTCGATTAGTGATCACCCTTGTTTTTATTTTCTTTGTTCCAGTTTTATTTTCAGTAATTCTTGCTCAATCCTAAATTTCGATTGTCCAAATAATTAGGGAAAACTGTGATTCTAATACTTATTTTGTTAAATCCCCGTGGGAACGATATTATTATACTACTTGATAACTAGTGCACTTGCTAGGGTTATATATTTATAGCTATCAGAGTCTTCCCGAAATGCCCAAGCCGAACTGAACTTAGCTCACAACGAAATCAATCAACTGAAGAACGACATGCAAGCTAAAAAGGAGCTGCTAGCTCTGCTAATGTCATAGAAGAAGGAGCTCAAAGAGCATGAAACAACATTGAAGAGGGAGATCGAGAACCTCGAGGACCATGTGAAGGAATGGTAACTCCTGCTTCAGGGGATGGAGGAGGCCAAGGTTAAGGCAGTTGAGGAGTACAAGTCCTCGGTGGAGCTTAGGGAAAGATTGGTCAAGGCAAGGACAGCGGGCTACCGCAAGGGTTTCAAGCTTAGCAGGTGGTTGACCCGACGTGAATTTCCCCACTTTGATCTCAGTGCCATCACCACGTCGAAGATCACTAAGGAGATGGCCATTGAAGCTGCCAAGGATCCAGACTTCGAAGCGGAGAGTGATGACGACCTGCTTGATGACGAGGGAGAGGAGACTGGTGCTGCTGAGGACCATATGGAGACAAATCCTCCTACTGAAGTCTCCACTAAGGATGAAGAGCCCCGAACAGATTGAAGCCTCTTTTCTTGGACCCCCCCTTTTGTAATGCTCAATGTTCCGAGCCTCCAAGCTCGGTTAATTGTAATCTTTCTCTTCTTTTTCTTTTTTTTTTGTACTTGATGTTCTTTATCAATGAAATACAAGTGTTTTGCAATCTTTGTGTGCAAATTTTTCTAAGTGTAGATTACTCCCGAGCTGGCGAGCTTGACACTAGTAGGAATAATCTAATCGTCATTGTATGCCAGGGTGAACAAACACTATAGGGTACATACCCGACCTGTCTGTGCCTGGGTCACTTTGCTTTGCCCATGCCAAAGCGACTGGGTTTTAAGCTACCTATGCCGAAGAGGTGACTAGGACTTTTATCATGGCGAGGTTTGTTATCAGCTCGACACCATAAACCTTAGGCTTTTGGGAGTGACTTATGGTCCTCTCTCCAGCTCGTTGTCTATTTGACCAGTTTGGTGATTTCATGAATGACTTATACTTGGAGTTGTGGACTCGTATATAGTACCTTCTTAAGTTGTCGATGTTCCATGCTTGAGGTACTGACTTCCCTTCCAAAGTCTCGAGCTCATACGTGCCTTCCCCATACACCTGTCTTATATGGTATGGACCTTCCCAGTTCGGTCTGAGCTTACCCACGCCGGGCTCAGGTACCATGACTTTCCATAGGACTAGATCGCCTACACGAAACTGCCGCTTTTTGACCTAGGCGTTATAGTACTGAGCTACTTTCTGCTGGTATGCCACAGTTCGGATGTAGGCCAGGTCTCGTACCTCCTTTACAGGGTCCAGGTTGGTATGGAGCTCGTCATTATTTGCTTCCTCATCATAAGCCTCAAGTCGCAATGTGGGCACTTCGATTTTTGCCGGGATCACTGCCTCTGTACCATATGTGAGGTTAAAGGGGGTCTTACCCGCCACTGTCTTGATGGTAGTCCGGTAGGCCCGAAGAACGCTGGGTAGCTCGTCCACCCACAACCCTTTAGCTCGTGCAAGACAAGCTTTCAGCCGCGGTGGATAGCTCTGTTCGTTACTTTGGCCTACCCGTTTGCTTGTGGATGTGCTACCGAAGTGAAGTTCTACTGAATCCCCATATCAACGCACCAGTTCTAGAATTTAATAACTTCAAATTGCTTCCCGTTATCCGAAATCAAGATTTTGGGGAGTCCAAAACGGCATACAATGTTTTTCCAAAAGAAATTTTGCACGTTCCGGGCTATAATGCTTACCAGCGGTTCGGCTTCCACCCACTTCGTGAAGTAGTTTACCACCACAACTAAGAACTTCCTCTGTCTGGTTGCCGGTGGAAATGGACCGAGGATGTCGATTCCCCACTACGCGAAGGGCCACGGGCTAGTAAGATACTTTAAATCGGTAGCAGGTTGATGGAGGATGTTGGCATGCCTCTAACATCTGTCGCATTTCTTGATGAGTTTGAGTGCGTTTGCTTTCATTGTGGGCCAATAGTAGCCCTGCCTTAATGCCTTTTGGGCAAGGGCCCTACCCCCCAGGTGTCCTCCGCATAGACCTTCATGGATATCGCGAAGTACAAGCTTAGCTTCTGTGTGTCGCAGGCAACGTAGGTAGGGGAGCGTGAATGATCTCCTATACAACCGTCCATCTATGAGGACATACTTGGCTGATTGTTGCTCTACCCTCTGAGCTGTATTGCGTTCTACAGGTAGGGTCCTGTTGAGCAGATAAACAACGAGCGGGTCAATCCAGCTCGGTTCCGCTTGCAACATGGGAGCGACCTCTTCTACACCCTGAGAAGGCTGGGCCGAGGTAGGTCCTCTATGTGCACAGTCCGCATAGTGTTGTTGCTCATACTTGCTAGTCATGACTGGGCGTCGGCCTCGGCATTCTCGGACCTCGGGATTTGTCGGATGAAGTAGGAGCCAAAGCTCGGCAGGATCTCTCTGACTCTGGTTAAGTAGGCTGCCATGGTCGAGTCACGAGCTTTGTAGTCACCATTGACTTGGTTAACTACTAGTTGAGAGTCACTGCAAACGACAAGGTGCTTTGTTCCCATCTCCTTTGCTAAGTTGAGCCCGACAATTAGCGCCTCATACTCCTTCTCATTGTTCGATGCCTCGAATCCGAACCAGAGAGCATACTCCTGCTTCACCTCGCTCGGGCCATACAATATCAGTCCCGTTCCGCTTCCTTGTTGGTTAGATGAGCCATCAACATGGAGGATCCAAGGCTCCACGTCCCAGGTCGGTACTGCTATGACCGGGACCGGTGCCGCACTGGTTGATGCCTCCGACGTGTGAGCGGGCTCAGTCAGTTCAGGGGCCGGTGCACTGAACGTGCATTTTGCTATGAAGTCTGCCAAGACTTGGGCTTTGATTGCTGGTCATGGCTCAAACCAGAGGTCGTATTCGCTGAGCTCGATGGACCACTTCGTCAACCTCACGGACACCTCGGGTTTAAGTAGGATGTGCCTCAGAGGTCTATCCGTAAGGACAACAATGGTATGAGCTTGGAAGTAGGGGCATAATTTTTGAGCTGCTACCACTAGCGCGTATGCCAACTTCTCGATGTCGGGGTATTTGGTCTCTACGTTCTGCAGTACCTTACTTACATAGTAGATGAGCTGTTGAACCTGATATACCTCCCTAATTAGTATCGAGCTGACTACCCCATCACTCGCGGAGAGGTAGAACTTCAAAACATCACCTTCCTTAGGTTAGGTTAAAACAGGGGCAGTACTTAGATACCTTTTGAGCTCGTCAAACACGAGCTGACATTCTTCAGTCCATTCAAAAGTCTTATTCTTTTTAATGAATTTAAAGAAGGGGAGGCATCGACTTGCCGAGTTGGACATGAAATGACTTAGGGCTGCTACCTAGCTAGTCAGCCTCTGGACTCTTTTATTTTTTGAGGTGGACTCATGTCCATAATTGCCTTTATCTTTTTTGGGTTGGCTTCGATACCACGCCGGTTGACTATGTAGCCTAAAAACTTCCCAAAGTGATTCCGAAGACACACTTATTCGGATTTAATTTCATATTATATTTTCTTAAAATTTGGAAAACAACGTCTAAATCATTAATTAAAGTTTCAGAGAACTGGGTCTTTACAACCATGTCGTCAACATAACACTCCACTTTATTGCTAATCAAAGGCTCAAAAATTTTATTTACAAGTCGCTAGAAGGTTTATCTAGCGTTTTTCAAACCAAAGGGCATAACTTTATAGCAATATAGCCCTAGTTCAATTACAAAGGCAGTTTCGTCTTGGTCAGCCATGTCCATCCTAATCTGATTATAGCCGGAGTAGGCGTCCAGGCGGTCAATTCTGGGTAGGGGAAGCAATCCTTTGGGCCGGCTCTGTTCTGGTTGGTGTAGTTGACGCACATGCACCACTTGCCATTAGCTTTCTTCACAAGCACTGGGTTTGCGACCCAGCTCGGGTAATGGACCTCCCTGATGAAGTCTGTAGCGAGGAGCTTCCCGACCTCCTTATCGACTACCCTCCACCATTTTGGGGCGAGGTTGGGTTTTCTTTGTCGGACTGGCCTAACTAAAGGGTCCACACTCCGTTTGTAAGTTATGATACAAGGGTCAGTTCTGGGCATTTCTGCCGCAGACCAGGCAAAAACGTCTAAATTGTTAAGTAGATAACTTACTAGTTGATTTCGAAGCAGTTCGCTTACGAGTTTTCCGATCTGGAGAGTCTTGGTCAGTTCGGTTTTGGACACTAGTATCTAAACCGTCTCTTCCATCGGGGCAGCTCGCTCCTCGCTGTAGTCTGCCGATCGCTCCACCTCAACGTCCTTTGCTATCTTCGCTTTTCCTTTGAGAGCAGCCACATAACACCTCCGGTACTCGAGTTGGTCACCTCGTACTACTCCCACTCCACAGTCCATTGGGAACTTCATCGCAAGGTAGTAGGTCGGCACTATTGTGTGTAAAACATGCGTAATAGACTGACCTATGATTGCGTTGTACGGGGATGGGGTAGTGACCACCAGGAATGTGTGCTCGAACCGGACAATATTTGGCCACGTGCTCGCCTCCATTGGTACTATGACACGACCTATAGGCCTAACTTCTTCTTTGCTGAACCCTACTAGTGGGGCATCTGCTGGCGTTAGGTCGCTTTATTGTAACTGTAGCTTGTCAAAGGTTTCCTTGAAGAGGATATCTACCGAACTACCTGAGTCCACCAAGATCCGCCTTACTTCAAAGTCATTGATGACCATCTTCATGACCAGGGCATCATCATGAGGATATTGGACCCTACAAGCATCGTCCTCGGTAAAGTAGATCGGTTCTTCGATCCGAGGCCATTTGGGTGGGTTCTTTGCTTCGTGCTTTAGTTCTCAGAATGATGTTCTCGCAGCCGCTACTGTGCACCCCGCTACAATAGATCCTCTAGTGATCATATTAATCACTCTACGGGTCGATTTCTCTTCTGGTAGCGGGCGAGGTGGAAGTACCCACGATGGATCAACTCTTCAATTTCGTCACGGAGGTTTCTACAGTTTTCTCTACTGTGACCATGGTCCCGATGAAAGTGACAATAGACGTTCGGGTTCCTGGTCGTTGCGTCTCTGCGGAGTTTGGGTGGCCATCTGACGATAGGGGAATCCTTTATTGCATTAAGATCTCTCCTCACTTCGTGTTCAAGGGGGTATAGTTCGTCCTCTCCACTGGAGGGGTCTTGGAACGCCGACCCGACCTGTAACTTCGCGAGGGGGATTTGATTCTCGAGCTCGGGGATTTGCTTCTTCACTTGGGGGACTTACTTTTCTTTCTTTTCTTGTTGATTGTCCCCTCTTCCTCCCTCTTCCTTTTTTCTTCTAGCTGGTTGTCGGTTTTCTGATTTATTTCCTCTTTAGTGCTGATAAACTGATTTGCCAACTGGAGGAACTCAGTGATGTTTTTTGGTTTGTTGGCTACAACGTGCCACTTGAACTCTTTATGGGTGATGCCTTTGCGCATTGCGGTGAGACGTATTGTTAGGTCAAGGTCTGGTATCTGCAGGCATGTCTCGTTGAAGCATTTGATATAGCTGCGGATTGACTCTCCCTCCTTCTGCACCACGTTCAGAAGGCTCTCCTGTGACTCCGAGCACTTCTTATTAGTGATGAAGTGGGCCGTGAACATGTCTGCGAACTGCGCCAACTTCTGATGGAACCCGATGCTAGGTTTCTATACTAGGTCCGAGCTACTCCTTTGAACGTGGTGGAGAAAGCCACACACATACAAGCCTCATCGGCCCTGACGCGGAGCATTTGGGACTGGAATGTGTGCACATGATCATTGGGATCAAAGGACCCATTATACTTGTCTAGCAATGGGACCTTGAAATCTTTTGGCATTGGGACTGCTAGGAGCTCGGGTGTCAGGGGAGAAGGTCAGCTCAAAAGAGTAGGCGTTGTTCCTGTGGCCACCGAGCTCACCTCCTCTCTTTCCTGACCTTGGTCAACTGGATGGTTGGGCTTTGCTGCTAGATCATTTCTTGCTGATGAACAATGAGTCTTGCGACGTCGCCAATGCTGCTTTTTCGGTGGAGCGACATTTGTATTGCCGATCTCCGTGTTTTTAGGCGCTTCAATCTTACTTCGAATAGTAGGGCAAGCTGGTTCAAAGATTCTTCTTGCCGCCTCCTCTTTGTCATGCATTCGATGCTGGTTGTTGCGAGGAATTGAGGGGTCTCTCTTGGAGCCCGCACCTCTAACCCCGGATCGGTGCTCCACATGGGAAATTTGTCGGCTGTGCCTCTCGGTCTGGTTGGGTTCGGGTCTATTCCTCGGGCTTTCTCTTCGAGAAGCAGGGGGAGTACGTCGGTCACCTACAACACCCTGGGGCGGGGTTTGCCCCGAATGGGGGGCTAGTACCTGCGAAGTTCTCTCCCTGTGGGGCGGGGATTGGCGCTGGTTGCTCACCGGCTGGTTTGGTTGCAGTGGTGGGAACTGCTACTGATATTGTTGATAAAAATAATATTGCTGGAACTGATGAATCTGCTGCATTTGAATTTGCATCGTTCAGACACTCTAGATGAGGTCGCTAAACTGGGAGTGTCCAATCCCAGGGGAAATCACGGAAGGCTTCGAGAATGTGGCGCTCACCTGGGGGAGCGGGACACTCACGTGTTGGGTAGTGTGGGGTGCAGATAGTGATGGGACTCCGGATATGGTTAGAGGAATGGTGAACTGGTCGATTGTCATCGAGGGTCCTTGGGGAGCAACTATCTGCTGCTCTTGCCCCCCAGTGATGTTCATGTTACCCTTACCGTTGTGGCTAGAAGATGCCATTAAGGTTGAGATTGAGTTTGAGATTGTCAATCGTGTTCCCGCAGATGACACTAATTGATGATGCATGATCTGGAAGCTCCTAGCTGGAAGATGACTTGGACCTTAGTCGTGTAGCGAGTTGGACCGAACTACAAGACAAAAGATTAGAGCACCCGGGGCGGTTAACCCGACGAGGTTGTTTCAATGCTTAAGTCAGTATTGTGTCGTGATTGCGATCTAGAATGTGAGTGCTAGAGAGCTTGGATGCAAGTAATCACGCGTACCCGGACCGTGGAGGGGTTGATGCCTTTATATAGCTGAGTTATTGTAGGTTTCCCAGAATAGTTCCGAGATCTGCGGCCCGAATGGACGAGATCCGTTTCCGCTTTAGTTGGGGAGCAACGCATCATTCAATGAACCTCATTATCGCCGCCCGATTCGGACGAAGAGAAGATAAGGCTTGCCGTTATGCGGTATGATCCCGTAATATTCGAAGTCTGCTGGGAAGCTATTGGGATTTATTACGTGTCACTTTAGTTCCCGGGCCCCGAATTCGATTAGCCGCTGAGGTGACCTTATGCCGAAGTGACTTTATGCCAAAGTAACTTTATGCTGAGCTCCGCATACGGCTGATTAGGCTCCCTTTGCTGAGTTGTCATTCTACATGCAAATCACGTCCACATGACTTTTATTTACTAGGTCATGCCAAATTACTCCTCATCATATACCACTCAAGCCCTTTATAAGTGCAATAGTAACCCTAAATTAGGAAGTCAAAAAACTACTCTGCAGACCATCCATAATTGCAATGGTGAATTGGTGACCCCAAGACTGGGAAATCAAGAACCAGCCCACAACAAGACTCTTTATCATGATGATTAAGGCTATTTAAACAGTGTACAGTTTGACTTATGACCAACGAAAGAGAATTAAAAAGGCTAAGCAATAGAAGAATACCCTAAATTATAGCATGGTTAAAGCATTTTTAGTCAGCATGCACAATAAAATGATTCTTTATCATCGTTCCGACTATTCAGCAAATGCTCTTTGTTAGACAAATATAATTCATTTTCAGGTTATGAATTTTCTTAAAGTTTAAATGGAGACAAGATTTTGATAATCTATCGATCAATGCACAATGTCTTAGAGGTTCAATCCAGAAACCAAACCTGGATCACTGACCTAGGAAAGGCCCTCGTTACAGTAACAAATAAATAACCACCTGTAAGAGAATTCTATTTACATTGGCACACCAACTTCACCAACCAAAAGAAAAGGGGAGTGGTAAGGAGAGCAGTGCAAATTTCTAAAATCTATTAAAAACAGTCAAAAATATTAAGCATCACTTATTGGCATCCAATCCAATTACTATCAATCAAGCACCTCACACATAAGTGAAGTTTATCTTCATGTCTGACAATTCTCCAACTCACAAGTGCTCAGTGCTCACAGGCAGCTCCTTTCTAAAGAAAGTATAGTTTAAATCCTAAAGCCAGTTGAATCCATGTTCTACCAAAATAACAACTTAACATGCATTCAGAAGTGATCACTAAATTGAATTTCTAAACAGATACTTAGAATGCAAAGATAGACAAACCAAATACAGAAAGTGGAGAAGGAATCCAATACTTACTCTTTTCACCAAGTTTTACTTCAGTTCCTCCATATTCAGGTAAAAGCACAGTGTCTCCTTTTACACCAACAGGAATAAGTTGTCCATCTCTGTTACGATCTCCAGGACCCACAGCAACAACTTTACCTGAGTATAGCTAAATAAAAAGCAGAAAAGTTCAAATAAGCAAACTAAGGGTAAAAAAAGATCTATATCTTCCATTTACATGCCTGCAGAAAATGAGTGAATTATCTTATTCAAGAAATTGACCTTATATTGCAAAGCCAAAGCCAAGAGGTGAGACGAAAAAATCGGAATAGAGAGAAGAAATGCAGAGTCGAGAGGTGAGAGGATAAACGCAGAGCCGAGATCTGGGAAAAGAGAAGAAGAAGAGACTCTTATCTTGTGGGAGGTAATTTTGAGATTTTACTTTTTATTTGTTTATCCTCCACTCAGGAAATCAATTTACCCGAGTATCGCAAGGGTATCATTTACGAGGGGAATTGATACCCAGGAAAACAAAACTTAGCGTGAGTTCCACATGAATTTAAAATTCGAACACAGGTAAATTGGTCAATGGGATTGTTAGAGTAGGAGAGAGTTTTGGAAGAGATCATCATCTACTCTCCTTCCTTTAAACCCTAGATCAAGGCTGAAAGGGTAGCTATTTCTTTATTTTTCTGTTTGAGTTTTTTCCAGAAAAATACATAGTTTGCTCAAGTCATTAATAGTTGCATTCAAAGAAAGTCATTGGAGTGCACATTGATTCATATAAGCTTAACAGATCGAATTTTTGTTTTCGGCTGCACTATTTTCAGTTCTTGGACTCAATTTATACCTAAAATTTGGGTGTAAACCTCCACTTTAGGAGTTGGAATTGTGGTATTTGCATGAGGTAAGGTTTCAACGATGATCTGGACATCAAAATTGATTATCTAACCCTAGGAGAAAATTGTTTTTGCATGAGAATTTCAAATTTCCTATTCTTGGGCTGAATCAGTCCCTGTCAAAGACATTACTTTGATTCATCTGCTTCGAGTGAGACAAAGACCTCTAAGAAATGAAATCTCAATTGTAAAAGATAATTCTTATAATAATTTAATTAAGAAAAGAATTACAACTTAAATAGTCTCTTGAACAATAACCGACTTCTAAAAGACTTGGTCTTCCCCATGACCCATGTAGCCTGCTAAATGCAACAACTCTACGTAACTACTTAATTCAATTTCTTGACTTAAATATGGACTCTCTCTAATACCTAGATAGGTGGGCCCACAATTGGGCACGTGGCAAATGGCCTGTAGGAAAACCCATTCCACTAGTGCAAAACAATTCTTCATAGGTAAGAGTTATAAATCGCTAATGATCAAGTAGTTCACTTAGTCACCCTCATCTCTCCATTAGAGGAGGTGTGGATTCAAAGTGCCCATACCTCGGCTCAGGGAGGTAACAATGTCGTGGGCCAAAGAGTTTGTCTCACGATTTACATGGACAAATCGATAACAGTGTCGTGGGCCAAATATACTATTCTGATGTGGTATATTTGGAAGGTTACCTGTCAAACCTATTTTAATGGAAGCCATTCACTCATTTTGTTGTACTCATTCCCTATAATGCCCACCTTGGAAACATTGTAAATCTTTTTAAAGGTAGTTGAATCTTAACCCAATCAAGAAACATGGGCTCTTTGTCTCATCCATCTCTTAGGACTACCTTGATAGTTTGTCTAAGCCTCCTCCCGTTCACATCAAAATCAATACGATGGAGCATCGACTCCCTTACAATTGGTGTTATTGCTCGAGATGAAGCTTTGATAGTGTTATATTCATCTTCTGATGAAACTAAATGCAGAGCAATTTTAAAGGGTAATCGTCTAGCAAAATCCTTCTCCATGGATCCGATTATCATAGAGAGTAATGATGCAAAGGTTGCTATTCAGGTTCTCTTCAAATCTGGAACCTCTTCGGAGAACTTTGTTAATTGCCCTAGATTGCAAATCTTTATCAAGAAATTTCTCATCCTTCTATTGGCATCATACCCCTCGGTCCTGTAAGAGAGCAGCCCATGGTCTGGCCCATTTTACTCTAAGACAAAACCCATTTTACTTTAATGTTTCAAGTTGAAAGTTGAAGAATGCTTTTGCCTTATGGCTTAAAAAAAAAAAAAAAAGATTTACATGGACAAAACGAAAAAACATATTTGAAGTTAAAAGATTAATATCATTTCATATAATAGCCAATAGGGAAAATCTTGCCATCTATCTCCAAATCATTAATAAAGGAAATAGCCAGTAAGGAGTTTGATTCTATAATCACCCTTGAGCAATTACGCTTGTTAATCTCCTCACAAGCTAGTCAGGTTGCTAAGGCTTCAGCACAAAGAACATAATCACAGGACAACCTGTAGGTAGGGTGGTAAGGTGACAAAGGATGTGTGACATTTGCTAACCTTACTTGGTCGTTCTTCTTTTTGATTGGCATGATGTTTGCTAACCACTTGGGAGATGTGATGGCCTTCATGAAGCCCACTTTTAGGAGCCTCTCTAATTCTTCCTCAATTTTTAACGCTACCTCTTGATTGAAGACCCGTTGAGGCTGTTTGATTGGCTTGTGCTTGGGGTCAATGTACAACGAGTGCTGAACCAAGGCTAGATCTAATCCCATCATTTGATTGTATGATCAGGCAAAACTTTTTGGAACTTTGCTTTGTTTGAAGAAAAGAATGGGTGCACCGCCTAATGTGCCTTTTAATAGTTTGATCAGCTCTATCCTATCGTCACCCTGTAACTTGTTGAAAATGAATAGGGGATGCTTGTCTTTTGTTATGCAAATAGGTCAATTTCCTCTAGTGGTTCTTCCACCACATTGTTAAAGTCTTGCAAGTGTTTGGGTGGCAAATAGACTTTGTCGTAGTAAGACAACACCAAATTGATGTATAGAGACAATGTTGATATCGATATGTTTTTGTGAATTTACCCCATAAACTAGACATTTATGAGACTTGCATTAGTTTAGAATGTTCTCAGCCGTAAGATAGACTTGGGGAGTTTATCTTGCCAAGGCTGACACTGATGTGCTGCCAAAGAAGTTAGGGCAACTTGTCTCAACTGTTGGGGTTAGACCCAAAGCACATGCAATGTATGTTTAGTTGAAACACTAAACCCAGACCATTTTCCAATTATGCCTTGGACCTTGGAGATTGATGGGCAATTGGAAAGTTACACATAACCCGTAGACTTGATTATGATACTGCACTAGGTGTTGGATTGTGCTATCTTTGATATGCCAATCAATGAGATCCATTGAGGGTCAAAACCTGGGTATGTTGAGGCAGTCTGAGAATTCACTTAAGTGGGTGATCATAGTGATAGAATCGACCCATTTGTCGGACAAAGTAAACGATAGGGTTTACACTCTCTGATGTAAACCTAAACTAACAGTAGTGGATTTCAACTATGTTTGAGATTTGGTTTTGCATAATATATTTATATGATATATATATTATGTTTTATGAAAAATGTTTGCAAATGGTTTTAATTCTTGGGATCCTTCAGAGCAGAGAGTGTGACATTGCACCTTGCAGCTAGGGGAGAGGTTCTTTCTTGTTGGGCAGTGTTTGATCATTATGGGCTGGGATGTTAAGTGTAAGAGACCATTAAGGGCTGAATATCTGATGGTCTTTATCTTACTTAAGTCCATTATCCTTGGGTCTTCATAGGATGGCTAAATTCAAGGATCATTTAAGTGTAAATATTGGGCCCATTTTGAGACCCATAGTGATGTGCTCAGGGGTTCACTACTAAACACAGTGAATTCGGCCAGGCCTTTTTACAAAGGCTGGGCCGAACCCATGTTGGATTATGTGAGGTCATTGTGGGGTCCCACGCCATACAAATCAGGCCTAACTTGGCCAAGTAACAACCTTGGGTAATGAGCCTTATAGCTGATGGGCTTAAAGCCCATAATTAATGTGATTAATTAAGATGTCACATGTGACATGGGGTGAATCTGGGTTTGGAAATGGGTATGGAGCACCTATCCTCTTAAGAGGATAAGGCTTATCTTTTAATAGAGTCCAGATCCAAATTAGATTTTGATAATCTCCTAATTTGATTAGGAGAAGTGCTCCATAAAGAGAAAAAAGAAGAGGGCGAATTAGACTAGATCAACTCTCAATTCTGCTCTCTCTTCTTCTTTTGTCTTCCAAGAAACCTTGGTTCGACTTCAGCTTTGGGGATGATAAAGATTAGTTCTTTCTCTTTGATTTTTGCAAGAAAAATTCAGAGAAATTTCGTGCTCACCTCCCTAGTTCGATCCAAGCAATTGGATTGCAATTTTGCTGAAAACTGCGCTACTGAACCGACTTCAAGAGTACACTGCACCATCTTTAGTGGAGGCTGGTTTTAAGACTGGTTTGGGTGTGAACTTCCACCTTGGGATCTGCATTTGTAGTATCCATATCAGGTATACTTCTACCTCTTTGTTTGGATTCAAATCTTGCTTGGTTCAATGCATGACCGATCCTAGAAAAATGTAGTTTTTCGAAACATAGAGAATTTGATTCCCGGAAGGATTAGGAAATTTTTGAATATTTGCCTAGTCATCTAGCATAGTTCAACCATCCATATGGTGGATCCTAACCCTTCCTTCAATGGTATCAGAGCACTAGGTTCAGCCTTGGATTGAACCAAATCAGATTTGAACCAAAACCCAATTCGACAAGAACTAGTCTAGCCGATTTGAGCAGTTAGTAGAAAATTCTGAGAAATTGGTTCTCAGAATGGGCAAATGATCTAAAATTTTGGTAAATATATTCTGATATATTATATAATTGTTCTATTATGGATTCTTGAAATCTTGGGCTGAAAGTGTGATGGAGATCGAAATCTTGTAGGCAACAAGATTTGTGCACACCGAATTTATTGATTTGATTGTGTGGTTTGTAATTAATTATTTTCTTTTCTAGAAAGAAGGTATTAGTTTTCTTCTGATGTAAGCAATATAAATTAGGGTTTTTTCTATTTTTTACATTGAAAAAATCGTTGGAGCGTGTGGAGAAGATAGATCTTGCTGATGGAGATCGATTTGTAAATTGTAGTTTTCGTAGGGTTACAGTTTTGTCCGGATTGGATTTGGACCAACACATTATTATCCCTAGCTATTTATTTTCTATTTATTTACTGTTTTGATTATGAATCATAACTGAGAATTTTAGATCATTACATATGTGAATTGATGCATGTTTTGGACACCAAACCCTAGGCCAATTTGACCTAGTTTTGGTCCAATCTTGTTGGACCGAACATATGGTTCTTTGGGGTCTGATTACAGTCCCTTGGATCACAGTTTAAGTGACACAAAATTGGTTTTAGGCCAGAGGTTTGATGGCCCATTGCATGGACCAATTCGGCACTCACTTGAAAACCCATTTTATGTTAGATTAAAGCAAGACTAGCTCATTTCAGCATGAACTTCTATATGAGCCGAACTACTCTTTTGCATTTTATCCCATATACCAAGATAAATTTATTAGATAATTTGGTCCATTAATGGACTGATCATGTGTTAATCTAAATGGATATGGGTTTTACAAGTTTTAAATTGATTTGGATCAATTCTGTGTGTGTATGTGATGTGCTAAATGGATGTGATTCATTCATGGAACATAAGTGCTTGGCCCATGTATTGACTTATGTAACTCTCTACGGACATAATGGTTGAATGCACATCATTGCCATGATGCGCATGGATCATTGCATGATTTCATTTTTCAATGGACCCCCTAAGTTGCTTCCTCCCCAAGAGGAACCCCACGAGAACCCTAGCCCATTAAGGGTCCATTTGAATATGACTTTATGAAAGTCAGTGCAAGCCACTATGGTATGACCTAAATCAGACCTAGGGACTGTTATACACGTTCCCTCATGATTAATATAAGTGCAATGAGATAGGGAATATTATAGGATGATTTCTCTAAAGGCCTTCTGTCATTAGCAGGAAAACTGGCTGAATTGGTGGGTGGAGATGCACCATAAAATTGGCCTATCCATTTCATTTAAGACAGTTGGTGGGATTGCTTCAGGATATGATAGGGGCATCATAGACTAGTGGGAGGGGCCTATCCTAAAATGGAAGACTCTTCTACGGTACCTTGGGGCTCACGATATGACGGGTTTGTACTTACCAGATATAAAGATTTAACCTAAAATGACAATAAACCTTGTCTAATAGAGGCCAAAGGGAAAGCTCATTGGATAAGTGGATACATGATCCTTCACAGAAAGTGGTAGGGTTATAGAACTGAAACAATTGGCCCCGTGCACCTATGTGATTTCCAACATTTATAGGGACATGAACTATGTCATCGTCACTGAGATAGGAGGGAAATCTCAGAGATGAACAAATGGAGATGGAACATATATAAAAGTCCATTCTTTGAAAGATAATATGAAACAATATTAAGGTCATGGACTGATTAATCGTGCCTTTTATCAGAAATGGTACATGGACATTTCACTAAATTGTTAGACGACAACAATTTGAAAGGACCTAATTATGTAGATTGGTATCGTAACCTGAATCTAATGTTCTCGTTTGAGAAATTGGACAAGGTTACCAAGAACCAGCATCAGAACGTCCAGGTGACAAGGCTTTTGAAGCACGAAGGAGGGAATATCAGGAATGGAAAGAGAAAAATTCTCTTGCTCGGTGTTATGTCATAGCCTCTTTGCACAATTCTATCCAGAGATAATTTGACAAAATTGATATCTGCAAAGATATCCTGGATAGTCTGAAGACGATGTATGAGGAGCACAATCATTCTGCAAGACAAAAGGTCCTCAAATTGTTGATAACCATGAGAATGACCGAAAGCCAACCAGTTCATGGCCATGTCATGTGGATGATAAGTTATATAAATGAATTGGAGGCTCTTGGCTCTCAACTTGACGATGACACCAAGACTGATGTCGTCCTAAACTCTCTGCCCGCGTCCTTTAATCAATTTGTCATGAATTACAACATGGACAAGCTAAAAGTTAGCTTGTAGGAGCTCAATAATATGTTGCAAATAGCTAAGGAATTGATAAAGAAGGATAAGCCAGTAGCCATGCTTATTGAAGGTGGAAAATATAGAAAGAAAAAGTGAAAGGGTAAGAAGGGCCTTAGAAAAAGGGAGGCAAACCGAAAGAGCAAAAGAGAGCCAAGTCATCAGATGAATGCCACTTTTGCAAGAAGACTAGGCACTAGAGGAAGAATTATCCTCAGTATCTAGAATCCCGCAAGAACAAAGAAGGTAATTTCGAGTCTCTTGTCATAAAGACCAATATGTTGGTCACTTTGGTATCCTGGTGTATTGACTCTGGGGCTTTCACTCATGCATGTAACACATTGCCGGGGTTTAAGGAAGGCAGAAGGTTGAATGATGATGAGGTTGTGCTTTACTTGGAGACAACTGCAACTATTGCGGCTACTACTATAGGAACAATAGATTTGATTTTTAGAGAAGGAATTGTTACGTTGAGAGATTGTCTTTATGTACCATTACTTAGAAGAAATTTGATTTCAGTTTCTAAGTTATGTAAGGATGGTTATTCTGTTTTATTTAGTAATAAGATTACACTTAAATTGAATAACAAATTCCTTATTCATGGAGTACTTGAGAATGGTCTTTATGTCCTCTATCCTTCTCTAGAAACAAATATAACCGAAACTATGTTGAAGCACATCCCCAAGAAAAGAATACGTGATACAGTTAATCCCACATGCTTATGAAATTACCGCTTGGCCATATAAATATAGAACGTATCACAAGATTGGTAAATAATGGTCCTCTAGATTCTCACTATGGCATTTACCAACTTGTGAGCCTTGCCTCCAAGACAAGATTGCAAAAAGGCAATTTACTGGTAAGCTTGAAAGATCTACAGGCACACTTGACTTGATACATATAGATTTATGTTGTCACATGAATGTTAGGACATGGAACCAACACTGTTATTTCATAACTTTCACCGAAGATTATTCTCGGTATGGTTACGTGTACCTAATGAGACATAAGTTTGAATCCTTTGAAGAGGTGAATATCTCTCTGATGAATTCAGGGACTAGTTAAATGACAATAGGATTATATCATAGTTGTCTCCTCTCCTACACCATAATTAAATAGTGTGTCAAAGAGAAGAAGTCAGACACTATTAGATATGGTTCGGTCATTCCTTGTCCATTCAAAGTTACTCATATCCTTTTGGGGGCATGCATTGGATACTGTAATATACATGTTGAACCGAGTTCCAACCAAATCGGTTCCTAAGACTCCTTATGAGCTTTAGACCAGAAAGAAACCAAGTGTAAGACACTTGAAGATATGGGGTTGTCCTGCACACATCAAAAGGACAAGTGCAGACAAATTGGAATCCAAAACTAGTCGTTGTCTATTATTAGGCTACCCCAAAGGCTCTGTAGGGTATCTTTTCTATAACCCATGAGAACAAAAATTGTTTGTTATTATAAATGCCTACTTCTTGTAGGAGGACTAAATTCTAAACAATCACCATCAGGAAGTTGTTCTTGATGAAGAGAGCTTAGGAGTAGTAGGGGATGACCTACATATTCCAGATAATAATACCTAGCTTAGAAGATCTACCCGAGTTTCTAGACCTCTAGTTCGTTATGGCTATGATCAAGAATGTTACTTGATGGAAGCCACAAGCAGTGAGGAAGATCCCATAACTTATACAAAAAATATGTTGGACATAGACTCCTTAAAATGGGTAGATGCCATGATAGTTGAGATGGACTTGATGAAAACCAATGGAGTCTGGACTCTCATAGACCCACCCCTGGGGTGAAAGCAATCGGTTACAAGTGGATCTACAAGAGGAAGAAGGGCCTGATGGAAAAATTGAACATCTCATTTGACTCAACAGTCAAACAATTTGATTTGGAGTAGAATTCGGATGAACCCTGTGTTTACAAAAAGACAGTGAGAGAAAATGTTACTTTTATGACTTTGTATATAGATGCCATTCTACACATTGGGAATGATGTAGGAATGTTGACTACAGTGAAGGTATGACTTTCATAGAAATTCTTCATGAATTTGTTAGACAGTTTTGTATGCCCTTAGCTCCAATCAGTTTTGATATACTTTTGATATTTAATGTAAATAAATAAAGTACATGTTTGATTCATGTTGTGTGGTATACTTTTGTGTAAGACCCTAAAACTGGACACTTAATGAGACTTGTGTTAGTTTTAAACGTTCACAGCCGTTGGATAAGTCTGGGGAGATTTATCCTATCAAGGCTGACACTGGTGTGCTGCCAACTCTTGGGTGGCTTGTCTCAGCTGCTAGGGTGAGACCCAAAGCACACGTAGTGTAGGATTACTTGAACCCTTGAACCGGACCAGATTTCTAGTATTGCCCTGGACCTTGGAGATTGATGGGCAAAACTGGAAAGTTACACCTGACCCCTAGACCCGATATGTTGTAGAGGGCTGAAGAACTCAGTGAACAAGCTAAATATTAGCCTTTAGGAACTCAATGATATGTTGTAGAGGGCTGAAGAACTGATAATGAAGGACAAGCCGATAGCCATGCTTGTTGAAGGTGATACTTTGGTCAAGAAAAAAATGAGGGCAAAGAAGAAGGCTCAGAAAAAGGTTAGCAAACCTAAAAGGCAGAAGAAGGACAAGACATCGGATGCCTACCACTTCTACAAACAGACCGATCATTGGAAGAGGAATTGTCCTCAGTACTTGGAGGCCAAGAAACAAGGTAGTTTTGAATCTTTTGTCATAGAGACCAATTTCTTGGTCACATCTGCTTCTTGGTGTATTGACTCAGGGCTTCTACTCTTGCATGTAGCACATTGCAGGGGTTCAGGACAAGCAGGAGGCTGAGTGACGGAGAAGTGACTCTTTACTTGGGGACTTTTGCAACAGTTGCAGCTACAACTATAAGAACGATAGATTTACATTTCAGAGAAGAAATTGCAACTCTTAAAGATTGTCTTTATGTGCCAAATTTGATTTCTGTTTCAAAGTTGTGCATGGATGCTTATTCCATTTTGTTTAGTAATGTGATTACTATTAAACAGAATAACAAATTCATCACTTACGGAGAACTTGATAATGGTCTCTATGTTCTCCATCATTCTCTGGAAACAAACTTAACCAAAACTACATCGGAGGTAATCCCCAAGAAAAGAACTCGTGATATAGTTAATACCACGTGCCTGTGGCATTACCGACTTAGCCACATTAATGTAGATCGTATCACAAGGTTGGTAAAGGATGGTCCTTTAGGATAAGATGACGAAACGGCCATTTACAAGTAAGCCTGAAAGATCTCCAAGCAGCTTGACCTAATACATATTGATGTATGTGGTCCCATGAATGTTAGGACATGTAACCAATACGCTTACTTTATAACATTTACCGATGATCATTCACAGTATAGTTACGTGTACCTATAGAGACATAAGTCTGAATCCTTTGAAAAGTTCAAAGAGTTCAGGCAAGAGGTCGAGAAACAGTTGGGGAGACACATTAGGGCCCTTCGATCAGATCGAGGAGGCAAATATCTCTCCGACGAATTCATAGACTACTTAAAGGAAAACAGGATTGTATTACAACTAGTTCCTTCTACTACAACACAATTAAACAGTGTGTTAGAGAGGAGGAACTGGACTTTATTGGATATGGTCCTTTTGGGGGTACGCATTAGAGACTGCGATATACGTGTTGAACCAGGTTCCAACCAAATCCATTCCTAAGATTCCATATGAGCTTTGGACTAGTAAGAAACCAAGTGTGAGACACATGAAGATTTGGGATTGTCTAGCACATGTTAAAAAGACTAGTGCAGACAAATTGAAATCCAAGACTAGTCATTGCCTATTTGTAGGCTGCCCCAAAATCTCTATAGGATATTTATTCTATGACCCAAGAGAGCAAGAAGTGTTTTGTAGTCGAAATGCCCATTACTTGAAAGAAGATTACATCCTGAACAATCATCATTAGGAAGTTGTTCTTGATGAGGAGAGCTCAGGGGTAGTGGGAGATGTCCCACAAGCTCCAAATAATAACCAACTTAGAAGATCTACCTGGGTATCTAGGCCTCTAGTTCGTTATGGCTATGATCAAGAAAGTTACTTGATGAATGCCATGAATAGTGAGGAAGATCCCGTGACTTATACAGAAGCTATGTTGGACATAAATTCCTTGAAGTTGGTAGATGCCATGAAAGCTAAGATGAACTCAATGAAAACCAATGGAGTTTGGACTCTCATAGATTCACCCCTAGGGTGAAACCAATTGGTTGCAAATGGACTTACAAGAGGAAGAAGGGCCCCGATGGGAAAGTTGAGACCTACAAGGCTCGTCTTGTAGCGAATAAGTACACTCAGAAAGAGGTAATCGACTATGATGAAACCTTTTTGTCAGTGGCCATTCTTAAATCCATTAGGATCCTATTAGCTATAGCAGAACACCATGATTACGAGATTTAACAAATGGATGTCAAAACCGCATTCCTAAATGGAGATCTTACTGAATATATCTACATGCAGCAACTACAAGGATTCATTGCTGCAGGTCAAGAGCACATGATGTGTAAACTTAATCGATCCATATGTGGACTTAAGCAATCTTCTAGGAGCTAGAACATCTGGTTTGACTCTACTGTCAAATAGTTTGATTTTGAGAAGAATTCGGATGAGCCCTGTGTTTTTACAAGAAGACAGTGGGAGATAAGGTTACGTTCTTGGTTTTGTATGTAGATGACATCCTACTCATTGGGAATGCTATTGGGATGTTAACTATGATGAAAGTGTGGCTTTCACAACAATTTTCCATGAAAGATCTTGGAGAAGCCTCCTACATCT
Organism: Nelumbo nucifera; assembly: GCF_055504915.1. Taxonomy (NCBI): domain Eukaryota; kingdom Viridiplantae; phylum Streptophyta; class Magnoliopsida; order Proteales; family Nelumbonaceae; genus Nelumbo; species Nelumbo nucifera. Next base: position 43,343,602 of record NC_142654.1, read on the forward strand.
TCGGTCTTCGACTTTATAGAGATAGATCGAAGAGGATAATAGGATTATCCCAAGACTCCTGAGGGTATGTCTCTAAAGACTCTCAAGGAGATTGAGGGCATGAGAGAGGTTCCCTATGCCTCAACCGTAGGGAGCATCATGTATACCTTGTAGTACACTCGACCAGACATTGGTCAAGCCGTGAGTGTGGTAATTTGATACCAATCTAACCCATGACATGAGCACTGGACAACTATGAAGAACATACTGAAATACCTTTGAAAGACAAAAGAGTTTTGTCTGGTATTCGATAGTAGTTCACTACAGATCCTAGGGTATACCGATGCCGATTTCTAGTCTGACCCAGATGATAGAAAGTCTACATCTGGTTACATCTTTACGATGGGCTCCTATACAGTTAGCTGGAAAAGGAGCAAACAAGGGTTCATCACAGATTCCACAACCGAGGCCGAGTACATTACTGCAAGTGAAGCTACCAAGGAAGCCGTTTGGATGAAGAAGTTCATTCAAGATGTAGGAGTTGTCCCATCAAGCACATCACCCATTCCACTATTGTGTGACAACACTAGAGCCATTCCTCAGGCTAAGGAGCCTAGAGCTCACTCAAAGTCGAAGCACATCGAGAGGAAGTACCACGTACTACAGGAGATAGTTGGTAAAGGGGACATCCAGATTCAGAAGGTAGCATCAGCAAAAAATGTGGCAAACCCATTGACTAAGCCACTGACACAAAAGGTGTTTGAGAAACACGTAGAAAGTCTGGGACTCCGGTTTGTACCCGTCCATTTGGACCTAAGTGCAAGTGGGAGCTGTTAGATAGTGTATGCCCTTAGCTTTAATCAGATTGTTGTACATTATTGACATTTATTGTAAGTGAATAAAGTACATAGTTGGTTCATGTTATTATGGTATGTTTTTGTTTAATACCCTTAAATTGGACACTAATGAGACTTGTGTTAGTTTAGAATCTTCACAGCCGTTGGATAGACCTGGAGAGGTTTATCCTGCCAAGGCTGATACTGATGTGCTACCAAGTGGGTTGGGGTGGCTTTTCTCAGCCACCAGGGTGAGACCTGAGGCACATACGATGTGGGTTTTCTTGAAACCCTGAACTGGACCAAATTCTAATATTGCCCTAGACCTTAGAGATAGATGGGCAAAACTGGAATGTTACACTTGACCCCTAGACTGGATTATGATACTGCATTAGATGTCGGATTAGGCTACCTTTGATATGCCAATCAGTGAGATCCTTAGCAGGGGTCAAAACCTGGGTATGTTGGGACAGTTTGAGAATTCACCTGAGTGGGTGATCATAGTGATAGGATCGGCCCCCTTTGTTGAACAAAGTGAATGATTGGGGAATGCACTCTCTCTTATGGAAACCTAAACTGCCGACAAATGATTTCAAATTTGTTGAGATTTGTTTTTGCAAAATATATTGATATAGAGATATACATATATATTATGGTTTCACAAAATGTTTGCAAAAGCTTTTAATTCCCGAGATCTATGTGAGTAGAGAGTGCAATACTGTACCTTACAACTGAGGGAGAGGTCCTCTCTTGTCGGGTAGTATTTGATCATTATGGGCTAAGAGGTTAAGTGTAAAACCATTTAGGGATAATAAACCTGATGGGCTAATCTCATGTAAGTCCATAGTCCTTTGGCCTTCATAAGGTGGCTGGACCCATGGACCGTTTAGTGTAAATGTTGGGCCTTCTAAGAGCCCATCTTGATGGACTCAGGGGTTCACTATCCTTAGCAATGAATTCAGCTAGGCCTTGTAACAAAGGCTGGACTAAACACATAAGGCTTTTGTGGAGATCAATGCTAGGGTCCCACACCATACAAAGAGAACCAAACTAGCCAACATTTAAAGGGAATGTGAGTTGTGTGACTAAATGGGCCTAAAGCCCATTTCGAACTGGGCTTAAGTGATTTAATTAAATGGGTGAATTTTGGTTTGTAATCTGATTAGGATTAGCTAAAAGATAAGATAATTCTTATCCATTTAAGAGTCTAGATCCAAATAAAGATTTGGATCAAAGAACTCTTTCCTAATTGGATTAGGAAGCTGATCCAAAGAATGTTATAAATAAAAGGGTGAATTCTTCTTAAAGGAGCAATTCTTTCTACAATCTTTTTCTCCCTCTGCTCCTGCTGCCCTACCCAGTTCGATCTCCACCTCCCGGAGTGATCAAGAACAGTTCTTGATATTGTTTCTTGGTAGAAGAAATAATTTGAAGTCGTGCTCACATACTCCCTACTCAATTCTTGGTGAAGAATCTATGTTCTTGGTGAAGAACCCCTTTGCTGATCCTGCTTCAACATAAGATGTGTCATCTTCAGTGGAGGGTTTTGGTGACCTCTTTGGGTGTGAACACCTTCATTGGGAGGAGCTTTTGTGTGGATTCTGTATTAGGTATTCCTCTCCCTAATCTTGGTTCATATTTGGTTTGGTTTGTTTCAAGAACAAATCTTGAAAAATGTAGTTTTTCTAAATTAGGGAATAGGATTCCTAGAGAGGAGAAAGAAATTTTTGAAATTTTGCCTAGCCACCTTGCATGGTTCGACCATCCATATGATGGATGTCCCTTCCCTTCAATTTGTACATGAATTGATGACACGCTTGGCACTTGTTGGATATGACTATCTTGATATGTCATGTTGAGGAGTTGCACTAAGAGTTGATAGGCTAACTTGTCTTGTTGAGGATCTCACAATGTTGATCTGTCATTCTAATCAAATGTCTTGGCATGATGCGGATCATTGTGCCTTTTTATGCTAGTGACTTGTCATGTTGTGGTCTAGATTAATGATTAATGATATAGCGAGTGTTGATCAGATGATGAATGTGCTATGGTGATCAATGATGATGCACCTTTGTTCTTGTCACGATTCTAATGCTTGACCAACTTTCCATGGTAGAGAGTCATAGACTTCAACATTTCTTGGGTCTATTTGATCTTGAGTATGCAGTTTAGCTTTGCATGTCAATAAGTAAAATCTTTCTCAATGTGCTTCAATGCAAATGAATTCCTTTGCTGAAACCTTGCTTCTAGAGACAATGAAATCCCAACTTCTTTTTTGGAAATAGATGAATGAAAACTATTTTGGATTTTTGAAGTTTTTTAATGTTTTTGGTTTTTGAGATTTTTTTTTATTTTTTTTGGATTTTGAAAATTTTTGATTTTTTTTGTATTATGAAACTTTTTGATTTTTTTTTTGGTTTTTAAGAAAATATTTGATTTTTTTATTTTCTTTTTGAAAAATGATGCTAAAAAAAGCTATCACCTTTTGAAATATGGTAATCACCTGGATCAAAGATTAAGATAAAGAACCTCAAAGAGGGATGCTTGAGGAAATTCGTGCACTTTAAATCCATAAATGAGTCTCTAAGATTGAAGATGATTGTACTTGGAGGAATAGTTGACTCATTATATCTAATGGGGGATCCTAATTGAATTAAGTGCATAGGGGATAGGGAAAAGCAGCGAAGAAATGCAAGAACAATTTGAATATGAAAGTTGTTGACTAGGCTACATAAAGGGATGAAAGTAAAGATGAGAAACAACCACCAGAAAAAGGGGATCATGCAAGACTTTGTATTTTGCTTGATTGAGAGCGTTGATGTATTAGGTGATGCTAACCTAGTTGGACCATGGTGTTTTCTTTGACTGGTAGTGTTTTCATCCTGCAAAACGTTTGAAGGCTCTAGATATGGACCTAAGTTAGTAATGGGTCCTTGGTCAGACCACTTCATGCTTAAACAAAGGGAGTTTTGCTTAAAGTTCTGATGTACCTGGAAGCTGCGTGGTCCTAGATTTAGGCCTATGCTTGAGATGGGCTGAAGGTTAGCCCATGGTGGGTCAAGCAGTTCTGAAAAATTGTGAGGCCCTTTGATTGAGCCAAGGACAAATGTGGGCTTAAGTCCAGCCCATGGTGGATCCAGCAAATCAAATTGTTGTAATAAATTGTGAGTTCCTATACTAGGGCCAGTGACAAATGTGAGCTCAGGACTAGCCCATGGTGGATTGGGTGAACCAAGTGATTGTGAAAAATTATGAGGCCCTTGGCTCAAGCCAAAGTCAAATGTAGGCTTAAGACTAGTCCATGGTGCATTAATGGTCAGATTACCTAGAGTTGGGTCAGGAAGCAGGCAACCTTGCTCAGGTAGTTGTGGGGAGTCTTGAGGCCTCAAACTTGGGCCTTGATCAAAGATGGACTTGGGTGTCATCCATGGTGGGTCGGAAGGTTTGAGAGGCATCCTTGTTGGTGATCCAAGAGTTCTACCTTGATGTATGGGTTAATGACAAGATCTAAATTAGTCCATCCTAGGAGAAGCTTGATTTGCTTAATTTCTTGTAGGAGATCTAGGATCATTTATTCTGCATTTGAGTCATAGATGGGCTCAAGATTAGGCTGATCCAGGTCATGGTTAGCCCATTCAGCATGATGGGTTTAGTGTTGCATCTCTAGACTCAAGTTGTTAGTTACCTCTAAGTGAGGCCGACCAGGCCGTGGTTAACCTATTCTTGGTGTTGCTTGCCTTCTAATTCTGTGCCAATGGTGGAGTCTTGGTCAACCCAATTTTGGCTTCTCTTGCCTTGCCTTTTGCCCTACCAATCTTTTATTTCTATGATGAGGCTAGGCTCCGGATTGTTCTGTTGAGGCTCTTGATTTACTTGCCCTGTGTCATGCCAATCTTCTATGTCTGTGTTTGAGATGGGCTCTAGGTTAGCTTGCTTCAATTCTAGCTTTTCTTGCCATGTACCATGCCAGTCTTCTAATAAAGTGATGGAGTCCTGATCGACCTGATTTGAGTTTTGCTCCAATTTCCACGTACCATGCCATATGTCTATGTCTTGCTTCATACCATGTTGATCTCCTATACCATATTCAGAGGTGGCCTGCTGAGATTCTAGGGCAGAACTTTGCCCCTAGTCTAGACCTATACTAAGATTTTCTTGCCTTTGGTTTATGGAAATCACTTGAATTGAGGCAATAAAACCTTGTTCTAAGTCTAGTTGGTCAGGTTGCACATTATGCTCTTCCTTTTGAATTTGTTCGTTGATGTTTATCTGCTTTATGGTCTTGATGAATTGAGTTGGATTGAATGGTTGATCTTCTTTAGTTTTTTGTTGCATCACAATGACAATGTGTGTTGCCATTTTGGGGGGTTCTTCTCCTGACATTTGAATTGGCTTGATGAGTTGGGTTGGATCAAAAGCCTTGTTTTCTTTAGCCTTTGATACAACTTCCACTGATTGATGGGCTTGATGTACTTGGTGGGATCAAATTGTTGGCTCTTTTGTTGCATGGTGCTGACCTGATGACTTGGTAGGTCTTGTTGCTTCTTTTCTAGGCCTTGAGGATTGACTTGATGCTCGTCTTCTAGGGCTTGGGTTAACATATCCTCACAAATTGCTTGCTGAGGTTTACTATTTGGAGGTGATGCACTATAGATCGCTACTTGAGTTCGAGGCTCACTCCCTAGATGGTCCATCTCAATTTCTAACGACTCAACATTTATGATGTGCTCATTGTCAGATGAGATGTCAATTGCTAGTGATACATCGATGGTGAATGCATTGCTGACTATTAGAGAGCCTTCCACTTGGGAACTTGCACAAACGAGGGCTTGAAAAGTAGGATGATAAGTCAGAGTCAACCTGCCAGCATATTCTTTATTCAAGTTCTTTAAGACCATTGAAATTTGGTCCTCCTCACTAGGCCTCTTAAGTACTTGGGGTGCCTGGGCCCTCCACCTAGATATGAAGTCTAATGATTCTTTTGGTCCTTGCTTGACCAATTCTAGTTTACGCCTTGACAATAGGATGTCTATGTTATATGAGTAGTGATTCATAAATGCATCAACTAGACTTGGCCAAGTCTTCACTAGGCTAGGATTGGTGTTCATTAACTAAGTTGTAGCAGGTCCAATTAGGCTCCTTAAGAATGATTGGGCTAGAAGCTCATCAGTTAAGCCCATGGGCCTTAGTATTTGTTGATACATTCTGATGTGGGCCCTTGGGCATCCTGTCCAATCAAATTTGTCCATGTTAGGCCACTTAAATCCCGGAGGTAGCCTAAGTGCAGTAGTTAAGTCAACGTCTGCTAAGTCCAGGTTGTTGCCTTGCAACTTACTTAGCCTTTGCTCTGTGTGGTCTAACCGTTGGTCCAACCCTGGGTCAATCGGGGTCACTGGCAAGAATGTTGCCCCTTGCATGGAATTTTGGGTCAGTGGATGTATTGGAACAGAGGACCAGGGTGTTTAGATCTGGATTGGTTGGGCTATTGTTGCCCCTTGTGTTGGGACTTGGGATTGATTGAACTGGGCTTGGCTTTAGTGGACTGCATTGGCGAGGGATGAGTTGGACAAGAATACCCTTGGATGGGTTTCATTGGAATTGTGGCCCATGATGACTGGGCTTGCTTTGGATGGCCTTGAATGGGCTGAATTGGCATTGATGGGGCTTATGAAAGTTAAGATTGATTGTATTGCCCCTAGTTGGGCTGAGTTAGGGCCCATGATGGTTGAACATATGTATTTTGCCCCTGGTTGGGCTGAACTGGCATATATGTGGCCCATAATGGTTGGGTATGATTGTATTGCCCTTGGTTGAACTGGATTGGCATAGATGTGGCCCATGATAGTTGGGCTTGAATGATTTGACTTTGGTTTGGCTGAACTGGCATGGATGAGGTTTATGATGGTTGGGATTGAGTGATTTTCCCTTGGTTGGGCTGAATTTGAAAGCATGGGGACCATGAAACTTGGGCTTGGTTGTATAGCCCTTGGTTGGGTTGGACTGGCATAAATGTGGCCCATGATGGTTGGGCTTGAATGCTTTGCCCCTGGTTGGGCTAGGCTTGATCATTGGGTCAGAGTTGTTTGACTTCATTCTTGAACATATCTATTTGAGTTTGGAATTTTTCCATATGGTTCCGACACATCTTTTCAATAACCCTTAGGTATTGTGAGAAGTTCATACTTGGGTTAGGTTGACATTAGGTTGTAACCATGGTTTTGGGTTGTGCAGGTTTTTATTTGAAAGAAAATGAAGAATTGTACCTGAGTGGGCCCGCAATTGCTCCTTGCCTGCTTGCTTAAGAAAAAACAAGAACAAGAGTACAAATGCAACAAAAAGATAGATGCAAGACAACAAGAATGCTAAGTGCAAGTAAAAGACAAATGCAAATAAGTGCCAATGAAGTAAAATGCCTAGTTGGGACTTCTAAGGGTAGTTGCTAGGGCTCTACATGCAATGGATTGGGTTTGTTTCTATAGGCTCCTAACGGATGTAGGGGAACCTCAGTCGGGTCAGGCTACCCATATACCTCAAGATAAGTCTTGGGTACGTTGTTGAGGCTTCACCTCATTTATCTAGAGCCACCAACCTTATTCAAGCGGTGGTAGGATATACTGGAGGTAAGAGAGAGGGGTCCTACTCTTTCTTGGACAGTTATCCCTAAGAAATCATACCAAGGGCTGCCTATAGTCGAGTCAAAAGGACAAAATGCAATGCAATGATAGAGTGCAAAGTGTATATATTAATTGTAGATAATTCCCTTTAATTTTGATAGAAATTGTGCTTAATTTATAAATTTTATTTAAATTTCATATTCAATGAAGCCAAATTAATGTTGCAGGTAAGATGGGCTTGGAATTAAAGAATTAAATATCAATTGTTAGAACTTGTTAACCTTGGTTAATTTGGATTTTACTCTTTATTTAATTTGTTCAAATTCTTGCTTTGTTCAGATTAATTAGTGTATGACACGCACTAGGGATGAAGAACTAGCAGAATTTGACCCTAAAATAGAGAAAACCCTCCGCATATTGCAAAGAGCCAACAAAAGTAAAGAGAAAGAGGAGGTTGAAGAAGGCGTCTTAGCAGAAGAAGTTGAGGAAGAGATGGCAGACGAAGCAAATCGAACTCTTTTGGACTATGCTTTTCCAACAATTGATGGGGCTACTTCTAGCATTAGCAAGCCAACGATTCAAGCCAATAATTTTGAGATTAAGCCTGCAATCATCCAAATGATCCAAACAAGCATTCAGTTTAGTGGGTTGCCGAGTGATGATCCTAATGCACACATTGTTAACTTCCTAGAAATATGCGACACATTCAAGCATAATGGAGTTAGCGATGATGCTATTAGGCTTCGACTTTTTCCATTTTCATTACGTGATAGAACTAAAGATTGGCTTAACTCACTCCCTGCAGGAAGTATCACTACTTGGAATGACTTGACTAAAAAAATTTTGGCTAAGTATTTTCCTCCCTCTAAAACAACAAAATTGATCAATGATATCACTACTTTTGTTCAACTAGAGAGGGAATCTTTGTATGAGGCGTGAGAACGATTTAAAGAGATGCTTAGGAAGTGTCCTCACCATGGAATACCAGTTTGGCGCTAAATTCAAACTTTTTATAATGGTATTACTCCATCTAATCGCTCCATTATTGATGCAGTTGCAAGTGGCACAATCATGAGGAAAACTTCAGAGGAAGCCTATGATCTAGTGGAAGAAATGGTATCAAATAGCTACCAATGGAATAATGACCGAGCTGATTGAAGGGGAGTGCATCATATAGATTCTTTTATAGCTTTATCTGCTCAGCTTGCTCGTTTGAATAAAAAATTAAACAATCTCAGTCTTGTAGCAATAAATGTGTCATCTTGTAATCCATGTGACCTTTGTGGCCAATTGGGACATATAAACTCTGATTGTCAGGTAGGTAATCCTTTTGCTTCACATGAAAGTGCTAATTTTGTTTCTCATGGTGGCAGGTCAAATTTCAACCCTTATTCGAATACATAAAACCTAGGGTGGAGGAGTCATCTGGATTTTTCATGGAATAACAACAAAAAGCACCCATGGGATTTCAACAACAGCCCCCCCACTCACAAGAAAAGAAGGGAAATTTAGAGGACATGATTTCTAAGTTCATCAATAGTGCTAAAGCAAAGCTTCAAGATCACGAAAAGATATTCTTAAATCAAGAGGCATCTATTAAGAACTTAGAAGTTCAAGTGGGGCAGATTGTGAACATGTTGTCAGAAAGAAGAGAGGGACAATTGCCTAGCAATACAAAGAAGAACCCAAAGGATCTAGTGAATGCCATTACCTTGAAAAGTGGAAAGACTATTGGCGAGATTAATGATGATGATCAAAAATTGAGGTAGATGACTCACAAATGGAGATCAAAGGGAGTACACCTAAACTAAATTTAGACGCTATTAAACTTCCTCTCCCTTACCCTAAAAGAGTTTTGAAAGCTAACTTGGATAAACAATTTGAAAAATTTTTAGAGGTGTTTAGAAAAATACATATTAACATTCCTCTTCTTGATGTGTTGTCACAGATGCTAAAATATGCCAAATTCTTGAAAGAGGTGATTTCAAATAAAAGGAAATGGGAGGAGTACGAAATGGTGAAACTTAATGAAGAGTGCTCAGCAATTCTTCAAAATAAATTGCCCCCAAAGCTCAAGGACCTAAAAAGTTTTTCTATTCCTTGCACCATAGGAGATACTGAGTTTGAAAAAGCTTTATGTGATCTAGGTGCTATTATAAATTTAATTCTATATTCTATTTTTAAAAAACTTGGATTGCATGAATTAACACCTATTACTATTACCTTGCAATTAGCTGATAGAAGTATTAAATATCCTAGGGGAATAGTAGAAGATGTTTTAGTCAAAATGGGCAATTTTATTATACTTGTTGACTTCATTGTGTTGGATATGGAGGAAGATAGGACACTGCCTTTGATTTTAGGGAGACTGTTTCTTGTTACTGGTAATGCTTTAATTGATGTACAAAAAGGTCTACTTACTCTTAGAATCAATGGTGAAGAAGTAGTGTTTAATGTATTTAAAACCATGAAATATCCTAATACAATTGAACAAGAAATATATGCAATTGATTGCATTGATGTTTGGGCAGTTGAAGTCAATGCATCTAAATTAGATGATCCTTTAGAAAGTTGCATTCTTAATTCTTGTGAAAATGTGCAAGTCTTGGATGAAGAAATTAAGGAGGTTTTGATCTATTTGGAGGCTGGTCAAGAAGGGTTCAAGCCATGACAAGGAAAATTTTTACCATTGGATGGACCGACCTCTACTAAGCAATTGCGACCTTCCATTGAAACACCTCGCTTTGGAACTTAAACCTTTACCTTCTCATTTGAAATATATATTCTTGGGAGAAAGTTCCACTTTACCTGTGATTATTTCTTCTAATTTGACAGGTCTCCGAGAGAAAAAAGTTGGTAAGGGTGCTCAAGCAACATATATTGGCTATTGGATGGAGCATCACCGATATAAAAGGGATTAACCCTTTGGTGTGCACGCACAAAATCTTGATGGAAGAAGGATGCAAACCCAAGGCACAACCACAAAGAAGGTTAAATCCTAAAATGCAACAGGTAGTGAAGACAAAAATTATTAAATGGCTCGAAGCAGGTATTATCTATCCTATCTTTGATTCATCATGGATAAGTCCTGTTCAAGTTGTACCAAAAAAGGGTGGGACCATTGTAATTTTAAATGAAAATAATGAATTGACCCACAAGAACAATAACTGGCTGGAGGGTATGCTTAGACTATAAAAAATTGAATGAGGCTACTAGGAAAGATCACTTTCCTTTGCCATTTATGGATAAAATGATAAACTTTCAGGGCATGAATATTACTGTTTCTTAGATGGTTACTTCGGTTATCTTCAAGTACCCATTGCACTTGAAGATCAAGATAAGACTACTTTCACTCGCCCATATGGAACATTTGCATTTAGGAGAATGTCATTTGGATTGTGTAATGCACCAGCTACTTTCCAGCGTTGCATGATGTCTTTGTTTGGTGGTTTCATTGATGATTTCATGGAAGTGTTTATTGATGATTTCTCCGTTCATGGATCATCATTCGATGTGTGCTTACATAATTTAGAACAGGTACTTCAAAGATGTAAGGAATCTAATCTTGTTTTGAATTGGGAAAAATGTCATTTCATGGTTAAGGAAGGAATAGTTCTAGGGCATAATGCGTCATCCAAGGGCATTGAAGTAGATAAAGCTAAAGTAGAACTAATTGAAAAACTTCCTCCACCTCAATCTTTAAAGGAAGTTAGGGGTTTTCTTAGGCATGTAGGTTTTTATAGAAGATTCATTAAGGATTTTTCTAAAATAGCTAAACCCTTGACAAATCTTCTAATTAAGGATGTACCTTTTGAATTTGATGATAATTGTTTGCATGCATTCAACACTCTCAAGGAAAAATTGATTCAAGCCCCCATTGTATCAGCCCTTGTATGGGAACTACCCTTTGAAATCATGTGTGATGCAAGTACTTTAGGTGCAGTTTTGGGGCAAAGAATAGATAAGAAATTTCATACCATTTATTATGCAAGTAGGACCATGAATGAAGCACAAAGAAATTATTCCACTACTGAAAAGGAATTACTTGCAATAATATTTGCTATTGAAAAGTTTAGATTTTATTTGCTCTTGTCTAAAGTCGTAGTGTTCACTGATCATGTTGGTTTGAGATATTTACTTGCTAAAAAAGATGCAAAGCCTAGGCTGCTGCGATGGATTCTACTATTACAAGAATTTGATCTAGAAATTAAGGATAAGAAGGGTAGTGAAAATACAGTAGCTGATCATTTATCAAGGCTTGATGAAAATTATGTTGAAAACATTAATGATTTGCCATTGCATGATGAATTTCCAAATGAGCAATTGTATGCGATTAACATAAAAAATGAACCTTGGTTTGCTGATTTTGCTAATTTTCTGGCAGGAAAGGTGGTGTCACTTCACTTGACATATCAACAGAAAAAGAAAATTTTCTTTGATGTGAAGTATTACTTGTGGGATGAACCTTACCTTTATAAAATTTGTAGGGATGGAATGATAAGGAGATGTATTCCTGAGGAGGAAGTACGGAATGTTATAAGTTTTTGCCATGACAAGGAAGTAAGAGGTCATCATGGAGCATCAAGAACTGCTTCAAAAATTCTTTAAAGCGGTTTTTACTGGCCTTCACTCTTCAAGGATGTTTACTCTTATGTAAGTGCTTGTGATCATTGTCAAAGGACAGGTAATATCTCCCATCGATTTCATGGGGCCTTTTCCTAAGTCTGTTAATAATTCATACATACTTGTAGTTGTGGATTATGTGAGTAAATGGGTGGAAGCATGTGCATATCCAACTAATGATGCTCGGGTTGTTATTAAATTTATGAAAAAGTTTATATTCACTCGTTATGGAATACCTAGAATGGTCATAAGTGATGGGGGAAGCATTTTTGTAATAAACAATTCGAGCATTTGTTGAACAAATATGGTGTTACCCATAGAATTGCAACCCCCTACCACCCTCAAATTAGCGGACAAGTAGAGGTCTCTAATAGAGAATTAAAACAGATTTTAGAAAAGACAGTTTGTACATCTAGAAGAGATTGGTCCTTAAAATTAGATGATGCACTTTGGGCTTACCGTACTACATTCAAAACCCCAAAAGGTATGTTTCCATATCAATTAATTTTCGGTAAGGCTTGCCATCTACCCGTTGACTTGGAACATAAAGTTTACCGGGCTATCAAATTTTTGAGTTTTGATTTGAAAGATGCAAGTGATAAAAGAAAACTTCAGCTCAACGAAATAGAAGAATGGAGGAATCAAGTGTATGAGAATGCCCAGACTTATAAGAAAAGAACCAAAGCATGGCATGATTCCCGTATTGCAATGAAGGAATTTAAGGAGGGAGACAAAGTTCTACTATTTAATTCTCGTCTCAAGCTATTTCCTGGAAAGTTGAAGACTAGGTGGAGTGGACCACTTGTAGTGGCTAAGGTATTTCCTCATGGAGCACTTGAATTACACAATGGTAATGAAGGCACATTCAAGGTGAACGGGCAGCATTTGAAGCATTATATCGAAGGGGAGCAACCTATTCACTATGGGTCCACTCTTTCCTTGCAACATCCGTGAAAAAAAGAAGCAAAGTCAAGCTCATGAATTAAAAGGAGCGCTTGTGGGAGCACAAACTAGATATGGGCAGTGAAGATGAGTTAGGCATGGAGGAAGATCGAGATATCCCTTCTACGTCAAATGTGCCTCCACAAGCTGATTATGGAGAACAACTACAGAGGCTAGAGCACAAGCTTATCAAAATGGAGAAAAACTTGGCAGCCTATTTCGCATCTGTAGGATTTCAACCATCCTCCCCATCTCGCCGTTCCGGGAAGTCCCTTTAATTTTTTTTCTTTTCTACTCCAAGTTATGGGTGAGCTTCTTCTATTTTTTGATACATTGGGGACAATGTATATATTAAGTGTGGGGGAGGGCACTTGATAATTTTTATGTTAACTCTAGTATGCTTTAATCTTCACCTTTTAAACTTTCTTTTTTGAAATTTGTGCTCCTTTGAAACTTATTTTTGAATAACTTCAAATTATCATAAATTATGTGCTTAGGTTGAAAAGACAAGATAGGATACAAGCATGAATAATTGAATTTTTTTTGCTAAGATAAGTACATCATCACTTTGAATGGTCAATTTAAAAGAAAAATGTACAAGATTCAATACAAATTTAACCCTTATGTGAGCTTTTGAGCCAATGAGCATTCTATCATTTTTTCTCTAATTATTTTTTCCGTTCAGTGATTGCCAAACATAGTTTGATTATTCTAGAACTTGCTTTGTTATACATGTTGAGACCACATTAATGAGTTCATGGATTAGAATGAAAAGAGTTTAGGTTAGTCATTTTGAATTCGTAAAAAGCCTACCCTTATTTCATTTTCCCTTAGAATAACCAAGTTGAGCCTTATCCCCTTCTTTGTTTAGCCATAACTATGTCACTTTAAACCTCTTCATTTTACCTTTAACCCTAAGATCAAGGGATTAGTTGAATTAAAGTGCATGAAATTTGTAGTGTGAAATTTGAAGAAAGATAGTGGAAGTTGTTTTTATTTTCAAAAAAAAAAAACAAACATTGCCTTGATTGCTCTAGTTTACAAGAGAAGTTGAAAACACTGCTTGTCTGTCTGTAAATTTCTGTTGCAATGTTGTTGCTTCAAGAATACTTTCAGCTTCATCTCTTCTATGTGTTCACGACCCCCCTAGGGGTTTCTTGAATTCAAACTGATATGTAGCACTTTAGTGATGTTGGAGGGTGAGTTGGAGAAGGTCTTAGACGTGGCTAGTGGCTGTGTGAGGGTGTGTGCATGGGTTCCTCCCTAGGTTCAAGTGTCTAGGCTAAAATGTGTGTCATAAGGTTAGGGAGTGCTAGGTTTGACATAGGAGGGGGAGGGGTTCTTTGGATGTGATTGATGTTTTCTCATGAATTTGGACATGGTTAGGGAAGCTTGGGGCTGCTTGGGATATAAAGGGGGGAATTCTCTAGGCTAATGGGGGTAGAGTTCCCTTCCTAAGCTAGATTTTCTAGGTTAGATTGTGTGTCTAGGATGTGAGAAAGGGGTGGTATTTAGAGATTTTTGGGGAAGAATTTAGAAGGGAATGAAGGGCTGAGATTGGGAGAATACGAAAATCAATGGCTGATGTTTAAAGGGTTTTTGGAGGGAGATTGATTGAGAGAATAGGCTGTCAAGACAACTTTGGGAGAGATCCTCTCAATCAATCAAGACAATGAGTGGAAGATTTCGCCAATTTACCTAAATTGGGCATTCCAAGTTTAGGTGATTGGTTTGATAGATTGGAGGATCTAGTTGGTCAAATATTAGATGTTTCTAGAGGCTGAGAGGAAGTTTTGGTCGTGGAATACCCTAGGTTCGAAGTTATTGTGAAGAGGATTCTAAACGGAGGGCCCGGATCGAGTCTAGCTTTGGGTCTCAAGATGGAGGGGCTAACGGTGTCAGAATTGGACAATCTTGGTACCATTGGACTCAGAATTTTGAGCTCTATCCATCTACATGGTTGGATTTCAGATTTTCTTGGTGATATGATTTAGGATCAGAGATGATCCTGATCAGACAATCGGAATTGGTTCCCGCTTTGGGTCTTGAGATGAAGGGGTAAGTGGTGTCAGATTTCAGTGATCTTAGTTTTGTTGAACTTGGATTTTTGGGATCTACATGCCTATGGTGTTGGATTTCTGATTTTCTGGGGGATAGAATTTAGGATCAGAGATGATCCCAATCAGATGATCGGAATCAGTTCCGGCTTCGGGTCTTGAGATGAAGGGGTAAGTGGTGTCGGATTTGGGTGATCTTGGTGTTTCCGGACTTGTATTTTTGGGATCTATGTACCTATGGTGTTGGATTTCTGATTTGATGTGAAATGAGGTTTATGATCAAAGTGACTCCGATCAAACGATCGGAATCAGTTCAAGTTTCGGGTCTTAGGATGATGGGGTAAATGGCGTTGGACTCAGATGATTTTAGTGTCATTGGATTTGGGTTTTTGGGCTCTACGTACCTATGGTCTCAGATCCTTGAGGCCCCAACTTTTGTAAAATTGCAAAAATACCACCGAGTCGGCTGAGAGGTTAGTTGAAGCATGTTTGAAGCTCAAAGTGTTACAGAAAGACTAAGGAGTGCAAAAATGGGGTGTCTACAACAGGGATGTAGATTCTTTTCCCTATGTATCTTGCTTTAATGCACTAGTGATAGGTGGATGGTACCAATTCCAAGGCATGTATTGATAGTTGCTTGACAAGGGTGTGATAGATGGTTTGTCGTGATATTATTTGGAATTCCTGTTCTATAAGAAACAAGCTGGTGATGACAGAAAACATGATGGATCCTCTAGTGGCAAAAACATTCCCATTGAAGTCTATAACTTCCATGGTCAAGCCATTGATCTCTTCCTCCTCTATTTTCATTAACTTTAATATATGTGTGGAGATCAAATTTATAGACCTGCCTTGGTCCACCAGTGACCGCCTCATCTTGTAGCCTCCTATCTTTGATGTTATGTATAGGGTCCGGTTATGGTGGGGATCGGTTGCCAGCATATCCTCCTATGTGAATTCAACATTTAGGTTGTTCATTCGATGGGGCCTGAGAGGTCGCCTGAATGCTTCAACCAGTGCCTGGATAGCAATCCTCCACGTAGTGTTGCTCACCCCTTGTATCAACATGTCCACAACAATACTGTTGTGGGCTGCTGTGCCAACCATGTTTACACTTCCTCCCTACTAATGGACAGGAAGAAGATTGGTATCGATTTGCACGGGCTTATGCTTGACAAAGTCATCCAACTTGACTTTATGGACGAACAACTGCCATAGGGTGAAGCAGTCCATGAGATCATGATTTAGTGACTAATGGAAGTCACACCATCTTGGCACATGTCGATCCTTCTCAGGATCTACACCAATAGGTGGTGGTAGTGGACCATTATCATGCTGCCCTTATTACTAGGCTAGAAGTATAAAGCACAACTAGGTCCCCAACCGTTGAACGGCTTGCAATCGACGATATATGCTTCTTGTCATTGATATGTTAGGCCAAGACTAGCTTGTTTTGGTTTGGGCATAGTGACAGTCCTCATAGTTCTCTTTGCGCACTTCCATAGTTGGCTGAAGGTTTTGAGCTCGATGTTCTCGATCTTGATCCGGTAGGTAGGGTGCATCCAGATGCATTGCTCTATGAACCCCTTTTCATTAGCATACTCGTCAAACATGGTGTGGGTAAGCTTTTGAAACCGCATAACGTAGGCCAAGAGGTCCTCTCCCGATCGTTGTTCGACATTGCGGAGGTTGACCATTGTGAGTCTCCTTTTTGAGGTGAAGCAGTTGGACAAGAATTTGGTAGTGAGTTCTCCCTAAGAGTCTAGGCTCCCAGAGGTCAAGTTAACAAACCATGAATAGGCTGGCCCTGTAAGGGACTTAGAGAATTCACATACTTTGAGATCATTGTCTAAGGAGAAAGCCCCCAGGGCATCTTCGAACAGGACAATAGGGCATCATGTTTTATGAGTAGTGCTAGGTGTAGGCGGGTAACTGCCTCCGTATGGTTGAAGGGTAGGTGCTTTGGGTAAGGATTCTACTAGGTAGTTAGAGGGCATTGTGGATGGACTGGCGAGGGTGAAAGGGGGATTCTCTGGCATGGTTGTCTATTGTAGAAGTAATTGTAGGGTATCTCTCATCTTGGTCTACACCTGCTCTAGGAGATTAAACTGTGTTGGGATTAGGATGTTAGGGATGAACTTGATTTCTCCGAGGCGGAATGTTACGGAATTTTGGTTGTCCCTGTGATTTGTGTCTCCCCCTTTTTATAGAGGAGATCCCAAGGTTATAAAGAGAATTGACCAAAAGAGGACTTTTCTCATTAATGAAGGGGATCTTGGTTCTTTTATATGTCCCCAGGTAAACTCTACTGGAATTTCGCCATGTGTTTAACAAGATCCTTTAAGAACAAGGTTTCCTTTTCTTCCAGGATTTTCGCATAAAACATGCTAGCTACGTCCCTTTGTGGATTTTCCCGTGGTCACGTGTCAAGGGTAAGATTTTTGAACAGATGACATGTTCGGGCAGCTTAGCAATTGTCCTCAAAATGCTTCATCGCAGTTTGTTGTGATCGCAGGAAGTGCAAATCGACTGCGAAGGGGTGTTTGTACGCTCATCACAGGTCATGAATGATACTTTATACTCATCTAAGGCCATGGATGATGTTTTATGTTCATCACAAACTAGCCATGAATTATGTTTTATAATCGTCGTAGGTCATGAATGATGTTTTATGCTCATCGCATGTGCATACCACTCACATTCCCTCCATAGAGTGCTATCATGCTATTACGGAAGCTTATTGCACATTCTGGTAGCCTAGACATTGATTGTTGTTACCATAAATTTCATGGTAGTGAAATACGTATACGGAAAGTGGGAACCACATCTTGTTTTTAACATCACTCCTAAAAAAATTACTTTCCTCCTGGCTCCATTCCCTTTCGTGTAAACAAATAAAACAAAGTCAAAATGACAAAATGACGCAGAACCAAACCAGAATTTACACTTGGATACATTTACACATTAAAAATTGAAATACAAACCGAAAACAAGCTGATCCTTAGATCCAAAAATGATAGGCAATGATTAATAATAATATGTTAGTTCCAGCACCCGATTTAAACAAGTGGGGCTGGTTCCTGTAGAAGACTAATCAAAGCCTGAAAGCCATGGTTGTATGATATATGTTGTGAGTGGGGAGAAGTTGGTACCCCCAAACCCTGCGTCTGTACCTACAAGTGAAGTTGTCACCGTCTTCACACGAAAATATTCAAACACATTGTTAAGAAGCTGCTGTAGATAATTTAGCGGCTTGATCCAAGACATCCACCACCTGTGCCCTGCTTTTTGCAATCCGGTGGAAGACTTCTCTTATTTGATGCTGCAAAGGAAGCAACCCTTCTTCCATCTTCTGGCATACCTCTGCCAATTCAGCTACCTGCAACCTAATCTCTTCCATCTGCTCCGCTTCTACCGGGAACTGAACCGAATCCGCCAATTCAATCAGCCTCTGGCTGCACCTCTCTAACCTTTGCATCTCATCCAGCAACCCCGCTGATCCTTTCTTCTCCTTCTTCTTCCACTCCTCCGCAATTCGCTCCTGTAGCCCAGTTATGGGGCTGGCCCAGCCCAATTGCCGGAGGAACGCAAAATGGGTTAGAAGCCCAGCTCTGTCCTGGCACGGAATTGCCGCCACAAGAGTCCACATCACAACCACCAACACCGTACTCATGATGTAAACGGACATGGCCTGCCCAGTAGATTCCCATCCACGTGGCATCATTAGATTGGCAGACATTGCCTGAATTTGCTTTGCTGCTGACCACGTCTTCGACACACTACCAGACAGCGACCGGAAATACCCATGACTCCGATCCTTGGCTGAGGCCGAGCCACTGCCTTTCCGTCCAAAGGACCAAACCCGCTCCGTCGACCTGTTATGGGAAGAACCCTCTCTATCGTCGACCGTCATCGACGTGACAAGAGCACTCAAGGCCTTCCTAGCGCGACGAACCTGGCCTTCTCCCACTGGCTTTTGCTTAAGAGCCGACACGGCGATCTCAGCTAACTTTTGGCAGTGACGGACCGAGTCAATGCCGTGTGTGACTGCGTTGCATACATCAAGCGCTTTAACCATGCGATCGAGCAATTCCGGGATAAAACGATCTAGCGGTGGCTTGGC
The DNA here is from genome assembly GCF_055504915.1 of Nelumbo nucifera. Classification (NCBI taxonomy): domain Eukaryota; kingdom Viridiplantae; phylum Streptophyta; class Magnoliopsida; order Proteales; family Nelumbonaceae; genus Nelumbo; species Nelumbo nucifera. The sequence goes on from NC_142654.1 coordinate 43,362,776, forward strand.
GGCGTGAGAAGGGTCGCGATCAAGGAAGAATAAGGCCTTGAATTCCGATTCGCAACAGAGGAAGGAATCGAGGAGCTTTCGCACCCATGCGATGGAGAGATCATCGACATGGTCAGAGGCATCAGAGGATGAACGTTGGAGTGAAAGATCGAGGAAGCGATCGACGATGTGATTCTGAAAGATTTCGAGGTCTTCAAGCTCTTGTTCTTGAGTGCCTTCCATGGATATCACTTGGTTCCGACGGATGCTGAGGATCGACCGTCCTAAAAAGGCCAACGGTACGGAGGAACCCTGGTATTCTGTTGGACGCATGCTTGAGAGTTGAGAGACAGAGAGGAGGGGGGAGAAACAGAGAGAGAGTGAGCAAGATGAACGAGACGAAGAATCGCTCTGATAGATATATGTGTAGATGGCTTACAGAGGACGAGACAGTTTCTCCCTTCTTTTGGATTTAGTAATAAGCTGACTCAACAGTTACTGTTTTTTTTCCAGAAATACCCCTGCATTGTTTGTACTAGCAGTTCGGGTACAATGCAGTTATTTGTTCCAAAAGCAAGGGCTTTTGAATTTTGAGTTGATATTAAGAAAGATGCCTTGCTGAGTCAGCAACACTCGACCTTTTCTTCGCTACGATGACGACTTGGCGTGTTCAACTGTTGCAAATAAATAATATATATATATGGTCCAACCTCAGAAGACTGAGAGCTGAAGAAAAGTATGATTTTGACCGAGTCATAGCTTTCCATTCCCTAGACACGCCATACATTTCATTTTACAAGCACCAAACGGGAAGTTTAACGCCGGTTTGATCTCCGTTACCGGTCATCTACCATGGTATCACGGCCACCTATCGCAATCCATGGACCCACTCATCCACCGGCTTTCGGCACCACGTGGGTACCATCCCTACTTTCAACTGGTTTGTACTGAGAAACCCAATTTTCAGAGAGATCCGTACACAATGAAAATGAAGTATATCGCAACCAGCGAAAACCTCCTAATTTATACTTTGTACTGATCCACAAGCTTTATTGCGATATTTCTAATTTATAATCGAGTCGGTCCATGGTCAATTCCTATGCTTTATTTTTTTTTATTTTAACTTGTATTAATTTTCTTATTTTTAATGAAAAAATTTATAAATTCTATTTAATTTTTATGACATTTTAAAGTAATAAAGATTACTTTTTAAAACTTATAAATTATTATTAATTTTACTAATTTTGTGAATGTTTACTAATTTGTATTATTTTTAATGGATTTTAATTTTTATTAGTTTTATTAATAATGTAAATTTTATTTATTTCTATTATTATTGGATAAATTTATTTTAATTTAATTGGAATTTAAATGGATTTTAAATTAATAAAAATGCATTTTAAAGTTAATAAATATTTGGTAAATTTTATTAACTTCATTAATAAAATTATTCCTTATTTATAAAGTTTATTAATTTCATTAGTAAATTATTTTTATTAATTTCAATTACCTTTTAATTAATTATTAATTATTATTATTTTAAATAGATTTTAAATTAAAAATTACTCTTATAAAACTAATACTTTTATATTTTTATTAATTTTAAATGGATCCACATGGGTTCATATAACATATAGTACAATATATAGGTTGAGTCAACATCAAACATAATGGGTTTGTCTTTAGGGACGAGTCGATATATTATATAGTTTGCATATGACATTCAGGGTGATATATAGGGACGAGTCAATTTCAAAATAAGTGGATCCATATAGAGTATGTGCGGTTCTTTTTTGCCTCCAATTCCAAAACATTCTATTATAGATTTGACTAAGCGCTGTTTGAGAACACTTACAAGAAGTATTCCTTTTAATAAGTATTTCTTTTAAGAGTTGGGATTATACATTAAGTGGTTTTGTATTTGGTAAAATAGTGGGAAAGAAATATTTTTTTTAAAGAAGTACTTCTTAAAAAAGTGACTTGAAATTGGCTTTTTTTTGGGTTTCTAACAGATAAGGGCAACTTTTTGCCCTGAATATTAATAAAAGATAATATTTTTATAAAATAACCAAAATAAGGTAACTTTTTTTGAAAAATATCAAGGAAGGGCAATGGCATTGTTCGTCGTCTTCCTCTTCCTCTGCCGCTATGATTGTTTTTAACAGGTAACTACAAGTGGCGATTTGAGACAAAGGGATGGAGCTTAGGTGATCTGAGCATCGTCTTCCTCTGCCTGTTATCGTCTTCATCTTCTGCAATGGTTTATCGTCTTCCTCTACCTCTGTCATCATCATCTCGAATCAAGCTCGCTAGATCTATAGAGGCAAGCAGTCGTGACGGTTGTGACCATTCTCCCTCGTGTTCCAGGCAACAACATCACGACCGCCTCTACGGTTGTTGGTTTGGTCTTGAGACCGGTCTCAGGACCGGTCATTCTGGTCACGACTGCCTGAGATCAGAACAACAACTGCGAAAGAAAATGGTGTTGCCATCTCTTTCGGGTAGTAACGACAACAACATCACGACCGCTTGTGTCCTGCTCCGCCTCTCGCATGAATAGTGTATTCTGATGAACATAGAGGCAAAGGAAGATGATGAACGGTGTCATTGCCCTTCCTTGATATTTTCAAAAAAAGTTACATTATTTTTGTTATTTTATAAAAATATTATCCTTTATTGATATACAAGGCAAAAAGTTGCCCTTATATGCTAGAAACCCTTTTTTTTCAGCACTTCTTGAAGAAGTACTTCTCCAAAAAAATGGGATGAACTAGTCCCTAATATTTTCTTATAATACCTAAAATACCCCCACGCGAGTGTTATACCTCCATTTCCTCTCATTCAAACATATCTACCAAGTAAAGGTGCACCCAGTTATAGGTCCACCGGTGAAGATTGGCAGTGAGGAAAAGTGGTTGGCGGACCTGTCGTTTGGCCACTTTAAATTCTTCTATTTTTTGAAGTTATTCTTTTTATTTACCCCTCATGCTCGTTCGATCCTCTATTGTCTATCACGCACTGACACCGGGAGATGTTAAGGGCCGCCAGTGTAACCTTTTCTTCAGTATCGGAGGTAATCAAGGAGTACCCGGATTTGGTCAGGAAGTATTTAGGCAGAGTCCCTCCTGATGATAACTACTATGCTGCGCTAAACTCTACCGTTTTCAGCGATGAAGATGGAGATGGCAGCCTTGTGAACTCAGATAGCGGCGATGGTGGTGGTGGTGCTGATAATCCACCATTAGCCCATTTTCCGATGATGCAACCGATTCTGAATTGCGTGTTAGCTCAAGCAACGACTCTTTCACATGGTCTACTTGAACCACTTCACTGCCCCTCTTCTACTACACAAATGCACAGACCATGTATTAATTCTCTCTCTTTCTCTCTGGTATTATTTATGGTGATTGAGGAGAAGTATATATAAGCTTACTTCAACCTTGAAAATAATAATGTAGACGTCCATGGGCCCATGCATGGCCCATGCACGCCTAAGTAAGTCTTTAAGCCCATCAAGCAAAACCGAATCCCTTAAGGTTCTTGTATGTAATTAACTAAAACAAACTAGGATAATCCTAATCCCATCTCAGGATAAGAATGATCCTAGGTAACCAGCACAAGAATTATCCTAGATAAACCTCAGCTAACCTTGATAATCTCTACCTCTTGGGTGCTTATATTTGTACAATCCCATTCTGAACCAATCTCTGTAACTATAAATGGAGTGGCATTCGGCCCTAACAAAAAGAGGTTAGCTGAATTATTCTTTCAGCTTATTTTTCTTCCTAAATCTCTATTAATGTTACTTTTTATTTTCTTTATCTGTTTTAGCTTGGTATCAGAGCCATGTCGACAGAGACAGGTACACATGGTAGCAGCCCAGCAGCCTCCATCAATAGCTCAACAACTAGCAGTGCACTCCCTTCAATCCATAATGTTACCCATTATCTTCCTATCAAACTTGGAAGTGATAATTACCTGCTATAGCGTGCTCAGTTCCTTCCCATCCTTCGACACCACCACCTTTTGGAGCTCGTAGAAGGGAAGAAGAAACCACTGCCTAAAGTTATACCCAACCCAAATGGTACAAGGATGATTGTGAACCCTGAATTTGAAAAATGGACGGACATAGATCAACTTGTGTTGAGTTGGCTGATTTCCTCTCTCATTGAAGGAGTTATGGCACAAGTGGTGGGTTTATTGACATCATCAGAGGTATGGACTTCGCTTGCTCATAGTTATTCCACCCACTCCAGTTCTAGGGTACTGCAGTTGCGGAAACAACTGCAAAATCTTGAAAAGGGATCTCTCTATTTCTGCATATATACAACGAGCCAAATCTATTGCTGACAGTCTTTCTACATTATCTGAATCAGTTCTCAAGTCAGAATTGGTACTTTACATTTTATTTGGCTTAGGGAGCAAATATGGGTCAGTAGTTACAGCACTTACCAATCAACCAGATGCAGCAAATCTTGGTATCACAGATATTATGGGAACACTTCTGAACCATGAGAGCTGGCTTGAAGACTTAGTTCTTGCTTTAAACCCTCAAAGTGCAAATCTAGCAGGCGTTCCTCCTAAGAAAAACAATTCTCAGAAGCCCCCACAATAGTTCTCTCCAAACTTCAACAACAACAGAGGTAAAGGGCGTGGACGTGGTTCTCCACAATATAATCACCAATCCTTTCAAAATTAGTCACAACAATTTCATGGAAGACGTGGAGGTTAAAGTAATGTTACTTGTCAGATCTGTAATAAATTTGGACATAGTGCCCTATAGTGTCGGAAAGCAAAATATGCCTTTGGTTTTTCTGATAATTCTTGCAATGATCCTTTTTCTTTTCATGTAGGCATAAATACCCCTCAAAATTAGTATGAAAATAATTTTGACTCCGACTGGTATCCAGACTCTAGAGCTACCCATCACATGACTCCAGATCTAGATAATCTGTAGAATCGCACTGAGTATACTGGACCAGGTCAAGTGAATGTCGGCAATGGTCAATGTTTGAATATTCATCATATAGGATCTTCCTCTATGATATTCAATCAGCATGCTTTCTCTTTGAAGGATATCTATCATGTTCCTTCTATTTGCAAAAATTTACTTTCTATTGGTCGATTTACAAAAGATAATGATATATTTTTTGAGTTTCACCATGACTGCTGCTATGTGAAGGATTATACGGGGAGAACCCTGCTTCGAGGGGCCAACGGAGATGGATTATACAGCTTTCCTGCGTCAGCCACAATCACTCTCGAAGCTCTAATTGGAGAATGTACTTCACGTCGTGGTTGGCATCTTCGTCTTGGTCATGCAACTATGCGTAATGTAGGGCAAATTGTTTCAAAATTTGGTCTTCCGTTTATTAGATCTAGTGTTTAATGAGTCTATTTGTGAGTCCTGTGAAATGGGCAAGAGTCATAGAATGCCCTTGAAGTCATCCAGGTTTTAGTCCAAGCATCCATTAGATTTAATTTTCTCAGATGTATGGGGCTTTGCTCCTATTAAGTCAAATAATGGATTTTCTTATTATGTTATTTTTATGGATGATTTTTCAAAATTTTCTTGGGTGTATCCTATGGCTTGAAAATCAGATGTTTGTGATTTGTTTATTAAATTTAAGAGACATGTAGAGGTTTTGTTCAATGCAAAAATAAAAGTCCTCCAGTCATATTGGGGTGGAGAATATCACTCTCTCGGTAGTTAGACTCTCAAGGAAGCACACATCGATTGGTGTGCCCTCATACACATGAATAGAATGGATCTATTGAACAGAAGCACAGGCATGTGGTTGAATCTGCTTTATCTCTACTAGCCTCCTCCAAACTCCCCTTCTCCTTCTGGGCTGATGCGGTAGAAATTGCAGCTTTTCTAATAAATCGACTACCAACTGAGGTACTAAATGGTATGTCCCCTCATGAGAAACTTTTTCAGACATCTCCTAATTACTCTCTACTGTGATGTTTTGGTTGTGCCTGCTATCCTTTTCTGCGGCCCTACAACAAGAATAAGTTTCAATTTTGATCTCTTCAGTGCATTTTTATTGGCTACAATACCTCCCACAAAGGGTATCGCTGTCTACATGTCCCTTCAAGGTGTATTTTCATAGCTCGCCATGTTGTATTTGATGAGTCTTTATTTCCAGGATTTGTTGAAGCACCAGCATGCACATCTTCCGTTTCTACGGGAACCTTCATTTCAGCACCTGCTCCTTTACAAACTGAAACACTAGGAATGTCTCCTTCGTCCTAGGCTCCACCTGCACCTGCTTCCAGCTCCAGTTCGGAAACCACCTCTCCAGCTTCAGGACCGTTGGATCAGACTTCTTCTTATTGGCCACAGAGGTATCGAAGTATTCAAGACTTATTGGATTCTACAACTCTAGTTTCACAACCGGTACGTACTCACTCTATGCGTACCCAATCCATGGACAGGACCCTCCCTTTGGTCTCAGCTTACGACAAGGTATTCAATCCCTTCTGCTCTCCTCACTTTCCTCCAAGAACAAGAGCCAAAAAATTTTACTCAAGTTGCAAAATCACCAAACTGGCAATTGGCTATGCAAAAAGAATATCAGGCCCTCATTAAAAATGACACTTGGCACTTAGTTCTGTATGATCCCTCTATGAACATCATTGGAACTAAGTGGATCTATAAAATAAAGAAGAAGGTTGATGGAACCATTGATCTTTACAAAGGCCGGCTGGTCTCCCAGGGTTTTAATCAAGTACCAGGCCTTGATTATTTTGATACTTTTAGTCCGATTGTTAAGCTAGTAACCGTACGGACAATACTCTCCATTGCTCTTGCATTGAGCTGGCCAATTCATCAATTGAATATCGACAATGCCTTCCTTCATGGAATTCTTGACGAAAATATTTATGTGCATCAACCAAAAGGATTTGTTGATCCCAGATATCCGAACCATGCCTACAAATTGAAGAAGGCTCTCTATGGCCTCAAACAAGCATCCCGGGCCTGGTATTCGTGATTGAACTCCATCCTCAAACAGATGGGATTTCACAACTCTATTGCTGATCCCGCTCTCTTCATTTTTATTTCCAACAAGTTGATTCTACTTTTATTGGTGTATGTTGATGACATAATCCTAACTGGAAGCTCTATTGCTGCCATTAGTGGTTTCCTCAAATCACTCTCTTAAGTTTTTCCACTAAAGGACTTAGGCTCCCTACATTACTTTATGGGGGTTGAAGTAAGTCACAACTCTAGCAGTTTGTTTCTCTCACAGCAGCGCTACATCATGGATTTTTTGCATAAGACCAATCTCGAAGGGGCCAAACCTGCTAGCTCACCGATGTCTACATCCAGTTGTCTCTCAAAGGACTTAGTAGATCCCTTACCTTACCCTATGGAGTACCGTAGCATTGTTGGCGCTCTACAATATGTCACAATCACTCATCCGGATATCTCCTTTGCATTAAATAAAGTCTGCCAGTTTCTTCAATCTCTCATTGATGAACATTGGACAGCCGTAAAGCGAATACTTCACTATCTCAAGGGCACTCTCACTCACAGTCTTCACTTTCAAAGTTCTTCATAACGACAATTAGTTACTTACACTGATGCAGATTAGGCCAGCTGTCCTAATGACCGCCACTCTATCGGGGTTATGCAATTTACCTTGGTTCCAATATGATTTCTTGGAGCTCCAAGAAGCAACACACCATTGCTTGGTCCAGCACCGAATCCGAGTTCAGATCTCTCACTAGCACAGTGACAGAATTGTTATGGATTCAATCTCTGCTATGGGACATTGGTTTTCTAGCTCCTCCACCTATTCTTTGGTACGATAATATAGGTGCTACCCATTTGGCCGCCAACCCTATTTTTCACACTCGGACCAAGCATGTAGAGGTGGACTTCCATTTCCTTCGAGATCTTGTTACTCAGAAGCAACTTCAGATTTGGTATGTTCCCACTACAGATCAGATAGCAGACATCTTCACCAAGCCACACTCCACAAGTTTGCTTCTCTTTGGGCCAAGCTTCTCGTCACCCCGTTCAGTTTGCGGGGGGATAATAACGTAGACGTCCATGGACCCATGCATGGCACATGCACGTCTATGTAAGTCTCCAAGCCCATCAAGCAAAACCAAATCCCTTGAGGTTCTTGTATGTAACTAACTAAAACAAACTAGGATAATCCTAATCCCATCTCATGATAAGAATTATCCTAGATAAACCTCAACTAACTATATTAATCTCTATCTTTTGGATGCTTATCTTTGTACAATCCCATTCTAAATTAATCTCTATAACTATAAATAGAGTGGCATTCGACCCTAACAAAAAAAGGGTAGCCGAATTATTCTTTCAGCTTATCTCTCTTCCTAGATCTCTATTATTGTTATTTTTTATTTTCTTTCTCTGTTTTAACTGAAAACATTTAAAACCAGGCCTTTGAAATTGGTTACATTGGCATTTGTTACTTCAAGTCATAGAGAATTCGTGGCCTCCATCAACCTCGCAAACCCACCATTCCTATGCTCACAAAACACCTTAAGGAAGAACTCATTTCCATCTACTTAGGTCACTTCCACTTGAACCTTCTGGCGTGTCAATCATTACTAACAACAAAAAACAAAGTTTAAGCAGAATACATATATACTATTTTCACTACCTCCATTTGCTAGGTTGTCTTATCATATGTGATAACTGAATCAAGATTCTATGTGGAGGGTTCAGTTGTCTTGCTAACTGATGATGAGCAGCCTGTTCCGTGATCGATCTTTCCCAACATTGACATTCCCATTACTAATTTGTCATTCTCTAGGTTAGTCAGGTTGTTGTAAACTGATCCATTTTGATCAGTTGCTGTAGTGTTCAAGTTGTTATTTCTGTTATCGTTACCATGATTGTTAGATAGTGTATGCCCTTATCTCCAATCGGATTGATGTACTTATCGACATTTATTGTAAATGAATAAAGCACATAATTGATTCATGTTGTTATGGTGTGTTTCTGTGTAATACCCTTAAACTGGATACTTAAGAGACTCGTGCTAGTTTAAAATCTTCATAGTTGTTGGATAGATCTGGGGAGATCTATCCTACTAAGGCTAACACTGATGTGCTGCCAAGTGGGTTGGGATGGCTTGTCTCAACTGCCAGGGTGAGACCTGAGGCACATGCAATGTGGGTTTTCTTGAAACCTTGAACCAGACCAAATTCTAGTATTGCCCTAGACCTTGCAGACAAATGGGCAAATCTGGAATGTTACACTTGACCCCAAGACTCAATTATGGTACTGCACTAGGTGTCAGATTGGGCAGTCTTTGATATGCCAATCAGTGAGATCCTTAGAGGGGGTCAAAACCTGGGTATGTTGAGGCAATTCGATAATTTACCTGAATGGATGATCATAGTGACAAGATCAGCCCCTTTGTAGAACAAAGTGAATGATTGAGGAATGCCCTCTCTCTGATGGAAACCTAAACTATCGACAGTTGATTTCAAAGTTGTTGAAAGTTGTTTTGCAAAATATATTTATATAGAGATATACATATATCTCTATATAAATATATTTGCAAAATATATTTATTATGGTTTCACAAAATGTTTGCAAAAGGTTTCAATTCCTAGGATCCATGTGAGTAGAGAATGCAATATTGTACCTTGCAGCTGAGGGAGAGCTCCTCTCTTGTCGGGTAGTGTATGATCATTAAGGGCTGAGAGGTTAAGTATAAGACCATTTAGGGATAATAAACCTGATGGGCTAATCTCACATCTGCCCATAGTCTTTGGGCCTTCATAAGATGGTTGGACCCAATGACCATTTAGTGTAAATATTAGGCCCATTAAGAGACCATACTGATGAACTCAAGGGTTCACTGTATTCAGGAGTGAATTCGGCCACACCTTGTAACAGAGGCTAGGCTAAACCCATGTGATTTGTGTGGAGATCAATGATAGGGGTTGCACGCCATACAAAGAGAGCTAAGCTAGCTAGCATTAAAGAAAGTGAGCCTGAAAGCTTAATGGGCCCAAAGCCCAATTTGAACTAGGTTAATTGGATTAATTAAATAGGGGGCGAATTTGGGTATGTAACAACAGATAAGGATAAGAGGATAACTCTTTTCCACTTAAAGAGTCAAGATCCAAATAAAGATTTGGATAAGGAAACTTCTAATTTGATTAAGAATAGCTGATCTTTATCTGCAGATAAGATAAGGGATTATCCTTATCAATTAAAGAGTTTAGATCCAAATAAAGATTTGGATCAAGAAACTCTTAATCAGATTAAGAGGTTGACTCTTTAAGGGTTATATATAAAGATGAGGGCGAATTGGAAAAAGGTTACACAGTTTTACTGCTATATGTATTCAGTTATCTCTCCCTCTGCTCTTTCCACCCTACCCTATTTGATCTCCACCTCTTAGAGTGATCAAGATTGGATCTTGATATTGTTTCTTGGTGGAAGAAACGATCTTGAAGTTGTGCTCACATCCCTACACGATTCTTGCTGAAGAATCCACTTGTTGATTCTGCCTCACCCTAAGTTATGTCATCTTCAGTGAAGGAAGGATTTGTTACCCTTTTTGGTCGTGAATACCTACGTTGGGAGGAACTTTTTGCATTGATTATTTATCAGGTATTCATCTCCCTAATATTGGTTTCAGATTTGGTCTAGTTTGTTTCAATAAAGATTTTTGAAAAATGCAATTTTTTGAAATTGAGGAATACGATTCCCGGATGGGAGAAAGAAATTTTTGAAATTTTGCCCAGCCACCCTACTTGGTTTGGCCATCCATATAATGGATATCCCATCCCTTCAGTGGTATCAGAGTTGGGCTCAATTTTTGAACCAAATTTGGACAAGATCTGAACCTGTGCAAATGAGTAGAAATTGTTCTACCCAATTTGCGCAAGTTTACACTTTTTCTAAGAAATCAATTCCTAGTTATGGGTGTATAGATCTGAAATTAATTCTTTATTATTCTTTAGTGATTATGGGATGGTTCTGTAATTATTTCTTGAATTCTTGGTTGTCGTGTGGTGGAGATCGAATATTATTCTATTCGTTTTGGTGTGTAAATATTATTTTTTTTTTAGACAAAATGTATAGGACTTAATGCGATGTAATTAATAGAAAAATAGGTTTTTCTATTCTTTTCACATATGAAGACTTACTGGAGCGCATGGAGGAAGAGAAGACCTTTTGTAGTTTGAGAAACTGTAATCTGTGATTTGCAGATAATGATTTCACTATCTACGATTAACTCTTTGTTTTGTAGGTGTGAAATCACATGTACAACCCTCTAATTTGCATTCTTGCTGATTCTTGATTGTCTTTAATCAGTTGTAATTAATTTTAGATCACAATCTTGAATTGAATCTTGTAATGGACACCAAACCCTAGGCTGGTTTGACCCAATATTGGTCCAAACTAGTTGGACCAAACCTATGGTTTAGCAGGGTCTTTTCTCAAACCCAAATTCTGATTTGGGCTAGGGGTTTGATGGCCCATTACAAGATGCAATTTGGCCCTCCCTATAAAACCCAGTTTTAGTAAGTTAAAACTGCATTAGCCCTAATTTAGCATAAATGCTATATGGGTTGAACTACCTTTTGCAGTTCAACTCATATACCAAGATAATGTTATATGATAATATTATGGGCTTTAATGGGCTGATATTGATTTAATTTAATTTACTTAGGGTTTTATAGTTGATTTCATTGATTGGACCAATTATGTGATGCATGTGATGTATGTATGTGTGATGTGCTATGTACATGAGCCATAAGCACCTGTCCCATGTTCATTTGATTAGTGGCTCTCTATGCACACCTTGGTTGAATGCACTTCATTGCCATAGTATCCATAAGAACATTGGATGATCTTCATTCTTGATGGGCCCTACATCAACTTCCTCCCCAAGAGGGGTTTGATGGCCCATTACAAGATGCAATTTGGCCCTCCCTATAAAACCCAATTTTAGTAAGTTAAAACTGCATTAGCCCTAATTTAGCATAAATGTTATATGGGTTGAATTACCTTTTGCAGTTCAGCTCATATACCAAGATAATGTTATATGATAATATTATGGGCTTTAATGGGCTGATATTGATTTAACTTAATTTACTTAGGGTTTTATAGTTGATTTCATTGATTTGACCAATTATGTGATGCATGTGATGTATGTATGTGTGATGTGCTACGTACATGAGCCATAAGCACCTGTCCCATGTTCATTTGATTAGTGGCTCTCTATGCACACCTTGGTTGAATGCACTTTATTGCCATAGTATCCATAAGAACATTGGATGATCTTCATTCTTGATGGGCCCTACATCAACTTCCTTCCCAAGAGGAACCATGCGGAACACTAGCCCGTTTAGGGCCCATCTGAATATGACTTTAAGAAAGTTAGTGGGAGCCAATTTGGTTTGACCTAAATCAGATCTAGGGTCATAATAACTTGTTCCCTTCATATATATATAAGTGCATGTGATAAGGAGATTCATATGATGAACTCTCTAAAGGCCTTACGTCATTAGCATTAGGATGGGTTTATCAGTAATGAGGAGATCCACCATAAAATTGGGCTATCCATTTGCTGGTGAGTCTGTTTGATTGTTTCATAAGATGATAGGCACATCATAAATTGATATGGGAGGGGCCTATCTTAAAATGGAAGACTCTCTCACAGTACTTTGGCGTTCACAAATATGATGGATCCACACTTACTGGACAGAAAGGTTTAACCTAAAATGCCAATGGACCTTGTTTGATAGAGGCCAAAGGGAAAGCTCATAAGATGAGTGGATATGATCATTTACAGAAAGTAGTGGGGTTTTGCAACTGAAACAGTTGGCTCCATGCACCATATGTGATTTCCTACATTTCCAAAGACATAACTGCATCTCCGTCACTGAGATGGGAGGGAAATCTCAAAGATAAAGAAATGGAAATGGAACATAAATTAAAAGTCTTTTTTATGTAAATAACATGAATCAATTTAGGTTGTGGACTAATAATTTGCATTGCCTTTTATTAGAAATGGCAAATGGACAGTTCGCCAAATTGCTGGACGAGAACAAACTTAAGGGCCCAAAGTATGCTGACTGGTTCCGTAACCTTATGTTGATGCTGATGTCTGAGAAATTGGACAATGTAGCAAAAAACCCTACACTGGAACGTCCGGGTGATAGGGCTTCTAAGGCCCGTAGGAGGGAATATCAAGAATGGGACGAGAAGAACTCTCTTGCCCGGTGTTACATTATAGCCTCCTTAAACAATCCAATACAGAGACAATTCGATAAGATTGAAGTGTCCAACGATATCATGGATAGTTTAAGGACCATGTATGAAGAGTTAAATCGTTCTACTTGACAGAAGGTCCTAAAGTTGTTTATGACCACACAGATGACTGAGAACCAATAGGTTCATGACCATTGTCTAAAGATGATGGGATACATTAATGAACTAGAGGCTCTCGGATCTAGGCTAGATGATGACACCAAAATTGATACCGTCCTAACTCTTTGCCTCCATCCTTTAATCAGTTTATCATGAACTATAACATGAATAAGCTAAAAGTTAGCATTCAGGAACTCAACAATATGTTGCAAAATGCTACATAACTGATTAAGAAGGACAAGTCGATTGCCATGCTTGTTGAAACTGAAAAATCGGGTACGAAGAAGAGGAAGGCAAAGAATAAGCCTCAGAAGAAGGTTGGCAAGAAAAAAGCAGAAGGATAAGACATCAGATGCCTATCACTTCTGCAAGCAGACCAGCCAATAGAAGAGGAATTGTCCTCAATATCTAGAGACCAAGAAACAAGGTAATTTCGAATCATTTATCATAAAAACCAATTTGTTGGATACTTTTGCGTCCTAGTGTATTAACTCTAGGACTTCTACTCATGCATCTAACACATTGCAAGGGTTCAAGACAAGTAGAAGGCTGAGTGATGGAGAAGGAATTATTTTACTTAAAGGCTGTTTTTATGTACATAATTTAAGAAGATATTTGATTTTTGTTTCAAAATTGTGTATGGATGGTTATTCTATTTTATTCAGTAATGTGATTACTATTAAAGGGAATAACAAATTCCTCACCTATGGAGAACTTGAGAATGGTCTCTATGTTCTCCATCCTTTGGAAACTATTTTGACCGAAACTATGTCAGATGTAATCCCCAAAAAAAGAACATGTGATACAATTAAATCCACATGCATGTGGCATTACCGACTTGGCCACATTAACATAGATTGTATCTCAAGGTTGATAAACGATGGTCTTTTGGATTTTCTAACTATAAAAGATCTTCCAACCTATGAACCTTTCTTTCAGGGTAAAATGAAGAAACGACCATATCAGGTAAGCCTGAAAGATTTACAAGCACACTAGATCTGATACATACTGATATATATGGTCCCATGAATGTTAGGACACATAACCAGCATGTTTATAACATTTACCGATGATTTTTCTCGTTATGGTTACGTGTACCTAATGAGACATAAGTCTGAATCCTCTGAAAAGTTCAAAGAATTCAGGCAAGAGGTCGAGAAACAGTTGGGGAGACACATTAAGGCCCTTCGATCAAATCGATGAGGCAAATATCTCTCTAACAAATTTAGGAACTACTTAAGGGACAATGTGATTGTTTTACAGTTAGTTCCTCCTACTACACCAAAATTAAACAGTGTCAGAGAGGAGGAACCAGACTTTATTGGATATGGTCCGATCACTTCTCGTACACTCAGAACTACCTACATCCTTTTGAGGGTATGCATTAGAGACTCCTATATACGTACTGAACCAGGTTCCAATCAAATCCTTTCCTAAAACTCCATATGAGAGTTCGGGGTTGTTTGGTGTGGCTTCCCGACCCAGAGGGAGGGACGGATAAAATGGATATGGAGTTTGGAGTTGCCACCTAAATTTTTGGGAATTGGGAATTTAGTAAAGCCTGGGATTTTTTCATTTTTTATTTTCTTGGTGACTCGTTGCCCAATGGGAATGAGATTCTTAGGGTCTGGGGACCAAGGTACGGTGTATGATGGTGTTAGGCACCCCACACATGCCTGGTTGAACTGGCCTAGCCTCTACTTCACCAATGTTCCAAAGTTAATTTTATAATTTTTGGGCATTAGAAAAGAAAATTTCTAAAGGGGACTAATTCAAATTAACAAGCATAACACAAGTAAGAGAAAGATCTAGGATTACATAAAAAAGAATTTATTAGTAAACAAAATAGGAAAATGAGCTATGAAAACTAGGAGATTTGCGATTTTGTTAAAGACGTAGTAAATCCTTGAATCAAATATATACAAGAAAAAAACTCAAAATAGAAAGATAATACTAGTTAGAGGATTAAATGACTAGCAAACTAGAAACACAAACCTATCTACTAAATTTCCTATTTATAAAAACATTCTAAATGCAACCTTTAAGAACATGATCTATCAAATCTTAATGGAAAATTCCTAAAGATATTTCCTACCTTGTATGCTGAAAATAAAAAAGAAGAAAAGATGGATGGATACGTAAACAAATGATTTAGCCTAGAAACTAACAATTGTATTAAACTAAAAGTGCTGATGGCAAAAAATAAAAAAATAAATAAAAAAAAATGAACGGAGTAAATGTTAAAGGAGGCCAGGCCTAATTAATGCATATAATGGGAATGGTGGAAAAGATATAAACAATCGGTTAACCACATGAAACTATATAATTGAACATATGCATGCATGCCTGTATGAGCGGCTCTGATACCTCATCCAACAATACAATCTACCTAGGGAGTATACCTACAGTCTTCCTGCGGGTAATTTCCCATGGGAGAACGGTCCTGACGAGATCATGATCTTCCGGGAACAGCTTATAGTCGAGCTCCATCTTCCTTTCCACCCTCTTATCGTAGAGATCCTGAACCACTTCAACGTCACAATAGACCAACTTCACCCGAACTCCGTTCGTAACGTGGTCGGGACCATATCCTTGTGCTTCGAGTATGTCCTTCCTTTGAACCTTGATATTTTCTACTCAATCCTCTCAATAAAGAAGAACGCTTCAAGCGTTCTCCCCGAGCACAGGCGGGCCTACTACCTGTCCCCTCACCCGAGTTTTAAGTTGCTGCACAAGCTTCCTAGCAAAGTCCCGGCCTGGAAGCAGGACTACTTTGTAGTCCGGAACACCATGTTGTGGCCCTTCCCGACTCATTGGAGGGCGGCTATTCAAGACCTCGGCGTTATCCTGGACAAGAAGACAAGGGAGACGCTCCAATCATGGGCTGAGCTCAGGTTTAATTACAAGGATTATATCGTCGAGAGCAAGCTCATACAGACCGACTTGAGCCTGGGTAGGTTGTCTTACTTATTACCTTGCTTAAATAGTCGGTACTTTCGAGTTTACTAACGCCGAGCTATGTTGCAGGGCCCATGGAAGAAGTGAAGCTTAAGGGGGAGAGGCTTTTCCGCCAGATGAAAGGGAAGAAGAAGCGAGCTGCCAAGAGAGCTCGCGTCGAGCCTCCACAGGCCCCCGCTTCCGAACCCGAGCTTCCACAGGCTCCTACCTCTGAGCCCGAGCTCCCTGACGTACCTCCAATCATTGACTTGGAGGAGATCCTACCACCTCGGGAGCCCGAGACATCGGCAGAGCCAGCCCCATAGGCAGCTACCGAGCCCGAGGTCACCACCGAGGCCGCTGATGCAGCGGCTGAAGCTTCCATTGAGCCCATCCGCACAGCCAAGACGGCCATTTCCAGCTCAGAGAGTCAAGAGAGGGACTGAAGCATCCTAATTCCTCGGTGCAACCTTCGAAATAGCAAAGGGGATGTCTACACCGAAGAGGTCTCCCTTTGGGCCGACCTCACTCCTGCTCAGCTTGGAGCCCAGGCTGCCACCCACACAATGGTGGTAAGTTATGAAGACCCTTTTCTCTCTTCTCTTTTATTCCCTTTTTGTGCATCTCTTCGGTGCTAACTAATCCTCTCTGGTTAGGTGAATTCCGCTGTGCACGCCTTGACTCTTCAGTTCGAGAGGTATCTGAAGCGGGCTCTAGCTGCCGAGGACTCAGCTTGCACAGCCCACGCTGATCTGAGGGCAGCTCGCGACCAAATCTATTTGCTGGAGAGCAATGCTTCAGCTCGAAAGAATGTCATCGAGGCACTGATGGCAAAGGAGGAGCTGGCACGGGAGAGGGATGAGCTGAAGAGCCAGGTGAGCGCCCTCCAGGCAGACAAGGGGGCTTTAGAGCTCGAGGCGAAAGGTCTTAAGGAGGGTAAAGGGGTCCTGAAGCACGAGGTGGAGTTCCTCAAGGCCGATATTAAGGAGAAAACTGGGATCTTCAACTAGGCCATAGAGGAGACCAAGGTTAAGGCCGTTCTAGACTATGTCGGATCGGACAAGTTTGACGCCGTGCTGATGGAGGCCTATCGTAAGGGATTCAAACTTAGTAGGTGGTTGATAAGGCACACATACCCCAAGCTCGATACGAGCGCCATCACCACTTCGCGGATCACGGACGAGACAGCCCGCCAGGCCACAGAGGACCCAGATTCTGAAGAGGAGAGCGGCGACGGAGAGGCAGATGCCACCGACCTGGCAAAAGCTCCTGAGGAGGTACCGAGTAAAGATGAGTTCCCCAAATAGTGTAGTCCTTGTATCTTGAGCCTGTGAGCTTAGTTTTAGTTTCCTTCTTTGTTTTTTTTTTTACCGAGCTTGTTGTACTAAACTCTCAATCAATGAATTTTGCTTTTTGCTAAGTACTGCGCACTTGATACTTTGCCAGAGTGACTGCTTTATCCGAACTGTTAAGTGTCCGAAGTAGGATTTTTTGTCTGTCGCCTCCCCGAACTATCTCCTAGTACTTTGTAGGGGTGGTCTTTATAACGTACACCGAGATGAGCGACATAGTAAGGCATATGCCCGACCTGTCTACTCCTAGATTACTTGAATTGATGGTTGTCCCTAGCGGGTCCAACCTGTTGTATGCCGAGGTGGGCTATGTACCGTAGGGTCCACACCCGAGCTGCTTGCATCCTTGGCATACCAAGTCAACGCTGATGAGGCGGTTAGGTCATATGTAGTGTCGAGTCCTTAGTTAGCTCGGCGTTTTAGCCCTTTGGCTGGAGTGACTTAGTCACACCCCTCCTAGAGTCTGCCATGCCGAAGAGGCGACTGGGTCTTATAGTGCTGACGTCGTCGTTAGCTCGGCGTTTTGGCCCCTAGGCTCTGGGAGCGACTACGGTCTACCCCCTCCTAGAGTTTGCCCATGCCGAAGAGGCGATTGGGTCTTATAATGCCAAGTTCTTTTTGTTAGCTCGGAAATTTGGCCCTTAGGCTCAGAAAGCGACTTGTAGTTCACTCAGCTCGGCGATTATGGTTAATATCGCCTTAAGTTGACAATGTTCCATGCCCGAGGTACTTGTTTCCCTTATAGGGTTTTGAGCTCGTATGTACTTTCCCCGAGCACCCGCTTTCCTCGATAGGGTCCTTCCCAATTAGGCCCGAGCTTACCAACGCCGGGCTCAAGCACCATAACTTTACGAGGAACCAAGCCTCCAACGCGGAAGTTCCGCTTTTTGACATTGGCGTTATAGTACCGAGCTACTCTCTGCTGGTAGGCCGCGGTGTCATAATGCTAAAAATAAAAATATCCATCAACGAACTAATGATTATTCACTTATCTTTTATTAGGACTATGGCATATGGTAGAATACAATGAATTGGACCAAAAGCTATTAAACTCAAACAATAATCCAATTCTAATAAGGAACTATTGCTTTTTCAAAACAATAATATTCCTTGATTAATACAACTGCATGCAGTCCTCTCTCTCTCTAGTTCTCCATGCAAATGATTTGGTTGGTTTGATTATTATATTAGACTTTCAGTGATTCCATTAATACTATGATGATTGGTTTAATTCAAACTATATTTGTCTTTTATGCATTTCTTTAGAGCAGCTGAAGGGTGAATCAGAAACGAAATCTTTTCTAAAGTAAAATAAGGTGGCTAACATACTCTAAGTTCACAATAGATCCCGAAGCTCATGTATATACTTGTTTTCCCCAACTCCAAGTATCATAAAAGCAAACATAATTGAAAGCTCAACCAATCCTACTTTAACTTCCTTACTTAACAATCCAGCTCACAATCCAGCAATACCCCCCTTTTAGGAACTAAATCTGGTGTTAAAACGAATCCTCTATTCTAAACTTTGAAGCAAAAAAGCTTTAAAGCTAGAAGCTTTGGTATTAATAAATATTATTTTCTCTCTTGGGAAATTAACCACCAGCCATTGGGGCCCGCATATATCAAAAAAATAAACATACATTAAAGCCCCTGTAGGATTCTACAACCAAGTCTTGGCCATTCTGGAGGGAATAATACAAAAAAGCAAGAAGTCTGAATATTAAAAGGCTAGTTGTGTAAGATAATTCGAAGATGATATTGGGATGGCTACAAAGAAGGGAAGCTTAAATGAGGAGTTATAGTAATGAGATAAAAAATTTAGGCGGTTGACTAAGGATATGGAAATGAAATTTAAATGGATCAAGATTGCCAATAATTTGGCTGATATTCTTGCTAAACATGGGGTAGGAAGACAACAATTATTTTGGGCCAAGACAAATTGCCACAGTGTTCTAGGGTATCCTACTCCACACCAACTCACAAGAACAAGTATTTTTGCCATATTAGTAGGCCATGTCCGCTACGTTTACCACTACCCTTCACACTAACAGTTTACTAAGTCCCCAAAAATTGAAACCTGAGATCATTTTCATAGCAGGCTTACTGGTTTCTGAACAAATCCAGCCAGAAAAACTAGAGACATGGTGCTCATTTATCTGCCAATAATTACTTCTCGAGTGAAATATTGTGGGCAAAGCGACATTCTCGAAATGATGTATCCGTTTCAAAGAAACAATGCACTCCCTAATACCCAAGTACATTTACTTGTTTAGCAGCAGAAGCCAACACCATGCAGATATTGCACCATACATACTATATGAGTTCTATATCCCCTTCACAAACTCGAACCATAACAATGAAAAAGTCCATGACCTAAAGGCTAAAGCACAACTGGCCCACATAAGAAGCTTCCTTACTATTCACAAACCACTACTGGCAGAAGCGAAATACACATACCCTATGACACAGAGAGTCAGGTAATAACCCTCTTGTTGCAAGTAATACCAACAGGAATTAATGTTTAAACAGATAAGAAACAAAGTAGGAATCCCATTTACAAGGAAATATATCAATATCATCACCAGATTGGCTCATGACAAGGACAACCATGCAAGTGCTCCCATACATGTAAATAATGCAAGCAGATCAAGAATGTCAGTTTCAAAATAACAGATCTAAGCTAGGAAAAATAATTTCCTATATGTAGCATCTATCTAAAGGTTTATTAATCTGTCCTACTTTCTAAAGCATGCATCCGTACACTTATTTTCATTTTCTATCTACCACTTCCGTTCATATTAGATTTCCAAACTGGAACCTAACAATTATAGTTTACTTTCACTTGTAAACACGTCCTACAGCTAGCATCAATGACCTGTAACTTTTATCTCATCATTGTGGATTTTGATGCATCCATGATGCGTGCCAACTCCACCTAAATGTCATATTCCAATTTGTGCACAAAATACCAAGTACTCAGCCTTCTAGAAATAAAAACATGTTTCTGTTTTTTAGTCATCTTTTTTATTGGTTTCAGGTTTCAGAAATAGGACTATATTTCTCATGTCCAAGTCAAGCATAGCTTCACATAAATTTTGAGCTTTTCTGTTTCTGAAATGCTAAGTCATCCAATGTCAAAGACAGCCTCATATCAATTTGCGCTGTACTGTAAAGGTAAAACACTGCAACTTCAGACTGCAATTTGAAGTTTTCTTGGACCGAATAAGTATATAATTTGTTAAAATTTTTGACATAGATATCTTTATTGCTCAATGCTCACAAATCCTACATATCCAATCAAGGTTTTAAAAATGATCCAGAAACAGAATTGCTTTGGTCTCTATTTTTTGGATCCTGTACAACCATTCAGGTATATATCCAATCAAATGCATTTTTCAGTTGAAATTTTAGGTTTAAGATTAGGGTTTAAAAGTTTAGGGGCTTAGGGGGTTTTAGGGTTCAAAGTTTAGGAATTTTAAATAAAAATGAAGAGATTTTGTCCGATCATAATAGGAGTAAATATGTGCTAAAGATCATTTACATAATTGCAAAAACACCAAACAATAGAGACACTCAAGATCAGCTGAATAAGTTCCAGAAGAATGTTCAGTAAATACATAGAGGGAAAGAGAGAATCTCACCTGTTAATGTCGATATCTGGTTGTCTATCTGGTGGTGAGAAAGCCGATATCAAGGTTGTCCTCTGGTTGTCGTCTGGTTGTGAGAAAATCTGGACCACGGTTGTTCTTCGGTTGTGAGAAAGTTGAGATCGAGATCACCCTCTGCCATCGTCTGGTTGTGAGAAACTATAGACCGAGGTCGTTCTCCGGTTGTGAGAAAGTAGAGAGAGAGAGAGAAAGAGAGAGCCCTCTGGTTTCCATCCGATTGTGAGAAACTACAAACCGAGGTAGTTCTCCAGTTGTGAGAAAGTAGAGAGAGAGCGAGTGAGCGAGCGAGATAGAGAGAGAGTATGAGAGAGTGCGAGAGAGAGATGATTGAGAGAGAGCGAGAGAGAGAGAGAGAGAGAGTGAGAGCGAGAGAGAGAGAGAGAGAGTGAGAGAGAGATGACTAAGAGAGAGAGCGCGCGAGAGAGAGAGATGACTGAGAGAGATAGAATCGGCTGGGAGAGGAGAGGGCGGAAAGAAGAAGAATCGTGAAGAGGGAGAGGCGTGGAGTGTGTGATTCATATGGGGGCAATCGATTGATCTTTAGAGACAGTTTTAAACGACTGCCATTAAAGATCAATATTTCTAGTCACAATCGCCGAATAGATAATCAGAAATCAAATTTAAAGCAAAATTAACAAAATTTACACTCAAAGTATTTCAGCTCTCATTTATTTACACTAGTGGAAATCCTTACCCCAAAATGTTACGATTAAAATGCCAAAACTCACACCTAGTCGGCTAGTACCAATTATTGAAAAATACATCGGCCAACTCCTTATATGGACAATTAGTTGCTAATATTTACATTTTTTATCTTTAAAAGAAAAAAATGCTTAGGGATGGTTACAAGAAGAGTAAATACATTATCTTATTGGATTGTTCAAACTAGGCTAGATTGGACTAGTCCAATCCATTGTCTTATTGGACTGTTCAACATGTTCATCCGCTGTCTGATTGGATTGTCCATCCTGGACTGGGTTGGACTGGTTCAATCCACTATCTTATTGGATTGTCCAACATGTTCAACCTGGATCAGATTGGACTAGTCCAATTCACTGTCTTATTGGACTGTTCAACCTGGACTAGATTGGACTGGTCCAATCCACTGTCTTATTGGACTATCCAACTTGGACTGATCCAATCCAATGTTTTATTGGACTGTTCAATGGACTAGTCCAATCCATTGTCTTTTTGAACTGTTCAACCTAGACCATATTAGAATGGTCCAATCCAATCCTTTGTCTTATTGGACTGTTCAACCTGCGACAGGAGCCCAGGAGCCCAGTGCCCCGTGACATTCAAATCGGGTATAATTGCCACTGGGCTCCTGTCGCAGCTGTTACTCGCCAGGGCTGTGCAGGTGATCGTTACAATGTACTACCCGCTTGGATGAGTGACACGTTTTGAAGGGACAGGCACGCCAGCATCTATCGAGATACGTGGGTGCAGACTGTCAAATGGGCAGGGACTGCACCGTCAGTTGAGAGACGTGGTGCAGTCTGATGAGTACGGTCTTGTCAGATAGAAGCTTCCTGAGAGCGTCGCATTGCTTAGTCGCGAGCTACTTTGTAGTGAGCTACTTTGTCGCGCAACAAGCTACTTTGTAGCAAGCTCTTAGGGATACTTCGAGGTGACCCTTATCAAGGTTGGTCTTTGGGGCAGTTCTTCTGCCCAAGTGTTGGGGCGAGTTGGTTTCCCTAACTCGTGAGCTGAAATAGTCTTGGAGTATTCCCTTCTCAGTAGCTCGGGGGACCTGGAGCTCGCGTTGTAGCGAGCTCCCCTTATAGCGAGCTACTCTACATGCTCGTTACTTAGTTGTGGTCAGGCCACGATGTTGAGTTGTTGCTCGTGCTGAATCAGATCCATGTGTCATCGTTTCAGTAGGTCAGGTCAAATCATCCTCCATCAATATCCATTCATCCAATGAGCTTTCCCTTTGGCCTCTATCAGACAAGCTTCATTGCCATTTTAGGTTAAACCATTCTGTCTAGTAAGTGTTGACCCATCATATTGTGGACCCCAAGGTACCATGAAAGAGTCTTCAATTTTAGGATAGGCCTCTCCCACATCGGTCTATGACGCCCCTATCATCTTATGAAGCAATCCAACCGACTGGACCAGCAAATGGATAGCCCAATTTTATGGTGCATCTCCACCCACCGATTCAGCCCGCCTTTATGCTAATGACGGAAGGCCTTTAGAGAATTCATCATATGATATTCTCTATCACTTGCACTTATATTAATCTGGAGGCAACAAGTTAAAACAGTCCCTAGGTCTGGTTTAGGTCATACCAAAGTGCCTCCTACTGATTTTCATAAAGTCAGATTCAAGTGGGCCCAAAATGGGCTAGGGTTCCGCAGGGTTCCTCTTGGGGAGAAATTAATCACGGGGCCCAATAAGAAGGGAGAGCATCCAATAATCTGTGTGCATCATGGCAATGATGTGCATTCAGCCATGGTTTTTGCAGAGAGCCACATACGATTAAACATGGGCCAAGCACTTATGACCCATGTATGAATCACATTCAACACATCACAAGCATTTACATAAACATAAATTGATCCAATCAATTAGAAGCTTGTAAAACCCTAATTAATTTACGTTAACACACAATCAACCCATTAAGGCTCGGTTGGGGAGTGGTCTATTTGAAAGATAGGGAGAGGCCTGTAAGCAAGGGAAATGAGTTTTTTGGGTTAAGGATGTGAGGACGAGGGATTAGGGAGAGTGCTAAAGAGTATTGGGTGTCGAATGCCAAGGACCGGATGAGTTTCAATACGAGGAGGACCTCTATTTCTGGGGAAGATCCCGAGATCCTAAAAGGTAGGAGATAAGGGTATTTGCAACATATCGGGAAAGGGAATATTGGATTCACTGTCAATTATTAAGTGTGCTAATGGGGTTTCACCACGTATCTCATGAGGATCTTCCTGAGGATTGGCTTTTCTTCTCCTCAAGATTCCTCATTACTCACGTGTGTTATTACCTTTTGCACGGTTTAACTTAATTGAAGTGGCATTGATGATGTCACCGCTTGGCAGGCGCCACTTTGTTGACTCCACGTGGCATTTTTCCATGTCCTCTTGCTGTCGCAGGTTCCACATGCCTCCAGGCGCACGTGTGCCTCGCCATGGGTTCGGATTGGGTTTCTCTTGATTTGGGTCGTGAGTGGGCTTATAAGCCATTGGTTTTTTGCACACTCTAGTGGATGTAGGTTCATCGCAGGTTCGAGTAGGCTTAAGGCCCATGGATGGGATCGATCATGGTTTACTTTGGTTCGGGCACTAAGTAGGCCCAATGGACCGTGGGTTTATTGCGGTTTTGCGATACGTGTTGTGAGTTCATTGTAGGGTTGATAGTGTGTTGCAAGTTCATCGCAACATGGGAATTGACTATGATGCAACTTTGCGTTGTTAATCTTGATGTTTGATGTTCTTTGAGGGTCTGAGCGAGCACCATGTACCTACACTAGGTATATGGGCTAAACTACAAAAAGTAGTTCGGCCCATATAGCAGTTATGCTGAAAATGGGCTGATGTTGCTTAAATTAGCAAAATTAGGTTTTTCAAGAGAGGATCAAATTATACCATGTGATGGGCCAACAAACCCTTGGCCCATAACCATATTTGAGCCACATAAAATGTGACCCATGGGGCTGAGATCGGACCCATCGAACCATGGGTTTGGTCTAACCAGTTTGGACCAAACTAGGTCAATTCAGCCTAGGGTTTGGTGTCCAAAACATGCTACAATTCACAAGATTTCGATCTGAAATTATTAACAACTAAATATTGACAATCAATCACAGTGAAAACACATAATCTAGGGCTGCAAGTGTGATGGTCCGAATCTGATCCGGACAAACTGCAAACCTGCAAGAAATTGTTAATCACGATTGTTGAATTTTTCTACAAAAATCTCTTCTTCTCCTCTGCGCACTCCAGCAAATCTTCCAATGTAAAAAAAATAGAAAACCCTAATTTTCTATTAATTACATCAGAATAAATATTAATGCATTTTGTCTAAAAAAAAAAAATCTTTACAAAACAAAATCAAATTATTAAATCGCAGGGTGCACAAATCTTGGCACCAATAAAGAATTCAATCTCCATCACATCAACAACCCAAAAATTCAAGAAATAATGATAGAACAATTCTAAAATTATTGCAGAATAAAATAAAATTAATTTCAAATCAAATCGCCCAAAAACTGAGAACTGATTTCTCAATATAGTACAAACTGAGCATATTAAGGAGTACAGTTCTACCGATTTCAGTTTAATTTCAGATCTGATTTAATTTTGGTTCAAGATTGAACCTTTGGCTCTGATACCACTGAAGGAAGGGCAAAATTTCAAAAATTTCTTTTTACTCTTTTGGGAATCGCATTCCCAGTTTTAGAAAAACTACATTTTTCAAGGATTGTTCTTGCACTGAACCGAACCAGATCTGAAACCAAAAGAAAGGGAGAAGAATACCCGATACGGATTCCACATGTGTAGTTCCCAAAGTGGGTGTTCATGCCCAAAGAGGATACCAAAACCAGCTTCCATTGAAGATGGCGCAGCTTAGGGTGAAAGTTCAGCAACGCAGTCCTTTAGCAAGAACTACAATCCAACAACTTAGATTGAGCAAGGGATGTGAGCACGATGCAAATCTGATTTTTCTTGCAAAAATCAGAAACCAAGACTGATCAAGATCAATCACCAGAAGGAGAATGACTTAGGGTTTAGGCGGCAAGAGCAGAGGGACAAAACTAAGAGCAAAAAAATGATCTCTAGAGCAGTTCGGCCTCCTCTATTTATAAGCCTTAAAGATTAGCTCTCTTAATCCAATTAGGAGCTTCTTAATCCAAATCTTTATTTAGATCCAGACTCATGAAATTGATAAGAGTTATCCTCTTATCCTATTGCTGATCCCATATCCATACCTATATTCACCCATGTCACATGACTACTTTAAGCTGTCATGTGACACCCTGATTAATCTAATTAATCATGGGCCTTAGGCCCATTTAACAAGTGGTTCACATCCCCTTTTAGTTGCTGGCCCATTTGGCTCTCTTTGTATGGCGTGGGACCCCAACAATGACCTCACATAATCCCATATGGGTTCAACCCAGCTTCTGTGACAAAACCTGGCCGGATTTACTACTAAGCACAGTGAACCCCTGAGTCCATCAGTACAGGCTCTTAATGGGCACAATCTTTACACTAAATGGTCCTTGAGTCCAGCCATCCTATGAAGGCCCAAAGATAATGGTCTGAAGTGAGATTAGTGAAAGAATGGTAGGATCCATCTAATGGATGCCAAAAAGGTTGCGGAATGGGTGGGCGAATTTCAAAAATTTTCCTACCTTCTTCCAACTGGGAATCATATTCCCTAAATTCAGAATACAATATTCAAGGATCCTACTTGAACCATAATCGAACCAGATCTGAACCAAAAGGGAAAGGGAGGAATTATACTTGATCCAGAGAAGCGGTATCTCCCAAAGTTGGTGTTCACGCCCAAAGAGGACACCAAGATCCGCTCCTGCTGAAGATGACATAGCTGTATGTGGAACGGAACCAGCAGAGTGTGTTCTACACACTGTATCCTTTGCAAGAATCCTCTGGAAACTTTGAGCACCAAATCTTTTTCAATCTTTTCTGCAAAGCTGATCTCAAGAAACAGTTTCTTGATTTCTTTCTTCTTCAAAGATTGAATCTTGTAAGAAAGGATGGCGGCGGTTGGAGGAGAACTCTTGGGATGAAGATGGCTGAATAGCTTCTCTTCTCTCTGGAGTCTGTATGAGATTTAATCTCAATTCACAGGATGCTTTCTTGCTTTCTCAAAAACCCCTTGATAGAAATCTAATGTTTTTTCTCTCTTAGGGTTTCTCCTCTTTTCTTCTTTATCAAGAAACCTCCTAATTAGGAGTTATCTCAATCCAAATCAGTATTTGGATAGGGGATGATCTTAATCCTATCTGCAGATTAAGTTAGCTTACTCTTAATCTTATCAAGAGTTTACCAGATTCAAATCTGATCTGAATTTGGTTTCCCAGATTGGATAAGATTAAAGGCCTAATCCTTTTGCTAACATTAATCTCAGATCTGCCCCATAGATGTGAAGGGATGGGATATTCATCACATGGACGCCCAAATCTTGCGGAATAGATAGGGCAAATTTCAAAAAATTTTCTCCCATCTTTGCAGGGAATCGAATTCCCTATTTCAGAAAACATATTTTCAAGGATCAATCTTGAATCAAGAACCAAATCAGATCTGAACCCAAAAGAAGTAGGAGGGAGGATATACCTGATACAGAGAATCAATATCTCCCAATGGAGGTGTTCACGCCCAAGGAAAGATCCAAAATCTGCTCCCACTGAAGATGGCGCTGTGAAGGATGGAGTAGAATCAACAACGTTCTTCCAAAAGAACTTGACCCTTTGTAAGAATCAACTAGATGGCTTGTGGGTATAGCTCCAACCAATCTTTTCCCAAAAGATTGGAATCAAGATCAGATCTTGATTTCTCCAAAGAACTGGAGATCGAACTAAAGGCAATGGCGGCGGTAGGAAGGAGGCGGCAGGAGAGAATACACTGTTATGGACAGTGCACCCCCTGAATCCCATCTTATGGGCTCTATGGGCCCAACACTTACCCTAAGTGGTCCCTGGGCCAAGTCACCTTGTAACACCCAGGGACTATGGGTAGATACAAGATTAGCCCATCAGGTATTATCCTCAATGGTCTTACACTTAACCTCTCAGCCCATAATGATCATACACTGCCCGACAAGAGAGGACCTCTCCCTCGGCTGCAAGGAACAGTGTTGCACTCTCTACTTATATGAATCCCGGGAATTAAAACCTTTTGCAAACATTTTAGAAACCATAATATATACTTTTATATCTCATATAAAATATACTTTACAAAAACAAATCTCAACGGTTGAAATCGGCTGCCGGCAGTCTTGGTTTCCAGTAGAGAGAGTGCATCCCCGATCATTACCTTTGTCCGACAAAGGGGCTGATCCTTTCACTATGATCACCCACTCAGATGAATTCTCGGATTGTCCCAACATACCCAGGTTTTGACCCTTGCTAAGGATCTCACTGATTGGTAATCAAAGACAGCCCAATCCGACATCTAGTGTAGTATCATAATCGAGTCTAGGGGTTAGGTGTAATTTTCCAGTTTTGCCCATCTATCTCCAACGTCTAGGGCAATACTGGAAATCTGGTCCGGTTCAAAGGTTCTATTAATCCTACACTATATGTGCCTATGGTCTCACCCTGGCAGCTGAGACAGGCCACCCCAACCGACTTGATGGCACTACAGTGTTAGCCTTGTCAGGATAGGTCTCCCCAAACCGATCCACTGGCTGTGAACATTCTAAACTAACACGAGTCTCATTAAGTGTCCAGTTTAAGGGTATTACACAGAAACATACCAAGGGAACATGAATCAAATATGCACTTTTATTCATTTACAATAAATTCATAAAGTACATCATTCTTGATTGAAGCTAAGGGCATACAAAACTGTCTAACAAGATGGGTGATCATTTCAGCCCAGCTCGAAATGGGCTTTTGGCCCATTAAATGTTCAATGCTTAACTAGTTTCCAATTTGCTGCCCAATTGGGCTTCTTTGTATGGTGTGGGACCCAAGCATTGATCTACACACCAGCCACATGGGTTCGGCCCAGCCTTTATTACAAGGCCCAGCCGAATTCAATGAAATGCTCAGTGAACCCCTGAGCCCATCACATGGACCCTATGGGCCCAACACTTACATTAAGTGGTCCCTGGGCCAAGCCATCTTATAAAAACCCAGGGACTGTGGGCAGGTGCAAGATTAGCCCATCAGGTATTATCCTAAATGGTCCTACACTTAACCTCTCAGCCCTTAATGATCAAGCACTGCCCGATAAGAGAGGACCTCTCCCTCGGTTGCAAGGAACAGTGCCGCACTCTCTACTCACATGGATCCTAGGAATTAAAACCGTCTGCAAACATTTTGAAACCGTATATATATATATATATATATATAAATTTTGCAAAACAAAATTCCAACGATTGAAATCAACTGCCGGCAGTTTGGTTTCCATCAGAGAGAGTGCCTTCCCGATCATTACCTTTGTTCGACAAAGGGGCTGACCCTGTCACTATGATCACCCACTCAGATGAATTCTCAGACTGTCCCAACTTACCCAGGTTTTGATCCCCATCTAAGGATCTCACTAATTGGCATATCAAAGACAGCCCGATCGGACGCCTAGTAAAGTGTCATAATCGAGTCTAGGGGTCAGGTGTAACTTTCCAGTTTTGCCCATCTGTCTCCAAGGTCCAGGGCAATACTGGAAATCTGGTCCAGATCAAGGATTCGAGTAATCCCATACTGCATGTGCCTTGGGTCTTACCCTGGTAGCTGAGATAGGCCATCCCAACACTTGATGGCACACCAGTATCAACCTTGGCAGGATAAATCTCCCCAGACTTATCCAATGGTTGTGAACATTTAAAACTAACACGAGTCTCTATAAGTGTCCAGTTTTCGGGTCTTACACAGAATTATACCAAACAACATGAATCAAACATGCACTTTATTTATTTACACTAAAAGTCAAAAGTACATCAAATCGGATTGAAGCTAAGGGCATACAAAAACTGTCTAACAGCTCCCACTTGCACTTAGGTCCAATCTGGTACAAGCCGGAGTCCTATACTTTCCATGTGTTTCTCAAACACCTTCTGTGTCAGTGGCTTAGTCAATGGGTCTGCCACATTATCCGCTGACGCTACCTTCTGAATTAGGACGTCCCCTCTACCAACGATCTCCTGCAATACATGGTACATCCTCTCGATGTGCTTTGACCTCAAGTGGGCCTGAGGCTCTTTTGCCTGGGCGATCGCTCCATTGTTGTCACACAACAATGGGATGGGTGATGTGCTGGCCGGAATCACTCCCAATTTGTGTATGAATTTCTTCATCCACACGGCTTCCTTGGCAGCTTCACTTGCGGCAATGTACTCGGCCTCGGTTGTGGAATTTGCAGTGGACCCCTGTTTGCTGCTTTTCCAGCAAACAGCACACGATCCTATCGTGAACACATACCCAGATGTAGACTTTCTATCATCTGGATCTGACTGGAAATCGGCATCAGTATACCCTAGAACTTGTAGTGAACTACCATCGAATACCAGACAAAACTCTTTTGTCCTTCGAAGGTATTTGAGTATGTTTTTCACAGCAGTCCAATGCTCCTGCCCTGGGTTGGCTTGGAATCTGCTTACCACACTCACCGCCTGAGCAATGTCCAGGCGAGTGCACAACATGGCATACATGATGCTCCCTACGGCTGAGGCATAGGGAACGTCTCTCATGCCCTCAATCTCCTCAGAAGTCTTTGGAGACATCTTCTTGGAGAGAGTGACTCCATGCCTGAAATGAACGTTTCCTTTCTTGGAGTTCTCCATGCTGTATCTTTTGACTATTTTGTCAATGTAAGCAGCCTAGGATAATCCAATTATCCGCTTCGATCTATCTCTATAGAGTCGAAGACCCAGTATGTATGAAGCTCCTCCAAGATCTTTCATGGAGAACTGCTGTGATAGCCATACCTTGACCAAAGTCAACATTCTTACATCATTCCCAATGAGTAGGATATCGTCCACGTACAACACCAAAAAGGTGATCTTATCCCCACTGGACTTCTTGTAAACACAGGGCTCATCCGGATTCTGCTCAAAGTCAAACGTTTTGATGGCAGAATCAAAACGGATGTT
Organism: Nelumbo nucifera; assembly: GCF_055504915.1. NCBI lineage: Eukaryota > Viridiplantae > Streptophyta > Magnoliopsida > Proteales > Nelumbonaceae > Nelumbo > Nelumbo nucifera. The sequence goes on from NC_142654.1 coordinate 43,393,882, forward strand.
CCAACTCCTAGAAGCCTACTTAAGTCCATATATGGATTTATTAAGTTTACATACCATGTGTTCTTGACCAGCAACAATGAAGCCTTGCGGCTGCTGCATGTTGATATCTTCACTAAGATCTCCATTCAGGAATGCGGTTTTGACATCCATCTACCAAATCTCGTAGTCATGGTACGCTGCTACAGCTAGCAGGATCCTAATGGATTTAAGCATGGCCACGGGCGAAAAAGTTTCCTCATAATCGATGCCTTCTTTCTGAGTATACCCTTTCGCCACCAAACGAGCTTTGTAAGTCTCAATCCTGCCATCGGGGCCCTTCTTCCTCTTGTAGATCCATTTGCAAGCAATTGCTTTTACCCCGGAGGGCGGATCTACTAGAGTCTAGACCCCATTGGTCTCAATCGAGTCCATTTCAGCTCTCATGGCCTCCACCCACTTCTGGGAATCTATGTCTAACATAGCTTCCGCGTGAGTTACGGGATCCTCCTCACTAGTCAAGGCTTCCACCAGGTAACTATCCTAGTCATAACCATATCGGACTGATGGTCTGGATACCCGAGTGGATCTTCTAGGTTGGTCACCACCTAGAACTAGTGGGACATCTCCCACTGCTCCTGAGCTCTCCTCATCAAGAACTATTTCCTGACAATGGGTGTCCAGGATGTATTCGGTTTCTATGAATTGGGCATTTCGACTGCAGAACACTTTCTGCTCGCTTGGGTCATAGAATAGATAACCCACTGAATCTTTTGGGTAGCCTATAAATAGGCAACGGCTGGTTTTAAACTCCAACTTGTCCGCACTTGTTCTTTTAACGTGTGCAGGACAACCCCAAATCTTCAAGTGTCTTACACTTGGCTTCCTTCCGACCCATAGTTCATATGGAATTTTCATAACTGATTTGGTTGGAATTCGATTCAACACGTAGATAGCAGTCTCCAATGCGTATCCCCAAAAGGATGTGGGTAATTCTGAGCGTACGAGAAGTGACCAGACCATGTCCAACAAGGTCCTATTCCTCCTCTCTGAAACACCGTTGAGTTGAGGTGTAGCAGGAGGAGGTAGTTGTGACACTATCCCATTGACCTTTAAGTAGTCCCTGAATTCGTCAGAGAGATACTCGCCACCTCGATCCGATCGAAGGGCCTTAATTTCTCTCCCTAACTGTTTCTCGACTTATTGTCTGATCTCTTTGAACTTTTCAAAGGATTCAGACTTGTGTCTCATTAGGTACACGTAACCATATCGTGAGAAGTCATATGTAAAGGTGATGAAACACACGTGTTGATTCCTTGTCCTAACACTTAGGGGACCACATACATCAGTATGTATTAGGTCAAGTGTACCTGCAGATCTTTCAGGCTTACCGTCAAATGGCCACTTAGTCATCTTACCTTGGAGGCAAGGCTTATAAGTGGGAAGATTTTCTACGGTTAGAAAATCCAAAGGACCATCCTTTACCAGCCTTGTGATTCGGTCAACACCAATATGGCCAAGTCGGTAATGCTAGAGGCACATGGGATTTACTGTATCACGATTCCTTTTCTTGGGATTTTCGACCGACGTAGTTTCGGTTAAGTTATTTTCCAGAGAAGGATGTAGAACATAGAGACCGTTCTCCAGTTCCCCACATGCGATGAATTTGTTATTCTATTTATCAGTAATCATATTACTAAAATAAACAGTATATCCATCAGCACACAGTTTAGAAACAGAAATTAAATCTTTTCTCAAGTTCTGTACATAAAGACAATCTTTAAGTACAAGCACTCCTCTAAAAACTAATTCTATGGTTCCTATTGTCGCAGCTGCAACACTTGCAGTCGTTCCCAAGAATAGTGTCACTTCGCCTTCACTCAATCTTCTGCTAACTTTGAACCCCTACAGCGAGTTACACGCACGAGTTGAAGCCCCAGAATCAACACACCAGGAAACAAAAGTAACTAACATATTAGTTTCTATGACACAAGTTTCGACGTTACCTTTCTTAGATTCCAGGTAGGCAGGACAGTTCCTCTTCTAGTGGCCTGTCTCCTTGCAGAAGTGACAGACATTAGATGCCTTGTTCTTCTTCTGCTTCTTGGGTTTGGTAGCTTTCTTCTGGGGCTTCTTTACCTTTCTCTTTTTCTTGCCCGATTTGTTAGCTTCAGCAAGCATAACCACAGGCTCATCCTTCTTGAGTAGATCCCCGGCCCTCTGCAACATATTGCTGAATTCCTAGACGCTGACATTCAACTTATTCATGTTATAGTTCATTGTGAACGCATTGAAGGAAGAGGGCAAAGAATTCAGGATGGCATCCACTTGCGTGCCAAGATCTAGCCCAGATCCAAGAGCTTCGAATTCGTTAATGTAACCCATCATCCAAAGACAATGGTCATGAACTTTCTGCCCTTTGGACATCTGCGCGGTCATGAACAGTTTCAGGACCTTCTGTCGAGTGGAACGGTTCTGCTCTTCATACATTGTCTTTAGACTATCCAATATGTCATTGGCTAGTTCGATCTGATCGAACTGCCTCTGTATTGTGTTGTCTAGTGAGGCAATGACAAAGCAGCAGGCTAGGGAGTTCTTATCCTCCCAATCTTGGTAGTCCCTCCTACGGGCCTCAGAAGCCCTATCACCCGGACGCTCCGGGGCAGGATTTTTCACCACCTTATCTAACTTTTCGGAAGTTAGGACCAGCATAAGATTTCTGTACCAGTCATCATAGTTTGGGCCCTTAAGCTTGTTATCGTCTAGAAGCTTTGCGAATTGACCGTTTGCCATTTTCTGATAAAACAACAAAGACGTTAGTCCATAACCTTAGTTTGATTCATGTTAGCTACATAGATATGGTTTTTAATCTATGTTCCATTCCCATTTGTTCATCTCTGAGATTTCCCTCCTTTCTTAGTGACGAAGATGATGAAATGTCTCTGCAAATGTGGGAAATCACATGGGGTGCGTGAAGCCAACTGTTTCAGCTGCATAACCCCACCACCTTTCTGTGACGGATCATATCCATTCATCGAATGAGTTTCCCTTTGGCCTCTGTCAGACAAGGTTCAGAGCCGTTTTCAGGTAAACCTTTCTTTCTAGCGAGTGCTCACCCATCATATTCAGGTTACGCCAAGGTACCGTGAGAGAGTTTCCATTTTTTGGTGAAGCCCCTCCCACATCAGTCTATGACACCCCTATCATCTTATGAAACACTCTAACAGATCCAACAGCAAATGGATAGCCCAATTTTATGGTGCGTTTCCTCATTACTGAAGGACCCATCATTGTGCTAATGATGGAAGGCCTTTAGAGAGTCCATCATATGGATCTCCCTATCACATGCACTCATATTTGCTGGAGGGAACTAAATTACGCTCTAGTTCTAATTTTAGGTCAAACCAAAGTGGCTCCCACTAACTTTCATAAAGTCAGATTTCTGGTGGGCCTTAATCGGCTAGGGGTTCCATACGCATCCCTTTTCAGGGTTGTGGGGCCCACCATGAAAGGAGGGGTCATCCAATGACCTTAAGGGACACCATGGCAATGATGTGCATTCAGCCATGGTGTGCACAAGAGCCACTAACGAGTCATCATGGGCCAAGTGTTTATGGCCCATGGTCGTAGCACATCAAACATCCAATCATCACATGTAAAGGAGGAATTGATCCAATCAATTAACTGCTGTAAAGCCCATTTAATAGCCCATTTAAAATCCATAACATTAACATTTAATGTCGACTAGGTATATGGGCTGAATCACAGTTAGCAGTTCGGCCCATACAACTTTTCTCACAATTGTGGGCTTTTTGCAGTTTTAACCATTTAAAATTGGGCTTTACAGGTGGGCCGAATTAATTCCTGTAATTGAATATCAGATTTGGAACAAAAAGTGTGAGAAAAATGGACTGAAAAATAGTCCCCTTCGAACCCTAGATTCGGTCCAAACAGTTTTGGTCCAATCTAGTCCGAAATGGTCTGAAACTGATTTTCAATTCAAGAATTAATTCATGAAAGATCTGAAATTAATAATTTTGATTTTCAACAATCATAAATCAAATATGGACTGTTCGCACCACCTACAAAATAGAGGTTAAACACCAAGGTTGCAGTTTCACAAACTGCAAATCGCAGTAAATGATTTCTCCATCTGCAAATCTCCAGCGCCGCCATCTTCTTCCTTCTTCTTTAATCAAGAAAAATAAAAAATAACAGAAATCCTATTTCTATTAATTAATTACATTCTTGATCAAATCCTATACATTCAATCTAGAAAATAAAAAAAAATTATTTACAGACCGAATTGAATAAAATAAATGAAAAAGGGTACGCAGACCATCTATGCCAAATCTGCACTGCGATCTCCAGGTTCGAACAGTCCATTAAATCAAAATAAATAAAGAACAGTTCTAAATTAATTTTGGATTTAACAGAAATTAATTTCAGATCAATCGCCCTTAACAAGAAACAGTTTCTTGAAATAAAGAAAACAATATGCGCAAATCTTGAACGAACATCTTCTGTCCATCTGCGCAGGTTCAGATCTGATTTTCTTTTGGTTCAAGATTCGAACCTGGCTCTGATACTACTGAAAGAATGGTAGGATCCATCTAATGGACGCCAAAAAGGTTGCGGAATGGGTGGGCGAATTTCAAAAATTTTCCTACCTTCTTCCAATTCGGATTCATATTCCCTAAATTCAGAATACAATATTCAAGGATCCTACTTAAACCATAATCGAAGCAGATCTGAACCAAAAGGGGAAGAATGAGTGCGTCCTACACACTGGATCCTTTGCAAGAATCCTCTGGAAACTCTAAGCACTAAATCTTTTTCAGTCTTTTCTGCAAAGCTGATGTCAAGAAACAGTTTCTTGATTTCTTTCTTCTTCAAAGATTGAAACTTGTAAGAAAGGATGGCGGCGGTTGGAGGAGAACTCCTGGGACGAAGATGGCTGAATAGCTTCCCTTCTCTCTGGAGTCTGTATGAGATCTAATCTCAATTCGCAGGATGCTTTCTTGCTTTGTCAAAAAACCCCTTGATCAAAATCTAATGTTTTTTCTCTCTTAGGGTTTCTCCTCTTTTCTTCTTTATCAAGAAATCTCCTAATTAGGAGTTATCCCAATCCAAATCAGTATTTGGATAGGGGATGATCTTAATCCTATCTACAGATTAAGTTAGCTTACTCCTAATCTTATCAGGAATTTACCAGATTCAAATCTGATATGAATTTGGTCTCCTAGAGTGGATAAGGTTAAAGGCCCAATCCTTTTGCTAACATTAATCTCAGATCCGCCCCATAGATGGGTGATCATATCAGCCCAGCTCGAAATGGGCTTTTGGCCCATTAAATTTTCAGTGCTTAACTAGTTTCCAATCTGCTGCCCAGTTGGGCTTCTTTGTATGGCGTGGGACCTAAGCATTGATCTACACACCAGCCACATGGGTTCGGCCCAGCCTTTATTACAAGGCCCAGCCGAATTCACTGAAAAGCTCAGTGAACCCCTGAGCCCATCACATGGACCCTATGAGCCCAACACTTACATTAAGTGGTCCCTGGGCCAAGCCATCTTATAAAAACCCAGGGACTGTGGGTAGGTGCAAGATTAGCCCATCAGGTATTATCCTAAATGGTCTTACACTTAACCTCTCAGCCCTTAATGATCAAGCACTACCCGACAAGAGAGGACCTCTCCCTCAGCTACAAGGAATAGTGCCGCACTCACTACTTACATGGATCCTGGGAATTAAAACCGTTTGCAAACATTTTGAAACCGTATTTATAAATTTTGCAAAACAAAATTCCAACGATTGAAATCAACTACCGGCAATTTGGTTTCCATCAAAGAGAGTGCCTTCCCGATCATTACCTTGTTCCGACAAAGGGGCTGATCCTGTCACTATGATCACCCACTCAGATGAATTCTCAGACTGTCCCAACATACCCAGGTTTTGATCCCCATCTAAGGATCTCACTAATTGGCATATTAAAGGCAGCCCGATCCGACACCTAGTGAAGTGTCATAATCGAGTCTAGGGGTCAAGTGTAACTTTCCAGTTTTGCCCATCTGTCTCCAAGGTCCAGTCTAATACTGGAAATCTGGTCCGGTTCAAGGATTCGAGTAATCCCATACTGCATGTGCCTTGGGTCTTACCCTGGTAGCTGAGACAGGCCATCCCAACACTTGGTGGCACACCAGTATTAGCCTTGGCAGGATAAATCTCCCTAGACTTATCCAATGGCTGTGAACATTTAAAACTAACACGAGTCTCTATAAGTGTCCAATTTTCGGGTCTTACACAGAATTATGCCATACAACATGAATCAAACATGCACTTTATTTATTTTCACTAAAAGTCAAAAGTACATTAAATCGAATTGAAGCTAAGGGCATACAAAAACTATCTAACAATTAGCCCATCAGGTATAACATCCTTAAATGGTTTTACACTTAACCTCTCAGCCCTTAATCATAAAACACTACCTGACAAGGGAGGACCTCTCCGCTGGCTGCAAGGTGCAGTGTTGCACTCACTACTCGGATGGATCTCGGGATTTAAAACCTTTTGCAAACTTTTTTCTTTAAAACATATATATGCACTTGGCCAGACATTGCTCAGGCTGTGAGTGTAGTAAGTAGATACTAGTCAAACCCACGACAGAAGCATTGGACTGTTGTAAAGAACTTACTCAAATACCTTTGGAGGACAAAAGAGTTTTGTCTGGTATTCAGTGGTAGTTCACTACAGATCCTCGGGTATACTGATGCCGATTTCCAGCCAGACCCAGATGATAGAAAGTCTACATCTGGATACATCTTCACAATGGGGTCCTATGCAGTTAGCTGGAAAAGCAACAAAGAAGGGTCCACAGTAGATTCCACGACCGAGGCCGAGTACATTGTCGCAAGTGAAGTTGCCAAGGAAGCAATATGGATAAAGAAGTTCATTCACGAATTAGGAATTGTTCCAT